>NW_027094090.1:54674698-55918448 GCF_029207755.1 Chamaea fasciata | reverse complement strand
AAATGAATGGTTTATTTTAAAACAGTCGTGATGTAGAAGTTGTAATTCAGCAGAGGAGTCACAAGTTGTTCACTTGTGTGTACCATAGCTGGGAGGAACGAAGAGGAGGGCTGTGTGTAGGATCTCATCAGCTTTCCTAAAGCTGCTATCTTCAGGTACAATCAGTGCCTTTAGAAAATTTGGAAAGACAGCTGACTGCAGTAAGTTCCTAAGCTGCACTGATTCATGCACTTTCATATCTCACTGCTTTTGCAGAAGCCTAGTGGTTGTTCTTTTGCAAATTAGTGATCTCGTCAGTCACAGGTGAGCAGAGAACTTTCCTATGGTCAGGAAGTAACAATGAAAGCCACTTAAAGTGACTTAAAGTGGATGGGAAGGCCCTGAACAGTGACCATTTTCAGCTGTCACCCTGCCTTGGTCCTTGCAACATTCTATAGACTTCTTCTGTGGCTTCATCAGCATAAGAGGGCTTGGACATGCGGCCTTTGGGCTGGACAGGGGCTGGGAAATGGGGGGTTTGGGAAGAGTTTTGCTATTATACAAAATACTCTGGAATGATGCCTGTGCACAAATCATCTTCCCCCATTCTTCTCCTCCATGACAGAAGAAACCACCCATCATGTGGGAGAAAGTTGCTTCCAGCAAGGTGGGCTTCAGAGCATGATTGTCAAATTCATCAGAGGCAGGAGAAGGTAAGGAAGAGCCTGCTGAGAAGCAGGCCAGTCACAGGAACAGGGGGAGTTGTTGATCTGAAAAAGAGGAAACCAGGCAGAGAACAGAGGACAGGTGCAAACATGCACAGTTTGGAAGAAAATGAGATTTTCCAGTAAGTCAAAACTATTTCTGATTTCAGGGAGGGTTTCTCTCAGCCTCCAGCTGCCTCCACAATTAGGTGCTGGGTGTTATGTTGAGAAGATCAGGCAGGATCTGATGTGAGCAGCTGTAACAGTGTGCAGTGCTGTGGCACTGCTGTGGGCTCTGCAGGTGCGGGAGTCCAGGATCTGACATGGAAATTCTCCTGGAGGAGCCCACACTTTTTCAGAGTCACCCTCTGCAACTCTCCCTTTGTGCCACTGCCCAAAGGAGCAGTCCTGCCTCCAGGTAGGTGCTGCTGCTGTTTCCCCCATGCCACTGCTGGATGTGGGGAGCAGATGCAGTGCATTCACCTGCTTGAAAACTGACCTAGCCAAACCCCCCACAAAACCCAAACCCAAAACATGGTCTTCAGCATGAGCGGTTTGCAGTTCTGCTTGTGTTGACACCAACAAAGAGCTGAGCAGGCTGCAGCATGATTTTTGACTGACATAAGATGATCCTGAACCACTAGCCCAAGCAGATCTGGGAATCTAAAGCTAAAAGATGGGAATATTTCAGCCAGTGAGGCACTGAGAGCAGAGGCTGCTAGTTAAAGTGAAAAACAACTTAATCTACCAATAATTTCTCATGGGACTTTTGCTCAGTATCATAAATTTGCTTAAGCTTCTTCCCAACCTGAACCTCTGGCTGCTTCTGGAGTACCTGGGTGTCTTCACAGTACTGAGCAGAAATCATTCCTCAGCACCCTTTTAGATGAAAAGTGCTTGCAAACCATCAGCAAAATGTGTGCTAGTTGGCAGGCACCTAGCATGGATCTACTGGCTTTTCATTCACATATTATTTTTCCTTGGGAAAAAAAAAAAAAAAAAAAAAAAAAAAAAAAAAAAAAAAAAAAAAAATCTGTTGAGAAGGGGTTAAATTGTTTCTGGCTCATGCATGTGACTGACAGTTTCACAGTCACCAAGGTGGTGATGGAAAAGGTCTGGCCTGAGGAACGCTGTGAGTAGCCAAACTGATTTCTGAGGGGTTTGCTTCTTCCTGTGTCAGCCAGACTGACACGGGATGGGCAGGTGCTGGAGTGGGCTTGTTCTGCAGCAGCAGCCTCTCTTTGTCATCTCCTGGACAGGCTGCTGTGGGCATCAGCAGCTTCTCTAGTAATTTCTTTAGCATTTGCTTTTCAAGAACCAGCAAAATTTCAGAAGGATCAATGGATGCATTTTGTACTCATATAAATAATGTATTGTTTTCTACGTGTTCAAATGTACTGTCTTTGTCTCTGCCTGCAAGGATGTTAGCTCAAGTGATCTTTTCATCATAATGTATTTCTAATTGGTTTTATTGTGGTTCTCTTAGGGCTTCACAGCATCCCTAGCTTTAACACAGTTGGTTACATACTCATGCAACTGGTCTAGCCTTTCTATTAAATAACACCTCAGCAAGTCTTCAGGCTTTCTTTTCATTTACTGGTGCCAAGTTTGACTTCTCAGCATTTTTAAGAAACCTTTTTAACAATTTTTCCAGAATTTATTACAGGATGATTAAACTGCAGAAACCTAATGCTTGATTGAACATGCTGAATGACATATTATTTTCCAAAACATTCAAACTGTTAAAAATCAACCTGAGCCCCATAACCTGGCATGACCATTGTATGGGTGCCAGGTGAAGAAAACACAGATATTGTTCTTGGCATGACATGCTCAACAATTGTATTATTTAACGAGGCTGTTTCTAGATTGAAGGAATAATGAACCCAGATCCCTGTGGTAATGATGAGGGCTGAGGGTTTGGGGAAGGGCAGGAGTCTTTAGTTAGGGGCCTGTAGGAGACAAGTTTCAGGCAACAGCTTTTTCTAGTTGTTCCTGTCTTTTTTCAGTGCCTGTTGTCTGGCGTGTTGAGTCCTAGGCATGATTTCCCAGAGCAACTCAAACTCTTTACAAGGTTACTTTTACATCTAGCTTACAAATAGGAGCAATAGGGAAGGCTGACCTGGTTC
Source organism: Chamaea fasciata (assembly GCF_029207755.1). NCBI lineage: Eukaryota > Metazoa > Chordata > Aves > Passeriformes > Sylviidae > Chamaea > Chamaea fasciata. The sequence goes on along the minus strand of NW_027094090.1, from coordinate 55,915,636 downwards.
TTATCCATCTGTTCTTAATAAGCTTAGATTTTCCTTCCAGGTGGTTTACAAAGATGTCAGAGGGCCCATTAATTGGTGTGCCAGTGTTCAACTTAGAAATACTTGGGAAATGTCTACACGTGATATCCCCACCACTGGAGGAAACTTTGTCTTTACTCACTCCCAAGGAGACATTTTATTTCAGTGTGTGTTCTGTAAATAATTTTTCTTGGTCTGTATCTTCAGCTTTGGTCTCCTTAACTGTATTTTCTTTCCAATATCGTTTTCCTTTTACTAAATCCAAAGGAGGTGTTGGAAGTCACGTGGGTTTCTGCTTGAACAATTTGTGCACCCTTTCATTCTTGCTTTTTGCAGATAGACCCTTGCAACTCTTTGCTTTTCTGTTAAAAATTGCAAGTTTGTTCTTATGTTAAAAGTTCCTGCAGGTTTATGGGGCTTTTTTTACTATGTTTTACTATGTAGCATCCATCTCAAGTTGTGATCCATTCTCCTGTCCTGAAAGCCGGCTGACCTTTGTTTTTTCTCTCAGCTCAAGCACTTTCTTCTAAGAGTCTTTTTTCATATCCTTTCTCCTCTGATCCTCATACAATCTGACCTCATTTTAGCAGAGACACCGTATATGCCTTCACATAACTTATTTGACTGAAGGTCCTCACATCAATCCTAATGGCTAAAAAAATCCCTCTTTTTGTTTGTTTGTTTTGTGGGTCTTGTTGGTTGGTTGGTTTGGTTGGCTTTTTTTCACTGAGCAAGTCAAATTCTTTCCTAACAGAATGTCCTCTGTACATTTCCTTAGTCAGAAATGTGATTAGTTTCACTGCATGAAGCTGTAGGCTGCTAACTAAACCTAAACTTTGTGACAGTGCTATCAAAATACAATTTTCTTATCAGGATCTTCTCCACCTGCTACTGTATCTGAACAGTCTGAGTAACTCCATGATGTGTCCTGATCACTGGCTTTTCTCTTCCTTCCCAGATTGAACTTTGGATTGTGTTTCTTTTCTTCCCTTCAACTTTCAGTTCTACTTGTTCCTGTTAACATGTGGCATCTAGGCAGTTTCCTGAGCTGAAACATAATTAATGACACTCATAAGTAATGCAAAAGCTTCATTACATAACTGGGAAGACAACTTGCAGGACTTCTCTCTATCTAAATGCCATCAACCGACATAAAAATTAACATAATCCTCTAATGACTGAGAATTCAAGATGATTGTGAAAGCTGTTGTTCATCAAGAGAAGCAGCTCCTTGCACTGGCATGAGCTACGTGGACTCGATATCCAGGTGATCTATTCCCACACTTGTGGAGGTTTTATTAGGGAACCTATAAATAAAAATTTGCCTTTTTATTAGGCAAATTCAGAAGTATTGACTTCTACAGGTAAAACATGGATAACAACCAAATAATACTATTGTTAACTAACCAGGCTTAGGTGTTTGCTCTATTCTGTGGGCTGGCACACTCAGAGGGCAGAAAATGGCATGCCTGGGTTTGAGCACAGGCAAAAAGAAAATCCAAACCTTTTAGGACTTGTTTTCTTCCCTGAGGATTTGGAAGCTGGACAATTTTTTGGGCTGTGAAATGATGACAACAGTCCAGGAATTCCTGCAGAGTTTGGGTTTCCCTCTCAAAACTACCGTTAAGCAAACTGCCAGGAGCTGATAATCTTTTTCTTTCTCCCTCCCTGTCCATGTGCTCTCTCCATGTCTTTTGCCTTGCCTCAGTCTCCCCACATGCTTTTTGATGTATTCTGCAGCATCTCATAACTTTACTTATATCACTATGAGAGGACTGTCAGAGGTTGAGACCTGAATGTTGTTTTTTTTTTCTTAACCAAACCAGAGCCTTTCAAAATTTCTTTAATCCCTCTCTCTCTCTCTTTTTTTTTTTTTTTTTTTTTTTTTTTTAAACATGTTGTGTGCCATCTGTGAGGAGAGTGCTCTTTTCTTTTGGAAATTCTAACTTACAGCAGAACACTGTGCCAGAAAGCTCTCCTGTGTGCTGACAGTTGGACCATTTGGAGACCATTTTGAGAGCAGTGGTGATGTTCTCTAATGCTGCCTGGAAGGGCTGAGGAGAAGGCAGTAAGCACCACAGACTGCAGAGATGGATGGGACTCCGGGGATGCACCACCCCACCAGTCCCCAGCCATGTGTGCTGTGATGAGGAGGGAGCAGTGTCCAGGAAACAGCTTCTGATGGAGATGGGGTTCAGCTGGAATGCACTGGGAAACTCCAAGCTGTAGGCAATTACACCTGGTTAGCAAATAAAATGCTGTTCTGAGGGTCCTTTAAGCCGATTTTTTTTCTGACGGATAATTCCTCTTTTTTTTCTTTCCTAGTCTCCAAACTACTGTGCTCCTGCTTTACCGTCTACACAGTCAGAGAAGGCAACTCAGGCTAACCAGACTGGCACTCTCCAAGCAAATTATTGGCACCTTCAAAGGTGAAGTATCTGTTTGCTTGTTGTCTGATGCAGGTGGGGATGTGGCTGGTGCTGCAACACATCATGTCTTGCATGGGCAAGGCTTGCAGGCCAGGACACAAGAGAATGAAAAGCTCTTTTCAGATTTTAAGCAGTCAGTGCTGCAGCAGCATGGAGGGGAGTGTGGGAAGAAGGGGATTCTCCACTAAGCAGGCAAGGATAAGAGCAGATGTTGATGCAGGGAAGGATACAACTGAAGCAGAGGGAGATGTACAGGATGGGAGCTGAGGGTGGATTTGGGAAGCCCCTGAACATGGCTGCAGGACTGACTGTGCCAGGTCTTTTGATCTTTTGGCCTGGATATCTCCAAAGTGCTCATTGGAACAGGGCAAAACAAGGTGACGATCTGTCCTTCAGCTGTCAGACAAGCCTTCACGTGTGTGTTCAGAGTCATTGCGTTTGACACTGAAAGTGGAGATGGCACAAGAGAATAAAAGGAGAATACAAACTCAGCGTGCCCCCAAAAGAAGGTGAGCCCGACTTCCCTACGCTGCCGCCGGTGCCGGGCGCAGGAGGAGCCCATGGGGCGCTGTCAGGACGTTTCCCGGAGCCGGCAGCCCCTGCCCGAGCCCGGTCCCCGTCCCTAGGTGGCGGTGCCCGCCCACCCCGGGAGTCCCCGCCGGGCGGGCGGCCCCCAGGAGCCAGCCCAGCTCCCCAGCCCTGACCGGGGCGGCTCCGCGCTCGCCCAGCGACAACTGCCAGCGGCGCAGGATTTGCGGGGTGCTGCCCCTCATGGGCACCTGCACGGCAGCCGGGTCAGGGCCCCCTCCCCAGAAAGTCCCTGTCTAATCGCTGCTGCTGAGCACGACGGGCGGGTTACCGCGGAGTGGGACCCGCAGCTGGCAGAGCTGCCGGAGGATGTGTGAGGCAGGGAGTGCTGCAGGGCACACCGGAGCGCTGCGGGGTTACTGCAAATGCTTTTGGCACTGCCAGAACCTCATCTGCCTCTTTCGTTGCCCGTGTCCATCGTTCTGCACTGTCTGTCCATTACTGACGCCCGCTCCGTGGGCAGGATGGAAAGCTGCCCGATGGTGCTGGATGGGCACAACGACTGGGCTGAATACAGGAGGCAAGTGAACATCTCCTCTCATGCCCAGCAGCTAGTGCTAGTCACTCCCTTCCTGCTCTTCTTACCCCAAAATGTAGGAAAGACTGTATTAAATCAGGACAAGAGGTATACCAGAGCCTGTCCCTATCACTGGATGATAGAGGTGCCCAAACAAAATTAAAAGCTCAAGGCAGACTTGTAGCAATGTTTTCCAAACTGCTCTGCCTGCCTGTGGTAAATTTTGGCTTGGATCTCCTGCACCAAAGCTGGTATCTATCTATGTAATAACCCTGGATGTGTTTTTCTTTCAGTAATTATTCCATCACTTTTTAAATGTGTATAAAATTTTAGCTTCCGCAACATCTTGTAGCAAGCATTCCCACAGCTGAATGGGATACTCCTTGAGGGAGGCTCTCCTTTGCCTTGCTTTGAACTTAGCACCTGCTAGCTTTGTTTAATAAAAGGGCTGCAGATATCCTCCCAGTGCTTTCTTCATCGCCTCACACATTTTTGCTTTTTTTTTTTTCTGATTTTCCTCAATGCTCCTAGGAAACACAGCTCTGAAAACAGGCTGCCTTTACAGATGGCTTGGGAATTTGTTGAAAACTCATTTTAATTTGAAAGTTCTGGTGTGTTAGAAGAGCTCACTTTCTGCATACTTCTGCTAGAAAACAAATCCTAGAAAATCACCTGCTTTTCCCATCAAAACTATCAAACTAGGAGCCATTGCCATCTATAAACTCACTTGGAAATAGCTCCAGAGCCGGGATCTGCACTTTCTTCTTCTGGGGAGCCCCTGTTCCACCTCTGAGGGTAGTCAGAAAAGGGTGAAGGGCATCAGGGAGCAAGGAGGGTGACACTGCAGGGGTGAAGGGAGGTGACGTGCACAAGTAATCCGATGGCACTGCAGTCACCAGCAGTCCTTGGTGGGGGTCAGAGAGAGAAGAGATGGATGTGAGAGAGACCCTCCAACCTGCTGTGGTCCAGGGACTGGCAAAGGGTGTTTAGTGACAGGACAAGGGGTGATGGCTTTAAACTGAAAGAAGGTAAGCTGAAATTAGATGTTAGGAAGAGATTCTTTACTGTGAAAGTGAGGAGGCACTGGAATAGGATGCCCAGAGGACCTGTGGATGCCCCATCTCTGGGAGTGTTCAATGCCAGATTGAACAGAGCTTTGAGCAGTATGTTGAAGGTGTTTTTCTGCTCATGGCAGGAGGACTGGAACTAGATGATCTTTAAGGTCCCTTCTGACCCAAACTACTCTGCGATTCTAAAATTCCATAAAACACATCAGAGGCACCCTGACACAGCTCAGAGACAAGCCCATAATGTGACTGGTTTAAATCACTGACTTTTCTCCATGACTTGTATAGATGCTAAATCCAACCTGTCTGTGACACCTATGTGGCCCAAAGCCAATTGCTAACAAATGTCTCTCTCCTTTGTCCAGAACAAGGTGCTGCCCCTATAATTTCTGCAGATGTCGTGCCGTGGTTTCAGATTCATCTGTGCACTTTTGAATTTCACGTGGATTCAGAGAAACAGGAGAGAGACTTCAAAGGTAAAAAATCTGTGTACTTACCTCCTGACATACTTATGGGAGAACTAACTGTCATGCAGCTGCTTTTCCAAAATGTCATTGAAAATCCTTTTTTGCTTGAATGTGAAAACAATGAGGGAACATTTCAAGGAGTACAGGCAGCATCTATTAACACTGGAAGAAGGTAAGGGGAAGGAAGCAAAACATAAAATAAAGAGAATGGAAGCAGATTTTGTGAACTAATCAAAACTGGTGGCTCCAGTCTAAGTAGAGACTTTTAAAAGTAACATCTCTGTCTCCTTGATATTACTACATTGCCCTTCCTTATATGTTTGTAATTAGGAAATCAAGGGCTGAAATAAGGATACAAGTATGTTGAAGGGAATGATACTGGATAATTCAAGATCAATATGGTGTCCCTCCTGTGCACACACGTTGTGTGTGGTTGTTGTGTGCATTGACTTTCTACGTGAATTCTTTTTATCCTGGTGCACAGTGAGCATGACATGCTGGTGACTCTGCTTTTCCTTGAGTGTGACTGTATCATGCAGTTAGGTCTTTTCCAAGCACAAACCCTAGCTCCGTCCCCCCACCCACAAACTGCTGTGACCATTGCCTCCAGGGAGAGGAACAGGGAAGGAAAAAGGTCAGAAGCATAGTAGCTTAAGCCCATTATGAACTATATTTGAGTTTCTCTGGTACAGACACATCCTGTGCAGAGCTTAAAAAGAAATTGTGTGCAGTGATGGTTGCTCATGATACATTTGAAGGAAGCTGTAAGCTGTGGAAGGCAGTCTTGATTAAAACATTAGAAAGTGTGTATGTCATTCATGTCTAGAGGAGATGGTCTGCATTGTCCTATAGGATCTTCCAAAACTAGTCCAAGGGAGCAAGAGGTAGGTAGGATGTCTCCTCTCAGGTCTGGGGCTGGGAGAAGCGCATGGCTTGTCTGGTGGCCTTGTTCAGCACCTGGAAATAAAGAGAAGTTTATTCAAGGCAAGTGAGCTGTAAGCAGACCATGGATTCAGTGCTCAGACAGTGACCAGCAGTCACTTCTGGCTTTTATCCTCTCATAGCTCTGCTCCATCACTGTGCTCTTATCAGTGAGTGTGTGGAGTTTTTATCCTTACATCTTCCCCCGTGATAAAGCTGAGCCTGAGTCATACAGCATAATCTGGGCTCATCACTGCATGGGAGCTGGTGAATCTGGCATTTACTGGAGAGCCTGCCAGGCTCCTGAGGCCACTGCAGGCTTTGGGCTTCCCCAGACTCTGAAGCATCATCTGGTGCTGCTGTCTGGTGGGCAGCACCAGCTGCCAGGTGGGGAGGAAAGGCAGGAATTTTCCTGAGCATCTCTGGCAAGCAGCAAAACAGTGAGAGCAAGCACCTGGGGTGGAGATCGAAATATGAGGTGCTGTGTCACATCAGTGGAAAACAGAAAAGATGTAGTGTGAGTAAGGCAGAGTTAGAGGCCTGGAGAAGGACACTGCAGCTGAAAGAGACCTGGTTTTGTCATAGGCATTTACACCACTCTAAAGGGACCCAGGTGTTTGCTCTGTAAAATCACTCAGAGTGAGGCACAGTTAAAAGGATGTCCATAAACCTCCACAAAACTTTCACAGACAGCACTTCAGGTGCCTGTGAGTGTTTTCCCTGTGCTATCATCGCAAGATCACAGAGGAGAGGGTCTCTTCTTTCAACACCACAAGAGTTTGTGCTGGTTGGAAGTCAGGTCAGGAACCCTCTAAGACTTGGTGGCTTTGGAGATAGATTCTATCTACAAAGTTGAGAACATGAAGGTGAGATAATCAGCTCCTCAGGCAATCACCACAGCATGAAAAGGCTGCACAGATACCTGTTAACTAATGGCAAAATGCCTGAAGCAGAGGGAGCAGAGAGGAGAGGAAGGGCTGGATATAGGAGCTGCACAGGAGGCTAATCCCACTGGGTTTCACAATGACATCTGTTCTCCTGGGCAGCTTTCCCAGGGAACAAAAACCTCCTTTCTCATTCATATTGGATTTATTTTCTCTTTCAAAAAATGATCCAGAGACACCTGAATCTTCATTCTGTGATAAAAAACCTTCAGAAGTCCTAGCACTACAGTCAGTGGCAGTAGGAAACAGAACAAGATAAGGTATGGGGTGTTATGCTCATTATTTTCCTGACTGTGGAAAATAATGTCTGTTTATTGAGTCCTCTCCTGCTTCAGAGTGACTCATTGATCTGCTGATGTAGACTGGGTGCAGGTAGGCTGGGTGGTGGGTTTGACAGCGTTGGCAGGCTGTCACTGTGGCAGGCATGCTGCAAGGGGAGTGCACTCAGGAGACATCCCAGAGGCCTGGGGACTGCCAGGGCAGCTTCCCACTTTCTGCTGATTACAAGTTACATGGCTGTACCATAATGGGATTTCTAGAGTTGTGTTTTGTATTCTTCTATTAAGGCTGGTACTGGTAACAAGGTGGAAGAGCAGGTCCAGCTGAAGCATACATAACCACAGAGCCTGGGGAAGACAGTTTTGGTCCGTCACACAGCCTGGTGGTGAGCTGGGAAGATCAAGGAATAAGGCTGACATCCTGTTTTTTGGATGCTGTAGCCTAGAGCAGGCAGAAGAGTAGAACTGGAAACACAGAGATATCAGTTAGGGGGAATTTGTGCAGTGTTGTTGGAACAGAGATGGGTGGAGCCTTATAACAGTCAAGAAAAGAAAAAGAGAAGAAAAATGAATGTTCTGGTAGGAGCAGAAGCAGATGTTGATAATCTGTTGTGGTTTGGGTGATCTTTTCCTTCTCTGATTCCTTCCCAGTTCAGGAAAGGGATAGTTTTAATAATTTCTTAGGGTCTCAACAGGTATTGTGCGAATAATTTGTGCCATAACATTTTCTTTTTATTTTTTTGGCCTGAAGAGGCCAGTATGTCCTGGCTGTAGTAAGGGGAGATGATGCAAGGATCATGCTCGAAGAACTGTTGGTAATTTCTTTAGATAGGTCTAGGTTATGATATTGTTAGGCATGTTTATAGGCACATAGCCAAGAAAAGAAGGAAAAGCTAACACTTAGCTGAAAGCCCAATGTGATGGATCCTGCTGCAGAGCTACACTGTAACGGTGGACTTGCAGCTTGCATTAGTAAGAGAGACCAGTTTATACAAAGACAGAAGTTTTCTGAGGCAGTCCCTGAAACATGGCCAGGAGACTCTCTTGTGGAAATCCCTTGAGTTTGTTAATCTTGGTCAAACAGTCAATCGGATGCCTCTTCATGTACATCATGTTTCCTTCAGACTGGGACCATCCAGCACTGCCTGAAATAAGATATGAGGTAAATAAATATCTCTTCACACCTTCACACTAGGTTGGGCAAAGTTGTAGTCTGTAACAGCTTGCATCAAGTAAATCTAAAATACATGCCTGAGTCCAGGAACTGGTTTTGTTAGTTTGCATATATGTTACTTTAAAATTTGCAGCTACAAGAGGGACAAGGATGATTGAGCAGAAGAGCTTTGAAGGGGACACAATTTTGTCCATTCACCCCACAGTACTGTGTATCTAAACGGCCAGTGCACAGAAATGTTTGTTTATCCACTGTACCTTTAGATTGACCAAAATGACAGCTGATGATCTGATCTGGAGGTTGAGCCTCAGTGCTCACTATTCACAGGACTGTTTCTCCTTTAAAACTGTCATGCTCTTGAATTTCAAATCAATGCATGAGCTTTGGGAGACCATCAACTCATTTAGTATTGCTATAATATTGATATAATAAGGTTTAGGTCTTGTGTGTGTTTTTGAAACATCAGGCAGAGTGATTATAAATAAAGTTGCTTTGATGACTCACTACAGTAACACCAGGGCTTGTCTATGAGGATGAGTCAGTGCACAAGAAAGATAAATGTGCACTTGATATAGAACAACAAATTCACCTTCTCTTTTCCAGCTGGACACCTGTTCTGAAATCCCAGTGTTGTTGCACAGCTTTGATTCAGTTTGCTTAGGATTGCAGATGTTCTCTGGGTAGAAGAAAGGTGCTCCTCAGAGTCCAGTAGCTCCTTTGGATTACTGGACAAGCTCTCAGAGGAGTTTAGAGCACGCTGGGACAGGAAGAGAGAGTGAGGAAAGGACCATGAAAAAGTGAGAGAGAGCTCTGAAAAATCCCAGGTCAGCACTGCACCCCCAGTGGGTGCTGGCCAGATTCTTTGGGAGTGACCAGGGAGATAAAACCAAACTGTTTTAAGACCTTGGACTGCCTTGCGTCAACCTTTTTTTTTTTTTTTTTTTTTCTTTTTTTTTTTTTTTTTTTTTCCCCGGCCAGGAGCAAATAGAGGCAAATTGAAAATCTGCTTGAGCAGACAAGGATTACAGAATCCTCAGGGTCTGGAGGAACCGAAGCCTGACACTTTGGCAACATTTCCAGCTGTTTGTATGCAGTTTCCTTCGTTCCCCTGGGTGGCAGCGGAGCCGCTCCGGTACCGGCTGCGCCGCTGTGCCGTTCCTGCCGCCGGTGGGTGGTGCCCCCTCGGCAGAAGGCGAAACCTCTTCCGCGCTGCCCCGCATCCCTCGGGAGCCGCTCCGATCATCTGATTTACGATGGAAAAATAACCAAATCCAAAAGTGGGAGGAGACATGAAGAAAAGGGGTTGGGGCCCTGCGGAATTAGATCTGGGCTTATAGGAAATTTATGTTTTAATTAAGAAAACCCAGCAACTGGGAAGATTTTTATTATAATGATGGCTATTATAAACCTGGGGTTTATACTTGGGCTGCATTCAGATTTTGTTTTGTAAGTCTGGTTTTATGTAAGCCATTTTTAAAACTATCAGATTCTATGACCTTTTTTAGGAAAAGAAAGAGCAAACCATTTTAAGTTCAAGTTGTGCATACCCTCCCTGCTCGTAGAGCAACATGAGTTGGGGGAATGTTTTCTTTGCTGCTTGACTTCTTGAAACTGTAATGTTCTCATTCACAATGGAGAAGGCCAGATTTTTTTTTTATTTTTTTTTTCATGAAATCTGAGAGGTTGATTAACCACAGCCAGAGGAGTGGGCAGACTGTTTCCCCAGGGTATGGAAGAACTACATTTAATCTTATCCTTGAAATGAACCTAAAGCTGCCTCTTTTGGGTGCCTACCACTATCATTTCACATATTGAGAGAGAATAGGACAGGATCACTTGGGCTCAAGGGAAGTAACTAGAGATGCCAGTCCAGATCTGAAGTTTTCCAAGGAAGTAAACAGCACCAAAACTGAATGTTCCTGGAAAAAAAGAAGTGGTTCCAGTTGGCATGAACATTTTCTACAAATTCAGAAAAAGCATTTAGTCAATACCCTGGTGGGTTGGCTCTTCGTTTTGTAGGTGTAATGTGTACTTTTACACATTTTCTTGTGTCTAACTTGGTCATGACTGAACAGAGCACAAGAAATTAGTAGATAGTTTCGATTTAAAGGCCAGTGATGGGATAGGTATAACTGGTTAAATTAATTTTACCCCTCTGATAGAGAGAGGAACTGAAAATGTTTCAATACATCCAAACTAGTGACCCCTTCAGCTCTTCTCTGAGAACAGATATACAGCATTTGTTGAAAATGTGGTCTGCTTCCTGACCAGTGTTTTGTCAGAAAAACAGTGGTCTGAGACCAAAACTTAGTGTTATTGCTCTTTAGACGTATCAGGGCTGAGGAATAGAGCAAAATAGAGCAGTATCTGACCTGTGATCTCTTTTCTTTATCCCTGGATGAGATGTGACTAGCATCTTCTTTTAATTCTCTTCTTCCACATCAAGACAATCATGTATTTCTGCATTAGGTCCTGTGGTACTTGCAAAGTTTCTTTTAAATATATCTGAAGCACAGCGTTTTCATGTACGCAGAAAGAGCACATGGAAAAGAGAAGCCTGGGAAGAAGGTGGATGAGTGGCTCCTGTTCCACAGTATGAATCCATCTGATATGCCTGCTGTCTGAAAGCAGAATTTTGACTGAAGGATCTCTGTGAGACTCATGGGAGTCTGTGGAAAAGCTACGAGGGAGTGGGCTGTGCCTGCATCAAAATTCTTGAGGTGTTTCCAGAGTGCAGGGAAAACACTGTGCTTCCTACTGTGTGGGTCTGATCCTAACTCTTTTATAAGCAGTAAAGAAACAAAAATCAATGATGAAAGCTGCTATATCAGCCCCTTGTGTCGGTGCCTTAAAACAAGCTCAAGCAGAAACACCTGACAAAGACGGTTTTGGAGGTACCTGGGAAGCTTTCCTGGGAAGAAGGTGCTTGTTGAGGAGTTGGCTGCCAAAATGCTGAGAATGGATATTTTTTTTACTTTGGTTAAGCACTTCTTACCCATGTTTTTTAATGATTCTTAGGAAGCTACTTTGCTGGAGGTGCCACTTGTTCACATCAATGCTGTCCATCCAGCACAGACCACCACAGGATGTTTGTAAGTGAAGTTCTTGTTGGAGATTTTGCTCAGGGAAACCATGACTGCTGTTGCCTTCCAACCAGACCTGAAATTTCAAACAGACTTTTGAACAGCTCTGTAGATAATGAAAAAAATCCTTCCATCATTGTTATCTTTGAGAAGCACCAGATTTACCTGGCATATATCTTGGAGGATACACATTCATTCTGATAAAGATGGTGTCAGAGGTAACAATGTCTTGCCTGGAAATAACACCTCAAGGTTCACTTTTTTTGAACTCTGTGTTGCATGTAAGGACCTCATATCTGGCATTCACCTATACTGCAGCTGTTTCACTTACAGAAAAGAAAACTGAAGTATAACTTTGGGAATGGCTGGCTCCACTATGAGAGTTGTTTTCCTTCTAAACAGGCTGGTAGCAGTTAAATCATAATAAATAATATAACCATCGCAACGTGGTGATGATTTGGATACAAGTGCAATATAGATTTAAATGTGCCTTGTGGTTAATTTCTAAAACTAATTGCTTCCATGTAAAGTATGGTACATAAGTAGATGTTTTTTAGGATGTACTTGGGGAAATGAATATAGAAATGGGGAAAATGGAGTATAAAAAGCATGTTTGAGGGGTGACTCTCTGGACTTGTTTTTCCATGGAGAGAAGATCATCAGCATCTTGTCAGTGTAAGAAAAGTAGACAATAGGCTCTGAGCTGTTTTTGTCCTGTGGTTTGGCTGCTTCAAATTTTGTGGCAAGAGAAGGCTTTAAGATCGTATCCTAAAGGACTGTTACATCATGTTCCCTAATTTCTCTGCTGGTCCCATTTGGTTATCTTGCAATAAGAATCATAAGGGCTTTAGTTCAGATGGAAAAAAAAATATTCCTGGATAACGAAGAAGCAAATGACTCATTATCTTCCTCAGTTTGCCTTGGCTATTGATCATGTCCTGAAGCCAGAATGATGAGACCCATCTTCTCATAACCTGCCTGTGAGAACAGGGAGATGCCACAGCCTGTACTGTAGTCCATTCATACCACAAATCAAAACAACAGTAATCTCCTGCTCTTCTAGAAAAGACTGAAGTTGTTATTTTGAGCTGTCTGTGCTCTCCTGAACTACAGGCTGGCCTGGGATCTTACCTTAAGGTGCTGGGCTGGAATCTTACCTTAGACAACCTCCCTCCCAAAATTTGAAGAATGAATGCAAAACCTTCCTTGGATTCGCAGTAGAATATTGTGGTGGAGTTCTGCCTGGTGTTGCCACACAGGTGTGCAGCAGCCTGCTGTATGCCTGGTTCTCCCATGTAATGGGCAGTGTTGGGATGTTAAACTGGATCTGCTGGGGAGCAGTGGGGCTGCCATTATAGGCAGCTGTTGCTCAGCTTTTGCTCACGGTGAGGGAAGAGCAAATAATTTAGGGCTGAGGTGACAGTGAGTTCTCCTGTGCTTGAGGGTTGGTCATGGGCCAGCTGGAAGCAGCTTCCTTAAGTTCTGCCCTGGTGCCAGCCTGTACACTCAGCCATCCTCCATGGGCAGCCCTGGCACCTGTGGGTATAGGAGCACATCAGCAGGGCACCACAGCTGCTTTGAGTCACGTTCACTCTGCTGGGAATGAAGTCTCGCAGTCTTGCCCAGAGCTGGGTTTGGGGTCATAATGTTGGAAGCACCTGAGTGTTGGTGGCCCCATCATGGCTGGCCACTGGGAAACACTGTGAGGAGCTCTGCAGCCTCTGCCAGTGACAAACCCTGGGAATGTAGGAAATTGATACTAGAAAACATCATAGGAAGCCCATAACTAATTCTGGAAATGGAGTTTGCTTTGTTCCTTGATTGCTCTCAGGACTTCTCACCCTGTTTGTCTGTGTGAAGTCTGCCTGTTCTACTGGTGACACTCACTCCCAGACCAGAGCTTCTCCGGATTTAGGTCAAGAAAAGCAGGGATATGGCAGCTGCTGAAGTTAGATCCCCACCATGCTATGACACCAGCAGTGAGAAAGTCCATGGTGAGCTGAATAATGTCACACAGCAGTGTCCCACCAGGGGCTGTGGAGCCCGTTCCTGCAGCAGTGAGTGGTGAGACACAGGGGCTTTGTGAGGGCTGGCTGCTGGCACGGCCACCTCCTTCCCACCCTGCAAGCTGGCACTGGTGCTGGCTGGTTTGGGTTACCCTGCTGCTGCCTGGCACTTCTCTGGGGGACTGAGAAGTGTCCCAGTGATGTGTGCTGCAATTGGGGTGGATGAGAGATTGTTCTGCCATCTGAACTTTCAGCTCTTTTCATGTTTTCTGTAGGAAATCCCAAAAGCAACTTAGCCCCTGGACTGGTCTGTTGCATTTGATTTAATTCCCCTGTATTATATTTTTGAGAGGAGTTGGGGGATTTGAGCAGAAACTGAAGGTTTTTCTTATGTAAACTAGTGAGCTCATGGGGAGGAGCTTCGTGGACATAATGGATGTGGGTATTGTTTGCCATGTCTAAGCACAGGGCTTTTTTGAAATGAGAAGGTAAAGATGCATTGGAAAGGATCATGTTTACTAGACAAGTCTTCCAGTTGTTGATAAGATTGTCCTTTTAACTTTCCAATAATCAGCATGCCAAATCCAAATCTGTAGTTCCTCCTCTATCCCACCTGTCCTGCTAGGTTTGGAGTTTGCTAGGTGCTTTGTGTTGCACTGTTATCAAATCTTATGTTCCTCCCTCTGAAGTGCTCCTGTCTGTTTGGATAGCCAAGATTTCAGTTCTGTGCAGTAACAGCCTGAGGACCCCTTTTCACTGATTGACTACTTTCTGACTGAGGACTGAAGATGCTTCTGTGGGTGTCTGAGATGGACTCTACAAATATTTTCTCTGCAACTCAGAACACCTCTAAATGTTTCTAGTTAACTACTTCCTGTCACTGACTGCACAAACACACGCACGCACGCACACACACACACACACGAGTCTGCTGTTAAGTGTTTAATGGAAGACACTTTTCAGATTCCCATTTAACAAGCACACCCTGCTTTGACAGGCTCTTAACAGAGCAAACACCGTTAGTGAAAGCACGTGTGTGCAAACCACTCCCTTCCTTCCTGCTCTGTTGTTAACCCCGGTAACTCAAAATCCATGCACCTCATTTCATGTTTTTCTGAAGATGAGGAGGGAGGTGACTGTACTTTAATTTCATAAAATGCTATTGTGTAGAGCATTTTGCTTCTTTGAATATTCAAACACTTCTTTGCTAATGAAATGCTGGAGGACTGGATGTAATATCTTGTTGTTTGCATCTTCCTTGCTGTCTGGCATGTTTTCATGTGAGGGGTATCACACCATTAGAGCACTCTGTCCCTTCACATGATCAAGTTCCAAAGGAAATATTAGAAATTTACTGATATATATTGGTTCAATTACTGTGTGACAAAGGTAAGAAGTGCCTTCTGTTTTTTGTGGTGGAGAAAAAAGTGAAGGAAGTAGACTTTGACCATTACTGGGGAATTAGTACCTGCTGGGCATACATAGATGGCACAACTAGCTGCAGGGTATTTACTGGAAGAGGATTTGGTGTCTGACAGGTAGGTAAGATGTTTAACTACCAAGAAAGCCCCATGTATCCTAAAATGATTACCTATTTACCCACCCCACAAATAACTCACTGTGTCCCTATACACAAAGAAATGACTGTGATAAATGTAACTGTTTTCACTGCAGGGGATTTATAACTGTAGTAGTTTGAAGGCAAAACAAATGAGAGGCTCCAAGTCAGAAATACAATTTAATAGGAAAGAAAAAGGAAAGAAAGTAAAATAAAATAGATGCAATAATACAAAAGACCACTGACAGAGTCAGAATACAACCTGAGTGGAGTGATGGAAGCAGTCCAGATGAGGTGGTCTTCCTGAAGCAGTGATCCTGTAGAAAGGTCTGGTAGCTCGGGTCCTCTGGGAATCCAGTGGGTAAGCGCCCCTCTGGTGTTCAGAGTCTCAGCTTATATCCAGGCTGGAATGCTTGGTTTCTCCCTCTGGGTGGAGCATCCCACAATGGGATGGTGAGTCATGTGATAAGGCCTGATGGGCCCATTAACAGGAGGTAGTCCAGGAGGGGGTTATCTGTGAGCTGTGTAGCAAAGGTGCTGATGGCCCATTAACAGAAGATAAGCCAGAGTGGAGGAGGCAGGGAGCACTGCCTCACCTGGTTTCAACAGTTCATGAAGATGGTGATAGAATATACTTTCAACCCAGGACATTATCCACCCCTTATTCTATTACCATCTACATCATCCCAAATCAATACCTTCCTTAAACTACACACACACACACATATATATATAATGAAATCCTACACACAGTTCTCACTTAAAATAAGGTCTCCTTGTGGTACACAGTGGGTGTCCCCATCCTTTTGCATCACCCACCAAGTGTAACCAGGTCCTTGTGCAAAGACAACCCCACGGATGGGATTGCCCTTGCCCGAGGTGGGATTAATCCAAACAGTCTTTCCTAACATACCTCTCATGTGTACCACAGGGACCCTATCTCCATCCACTGTATGCAAGGATTCAGACTGGGCAGGACCAGCTCGATTGATGGACCCTCGGGTATTGACCATCCAGGTGGCCTTCGCTAAGTTCTGTTCCCAATTTTTGAAGGTCCCTCCACCAAGTGCCTTAAGGGTAGTTTTAAGCAGTCCATTGCAGCGTTCCACCTTCCCAGCAGCTGGTGCATGGTATGGGATATGGTATATCCATTCGATTCCGTGTTCTCTGGCCCAAGTACTTATGAGGCCATTCTTGAAATGGGTCCCGTTGTCTGACTCAATTCTCTCAGGGGTGCCGTGTCTCCACAGGACCTGCTTTTCCAGGCCCAAGATGGTGTTCCGGGCAGTAGCATGAGGCACAGGGTAGGTCTCCAGCCATCCAGTGGTTGCTTCCACCATGGTGAGCACGTAGTGCTTGCCTTGGCGGGTTTGGGGAAGGGTGATGTAGTCAATTTGCCAGGCTTCCCCATACCTATACTTCGACCATCGTCCGCCATACCACAGAGGCTTCACTCGCTTGGCCTGTTTGATCGCAGCACAGGTCTCGCAGTCATGGATAGCCTGGGAGATGCTGTCCATAGTAATGTCCACCCCTCGGTCACGAGCCCATCGATATGTTGCATCTCTCCCTTGATGACCAGAGGCATCATGAGCCCAACGAGCTAGGAATAATTCTCCTTTGTGCTGCCAGTCTAGATCAACCTGAGATACTTTCACCTTGGCAGCTCGATCCACCTGCTCGTTGTTGTGATGTTCTTCATTAGCCCGACTCTTGGGTACGTGCGCATCCACGTGTCGAACCTTCACGGTCAGCCTTTCTACTCGGGTGGCGATGTCCTGCCAAATCTCAGCAGCCCAGATGGGTTTCCCTCTGCGCTGCCAGTTGGCCTTTCTCCAGCGGTCCAGCCATCCCCACAGAGCATTAGCTACCATCCATGAGTCAGTGTAGAGATAGAGCCTTGGCCACTTCTCTCGTTCAGCAATATCCAAAGCCAGCTGGACAGCTTTAAGCTCTGCGACCTGACTCGATCCACCTTCTCCCTCGGTAGCTTGTGCAACTCGTCGTGTGGGGCTCCATACAGCAGCTTTCCATTTCCGGTTAGCACCCACAATTCGGCAGGAACCGTCGGTGAAAAGGGCATATCGTCTCTCACTCTCCGGTAGCTCGTTATATGGTGGGGCTTCCTCGGCCCGTGTCACTTGCTCCTCCTCTTCTTCAGAGGATAATCCAAAGGTCTCACCTTCAGGCCAGTTTGTTATAATTTCCAGAATCCCAGGGCGATTCAGGTTTCCAATACGGGCGCGCTGCGTGATCAGGGCGATCCATTTGCTCCACGTGGTGTCGGTGGCGTGATGTGTGGTAGGAACCTTTCCCTTGAACATCCACCCCAGCACCGGTAGTCGAGGTGCCAGAAGCAGCTGTGCTTCAGTACCAATCACCTCTGAGGCAGCTTGGACTCCTTCATAGGCGGCTAAGATTTCCTTCTCTGTGGGAGTGTAGTTGGCTTCGGATCCTCTGTAGCTTCGGCTCCAGAATCCCAGTGGTCGTCCCCGAGTCTCACCCGGCACCTTCTGCCAAAGGCTCCATGACAGACCGTGGCTCCCGGCTGCAGAGTAAAGCACATTCTTCACCTCTGATCCCGTCCTGACTGGGCCAAGGGCTACCGCATGAGCGATTTCCTGCTTGATCTGGGCGAAAGCTTGCTGCTGTTCTGGGCCCCAGTGGAAATCGTTCTTCTTGCGGGTAACCAGGTAGAGAGGGCTCACGATTTGGCTATACTCGGGAATGTGCATCCTCCAGAAGCCTATGGCACCTAGGAAAGCTTGTGTTTCCTTCTTGTTGGTCGGTGGAGACATTGCAGTGATCTTATTGATGACTTCAGTGGGAATCTGACGCCGTCCATCTTGCCACTTCACTCCCAGAAACTGGATCTCTCGAGCAGGTCCCTTGACTTTGCTCCTCTTGATGGCGAAGCCGGCCTTCAGGAGAATCTGAATGATCTTCTCTCCCTTCTCAAAGACTTCTGTTGCAGTGTTTCCCCACACGATAATGTCGTCAATGTATTGCAGGTGTTCTGGAGCCTCACCCTTTTCCAGTGCAGCCTGGATCAGTCCATGGCAAATGGTGGGACTGTGCTTCCACCCCTGGGGCAGTCGGTTCCAGGTGTACTGCACGCCCCTCCAGGTGAAGGCAAACTGAGGCCTGCATTCTGCTGCCAGAGGAATGGAGAAAAAGGCATTTGCAATATCAATGGTCGCATACCATTTTGCTGCCTTGGATTCCAGCTCATACTGAAGCTCCAACATGTCTGGTACGGCAGCGCTCAGTGGTGGTGTGACTTCATTCAGGCCACGGTAATCCACTGTCAGTCTCCATTCTCCACTGGACTTACGCACGGGCCATATAGGGCTATTAAAGGGTGAACGAGCCTTGCCTTTGGTTCCTTTCACCTCTGTGACACTCTGTGTAGACACTGATATTGTTGCTCTGCTTCTTTTTCCCTCTTCCTCTTCCTTCAGAACACGCTGTATCACACCATGTAGTGTTTTGATTCTAAGCATGGTGCGGGCCGTGCAGAGAAGACAAAGCAGGACTAACAACAACATCATGCTGTCCTTGGCATCCAGAGGGTATTCCATATTTTCAAAAACTGCTGTGTCATGCCTGAAAAGCTGGAAAAAATCATTCTTCACCCCTCCCCACAGGGGCTGGGTGAGATTGTTGAGGCCCCAGATGTAGCATCCTAGACCAGAACAAGAAAACAAAAGTGGGTGTATATTCTGAATAATGTTCATTGCCTCAGAGTTTATCAAGCAATGGACATAATA
The DNA here is from genome assembly GCF_029207755.1 of Chamaea fasciata. Classification (NCBI taxonomy): domain Eukaryota; kingdom Metazoa; phylum Chordata; class Aves; order Passeriformes; family Sylviidae; genus Chamaea; species Chamaea fasciata. The sequence goes on along the minus strand of NW_027094090.1, from coordinate 55,896,816 downwards.
GACTACTAAAGCAATTTTAGTACCATACCCTGGTCTATGCAGGAGCATTAAGACTGGCAGATAGTACCCCAGTTGTGGAAAAATATAGAGAGATAGGTATAAGACACATGTAAGCATGTTGAGCATCATAGTGAACAGGTGTCTTCTTCAATACAAAATTGTAATTCTGACTTTTCTCAGTGCCTTGTGCCTCACGTTGGGCGCCAAAAATGTAGTAGTTTGAAGGCAAAACAAATGAGAGGCTCCAAGTCAGAAATACAATTTAATAGGAAAGAAAAAGGAAAGAAAGTAAAATAAAATAGATGCAATAATACAAAAGACCACTGACAGAGTCAGAATACAACCTGAGCGGAGTGATGGAAGCAGTCCAGATGAGGTGGTCTTCCTGAAGCAGTGATCCTGTAGAAAGGTCTGGTAGCTCGGGTCCTCTGGGAATCCAGTGGGTAAGCGCCCCTCTGGTGTTCAGAGTCTCAGCTTATATCCAGGCTGGAATGCTTGGTTTCTCCCTCTGGGCGGAGCATCCCACAATGGGATGGTGAGTCATGTGATAAGGCCTGATGGGCCCATTAACAGGAGGTAGTCCAGGAGGGGGTTATCTGTGAGCTGTGTAGCAAAGGTGCTGATGGCCCATTAACAGAAGATAAGCCAGAGTGGAGGAGGCAGGGAGCACTGCCTCACCTGGTTTCAACAGTTCATGAAGATGGTGATAGAATATACTTTCAACCCAGGACAATAACTCTCATGGGAAAAAATAGTTTTTGGTTCCTGTAGGTCTAGGTAAGCTTTCTGCAGGATTAGGTACATTTCATAGAAAATGCTCCAGTTTAGTATTGGGGTCTCATGGTGCTCCTTTTCTGGAACCAAGTATAGGTTGGAAGTACAAAAAATGCCTTAGAACTATTAAAATTTCCTTTGAGATATTTCTGGGAAAAAAAAAAGAGAGGAGAGGAGATACTTAAGGAGCCAGAAAGCAAAGCAGAAAGAGAAAGAAAACCAGTGGCCTTTATGTGGATTTCAGAATCCCCTTTTCACTCTTTGAATTGTCCATTTTTTTTTGTAAAACAGGCCTCGATCCCAAAGCCACACAATCAAGAGTCCTCCAGACATCTTTTATAGTGAAGTGGCAGTCATAGCAAGATTAAGGCCATTTAATATTATCCCTTTTAAATTTAGTTACTATCCATTATCAAATATTCTGTTGTTTAAAACAGAATTGCAGCTCTGATCCATATTTTTCTCTTTGATGGAGTTAATTGTTCAGGGTTAAGCTTCACCAGTTGAGTTTTGTACTCTTATTTAAAACAGGAAAGAGCAACACTAAATCCCCTCAAACCTTTGCCCTCTCAAAATTGCTAGCAGGTGTAGAAAGCTGACTCAAATGTTGGGTTTGACCCAGAAAGCTGACTCAGGTGGAATTGCTGAAGGTCAAAGCCTTTGCCAGGATGCCACCTGCATGAGCAGCACCAATTAGATGTTCTGTCTTGTGTGAATTACTCAACTCATTTGCTGGTATTAAAATGTAGGTGTTGAGATGGCTATCACTGATACCACCAGCCTGGGAATCTCTTTGAATATAAAGGCTGGATCTGCAAAATTGAGATTTACAGCAGCAAATTTTAGATCATCAATAGTCCTCCCTAGTTTTCAGGAAATAAGGAATCAAGTTTTTCAAAGCTGAAATTTAATAGAAAAAAAAGTTCTCATGAAGCAGCCAGAAGCATTTCTTTGTGTGGTTCCTTGACACTTCTTACTTACAGCCGGTCCCTTCTAAAGCACCTTGGAGACAGCAGATACCTAAATGTGAGCTGGACTCTGAGGTCTGAGGTACATCAAGCACATTCATAATTATGTCATTGTGGCTGTTTTGTATGAGTTTGCTTTGCCATCAAATACTGTAATATGAGCATGAAGCGCCACCTATTTTCAGAAGGTACAGGGTGTGTAAAGACAAGAACCTAAGATAAGATAAGCAGGACAATCTAAATGTCAATATTTAGAAAATGCATCTCCATCAAATACACTGAAATAATGTTGTTCTTTAAAGTGCACCCCTCAGTCCCAACTGTTGTTCAGGCTGGCTCATTGTTCAGACATCCTTGAATATTCCATGGACCAGAGGCTGAGATTCAACCAACCATTGCACAAAAAGGAGTGCAGAGTCTAAATAAATCTCAAATGCTTTTCAAATACCAAGGATCTAATTACGCTTCATTTCCTTTGGTACATAGCTGAAATTTTCTTTCTCATCCCACTGGTTCCAGTAAGAATCTCTGTTCTTGGTGTGACTATTGTCTGTGCCCTGTTTATTTCTTGTACAGGTTAGAAATGTGTTGTCTTTACACAACCTTTACTGCACCAGAGGTATTATCAGAAGGAAAGGGAAGGATATTTCAACACACATTAAAATAAGTGTTGGGGTTTTTTTCAAGCTTGATCATATTGCAAAGACACTGCAATTTACTAAATTACTATGAGTTATTTCTAAACAATTTTTATTTGAATAAATTCTGGGACTACTTTAGTTTTATAGTAGCATACTATGAACACTAAGTACATAAGCATGTGAAATTCCTCAGCCCTGACAGCTGAAGAAATTTCTTCAGCTAAAAGAACCCTTTCAGCTGAAGAAATTGATTATTAAATTTTTAATTTTTTTCCCCCATTCTTTTTACCAAGCATTTAACAACATGCAGACATTAATAAATGACAGAGACAAACATCTGTCCTTAAATAGCAGCAATTTCTTTTGCCAATAAAATTGGTTTTCTTCCCCTGCATTAAGCCATGAGTTGGCAAGACAAGGGCTGGGCAAGCAGAAGACAGCACATAGAGAGACCCCCATTTATTGAGACTGGGGATTACCATCTGGTTTTCTGCTCCTGCTATGAAACGAGTCCTAATAATAGTAGGGGGGAGTGGTGTGTGCTCAAAACACAGAAAGAACATAATGTCCTTTCTCTAGCTGATCAGGTCTTGTAATTTTTTTTAATAGTATCTTAAAATACTCAGTCCCTTTTTAGGAGAGACTGTTCTTTGCCTCTTTAATTGCTCTTATTTTGCAAAGTTGAGTGAGAACAAGTCCTATGGCTTAGGTCACACTCATCTGGATGTTATTTCCTAATGCTTCTGACAAACAAATTAGTGAGCGCCCCCCTAGTGAAAGAATTAACAAGGATTCCCAATTGACTATGCATTTATTGAACTAATGGCTATGTTTGCTTTGGTTTTCCTTGTTTGGGCAGGGCCTTCAGAGGTGATACTACTGATCTGAATCCTGTGTGCCATCGAAATGATGGCTCTGGCCACTTCACCTGCCAGTTGTTTCAGCTGCTTAGCAACTGTGACAATGGTCCATCAGATCCTCGGTGTCTCTGAAGGGTTTTGAAAACTTAGTGGTTCCTGCTTGTCAGCCATACCAGACACACTTTAGTATCTGCTGGTCTTTCTAGTTGCAATATCTTTTAAAAGAAAACAGGAGGTTATCTTTGTGTTTCAAAAAGCCTAGCCTGTAGTGCACCTAGTCTGTCTTCCACAGGCATGTTTTGGATTTTAGCATCTTAGCACAGAGTTTTTCCTTTTATTTTATCTCTTCTCTAATCTCTAGATTTGAGCCCTTTCTTACCTCTTGTCCTCCCTCCCTTCCACTCACCATGATTTTTTTTTTTTGTATTTTCTGACCATTAAAAATAATAGTTTTATTAGATTAATTCTAAGACTTTGTATGCAATGAAAAGTACTTTACTTTCTGAACAGTTTTGAGTAAACTTGTATTAAATAAGTACACATGTGCTGTGAATGTTAGTATATGTTAGCACAAACTTTTCTCCAAATGAAGTGCGATCAGTTTTGATTTGCAGTTTTATTAGTGAAAAATACATTTACTGATACACTGTTAGGATTTTGCATTTCTGTGTGAATGAACCTGAGAGTACATGAGAACTTAGGATATATCTTGAGATACAGGCAAAAGTCAGAGCACATTTCCTTCAAAGCCTAGAAGGGGTGGATGAATATCCTAACCTGAGTAAGGGGACTGTGACATGTTTGGCCTGGTTTGGGAAACAGAAGGTTTGTGCTTACAACTCAGGATTATCAAAAGCAGATTTTCCACCCAGGGTCTCCTTGTGCTCCTTCACCTTTCCCAGAGAATGGCGAGGGGAGAAGTTTGCATTTGTAACTGTGGACCAGCTCCCACAGTGCAGCCACATCATCTACTTTTCTTGATTGGAGCTGGAGCCAAACCCCCCTGCTCTCTTCCTCAGGGGCAGGAACTCTGTTTGCTGCCATCCCTGTCCATAGCAGTCTGATAGTAGCAACAGTTTTCTGGGGAAAACTTGGTGGTGCAAGCAGGGCTGTCCCAGTGGGAACAAGGCTTGCCAGCCATGAGGTGTGGAGCTGGGTGCAGGGAACCAAATCCTCAGGCCTGGGGGCTGTATTAATGAAATAGCCAAGGAGGACAGGCAGAAAACACCTTCCTCAATGCTTCTGTCTGTACAAGCCCCCCAGTCTCTCCCCAGGGCTGGCATCCTGGAAGCAGCAGAAGAGAGTACACCAAGGGCTTGTCCTGCTGTGGTGAGTTTCGTAGGAAAAGAAGTATAAGACAAAACAGACAATAATAATTGCAAAATATCCCTGCTCTGAAATAAGGCGAACTGCCAGAGAGCTCTTATTAAAAAAAAAAAGAATAAAAAAAATTAAAATTCTGGCGATTCAGCTCTCCCACACAAACAGCTTCCTTTCAAAGTCAGAGTCCAGGGTGAACAGGCACACAATTCATATACATTCTGCTCACTGCTGCTCTTGCCCAGCAGGCTTTAGCTATCAAATAAGTGCCACCCAATCAGCATCAGCATCATTTCTGTCATAGCCACCACCGAATAGTGCAAGCTTGAAATTTAGCAGAATTTAGCACAATCTCTTTGGTTTGAGTAATTAGTTAACCTTTCCCAGTTCTGTCTTCCCATGCAGGAGGAAAGGAATTGTTATCAGAAGGTGATGCTTGCCAGAACACAGCGTGCCCTCTGACAAGCAGGACTTCAGCTCCATTAAACATCCCCACGCCCTCTGAACAGAAAACTCAGTGTTCTGTATTCTTATGGCTTGGAACAAGCAAATATTTCCCCACAAGCAAATATTTCCTCCTGTACATTTCTAAAGTGATGTCTCTTGCACAACAGCACTATGCATTCAGGCGGTTCACTCTAATTATTGCTTTGTAACATTTTGCATCTGCTTCTATTAAGTCTCTGAAGTTGCTAGTGTATTTTCTTGAGTTGTTTTATTTTTAAACAACTTGTCTGTGTCTGTCTGTCAACAGCTGCACTCTTCATTTTATGCATTTTGAATGCACTCATTTTCTACAGTGTGTCTTGATACTGCAGCTCAGCTCCAAACTGGAACCCACAGCAATCCTTTGACAGGTTGTCTGTTAGGCTTTCAGGTCATCCCTAATCTCAGGTTTTCTTCCAGACTCATAGAATTTGCTTTTGAATAACAAATAATACAATTTAAGCCCTCACAGAAGTGTAACAACTGCTAGTGGAACTTTTACAGGGTTTTCTCAGTGGGCCAAAGAACTCTCCAGCCACAGCCAGAAGCAGGCTGGAACAGGTGGGTGAGATGTTTGAATCCTTGGAGTTAGCTGAAGTCACCCACTCTATCAAGGTGGGGGTCAGTCTCTTCTCCTAGGTAGTAAGCAATAGCACAAGAGGAAAGGACCCCAAGTTGTACCAGGGGAGGTTTAAAATGGATATTAGGAAGAATTTCTTCACCGAAAGGGTTGTCAAAAACTGCAACAGGCTGCCTGGGGAAGTGGAGGCTTTTAAGAGTTGTGTAGATGTGGCACTTAGGGGCATGGTTTCGTGGTGGACTTAGCACTGCTGATTTAATAGTTGGACTCAGTGGACTCAGAGGCTGTTTCAGACCTTAATGGTTCTATTGTGGGTTCCATCCCATCTGTAGTAAAATAATGGAAGTCCAAAAAACCCACAGAATAAAAGTATAGTACTTTAAAAAGTGTATTGTAAGTTTATTTTTATAGTTCCAAATTAAATGCATTTTCTGTTAAATGTTTCAATGATTTTTAAAAATAACAGAGTTGTATCTAATGGAAAAACTGTTGTCTAATATATCTCTGAGGCAATCTCTCCTGAAAACAGTCTACTGCAAAATTTCTGATGTTCATGTTCATAGATCTTATCCTGATTTCTTTCTTTCTGTGGTTCATCAGTGCATTTTCTTAAGTGTGAATTTGTTAGATTTAGTGGGTTGTTGTTGTAAGTTGTACCAGTAATTATCTCAGATGGGGCTACACTGCCACAAACCCAGGCAGACTGGCATGCAGTAACAGTGGCGTGCTGAGACTGGTTGAGGTGCTCAAATGGATGAGGACACCTGTACACTCCATTATTCTCCTGTTGATGTTTGAGAACATTCAAGTCACCAATTAAGCAATTAGATACATATCAGTATTTGCTTGGTCTTATCTTCCTGATAAAATACCTGGGCAGTACCAGTTTGGACAAAACTCAGGGATTAAGTACCTCAGGTGAAAAAGTTGAAGTTGATACAACTGAGGCAGTGGCATTCCTTCATGGTGTTTTGTGTGACTGTGTTATTGCTGACAACAGCAGACAGAACTGTTACAGCACTCTAAGCAGTAAGGCACACTAAGCAGAACTCTAGTGATGTTATTGTGTTTCATAATTTTCAGGCACGAGCAGGACACAGGCACCTGTTTCAAGATTCAGCTTTGGTGAAGTATGATTTTGGGACTGCTAGACAGCAAAGGTGTGAGTTGCCCTGTATTGGTGGGATTCCATGCTGTTCATGACCAGAGGTCACAAAGCCTGCCCTGTCCCTGACAGGTGGTGTGTGCAGAAGGCTGAGACAGGCCGTGTCTCTGGGGCAGAGAGGGATAAGCCTCTCTGAACAAAGGCTTGATTCTTGTCCTTTCTTCCTCGAAGGGAATGAGAGAAAGAAACAAAAGTAAGGTACAGAAAAAGCTGTTGTGAAACAAGCCAGTTGCTGTTCTCTGGAAAACAAGTATGTGAGGATTCAGTTTTAGAGGCATGCTGAAGCAATGGGGCACTGGAGGGTGGCCACAGCCACTCTTCCTCCAGGGGCTGCCACTGCCCTTCGGTGCCAAAGACTAAAATTGTCTGGCTTCTTAGAAGAGGACGTGGTCCTGACCACAAAAAAATGTCTGCTGTACAAAACCACAAGCTATTTCCCACTCCAAAGCAAAATCTTTAATCGTAGCTGTTCCTGCAGTAATTGGGGGATGGCTGCTGTGTGAAGAGGACTCCTTTCTGCCAGCATATCAAGGGGCTGGGAGGTGTCTGCCACCTCAGACAGGTGTTTGTCTGTGTAAAAGAACATTCTTTTCATGTCCAACTGAAAGGTCAATTTTCAGCTGACAATTGAAAAGTTAAAAAAAAAGGAAATGCATCCAGGGAAAACAGCTGCTAATAAGTTTCTACGGTTCATAGCAGTGTTGACAAATTTTACCACAGACAACGAGTCTATTGATTCTGGCAGCACTCCTTGACCATCAGGAAAGTAGTTATTACATAAATTTTTGGCATTGATTTATTAAGGGATTGTTATTTAGTGTTTGGACATCCAGAAAAACAAGGGACTGCACTTCTTGAAGCTGGAGGAACGGTATGAAACTGCAGTGTGCTGCTTTCCCATGGTTACCAGTGTATGCATCTTTGCATACAGCTCCAGCAGTTTCTTGCAAGTACACCAGAATGTGCTGCTAAATATAAGTCTAGAAATAGTAATTACAGATTTCAAATAGTCCCAGGTAAGACCACAGAAAAGAATTTGGAACATAGGGAGCTGTGGGCTTCTATGTTTCCTTGTATATATGTATGTATGTGTATTTTGAAAACTATTAAATGAAATCACATTCCATTAGGCAAATTCTCTGAGAACAGAGGAACATATATGTCTTTGAAAAAATGTATTTGTGAGCTTGCTACGTCACAGCTTTTAAAATTACTTTTATTCTCAAAGTGCTAAACCCCATAAACTTTAAATGAGACTTATCAAAACAGGTTTCGACCTTTTGAATCCAATTGCAACATGTTTTATTTGAATATACAAACTGAAACATAAAATGATGACAACAATTATTCCTGGAAGGTATTAAAAAGTTGATCTGTATGCATAAATTAAATTATAGCTCTGGCAAATGTGCACTATAAGCAAACAGATACAATATAAACACTTCATACTCCTCTAACATCTACTGCCAAGGTCCTCTAAGCATTTAAAATCAGTTCAGAGTGTTGCTGTGAGATAGCCTGCCTGTACTTGATTACATATGCACAAAAATAGGAAGATTAAAGAAACTGTCAAGGGGACAAAAGTGATTTCTTGAAAAACTTAGCAAGGGAAGGCCAGAAGCGAAGGTGGTGAAGATGGCACCAGCTGCAGTCTCGAGGACTGGCTGTTCAAATTCCTGAGTGACACAGAGAAACCATAGGGGAACCCATCTGCCAAGAACTCTAAAGGCATTTCAACAGCACATTTGTGAAGTACAATTTTGCAGAAGACTTATAAACTGACCACACTGGGCATGTTTTCCTGGGATTAGCAAAAGACATGGTCGTGCCATGAAAAGTGCTGCTCTGCCAGACCTGATGTTCTGCTACAAAGCGTAGTTTTCCTCATGGAATAGATGTTACAGCGTTCCTTGGATATTAGTGTTGTTAAATAACAACAATAACCACAAGGAAGCAGCTCTCCATCATGGAAAATTTCAATATTTGCACAGAGCAAGGCTTGCTGAAGTGAAAATCAATGTTAGAATACCAGGGATGAAGTAACCCAGCAATAGTGTGTGTTGTGTCCTCCAGCCACCCCAGGGACAGAGGAGTGTGTGTTTTGTTGCTATGCCAGCTACTAGTCAGCACTGAAAACTCACTGCCCATCCACAACTATGTGCTTCTAGTAAGTAAGACAATAAAAAAAACTAATGGGAAGGTGTATCATAAAGTGGGGTTGCTGTTTTGACCCAGATGAATGCTCTGGGGGTAAATGCTTTCAAGACTTGGAGGTACATCCATCCTGCAGTAATGAGGAACCCCCAAACCTAGTGGCCTCGGCTGTCAAAGCCTCTTTTCTTTTGTAAAAGTTATTGTCTCATGTAACTCAATGTTGATCTCGTTGCCGGACTCCAGGACTTGACCAGAAAATAGAGAATATTACCCAGACACTGAATTTTAATAACATGACGGGCAGTTTGTCAAGAACAAATGACCTAATACAACTTTTTACCTTCAGTCTGTATGAGGTTTACCCAGGGTCCATGTGCTGTTGGCAGCAAATGTAGGATGCACTGTTAAAGTCCAGAGCTGGGGAAGAGGTTTTATCTCCATGTTATCCTATGTCTTTGGAGCCTTTCTCTCTAGGGCATCTTCAACAAACCATGTCCAGAGTGCCAGCTATATGAAAAAGAAGGGAGATCCTTGGAAACCATATGCAGATGGCCTGAACCAAGCTAAAAGTGGAGAGAAAGGACAGACAGCCTAGGTAGGTGGTGAAACATATATTCTACAAATCCAGACTGCCTTAAGCTAAAGCAAACAAAGCAAGCTGGGGAAAGTTACAATGGTTTAGACTTCCCAAGTACAACAATTTTTATTTTATTTTGAAACAATTTTCCCTTAAGGAATGTCCTTTCATTTTAAGTTGGAGGAGGCTGACAACTCACCCTATGAAATTTTTTTTCTTTCTCTGGAAACAATTAATTTTTTTTTATTATTTTTTTTTGGTAATCCAAAACATTATTTTCCTCTCTCATATTCATCACCCACCTTACAGTATGACTCCCTCACCATTTCAGCCCGTTATTTGCTGGTTATTTAGAAAAAAATAGATTTTCCATAATTATTCTCTTATTATTTTTGCTAAATAACCTGATCTGATGTGACAGTTTGTACGCTTCAGAATTATAACTTCCTCAAGTGCTCAGATGACGTGAAATGGAAATGATGCCTAACTCAAACTGTTCAGTGCCAAAACACGGTGCTGGAAGGAGAATAGACATCTCCTTGAGATCCATCCCCTGTGCTAGTAATCTGTAAATGCCAGCTCAAAAGTCTGCACTCCAGCAGCTCAGAAAGCTTCCCAATGGCCTCAAGAAAACCTGGAGGTCAGTGGTAAAAGACCTGGCACCTTTTTGTGTTATTTAATGGGAAGAAGAGACAGTGAGTGCATCCTGACCAGAAGGGTCACATCCCTGTTCATTAGAGCAAGAGGCAGAGAGTCTGACTGGCAGTAAAAGAAGACTTGTTTTACATTTAGGTAAAATGTTTTGTACCAATAAGGACAATTTAGCCCTGCTACAGATTGCTGGGGAGTGAGGATCCCATTCAGGAAAATCTTTATGAATACCCATCAAAATAGTATGTATGGCTGCATCATCCTGGGGTTTGATTTCCTTCTCTGGTCCTGTTCAGATTCTTTGTATTTTTTGTATGATTCATAAAATATTTGTTAGCTGTTTTGTCCTCTTCTGCCATGATTTATCTACAGTGGTAAAATTCAGACTCACTCCTGAAGAAATTTTCCATTATTTTCTCTGAAATAGCATTCCCTGACTGTTAGCACTCTAAGCCTCTAATCAGAGGAAAAAAATAACAGCTGGAAGATCACCTATCTAAGATCATACCCACAGAGGAAATCCCCAGAAGTTATAAGGACCCTGGGCATCTCCTGAAACTATGGCTTTTGGCAGGACCGTGGCTTCACACCTCATCTTTGTAACCATCCCAAATTAGCCCATGTGCCACCTTTTCCATTTCTGGGAGCACATCTGTTCCAGCCATGCTCAAACCTATCCCCCTATCCACACACAGAGACTCCAAAACTTAGCATTGATTAGCAACTCTCATGAAGGTGGGTAACTCTTTGTGATACTTGATCCAGGAGTTTGCTGTTGGGTGTGAGGTCAATGCACAGGGACTCATGAGAGCCAATGACACAGAAGTGTTTCCAAGAGGATTTAGACATCCACAATGGTGGTGGAGGTCAGTGCAGGCAGGGCAATGATGTTGGTTGCAGCCCTGAGAGGAACATTAAAGTATTTTGCTCTTCTGTCACCAGCAAAATGAATCACTGTGGTAAAGCTTGGGATCCGTTTGTGCCTATTGCTGGGAACAGGAAGAGAAGCAAGTAAATAAGACTGGATGTGTTATGGCTAGCTGTCTTTCATTCTCTTTGATCACTTGAAAAGACAAATGACTGCTTACTTTAGGCTATTAGGCATGTTTGTTATACATAAGGATTCATGGACTTTCAGTTATGCTTTTAAAAAAAAAAGCTTGCTAGAATTACAGTATCAATCAAAATTCTGTGACTGTTCTGAAAGAAGACAGCAGTAAGTTTCAAGGCACTCCGTAGATGCACTATTGGGCTAGTATAATGTTTCCTTATATTAAAGAACAACACAAACTCACAGAAGAGAAATGTGGGTAAATAACGTGTTAATCAGTGACAAATTTAAGCATAGACACATACATAAATAAAATTTCATAACTTTATGATGATTTATTACCAAAGCCAAAATATTTCCAGAGGAGTACTTTTCCACTGGAGGAGAAAATTCTGTGAAGCTGTAACAACATAGTGACAACTTTTACACCTTGTTTGGAAGAGGAAAATTTTACTAAAACACGAAAGGCCAAGTAATTTTATTCCATGAATTACTAGAAATCCAGAAAACAATTAACTGTGCTCAAATCCTAAGAAATTACTAGTCTTAGAACTTGTTCAGAGAAATTTATTCACAGAAAGTTCACACTGAACATCACAGTAACTAGCAAAATACATTTTTTGATGATAATCACTTATGGCATTGAAAAAGAAACCAGGAAAAAAAAAAAAGGGATGTTGCTTTGCACGTAAATCTGTCCTGTGCATCTCCTTCTCTCAGGACTTTTGTGGGGAGACTGATCCCAGCAGGAAAGTAATCTTCTGGAAATTATAGCAAAGTGGAGTGTTTCCCAGATGGGTGGAAAGTCCCATCTTAATAGTAGTTACAAATAGGTGAGAGGCATGCTTCTAGGATCCTGGGAGTGCTCTTTGGGTTTCCTGCTATAAACAGTAGGCATTAAAGACAAGCAAAGTTTAACTTTCCTGATAAACTGAAGCACTGAACTCAGTTGCTCAGAAGGCTGTGAGTGTTCTCTGGCAGAGGCTGTTGTGATTTGTCTAAACTGTATAAACTGCAAAAGCTGTGAAAGCACAGGTTTAACAGAGCTCCTGAAACCTTATGCTAGGACACCTCCTTCAAAAATGTCAAGGAGAGCAGATATTTTAAGGTTAAAAAAGGGTGGAAACCAAGATGTTCTACAGTCTTGCTTAATGCTCTGCTCTGCTTATCAACTGGAGAAGTGATTTAGTTAAAAGGTGGTGGAATTTCCTTTTGTTCTTCTCACTGAGTTTCTGAAAGACCAGATACTTAGTCTGTGATATTTTAGAGGGAATACTTTAATGTTTTTCTCAAGAAGCAAAGTAAATTGGAAATAGGAGCCCTCCTACAACCAAAACATGAATGTTTAATTCACTCTGAAAATAGGCTGAGCCTTACAACTCTCTGAACTTTCTTCTGACAGCCGTGCCCCTTGGGGGGCTCTCTGAGGTCCTGCTGCCCACCACAGCTCCAGATGCAATCTTAGAGTCACAAAACCTGTGAGATCAAACGTCAGCCCTGCAGTGGTTGGTGCTGCAACATCCAAGACCCTCACCCTGCAAATCGAGATTGTAACAGATCTCCTTCCACCTACAGCTCTCCTACACCAGGGAGGATAACTCACAAAATTGTGTATGAATGGCCCAGTGCAGAGCCTGAATTTAAGCCCTCTGGACACGTTGGAGGAATTTGGAGTGTCAAATGTAATTTATCTCAAGCTTCTCTTTCTGCTTTTTCTTACCTGCCTGTTTTAATTTTCAAGGTCTAAGGAAACTGCAAATCCCAGCCCCAGAGGTGAGTGTGAGGTGTTCCTGTACTGTGCAGCCCTTACAGGATGAATTCTCCCACTGTCTCCTGGTTCTCTGTGGGCATATCCAGGCCCCTGCCCAGAGGCGTTGCCGCAGCCCATGAGCAGGAGCTGCTCCCGAAGGCAGGAGCGGCAGAGCTGCGCACAGGTTGCTTTCCTGCAAAGCTGCCTGGTGAGCCAGTCGCTGACCCAGGCAAGCTCACTGCTATGAGCTTCAGCAATGCAGGAAAGGCAAGGGGGAGGGAGTTACTTTATAGCGATTCCTGCAAAGACTGTGATTCATTTATTTGTTCCTCTACTAACGCCCTAGCCAGATGACTAAGGCAGATCTGCAGGCTGATGACCCAGAAACAGTAGAGCTAAATTTCACATGTGGTGGAAAGGAGAAGTAAGTTAAAAGCTGTATACAGAACTGTTATCTTCCTACTTGCAGTGATTTACCTCCCAGTACAAGCCCTGGGCTACACCAAAGATAGAGTGCAGAGATTTGCTCAGGGGCTTTTCTCTTTTTTTTCTATCTCTTCCTCATCTCAGGGTGGGGTATCTGAGGTTACCTACACCTGTGACTTTTGAAATTAGCAGCACATAAGCTCACCACAGCTGCTGGATCTCTCAGGTGGGAGGGTTGGGGTGGCCTATTTCCTTTTCTTGTTGAAGTTCAAGCTGCTGAGATGGAAGCTGCTGGGTTTACTGCAGTTTCTTTCCCTCAGGTAAGACATTTTTCCTTGTAGGGCAGGTGGAAAGGGAAAGGAGGAGTGTTGAGTGTAATAAATCTGTTTTGGTCACTTGGGCTGCTGAGCTCCCACTGGGGAGGCAGAAACCTGTCTCTACCCTTGTCAGAGGATGGGTCTGTGAGATGGCTGCAGTGAGTTCTGAAGAATTGAAGATAGACTGGATAAATGTAGTGGGGAAAGTGCTTCTTGTTTCTTCAGGTCTGTTTATGAAAGACCTTTCTGCGAACAGAAAGTATCAAGCTACATTGCGAAGTGGGTGTGAAACAATCTACTGCAGACTAACTGGTTACACCATGCCTAACATCAAGCTGGTGCTAAGATAATGCAAAGGGTTTCAGTATTTTGTTTGAATTTTTAAATTTATTTTGGCTGGAGTGATAGTCCCCGGGAGGTTGTCTGTGGTGCCACTGCTGGGTTTAGGCTGCTGGGTTGCTCTCGACCTGTGATTCCTTAGTGCTAGTGAAGCATTGTACTTCCTGGGGTGCTCTGGGTGCCTATGGAACCTGATGTACCTCATCCCACCACCTGCTTGTGGAAACACGTGGCAGGACTCTGTAGAGGGCAAGATTCCCAACCGGTGTGTGTGCACACCTGTAGGAGCCTGCAATCGTAAACGCACTCAACCTCTTGGCTGAAAATCTCCAATTATCTCCATTTTCTGGTCTTCCTTTTGGAACACTAGCAATTTTTTTTTTTAAGGTGCTTTTATGAAATACTACTTGAAAGTATTAAGCCCCAAGCAGCACATGACCCTAGCACTACAAAAATCCCTTTAGAGTCCTCAGTCATGTAATCCTGTGTGCAGCATACAGGGCAAGATGGGAAAGCTCTCCTTTTCTCATCATGTTCCTCTGTCCATGTGACTAGGCAGTATCTGACGTGGAGCTGTTGTGCACTGGTCACTACAGGAGCCACTACCTTTAAAGCCCCATACCCTAGTTTGACCTTTTAATAAGTATAGCCATGATTTCCAGAAAGTTGCTCTGCATAGTTAAAAATTCATATGAAGATCAATATACTCTTTGATTTCTTCAATTTTTTAAATATTTCCTCAAATATATGAATATTTTCTCATTCCTGTCCCAAGATATGGGCTGTAAATGTAGAGGCTAGCGCAGGTCCCTTGTTATATGGTTTGCAATAAGAGAATATTGGCTTCTCTCCATACCACACTAAACAGGTCAGTCTCCATAATTCCATCAGCTGGCTTCCTCACCACCTTTTTTAGCCTTTTCCAGTCTTGATTCTGCCAGAGAATGAATTCTGTGGGGCACATCAGACCTTTATTCCATACAAAGTTCATAACCTTCACAGGGTCAAAATTATTAAAAAGCAGTAATTTTGCATGTGCTCTCCTAGTGCTTTCTCTCTCCTAATTAGTTTTGGTTTTTAATTTCTCATGGCTAGCACAGTGTATCTACATTTCCATCATAAATGCTACTGGAAAGATGTACCTCACACGCGATACTATTTTTAAATGCCGGGTTTTCCCAGAGCTGGGAACTATCTTAGGTGAGTGATCTGTCCCTGAAGGTGGGCCATGTCAAGGCCTCTTTCCTCAATGAACAGGAGGAATCCAGAAAAATGAAGGCAAGCATCCAAGTAATCTTTGCAGGAGTGAGAGTGTGTGAAGGGAACCCTCACTCAGCAGTCAAGTTTGATTTAGTTGTTCATACATGTGGCAAAAAGAAACTTGGGAGACAGGAGAGAACAATAGATGTGTTTAGCTGCAAAGAGGGTCAATGAATAAGATTTGGAGAAGGCAAAGAAAGTCACAGAAGGTCAATCAATGATGTCTGTGGAGTGCTTGTTCTATTGGGTGAAAAAGAAGTGCAAATCAATGTTTTAATTCAGCTGTTTCTGTAGTATCTGTGCAGCCTGCTAGGGTGTGTGTTTGCTTGAGGGATGCTGCAGGGCTTGCTGTCACTGTAGTAATAAATCCCAGAAATGCAGTGGAATTCACATTTACTCATATTGTGATGGAATTGATACTCATATCATCCTTTCCAACTCAGAGGGTCTTCTCTGATAACATAACTGGTGTTGTGTCCAAAAGAAACAGTAAAGAGAGCAACTCACATAGCACTGGGATGAGCCACAGTACAAAGGGGGAAAGGTTTAATCCCTGTTCTGTGTTTTCCCATCACCAGCGACCAGAGGGAGGTCTGGACTGCAAGTGCTGTCCTTCCCAAGAAAATACAGTAAGTTTCACAGCTATTTCTCCCTTTTACCCTGATGAGTGGCTCATGCGAAATTGAAAAGTTCGGTGTAGTGGTTGGAGCCGGATACCTTCCATGACACTATAGTGGTTGGTAACTGGATAAGGTGGGGCTTGTAGGTTAAAACCCCCATAAAGATTTGAACCTGACTTCCTGGGTCTCTTCTCAGTGCTCTGAGTGCTGAAGAAAGGGAGCTACAATGCCCCCCTTCCTCCTACCATGCACTCTAAAATTGCTCAAACTCTTATATACCCAATGACTAATTCTGGAAACAAAAGGCTGAGAACCAAGTAACTTGGTGGTCTTGGGCCTGGAGAGGTGTAGACTGCCAAGGAAATTCATGACTCCTGGTATGCTCTAAATGACATGACTAGAAAAAAGTCAGTAGCAATCCTAAATCAATGCTTAACTTTCCTGCTTTGTTGTTTCTCCTGCTCTCTTCTGGGAGGACTGTACTTCACAGGGGACCAGAGAGATAGCATATTGAATGAAGGTGTGGATTTCTGATCCATGACTTAGAAGAGCCTTTCTGAATCTTAAAGATTCCTCTTTGAAGTTCCTCAAGTACACATCAATATAGCTAATAACATGTAAAGGCAATCTCCTCATAATCCTGTAGAAAAATAAAGCAGGACTGCAGTCCCACCACAGTGGAAAACCTGGGATTGACTGCAAAGTATGCTGCCAAACAGCTGGTTTGGGCTGTTCTGTACTGTCTGAGTCCATCATTGCTGAACATGTGGGATGCTGGGACCACTTTTGTGGGAAACTTCCCCATTTCACAGGGCAGGGTGTCACCCTGGGGTGGAAGCTGAGGCAGTGGCATGAGGAGAAAAGTAGTTTTCCTAAGAGGTCACAAAGGTGACATACCCTTGACTAGCTTTCCCAAGGGTCTATCCTGACTTGGGAGAACAACACAGGTCAGGTTAATTGAGGGAAAACTTGGATGAGTTTTCTTGCAGTGAGGGCATGGGGCCTGCGGTTTGTGCACGTGTACCTTGTTTCAGCTGAGTCACTCCTGATTTTTATGTGCTGAAATGTCGGTGGGATCCTACCCCATGTCGTCAGCACTCTGCCCTAGCACGGACTTTAGTTATGTGTGAGGTTTCTCTGAGACACGTTCTAGGTCATCATGAGCTCTCATTTATCTTTTTATCGAGGGTACATTATTTGTCCTGGTGCAGAATTTTGCCTTTGCTGTGTTCAGTGACGTTGGACTGATCTGAGACCTCCACCCAGGTAGGTCTGAAGTCTACAGAGCAAAACCTGAGCAGCTTCCTCTAGTGGTGCCCCTGGTGTCCATGTGTAAGTGTTTATACACACGTGTTGTCTTCCTTTCCAGCTCCTTCTTTTTGTCCTTTTTTTCCATTTGGTTCTGCTTTGCATTTTATTTGCAATGTGTTGCCCTGTTGTGAGTATTGCTCATGCATGTTGAGTTAGGGTTCCCCAAGGAGTCTGTCTGGCACTGGAAAATTAAGTTTTTTTGGCTTTTGCACTCTCAAAGCCCTTTATTACAAGCTGGGGTTTTTGCTCCGGGGTAGTAGGATGTTGGGAAGAGCTGAAATATGGCACTGCTGAGAATCAATTAGTATAAAAACTGCACTAGCACCCAACTACATGCTCATTTCTCTGCCCCCAAAGGCAAAGGTGTTTGCAGTTTAGTTACAAGTGAAATAAGCCTGCTGAATCTCATTCTAACGTGTCAGTCTCTTATGGACTTTCTTTTCCACCTCAGTGCTTACCTCTAGACATGTGAATTTTCTTGTTGAGATCTGGGAAAAGTGTTTTGGGACAGCAGATCCCTTCCTTCCTCTCTCCCCAAAAAATAAGGAATTCATCTTGCAAATACCAACTGATTTATTTCAGAGTGTTTTGGTTTGGCAGATAGCAACAAGGAGACTGTGGTTTTACTCACAGTAGAAAGGTGGCATCTCATCTTAAATCTTCAAAATAGACAAGGGATATGAGTTTCTCCTTACTGCTTGTTGTGGAGATTTGAGAAATATCTTGCACATCCCAGGCATATGATTTCTTTTCCTTTAAGAGTCACTATAACACTGGCTTTGCTTCCACACTTAAACAATTCACACACTAAATTGAAGAATCAGCTCAGATTCTAGTTAGGAAATGATCTTAATTAGTTAAGAAATGTATCAGCCCCTCTGCTCTTGAATACCTTTGCACCTCCCAAGAATGTGGTAATGGTTAAATATTCTGCTAGTCTGGAGGTGACCATCTTCTGGGAATTTTTTGATTCCAGAAAAGAATGAAATGAAGAAGCATCATTAAATGAGTACCCTACTGAATGCAGCCAAAGGCTTTGCCTTTTGTGGTCACCTCTCCTCTCTGACTGTTTGCAAAACTCACTATCTGCCCTCAGTTATCATTACACTTTGACCAGGAGAACAGATTTCATTTTTGCACCCAGGCCTGACTGGCAGGCAAGGGGTGAAAACTACAGGAGGAACTTTCTTCCTTTCCCCATGCCCATTTCTGTCTACCCAAAATTGCATCCTAATTCTGCCTGGTGTCTTGATATGGCCACTTGCTCTTTCCTCCACACTCTTGTAAAGTCTCTTGGCAGCTTTGTGGTATGAAAATATGATATAAATCCAAAGGGCATTCTCTGATGTAGGACTGTAAAAATGTACACAGTGTCCATCCCACTTTGTCTCTTACTATTTTCCCTATTTCTCTTGCACAGCATTAGGGAAAATTGGATGCATGTTCTTTCTGAAACAGAATCCTATTCCAGATGCTTAGTCTTGGGGAAGAGGAAGCTCTGCCTCCCCATGGGGTAACAAATCCACCTCCCTGTGCAGTGCAGGGTGGGGTGATGTCGGCACATTGCGCGATAACTGTGCCAGTGCTTCCTTGTTGCTTCACCAAATAAACGTGAGCGTGCACATGCCCAAGGCTGCTGCACTCCAAAGCCCTGTGCTCTGCCCTGAGCTTGTGTAACAACAGGGAATGCCAGGTAAGCCCAGGCTCTAATGAACTGCTGTGCTGCTGAGGATGTTAGCACATCACTTGGGTTTCTGCTGACCGGATCAGCTCTTTGTCTGCTAAAAGCATCTCAGGTGCTGCATTGTGTGTTCTCTTTGCTGTAAAGTAACTTGTGCATAACTGAAGCAAACACCTTTGGTCTGGATTTCATTTCACTTTGCAGCTATACAAAGAGTCACAAACAATTCAGGTTATTTACCATAAAAGTGAGTAAATTTTCTAGTACATGATTTGGTCTATTCTTGTCATGTGTGAGTTCTGTCAGAGCAGGAGGTGCTGGAACCCCCTCTGTCCATGCCTGATCCCTCCAGTTGGAGCAGGGCTGTACATGACAATTCCAAGTGATGTGTTTCACACCAGGTAGTGAGGCCAGTAAGACTCTGAAATGTGCTAGATGGAAGCAAATCATACTTGGGGCTGCAGTTGGGGCTTTTCTCTCTCCTTGTGCAGCTGCTGGTTTCTCAAGCTCCCACCTGCAGGCCTGTTGATATTGCCCATCTAAACCTTTTCTTTGTAGGGGGAGTTGGAGAACAATGGGGAGCAATGGTCTGAAACTGAGCAGAGAGGGGGGAAAAGTAGGCTATATGTCAGTAGCAGTTTCATAACTGATGGAAACTAGTATGGGAGCAATTGCCCCTGGGAAGAGGCTGAGTCTTTTTTCATCAGATACAAATGAGGCAATGCAAAGGAGGAGGAGGAGGATTCTATTAAAATTAGAGGGGGGAGGAATTTGATGGCATGACTTGGGCAGGAGAAACTCTCACAATCTGCCCTGCCTTATTTAATCAGTATAGGTCAAAGATTTGATTATATGGTATTCGCTGCTAGAGAGGTTTCAGCATATTTTCTTCCTTACTCACATGTACAAGTTCACCTGCTTTATTAGAATCTCCTGTGCTGCCTGACCTCAGGGAGGGGGATGCCTGGAAAGATCAGTGAGCTGTAAAAGGGACTGGTGTGAGCATTTAAGCTAAGCAGTAGTTGACATTTGCAGTTGTAGACAACAAGAGCTTTGCCAAACCTGGCCTGAATGTTGGCTGTGACTGGAGAATTGCACCTGGTCAAGTTACAGTGCAAAAATTTGTACAGTGCTACTGTTAAGCAGTTGAGCCTTGTGAGCTCTATTTAAGGCTTGTACTTATGAAGCGGCTGGAATAACATGTTGGGTATGGTGGTAACTCCTCCTCTCTGGCACTTGAATTTAGACTTGGATTTTATTCAGTTTTGACCAGGACCTCAGCTGTTTGCAAAGGGGCAAAGGAGGACTTGTGATAGTGGTTCTGAACAACCCTGGGTTCAGAGTTCCACCTGACCTTGGGATTGTCCTTAGATCTACACCAGGAGGTTTCTAATTTATCTGAGGAGAAAGAAGACGCATCTGCCCCACTTTTGTTTTTTATACCCCCCTCTGGTCTAAGTGGGCAATAGAATAAAATGGGAATTGTCCTTGGGTAACCTCCAGGAAGCAGAATTCTCCTTTGTTGGCATAGCTTTATGAATGGATTTATAAATGCTACATGAAGGGCACCCCCACTGAAAGAGCCTGACTTCTCCAGTGGTGCCCAGTGAGCTCATCCAGGGATGCATTTGCACTTGACCCTCTTGGGAGCCTTCCCTGCTGCTCCAGTGAAGTGGCCATCCCTTTCCCTCTTTGTCTCAGCTCTGAGGAGCACACCATGACCATACAGAAGAGTTTCCGTGAACTGTACACTTTGGCATTTTCCTATTCCAGTGACTCCAGGGATAATAAATAGCAATGGTAATAAATAAAAGCAGATGCTATAGACTGAAGCTTATGTATGACATATTTTTCCAATGTATGCACATTCTAGTACATGAAGTACTCTCTCTCTCTGAGTGTATGGTTTAGTTTCTTCTCTGATACCTCTCCAGTGCACTCCTTCAGTGGCAGGAAACTGGGGTGCTTGGACTCAGGAGGGAGGCAAAGTAGCCTTCTGCAGGTGTGGGTACAGGCAGGTGCACCTATAGGCTGCAAACAAGTCTGAAAACAAGTCTGAAAAAGAAGTTCATGCTGAAGGAGTCAGTCTTCCTTACCCCGGTATACATGCTTCTGCCTTCATGTTTATAAGAATTTTTAAGTGAACAGAAATTTTCTTTGGTTAATATCAGTTAGTGGAGCATGAAAGAAGTTTAAGGGATTTGTAATCTCATGAGATGAGGACCTCCCTAGTTGTAGCTGCAGGTTGTGTACGCAACGCTAGTTAATACCACCCTTGAATAACAAGTACAGTGTCATACAAGTGCCATACACTGTCTTAGGTTTTACTGAGGTTCTCAGCTGAGAGGTGTGTGTGTGTAAATATGAACATGCTTGTAAAGCTTTAGGGCTTGAACTAGTTCCATATGGAGCCAGCTGGGATGTACCTATTGAGTAAAGCTCACATATGCAGCTGCACAACACTCTGGTCAGAGTTTAATGAGCTTCACTGCAAGAAACAGTGCACATACCTAGACCATATCAGCAAAAATATGTGCATATGTATCAGATTCAATTAGTTCACCACTCTTGACTTTCTCTTACTTAAGATGCAAAAGAAAATGTTATTGGTTTGGACCATGTGACCCTTCTGTGGTCTCTTTCAACTTTGTATATTCTGTGATTCTGATTCTGCCTCACACATACTGAAGTGCAATGTTTTGTTTCAGATTAAGTGAAGAGTATTCCATTAAGTGAAACTGATTTGGCTTGAACTATTGAGCTTGTTTTTAGGAGAAATCTTCAGTCTTATCAGCAGTCAGTCTTGATCCTTGTGCCCAGCATTAAAGCCTGCTAAACCAAAACCAGAAATTCAGTGAATTAAACAGATTTGGTCATCAATAACAAGAAGAGATTGACAAGACAAAAAGAAATCAATGTCATGTTTTTAATGCTGATTTGAACAGCCTTACATGAAGACAAAGCACCAAAGGTTGAGTCTCTCAGCAAAGCCTACACAGCACTGGCTGGCTCTCCAGATCCAGCTCTTTTTCAGTATTCCTCATTGAAGGGATACTCTGGATGGTCACGCCACCTGTGGAAAGGTCAGATTGGACAAGTGAGCTCCTTGGGTGAAGCAAGATTAAAAATCACTGCAGTTGTCCTGTGCTCAGCAAACCTCTTCCTTGCAATATACATGTGGCCTTCATGGAAGCCCCTTCTTATTCAGAAGCTGTTCTGCTCTGAATAACTGCCCCTGCAGAGTTGGAAGAGAGCCTGTGTATGTAAGGAGAGGACAGTGAAGGACCATTTCCCAGGCCTACAGACTGCATATCTTAAGGAGAGATGGGGAAAATCAACAGGACTCTGTACATCAACCATTCTCACTATTTAACTCAGGTGAGTAGAAGTGTTTTAGGAAAGGGGGATGGCTTCACCATGCGTGCACTGTGGAAGGGGAAAACTTTATTCAGATGTCTAGTAAGACCCCTAGAAATAAGGGCTATGTGTGAAGAAGCGGTGGAGACACCAGACTGTTCTACTTTGTCTTATGCCCTTAGAGCTGGCATGAACAGGTCTGGAGTGGTGCTTTCCCCAAGCAGCTGCCATATCTAAACTATCTCTGGTTGTCCTCTAGCCTACATGTTGATACTCTACCACCATCTAGAGTGGCAGAGAATTTACGAATAAGCTTTGGGATGACCCAGTTCAGGGGAGAAAGGGATGGTCATGGGTGTATCCTAACAAAGCTAGAGATATTTCAGGCTTTGTTTTAGAAACTGCATGCTCAGGGAAGGTGCACAATCCAGGATCATTACAAAAGTCAAGAGGAAAATTCCCAGGGTCAACTTCAGGTAAAAAAAATAAGACTGTATTTGCCCATTATTGGCAGACTTAAGAGAGAGGTAGCTGTTTTCTGTTGTGGGTTTTCTTGTTTGTTTGAGATGATGCTAAATCACAAGCCCTGGCTTGACAAACACTTTCCATTAGCTAAATGAAAATTTTCTGAAGAGCATTCTCAGGTGCACCATGGCAGCTGGCTGCCTTGCCTTACAGCACAGCACAACAAATACTGGCATTTATCCGGCTGTGAATCGTTCCAGTCTGGGAAGAACACATTTCACAATATTGAAGGTAACTAACTGGAAGGCATCAAACATTTTGAATTGGTTGTGTCAAAACATTTCATTCCAATATTCAGCCAAGATCAAGTGTTTATACATTAACAGATTGAGCTGGTTGAAAAAAACCCCCAAAAAACAAAACAAGCCACAACACTTTGGCTTGTTTGACTTCAGTATAATTTGATAATGTCTGAGTTGCCAGTGTCATTATCTCTACTTTTCATCTATTGAGCATGCTTGCTAATCAGATCTCACATATTCAAAAGTCTGAGTCCTTTGAGTGAAAATGATTCACTTGGAGGAGTCAGTGCAGCTTGGCATAATTGATAAGGGAAAATATCCATAGCAGAGAATGGGAGCATAAGATAAATCAAACAGATACATTAATGTGAAACTTGCCCTGCACAATGCTTCTAGATTTCTCCAACAGGAGAAGAAACAATTTCACATTATGATTTCCTGAAGAATTCATGTTTTTATAAAACCTCCATTTTCTTCTCAGATGCTTAACTTGCTAATTCATTCCACTGATTGCGTTATCCTGTTTGTATGGGCTTACTCATACCATCAGAAGAACAGGTTTGCACACAGTGCCCTTATGGTAGCTGGTAAGGGGAAGAACCAGAGAAAAGCTGGATTTTTCCATTCCTGCTGGCATGTGCGTCACAGTAGTCAAAGGTTTTGCACAAAGTTGACTAACCAAAAGTCTTTCTGTATCGTGATTTGACGTTTTCAGATACAGATTGCTGGATGAAATAAGAAATGTGTTTAGGCTGGTAATTTGTCTGATGCAGTGTCAATTCCAGACACTTCAGTGTGGTAACGCAGAGTAGGCATATATATCCATATATATATATAAATCTATATATCTGCTCCTTACATGGCAACATCACTTTTCTGATAAGGCTTTTTTCATAGCTGAGATCAGATTGTACTTAAACATTTTTCCCCGAACATGGAGCTCTTGTGAAAACTAGAGCTGCCAATGCCCATCCTATGCATCCTGTTTTCCTTATCCTTGGTAGTCTCCTGCGTCCAAATTCAGTCCAATAAAGCAAAGCATTTAACTTAATAGTTTTTTAGATTGGTGGCTTAGAAAGTTCCTCCCCTGTGGGAATTTGCAGCCTTTAACTTTGCTTCTGGGAAAGGCTCTTACATTTGCAGCAAGATTATATTTTGTGTATATAATCTTTAAAATTTAAATGATGCTATAACTCAATTTTGCTGTATAAAACCAAACAGTGTCAGATACCAAAGCACACTTAAGAATCTCCTAGGCCATTTGTGAGAAGCCTTCTGGAACTAAGTACTGGTAATTGATGGAAGGCTATTTTAACAAACTAAAGCTTCAGAGTACCTAGCTGAGCTTAAATATGAAAAATGAACTCCATTATGATGCTTTTAACTTAGTGCATATTTTAGATCATATTTATGCAGCACGGTAAGTGGTTTGTTTGTTTCTTTGCAAAATTTCCCTGTATCTTTTGAGCAATGGTCAACATTTTAGAGTGCTATTGATGCTGTTTGATGCTGTTATCAATGCTTTTCATTTCATGCTACAGTTTACAGGACACAGATAATCCTAGGAAGAAAGAGAAATGTGTGGAAATTAATCTCTAGCATTTGGCTACTTATTGAGTGCCCGGAGAAAGGGAAAACAAAGTTTGACCATAAGCTGTAGATGCTTTTGAGCTGAAGGAAAAACAAACGGCCTCATCCTCTGGAAGAGGGGATGTTGGGTAGGTCTGAGATTTCAGGTGAAACAAAACTATATGGGGTGGTAAGATTCAGGTGACAAGCAGCAAGAGATCAAGCCTTGTTAGTTCTCAGAAGTGATAATTAGGAAGTTGTCTAGCAGTCAAAAAAGCTTCCAATTCTTCTGTTTTTCTAAGAAGAAGGTACAGCTCAATTTTTTTTGAATTTTAGCTCCAATATCCACACTCCTAGACAGGGATGATGCTATGCCTTATCAGTGTCTGAGACCACCATTTCCACATACTAGAAAGAGTTTAAGGAAATGGAGTAGAAATGGAATAGCAAGATACTGTCACTTTCTACTAGGTGGGCTTTGAGAACCTGAGCTGCAGGCAAATATTGTACACTTAGTTTTGCAATGGGTCTGGGAGCATATTCAGGCTGCATTAAAAGTCTCTCATCTTTAAGCCTTACCCTAGAATAGGCAAAAGTTAATATTAAAAGGAAGTGATTCCTTTTTTTTTTTTTTTTAAATTCTCAGAAAGAATGGGAATGCTCTATGAGGATCTAGAATTTCTGTACTTACATTAACAGTTCCACATAACGAACATTTTTGTTCAGGGCTTCGATTTCTTTCATTTCTTTCTCAGTGAGGGAGAAGTCAAAGATCTAATGGAGGAGATGTTAGGAATGCGTTAGCATTTCTTGCCATAATCAACCTTCATATGTTCCAGATTCCAGAATTACAATCCCTCCTTCTCCCTGTATCTCTCCCATAAACCCATGCTAACTTGCATTTGCAGGAGTCTTGAGGACATGAATAAGCCCAGTCACATTTGCCTACACCTTTTTTGCAAGAAGGGGAAGGTAGTCTGACAATATGGAGCCACCAGCTTTGAAAGCAATGTATTTCCAGGGAAAGTAGGGAGCAGTGTGAGTGCTGCAAGAGATGCAGGAACAAAATCATCTTATTTTTGGGTGGTAGTCAAACGAAATGTTTTCTGGTGGTGTGGTTGTAAACCTTTCTGTTACACTTGTGTGCAGCAACCCTTCCCTAGCACAGGTGTCCCATACCTGATGACGGGGCAGAACAACCAGTCATTCCTGAGCTCCTGCAGCTTTGGGCTGCTGACCTACTGAGTTACCTCACCTTGTTTCTGCTGCTCACTGCAGCAGCTGGTGCTCTAGGACACACCACCAGCTGGAGCATTAGCTGCTCCAGAGGGTTAAAAGACGCCAACATTTCCTCTATGCATTGCTCAATTATTGTCATATCTTGCTACCATTTGGCGTGGGGACAAAAAGCATCAAATGTGGCAAAGTTTGCCATTGGTCAGGTCTCACATATGTCTACAGAAAAAACAGGGAAATTACCTTCTATAGGGGCTAAGTCAGTGTAAGTGGATTTGTCCATGTACTAGTGGGGTATGAATTTACCTGGAAATTCTCTCTGATGCGTTGTGGATTGAAACTTTTTGGGATCACCACCACCCCTCGCTGAACATTGAATCGCAAAGCAATCTGTGCCGCAGTCTTGTTGTACTTCTTGCCAATGGCATTCAGCACAGGATCTTTCAGTAAAGGAGGGGAGGACACATTCACCCTGGGAAAAAAAAGTAGGAAGGAAAAAAAACCCAAAAACCTCCTCATCTTTAATGTCAAAACATAGGGCCATCTACTTGTTTGTGGACAGAGCACTGCACCTTTTGCCAAGTAGGGTGAAAGACGGAAGAAAAGCTTTGCCTCTTAAGTTGGTGGGTTGTCAAAGGCAACTTCCTGTGTGATGTCCTAATGTTGACTTAGTTTCTTCTTCCTCTCCTAAGCCTCACACATTCCCTGTTCCAAACACTTGCCTTCTGTTAGAGGATACCTAAGGCAACCTCCTATGCAGCCACTTGGCATTCTTCGATGACAAGCATGCAGCAGGAGTGTTGAAAGTTTACACTCACAACAGTAATATTTAGACACTGAAGTTCAAAACCACTTTAAAAAACGGGGGCAGAGGTATTTTGCACAGAGATCCAGCAGTGGAAAACTATTGTTCTTGGATATTGTCCTTCTATCAGAAATTAACATGGGGACTCACCATGATTCATCCCTTGATGTTCCCAATGGGCTGTACCCAACAATAACGATGTCATGCTGTCTGCAAAATTCTAGGAGTTTGGGTTGGGTGAAGTAGGGATGGCATTCTACCTGCAAGAGTAACATGGAAAGAATGATTAATCAACAGGACCAGACAAGGAAGCAGAAGATATCCCAATATTTGTGAGAGCTACAGATCAGGTGATGCTTTCAGGAAAGGCTAGATGTAAATTAGGGAACAGGGAAACTTCATCTGTGGTTACTATTCTAATTGTACATTGTTGGGTGATTGATTTTTTTGGTTTTGTTTTTTTTGGTGGACAGCAGATTAATATCTGCAACTTTAATTTGGCTGCAGGGAACTTTTATTGGCCTGCAGTGGAAAGGTAGCAATAAGTGGAGATTATGGAGGTGGGGGAAGCTCAGTAGACAAGTAGACTGAGAAGGCAACCCATCTCATGTGGGTCAGCTCTCCATTTCTCTGCCTCTTGCATTCAGGGTGACTCATCTGATGTTGTTTTTAGGGAAGTGTTGGCATAAGCTGTCCCAGTTAGAAAGGTGAGGGGGGAGTATACAAAAGGTGAGATTATGACCTTGTTGCGAGATCTGCCCTCCCACGTTGCAAACACTGTTCCCTCGCAGGCATTGATTTTCTGGCTGTGATCTCAGACTCTGGGAAATGGATGTCTAAAAGGTGACAGAGCAACTACTGTTTGCAGTGGTTGCTATCTGGCAAGTCTGAAGCTATCTTGCACATCTGTGCTTGCTGGCCAGCTGCCCTAAGCTGGCCTTAATCTTTTGCCTGGTTTTCCTTGACCCCGGAAAGCATCAGCAATGCTCAGTGCAGTCCTAGGGGCACACCAGAAACAGCAATTGGATTTTGCACCCACTGGACATGTTAATACCAGGGAAGGGTGTTGGAATTTCCTATTCTGACAGGCAGCCTCTCTCTCCAGGCCAAATACAGAAATGAAAGCTGTGGCCAGCCTCCTTGTCCTGCCTTATGGCCATTCCAGCCCTCCAGGCCATGCTCTGGGAGTGGGAAGTGTTGGTCCCGGTTGGTCCCTGGACTCTTGTCTATTACTGCTAATGTGGATATTTGTTTGTGCCAGGCGAGTCAGAAGAGCTTCCCAGAGATTTCTAGGAAATGCAGTGGCCTGCCAAATGCCAGAGCCAAAGGTACTGGGCACTCAGATGGGTTGCTGCCACTTGTCACCTTCTCAGAGCCCCGCTGCTGTAATTTAACTCGGATGTGCCTGTCATCGTCACAGGGATTTTTCAGCTTAGGCCAGTCACAAAACAGGGTGTCCTTTAATTGAAAGTTTTCTTCATCTTTTACAAATGTCTTATAGGAAAAGTACAAGAGAACAAGTGCAGGAAATTCAGGAGCTGCTTCTAATGGCTTTTACACTTGAGAAGTTTGGAATGACTCAGGATCTGTAGGGTTGGGCTGGTGTCAACTAAGGTAGACATGGCTTCATTGAGGACTGGTTAGCTCTGAATGGCTTTCTGGGGAATTTTTGGACTTGAAGTAAGGTACATAGCAGAGATCTAAGATCTGCTTTGACTAAGCATTCAGCCTTGTTATGAAGCTTTGGCACAGAAGCACCAGTTTTATAGTCCTGGAGCAGAAACTGAGGAAAGTGATTGCTCCAGAGCTAGAAATGAGTCTGGAGGGCAGCATTTGTGGCAAAGTACACATCACCTTTCTGTACACGGTGACTTAGGCTGTGTGTTTGCATTCCTCAAAGGGCAGTGGCCCCGTGGCAGGCACTGCCCTTCGCTTGCAGTCATACCTGGTTGCTGACAGGTTTGTACTTAAGTCCTGGCTTGTTCATGATCATCTCCAGTTGCCTGCGGTTGAAATTGGATACTCCAATAGACTTTGCCAAGCCTGCATCTTTACATGCCTCCAGAGCCTGCAAAGAAAGCAAAGGCAGCAAAGAGAAGTCCCACATGTTGGCTTGATTTCTTGAGGCATGCATTTTAGAGAGGTGGAAGATAGACCATTTTTGAGAACCTTTGCTGCAGCAGAACTAACATCTCTATTAGCATGAGGGTTGTCCAGACAAACCAAACTCTATTCTTGTGTCGACCTGTTTTCCAGACCAAACTCGAATGTTTTCACCTCCTGTGAGGGTAGAATTTGTCTGGAGAGCAGAAAGATTTAACCTGAGATATAGATACTGAAGTGCCAGGCAACCGCTTTTGAAGAATTTTGCTCACTTTATGGTGCTTTAGCAGTGCCTCAAAGCTGGAGAAGGAAAAGTGAACAAAACAGATTGCGTTCTAGATAAGTCAATTGACTCCTTTTGATCGTAAGACAGTTTTTCATAAGATGTCTTTATCCAGTGAAATACCCTAAATATCTGGCAAGGCACATCACAAAACCTGCACAGAAAACTTCAGTTCAGTATCAAGCAGAAAAAAAAAAGGCGGATGGAAGAGAGGCATTCTGGATATTTTACACTTTAGACAAGTCCTAGTAGTTGAGAAACTCTTATGAATACTGGATATGAGTATGTTCCCTGGTCCTTGTTAGCTTCATCTGCTGGGTTGTTAAGGGGAAAGGGGATCCTTTCCTATGGTGTTCCCTTTTGCTGCTCGAAACTCTGCACTCAAATAAATCAGTGACTGTTTGAGGCAGAGCAGACCTCACCATGGAGCTGGATACCCTTCCAGGTTTTGTTATTCTTTCTGTCTCACAGAAGCTGAAAGCAGGGAGGTAAGAGGCACTTTGTATTTGATGACCTCTAGTTGGCCTCATATGCCTTCTATCACTCAGTGACAAGTCAGCAAATACAGTCATCTGGTTTAATTTTTGCCGGCTAGCACCACACTGAGAGAGTGAAGTTATCTGGATTGAGTTGAGCCATTTGAATTTAGATTAATGCTGCTATTTGCAGGCACTGCCCACCACCTATTTTTCTCTTGGCTTATTAGCTGAAGAGAGTGGCCTGCTATAGAATAACCTTTACATTAAACACCAGCTCAAAGATAAAAATACAGCTGTCTTGGGAGAGCTATTGCTTTCAACATCTGAGCAATCATTCTGTGAAAAGAGGGGAATGAACTGCATCAGCCAAATTCAAACGTAACATAAACAGCTAATGTGGAAGTCTCCCTTCCCTCTGGGCCTCTGGGCTCTCTTCCCCTTCAAAATTTCAAAATTTCACTTAAAATTTCATCATTCTTCATCTTTATCTGCTATACCTTGAGTAGAGCTAAAGTGGGACATGACTATCCAGATCTGGACAGTGCAAGCTGAAGTAGAGCACATAGTAGCACCTCTTATCTCCTTTAGTGTGAACTGGATGTAATTGGTGATGCTATTTCATCAGGCCTGGTATAGGAGAGCTGAGCAGCTCTGGCCATGAACTAAAGAGGTGTCCATGGCTTTGAGAGGCAGAACTGTGAGGAGATTGCTAGTCTCACTTTCTGTCTCACCCAAGATCCTGAAGTCAAGTGACATTAAGCTTAATGAGATATCTGCCTAAAGGACTAGAGCACATCACAAACAAATGCAGGGTGCAATCTTTCAGGCAAATGCTACTTCCGTCCAAGTTTTCTTACCAGAAAAATCTTGCATTTCCATCTGGTAAGTGCATTTAGAAGTGAGTGAACTTGCTCTAATGGCAAGTCATGGCAAGGTTTTGGCCTTTGTTTTTGGCGGGGAGTGGGGGTTGAGTGGGGAGGTGCTGTTTTGTGGATTTTTTTAATAGGGTTTTTTTTGTGGTCAGCTTTAGGGCAAAATCTGTTTTTTTCCTGAAAGTGAAGATTTTAATTTTTTCAAGATGACCTAGTGTCTTCTGAGAGCTTCAACTTTCTCTTTCTATGAAGATCTGATAAAGGGGAAGGATTGGTAAAAACCCTCATGATAAAAGCTTCAAGTAGTGAATATAGAGTGCACTCTCTTAAAGAGGGAATGTGGATGTCTGATGTTTCAACTATGTTTTATTATAAAAATAATTAAATGACACCAAAAAGAAACATGCTTAAGGATATAAGTACAATTTATCTATGGAGCTAGTAGAATTCAATCCATTTGCCCTGGCAATTTGCTTCAGTTATGTTTATGAAAACCACAAGTAAAAAAGAGAATGAATATGTGTGGGTTTAAAGCATATATGGATGGATTGTTGTATTTGCTTACCTCCCAAGTGGCACATAAGTCTGTCTCATGGTAGATAAATTTTCCATTTTCATCTTTTGGGTAGAGTGCATCTCCAGGCTGAAAAGTAAAAAACATACTGCTGTGCTTTAAAGAAAAATGTTTCACCCCTTAGAGCAAAAATTTTTTTCATGGACTGTGTTTCTACTAGTAAACAACAAAAAAAATTGAATAGTTTTCTGAAACACCCTAAGTTCAGCAAGACATTCATGCTGGGCTTACCACATCCTCATCTGCTAGATTGTCCTTGGATACATTCCTGAACTGTCACATGAGAGTAGACTCAGGAGTTCCTGGATGGCCTTGTTTTTCCGTAAACTTTTGACCTTTATCTTATGGTATCCAAAAGACTCATCTCCTTCCAAAGGGCTGGGTTTGAGTACCAGCCTTTTTTCTTTTCTATTTCTTCCCTCTTCTTTTGGCCCTTCCCTTGCCTCCTGCTTGTGTTCTAGGCACTTGGGAACTGGACTAAGCTGGTACTCTCCCTAACAGCTGTAGGGTCCAAGAGCTACTAGCAGTAAAGGGCTATGGGCATAGCTAACCTCTTAAGTGGATTATCCACCTTTCTTTGGGCACTAGAAACTCTTTCTTCCAATCTCTATACTCTGTAGGCTTCAGAGATGATTTATGAGCTGATATCTCACAGGCACAGCTTTCTCTTATTTGCTGGTCATTTCACTGCTGTTGCAGGCAATGCATTAACACCTCCCTCCCTTGTGTCTGATCACAATTTCACTTTTGTGTTTTGCTGGGGTTTGGTTTTTCTTTTTTTTCAAACAAAACCCCTTCCGTGATGTTTGACATTTGATCTGACTTCAAACCACTACATTTCAGAGGCCTGGGTACAAGATGTTGACGTGGTAACTCCTTGGGAACATGCAGCTGTGACTAATATGATCAGTAACTATCACATCCCAATTCAGTCGAGTTCAAATCCAAGGCATTTAATGGGAAAAGTGAGCCTAAAGAAAACACAGCCTCAGATTTCAGAGGGCCAAAGTCTCAGTTACAGGCATAAGCCTCTCTCCTCCAAATGTGCTGATTTTCCTCAGAGAATTCCACAAAGGCAACTTGTTTCTTTTGTTGCTCTGTCTTGCTGGAAAAAAAGAGTATCTTGACTAGAAGGAGGTAGGTGTCTGTTGGGTACATTTTTTTTCTATTAGAAGGCAAAGTGTTTGCCAGCACAATGTGAGGTGGAAAAGCTTTATTTGCAAAACCACCCCATGGTATTTTGGAACAAACCATTCATCCCATGATACCCCAGCACACTTTCCAAGGACAGCAATTCAACATATTAAACAGTTGGACCTGTTTAATTTTAGTAAACGAGTCTGAATTCAGGACCTTTGTAGTACCCTGTCCCACTTCTAATTGATTAGCTTCTATTCAACTTTTATTAATAGTAGTCAATAGGCAGCAATTATATCAGCTAATCTACCATCCTCCCATTTTCCTCTGTCATTTGTATTTTAAAAATGAACCACATCAGGATGAATGGTGCTTGAAGATGAACTTCTCTTGACTGAGATGTGGTGTGAACTACTGTTGATTTCTACAGTGATCAATTCTTCCACTTATCTGCAGAGAACTCTGCAAGGTGTTGAAGTGCTGTTATTTCTGCTCAATAGTCTCCAGGCAAAATTTTATTTATTTTCTATGAATCTATCTCTTTACGAAAGGGAATTTCTGAATGGAAGAACTGCCTGCAGATGGATAAAGTGCTGAGAGAAAGGCAGTGTTTTGATGGTGACAGGGTGGTGGTTATGGGGTCTTTGAAAAGGCCTTTCAGAAGCTGGTCACATATTTTAGCTCTGGGTTCTTATGAATTGCATCATACCGGTCATCCTAGAAATGCTGATATCTTCTCTTGCAGTTCTCTTGGAGATAGCTTTGTGTTTTACACTGGATCAAAAGTGGCTTGCTACCATGCTGCTGCATGAGCACTGAAATTAGTGTGGCAACACCATACAGTCACTGCCATTATGCAGGATCACATCTTGTTGTGCCATGTCCGAAGGCTGGAGACACTCCAAAAGATACCAGACCACTTACTTGCCAGTTTAAAACCCAGCAGCTGTTAACCACTGAGAGGAAAAGTCCTGCTCCCATTATAATAATTTTCTCACCAAAACACGTGCAGGAAGACAAGTCTGCACATTCTCTTGCTTTCATAAAATGGTCTTTGACAAGCAGACTTTCTCAGGAAAGCAATTTTAACAACCTGTGAATGCCTGTCCTATTAACAGAAGGGCAACAGGAAGTCAAACAATGATGTCAATGGTCTGTTTTGAGTTATTCTTCTAAAATTACAAGATACTTGGATGAGACTTGTTCAGTGTAACACTAAAATATCTGCTTTCCTGTCAGATGACAGAATCATTCGGTTGGGATGGATTTGCAGATCATTTAGAGCACAAATTGATGCTTACTGATGAACCAGTCATCTGAGAAGAGTCCCCTAAAATACCAGCTGGCTTTTACCCCTAAAATACCTGCTGGGCATGAGCTCCCCAGGCTGAGGGAGCACACGTGGCGGCCTGGAGGAGACCTGTTTCTGCTGGTTACTGCCTTGCTAGGGTGGAGGAGCTGAGCAACACTGCTGGGGGCTAAAGGCAGGAGTGACAAAAGTCCTGAATGGGGAATCTACGTGGGGAAAAAGTACAGGGAGGTGTAGGCTAATGTTGGTAGGTCAGCGAATAATTTCACCCCACATGGTGGCCATTCTTGAGCTGTTAAAAAGCAGTGGGACTTTACTGAGTGTGCTCTCTGAAACCATAGTCCTCTTACTCTGCCTTAAAGCCCTGTAACAAATTGCTGGCTGGGCTCTGCAGGGGAGTGTTTCTAACTGTTTTCAGGGTGGTACTTTAAGTTGTCCTGAGTACAACACTGCTTCCAACCAGAGACTACTTTTGCTAGACTTTTGGAGAGGAAAGCACCAATGTTTGCAGGCTAGGGGGGAGTAGGAGTTTGTTAGAGTTACACCTGCATGCTCCTCATCAAAGGCAAGCATCACAGGCAGGATGGGTGTATTTTTGAGCAAGAGAGCAAAGAAAGGAAACCTGTCACTGCTGCAAAAGGATGGAGTTTTTTCATTTTGTATTTGACATAAAAAAGTGTATATTTTTCAGGAAGAAAGTGACTTATTTTTTTCTCTCCTCTCATGAGAAACATGAATGAATCTCTAGGTCTGCTACTCCTTTAACTACTCAAGATTGTTGATACAAGCCTCAGGGAGTCAGATGTACATTACTTTAAAGCCAGCTGTATCTGTCTTTATATTGTGAGACAATGACCTTCACTATGTGGGAGAATGAGCTACTAAAGAATACAAACACAAGAAAAGGGAAACAGGAAATTGCTAGTGGTGGGAAATTTTCAAAAATGTACCCAAAAGGATTCCATACATGTGACTGTATAAATAAAATTTTAATATCAGAGTCTGGTTACTCCTATACAGGTCTTAATAGGATATAGCCTCCTCAGGGGAAAAAGAAGGCTGCTAGTGTACTGTGATAGCCTTATTGGTAAATTGCTTCCTATCTGATAGTTCTGGTAATTTGGAGTCTGCAGCAAAATATGATTTTAATAATCATATTGCAACCTTTCTTGCAAAAAGAGGCCAGCTTAGAGCTCAAACCTTGTTCGGAAACAATTAACCAACTAATTGTCTGACCCTATTCTCTCTTAGAAGAAGGATTTAATTAGTTCAAAACCACTTAAATGTTTTGAATATCATTCTCTTAATTTCATTTGCCTTTATATCATATACTTGTTGAGGAAAATTGTAAAGCAAGGTACAAAAAGCTGTGAAAGCAGAAAGTTCATGGACTTGCAAGAGAGAGGCATGCAACTGTGATGTGAGCTCCCTGCATTCAAAGGTTTTGCCTACAAGTTGCCCAAAGCCAGCAGTATGAGGGACTATCAGACTTGATCGTTTAACAATGGGAGATGGACAACCCATGTTTGGCACCAGTTGGGATCTAGTGAAGCTGAACACTGCAGTTATGGAGATTAAATCATAACCCCGGTTTGCCCAGCTGCTTTAATTTGGGACAGAGTAAGGAAACCAACTTAGTGACTTTTTAACCTTTCCCTCTCCCCCTCTGAACTTTGCCCCTGGCCTGTTGCTGCTCTGTGTGACCTCTTCCCTCCAGTGACTCTCTTCTCATGGCTCAGAGGGGATTCAGACACATGTACTGCTCAGCTATGGTAATTTTTCAGAGAAGGAACTGCTCAGCCACAGTTGGGAGACCTGTCCTTCCTTCCAGCAGAAAGACTCCAAGCTACGTCTCTCCTGGCCTGTTCTCACACCACCTATAAGCCTCTCTTTCAATGGGTAGTGCACAAAAATCCATGTCTGCAGTATATATCAAAATATACACGTTATCTGCCCAAAATGGTATTGACAACATGGGCTGGAAGCTGCAAGGAATATATTAGATGGAGACCTCGGTTCAAGCTAAGTTCATGCACTTTTTCCAAGCTTTTTTTTTCTTTTTACCTTGAAAGCCATTGGCAACTCAATAATGTAGAGGTCAACATAGTCCAGCTGCAGGATCTTCAGGGTTTTCTCCAGCGTGGGACGCACCATCTCTGGGGGGTGGCAGGTATTCCACAGCTGGGGAGGCAAGCACAGGCTTTTTTTTGGGTGCCAGGAGGAACAGTGAAACAGCTGAAGCCCCCCAACACACCCTCCCTCTTTTCCTTCTGACAGAGCCCATTATGCCGAGTGCAAAGACATTGTGGTCTCCACTCCTGAAACGCAGAGGTGAGGGCCGTACCTTGCCCTCTGTCAGAGCCAGGTGCAGAGGTTAAGACAGGAATTTTTGCCCAGGACCGATGAAGTGTTGACCCAGTAAAGCCATTACATCTTTTTTTATTACAACACAGGTTCTTCTGGGCTGAGGATATTGCAAACTCTTGCTCAATGAACTTTGGCAGATTCCTTTTGTTTTCCAAGCATATGCTTTCACTGAAAAACTTTGTTCCCATGAGGAGTCTGTGGTCAGTTTTATGCCTTAAGGCAGAAGCTTGGATCATGTGTTAGCTATTGAACAGCCAAGCACCCAGCACTAAGAGAATCTTCTGGTTTTCTCCTGTGGCTGTGGAGCCTGAGAGACTGCCTGACCTAGAGAAGTTTTCTCTTATTCCCCAGTCCTCGTGGGGGAATGTGTTTGTGTTTAGTCACTGTAGTGCAGGTGTGAGTAGTTAAAGCACAGTCTTCTGAACCTCTTCAATGCAAACTGCTTCCTTTCGGGGTTATGCCCCGAGGTTGCTATGGAGTGTGCTTAGCTGGTGAGTATTCAGGACTATCTCTAACTGAACCCTGCTGATGCAAGTCTCTTGCAAGAATAAAACCATAGCAAGGGTAATTAGTAACCAAGAGCTCTTTGTAAACTGATTGAGTTTTGTCAATTTTAACTGCAGCAGAATTAACACACAATAGAAGGTTTAAAGTGCCATTTGAATGCACACAATAAGTTGAGCTATTTTCTTTTCTTATTTCTTTTTTTCAACTTACAAAACTAACGTGTGGAGTCACGTTTAGGTTTTTGTCTCTTGTTGGTTGGAAAAACCTGCTGTTTGCTCGTATGGTCATTGTTTAGTCAGTTCTGCCACCAAAGCTGACAGCCACTGCATGCCAAGGTGTAGAATGAATTCATTCTAAAGACTCAAAACTTGAATTGTGATTTATGGCAGAAAATATTGATTATAGGTGTTAAAGGGCAAAGCCTGCGTAAGCTTTAAGTTATTTTAGATGCTTGTTTTGTTTTTAAACTATGTTATAGTTATTCCCCGGGAAAAAAACCTGCTCAGTTTTGCCCACAGAAGCAAGGACATGTTAAGTTGTACTGAGAGCAGGACACCTGACCCTGCCCTAAGGTGACAAACCAAAACACCTGGAAATGCATACTAGGCCTTTCTTAACTGTATGCTGCAAGATGTGAAGAGTTTATGGTCAGCAGACAGTGGTAAGAGGCTAAGGTGTACTACAGTAAGGGGACCAAGGTGCTCTTCTCAAAAGTTTTAAGTTGTTTCACTGGATTTACTGAAAATCTTTGGTTTGTGTGTTTTTTAAGCATTTCACATGCAAAATAAGCTTAACTTGTATTTAAGTAAGGAAATGACTTTGTAGACTTCATGTCCAGTTTGTTACTGTGTTTTAAAAATTTAGTAATCTGAGATGTATTGCTTAGAAGGAGTTTTTATTGAATGCCCTTTCTAGCCCAGTTCTGTTGAGCTCAGCATTTGTCAGTGAATATATTTCCCTCTAAAAACTGCAGAGGTTCTGAAGAACCAGCCTTTAAAAGCAGCAAACATTTGTACTATGTCAATACATCGATGCCATGGAAACTTGAGAGTTTCATAACTGTTTTCATGATCTGTACAAGTTATTGCATTATCTACCTAAGTAGAACCCATGTTTGAGCAGTCAAAGCTGCCAGCTGGCTTTGGCATTTTAGGACACCACATTTCCTGGAAATGTTACTTCTAGTTTAATGAAAGAAATATCCTGGGATGAAAGAGGAGACCAAAAAGGTCTTGCTGTATAAGCCAAGTGAGATGTTGGCAGTTGATATAAAACCTCTAAAATTTCTGGATGCTGAGCTGCTCTGCCTGATCAGGCAGCCAGCAGCGAGAGCCAAGTGCAAGTGCTGATGATTTCAACTGGCAGATGCAGCGCGATCACACCAGGTCACTGTTCCAGTAACGCTGCCACTCAGCAGGGCTCCTCTCGTCAGTCCCTGCTGATGGATCAGCCTTCCATCTGCAGCAACTTTGCTTAAGGAAAGATCTGCACCGGGGGCTTGAATCTGAAGGCTCTTGAGAATTTCCAGTACTTCTGATGTCAGTAAGGCAGAAAACATAGCTAACTCCTGTAGTGCCTGGTGCTTCCAAGAATGGTCTCTGTGTCTAGCATGTTTCCTAGAAGATGCAATAGTTCGTACCAATCAGTTATTGATCAATGCCTGAAGTATCTACTGGGTTGAGATTTGCCTGTAGTTTGTAATATCTAAGTTTGTGAGGTACATTAAACTAAAGATACATAAGGCAAAGGAGATCCATTTCCATTCCTTCTGGGAAGTTCAGAGCTGCTGTGAGAGCTTTGAGTGAAACCTGTGAAAATCCTAGATTGTGATGGTTTGAATTAGTTGCAGAGTATTTTCTGTTTCTGCCTTTGAACTCCTTTAAAGATTGTAGAAATGTTATAATGGACTATCACCCTGAGCAGCTGATGTTTTGTCAGGCACAAACAGGACACAACTGTACGAGAAATCCATGTATGTGTCATCTCACAGACACACGGCAGGCTGGGAGCACAGGCGCATTGGCTGCTGTGGTACTGTGTGTTGCAGCCCTGTGGCTTGCAGGGGCTGCAGTTTTCCAAATGACTCAATGTTTCAGTAGTGATTATTGACTAGAAAAACATCCGGTGATCACATCAGGCAGCTGAATACAGAAAAGTTTAATAAATAAATGAAGTTCGGAAATTTTACAAGGAGATGTGCTTTCATAGAACCTAAAGATTGATTTGGGCAAATAATCTGCAGGGGAAGCAGCTGAGAAAGTTAAAATACTCAAAATTGGTAGGCCATCTGGTTCTAACCTTTTTGGCACAGCTTGGTGGTTTTGATTTGTAATATTCCTGATAATTTGCAGTAATGAAACTATAAAACTTCTGAAACCAACTGTTTTTACTGATCCAAATCAACATTTTTGGCATATGAGAGAATGAGAAATTCCCTTGATAAAGGCAGAGAATTTCAGAACATGAGGTTTTTCTGAGAATGGCAAGGTTGTTATCAGCAGAACCAAGCAGGAAACTTGGAAAAGGGGTGCATATTTTACAGACTGGAAATTGATGTACTTGGAAATTGGTCTATAGCTGCTGAAAATCCACTTGGTCTGCTAACTATCCAATCTGAAGCTTAGTTTTCCCAGCTCATAGAACTTAACTAAATTGCTCACAGTAAGCCAGGCCTCTCATCCCATGGGATCTTTCGCTCTAGGAACAGTGGTGTTTATTTGCAAGTCTGTTGAGTAATTGTGGATTACGTCTTATTTGGGAAAGGAGAAAGGGAAAATATTAGGCTGATATGTCCAAAGAAGCACTGCAGGAAGGAGTATTTGAGGCCCTAAACTCCCTTAGAAACTGGACAGGTACCGTCATTCTTTATTCTGCAGTGTGCAATGAGCTCTCTTATACCTGGGGTAATTCACAGTAGTCATGACAGCTTTTGTCAGACGCTTCATTGGACAAGGGATTTCATTCTTGTAGGAGAGTCAAGTTAAAAGTCAAGAGTTAAGTCCAGAATGTATAAAATAGCTCATGCATTATTCTAGCCTCATTGCTCTCTAACAGAAGTGTAATGACATTGTCTCTCCAAGTAAGTTGATTCATCATCCTAGAACTTTTTAATGGCAGGTGATACAGTAACTAAGGGTGTAGCTTTGATGAGTAATTTCCTGGCAGTAGTACCAATGTAGGCTCTTGCTGTTCTCCCATACACAGACATTGGCATGCATGTGCTTGCTCCCACCCCTTTCGTTGTGTAACCTCATGGCAAACCTGTGCAGGGAATTGCTCTAATAAAAAATAGCTCACTTGCAGGATCATTGTCCAGATGGGGCTCTGTGTGTGACAACACAAAGCGTGACACAGTAACAGGTTAGGCAGCACTTTAGGCTGAATGTAGCCATGGTCTTAACTTGCAGGTGCCTACAATACTGAGCAGTAGGGATGTTGCATGGTTCCCACTGCTTTCAGAGATTTAAACAGAGAACAACAGTTATTCCTGCGCCTCACAGCAAACCTAGTGTTCATAAAGATCTTCAGCACTCTGCTAATGCTAGGAAGGAAAAATAAAGGATGTTGGATCTGGAAGGAAGCATTCCAGATGTTGACTGCTGGCATTCTTAAGAAAGACCATTAATGGAAATCCTGGATTTAGTGTAAATAATCTGAGTGCAGGTTCTCACCTTGCCACAGTAAAATATGTCTTCTCGCTTGATCTTCCCCTCAGCAATCTTCTCCCGGATGGCTTGTCCCACTTCATGCTCATTGAAGTAGACAAAGGCGCCGTCGATGTGGCGGTAACCAGCGTCTATGGCAATCTTCACCGCCTCCAGACAGGAACCTTTGGGAGTCTGATGGGAGAAGGAAAAGAATGAACACAGTGCCAGCCTACTGCTTACCTCTCCTTCAGTGCTAGAGAGTTCCTGAGATGTGCGTAGGATTCGTGGTGTAATTCATCCTGAGTGACCGTCCCAGGCAACCATGTTCCAACTTCTAAATAAAAAAGTGCTGTGCGCTTTTACTCAAAATTGTTGAGCATGTGGGATTAGACTGGGAAAAGGCAGCAAAGCAAAAAACTGTCTCTGTGCAAGAGAGAATACTAGTGTCCTCAGGAAGTAGAATCGAATGCATTTGATATGAAAATAATTTCATAATTTCTTCTCCAGAGAGCAAGGGCTTTCCTACAACACCCATTTGATAAAATCCACTACTTTTTGGTTGAGCAGAGCTGGCCAACCGCCTGCTGATCAGAGGCTGTTTCAATAGCTTGGACCTTTAAGCAGTACAGGAATTTGGATTTGACTTCTTTCTCCTCAAATCAACTTATAATTGCTGGTATCACAACCTGAAGATCAGGACTACCTACTGGTATTCCCAGTTCTGAACAGCTGCTTTACTGTGTGGTTAGGAAACAATAGTTGCTTTAGTGTATATTTATATATTCTGCTGCTTCAGTTTAAGATGAGCCCAAGAAACCTCCTAAAAAGTGACATTTTTGTACTGTGTGTTGCATTTATGTTTGCTCATCATTGCCAAAATTCAGAGTAAGCTTGTTTTTTCAGAACAGTCATATTTTCCATATTTTTCATTAGCCAATGTGGCAAGCAAAATTACATGTAGGCCAAACTAAGCAAAAAAGCATAAAACTGGTTACTGAAGTTATTTGTCTGGTCACAAAAATGGTACTGAAAACAACTTATGGTTCCTACACTTTTTATAATGAGAGAGCAGCTCTAAGTGATGGTGGCCAAGGGCGTGGAGCAACGCTATTCTCCCATCCTTTTCATGGGCATTGCTCTGCCACAACAGGGACATTTGATGCACTTTAACTAAAAACTGAAGTAGGGCAAGCAAAACGGCTCTGCTGCACTGCTGTGCGTCAAAAAATGGCAAGAGTTGGATTTTGCTACCTGCAGGTGCAGGGCCAAGACCACACTGCTTCTCCTGTGAAGAAAACAGATACCAGAGGTGTCTGGAATTGAGATGGTATGAACAGAGGATGTCAAATTTGTTGGTTTTGACAATGCCAAGGGAAGGAGAGAAGCAGGACTGGCAGTAAGTGTTGTTGGGAAGGACCATTTCTTACCATAGCAATAGGTTTCCTTCCTCTCTCTCCTAGCTGTACTTTTGCAGCTGCCACTGGCCTGGCTGTCCATGAGTATGTCAAGAAAGAAACAGCTTCTCTTCCACCATCTGCTGAGCTAGAAGGTGTGAAACTCATATCTGGTGTAGGATTAAGGACATTGGTGTTCTCTTCCATGTCCATGAAAGAAAAGTCTTTGAAGGACTGCTGAAGACACCTGGGGATGTCTTCATACCTGCCTTTCAGTTCCAGAACTGTAGGCTGGTGACAGACCATTCTGGGATAATGGGACCATATTCCAGCCTGATTGCTCAGTGCCCCATCTTGGCTCACTCTGAGGGACACAAAATGGACCAACTTTTGTTTGGGCTTGGGAGAAATTTTCTGCTCCAGCATGCAGCGCCTAAAGGCTACTTAAAATGCAAAGCTGCTCACACGTGCCCTGATTCATTACAGACCTGAATGAGGGCCGAGAAGCAAAATGGCACAGTTTGGCACTCTAGAGTATTTACAGTAGTGATGATGCAATACTGCGTGCTTAATTGAGGGAGACAATGAAACACTTGTCTCAGTGCTTTGCCGCTTTCATTGTGGAAGTCTCCCAAAAGCACGCTTGGCCCCTGGCAGGGCCCTCTCCTGGTTG
Source organism: Chamaea fasciata (assembly GCF_029207755.1). Taxonomy (NCBI): domain Eukaryota; kingdom Metazoa; phylum Chordata; class Aves; order Passeriformes; family Sylviidae; genus Chamaea; species Chamaea fasciata. The sequence continues at coordinate 55,854,806 of NW_027094090.1, read as the reverse complement.
TTAGTCGGATGTAATCACGACCATGGCAGCTACCAGCTTTTCAGGCACACTCAATGGCTACTTTTCACTTGAGGCATGTCGGGCAGCGTTACAGTAGCGCGAAGCATGGAAAAATGACAACCTCCAACATGTTCTCTGCCTTGTCCCTGCCTGAACCTGCAGGAGAGGATTTGAGAGAGGCATGAGGATGAAAGCTCTGACACGAGTATTACAAGCCTGCGGTGACTGATGACAGTAACTCAGACCTCTGCCCCAGCAATGAGCCACACGAGGTTGGAGCTGCAGTTGCAAAGCTCAGGCTGACTGGCACAGAGCAGCAGGGCTCAGCTGAAAGGTCTGGGGAGCTCAAGCCTAAGTCATTATTAGTTATCTGGAAGGCAAGTGTATTTCCAAAAGTGCTATCAGTGTTTTTTCTCTCTGAAACATGATTTTTCAAACAGTGTGTCTTCTAGATTTCTTCAGCCTGTTTGACTTTTACCATTCAAGCATATGAAAGCAAAGCATTTAGAGGACAGTGATGCATTATCACAATATAGATTTTGGAAAAAAAAATCTTTCTTTTTTTACTTTTTCCATTTGTTGAAGAGACCGAAAATCGGATGTGAACCCAGTACTAGAATTTCCCCTATTGTTTCCTGACACTGTAAACTAAACTCTACCAGGCAAGGAAATGTTGATTCTTGAGTTGCATCTTTTCTCAGTCACCAGGGCCCATTTGGTCAGTAAGCAAAGGAGACGGAATGGGTGAGGAAAGGTAGAATCTCACATGTAAGGGAAAAGCACAGTTTCAGACATGGGAGGAGGGTAGAATAGAGGGAAATGCTTGCAGTTACTGCATCTGCTTTTGGCTGAATCAGTTGACTTGTGTTAGAGCTGAACTTCTGTGTATTTCTCATTTTTTATATGGGGCTTACATCTGTACAAATAATCTTGTGAAAGACTCCTCCATCTCAAGGAATAACCTTATTCTTTAGGGGCTAGGGGTGGCTTTTTTTGGACCAGGTCTTGATTACCAATGGCTGGAGATGGGTTTACATTATATATATATATGTTTTTATTGCACTAGTCCATTTCATCTGATGTGGTGTATTAGTTCTGACAGATTCTGGTCTAAGGTGCTTCATATAAAATGCAAAGCAATCTAGGGAACAGTTTTTGGAAAATATTGCCTCTGTTGAACCATCCCAGCTGAAGGTCTGAGACATCTGTGAGTCTGGAAACTTTATACCATATGTTTATTTTCATTCTAATGGAGAAACTATCATTTCTGGCATTTCACGTATTTAATCCTTCCAAATCCTGCAGTAATGGGCTGTGGTAAACTGTGCTGATGAGTTGCACAGGCTAGTCATGTTGTGGTATTGCCACTTTTTAGAAGTGTTGCTTTAGGTGTTGTATCTTATTCCACTGTTCCTGACAGACCATACCAAAGTTGGGTGACTCAGACCACCACTGCTCATCCATCTTTCCATCAGAGAAGGCACAAACCTGGATCTTTCCCCTCTACTTCGCTGCTCAGTCTGAGGTGTTTGAATCTCTTCTTTCACTGGTCTTCAGTAGTGACCAGGTAAATGTTATAACTGAAACCCAGTTTTTATAATAAAATAATAAAACTTTTATTTAAGTGAAGATAGAAATTTGTGATGCACCTATGTTGTATAAGGGTTAGCACCACTTATCACAGCAGCTGACGGAACAGCACCTCCCAGGCTATTTGGCCATGGGCAACCACCTTATTCTACTCAGAACCTCAGACCTCTTCCCTCTCCTTCCTGCAGGTTGTATTCTCTTAGTACATTACCTAAAATGCAGTTGCCTGTGCTGCCTACTCACTCCAGACAGGGCTTTATTTTTGCACCATTCCTGAATGAGCAGGGCTCACTTTTAGAGTTGTACAAATACTGGATGAAGTACTGAAATGTCTCTGTGTCAGAAACTTTTGTGCTTTGCTAGTACTAATTCAGGACTCTCTAGCTTTGGCCTAGAGACACATCTGCTTCTTTATTACTTTTTATTTAAGCGTAGCTAAGAGGTGTTCTTGAGCCTTTGCCATAATTAATGTTTCAGCTTCTAATCAACGTGCCTTGAAACTATGCTACTTTGATCAAGGACTTGCTTCAGAACTGGAGTTTTGTGCACTGTAAGCCAGATATTTATCTTCAGTACTTTTGCAGACGGTCACTAATTTGTGCCAAAGAACCGTATTAAATTCATTGCACATTTTATGATAAAGGAATAACTGTCTGACTAGGAGGACTAGCTCAATCACTAATAAATTTCTTCAATAGCATCTGTGTTATTTTTAAGATCATAAAGTTCAAGAAAACAAGAGACACAATTATTCCCTCTGTGGAAGATCAGACAGCTACAGAAGCTGAATATCAGACAGCCCAGCCAACCTTCTAGCCCTAGTAGAGTAGAATCCACGAGAGAAATAAACTCAGAGCAAAAACAGAAATGAAGGCATCATGTCAAGTCACTCTGACTGCTTTGACAAAAGAGATAAGAACATAACTAGCATAAATAGAATAATCAGAAGATTGTGTTTCTAAAAGGGACCAAGACAAAGTAGTCAGTATGAAAAAATTTGTACAAACGTAGTAACCTACAAACACTAGTAACCTAGTGTAATAAACTAGCTTTGCTTTGCTGGCATAGCAGAGTCCGTATCAGTCAATCACCACACCCTCTTTCAACCAATAACTTGTAAACCAGCTGATTTACCATCATGCATGACAGATTTAAGTGGTGTCTGTTTCCTTCAGGCTCCATGATAAATAAATCCAACAGAAGGGCTGGGGGAGCAGACTCAGATATGCACCTTCACTGAAAGAAAGGAAGCAGCAATTTGGCCCCTTCTCCACACATGAAGTAGCCAACTGGCCAGTTACCACTTTCTGTGAGTCTGAAAAAGCAATGTGCTTCATCAATTCTGTCTGCCTGAAAGGGTCTGCTCTCTTTTTCCTCTGAGACCATAAACTTTCCTAATTTTTAATGTTTAATCCAGACACCTTCCATCACATCCCATTTTGTCAAAACCTATTCTCCCTACCATATAAAATGGTTCAGCTTCAGTTTTGTTCATGAGTGCACATGACCAAGCCACAGGAGAATATTTTTGTGCAGGCATACCCATGAATTTTTCTCTTCCCACTCAAGTAGTACAGTGTTTGCTCAGCAGTGTTAGTCGTTGTCTGACTTATTACTGTTATTTAGTGTCACAGTTCAGCTGCCCTCCAATTCTTTTGCTTTTTCTACAGCATCTTTTTCTGGTCAGCAATTTCCTTTGGCTTTCCAGCTGATTAAGAGGGTTACCTCCAAAGATAAAGCTAACAGGACACATTGGCAGCAGATTACAATCTTGCAAAATCACGTGAACTGCTACTGTAGTCACTGTTTTTATGTTGTAATATTGGTATTGTCATTTATTCTTTATTAGTACATACTAAAAAAGGAAACTAGTAAAGGAAAATGGTCTGACTCGGGCTCCCAGATTCTGCTCTGCCCTGTTTTACAGAAACAGCTTTACAGAATTGCACTAGTGTCAGCAGCACATGAGAGCAGAGGAAGCAGCACTTCAGGGAAGAAGCCCTTTACCTTAGTCCTGAGCATCTCACCTGTTTAGTGCAACGCTTTGCAATCTCTCGGCTGGGAATACTGATCCTGGGGGAAAAAGCCTAAAGTGTTAGGAGATACAGGGCCATCTTCTGGAAAAATCTGAGTTTAGCTGCTGCAGAGTTACACAAGACATCCAAGCCATGGGCCAAGTGCTCCAGTCCAAACCTATAATTTAGGATGTGGAGCTGCTGTTTAGGAATCTTAGTCAGCTAAATACAGGAAGGAGAAAGTAGGTACATTCCTGGGCTCAGGGCCTCCTTCATCAGAGCTCGGCACTCACACACAGATTCTTATGCAAGTTTCTAGAAGCCCAATTGCTTATTTCCATTTGCCTGTTTTCTGGACAAACTGGCAAAAAGGATTGGCTTAAGATGTTAGGAACAGAGCATAGAAAGCATGTGTACTGAAGGCCCTGCAGGAAAGCACAGGTTGAGTTTACAAAGCCAGAGGATATGAGCCACACAAGGGTACATTCTTAGAATTGTTTAATCTTGTAAAAGAGAAGCTGTACTGTACACCTCTTTCTTGGAAAATGCAACCGCCAACACATCCCTGTCTCTCGTTCACAGGAAAATCTGGCTTTCATCCCCCGGAAGCATTGGCAGCCACCATCCAGGAAGCAAAACCCAGCAAAGGGTTCTCTGCAAAAGCAGGTAGAGCCGAGGACGGAGGCAGAGAATACAGCTAAGAGCCACAGGCTGCTGTTCTGGCCCAGAACTTTGCTTTATATCATGCACTCTGTTGCCTTGGAAGGTGGAGGACAGAAAATATTCACAGAGAACATGGGGGGAATGGTGTCAATTGTGGACTTGTGTCACACCATGAATGAAGGTGGAAAAGGGGTGCCTTTCTCGTTTGACGCTCTATCAGTGGCCTGAAGCATGGGGTTTGTCCAGACAACAGAAATTAGATTTCATAACTGCAGATTTAGTATTTCTAGAATTTCTGTGACATTGTTATTCTAGGATTCAGCCAAAGCTGTCTTCAGGAAAGCCTTATTATGGTAGCTGGCAGAGGGTGCTGGAGTTATTTTTAATACTTGATTGCAGAATCCTCAGTTTTAGGAATGCTGCAACTTTTCACTCAATACAAAGTAAGTTAATGCACGGTGAAGCTGAAGAGCTGCCATACCTGGCAGCTAGAGGATTAAAGCAAACCAGGCACATGCTCTGCACACCTGGGTTCCTCTGCTCACAGTGCTAGTGGGATGGACTGGGAAAGTTTCCTGAAGAGCTGGAGGACACAACAGCCAGCTGGCCAGCCAGCTGGCCCTGGAAAGCCTGGATCTATCTGGGAGTGTGGGTGCTATCAAAATACCCTTCAGACAAGCAATGCAATCAGAGGGATGCAGGAGGTACAAGCGGAAGATAAAGCACCGGCTTGTGCAATGAAAGAGAAGAAAAGGTTGCCAGTACTTCTTTTGCTTCATTCCCTAGAGTTAAAGGGGAGAGGTTTCTGGCGCCGGTTCGAAGAAGTGTTTGCAAAGGCAAATGTAAAACTTGGGGAATTCCACCACCTAGTTAGCTGAACCAACAAGAGTTGGCTTCAAAGCTTAAAGAGGCATTTTCTGCACAGTGCTTTCAAGTTTTGACAAATCTGGCCTCCTAGGTCAACCAAAGAGACAATCCAGATGTTAGCCTCCCACATGAGCTGCAAGAACATGCTTACACTGTTTTTTGGAGAACTGTGGGGAATCAGGGACACATAGGAGTGCACGGCCATTTTTAACATATGGAGTCGGTCAGGGACATTTTAAAAATGGAGCTTTGACTGGAAAATTTGGCTGTAAATGTTCTTGCCAAAAAGCGTATCTTTCAGTTGTGGTAATCCTGAGTACTCACTCATAGGGGTTCAGTTTTTCCCCTCTTCAACAATGCCAGTGATTCCCGGTCTCATCTTCTGTAAAACAATCTTCTTAACTTTTATTTAGATAGAACGGCTTTCCCTGTGGATTTGAATGGGCTTTAAAAACCCTCAGCATATCTAGAAAGCCATAGAGAAGAATAAAAGTACTATTTTTGGGGTGTCAATATTTGGATTAGTATTATGGCACTGGTAATAGCTAACTTTGTAGTTTTTGGATGAGGAGTATATTGAAACAGCTAGTGCTTGTCACTTGCAGCACGCAGCTATGGAATGGAAAAGGTCTGTTCTCTGTTTGGTTACTTCTCAAATAAGAATCCCTGTGACTGGTTTTGAGTAGTGCTACTGTCCTAAAAGCTTATCTGGATTAACCCACTATTAGTTTTGGATCTGGACTAATTAAACACAATTCTACCCTGTGTCATAGGCAGACATGTAGTTTGGTGGATCATGTTGGTACCTGATATCCACCATCTAAAAGCCGTCCTGACGCCCAGACAAAGTTGTCACCTCCTATTGGCGGCCTTGTTCTGGGATCATTTTCCTGTGGAGCGCTCTTGCCGTGTCCAAGTCTGCACGTGTTGGTGCCGTGTTTCGGAGCCAAATGACGCGGTGCCAGGGTGGCTGCAAGAGCCAGCTCCTCTGCTCAGATTAGGCAGGCATCACTGCACAAGGCCAGGCAATTACCTGGCTGTCAATGGATTCATTAGTGCAAGTCCTCAGCTCTGCGTGGGGATACCTCTCTTGGTCCTGGAGCCGTCTGAAAATGTTTTCATGTAGCAGCTGAGATGTCATCATAGGTTAGAGGTACTATCATTTTAAGAAGAAGAGGTTTTGTTTTAGGGATGTTGGTGTAGCCAGCGGGAGGGGAAGAAGTTGCTCTGAGCACAATCTGCTCCTTATAGCAAACTAAAAAATCACAATTTTCCAGGACCAGCAATTTTGTGTCCATTTTGCTCAGAAGTCCTCCCTCGGTTAAAGAACTTTGTAGCTAGAAAGTTAGTTTTGCATTCACACTCTTCTACAAGGCTGGGCTCTTTGTCATTAGGAATTTTACATGTTGTCCACTTCAGTAAACACATCTTTTAATCTGCTACACATGATTAGACACTAATCGTGTTCACAACTGGAAACAGAAGCCATTAGCACAGAGCAGAGATTAGTAATACTATCACTTTGTTTACTGTTAAGCTTCCAGTTTCATGGAAATGAAGAGTCACAGAGATTTCATCAGAAAAGATACATGGAAGTAAAAGAGCATTTTGCAAATTCAACAATGTCTTAGAATTATGGGGTTTGTACAAATCAAAGAATTAGGAACAAAGCTTGTGTCTCCAAGAAAGTTGCATGCAAGAATCTTTCCTCCAGGCTGACAGAGTCTGGTAAGTCATTTTATTAAATCCAAATTTAAAATCTGGTTAAAGCACAGCTCTTACACAAAAGCTAGAAGTTTCAGAGTCTGCTACATTTCAGGGGAAAAAAAGCATCTACCTTTTCTAATTACCTGATTTTTTCTAATTATATAACTTCAGTTTCCTTTCTTAATGAGACAAAGATGCAATCTTGCATTTATGCAAGCCAAAAACGTTCCATTGTATAACGCAAGATTACAGGGAGCTAGCAGGAACTGAGGCACCAAGAGGTGGTTGCAGGCAGAGGAGAGGTCAAGGCTAAACACGAAAGAAGTGTTGAAAACAAAGAAATGGAGGAAGACTGCTCCAGTGGCAGAACAGAAAACTTGCATGGTTGAGAAAAAAAGGACAATGCAAGATAAACCAGAGGTAGTAAACATGCCACCTGAGCATATAAGAAAGGGAATTTTAAAATGTGTCATGCAGCAGTAAGCTTTTAGTAAAAGTCATTGATGAAATCAGAACTTGTTCTGAGACCCTTTTGATTTAGTTTAACCTTCCAGCGTGTACCCTCATCTCTTTGTTATATTGAGTTTGATGTGTGAAAGCACTCTTTCATGTGTGAAACCACTTATTCCCTGGCATATTTGCCACCTCGGTAGCAACCATCAGGGATGAATTAAGGCAATACTAGAGCCCATCACTGCAGTTTCTTGACTCCTCACACAAGATCTTGCCCAAGAGCCAAGTTGGTCTGTTGCCTGCTAAAAGCAGATGCCCGCTGCTGCATCTCCTCCAGGTATTTGGGCACCAAGTATCAAAAAATCCTGCATTTATCTGCTCTTGGCAACTGGGTTTGCCAGTAACTGACTTAGTTAAGGAATAAAATCTGAGCAATTAATCAATGCGGGTGTCACTCAACACCAGGATACCAGCCACTGAAGGAGAGGCGTGCCATCTGCAGTTTGTGCAAGTAAAATTACCTCAGTATGGTTTAGTCCTTCCAGCATGAAATTAACTGAGCCACGACTCCGTGAGTGATCTGGCTGCACATATAGGGTTTCGGGATAAATATTGATCAGTGTGGAGGCGAGGCTAAGAGTTTACTGACAGGCAGTCAAAGAGACATGTAGGAGAGCAGGCAGTGGTCTTTCTGGGCCGCAGTAATGTATCCCCTTCCCTTCACCCCTGACTCAACTGGTCAAATCTCCACCTGGACATACGATTTTAGAACATTGTCAGAGACAGAGGAAACTTGAGACTATCCTCTGAAACATCTCAGAAATCCCAGCCCTGAGAGACCTCATGTTGCTATGTGCTGGCCAGCCGTGGCTCCGCTGCTCCAAAGTGCTCCCTGAAGACAAGAAGAACTAGTACAATATGAGGTAATACTGCTGGTTAAAAAGCAAACACCTTGAGAAAGCCAGTGGTGGTTACCAAAAAGGGACTGTGAAGGGACACAATGTCTTTTGGAAATGCTGACTAGGAGATACAACGCAATAACTTTAAAAAAAAATTATTTTGTTTCAGGAATTTTATTTACTTCTGAAGTTCAAGGCATAAGTAAGAGGCTTTGTAACCAAATATCCCAGCTGACTCCCCCAGCTCTGTTCAAATCAGGTTCCCTATATTTTACCTCTGAAAAAAATAATTCCCTGGACTACATCTGTGGTAATTTCATGTAGGTTCATAAAGATCACTTCATTAGAGAGCTAACTTCATACTCAATACTTGCTAAGTTCAAACACATATTCATGTGTAATCATTCACATTAAAAGGACTGAGGTATTTTCTTTATATATTTATTTTAATAGCATGTTATGGGAAATAAGATAAGGCTGTAAGAACATTTGGATGTTAGAAGAGTTCCTGTTCTTGTCACTGCCTCTCTCATCTCTTTCAAGAAAAAAATCCAGAAGCCAAGTTTACCTCAGGAGGAAGACAGTTGTGTGAGTCACAGTAGGAGAAATTTACAGGCAAGAAATCAAGAAGTGAAAGCCTTTAAGCTCAACAGTATCTGCAGGGATCTCAGGTATCATTTCTCCCAGGAACTCTCAATACATGGTTAGTATTTTAGCTTTGGGTCAGATCAGGTGACTTTCTTTGCAAGTCACCTGAAATCATTGCTGTCTTCAGCCAATCGTGTTTCAGAAGCCAGTAGTGGCTTTCCAGGGGGAAAACAGGGGGGATTAAGTTGAGTGTAATTCCTCCCTTACTGCAGCTCAGAGATCCAGATCCCATCACGGGGACAAATCACTTATTACCTCTTTTGACTTAACAGCAGCCTATGGCAGCTCCAAAGGCAGGCAGCCTGAAGCAGGGGTGCAGCCAGCACCGTGAAAAGTGACTGAAAATGTTTGTGCATGCACATCCTTGTGCGAGGAGCTTTTTGGCATAAATGATCCTATGAGAGCATTAGAGGCTGTTAGACCTGTACAATGAAAAATTACTCTGTTCAGCTTCTAGCTTGGGTGTAAAAAGTAATTCAGGGTGCCAAAACAGTGTTTTTACTTATCCAAACCAGATTTTTTTAACTTGGTCACTCAGACTGGATCTGGGAGCCCTGGATGAACTTTTCCTCTCCCTGATTCAAACCAGCAATTTCTTCTTAAACAAAACCCAGACTGTCTGGGCATTCACAAGGGTTACTTTGTGGTAGTTAAAGATTTGGGGAAATGGGTCTCTCTTCCTCCTGGCTGGATGCCATACCAAGTTCTTCAGCATCCAGTGCTGTGGGGCTGGTGGGCAGTGCGCTTTCCCATGGGGAGGGTGCTCCTCCTGCTCCAGCCTGTGCATGTTTCTTCTTGCGTCTCTCTAGCTATCACCTACCCCACAATCACGTTATTTCCCTGAGCTGTCTGATATGAATTTAATCCCCAGAGGCTGAGAGGAGGACTGAATCTGGTTTCCCACCGCCCATGTGGATTCCCTTACCAGCGGGCTATTCAGGGAAAGGCAACTGCTACCTCCGAGTGCTTTAATAATTCTTTGATTCCTCAGCTTGTACTGCCAGTGCCCAAAATGAAATGCTTTGCCATTTGTTTTGCCTGAAACTATTCCACAAAACTGCTTCCAATTTATGAATGGATTTGGCTACCTCAGAACCTCATTTTTAGCTAAGTCGCAACTTGCCAACAGCCCTCACCCAGTGCTATTCTTGAGCGCTTTGCCCAATCTTATGTTTCAGAAGCAGCGCCTGTGTACAGTGCGGTTGCCACAACCTTCTCTCCAAGCCCTGTCCTCCCTCAGTCAAAACAGGAAGGCAGGAGAGGAGCTGTGGCCAAGGCCCCTTGACCTTCCAGGGAAACAGCGAGTATTTATGTGGAGACACTGGACTGATGATCTTAGCTGTGTTGACAGGGATGAGTTATAAAGTGAAGCAGGCGTAAGTGCAGTTTTAACGAGGCATAGGATTTCCAGGATTTAGGAGTGTTTTTAGCACCTTTCCCCTCTAAGACTGCTCGTCCCCACACTTCATCTGCTTCCAGATGGGTGCCAGTGCCACTTGATGGGCTGTGCTGGGAGCTAAGAATCAGTGCTGGGAGGTAGTGGGAGCCTGCCATGGGCTGGTCTTGTTCTGCTGTAGCACAGGGCAATGCCAGGGGCTCATCCAGGGGCCTGTCCTCCTCTACCACCCTCTGCTGTGGGGCTGCCCTCTACCTCCTCCCCCCATCTATTTAATACCCTGGAGAATTGGGTCAACGGCTTGGGGGCCCTCAGGGAGGGGGAGCTGGACACGGTGCATCTGCTGGAGCCTTGGCAGAGCCGCTCCTGCACTCGCAGGGCTTTGCCAGAAGGATCCACAGAGCCAAACAGAGGTAGAATTGGTCTCAAATTTTAAAGCTGTCTGGAGTGCATTGGTAGTCCTGATTCACAGTTCCCACTGTGGTTCCCACCCAAACCCATGAGGAGAAGTAATATTTGGAGAAAGGAAGAGAGAACAGGGGAAGGAGTCAGTGACTGAGATTTCCACTTCTTCACTTGAGTCCATCCTTGGTAGGATAGCCTAATTTTTTGTGTAGGCAAGAATGTAATACGTATCATAAATTTCATTCCTTGCATGAAGGAGAATGCAAAACCAACTTCACTACAATGAAATCTGCCTGCAAAAGAAAATTAAGCTTAATAATTATGCAATTATTGCATTCCTTTATTTTAAAATAAGGACAGGAAGCACCAACTTACCAACCTGTTAAAAAAAAAATTATGTGCTTCTCTTGATAAATAACCCAAGTTTATGACTAATTCTATTCTGTGACCCAGTGAAGATTCCTTTCTTCCTGTTAGCAGACAAACTGATAGCCAATGGCTTCATTGTACTTTCTTGCTGTGGTAGGAGAGTAAAGCAAAAAGAAACCCCCAACGCTGCACTTTTCAGCCTCAAAGAATTAGCTGAATTGTCATCCCAACCTCTACCCAGTCAGAAGAAAAGCTCTCTTACATCTAGGGGGAAAGAGCATTCAATTAAAATGTTGCTGATTTTCAAAAAGACCTTTTCCACAGTGGTCCAGCTCTACTCCTGTTGAGTGATGTACTACTTTGAGTCAGTAAACTTGTACAGGGGACTTTCTGTCAATAGATGTATTTTTTTTTTTTTTTTTTGAGTATTTCACAACCAGGGAAGCATGACTTATCTCCTAAAATCGTCTTTGGAGAACAATTAAGTTATTTAAGATGAGCAAGGCAAGCTGCTGACACATTTCAGTTTTGAAGGCACTGCTGTTCAATTTATGCAGACAAAGCCTGAAACGTGAAAGCTGGCCTCCTGCCTTTGTTTTCTTCTAACCGACTGCCGGAGAAGCAGATTTCCCTGTTCCATGGCTAACTAGATCTGCCTGGTTGGCTTAACCAGCGAGCACATTCCTGCACTTCAGGAAGAACACTTCAGGCTCATTACGAGCTACTGGGCTACAGCCTGACACTAGGAAAACAGATTTGATTTGGGCAAGCTGCTCTGACATGGAGGTGCCAGGGTGAATAACCTTTGGGTGGAAAAATCAAAACAAAAAAACTAGCATAAAATCAAAAACATGCCTCCAAGAGCAAGATGAATAATCTGATAAATGAATGGCTCTGTATTTTATACCAAAGCACAAAATAACCAGAAGTTGCAGGGATCTGACTCATGAGCAGAAATAGAGTGCTGGGGCTGGCTTGAGCCGTTGCTACCACCAGCTGCCTGCCCCCACCGCTGGAGAATGGGTGGCTCAGATGCTGCTTCTTAAGCAATTCAGCCACAAAAGTCCACAACTAAGCATTTTAAGGGTAACTTGTCAGAGCTAGTTTATAGCCTCACTCCTTAAGATAAACCTTGAAACGGTCCTGGGTTGCCACAAAGCCTTTCAGCTGTTGAGGCAGGAGGAACAGGGCAGACACCTCTCCAGGCATCCCGGTGGAAGTTGCACCAGGCACTAGTCAGCACTCGGCAAAGCAGCTTGTCCCAGCCGAGCAGCACTCCGCTGCCACGGCGAGGAGTTGACAGAAGCCCCCATCCCCCCTTATCAGCCAAGCAGCCGTTTTGAAACGGGCAAATTTTAAGCCGTGACCTATTTAAACGTCCTGCCCCATCACGGACCAGCAGCACAATTCTGCAACAAATCCCACAGCACGCTGCTGCTGCGTTTCCCCAGCTGCTCTCTGTGACAAGTTCTTCCACTTAAATAGCAGTCCTAATACTAGCGTAAAGCTCCAGCCTAGCTCCGCCAGAAAAACACTCATTGTTTCACCTGGTCTTGTGTGAAAATGAGACTGTGGCAAGTGCCTTGTCACTGCTACTTTCTCTGCCTCTTCTCAGCTCCTCCTCCCACCCATAACTTTCTAACGTGTTTATCATGTAGAGAGAGAAAGCTCAGAAAATCAAACTCCTACAAAAGCAGGGGGAAGGAGAAAGGGTGGCTGGATTTGTGCACCCATCCCCACTGAGGGTACAGTTACACGGCAGCTTCAATGGCTGTAAATTGGAGCTGCCTTAGCAATGCCTGCCCTGCCTGCATTATCCTGTCCTCCCCACCTTCTGTTAGCAGAAAACACAAGGACGTATATGCAAAAAGCAAAAAGCCACTACCTGGGGCTGATTCGACAGAAAACCAGCCCTACCTAAAAATTATTCATTTTGGCTCATTGTACTCCATGCAAAGGCTCGCCGTCCACCTCGAACCACGGGAGGGCAAAGGAAGGAAGCATCAGGATTTTTCAGGACGGGGGGAGAAGAAGCAGATCTGTTGCTCTGTTGATTTTGGGACAGCTGAATTCCTGCAGAATGAATTCCTAGCAGGGTAACAGCAGTGCCGAGAAGCTGCCTCCGTAAGGGGAATAGCATCCAGCTCCCCTCTCAGCTCCGTCAGGTTACTTGCCACTCGGGGCTCCCTCCCTGATGCCACAGTATTGGGCCACGGCTTGTCCGGGCTGCAGGCGGAAAGTGCAGCAGGGTAGGAGCTCTTGTGCTGGCAGCTGCATTTTTCTTAACTTATAACTAGGGCAAAAATTGCAACTTGAGGGTTGGGGGCATGATGTTCACGTCTGGAAGAAGATGCTTCAAGTTCACTCAGAGCTATTTTGACACTGAATTATGCAACATTCTGCTTTGCTATATCAAAACTCCTGTTAGAGACCTTAATTTTGTTTGACTAACCATTACTCAAAGAATGCACCAGCTGAAAATCCCGAAAGTTTAGTGATGTGAGGGATGATGCCCAGGCTCTGAAGTAATGAATTCCTATTGATTCTCCCTATGTAAACCAGCATCTTTAACCACTGAGATCTGCAGTCCTGAGGACGTCTTACACCCTTTCTGCATCACTCATGCATTGCCTGCAGTAGTGTTTGTTGAAAATTCGACACCGTTATTGATGCACCATGGTACGTTTAGTGGTTGGTAAATGGCTTTAATCAAGAGTTTTCTTTTAAAAGGTACTTTTAAATACCCTGTGATATGCGAAGTCATACACACACATTGCATCGCAGGTATTACACAAGCCGGGTTCTGGCCACGATGCCTCTTTTCCAACTCTTCAAACAAACAAAAAAAGAAAACTGATGAAAGATCGGGCACTTTAGGAGAGCTTTAAAAGGCAGTGGCTACTGAATTGCCTTTGCGCTCCCAGGTCCGCAGAGGGAAGAAGCATCAGGTGTGCTTCCCCAGACTCCGCGGGTGCAGCCGACCGGCACGGTCAGACGGGATGCCTGTCCGGCGCAAAACCGAAGGATGCGGAATATTTGAGAGTGGTTTGGCCGCTGGCAGTCAGCTGGAGGAGCCGCAGGAATCAGGATGCAGGAATTTGGGTCTTTGTTTCAGGAACATTACTTGGAAAGTATCGGGGGCAACCGCAAGACGGTCCGAAATCCCTCATCTCATCTACGCCCCCGGCGCAGGGGGCAAGGCAGGGGAGCCGACGGCACGGTCCCTGCTGGCTCCGGGTGGCCGAGGGCTCTCGGCCGCCTTGCCGGGGGTCCCATCCCTTTCCGACCCGGGCATTGCACGGCACATCCCGACTCCAGGTCCCCCGCGCCCCTGCCCGTGTGCCCAGCGGCGCGGGGCGGTGGGCAACAGTGGCAGCTGCAGCACACCGCAAGCAGGGCGGGATTTTTTTCTTATTTCTTCCCACCTTTTCCTCATCTGCGGGCCGCGCGCTGCCCGCACTGCTCATGGCACAGCTGGGTCTTTTTAACTCGGCGCGGGGAAAAGAGCAAAGAGAGAAGTAGCCGGGACGGGAGGAAAGGAGGAAGGTAGCCGCGGCTCGGGGGGCTGCAGCGAGGACGGCCGGCATCTGCCCCGCCAGCGGCGCGGGGAGTCCCGGCGCCTCCGGACTTACTTTCTGGGGGTCGGCGTAGGTGCCCAGCCCCAAGAGCGGGATGCTGTTGCCGTCGCTCAGCGGAATGCGGTGGCTCTCGGCGGTGAGGTTCATCGTGCCGGCAGGTAGGGCCGCCCCGGACCAGGGGCTGACTCCGCAGGGGGCGGGAGCCGCCGCTTCGCAGCCAACCGCGGTCCCTGGCACCGGCACCCACCGACGGCTGGACGGAGCGGACCGGCGGTGGCTCTGGGGGGACCGAGGGACAAACTGTCCTCTCCCGCCGCCGGCGAGGGCCTTTTTGGGGGGCTGAGCCACGTGTGCCCGCGGCTGCCCTGCACCGCGCCCCGCCGCGCACCGCCCCGGCCCCGCCCCGGCCCCGCGGCCACCGGCTCTCCGCGCACCGCCCCGCGCAGCGACGGCCCCGCCGCGACCCCCGCGGGGACTCCGGCGGGGGCTGCGGGCACGGGAAAGGCTGCTCCGTGCAAGCCTCAAGGTGGGCCGTGGGCCACCAGAACCTTCGGGGGGTTGCTGCCCGCTGGCCGGGGAGCTCTCATGGGCTGCCCTACCCGGAGCTGCCAGCAGCAGGGCACCGGCTTCCCGTGGTTTGGGGTGTCAGGTCTTGGAAATTTCCCCACAGAGGTGTAGAACAGTGTCCACCTCTCTTTTCCAGTGGTTGAAACCTACTACTGTGGAGGAAGGAAGGAAATCCCAGACTTGTGAGTAGTTTCTCTGCTTCCATGTGTGTCCCAAAAAACAGTGAATGGGCTCAAGTTCCTCACGGTCTGGTTCTGCTCCACAGTGGAAAAAAATTGTACGTATTTCCTAATGCTGATGTCCCAGAAGAAGACAATATCCTTTATGAAATTCATCACACAGCTCTTACTGTCCTTTCTGGTCCTCATGAAACACGGCGCCATGCTTTCACACCACTCTGCAGATGTACCCTGTCCTGAGCCACCTGCTTTGTGACATCTATGCTGAGTTCTCCCCATTCGGTCTGGAAGTGCATGGTCTTTATATCGTCCTAGATCAACCTGAAATTAAGCCCTCGGAGAACATTTTTCCTTAGCCATAACAATGGCCTTTGCCTGGCAGATTATTTTATCTCCCTTAATACCCTACTTGGCTTTCTGTGCATGGTAACAGTTCATCAGGTTATGCAATTCCAAGAGGAGTTAATGGATTCATAATGATAAGTTATCTCTGCAGTTCTTGCAATCAACAGGTGTGCACCAGTTTGCATTCAGAGAAAGAGTTAGTTGCTGCTAGGGCTGGGAACCTACCTGGAGAATACCCTACCATGAGACCCTTTTAGTGTTACTGGTTAGATACCTGCAAGGGTCTCCTGAGAAGATGGAAAAAGTGCCACTTCCTCAGTTAGGAATTCCAAGAAGTTCAGGACTAAGTGCAAGCCAACTAGATCTCAACCCAAAAATTTCTAGATAGTTAGGATGTCCTGCAGGACAAAGGTAGGGTGCTGTGGTGTGGGTAAAACACTCCTTGGAAAGTGGACTGAGTGTGACTGAGGTTTTCTGAGACTTTGTGCTTTACCTGGACAACACAGTGCAAAGAGCTACCTGTAAAGTGGCTGGGTTCCATCTCAAGGCAGGGAAGCTGAGGCAAACTGCAGCCTGGCTGTAGTTAATGTGGGCAGGCTCATCCTGCTAGACCCTGTCTGTGTGTTGCTGTGAGCTGTGGGTACCTGCAGGAGGGAGGAATGCCCGTGCCTCCATGTCCCCCTGTTGTTCCCATGTAACCGATTACCACTTTCTTGCTACAGGTGCAGCTCCGCTCTCCTCTGTCTGTGCCAAACATACTCCGCAGGAAGACAAGTCGCTGCCAGCTGCATGTCTAAGCTATAGCCATCATTCTACTGTATTTCCAACAGAGGAGCAAACACACGGAGAGATGGAAACGGGGTGAGTAAAGAAAGTCTGATGTGACAGAGGACATTTAGAGACCTCCTTATTTCCAGTCCCATACTAGCATTCCATGAAGAGGCTCTGCTGCCCAGCGGCTGATTCCTATCCCTTAACTTCTATGCTTCAAGTCCACTCCACATCATGCTTTTCCATAATTTCTCTCAATCCAGCATCTTTTTGGGAGTTTTAAGGCAGGTTTTGCCACATTTGCTTTGGGCTCAGAGCACATTCAGTGTACTCATGTGCTCCGGCAAGAGAGCAACGCGTGCCCAGAGCTGCGCGTGATCCTGAGCTAAGCAAAGCACGGCTGCGCCTGCGATGCCTGTCCTGGGGAGAAAAGCAAGTGCAAGGAGCCTCTCTGGCAGGGGTACACGAGCCTGATATGTGATAGCCTTCAATGACAACTGTGAAAGAAGGATTGATGGACTTGCCTTAGTTCACAGAACGGGGAGCTTGGGCAGGAGAAGGACTTGTGCTTCTAGGAACAGGCAGGCAAAGTGGTCCATCACCTGCAAGACAAGCCAGCCACACTGCTTGCCACAGACACAAGCCCCCAGGACTCATCAGGGTAACAGACAAAAGTCACTTCATTTCTAGCTTCACTGCTAGACTGGTCCTTACAAAACTAGCCAATGTGTTCGCCCAAGGAATTGGAGAGAGGCAGAGAGTTTTACTAGTCCTTCCCTCCACTTCTGCACCTTAACTGACAGCAAAGACTGTGAACGCCTCTTACACATGAGACTTTTAAAGTCCCATATAGCTGCTCTAGCTCCCTACCCTTCTGTTCCAGTGCCTTTGCAGATTTTATATTAAACCCCAGAAAACTGATAGGGAAATGCATTTTCCCCCCTTTACATCCAAGTTACTAACTAAACCACCTTACTCCATAGAATCTAGAAATACTAGCAGGTTTTCTAGTTGATAATGAATATCCCTTAAAGAACAAAGGAAGCCGAATAATGGAGCCTGCAGCCTGTCACATGTAATTCTTGTTAGTAATAATTTCTGTTAGCTGTTCAGGGAAGCACAGTTCTAAATTTCAGAGCTGAAATGACTTAACCAGACTTTTTATGAGGACACGGTATCTAGCAACTCTGACTGCAAAACAATGCAAGTTTCTAGAGGCAAAACGTTGGCTGCTGGTCCTTGTCGATCAATAACAATTCAGGAGCTTTTATAAAATGCAGATGTGATCTCAGTTCTTTCTCTAGGAAACAAAAACCATGAAGTTTCAGCCTGGCCTGACTAGCAAGTAATGAGCACTGCCATCCTATCAGCACAAGTTTGCCTTCTCTTGTGAAGCTCATAAATCACACAAAAACACCTTCAGAGGCAACTAAGGTAGGTTTGTGATTCATGTCTTGATGGTGCAGGGTTTTAGAATTGCATTAGTCATCTCAAACCTAAGTAAAGAGCAGGCATTTCAAAAGCAGCATCTTATGTGTTCTGTTCCCCACCTCCTGAATCTCCACACAAATAAAGTAGATTAAAAAAATAAAAAGAAAAATTAGATCTAAGTTTTTTTTGCAGGAAAAGTGGGTCAGACATTTGAGGATTCTTGCTGTTAAAACTTGCTGAAATCTCAGGTAAAGAAAGTACTTAACAGCCTCCTTACCTGGGCAAAACTGGCCAGGAATCTTTTAAAGTAAAGAGGTCACCTTTTTACTCATTTTATCTCAAATTGCTAAGTACCCTGGGAACAGCAGAAAATGTGTGAGGCCTTTAAATATAGAATCCCCAGTTCTTGGAAGGAAGGAGAAAGAGTATTTGATTGAGAAGAACTGGCTTTGTCATCATTTAGATTTCATGTTTTCTTGGACATTCATGGGTTGTCCCCCTCCCCCCCATCCCTTTTTTTAAACTTGTTTTGGACAAGAGAACATGTAAAAAATAGTATTCTCCTGAATCTTCTTGATCCAGGTGTGTTTACACATTGTAGATTTAGAAAAGTGAAATTCTAAAGGTGGGTGACCTGTAGTGCCTAAAAATGAGCTTTTTATAAAAGGGGAAATTGAAAATACTTTCATAATACTTGTGTTTGTTAGATAAAAAGTGCATGTTGCTACAGTTTCTATTTTCTCTATGACTCGTGCTCCACTCTGCGTAATTATCTGTTAGAATGCATACTCTGCATGTGTTTTTAGTTAAAATTTCTTAAAACACGGTCTTAAAGTCTGCATATTTTCAGCCTAGTCCTTTAATAACTCACATAAAATAGCATGTGTCCATCTTGCATTCGGAATATCTACTTGTATATTTTCAACTATTTAGCTTCAAGATTTTGGTTGCATGTGTCAAAACTAATATTTATTTTCTATTTTACCATTACCTATAATTAACTAACACATATAAAGGAAAACTTCTAGCTTCATTTTTAAACTTTAAGAAATAAGGACTATGTATGCTAGTGGAGGGCCTATACATGAAGTGAGATTGCTTTTTTATCTCTTGCTATTTCTGCTACAAAGGATATAAGCTGAACTGGAGAACACTTCTTTGGTTAAAAAAAAAAAAATGTAGCATCTTTTTATTCTATTTTTACAGATTATCACTATAATCATCACATATATCCCAATATACTTCTCGAGGGCAACTGATGAGGGGTACCTTACGTTGCATGCATGATTCCTTCATTTAGTGACCAAGGGATTCCTCATATGGAAGCATTTGTGATCTTTTCCCTTTGGTGATGTTTGTTGCACAATGAGGCTGATCACTGCCAGGATAACAGCCTGGGCTTTGTTGGGAAGTGTGATGTAATGGGCATTCCTAGCAGTTTTTATGCAAACACCTTTTTTTTTCCCTAGCTCCCACCGGTGCATGTAAACTACTTGGCAAACAATGAAACACTTAAGTACTCTTTTTTTTTTTTCTTTTTTTTTTTTCTTTTTTTTTTTTTTTTTAATTTCAGTAACTTTTATGTCTGCTAAGGTCTAGTTCTTGGTAAATTCTTCTTTGAAAGACCAAAGATTGCTTTCAGACTTTCAAGGCTTACAGCTTTGCAGTGGTGGGAATATGATATATGTAGACTTCTAGTGAAACTCTTCACAGCAAGACCTGCAAAGCAGTATCTGTCCTCCAAAGACCTCATCTGGTCTGTCTTTTCCAGCACTAGTACAGCAGTTCTGCTGGATCCCTAAGGAGAGCATGAGTACGGGGAGAAAATGTGCCTACCACTTGTGCCTGTGGAGAGATTTAGGAAAATACTTGATGGCTGGGTCACTTATCCCTTCTGCTTCCTATAAATGCTCTGTGGCTACAGCTGTGATAAAAGGGAAATTCCGATGTATCCTTGATGCTGTTCCATTTCTTCTAGTAACATTGGAAAAGTGAAGCCACTGCAAACCTTTGATCGTTTCTGGGGTACAGGAATAATGCCAGCAGCTGCTCCAGATTATGCTTCCACCACTTCTGTGGCTATGGGGATGTAATCATGCTGCACAGAGGCACAGGGGCTTCCCCAGGGACCAGCCTGCAGTGGCCATCCCGGTCTGTCTCTGTCCCTATGCCACCTTGGGGCAGGTGCAGAGCCCCAGGCTGTGGCATCCCCTGAAATGCCACCTTGGGGCAGGTGCAGAGTCCCAGGCTGTGGCATCCCCTGGAATGCCACTGCCACAGCCCTTGTGCTGGGTGCTGTTGGGTGCTCCCCCAAGGGAAGGTGGCTGTAAAATTAGCCAGAGCCTGCTCAGCAGTTTAACCGCCCTCTGGTTTGGGTTGTGGTCACTGAGTGAAGCTGTGGTGGATGCTGTACCAGAAGCAGCAGCCACACAGAGAGTAGAGGAAGCAAAATTTCACAACATGAGAGCCGAATTAACCAGGCTGTTTATACACCACCACCATGTTTCCTATGGCACAGCAGGGGAGTGACCATCACTAGCAGTACAACCCCTAAAATGAGCCCTTTTCCCTTTTGATGTCCACTTCAGGAGCTTGAGTGCTCCTATTAGCATCCCGGGAGTGTTACTTAGGGGCTGAACATCCCTATGGAGCATGAGGAGCTCCTTTGGAGGATCAGAAACTGCTGAGAAAGGGAAAGAGATGCTCAGCTTGAAAAAGTGATCCTCCTAATCCTTGGGAAAGGTAATGCTCTAGTCCTTTACCAGTGTCATTTATACAGGCACTGTCTCATGAGCCTGCTCTCTTTTGGGCACTGTCTTCATGCTTGAGTTTGATGTTAGCAGGGCTTGCAGCAAACTGAGCCAGAAGCCAACCTTTTTCCTCCCCCTGACACCGTGTACAGATTTATCACTTTCTTCTAGCAACAGTGTCTTAGTTTTCGCTTCTGACTGTCTGCTCTGGCACACGACCGACCTGGGAGCTGGTGAGCACTGCCTCTCAGATCCCCAGCCAAAGGTCAGTAGCTGCATGGTGGCCTCTGGATTCCTCAGATACCGGCCCTTGTCATGTGGGTAGGCGTTAACCTTTGGCCCTGAGTAAGTGTCCTTATATCTCACCTCAGTTAGTCTGGCCTGTTGTTTGATCCTGTCCAGTACAAACCCCTTTCCTTTGGCATCCTGCAAATCTAAGCCCTGTGTTGATTATTTCCACCAGCACACCTTCCACCTGATGCTGGTGGGAGATACCCTGTGTGGTGCACCCAAGGCTGAGTAAGCAGTGGCAGAAGGGGCAGCTGATTGTGCCCTCACAGCACTTCCTGCCTCCAGAGGGAGGGGTGGTCATGGCTCCCTCTGTGTAACCTCTCTTCCTCACCCAGAGTAGGGATAACTACTGTGGGAGGATACTGTATCATGCAACTGATGTGTTTCGAGAGTTTGAGGTTTGGGGGTTTTTTACCTCTTGAATAAGGCTCTTGGGACAGTTAGACTCATCACCAGATCTTAGCATGTTCCAAAAATGTGATATTTCTCTTGCCTCTTGGTCAGGGATTCACCTCAGTGCACCACCACTATTCCTGCCAACTCCTATGTTTACTTGACACGTAACCTTGCACAGCTACCTTGGGTCCATCTCAGGCGTTCTTTTTTCAGCTCTGATGATTGATCATTTTACTTCCATGCACTGGGTAAACAGCTGTTTTCCATGTTACCTGCTTTAGGAGCCTCACTGACGCGTTGTTTCTTTCCTTGCCTCCAGTAACAAGCAGACACAAGTGACGAATTGCAGTAGGGCTGCACCAGCACCTTCTTGCAGTCAGGACAGCGTGAAAACTGCACATCATTTTCATACAGCACACCACATGTCATATGGCTGAAAGATAAAATAACAGGGACCAGGAACTTACAGTCTCTTTTCTGTGTCTTTTACTGTTCAAAAGAATGAAAGCAACACAGGCTTGGAGGGTCCCAAGGTGTCCAGTCCCCTTTGGTCACAGCACTTCTAGCTTCAAGTCCCTACTGGGGAATCTCTCTCTTTGAAGTACATCTCACTTGGGCAGGAGCCAATATCATGAGGAGGAAACTATTAGCTTGTAAAGAGAACCCTACAGGTAAAGTCTGACATCCTGCTGGTTTCTTTGCTTGCAGGTATTTGCCATGGATGCTTTAAAAGCAGATGGTCTTGTGGGTTTTGCTGGTGCTACCTGCTAGTGGGCAATGCTCTGTGTCCAAAGGAACAGGGAGTTTAGAAGAGTAGGCTTTAAAACATCCCACTGATGCTTTTTAGCCTATCTGCATGCTTTTTAAAGTGTGCCAGAGTGCTTTAAAAGGCCAGATAAACTCATCTTTGCGTGGGTTAGTCCTTGTCCTGGAGCTGGCAGCCCAGGAGGAGGGAAATGCTGGTGGGAGCAGAGTGATGCTGCCAAAGGATGTGAAGCCCCACTTGAGCACCCGTGCTTTATGAGCACAGGTTCTATCAGGGCTGGTGGGATTTACAGCTATGTTCAGCTGTTCATTCCACATCTCATACCAAGGTTCTGCACGCAGATCACAGGGTGGGTTTTTCCTCTCAGTGGGATCTCAATTTGCAATGGCCATTTCTTTTGTCTGCTTTGCGGACAGAATCCTTTTTCCATCTTCTGCCTTTCTTTTCCCAAATTGCCACTGATTTTTTGATGTTTGCATGTACATTTGCAGATTGAGAAATCTCCTGATGTATCGTGAGACATGCTTATCATATTCTGCCATGCTCTACCAGCCTATCACTTCCATACTACTTTCCACGCCACCTTGCCTTTGAAACTTCATTGTCAGGTTTACTCAAACCTTTGTCCAAATATCTGCATTTTATGAAAGTCTCATCCTTCTGCCCTACCACTTTTCCGTGCCTTCTGTCTTCTTGTGCTATGAGGCAACATGATGTTAACCTCCTCTCTTCGAGGCGTTGTGTAGCATCTTTGCAAATCAAATGGTGGTGATCCAGTTTGGGATTAGGAAATAGTAAGAAGTGAAAAATTCCTTGTTTGCATAAGACTGGAAGAACTGTTGGGGCAGAGCTGGGGCTGGAACACAGAATAAGACATGGGATTGCCTGTCATAACAAGAAAGGGGAGCTTGCAGCAGCTTCTTTTTCTGACATGATTTGTTAAATCTCCTGTAATTGGTTTAGTAAACACTAATAGATGGGAAACAAAACAAAATGTTCTCTTCCAGCTTTTGTAGACTGCGTGATATCTCTCACAGCCATATGGGATTAATGGTGGCTGTAGGGTAGGATTGTATCATAAAACTTTTATTAAATGTTTTAAAGCTAATTAAAGAGACATTGCCAATTTGAGCTTTCTAAGATTTTACGAAGTAAATATTTTCCATTGTAGTCAAAGTGCCTTTGAAGTGCTAGGTCCTGAAATTTTTAACCATTTAAGAAGTAAATTGCTAAGCATCCTCTACTGACGCTGAGCCAATACTGTGACAGAAATTCAACTAGTTATGCACAGTACTGTTGTGGGCAGACAATGAATAAAATGCTCCAAAGCAGAAATTCGTCTTTCCTATCTTCATTCATTTACAAAAGTATTTTAAATCTTAATTGAAGCCTCATTAAGTGACATTTTAGACATGAGGGTTTGTGCTCTCCTACCAATTTGATGATGTGTCTTTCAAATAAGCCTTTCTTAAAACCCTCAAGTCTCCAAATGGAGAAATGAGACCTTTTGTGAGTGTAATACTGATTATTAGAAGATCCATATGTCTGAATTCTTGAATTTCATTAAAAACCAAGCTTCCATTTCAGGCATGTATTTCCCTTTATCGTAAGCTGTAAAATGTCCTTTTTTTTTCCCACGGAGAGCATTCAGCCTACGTTTCAAGGAGCAGAGCAGCCCATGACAGTAAAAGGAACTGCAGGGTTCAGTGTCTAGGGTAGAAGGGAGATGGGTGGATGTAGATGCAGTCACAGTTTGCTTTCCTAGGTAGCATTGTCACGTGAGAAATATTAATCTTTTGACGAAGCTCAGGATGCACTTGGGTTTCTGGGCTGCAAGCTCACACTCCTGGGTCATGTCCAGCCTTTCATCCCCCAGTGCCCCGAAGTCCTCCTCAGGGCTGCTCCCTATCCTTTCATCCACCAGCCTTTGTTCATACCAGGGGTAGTTCCTTTTCAGTTCTTACTATGATTAAAACTCCAGGATCCTCGATCTTTAGATATGAGCCTGTTGGGGCACATCTTGGACTGTTGTAACATCCTCTGAAGGGCAAAAGCATCTCTTTGTTTCCTACAGTGGCTTGGATGTGGTGTGCTTCTGTCTGTGAAAGGGCAGTAGTACATTCCCCCCCTGCCCAATCCATTTCCCGGGTGCTCTTGGTGCACATCCTCAGCTCTGCATGTTGCAGAAGGCTAACATGTCCCTGCAATGTGCCTGGTGATTTCCTGCACGCTTGCAGGGCTGATGTGTGTGCTTTGGGGAGCCCGTCAAGGCTGGAGGTGAGCAGGCCTTGGCACAATGTCACCTTCATGGCCTCACAGCTCATTGCTCACCCGCAGCTGGGACCTGACAGGCTTTTTTTGTCTCTGTTTTGTATAAATCTTCGTCACTGTAGCACTTCATCTGATGTGACTAACACGCATGGTTTTTCTCTGCTCTCTCCCCTGAGGAAGGTGGGGGGAGAATTAGTGTGGGCAGTGCAGTATTTCTGCTTCGGTCTGGTTATTTTAGAAACAAACTTAAAAACATATGTTCATTTCAGTTCGTTTATGTGACAGAGACAAGGTTGAAGAGATATGCCTGGAAAGTGTAGCTGAAACCTCCCTAAGAGCTGGGCTGTGTTCAGGGATCATGTTCCACGGAGTTTCTTACAGGCTGGTATTTAAATTCAGTGTAGCCTGCCATTGTATTTCAAAGGTCCCTTTCTTTTACAAATCTCTTCATTTTGTCTCCTCCTATTTGTACTTTTTCCATTTATTGTTCTTTGCAGGACAATTTCATTTTTTGAAATATTACCTGTTCTGCAGAAATCATCATCTATACTATAGAAACACATTTGTATAAATCATGACAGCCCAAATTTTCTTCTCATCTAGATCCTCTTGTGTTGCATCTTGTATCCTTGCTCCACAATTCCTACCTAAATTTCTCATATTGGTGAGACAGACTGTACCCTTGAAATACTTGCATATTAATAAGGCAACAATTGGGATTGGCAGGTCATGGTGATAGAAGATTTTCTCATGAAAAAGCAAGGATTGGTAAGTCTGGCTTTCATTTTTCATCAAAGCAAAAGGAAAGTTTTTTAAATGATGGTGGGAAAAACCTGAGGAGGGGGGATTTCAGGGGATAAAAGCCTGTCTGCTGGGAAGGGAGGTGAGGGGGCAACTGACTTCAAGCCTCGGCTCAGCTGGACCTGGATGTAGACCTGAAGCCTCTGCCTCTGTGAGTTTGCTGGCTGTGGCTGCTCCCCTCCTGGCCAATGTTTAAAGATGTAGAAAGTGAGAAGAAAAATAAGAAAAAAGAAATGGTGATTAACTTAATCATGGGAGGAGAGACCCCGAGTGTGCCTTTGCTGAAATCTGTCACAAAAAATAATTAAACTTTCTCCTTCATGTTCTACTCCAGTGCTGTAATCCCTGTGACTGCCAAAGTTCATCCTGTTTCTCACCAGCCAGATCTTTCTTGGGGCTGGGAACTTACAGCCACTTAAGTCCTTCTTCTGGGAAAAAGGTCCCATAAAGTGCTTCCCAACACCTGCAGGTGTTGGGAATAGGATTTGAAGATGGTTCTCATTTGATTATACCTCTAAGTAATATCTTCTGGTCTTTTGCACGAGTATAGTTCAAAGTTTGTATTAAAAGGCAGAGGGGGAAAGGCAATGTGGGATTTTTGGAGGGGTTTTGGTAAATTCTTGCACTTTGTTACTGTGGTGATGCTATGGAAACTTGATTTGTGGGTCCAGGGAGAATCTAAGTTGTGAAGGAAAAAGCTGAGATTTTTGGTAGGAGCACATAGTTTTGAGCACTCCTTTTGACTTTTCCTCCTAGTGATATTGGTGAGGATGTGGTTAATTTTAATGAGAAGAGGATCAGTGAATAAACCGTGATAAGCCTCCACTAAATGAAAACTGGAAAATGTCTACTGAGCTTGCTTTTGAAATGTCTGGATGTAAGTAAAAGGGATCAGAGGCCTGTTTGTTGCTCAGAGAATGTATTTGACTCTGGACTAATAAATTTTCCCAGATTGTCTTTAAAAAGTTAGTTGAATGAAAGGTCAGTCCCATTTGTAAACAAAGCTGTCGGAATTTATTGTTAAGTAAAAGCACCAGGGGCTTTTGCAGTACTTTCCTCTGTGGCTGAGTGCCGGCACAGTTGCTTTTTAGAAAGCTTAGTGCGTATGATTCTTTTTTATTAGAAAATAAACAGAAAAGACATGCCAGTCAGTAGCTTCAAAAGGTCCTTGCTGCAATATCAGTGTAAGAACTATGCAATAGCCTCCTGATGAAATGGGAAAGCAGGCAAGTTGTTTTCAGGCACTGTGGTAGAAAATTGAAGCTCTGGCCAGCTTAGTGAAATGTTTATGAACCTTCTGGGGAGTCTCTGCTACGTTTGCCCAACCTACACTGATTTTTTTTCACTGATTCTTTGGAACAAGGTGAAAATCGGTAGTTTTAGGACTCAAATCAAACAGAAATCAGAAGGACACTCTGAGGACGTGAAATCTTGTACAGACACCTGCAAAAACCAAAGCAGCTGTTTGCTATGCTGCACTGGCAGGAGTGCTGTGCAGAGCAGGAGGAGTGTTTGCCTCACAAACCTTTGAGTAAGGACATCCTACTCACTCTCCCCCTACCCTATGGCTGATGTTGAC
This sequence comes from Chamaea fasciata, assembly GCF_029207755.1. Taxonomy (NCBI): domain Eukaryota; kingdom Metazoa; phylum Chordata; class Aves; order Passeriformes; family Sylviidae; genus Chamaea; species Chamaea fasciata. Next base: position 55,828,069 of record NW_027094090.1, on the reverse strand, counting down.
AGTGCTGCTTGGTTCTGTTCACGTTATCTGCCCAAACTAGGGGTCTGTGAGGCATGTGAGCACCCTACAGTACTGCGGGAGAGATCAGCTCTGCGTGGGGACCCAAGCTGCATGAGCTCAGCAGCTGCAGAAGTGGGATTGCCTCTCCAGCTATCCCTAATTGTTTTGCCATGGCAGTGCCAAGTTCAGCATGGGCTAAGGTTCTGCATTTTGGGCAGGACCTGTAGCAGTGGTCACATCATTTAAGTGTAGTGTCTGAAGTGCTTCGTATCCCATGCCTGTGCCTCCTTTGCTTTTTATATAATGTGGCTTGTGCACGGTGTCGTTTTACTAGAACAACGCTTCTTAGGCACTGCTGTAACCAGAGATACCCTGACCTTACTGTCATATGCTGGCTATTTCTTGTGTCAAAACATAAAGGTGAGAAAATAGAAACTAAAGGGATAGAGCGATTGCCGTGTATATATTTGCATTTCTCTCTCCTGAGCCTGTAAATAATCTAGTTTGTGGCAATATTTCCTTTAGGGGTTTCTGCCTCGTTTCTGCTTGGCAAATGGCTTTGGGGAGGCTTGGGAGGTTTTATTTGCTTTTTTAAGGGAGAGAGAAAAAAGGTAAGGGGAGTTTGACTGAGGCTGTTATGAGACCAGTGAAGCCGCAGCACATCAGCTGGGAGCATGGCTCACTCTTCATAGGTGCTTAGGAAGGCATCCTGGTTCCCAGACAGAATGGACAGCTAGCTGGGAAGAAAAGGACAGCTCAAAAGGTTATGTGGTCACATGGCTAGGTTTTCTTTGGGCTGGCCTTCAACCCCTGTCCCCATCACAATTCCTAGGCAAGGCTGTCTCTCGAGCCTTGTGTGAGGAAAGTGCTACACCCTTTTAATTGAAGCTGTGTGTTTAAGCAGGTTTCCAGTAAACTAGTGCATGTGCCTGGACTCTTATTTCAACCTGAAGTGGTTTTTTTGTTGTTTGTTTTGGTTTTGCTTTGTTTTGTTTGACCTTTGTGTTATTTTAGCTTAAGAAAAGCAATTAAGAGCAGACTGCAATTAATATACCTCCTCCAAAAAATGCATGATATAGTGTTTAAACTTGTAGAAAATCATGATAGACAAAGCTTGACAAACTTTGGTTCCTTTCCAGAAAGGTGAAGAGGAAAAGATTTTTCCTGGACCTGGTTTTTCAAACTGAACTCCAGGCAGTCTCTGCTGTGCCTCACTGAACCCAGGCTCCTTCTTATTATATCAGTGTGTGGTGCCTTATAGCAGCTGCCAAGACTATAGCCTGTGGCCTCTTAAAGAATAGACACATGCTTCTCTGTAGAGAAGCTCACAAATGGGGACATGAAATTTTCTAGCGTTTGAAATTTCATTTCAGTGTTCAAATTTTAGAAATGTATTTCTATTAAGTAACTTAGAGTCTGTTGACACTGGATAAAAATCACTGGAACATTAGGCTGTTGTATGGGAGTGTGAAGTTCTGTGTGTCCTACCAGATGAGGAGACTTTGTAATAGCCTGAAAGTTCTTCTGGAATCCCCAACTGAATGGACACATCTTGGCTCTAAGAGAGCTCATTTCTCTGAGAGGCAGAGCCCTTTTCTTGCCCGCTCTGCCTTTGAACTAAGAAGCATGAAACCTAGGGGATGCTGTATGACTTCCTGAGTTTTGTGTTGTTATGCACGGATGGCTGGGCATTGTTCACACTGAGCGTTCAGATAAGAGGGGAGACTTTGCATGCGGTGCGTCCCCTCCGAATTGTACCACAGCGGCCTGTCCCACCGGACCACCTCGATGGCTGAATGAACAGCAGCTGTTCATTAACAGGGAGCAGAGATCCGGCGCTGGCCATTGGAAGTAAAAGCCCTAGAGCACACTGCAGTAGCCTTGTTCTCCCTTTACAAAGCTGCTCTCTGTTAAACTGTGGTACCGACCCTCACTGGCGTACAAATGCCCTTCGTTAGGGTTTGCACGCTGTGTTATATGAGTCCACAGTTAGAAAGCAAACAAACAAAACCTGCTTGTGGTAATTTACTGTAATGGCGCTGGAAGTCAGTTTAATCAGGGGAAAAAAAATGATTGGGGTGATTATGCTCCACTGGAAGGAGCAGGACAGCCGGTCGCTGAGGCGGTGACTTCACCGGGGACTGTGGAGGAGATGGATTATTTGCAAAATCTCAGCCTGATGTGGCTCTCCCAGAATGCAGCCTGCTCCTAAGACACACATCCATATATGTTTAATAAGGTGTTAGAACAGAACCTGAAATATTCATTCACATTCCCCTGTTGCGGATCATTTCAGTGACCATCTGGTGCCCCTCTTACTTTTTTTAAAGAAGCTCTTGCATCCTGCACATTACTTTCTGTTTACCCTCTGGGCCCCTGCTTGGCAGAGTGCCACGGAATGTGCTTGGTGTCCTGTCCTTTCCTAGCTCAGCAAAACACTGAAGACGGTGCGTAAGGATAAGCCGTCGTGTTTCCGCTCCCACCTCGCCATGAGAGCCTCATCTTACCGGCTGCGAGAGCAGCCTTTGCTTGGAAGGTGGGAGAAGGAGGTGAGAGTTTGTACAAGCAGTACTTTTATCTCCAGGGAGATTTTTAACGCTTGTTTTGGGGGCTTGCTCAGATTTGCATACTTGAGTAGAGGCAGCAGCCTGGTATCCAAGTGGTAGAAGAGAAATCTGATTGAAGAAAAAAATAATTCCTTTCATGAGTCCAACAGTTACTCTCTGACACCAAGAGCTAAAGACTTCCCAGCTGAGCCACTGTTTTCTGTGTGTTAGTGCTACAATTGCAAACATAGCTGGGCTTTGCAGTGTGCAAATTCAGTTAATTTGCTTAGCTGGAAGAAAAGCACTGACTCTAGCTTTTCTAAACTGACCAACATGCAAGTCTGTATTTTAACCTTAAGAAGAGCTAGCAGCCTTGAGGAATGCTGCTAGGAAGTGGAACTCAAGCAATTACACTGGACAAACAATGAACTGCATGTATTTTTAGTGTGTGTGTTTGTGTGGACATGATTGAGAGAAGGAAAAGAAGAGGAAGGATGGACCTGACACCAACCATATTCAGTTTAGGAAGGAATGCAGAGGAGACTGTGGTTACAGACTGATTTAGGAGTGAGTTGAGTCCATTGAAGGAACCTGGTGTAGGTGTCTGTGGGTTGCTGTTTTTCACGTGGCAGCAGTCCTGCTGCTGTGCTGTGGGCACATTAAGCCAGCAAAGCTGCATCACCTCCAAGAGACACAGGCTGAGACAGCTGAGCCCATTTCCACCAGCACCACTGCATCTCTGACCCAGCTTCTGCCAGGAGATGTATTTTGTTGGGGGGATGGAGCTGGGATGATTCCCAGGCCCTGGGCAGGCCTTGCTGTACTGGCATGACACTGCTCTATGAATTCTCTGACCAGCTTAAACAGCTGAACTGTTTTACGTTTAGTTTGTTTAAGTGGCCTTTTGCAGTGGCGTGAGTATACTGAACATTTTGGTTGTCCTTCTCTGGATATCTTTTGCTTTGTCATGTTGATGACATTCTTACTCAATCTATTTAGCCAACATTTTTTGGCTAACACTACATTGAACTCTGCTTCAGGAGTCCTCTTTGGTTCAGGTGCCTCCACAGCTTCTCTAGGAAGCAAGTCAGGGTTTTTCTGGTCAACAAGAGTGCATTTGCATTTGTTCACTGTTGTTCTTCTTTCCTTATCTCTGTTTGTATTACATTACCACTCAGGGTGTTCCTGCACTCGTCCTATGTTGGTATGGTGCCCAAAAGTTGACACTTCTGTAAGCTTGTAGTCTGTGTGTGGTACAAAAAATACCAGAGAGAGTGGCTAGAGATTGCTATAAAGTTCTCGATGCTGTATTTTATTCTCCTAAATGAAATTCCTGCTGTAGATCCTCCTACACACCAAAGTAAGGAATCTGTGTGAAAGTGTCTTCACTACATGTGTGTTTATTGTCAAAGTCCTTCAGGCTTTGTTTGACTATTTTGATGTGTTCAGTTTCTTATCTGATGCTTTCTGGTTACCTTTCCAATTCAGGGACAAAGTCCAAAGAGAGATTGGCATATGCTTATGGAGGGTGGAGCTGGCAGAGAAATGGTTTAACTCTGCCCCCTTTTTGATTGGAAAGTTGTCCTTGTAAAATAACCCCAGCTGGGGTCTGAAAGAGAGAGAGTTTCTGCATCTTCCTTAACTGTGATTGTCACAGTACCCAGAGGAAAATGTCTCATTTTAAATTTGAGAAGTATGACTGTTTGCTCTGTGCCACTTTGGTTGCCCAGGCAGGTGATGGGGCTGAGGCACATGTTCAGAAGGAGAATCAACTGCAGGCAAATGTCTCTCATGACTGTTTTCATGACCTGTCCTTGAGGATGTCCAGGGTTCGAGGTCCCACACCACCCCCAGGTGCTCTACTTCATCATCCCTACTAGTGGAAAACAGGCCCTTGCACCACTTCTGAACCTCCCTTCCCCTGGTTTAAAGATTATTACTTTTTGCTCTAACCCTCCCCAAACTCCATTGTGTATAGTTTATATATGCTCTGATGCAGAATGTTTGAATTCCTGTGAGAACACAGAAGAAAGCCAGCTCATGCCTCAGAAGGTGACCCAGAGGCCTTTCTGGCCAAAGACAGAAAGCTCCACTCTTACCATACCAGGACAGATTAAAAGCACCTAAGAATGTCCTGACTGATAGTATTTAATAATAGTGGCGAGGCTTGGATACTGTGTCAGAATGGAAGGAACCTGAGAAGCTTTATTACAAACAAATTGTGTTCTCTTAGTAAGTGCCTGTGAGCCACCATCCATCTGGAGCAGGAACAGCAGTGATTCTGCAGCCTCACTCAGGTCGGAGTGAGCAATTATAGGTGGACTAGAGTCAGCTGTGGAATACCTGAGCACACCAAGACAGCAGGAGATCTTGTGGTGATTATTAATGGAATATTTGTGACTGTGTCCAGGCAATTTACATGATGAGTTATGTAAGCATAGAGGTTATTGAATGAGGAGTGAAAACTATTAGGCAGGTGGTTAGTGGTTGTTGCTTTAACTGGGGACCAGAAAGAAAATCCTCCCTGGGGCCATTAACTGTATTCTCCTGACACTCTGCTAGAGCAGAACTTACCTCAGGTCTCAACTGGTCCTTCTGTCCCAGCTTGAAATGCCTGGAGTGATGGCAATGATTTCGTTCTGTGAGCTATGACATAAACTGCAAGTGAGTGTCAGTCTTAGAAGATGACTGCATTTCTCAGAGAAGTTTCCTTGAAAACTTTTTCTGGTAGCTAAAAAACCCACTTCAAGCTGATGTTTCCATGTTTAACCAAAGCTGCACAAAAATCAGTGGTTTTGAACAGTGTTCCACAGCCATTGCTTTGATTTTGAAAATTCATTAAGAGCAACAATGACAACAACAACAACAACAACAACAACAAAAGTCATTCTAGTGAGCTGAATAAAGCTGAACTGGCAAATCCCAGATACCCAGAAGAAACCGTGTCCTGTTTATAAGGAAAGAGTGTGGTTAGTGTGGTCAGACAGCTGGGCTGCAGGCCAGGCCATGCCTCCTAAACATATTTTATCTAACCTCATGTCGCAGGCAGGATGTGGGGAATATAAGATTTTCTCTTCTGAAAGGTAAGGGCCATTCACAGAGAGCATACCCAAGCATTGCTCCCTGGACAGCTGCTTTGACTCACATCCATTGAACCTCTTCTTCTTCATTAGGGTACCAGAGGAAATTTCTAGACCTGCTGGGATCAGGACTGGGGCAGATCCACCTTGGTGGCTTTCCCCAGGCAGTCAGAAAGGCAAAGACAGGTTGCAACCAGGCCTGAATGGACCATTCTCCTCAGCCAGCTGTGGACAATTGAGGTACGTCTCACCTAAGCATGGGGTGTGATTGTAGCACATAAATAATGGGTGCAGCTAACATGGTCCAGAAGCCAGGAGACTGTAGAGTCCCTGAGAGTCTTTGCTCCTTCCCTGGCTGCTGGTGTTGCATAGGGTGGCTGGAAGAAACCAGCAGGGCTACAGGAGCACCTCTGCTTGGTTGGCTGAAGCTAAGGGGATGTCTAGTGATGGTATTTTAAGATCCAGGTGTTCCCCTTTAACTAAAATCATTTAGTTTTTCCACTATGAAAACTGCTGCAGCTTCCTTGAAAGTGATGGGCAGAGTCAGAAATGAGATTAAAGATGTCTTGTGTCATTTTTTTCTTTGTGAAAGAAACTGCCAAATTTAATTACTGGATACAGGCAAAGCTCATCTCTTAGTCTCTGTGGAGCTAACCCTGTGATGGTAGTGGGGCTTCAATGGACAAGACTGGTGCGAAACTGATGCAGTCTCCCTGAAAGGCCTGAGGGGTTTTATTCTGCCTCTCTTCCTGCAAGTGGAGACCCCAGACCATAACCACAAGGAATTTAAGCCTTGTCATTCGAATTTTTTATGTGAATACCAAGAATATGTAAAACACTCATGGCTTAGACAATGCAGTGAGACCCTGCTGTGCAGACAGACACACAGAAGTCAGTTGCTGGTTTCTCAATGCAGTGCATTGATTTTTGCAGTAATATGTCACCTCCCCTCAGACAATAATTGGGGCCTTGGTGTCAGGTAAAAGAGACAAAACTGTATTGCCTTTATCTAGATGCTTATGTGCTGCTGTGACTAAGGAGAATATATATAACTATAGATAGCAGTGTGAGACAACACAGTAAATAAATACTGAAGGGAGATTAAAGGAGGATCAGAAATGTCATCCTATTTTCTTTTAGAATTTACAAAGATTTGCCGTGGTAAAAATAATACAGTTGGTGGTAAGCTTGCTCTGAGGGAATGTACTCACACAAAGACAACTCTCTGGCAAAATTATCTTTGAAGCTGTGCCAATAGCAGGTAGAGAAACTCAGGTGCAGCTCCCAAAGGGCTGCTCCTCCCTGATGAGGATCATTGCAACAGGCGGACACAGTAATGCATTGCTAAACTGCCTCCTTTTCTTTTCCTCAGTCTAGGAAATGCATAATTTTCTTAATATAAAGAAACTAATTACTTATTTTTCAGGCCATTTAACCAAATGCAGTGTATACATGCCCCCCTGGAATGTGCTCTGGAATTGCTGCTGCTTCAATCACAGCAGGGAAGGATTTTGCTGCTCCTGTTGTCATGTTTTTCTTGTGGCATATTATTGAGCAAAGCTGTTTCTTGTTCTTGGATGGTTTTTTTAATGTACTGGGAAACTTCTGCTCTAGCACCTTTGCTAGTTTGCTTTTTGGAACTCCAGATTAATTTATTTGAATGCTTCTTTGTTATTTCTCAATGGTTCTTTATCTTTTTTGTTTCTTTCTCTCTCTCTCCTGTCATGAAATCTTTTTCCCCTCCTCAAACCAGTGATCAACAGAAAGACTAAGAACCTCTTGCCCTTAACCAACTAATCCATTTAGACCAGAATTTTCTCTGCCTTTCTGTCTTGTGTGTTCAAGACCAGTCATCACCTTGATTTCAGAGGAACCCTCAGTGATGAAATAGTTCTGGTGCTGAGCAGGGAGCACAGGCACACCTACCCTTTCTTCAGACAAGCTTTCATGCTCCTGCGCTTGGAGATGGATAAAATTCCCCATGTGAAGTACTGAAGTGATTTCCTTTTCCATGGATTCATCATGAAATGTGGTTCGGTTTGTTTTGGTTTGGTTTTTTGAGTTCCTTCCTTCTCACCTCCCAGATGTTTCCAATTGATTATCTTTTCATTTCTTTAAATTTACCTTGTATTCAATTCTCAACATATTCTTCCTTCTTTAAAATTTTTGCTAAGACATGTGCTACACGTACTGAAATCCAAGAGGAGCAGTTCTGTGGATGGAGGTAGTGTTTTTCCTCAGTGAGATTCTCCCTGTCCCTGGTATACAGGTATAAGTAGTTCAATTGCCTTTTTTGTTTGGTTGCTTGGTTGGGGTCGTTTTGTTTTGTTCGGTTTTGTTTGGTTTGGTTTGGTTTGGTTTGTTTTTGGAAGGAGGCAGGGGGAGCAGGTAAGGTAGCTGTAAAGCCGCAAGATTTAATTTTACCTTTTGCTGTTCTGTGACTTTTCCAAGGCTTGTGAGGTACTGAAGGGCTGTGTGATGGGAAGTTACCAAAAACCTTTTTATTCATATCAGCATGTTCTGCAAGGGCTATCTTTCCATTGTGGCATCCCCTCTTCTGGCCTTGTCTCACTCATCTACACCACCTGTCACTACTCCAGGCAGCTCTGCAAACTGCAAACATCTGGAGGAGAGGCTGGTCCCTCTTATTTGGAAGAAACCTTCCATTTTCTGGTCCTGAAGTGAGTTTGGAAGTATCTTGTTGCTTTTATGAAGGGCTTTGTCGTTTGCAGCTCTGTGACACATATATTTGGATTTCCCAACTCTTTTGCAGCACATCTCTGCTTTCTCAGCTGTGTTGAGGAACAGATTAGATTTGCACTTGCAGTATCTGATCGAGGGTGGTATTTGTATGCACGATGGAAATCTTTTCTCCTTTCTCGTGACATGTCTGCGCAGAGTGTGTACTTAACGTGGGTGAGCAGTGAGTGTCATGACTGTGTCTGCAGGTGATGCTCGGGACATCTGTCCCTGGGCTGCGCTCCCCGTGCTGCTGCTGCATTCCCGGCTGCTGCTGCCCATCCCTTCTCCAGTGGAGCAACAGTGCCAACTGCTGGCTGCTGCTCCTGGCCTGCCATCCCCTAAGATTAATTCTGAGGGCACTGCTGCCTAAAACACATCAGCGCCCTCTTTGCTGACGGTCTGACTACTTCGCAATAATATCTCAGTTTGTTAGTCTTTCTTTCAGTAACAAAATAATATTCTGTTGAGCTCAGGTAAACCTCAAGTTACCTTTGCTGGTGACATTTCTAATTGCTTGATGTTGGTTTAAAGGTCCATGTCTCTCCTCATCTCCCAGGGCTGGCTGCTCAAAGAGGGGAGAAGGTTTCTGCTCTGAGCAGTGGAGGGCCATGAGGTGCTTAAAGTTCTTCAATCATTCAGTTGTGGCAGAATTTTCTACCTATGTATTTGGGATAGTCTTATTTTTATAACCACAATGAGCTCTGAGGAAAATGAGATGGTGTTTTACATATTTCTGCACAGAGTACACACAGCACTTTTGCTCAGGAAAAAAAATAAAAAAGGAAAGGGGAGGATAAGAAAAAGAAGATAGTCTACATCTGTACATATAAGTGTAGTTTTATTTGAATTTCAGTGAAATGTTTTAATAGAAAAAACAGGTTTTGTTTGTGATTTGTTTTTCATTTCCCAAGAAGAGCAGCAAATGGAAAAGACAAGTTTGTTTCTTTAAATGTTTCCTGTGAGCAGGAAGTTGCAATATCTGCAGGAGGTGGCAGTAAAGAGGACACATATATGCAGAGTAGGAAACTGGGGATGGAAAAAAAAAGTATAAAAGGAAACAATTAAGAGAGCTTTTTAGAGGAAGGAGAAAGACAGTGAACGGCTGAAGCAATAAACCTGGGAGAAATGATCAGGGGAATTTTGCAGAGGAAAAAAAAAATGAGAGGAGTAGGAGGCAACCAAACAAACTGAAAGTGAGTTTGATGAGTCAGGGTTTCTGTGGGTTTCTTGCATCTCCCAAAAGGCCATTTTTTACTTCCACCCAGCCACAAATGTTCTTCATTATTTTTGGAACAGAACACGAAAGGAAAACTAATAAATCAGCTATTCTTAAACATATGTGACAAGTCCAGGCTGAGGCACAGGTGGACCACAACCACAGGAGGTTTCCTAAATCAAAGTTGGAGAACTCTGGACAGCCAACAGGTTTAGCACTGCTTCCAGCACTCTGTTACTCTTTCAATCATGTAGTGTTTTGGGGTTTGGATAGGGAAATCTAAACCAGGCAAAAAGAAAAAAAGAATTAAAGCAGCATTTTGATGCTGCCTTGATAGACAGGACCATCAAAACTCCTCCTGTGCAACTGAAACCTTAGTAAACAATTTCTTCTTCTTATCTAATCTAAACACACATATTTCTGGATGTACTGGTCTGTTCCAATGCCAATGTCTAGACTTTTTATTACTGATGTAAATACTTACGTTGGATGTCATGCCATTATTTACTATTTTTTAATTAAACAAAATAAATTTTTTTTTTCCAGAAGATGTGGTTGCAATTTTCAAGAGTCTTCATGCAGTGATTTGTTTTACTTTCACACAGACAGGTGGTCCTCTGATGCAGTTTGTTTCTCTGAATAAAGCAGTCTCCATGCTTTCTTATCCATGGCTGGCCTTTGCCACTGAGATAACCAGCCTCTTACTGAAAATATATTGTTATGTGTATAATATATTACTACTTTATTAGGGGAAATTAATGGGAGCACGACTGAAAAATCTGAGCAGACCTGATGGAGAGAGGAAGATGTAAAGGAGAGTAGTTCTGCACACAGAGGTGGGATGTGAGGCTGGGGAAGGCAGAGGGCTGTCACTCCCTGTACCAGCCATGGGTTTTCCCTCCATTGGGGTGGGATACCACGGGGACAGGTGAGGTGGCTGTGTCTGCTGTCCCTGCAGGCCGGGCGGGGGTGGTGGTGCTGGGAGCCACGACGCCGCTAGATGTCTCTTGTCACCCGAGTGAGGTAGGCAGCTCGTCCCCATCTCTGCACTTCGGGCGCGAAGTGTTATTATAAAGAAGCCTGTTATTTTAGTGTTAAATATGGAGAAAAGTTGTGTCTATGTTTAAATAATAGGTCTTGTATCATCCTGTCATGGATAGCAAGGAGAAAGTTACTTCCTTAGCCACTTTAATTTTTTGGGGGGAGATACTGCGTCATAGGGAGGATTTTATTTTGAAGAGTTATTTACAGGGCAGTTCAGTATTTCCTAGGGGAGAAGAAGTCACGCTAAGAAATGCTGCTTTGGTGAGCCTAACACTGTGGTTTCAGCTAACCTTTCCCTGCTGGCACAGGCCTGCCTGGTGCAAGGCGGGGGCCAGGCAGCCTGCATCAGCTGAGCTGCTCGGGGGGAAAAGACCTGGGGGCTTTTCTCTTGTCTTCTTAGTGACTCTGCCGTTCTAGGTGTGCTTATGTTGCAAAAGGCGGGTAAAAGAGGTCACTTCTGTGAAGAACTCAGCCCTTCCATCTCACTGGTGCAGCCATGCACCCAAAGGCTCAGTGTGCCCCTGCAGGGAAGGGGGAAAGGCTGGTGGAAAAGGAAGCAGCTGCCGAGGGAGGTGGGCTGGTGTAGTCATTAGAGTGAAGGGCAAGAGTATCTAAAGGGGTCACAGGGAAACCTCCCAAACCTGCTTACACCTGGCCCCTCAAAAGCCTTTTCTCACACTTCCCAGCCCCTGTGCCACCCAGCACACACGGAGCCACGTGGAACTCGTGCTGCCCCGACACATGGCCGGTGTTTGTCCCTCCAACCAGCCGTGCCACTGCCTTGCCCCGGTGCTCGTGCCTCTTCACACCAGTTTGACGGCTGGGTTTGAAGTGCGGCCTCCAACAACCAGAGTGTGCCGGTCTCTTAGCAGTCCTTTAAGAGTTAATTCCTCCCTGTGCCCTAGGCATGGGGCCATGTTTGCTCCACAGTGGAAGCTGTGTTTCCATATGTCCCTACCTCCCACGGCTGGCACCTCGGCGTGGGCATCTGTGCCGCTCTGCATGCCTGTGCCCTTGCAAAGGCTCCTCTGAACCTGCGATGGGCAGCCCCTGCAGCACATACCATGGCTGTTTGTGCAGTGGGGAGGGATGCCCCTAAACTGCCCTGAAAGCAGCTACAGGGCTTTACCTGCCCAGACAGTGTTATGAACTACGCTCCAATATAAGGAATAACTCTCTGACTGTCACCTGTTTCTCAGGGCATGCTGCTGCCGTGTGTGGCTGCAGGAACCAAGCTGTTGAGGATTCAGAGTCATATCTGCCTGCCTGAATGACAGAAACGAAACATTTGCTGCTTTCTACTTCAGTTAAACCTGTGGGAGCCTGTAGGGCTCATCCTCCTCATGCACCAAGGTGTCCACATGTGCCACTTTCCAGTCAGGGGCTTCTTCACCAGTAACGTCTGAGCCAATCTCTTAATAACAGAGGGACTACACACAGATTATTGTGATCATAATTTGGCCAACATAGCCTTTATTACTAATAGTGATGCTGGAGATGGAAAACCCAGCTTGATTCTCAGATCCCTGCTGAAAAGTAATAAAATAAAGAGGAGCAAAATCTGTGCATGAGTTTGCTACCAAACCTTTGAAAAACACAAAAGTGGAACCCTGCCAATGCAATTGCTGGCAATTTTTCATAGCGAAGCCTCATTTTGAGGTAGAATTAGAAGTGGAAATGAATTTTTGTCTCAGGCATTAGTATCATGTTGTTGCGTACAAATGGAGGGCTTACAATTATTTGACATTTGTTGTATTGGAATTATTGTGTGCCGCTCTTACACCTACAGAGTATTTTTTGTATCTTCTGATAATAGAGTAATTAGAAAATAACTTCAGCTATCATAAGAAAACGGTGTCTATTTTATTAACAGAAAGAACAGACAAAGGAAGCACTTCAATGGAAGTGCCCTGTTAAAAATGGAGCCGTGTTTCTTTTTGCTTTGTTGAGAAGATAGATGAAGGCAGGCTGGCTTTATGTAGTCTTTTGTTCATCCTTGGGCAATGGCAGAACTTGCAGCTAAATTCTGTTGTCAGAAAATTCTATGATGGTAGCTGAGAATGATATAATATCATGCATACTCATTTCAACAATAAGAAAAAGGATTCCTAACCCATAGCTTGGATTTTGAATATCAGAAAGAGCCTTCAGTACCAAGAAATGAGCCTTCAGTACTAAGAATACAGAAAAAGCAACTAAAATTTTTTAAACATAAGAAGAGCCACTTGATATAACCAGTAGCAAATAAAAAGGAATGTAAATGTAATTTTAAATTATTTATTTCACTCTCTCTCTCTCTTTTTCATGTTAATATATCCTTGGCTCTAGCTCAGAATGACATGCTAATTATAAATGTAAGAAAACCTAACATTTTATTGTGCTAATTAAACTGTGTGTCACATAGACATTTGGGGAGAATTTCCCATGCTTTCTAGTGTGAATGGAAGGAAAGAGCAGCGGTGCTCACTCAAAACTGGATTTTTTTTCTTAGTACCTTGCAGAAAAGGCATCATTGTATTTTGATTAATCCATGCTTGGTCCACCTCGGATGTTTCCATGGAAACAGAATTTTTTTCCTTGATGGAAATTGTTAGGCTCAGGAAAGCTCCTCACTGCACAAAACCACTTGAGCTCCTGAAGAACTGCTTGTTGGAAATTTAATGTGCATAAACAGAACTCCCAAATTCCTCCTTAGTGATATTGTTGTCAATGCTAATACAGAACTGTTTTCTTAATGATACACAGTAGTGCCTTTTCGCTCCACAAGAAAACAGAGTGAGAGTGGTATTATTTCCATTGCAAGAGAGCACTTTTCCTAGTCCAGAAACAATTAGCTGGCAAACCTTCCAAAATTAAATTTTAGGAATTCTGGTGTGTGTATATTATTTAGTTCTGGATCCAAATATTTTGGCTTAATGGCTGTTAAAATTTAATTAATTTTGTTTTACAGATTGCCAATAATTTAAACATATTATTCTTGTGTGCCTCAATTTTGGATATGGAGTTTTGTTTGGGTTTGGTTTGGTTTTGCTTTTTTCCTCCCAAAGTAAATACACTCTCTTACTGGATGCTGCTGTGGTATTTGGAATACCTTTTGAAAATCAACCAACAGAGGGAGCATTTGTGTGTTATTATTAATTTAACCAAATGGTTGGAAACATGACTCTCATTTTTCCCATCATTTCTGGACAGCATCTTTATTGTGTAAAATTATAGGATTTCTTGACCGTTAAAATACCTTGGCTTGGATTGTTTTAGTTTTAAAAAAGTCCAATCTTGAGTTTAGCTGACAGTGCAAGTAGCTATTTTAAATTGATTGTCAGGTTTTGGGGTTTTTTTGGGTTGTTTTTTTTTTTGTTTCATCTTTGTTCATCATGGCAAGGAATCTGCCAAATGTAAAAAGGAAAATCACTTTGAAAGCAACCGCACTTTTCAAACTTCTTCCAGAGACATACTGAAAGCAGAAATTAAATGTCAACTAGTGAAAGCAGAAGCCTCAGTATTTCTTGGTACCTCTTTTATGTGCTCACTCTTAGAATGCGAATAATAAGGATGATGGTGATGTGTACAGCATTAGAACATGGATGATAATGATAATAATAACAATAATGATAAAAATGTCTTGCACTTGTATTCTCCAGAAATCTTGCCTCTTCAGCTCACTGTTACTTTTAGCCACTCTCACTGCACTTCTCTGTTGTCCTCACGAGGAGTGAAGCAATTGCTGGTCTTTGCAGTGTCTCAGCAGATCAGAGCCAGGAACCCAGCTGAATGACATGGGAGGCTGTGCAACACTTCAGAACTATGAAGTAACTGGGAGGCACCAGGACTTGGCTGCAGAAACTGGAGAGAGACTTGATGCAGCATCAGGGCTGAGCATCCCTCTTGGCTGGGAAATGTGACACTGCCCAAAACGGGTCTGTAGAGTCAGGGTCTGGTGGTGATGTAGCACCAGGTTGACTTTGGAGAACTGTGCTTCCCAAAGCCCAGTGTTTCTTTGAAGACAATATCTCTACTTTACAGGTGAAGCTGCTTTAATCAGTGCTCATTTTGAACCTCAAGGGAATGATGTGTTAGATACTTGGAGTTAGTAAGGTCTTTCAATTAGGAAGATTTTTTTTTTTTTGCCCTTTCATACTGCTTTCCCTGATGATTAAATTAGGATGCAACTCTTTGCCTAAGCCCTGAGAATGAGCAAACTCAGGAACCTGCGGTGTCTCTGCCTCTTGGGGACAGGAAGACACAGAACTATTTTAATGGCATTAACAGCACCTTATAATTGAGTGGAGAGCAGTACAGTCTGCAGCACTGCCATGTGCAGCAGAGGGAGAACCCTATTTATACGCCCAGCAGGCTATTCTGGGAGTGCTAACACTGGGAGTGAGCAGCTGTGAGAAAAACAGAGAATAAGTGCTAGTACACTCTGAAATGGAAATCATAGCACAGCGCCATATGTGTTGACTAAGTAGTCCCGCCAGCGCCCTCGTTTCAGTGCTCTGAAGTGAAAGCTTCCAACTTGCTTGATGAATTTTCACAAAATTGCTATTCCAAGCAGCAGTCTCCAGAAATGTAGCCATTCCATTTATACAGCACATGGGATAACACGAGTCTGCAAACTTCAGTCTAACACTGCTGGAAGACCAGGCAAGAACTGAAATATTTGCCTTCCTCATTGCAGAGCTCATTAACCCACGTACATATCATCCCCTGGGAATGCAGTTTCCTTATCCCAAGGTTCTCCTGTGAGCCCCACACAGATGGATTCCTGTGTGCAGGACTCACACATTCCAATGTTTACCTTCACCTCTAAAAGCTTTAAAACAAATATGAGAACAGAGTATGAATTCCCTTGGCAAGGCTGCTTTTCTACTTGATTTTGTTATTTATTTGCCTCCCATAACACTGGTTACTCTCAATACTTTCCTTTTGATTTTGTTCTCAGGCTCTTTAAAGATTTGAGAACATCCTGTGAGATCGTGTTTGTGCAATGGGAATAATTTGTGCCAAGCTGTGGCACCTGTATGCAGCAAAGGTCAAGCCAAAACTTGTGATAGTAGTGGGGACCTAGGGTGGATTTCCTAAAATTTGTGAGAAGCCAGTCTATTAAAAGCAGTCAGGTCTCTGTTATAGCCTCATCTCTCAAATCCCTCTGCACTTAACATTGTAAAGCGTTGAAAATCCAGTGGTTCTTGCACACTCTGGCTCCATCACAGGTGTTAAGCCCTGCTCAGCATGGCAGCTCCAGGCACCAGCTTGGAGTCACTTGCTGCAGTCATCGATGTAACTGCAGCCATGTGTCCATTCCAGCATGGCCTTCCAGACCCAGAGATCTGTGCCACAGCTGTGGCCCCACTTCTGTTCCCTCCTTCCTCCCAGCTGCAAGTCTTGCTGGAATTCCTCCTCAGACCAGGCATTCCTCCCAGGACATTTAAGTTCTCTGTCCTTGCTCTGTGTGTGTTGCTCTGCTGGCACACCTAGTGGCGTCTCAAAAATGCCACTGAGTTTTCTGATATTTCCTGCCAGGAAAATAGACTGCTCCCTGCCCAAAAAGCCTGGGATCACATGGACATTCTCACTTCCTGCCTGCTCAAGACCTGGAGTGACCTAAGCCAGATGGTGTTTGACAGCTTCAGTGTTCCCCACCTGAAATCTTCTTTAATGTTCATTTTTTATCTCCGGTTTGTGTACTTGTGCGTAACAGCAACTTGTGCCTCTAATATCAGGGGTTTTCCAGGTAACTTTTAATTAACCTTGGTAGTTTTGAAGTTTATTAGCTTCTCAGGAAGCTAATAGGAAACTAGGAAACATCTACTAGGAAACACTAGTAGATGCCAGAGGAACTCACTCTGCCAATTTATTATTCTGGATTATTTGAAAGAAAAAAAAAAAAAGGCGATTTGTGGTTTGTTTGCAGAATAAGGTGCGAGTCGAAAACAGAGTCTCAGCAAATCTGAGATCTATAGAGAGAAATCCAGCTCTGCATGCCTCACTGAAAACCTGGAGGATGCAAGTACAGAAGTAAAATATGTAACAAATCTGAGGATCTAACAGTGCTGTGAGCAACCCAAGGGCTTTCCAATTCTGTAGGCATCCAACTCTCACTGGCTGTCAAGGTTGTGTGTCTTACTATGACTCTTTAAAGGTCACGCTTAAAGATTAAACAAAAGAGGTTTCTTGCTGGTGTTGATGAACAGGAATAATTTGCTGTCATGATGCAACAGCAGCTGTGCATGAGAAGATTGTCAGTGGGAAGGTGCCCTGGATTAAGTTAAACACAGGTTTCAGGGCCACAGTTTTGTGGGACTCTACAGCTTCTGCTTCCATCTTAATTGACTTCTTATTTGGGATTGTCCTCTTACAGCTGTAAGCTCAGAGATTGTGGAAGTCCAAGGTGAAAAGGAGGGCACTGAAACCAGCTCCTGACCAAAATTCCTCTCGTGACTCAGATTCCTCTCACCTCGCTGCGGGCGAAGGGTGCTGATGCGAGAGAGGTGGCTCCCATGAAGGAGCAAAGTTTGGAGAACAGAATTTTAGGCACATGCACAGAGTTGTGTGGTTAATCATGAATGAGCAGAGCGTGTTTTGGAAATGTTGCATAATGTAATTATTTGCTTCTGAGCTGCAGACTCCTCGGGGAAATTACTATGAATGTACGTGTTAAACTGTACAGCCATTGTATATATTGTTGTGTTCAGGCAAAAAATAGGTCAGTCAGTAATTTGATCTAAGTTCTTCTTATGGGTAACCAAATTAGTCAGAACTGTATTTGCTGAACTTTGAGGTGTGGTTGTATTAGGGCCCATGGGATTTGAATGTTCTGAGTCAAGGGAACAAGCTCCATAACTTTTTAATTGACAACAGTTAAGTATCCTTTCCTACCACCTTTAAATGCCGTACTGCTTCTGCATGCCTAAAATCCAAGCAATCTAAGTAGTCATTAGTTTTTCTAAGCATTCATCATTTGAAAATTGGATACTTGAAAGAGCTGTGAGCTAAGTACCAAAATGGTTTCAAATAGAATAACTGAGGCCGAGAGTGATGTTTGGAACTACCATTCTTCAAAAACTGTTGCCATGTCAGGAGAAGGGAAATAGCTGAGAAAACTTTTGGTAATAGTGCTTGAAAATACAGCGTGTGTGAAGAAAAGAGACATTGCAACAAACACAAAAAGTACATAGGTATATATATATATGTATGTATATATGTATGGTCTTTGATCTGCTTCATTCCAAGCTTTCTTGAGAGTTGTCCTATTCGGTATTCAGACTTTTTGACCTCATTTTGCCATGTGGGTTTAAGTGTAAGCAGAGACACCCGGGAAGGTTCCAGAAATTCACAGGTCCAGAGCCTTATGTCCCTTAACCATCTCACACATGGTTACTTCTGTAGTTTCTCATGCGTTGTAAACTGTACTGTGCTTGGGGTCTTTCACAGCCTCAAGGACCACCTGTGAAAATACCTAATGAGCATTAATGGGCCTAATGAGCCCATCGGCCAGCCTCACCTGGATCCTTCAACCACACCATGGCCTAGGGTCTGTTTAGTTCACCCTGGAGCTGCTGCTCATTTCCTGAGTTTCTGTGGGGTTTCTGAGTCTCCTGCTCCCCTCCGAGGTAGCTCCTGGCTCACTCTTTGCTGTGCTGTAGACCATCAGTGTATCCCATTACCAGTCCCCTATGGTCAGCACTGTAGGTCTCTGCTTGTCAGTGAAGCCCTGGATGGTGGGATGTGACCTTCTCCTGCTTAATCCCTGCTGTGAGGAAGCTGGGCCTGTATCTTTCTGGTGATGAGGCTGATTCCCAACCTGGTTTCCTCCAGGAAGATGATGAAGTTGCTATGACCTGGATGCAGGTCAGTAACTATTTTTATACCTTACACTGAAAAATTTAAGGCAATATTGTTTATTCTAGCTTTCAACCCAGGTTGTTTTACGTTCATTCTTGTTTATCATAACTTGTGTGTTTTGCTATTATTTGCTGCCTCCTTTGCTGACATGAAAGTTTTCATCCACTTGTGATGGACATTAAATAGGTTAGATCTGTACCATCTGAAAGACCTTAAATTGAGGAGTTCAATTCATTTTGAATAAACCTTATTTGATCTTTTGCAGTCCTAAAATTGCAGACTTCAAAACTATGTTCTATGGTTATCTTTAGTTTCAAAAAATATAGTCATTTAACTCGAATTCAAGATGTTATTTTGCTTCTCATTAAGCTGGAAAATGTTATTGTGTGCCTGTAATTGGGAGTCTTTGATCTCAAGACAGTCACAAGCCACATGAGCATAAATAGTCTTTCATGTGAAGCATTCCTGTTTGCACTTGACAATAAAAACCAAACAAAAAAAACCAACCAAAAAAGTAAACAAAAAAAGCCGTGAAACAGTCACCTTTTTTAATAGAAGGCAGCCACAAAATAAAGGAGAGGTTGCCAGAGGCTCTTGGCAGGACCAAGCAAACCTTTGTAGCCTACTCAACTTCCTTGACTGAAGGTGCAATGCTTAGGTAGATGGTTTTGCAGGCTTGAGATGTGTCCACATAATCTTCTGCAAACCTGGGCTTGTTCAGGGTTCCAGGGCAGAGCCAGCTTTGGAGTGAAGTTGCTGTATCCTGATGGATGTGGTACTTGCTGGAGATGAAAATCTCTGCCTCAAGGCCCACCTGGTGAATTGAAATGCCTCTTTTTGCATGATTTTCTTTTGGTGGGTTTGTGAGAGAGAGGAAAGCTTTCTGTGGGGGAAAATCAATCAGCTCTATGGAGATCTGGTGAAAGAAGCCTCCTGACAAAAGCTGTAAGTCTGCTTCACAGTGTGCCCCCAAGTCTTGTGGGGCCGTTGTGTCTGAGCATTTTCAAGCCACACAGGGTGCATGTTTATCAGCTGTCCTATGAACTGGAGATGAATTTTTTGTGTATGTCAGCCTTGTGTGTATTTAGTGACCCTTGAAACTATGTGTGCTGTAGATCTTGTTGATAATGTGAAGGAATGGGGCGTCCCAAGGGCTGATGGGGTGCTCTCATGGTGGGGGAGAGAGAAGCACACCCAAAAACTGGTGTAGGATGAGTTCACTGCAGAAACTCAAGGCCTGTGCAGAAAATGTAGCTGCTAACAGTGACAGAGTGTGATTGCATATGAACTCTGATGTTTCAAGGCATGTGTTTCCCCCCCTCCTTTGTGGTTCATCATAGGCTTGGCAAGAGGCAGACCTCCCAGCTGAAGGCTATTTTCCAATCTAACTTCTGGTATCTCCTCCAAGGCTTAAGAGCCCTAGGGCAATTCACATTAAAGGTCACTAAGTTTTTGTTCAATAGAAATTTATCTTTATGTGACTGCTTAAGTAGGGAAAAAGCAGAGCAAAATCTCTCCAAGTCTCTGATTCTTACATCCAGTGTTTACCATACTCATGTGTAACAAATGGTTTGGTTTCTTAAGCCAAAGGATCCCGATGTATATGAAACTTTTTCCATAAGAAGTAAAGATCCTTTTGTATTTTTGGTTGTGATATTTTTTTTTTTTTTTTTTTTTTTTTTTTTTGGTAAGTAAGGAAAATAATTGCTTGAATTTCTCACATTATCTACATAGTCTTTCTGGTACTGATAGAACATTGCTGAGCTATCAAAACACGTGTGACCAGAGCCCAGGCATGGCCTGGCTGGCACTGACTTCAGTGGCAGCAGCAGCAGAAGCAGCCCTGTTGCTCTACCTGTCCCTTGTCTGTTTGGGAATTTTGCCCAGTGTAGGGCATGAGCTGGGAGAAGAGCACTGGTGCTGCTGAGGAACAGTGTGTGCAGGGGCAACGAGCATGCTGGAAATTGCTGAGTGTGCCCTGAAAAGGAAATAATAGTCAAGTTACAGCCTCAACTCATGCATGCAGAGAGGGTTTAGCTTTGGTGGTGGAGTGGTCAGAACCATTTGTCCTGCAGCAAGTAAACAGTGCTTATGCTCTTGCCTCTGTTAACACAAAGAGGTGCAGAAATGTTCCCACTGCTCAAGGCTGGGTAAATTATTACACTGGCTGATGAGGAGGTTTATATTCCAATTCCAGTGGTAAGTCCCTGAGTTTAGCTTCATCTTAGACCTATTTACTTCCACCACACTTGGACTGAATATCTTTCAGGGACACTTAAGAATATTTGTGTTCCACAAAATGGCACAAGTAATGGATTTTCTGAAGGTATAATACATTGGTTTGAGGCTTTCAGAGGCTCACATGCCTTCCACAGTCTTCTACATAAAACATTCATAAAATAAAATCTGGTGTAATTCATTTCCCATATCTTACCAATAGCATGAAACCACAGTCATCCAAAATGCAAAATATTTCTTATGGCATGCACAGTTCCCACTTTGTCCTGTGATTTGGATCTCCATTCTTTCTAACTCTAATAACTATCCATCACTCTGTATTATTTCTTGTTAATGATGTGTTTGTTTCTTTGATTAAAGGGTTTAATGTCAATATATGTTACTGCCACTGTTGATCTCAGACTTCCTAATCACCATAACAGCCACCACAATGTCTGGTCAAGTAAATCCCATTTTGACCGTTTTTTTCCCCTAAGGGAATGCATTTTCAATTAAATTGTTCTTTTAAAAAGTTGGACTATATTAATGTGGTTTATCATTCTCCCTAGCATAAAATAGTTTCCAGCAGTCCTCTGATAACCAGTTTGGCTTCTCTTCTTCCCTCAGCCTAAAGCAGAGTTTTCAACACCAGTTTGTTCTTGATAATGTTGCTGGACATGAGGCCAAAGGCAGGGAAGTTGGGCATTTGTCAGTGTAGTGTGCAAGTCTCCCAAAACAAAGATTCTGCAACTTTAAAGCAGCTCTCCTGTTCATTTTATGGTCTCCCTGCACCTCTCAAATTCAGATCTGCTCTGGCACTGCAGGGCTGACCCCCTGAAAAATGTCAGTTATCTGCTTTTACACTTGAGCTTGTCTACAGGGAAAAATAGTGCTACTTAAAATCTCCAGCTATCCAGCAATGTGTGCACGTGATCTGCATCTTCTGTTCTTGCACATAACTATGGAGGGCATCAAGGGGAATTCTTTATCATGTTAAACAGAGGGGGGGGAGCTTGGTGGCATTTCTGGGTTACTTCCTGAGCAGTTGGAACAATGTCTCCATATTCAGCATGGGGTATAATCTGGGAGTCAGCAGCTTTGTAAGTGGGACCAAGACAGAGAGAATGGGTGGATTTTTAGACATGTCTAAAGATAATTTACTTGTTTGGGTACTTGTAGCAGCCTGTTCATCACAATCTGTAATGCTTACCAAAGGTGACAGATCACTAAAGTGCTTTTAGTGCCTGACATGCTACTGTAAAAATAAGTTGGACAGGTCAAAGTGAAATGCATGGTCACTGAGATCTACTTTCTTATGTAACATGGAAAAAATTATCATCCACAATTCATTTATGAAATTTTCTTTAAATTGAATTATTAAAAAATATGAATATCACCCTAATGCCGTTATCCAACTATGACGGACAAAAGACTCTCTAACAGTTCAAAGTTAGAAAGTGTATGTTTAATTACGACGCCGGGCAGCGTGCGGGATAGCTCCCAAACACACGCGCCCCTACAGAAGATCACAGGGTCTTTTTATGTACAGAAGTATTGAATACCCAAAACACAAATGTATATTCATGACTTTAGTACATCCCATTCCCCGCTTCGTATGGTAATTAGCCAAAAGCTATTAAGCATGCGTGGTTTGTTCTTTGAAATGGGTCGGTGGTCTTTTTTATGGGGCAGGGTCTCAAAATGATGAAGTAAGTGAGTCTTCTTCGCTTTGACTTTTTCACCTTTTAGTGTTGCGTGACAACTGAATCCTGTTTTCCCAGGAGTATTTGATTTATGAATTCATTGTCCTTCTTGAAGCCTATTGATTAGTCAGAATACACAAACATAAGCTGACAGGCCTCATGATTTATCAGTTCCTTAAATCCGGCTTCTGCTTATCAAAAGGGAAGTCTATCTGTCTTACTTCAGCAATATCTGGTTTAACTAAAATCTTTAATTCTTCAAAATTAATGTTTCAAAATGTACTTGTTTCTATGTTAGCTGCATTCTCCAGCGTACAGCTGCTGATGGATGGAAAATCCAGGGCATGTTAAACTGTTACCATTTTGTCTATAGGTCTGCTCGATCAGGATATAAAGCATAAAGAGTAAGATAAAGAGGGCCCAAGTTCCTTACAACAGAGTGTCTGGACCACAAGTTCCCGCCAGAACTAGCCTGCATTGGATAATCCATTGAGTGTCAAGTTTGACAGGCCAGCTGAGGAACAAGAGAGGCTGCTGCTTGGTGTTGTTATAAATGATCAAGAGGCAATCCAAAATCAAATAATTTATTTAGCAATTTCCAAGATCAATTTTTGAAATGCCACAATAAATCAGGACATCAATTGAATGCTGGGTGGACAGCGGAACAGCAACAAGGGTGCCTTCCAATCTTGCCCACAAATGCCAGGTCTTGGTGTATGGTTTTTATAGAGTTTTTCTGCCCAGAGGCAATGTCCATTGAAAAGTCTGAATATTCATGCATTTCTTTATTTCCAAGTGGCTTTTGAAAGGATTTCTTGGTGGTATGAAAAGATGTCCCAAAAATCCTCCCAGATCTTCTCTTTGGGGCGCTGATTCAATCATCTTGCGGACCCTCCACCAAGACTGATATCAGATCTTGAGTAGCCGTGAAGTGTGGTCCACCCTTGATGAATGGGCCATCTCCAGACTAGCCTCATCGTTTCTGTTGCAAATTTTGTGTTTTCACAGCTGAACAATGAACTTTAGAATTCTGGAGATGCCCTCGAGTTGCTTCAGAGAATCCAAATTTTAGTGACAATGTATAACTTTACTACATACAATATTTTATGCGCAAATTTATACACTGCATCTATTACAGCGTAAAGTAGTTTATTACATGGCTACATCAGTCTCACAAAGGTGGAGTGTTACAGTCTGTGCCATCAAGCAAAAGCCTTCTAGCATAGAGTCTCCATGTCCCAAGCAGAAGCAACCCTGATGCAAAGCACTATATTCATAAATCATCCAATCAGCTCCAAAGACGATGCTATTACTGTCTTTTTACACCTATCCTCGTCTAACACAGTTGTGGGACAACGGTCATCATTTCTTACACAAGGCCTACTCATACAGCCTATCTATTCTGTCTAGCAATGTTAGTAATGCTATCTTATGTTTATATTTTGTCTAGGACTGAGTTGACTTTGTAAAAGGTAATGCTACTGAACTTTAAACTGAACTTTAGGGCTTTTCTGTTAACTAATACAGTCTCTTATTTGCTTAGGGCACTTAAGGTATATTTTTACTTACCTAAAACTAAAACTTACATTCCCACTTCATGTCTCTCTGACTTTATGTATCTCAGTTTCTCTGAGGGTTTCAAATCAACACCTGCATTCCTTTCTGCCTCGAAGCCTCTGTGCACAGGGTTCTGGGAGGTTTCTATCTGGTTTCCAACAATTCAGAAATCAAGTCATTTTTGCATTTAATAGATAGCAAAGCACTCAGTAATTTGCTTCTTGCTACTTTTTATTTCCTCTCTATTGGAATTTTCTTTGCAAGAGTGGGCTTGCAAGGCTTGTTTCCCACTCTCATAGTTATCAGTAAATGGGGTGGCAAGTTTAAAACGTAAAACTGTGCAGCCTCCTGCTTAGAGGGGCCAGAGACTTCTCTTTGGCTGAGAGGCAAGAGTATCTCTAGTTGTCATTTCCAGGTAGCAAGCTCTTCTCCCTGTGCAGTTTTCTACATCACAAGCATGTGGGTCAGTTATTCAGTGAACATTTATCTCTAAATATTGACATGAGAGTTGTCTTTACTCTATCTCTACTATTTTCTCTCATCTGCTTTTTAATGTTTTATTTTTTCATGAAAGTACTGTGCAGGAAAAAAAGCCTCTGCACGTTTCTGTCCTGTCTCCTCAGCACTCACCACCTCCAGAGTACTGCCCTCTACAGATCCCATCCTGACTCTGCAAAGTTATCTGCACTACAGCCTCTCACTGCTTCCCTGCCATGGTCATTCTTTATTCTTATGGCAACCTTCATTCAATTTCAGCTGGCCTGGGTTAGATACCGTTGGTGGAAAGTTGAACTTTAGAGAGCAACAATTTTGTAATTTTTTTTCTTTGGCAAAGGCTCAGTAAATGGTGTCAGTTTTCCTCTGTCTCTGGTTCAAATAATTCAGCCTTCATTCACTATCTTCACCCAACAAAATACTGCAGGGGCTTGAGTGTTCCTGAATGTCTTCTCCCTAAAAGTCACAGAGAGGATTGTGAGCCTGTGGGTCACCCAGGCAGTTGGGAACACCATTCATAAATGGCATCTCCAGGGAGATGCTGGGAGCAACTTGCTTCCCTGGGGTCATTCAGAGGTGTTCTCCCAGCTCTTTCCCAAAATTTTGCAGCGTACCCTTCTTTGGACTAGACTTTGGGGTCACAGTGATCATATTTTATGTCTGCTCAGCTCCAGGAGAAGCGATACTGCAATGCTTTCCATCTGTGCCCCTCTGTGTCTCCTCTTCCTTTACTACTCTGGGAAGGGACCCAGCCCATGCGCTGAAGAGCTATCCTGCTTCCTCGGCCCCTGTCATACTGGGATGAGTCCTAGCTGCCACTGGCATCTGTGTGATACTACTTCCTACAATGGTTACTATCCTCCTGTGTGGCTGCTCGAAAAAAACCCAAAATATACATATTGTAAGGGAAGGATTAAATCCCCTTGGCCTCTATTCAGCCAGTGCTCATTTACAGCTGAGCTCATTTGCCAGGGTCAGTGTGTCTAAATTCTGATTAAGCTTTCCAGAAATATCTCCATCTCTGGACTCCATTTAGGTATGAGAACCCTTGCTGAGTACTGTCTTCTATGTGGGTGATCAGAGTCTCCATGGTAGTATTCTTTCATTAATGTAAGTGGGAACTTGATTTGTGTTTTGTGGTGGGTTTCTTTGGTGTGGGTATGTGTTTTGGCTGGTTGGTTATTTGGTTTGGTTGTTTTGTTTTGAGGTTCTTTTGTGGTTTTGGTTGGTTGGTTTATGTCTGGGTTTGGGGGTGTCGGGTTTGTTCGGTTTTTTATTTCTTTGGGTTTTTTCTTTGTTCATTTGTTTGGGATTTGGGGGGGGTTGGTTGGGGTTTTTTGGGGTTTTTTGGGTTTTTGAGATTTTGTTGAGGTTTTTTTTAGTTTCCTTTAGAGGTTTTTTATTACACCTTAAATATTGATGTTTATTGATTATAAGTAGAGGAATTCTTTGAAATTGAAACAGACCTAACAACAACCTCATGCTCATTGTTGGAGTTGCCCAGGAGCAACTCTTACAGCTCTTACTATGTGGATGCTGTGGTCCATGCTCATCAGAGCTCTACAAGTCTGGGTAAATTCTACCTGAATCTGTTCTTCTTACACTAAACATGAATATTTCGTGCACAGTCAGCAAGGCTGATGTTGCATCAGAAATTGAAGCCCTTTGTGACTATATTATATACACAAACTGTATATACACTAACCAAAAAACATGAGAACCACTACTGCAATTTGTTACGATCAGTAACAATTCTTTCTTGCTTTTATAGCATATTGTTCTATAAGGCACATGCAGGACATTAGGATAGAAACACTATCACAGTTTTAAAATTTTTCCTTTCTCTCCAAGTCATTGTTACCCACCATCAAAATTTTTAATAACTGATCTGTAGGAGAAGTTTGTACTTTTTTTTACAGTTCTATAATAGATGTGAGTTGTTAATTTGTTGATCTGGCAGTAATTGACATGTTCATATTTCACAATTATCAGGACTTCTGTGGTGATGGTCAAGTCATTGGCCAGACGTCCAAGTTCCCTTTGGCATTGCTTTCCAGATATGAATTCCAAGGGCATTGGATTCACATTTCAGGTTCAGTTCTAAATTCTTGCCTGGTATTTTGCAGAAGTTCAAGACTGTATTTAAAAGTCATTATGATCACTAATAACTGAGCTCTTTGAAGATAATGGCATTCATTGCCCACAATTTCATTTTCACAGGAATCCAAGATGGAATCTGAATTCCTGAGATCTCTGAAAGGTCTTATAAAAGCTCTTGTTGGCCTAGCTTGAGAAAGATTTTCTGATAATTTCATTCCCTTTGCTGAAGCTTCACAACTTTCAGTTACTCTTTCCCTGCAGAAGTTCCAGTAGCATTGCAGAACAAAACCTTGCACAAACCAATTGTTGTTCAGCACAAATCAATTCCGCGGCAACCAGTTACTTTGTCAACATCAGTAAATCTTCTCTGGGTTTACCTTCCAACGTTCTGGATATACTGCAAGATATATTATTGTTGAACCTATTGCTAGGAGTTCCTAAATCCTAAATTATCTGATACAAAAGAGGCTGCCAAAACTCCATCCCCGAAGGTCCAACTAGCCGTGGAACTGACCATGTATTCCCAATAGATGTGTACATGACACACTCATGTATACACACAGGGTCTCAGGGGTGAACATAGAAACATTCATTGCTCATGCACAAGGCAATATCTCCTCCAAAATGTAATGCATGCTGAATACAGAAAAGCTCCTGTTTATATACTATATTTTATATTCATATTCACTGATTTTTCCCAGAATGAACACATGTATGATAATAATTTCCCTGGAAATTATAAACATATGTTTCTCCCCCTTTATGCATGCATTCTTCTGTCCTGGGGGTCTCTTTGGTAGTCCCTGGTGGTTGATCCCAAAGTGATACCCAGTTGCCCAGTGAACCTGTGAAAGTTGGTACAACTGGGCTGGTTGCTTTCCAGTTCTTGTTCTTACAGAATGGACATTGTGTAGTCCCATAGGCCAGTAGTTTTTGAAGAAAAAGTGTTGTGTTACCTCACCAGGTGCAGACAATTTTTCATGTGGTAACAGTCTCTCCAGCCTTAGGTCTGGATTTCCTGAACCCGCTGTTTGTGTCTAGAAGCACAGCTGTGTGCAGCCTGGCTCCCAGCCCACTCACCTTGCTGTCTGGCCTGATGCTTGCCAGGGATCACACACTGACAAGTGCACCCTTGCTTGCGGCAGTTGCAGGTGCACCTATGGTGAAGATGTGATGAAGGGATGCCAGATAAGATGCCAGCTCTGCTTACACGTGATTGGCCCCCTTTTCCCTCTCTTATCCTGGTATTATACCAAGCATATTTTTCTACAAAACTTCTTGCATCCTCCCTTCTTTCACGTTCAGTTCCTCTATTAGATATCCTTTTATAAATCCCGTGCAATCCAGGTATGCTTTTCCCCTCTGTCGCATAACTGGTCTAATGCTTCCAGGTGTGAAAAATGAGGTTCACTTTCCTGGTAAAATTTAAAAGTTTTAATAAAAAGACAATAAGAGATACAAAAGCAAAAATACAAATTACGGCCGGGTGCTTGGCATTCTGCCAGGAGCATGCACTAACTCAGAAAACACTTCTTTAAATGCATCAACATGTTGCATATTCACAGACCCTCATGCATTATTCAAATCATTCCTTTGACTTCCCCCAACCTGCCCACCTGTAGATGTGGCTCCATCTTGCCCTCCCCACTCCCTGATAACAGAGAGGCAATAAATTCTTCCTTTGGGGTTCTGGTGCCTGTTGCTGTTATCTTCATCCGGATACAATGATCCAAGAATGCAAGGAATTTCCTGATTATTTTTACTGTTCTCTGAGTTAGCTACAAAAAGCATTTTATATATCACACTACTATTTCTGAGTTTTGTTAATAGCAGAAATAAAAGAAACTATATTCATACAGCAAAATTTTCTAACATTATAAATATAGCATTCACTTTTAATATTTGTAAAAAGCCAAAAATATAATATGTACTTATAACACAGAGGTGCTGTCCTGGCCCTGCCTGGTGCAGGGTGTCCTCCTGGCCACTGGGGTTGAGGTTCCCTTGAAGCAGCCCTGACTGGGCCCAGGGCTGGGGCTTCTCTTTCTGTTATTAGGTTTTTGAGGTTTGCTCTGTGTTTGTTTTGTGTTCATGGAGCCTTTCCTTGCACAGCCTAACACCTAGCACAGCTTAAAGGCTCCATTAATTGTTGTGACTGGTTGAGATGCCTCCTTGGAGGCATTGAATTGTTTAGTAACTTCATAGTAATTAGTATGTTCCTCATGTCAACAGTATCTGCATTCACCCTAACTATTCTTTTTCTGTTGTAAACCAATTTTAGATTATTTAAGAAAGTGTTTCTTCAACTGGGTGCTTACTGGCTCAAAGCAGAGGGATTTGCCTGTAGAGGGATTTTGCTACTGCAAACCCTGTGGTGTCATGTAGTCTCAGTCCTGGTTTGCTGTTATAAATGATTTTCTGTGGATAACAAAAAAAACTTACTGAAAGGTAAAGTATGTAAATGGATAAATGCTGGTTTTCTCTGTTAAAAGAGAAAGATAATTAATCTTCCCTTCCTGGCTGAAGTGCTGCATCTTGCACTTACTCAAATAATTAACAAACGTAACAGAAAAGTTCAGCAGTAATTAGGTAAGTAATGACACAGTTGTTCAGTTAGGGTTGCAGTTAAAGCCAAACTAGATACTTTACTTGATTCTACAGCCCGCGTCCCAACTTTGTGGAGATGCCTGAAGGCAAAGTTTCCCAACTGAGAATGGCATCAGCCATCTGGTAGAACCACAGTACCTTTACTGGCAAAACCAAGGATTTTTCTGTCCATCTTCATTATTGGAACACTTTGTACTATTCCTGTGCATGTGGCATCTTTTACTTACCCAGCATTTCATGAGCCCTTTGGACATTTTTTAAGGTAGTTGTTCTTCTTTCAGCAAAAGATACATTCTGCCTCACAGTACAATGCTGTTATCCCATGTAGAGCCAGGTGACTTCTTGGAAGTTTCCCTCTTGTTCTTCACCAGAGTCATTGGTGTCCTGTTATTTCAAAACAGTGACATAAAAAAAAAATGGGTTTTTTGCATATGAAGCAGAGTTTCTGGTGGTATTGATCCATGACATTTTGTCCTCTTCAGATTTTGGCAATGACCTGTAGTCAACTGAGATTAGACCTGAACTTGCAGGTGGAAAATATTCTATCAATTTAGGTCCTTAGGTGATGCCAGACTGGCACCAGGATTTCCTGAGGAGATGTGACTCATGGCTGTCCCATTATTATTAGGAAAGGCATTGACTTGCTTGTTCTTTTCTCTAGAGCTTCACAGCTGTTGCTTACACTTCAGGTTTGCAATGAGTTTGTACAATATTCTGAAATAATTGGCTTTGTTGACATCAGAGAAGTGCTAGCAGATATGCAAGCCAAACCCATATTGTGACGTTTGTTTTTTATTTCAGTGGCCATGTAAGAAAAGCAGTTCTACCTAATCATATCAGTAAATCTGCGGGGGTTTTTTTTTGTTTTGTTTTGGGTTTTTTTTGTGGTTTTTTTTTTTTTTTTTTTTTTTTTTTTTTTTTTTTTACTTTAGAGGATGCTACCAGGGACTTAGTGCAAGAAATTGTCCTAATTGCCATGTGAAAGAGAATTCTTTTTGTGTTTCCTGGTTTATATCTTTCAAAACTTTTAGCAGTAGACATGTGAAATATGACTGAGGCTTTTTCCTTCTTGGCAAAAAAATGAAATTTAAAATCGAAATGCAGAACAACTGGAGTGGACAGCATCTCAAGAAAGATTTCTATAGAATCTGACTTCCTATAATAAATGTCTTCAATCAAAGGATGATTAGGCATGTCCTGCAGTCTTTCTTTGGAGCCTGAGAAATATTCTTGTTTGTGCTGTATTTTTGAATAATTTCAATTGTCTAGGCTCAGGTTTGAAAAGCTTACAAAAATGCTTTCTTGATGGGCTAAGTAAGACTTCAGGTGGCTTTAGGCAGCTCAATACACTTGAAATATCTCTCTTTTCATTTAAGCTTAATTTCCTTACAACACTGCTCAGTTTCTGATAATCCAAGACTAGTGATACAGAATATGCAGGAAATAAATCATGATAAATCTTGCAAGGGCACTTCCATTTGATACAGAAAAGATACTTTGATAGTATGGGATTGGTTGGCACACTGCAGTCTGCAGACACCTGTAACACTTCCAAGTCTGAAAGATGAGCATCCACAAATTGTATTCATTCTGCAGTGAAAATGCAGACTTCTCTTAGGTAATGAGGCAGAACCAATTATTATATTGATTGCCATGATCCTGGACTTTATAACATCTAGCTAACAAAACCCAGTAGCTTCTGCAATGGCTTCTACTGATGAAGGTATATAATTGCCTTTTCATAATGAATAGTACAGCATATCTTCCTGCAGGAGGTTGCAAAGTGGGTAAGACAGCCGTCCTCCCCATGCTGACAGACTGACATTCTTCCTGTAGTTCTGGTGGGACAGATGTCTTTGTTACTGACCAGATAAACAACTCTGGTACCATGAAGGTGGAGGTACTAGTGGGTGGCGATTGGCCTGTTTTTCCCTTTTATTGAGAAGACACTGAGGATGAAAACAATCAGAGAATTTATTTTCCAATATTATCTCTGTGGAAAGTGGAGCTACAGCCCAATGCATGAAGGAGCCTGACAACAGGGTGAGGTGCCCTTCAGATGCCAAGGCCGTGGTTATACCTTCGGTGTCCTTAGACAAGTATCCTACTGTGCTGTTGTTTGTATGTGGTGTTCTCAGCCAGTGAGAGCCTGTTTAGGTTGGACCTTCAGGTCATGCTGCCCCTCAGGTTGTAAGTTCCTAGTCCCAGGTAGCAGCTGGCTATCCTAAACAAGTCATGCTTGTGTCTTGCATTTCCTACGTGACTCTGAAGACTAATGCAATTCTTGCACTTTGGCCCCAAAATGGCCATTTCTAAGGTTTGTTGTGGTGCAGTAATTGCCAACATCTTTCTGTACTGTGGAGTAACTGCACTGCTGCTCTTCCTTTCCCCTGTGAATCATGGGCAAAGTATCTCCCTTGGAAGGAATCAGTAAAAGGCCTCCTGATCAGACTTGTCTTCGCAGTGTCAAGAATCTGATGTCTTAATTTCTGCTAAAAAAAAAAAAAAAAAACAAAAAAACAATTAAATAAATGTTATGAAGGGAAGCTGCCAATGCAGAAAGAAAACCAAAACTAAAAGATGTAATTTATTTCCACATGTCTGTAAGCTGCTCTGTGAGCAGGCTGGCAACTTGACCCCAACCTTTCCAGAGGGTCATCACTGTGGTTTGTAGTAGGTCATGTGAGAAATTTCTCACTTAGTCCAGACTTGCAGGACACTTTCCACATCTGTGGTCTCAAGCTGGTGAAAATGTGCTGGTAAAATTGTGGAGAGAGGTAAATTTTCTCAGTGGGTAGCCCTCTATGCACAGAGACATCAAATGAGTCAGTAGAGTGCTAAAAATAACCAGTGGTGATGTCTGAAGATCTTGGAAAGTAGGTCATGATGCTCACATATAAGAATTATGGATGCTGCTGGCAAGGATCAAGGGAAAGCTTCACAGATACTGAAGTACAGGGAAGAGCGTGTAGCAGATCATAGAGTTTTATCCAATGATTCTTGTGAGCAGTGAAGGTGAATCACGTGTGGACTTAACCTTAAGCATGTTCTGAAGTGTTTTATTAAAAGAAGTCTGGCTTCTTTTCAACAGTGTGGATTTTTCCTCTCTCCTCTTTTCCTGGAGCAGCAAAAGGGAGAAGTAGAAACAATCTCTTGGTAGTTCTTAATTATTTAGCATAGAGGAATGTGGGGCAACGAAGAGAAGTGAAATTTTTGTTGAAGTGAGCTGTTCAGGTCACAGTCTCTGCTACCTCTCTTGTGCTTAATTTTATTTTGTATTGTGTTGTCTTAGTTTATATCTTGTGGAATTGGCATGGCCTTTTTGGGGGAAATGTATTAGAAGAGATAAGGTAAAACCAGAAAAACTTTTTAAAACTATCTAGTTGATTGATCTGCTTTCTCTCTAAAAGATGATCAGTTGAAAAGCAAATCAGTTTGGTGTTGCAACGTACAGATAGTCAGTTCTTGTGGCTGCTCTTGGTCTTCTTCATTGCCTGTGACAAGAGGAGCCCAAATAGAATAAAAGCAATTTTTGGATATTTTACTTGCAATGCATTTAACATGAGTTGATGGCTGTTCGGGTTACAAATCCGCTTGCATAAATAGATAAGAAATTGTATCTCATTGTAGGAAAACTTACCCCCCCCCCCCCCCAATATAGTTTTCCTTGGTAAAGAACAATCTAAGAAAAAAAATTACAAAAATAGTAAGTAAACATCAAGTAAAAAATCAGAACCAGGTGAAGACAGTTGGATGACATGCAATATAAAGGACATTTTGCATATAACAATGTGAATAAATCCATCACAAAGCCACAACAAAAGGTAAATACATATGCTCAGATTTTTCATATTCTTTTTCTAAAAGAAGCATGTTTTAATAAATAATTGAAATCTGGTTCTTTAGGATTTGCCCACAAAGGGAGGCAACACTTTAGAAACATTCAGTTGTTCATTTAATAACCGAAACAATTCAGGTCAAGATTCAGGAAAACTGTTCACATGTAATGATTTATTTTAATAACTTAGGAACAAAGGGCTCAGTCCTGTATTTACTTAGCTTTAAAATATATATAATGCCGTTGAGATCATCAAGAAAGCACACAAGCTTGTCAAATTGAGAAGGAAGAAAATCAACTTACAATCAATGTGAATGAGCTAATGGATAAAGCAGAATTATTGTTTAGAAAAAATATTTACTAAAGAGCTTACCACAATATCGTGGCATATCTGAACACTCTGGATCATTGGTGGACACAGAACAAATATTTAATATAAATTACAGCAGTTCAAGAGAAATTATCTCCAGGTAAAACTGTTTCCAGAAACACGTGAGGTAGAAAGGAACAAGTAATGTACAAATCCTGTTTAGACACCATTGGTACATATGTGCATATTTAAAATGAAAGTACATGTGTACTCATAATCAAATGCTCTTTTTGGGAGCATATAAAGTACCTATGTCAGTTTGTCTATATTTTGCTTATTTTTATGATTTTCTAAGCCAGCCATTGAGATGATTGAGTTTCACATGAGATGTGAATCTATGTTTGATCTTAGAACCAAGCTGGATGAAGAAGCATTTGTACATACTTGTGTATGTGAATTTTAATCAAACATATCTGAGTTACTTCAACTGTTCTTTTTTTCATCAGTTCCTCAGTATTCAGAGGTGTACCTGTCAATTATTTTAAATCCATTTAATCATTTTTTAAATAGAAATTGTGACAGTGAAATCAAACTTACAGGATGGAGCTTGGGTTTGTGCAACTAGTATGTAGAGTGAGATGATTAAGTATGGCTGCAGAATATAGAATTTCATTTGATTTTATTTACAGATGGCATCTCTTTGAGGAGAGTCACAACTTTGATATGCGAATTACATTCAAGGTCCATGTTATATTCTGTAAATATCACTATAGTTTTAAATCAGCATGTTGTCTCTTTTCCAGTATTTAGCTCAGGTTTTTTACCACCTTGAAGTCCTTAGCTGTTATTTTAAGAAAAGAGTAAATTATGGAAAAAGAGAAGAGAAAATGAACTCTATCTGATCACTCAACCCTAAAGAAGTTTATGGCTGTTAAAGAATAGTATGTCTTTCATCCTTTTGTGGTTTGTTTTTTGCAGGGGAGGGGTGGTGTTTGTATGTTCGTTTTTGTCAAATTTTATGGATCCCAGTCTAGAGATTTCAAAGGGGCTGCACATTTCACACAGTCTTAACTGTGATGATAAATCAGTGCAAGGAGAAGTATGTCAACCACCTAGTTAATACTTGTCAGAGATTTGAATGCATTTTATGTTGGCAGTGACAGGAATGCCACAGCTTAAAAGACTTCTGTATGGCAAAGAGTCATTTACTATGTGAAGTAATAATCAAATTCTAGTCCCAGATCATGGAGAAACTATCTACAAAACAAGATTAATTTTTTTTTTTGTCAAAGAGACTAAATCCATGGCATTAAATTCAACGTATGAATTTTATCCTTGTAAAATGAACAGTAACAACAATGAAAACAATCTGTAGTAAGACATTAATCACTGAAGGGTTTTCCTCAAGCTTTGTGGTAAAGACTAAGTCCTAAAATTTCCATTGTTTTGTGGAACTCTAATGATTGAAAAGTGAGTTTACGGGATTTAGTGAGATTCAGGATGACAATAGATTTTTTTAAAAAATGTTCAGTGTAAAGCAACATGTAAAGTTTATTCGTCATTAAAAAGTGCATTCAGTTGGAGTTGTCTACTTTGAGCAACCTTCCTACAACCTCTTAAGCCATATAGATGAGGTAGTGCTGAAGTCCTTACAGAAGTGGGAACATGTTTTAATAATAAAAAGGTTATGTTTTATTGCTGAAAATATTTGTTCAATGTAATCCGTTACATTAATGAAAACAATTTAGTAATTTGGTATAGAAAAAGGTTGGAATATATTTTCCAGTGCTTGAGGATAGACTAGATTGAATTTATTTGAAACAAAATAATTTATCTGTGTATATGAAAAATGAATTTAAAAAACTTTCAATCAAATGAACTTTGAGTTTTGAATGTGGAAGGCAAAGTCAGACAAGAAATAACAGTAATTGCTGGATGCTATGAGTGCAGTTGAGAACAGAAAGTGGTGCCAGAACAGCTGCATTCGTTTTGTTAGCAGGATATTTTTAATACATTTTTAATTAGCATGACCAGGGCATAGGGACCTGTAGCAAATATTAATGACCTTTGGAAGAGTGAGGGCCAGCACCTCAAGGCTTAACTGGGTGTCTGGGCAGCTGGTGATGCCCAGAGAGATGATGCATGGGCATGGAAGAGCTATGGGCTGGGCAGGGGACTTTCCACAGCATGGATACAACCTTAGGCAAGGACCAAGGCATAGGGATGAAAGCCCATCCCTGAGGTTTCTCACAGTTTAGCTGTTTCCACTCAGTCTGATCCAAGATTACAGCTGCCTTGTACCAGGGATCGCCTAAGGGAAGAGGTGACAGGGTCTGTTGGTGGCCCAAGGGCCGCTGTAGCCCTACATGGGGATGTCTGGGTGTGGAGTTATCAAGAAACAAAAAAGTGAAGAATGCACAAAAGGTGTGCTGAGAGCACTTTGATTAACGGGTCATCAAGATCCCAACCCAGCCACAGGGGTTTGTCGGGGACATCCCAATTGAGAAAACAAAGGTCAGCCAAAAACAAAAGCAGCAATCTGCAGTCATCAAGAGGTATAATGGGACGATAAAAAGGCTGGAGATAAGACACCCCTATAAGGAGAAGGAGTGGTGAGGAAATAATATTGATTGGCAGAGGTGAGACACAGTGAAAAGAGGGAGAATCACAACTGCTATTCCTGAAGGGGACATATATCCAAAAATAACTTGCGAAGAGCCCTGAAGAGGTGGTGAGGATTTGATAACTGTACACCTTGTCCTCCTACACAGCGAGTAATCATGGCCAGATACCTTGAAGACATGTGAGCCTGGTGCTCAAATGCCAAACTTGGGCCTGTGCATCTTAGTCCTTGTAGGTACAACAAGTGTCAGTTGGTGAAATCTGTTCTGCTTTGAAATAGACTTGCCCTCTGCCTCCTCCAGTAGAGTCTGGAATTGAGATTTACTGCATTGATAGCCTTGTGTTGCAGCATTAATCATGTTCCTTCAACTGTATGAATGGAAAAGGTGACATTTGCAGAGCTTTCAGACAGGATGGGTACTCCGTGTTTGTGCTGGGAATTAACTACAGCCAGTAGCTAAGACCCACACATCCACTTGCTCGCTTTCCCCCCACTGTGGGATGAGAATTGGAAGAGAGAGCAAAACAATGGGCTGAGATAAAGAGAGTTTAATAGATAAAGCAAAAACCATGCACACAAGCAAAGCAAAACAAGGAATTAATTTGCCACTTCCCATGGGCAGGTAGATGTTCAGCTGCCTCCGGGAAAGCAGGACTACTCTATCCCGGGCAAAACCAGGACATTTTGAAAGCATAGACACTGCAGGTTTAGAAAAATCTGCAATTAGTTTTCATTATGACATGTCTAGGCCATAAAAGCAAAGAGGACAGCAGAAATTTCAGCCTGTTTTAGCCACCTGAGATACATTACCTGTCTTCAGTGATAGTGGAAGTGATAACTGAGAGGTTCATCTTCAAAATTTTTTGAACACTGATAAAAAAATTATTTTAGAAGCCAGTTCCAAGGTAGGTTTTGGTTTTTTTTTTTATTCCCAAGAAAATATATCAAAAACATCAATCCATCTGAGCTGGAAAATCATGCAAAAAAGAAAGAAAACAAGCTGATACATTCTAGCAAACTGGAAGCTGACAAACCCTACCTGAGTCTTGGCCCTGATGTGGAAACTATGCATTCTTCCATTCATGTAGTCCTAGGAAGCAGGCATTTTATCCATGGGGATACAAAGGAGTGTCTTTAACTGAGTTCTTCATAACATCTTACGTGAAACAGCCAGCTTTTAATCAAACTTGCTTAGGAAAAAATATTTCTGACAAAGCTCAGAGAGCTTTGAGCCTCATCTAAGTTTTGCAAATTTCAGGAGCTGATCACACTGCCCAAAGGGGATGGAATTCAAACAAGCCCCGAATGTTGCTCAGGTACCATAGGACAGTCCCATGCTCTGAACAAAGAAACATTTATCCCACTAGTGAGTGCGATGTGTTGTTTTTCTGCAAAGCAAGGAAAACTGGGACAAGAACCTTTGTAATATAAATCTACACCCTTTGTGATGGTGGGATTCAGATTCTATATGGAGCATATTGCATAACCTCAGCAACTTGCAGACAGATGATATAAATATTCTTCTTCAATTAAGGAAAGGAGTGCTGCAATACAGGACACAAAGAAAACAATGTATTAAAAAAAAAAAACACCCAAAAAGATGTACTTGTGTAGAAGTACAGTTTTTGCCACACCCTTAGAGGAAAACTGCTGAGAATCTCCAATTCTTTGGTGCAGAATTTCCTTATCTCCTTGGCATAGTTTACAGCCAGATGCAATGGCAAAATTTGATGATGAAGTAAGTTAGTTATCTTTAAATTGTAGTGTGCGATGTCATGATGTTATGGTAGGACTGTGATGCAGGGTTGTGTTTTATTGCTGTTTGTCATCACATTAAATTGGCTGAGCTGGGAATTGCAGTAAGGGCATTAGCATTCACAACCATTACTGCCTTGAACACTGTCCAGCCTTTTCACTTCCCTCTCTCACCACTCATTCAGTAATTCTGCTTTATGCCTTTTTTGAATGCAAAATAGATTCCATCAGATTTTCTCCCCCCTCCTGACTGCCTTCACGGGGAACTGCTGTGGAGAGGAAAGCTGCCTTTAAGTTCCCCACCTTCTTTCAGACTTGTCATTATGGGTGACCAGTTGTTTTTTGCACCTTTGAATTTTGTTCATTTTCTATATTGGTGAGCCGTCAAAAGCCCTTACAAGTCACAAAAGTTTGAGCACTTTGATTTTCACTTATTATTTGCATGTGTTGGAGAATCTGGGCACTCAGTCTTGAGTATTAATTATTTTACTTCCACAAATGCATATGCTAATAGGGATGAGAAAAGTTAGGGGTTTCAACACATCTAGAATTGGACTAACAGAAAAGGTTTGGGCTGGGAATTTTTTAAGTAACATGTTTTGTCCTCTCTAAATATTTTCATAATATACAAATTAAGCTTGTTTTCCCTTTCAAGCATGGCTTTTATCCTCATTTTCCAGTGGTAGTGAAATAGAATGGATAGAAAGCCTACCCTGAGGCTGGTAGAGGTCTGAATTGGACTTGGTGGAAGCTGAGTGAACCCTGAGTTGCACAGAAACTTGTGGAGGGAACCTTCTGGTTTAATTCAGCTCTACTTCCAGCTAATGGCATGATGAGCTGGGTCAGCTTGTCATGGTCTTGTGCTGTTGAACTCTAAGCTCAAAGACATTGACTTTGCAGCTTCTCTGAGTGACTTTGCCAACAGCTGACCACATCTAATGGGGAAAAGTGTTTGTTAAGATCCAACTGGTATTTCTCTTGTTACAACTTGTGTCTGTTGCCTGTAGCACTGTTTCGGCTCTTGTGCTTTTGCTGTGTGCTACAAGCAGCTTTCTCTGCCTGCTCTGCAAACGACCATCAGTTTGTTGAAGACAGCCATAAGATCTCCCCTGAGATCCCCGTTTTCCTCCTCTTATGCCTGGTGTCTCAGATACTTCTTACACTTATGTGAGCCAGTGTTGTAGTGGTCCTATGTTACTGGCCTTCTCCTGGTCTCATTCCATTTTGACAATGTCTGTCTTCAACTGGAGGTTCCAAAACAGGACATCATTCTCCACATGTGGTCTAATGAGTGCCAAACAGAAGAGAAAGGGAGTAAAATTATTTGAGTTACTGGGTCAAGTCTTGGTAATGCAGCTTGGTACCTGGTTATTGATCTCAGTCTCGAGGGCTTACAGCTAAACCACAATGGCCATATGTGTCAGAGAAGACAAAAAAGATGGTCAGTGTTAATAATGCCTGTCAGTGCCACCGGGGTCCTGACAGTTGTGTACCGTCCTACATAAATTTCAAAAGTTGTCCTGAGTAAACCTGATGAAGATTTGCCATCGGTCCAGACTAACCTTTAGGTACCAAAAATTAAGGTATCATTTCTAGGTGCTCCAAGCAGGTGGATTGAATCAAAATGCTTTTGTCTGTGTGCAGGGGAGAGACTTAGACACTAAGTTGAAGTTTTGCTTTTAGGCAGCTAAATTCAGATGAGATGACAATTCAGGTGGGATCCTACCATCAGATAGTACTCTTGCACCCTTGGAGTAGAAAACAAATGTTTACACTGTTTTGCTTCAGTGTAGAAATTTCTTCCTCAACTTCAAGCCTCAAGGTCTTATCTTCAAACTGACTGGTTGCAAACTGTGGTTGCCTCTCACCCATGTTAGGGCATAGTAGAGTTTTTTCTCATTCACTGGTATGGGTTCCTGTGCTTCGGATAGGCTTACAAAAGTCTCAGAAGTTGTTCTTCAGGGGTTCTCCAGCTCAATCTATGTAAAATGTGGCTTGCTACTGAACCAGAAAATGCTCAGTTTTGAATGAGATTTTGCAACCATTAAGTATGGATAATGGGAGCGTGCTCAGGATGCTGGATGCTCTAAACAAATGCTATCCAAGATCCACCTAACCTGCTTTTGGATGTATGGTTTGAAAACCACTGATGAAAGAAAAGCTCAGAGAAAAGCACAGCTTGCTAAGAAGGGCTAGATGGCAGGGTTGAAAGAAAGGAATTTTATCTTTTGGAGTATTTTAGCATTGCTTTTGTCCTGAATGCAAATCCAAGAGTCTCTGAGTTTAGCAGAAATTGAAAAATCAGGGCTATGACAGTCTTATATCATGCACATGAATTGTAAAGTCAAAACACTCCTAAGTTTTAAGTGATGCATCAGAGTATGGAGAAAGAAAAGGACTCTTTTGCCACATGACTGAGAGACTGGACTTCAGAAGAGGGGTGCAAGAAGTAGTCCAAGCAAGAAGTCAAAGCAAAAAGAAGTCGAAGTCTGAGTTGAAGTCGTTGAAGTCCAAGCAAAAAGGGGTTGACGTAATTTGTTTTCCTCTCAGTTCAGTCTTACATAATGTTGCAGCTCCAAGCAGTTCCAGCTCTAAGCAGTCACATCCCTAAGCAAGAATTTCCCACTAGTTGCAGAATCAGCCTATTGTTTGCGTTACTTGGCAGCCTTACAAAACTACATAGTTTCAAAAACCTTGATATCTGCATATGGTGTACTTTCCCAGTTCTTCTCACATCTGTGGTCGCTTATCCCATGGCCTGTATTCCACCAAGGCCAGGATATCATTAGCTCCACTGTGCTCTCTGTTCTGTCCCCCATTTGTCCTCTCATTCTCTTTCCACAGGTATCTCTTCAATGCTTTGCCTGTAAAGGTCTTCACCATTACCCTGGGCTTCAAAATCTCAGATTTCCTTAGCGGTTTTCTTCCTCAGCTGTTGACTTTATTACTGCAAAGCTACTTCTGTTTCCATGAAGTGCCGAGAAGACAATTTAATTAGCAGATCAGGAATTGGTCTAGAAGCACCAGTGCATGCGCCTCTAACCATAACCACCTGTGACAGAGAGTTTGTTTTCTTTATTCCACTAACAGCTATTATGGAATTTGGGAAGGAAGGGAAAGGAATGACAGATGGTTAACAACTTTGTAGAGGGCATTGATGTGGATGATTTTTTTTCTTAAACTTTTTGAGGAGGGGGAGCCACTGTCACAAACTCACTCTGAGGCTGCAGGGTGCTGGCAGTCCTCACCAGTGCTCTGCTGCTGGGGAAGGACATTTCTGTTGTGCAAACACCGTGAGTGCCTGGCACTGGCCCTGACCCCTCTGGTTTCCAGAAGAGCATAGCTTTTATTTCTGGAGAACCTGGGAATGGCATCACAACAGCCAGCACAGAGAGTTTAATGGCTTACTACACCCAAGCCTGGTTGCCTTCTAGCTCTCTTGAAATCACATTTAACAGAAGTAGAGATGAAAGCAAATGTAAATGAGAATTTGTATACATA
The DNA here is from genome assembly GCF_029207755.1 of Chamaea fasciata. Lineage (NCBI taxonomy): Eukaryota > Metazoa > Chordata > Aves > Passeriformes > Sylviidae > Chamaea > Chamaea fasciata. The sequence goes on along the minus strand of NW_027094090.1, from coordinate 55,786,890 downwards.
GCACAAAAGTCAGCGATGCAATTATAATGAATTTAGAGACAGAACTAAGAAGAAAACTCTTCTTTTATCCACCCATATTTTAATGAACTTAAAGAGGAATTTCTTTGTTCAGGGAAAAAGTGTTTAACCAAATTTGTTGTCTGGGATCCTTTTTGGATGTAATGTTTACACCTAATTTATTCTCTGTGGCTACATTTAAATGTAGTTTAATCAAAATTCTGATTTCAATCTTTTGCCTAGGGTTTGCCTCCCATCTGCCACTTCACTTTCAGAAATACTTAGTTTCACATAGCCATGCCCAAACCCCATATCTTCTTCCAAGATGATAAACAGTTTCTGCTAGCAGACTTTCTTCACCCCAAAGAAACCCCAAATTTACTCTAAGCAAAATGCTCTTGTTGGCTTGCTACAGTCATATTCATGGCTCAAGGTAAAAAGCTTTTTCCACATGCTGAAAATCACATTTGCATCAATGTTAAAGTTTGCCTCTAACTCTGCAAGCCTATTTCAAATAAACTGGTATTCAAAGTTGTGTGTACAGGCAGCACATTTAGTGCTTGTTTTTGCCTGGTGTGGCTGTTACACAAGTTGGTGTGGCAATGCATTATTGCCCTGCCCTTGGCAGAGCTATCATGTGGTTTAATAAATATTCAGATTTAAGAACAACATTCTAGCAAACACAGTGTCTCCCAGAAACCATCAGAAAGTGCTGAATATAGAGAGTGATTTAGTTGTTTTGGGGTTGGGGGTTTTTTATGTGTGTTTTGGTTTTTTTAATTCTTTCCTAATTTTTTTTATCCTTTCTTAATTTTTTCCTGATTACACAATTTTCACAGAAATAAATTCATTGTTAGTTTAGCATTAATTTGTTCCTGGTACTTACTGTTTATTTGCTTCAGAAGCTCAGTCACAATATTTTATTGCAGATCTAATTATCTCCATACCAACTAAGTGTGATTTATTAATAATGATACTAGTGGTAATTGAAACAGAGAGATAGAAGAAGCATGCTATGTACCAAACATGTAGATAAAATAGTTTCCAAATAAAACATCTTCCTTTTTTTTTGAAGAAACAATGGGTGCACTTAAGGCAGTAATTTTATAGGGAGATGGGGGCTTTGCTAGACTCTTCCTGTGCAACAAAATGTGTTTAGATGTTCATACAAATTTTGTGTTATGCAGCAACTGATCCAAAACTCATTGAAAATTTTGATTTCAGTGATCTTAGGATCAAATCCTTGTTTAAGTAACTTCTGAACCCTTTTTCAAGCAATCTTTCAGATTTTGCATCTTTCATGTGAGAACAATTAAACTGAAAATAAACTAATTAGAATTTAATCTGCTGTTGCAGTGAGGATCAGGACATTAAGGATTGTGTTTACTGTGGAATTTATTCAATAGTCCTAAACTCACTGAGGAACAGATTTCTTTCCCACATTGAATAATCAGGCTTTACTAATTTAAAGAACTTACTCCTAGAGCCCACAAATCCAGGCTAATACATTTTCTTTAGAGAGGAAGAAGGCAAAGCTAACCAGGATTGAATTTTTACATGTAAATCCCGGGGATTACAGGAGCCCTTCCTGCCTCTGTGCTTTACATCACTCTCCCAAATAAGCCGACGGAGTGGGGCAGAAAGCCTAGGAAACACTCCAACAGTCACCTTGAAATGGTTTTTTCCTGCTTATGTCTTGGTTGTGGGTTTAAAGGTGGGGAACAGCCAAGTCAGAAAAGTCTTCTGGGGCACCTGGAGAGGATAGCGTGAAATTCCTGAGAACACAGATATACAGCCAAAAAGGCTATGATAAATCTGCCCCTGAGTTTGCAGGTCTTGTCTTCCCAGCAAGGCTGCTGCTCTGATGCAGCCCCTTCTCCCATGAGATACTCGGCAGGTTTTCTTAGCAGCAATAGGGCAAAGCATGTGGGACTGCTGCTATGCAGTGCTCACAATGTGAAAGGCTTGCACTGCCTCACCTTGAGGAGTCACCACTGTGGCCTCTGGCAGGGCCATGCTAGCACTGAGATCCCTAACACTTGTGTGGGGAAAGGGATTTCAAACAAATGAAAACACCAAAACCAAACCAAACACCCCAAGGTGAATTAGTGATATTGGTTGTAGCGGTGAATATCCATGCAAGTGATTCTGAGCAATAAGATCCTGCAATAAGTATTAACTCCATGTTACAAATCCACATTATATTATTGGCTTTTTGCAAATATTAAAATGAATGCTAAATGTATAATGTTGGAATAACTTTGCTGCATGAATATAGTTTTCATTTCAGCTGTTAACAAAATTTAGAAATTTTGTTAGTAGTGTGATAAATATATCTTAAGCCATAGCACAATATTAAAATGGAGATTATGTGATGTTAAAATGCTTTTATTCATGTAGCTAACTCAGAGAATGGTGAAGGCAACTTGTGGATTACCCTATCTGGATGAAGATAAGTGACATAAACCAGAACCCCAAACCCCAAAGGAAGAATTTATTGCTTCTCCGTTATCAGGGAGTGTAAGAACAACAAAATGGAGAAATAAACTATATTGATTTAATCTAAGACAAGTCAATGTAAAAACCAAGCAAAAGAACATCTAAACTCAAAGGAATGTTTGAATAATGCATAATGGTCTATGAATATGCAACAGGCTAATGCAACAAAAGGGATTTAGAGGGTATTTTTGAGATGGTAGGTTTTGGCTGAATTCCAAGCACCCAGCCATAATCCTTTATTTCTGTGTCCTAATTGTCTTTTTATTAAACTTATTAAATATTACCAAGAAAGTGAACCTCATTTTTCACCCTCCATATAGAAAACCCTGTTCTCATAGCTTGCCCCAAGAAGTCCCATGGATCTTTCATGTTATGACTAGGTCAAAGACTCAACCAAGGGGCAGAACATGATTTCTTTTCCAGGCTGCTGTTTTAACACACAGGAGAAGAAACCTATCTAGAGATTAGGTTGCCAGCCTTGAACTTGAAAATTTGATTCAGTTTTCTCTTCTGCAGCTGATTATTTATAAGACCTGAAGGAAATAATTTTGTGTCAGATTCTTCAAGGTATGATGCCCATTTGTTTTCCATGGAAATTGGTTAAGATTAGATGCTAAGTACTTTTATGTTCTCTGTGGGGCCTTTGAATTTGTACCTGAAAAATAGAGAAGGGATGATTCATATACTTGATAACTGTATTAACAGTTGTGAAGTTCTTATACCTAACAGCTACAGAAGTCATAAATTTACTGCAGGTAGAGCTACATAGTTCCAAATCTAATTAGACCTTTCCATCCTGTTTCAAAGGATTTTTTTGGCTGTAAGATAAACTTCTTGTAATATTCAGATCAGTGGTAAATTTTATTATTTACTTGTGTGAATCCACCAACTTTTCAAGGGATTTTATTCTTACTTATATTCCTTTTCCCATGATAATTGAAATAATACCTTCATCACTAGGTCTGTAAATTAGCCATATGAAAGAAACATTCAGCATCAGTCAAGGCAATTAAGAATTTGTCTAGATGGAAAAAATACTGTACCTTGCAGATGGCACACGAGCAACCACACTTTTCTCTAGAGCTTGAGAGATTTATATTCAGTCATCCTCTCAGGACTACATGCAGACTAACCAGGATAAAGTGATGTTCTTAATACACTTCTCAGAAGGGCTTTAGTTACTTTAGTTCTTTGAGCAAGTTCATTCAGGGTCTCTGTGTGGCCTGATGTTGTGCCGTGAAGAGGTATCCGGAGACACTGGACAGAGTTCAGAGGTGAAAATAAGGATTGCACGTGACCACAAGCTAATCTTGGAGCTTAACTGAGACCTTCTGCCTCTGAAACACCTCAGAATGTGTTCGCTGCTTTATTCATTTGACCTCTGCTGCCTTTTCCTTCTGTGATTCTCCTCTTCTACCTGTCAGATGCTAATTTTTTGGCACAAACCTCCATTGTTTGGGTTTTTTTCATTTCATGGTATGTAAGTACCACAGGGAATATCATTAGTATGAGAATTTACAATAGTGTGCAAAACACTTCTTATTCTTTACTTTCTGTTGGAGAATCAGTACAGGAAAAGTGGTATAAGGGTTTTTTCCCGCTATATATTTTTTGGGAGTGTTTCTACTGAACAAAAAAAAAAGTGGTTGATTCATGCCTCTTCCACCCAAGATGCATTGACTTAAATTAATGCACTTCTCAGAATAGAATTATATTCCTGGTCACAATGAACCAAGAGGATCTTCAACTTCATCTTCCATGAATTTTAAGAAAGGAATATTTATTTTTCTTGTGTACCTTCAGTCTAGGAAAGAACTGCAATTGTTCCTTTGCATTGTGCGGAATCGATCACAGGAAATAAATAGTGGTGTCAAACTGCCTCTTAAAGAACCTTTGGTACTTTATCTCACCTTACAGATGTGAGCAGTTTTTGGGCAAATGACAGATTGCCCCAGGCTGGTCAGCATAGGATCCGGGTACCCAAAAGGATAGCACAGTCCAATGGTAGCAAATAAAACAAGTCAACTCTCAAAGCTCATTTTTTGTAAGATTTTTTCAGCATCAAACAAATAGAATCTGCTAATAACAGACAGGCAGTTGTTCTAATGAAGAAATCCTGATTTAACCACTTTGCTCATATTGAACTTAATGCTCTTAGGGTTCAGAGTTGATCGGACTCTGACTTACAAGGGGTGCTGTGGGACAGGGACACTGTTACACCTTTGTCTGCAAGACTGTGAGGGGAGAGAGAATTGTGCAGGCCACATGACCAATTTTATCATGACGTGACAAAAATCTGTACAAAGAAGAAAAATGCATCTGTGCACACTTTCCCAGACTGCCTCAACATTGTGCGCATTCAATATTCAGAATTATTCTGTGAATAATTTATGCAAAAATATTCCAGTGGTACAACCATTTCAGTGAGTATTTGCTATTTTGGGACTTGTGGTTGGTCAGCTATTTCCATGTGACAATTACCACTTTCTGCATGCATGATTCTTACATGTGGCTCTTTAGGGTGAATATATTTAACTATTTGCTGAGCTTTCCCTATGTGCAAATAAATTTTGCTTTCAGCAGCATACAGGGGAAAAAAAAGAGAACAAAACCCAAGCAGAGATAAGGGGTTGCAAATATTTGAGGAGGAGCATAAGTACCAATGAAATTCAACTCTACAGCAATTTTCAGTGTTATGATGCTCTGGTTGTAAAAACTGCGTTTTAAGGGTTTAGGAGTCTACCCCTAAATGCTACACCCCAGGTCAATTTGAGGAGTGCCTGAAGGTCTCCTAGCAGCTCTGAATCATAAACTAATAGGACAGTTGGGGTGGAAGGGACATTTAAGGATCCTTTAGTCCAACCCCCAGCAATGAGCAGGGACATCTTCAGCAGGTCAGGTTGCTCAGAGCCCCCCCCAGTCTGACCTTGCATGTTTCCAGCAGGGCTGGGTCTCTCGCCCTTGCCAGCACAGGAAGCAGAAAGCCATGGTGTGAAGCCCAAACTCTGGATCTCTGCACTGCAGCACAGAGCCCACCTGGCTGCAGGGATGAAAATAGTCAGCAATGGTGGTTTATTGTGATTTATGAAAACATGTGAAAAATACATTGTTTTTTCCTGCTTCCTTCCTCTCTGTATATTAATCTATCCCCTTGCTCTTGGTTAGATGTATCTGTTTTGGGGGGAAAGAAAAACCCTGAAAAAAAACCCCAAAACACCAATGCATCATATGGGCATGGTTTCTTATTTCTGTGCTTTGTCATGTCCAGTTGCCATCCCCACAGCCTGGAGACTTTTGTAGTGCAATTCTTTGCCGTGCAGCACCCAGACAACAAAGCTCCCAGTGCTCAGGGAGTGGCATGCAGGGCAGCACAGGAAAGGGACATTAATAACGTCCCAGGGAATTTTCAGTTTTCTCTGAATGGGAATTTAGCTGTGCTCCCTCCTGCTGAGCGAAATGATAATGAGGCAATCGATCGTAAACAGGTGCAGCGAGGAGCTGCTCTGGGCACAGCAAACCTTCGCGCTCCAGCGCCGTGCTCAGCGTCTGCATCCTGGTATCATTCAGGAGGAGTGACAGAATAATAATTCTCATCTCATGTTAAGATAGAAACTTGTTAAATTCAGAACCTTCTGGAATTAATGCCCTTTTTTTCATGGGTTCTTTGCATTTGCCAAGCTTCATTTCAGGAATTCCTCGAGCGAGGAAATGCACCCTTAAGAGCTACTGTGTAATGAATTATTTATTCATTATCTGAAGCTGTAGAGCGTTTATAAACCTTTAAGTACTTAGAGGTTTTGTAGGTTTTTAAATTTTTTAATATTCCATATTTTTAATTAATTTTTAAAAACTGATTATGTCCACCTTTAATTTGATCAGGTGCTGTGGTCTTTACCACCTTGCTTTGGAAAAGTTGAGCAGAAAACCCACGCTTGCACGTGTTAAAATTCTAGTTTATTTAACCCATGAACAAAAAGATAACACCTGATGGATAGTTTTAGAAGAACAGTATTCCTTCTCCAAAGAAGGGGAGGGAGGACCTGCTGTGGAAAAGTGTTGACTGGGCACAATGCTGTTACTGCTGGGGTGAGGGGTGGCACGGTGCAGAGCATCTCCTCTTACTCTCACCTTCCTGCAATCACCATCTTGCAGAGGGATTTTTTTTCTATTCTTCCTTTTTTTGTTCTTTCCTTTTCCTATAAAACTATATAGATATTTTATATCTGTTCAATATAAGTTCTTTGTTCCCTTTTATTACAGCTTCTTTGTTGCACCCTGAAGTAAACCCTGCCCAGCTCTCAGGTTGCAATCCTTCACTGACCATCCTTGACGATTCATATTTGTGCTTTTCCCTCTGAAGTCATCCTCTGCCTGTAATTTTTAGGCCTTTGCTGTCACTCCATGAGCATATTCTCAGGGATCCCCTGTGACAACCTGCTTAAGAACCCCTAAAAAGAAAAGACACGCTGGCTCATATTCATTTGCATCTCAATCCAGGAAACTTCTACTCAGCTTTAAATATATGCTGAAACAACTTCTCCAGTATTTGATTAAAATATTTGAAGTTGTCACTGGAATGATATCTTTTCCTCTTCCTCTTTGAAAGGATTTTATCTGATCTTTTCACGCCTAGAAACTTCTATAGGAAGCTCTGCTGAGAAACATATGTACACATGACTCAAAAACCATCTGCCTCTCTGTCACCTGAAAGACTTTGCACAGAAAGCTAATGCATAATTTATCATAGACATTTTTTGTGTCACGTTTGGAAATTGTAGCTTTTTTACCTTGGCTCTACAAAGGGGAAGACACTTTTCCTGGACCAAAAAGCCTAAAAACCAATCTTTGTACCACAGATAGCAATTTATGTGCTTAGCTTGGGCAGCATCTGCTCTGTACCTGCTGAAGTCATGTCCCTCTGCAGCTCCAGCAGCAGAACACCAAGCCTGCAGGTTTCATCTACTTTTATGGGATGCAGTCTTCAGAAATCTGGTCTGCCTGATACAAGTAACCAATGACATGAATGGGAATATAAATTACCTTCATAACTATTTTCACGGCTTCTGTAATGCAGTTTAAATGTCGCCCATTGCTGTAGAACTGGGGCTCTGCACAGCACGCAGCCAGGTGAGGAGGCAAGTCCTTGGGGTGAAGGTTGCTGTCCTGCATAGGTAGCATCATGGCCCTTGCAGTGACATCCTGTAAGCTATGTGGAGCAAATACTATGGGCAAAATGTACCTGGCAGACAAAAAAATGTTTGCAGACTGAAGGATGCAGAGGTAATTTAGGTTTGACAAGCCTGCTGTGTAAAGAGAGGGTCTCCAGACTTTCTTCTCGTGACTTTCACTCATGACAACATTGGGAATCGATGCTAGTTCTGGTGATAAGGCTCTTAAGACTTCAATCTGTTAATTACCAAAGAATATAAGCATCTTTGAAAATGGGTGTTCAGATATTACGTTCTCTGAACAAGTGCAGTTGTCTTTGTCTTTCAGTACTATGTCACGGATACTGATTATGACTCCTCACCTTCAAAAGAGAAAAGTTCAGTAGATATAAAAATAGTTTTATATTCCTTATTTAGGATTGGTTGAAAAGCAGCTGCTGAGGGTACCAGACTGCAGTGGGTGAATCTGAGATATAGCTTTGACTGTAGAGTTTTGACTTGTGCTTCCACTCTAAACCTGAAATACACAAAGTGAAACCCTCACCTGTTGTTTGTGCCACATGCTGAATAGTAACTTGACACAGTATCATGTTTCTAAATCTGAACTTGTTTTTTCGGGGACTGCTTATAGCAGTGTGGGAATAGGTGTGAGGATGCCAGTGCATGCACATTATCTAGCTTTGTGTAAAATCTTTTTTTATGTACTTGTTTGAGCCAATGGCCACAGTGTCTTTGTCTTTTGCCAGTGGTATTTGTGCTTTAATACTGCCTTACCATGTACCACATGGAGTAGTTTTATAAAATATGAGTAAACATAAATTGTACCGTTATATATTTGAAAGTTACTCTGCCACCATCCTAGACATGAAAAAGCAGATGTTTCCCTCTTAAGTTCTCTTTCTCCTTGTTGTATATTTGGACCTTTCTAGTAAACTATAGCATAGTAATTTGAGCTTCACCAGACTGTTAAACATTGTTTTAAATCACTTTATCTCCCCCTACATGGTCTTGAGCAAGTTTTTATTCCATTGACAAGGTTCTTGGCTGTCAAGTGTGCTGTTGAATGTGCTAATAACCACTGAAAATATCACTCCCTATTGCATTATTCTACTTACAATTTTCATGACAGTACAAAAATGATGCTCTTAAGCTCTTGCATGCGTATCAAAGTGCTCTGCTCCCTGTCTTTACTTTGTCATTTCTGTTATTCCTCCATTACAAACAAATTCTCTTGTTTACTGTTCTGTCAGGAAGGCTATTTGTATTTTGGCTGTAGAACATACTGTGTCTTACTTGTTTTTTCACAAAACAGTTAATCAGTGGGTTTGGGGGGAGCGGGTACTAGCCAAAAGGGGTCTCTTTTATCGATGTTTTAATTGTTTACTAATTCCACATAAGATAGAGGTATTCCCTGATGGAACCATAGCAAAAAGTGTAAAAGGGGCGTGAAAGAGCTCTTCACCTGGCAGTAAATGCTGCCCTCAATCCCCCAAGCCCCAGACGTGGACCATCATTAAGATCTAGGGACACATTACTGCTGCTGGAAGCTGAGTGCTGTGAGGACTCCTGCATTTACTGTTCTGTTAGCTCCCATTCATTATTCCTTATCTCTGCTCTGTCTCCAGATGTTTTCTGGTGAAGACAATATGTTGTTTTGAGGGTTTTTTCCCACTGAGAAATGAGCTCTAAAAACTTAAATTTGCCAAATGTGCATGAAAGGAATTGAAACATGCTGCCTTTCCTGATGCTGGCAGCAGTTCAGTGATCCCAGTGGTGGCCTCAGTGGTGACAGGAATGGCCACAGGACCTGCAGGAATGGGAGCAGAGAGAGCAGCAGGAGGCTGTGCCTGTCTCATGCACCATCACATTTTGCTACCAGAGAACATCCAGCATTACAGGTGAGGGCACACAAAACTTTAAAGGACTTTACAGCTAAATTGGCTTATGTCTTTTGAAATGAAAAATGTTACAGCACAGCATCAATAAATAACCTGTGAAGGCCAAGACAATACTTGTGCTAGTAAAAGGCAGCCACTGTATATCAGTAAAGTCCATTTTTAAAAAAGTTTTGGGCAGCACTCTGTCTCAGCAGCAGGATATCACTGATGTGTTTGGCCAGAAGCCTAGTGAGAAAAGCAAAGGACAGAGGGAGAAATCCTCCACCAGCTTTGGGCTCCAAACACATACTCATATTCCAGAATCCATCACGTGTAGCATTGCATCGTTCGTTTTGTATTTCCTTCAGCAGTTAGCAAGCACAAGACAGCACACAGCTGCTTTGGATTAATTGGATCCTTTAGCATCTTCATTTTGGCTACCTTCAAAAGATGCTACCTTGGCATGGTTTCATTCAATGACTCTAATAGATCCAGGCAAATACCGGCTTGGGATTTTTTTTTTATTCAGAAGCCAAACCGAAAAATCAGGAAAAAATGTCTTAAGTCAGTTTTCTGAAGTTTTCTTTGGCAAAATGAAACAAAACAAAAAAAAAGTATAATGCCAAATGTATCGTGTATCAAAACCTTGAATGAACCAAAATATTTCATTCCACCAAAATTGAATGTTTGTGTTCTGATTACTCTTGCTTTTTTTTTTTTGTTTTTGTTTAATTGAATGACACTTTGAACAAATAAGTCAAAAAGTTTTACTTGCAAATGATACGAAATATTTTCCATCTCCAGAAATCTATAACTTATTCTTTTTTTCAGCCAAGGATTTAGCTGAATTGACCCTAAATTTACTCATTGCTTCAATATTTTACTTTTCCTTTCTGTTGAATGTTAATGGAAAAATATCCCCCAGAACTTTTCTTCTTGCTATTGAATTGATTCTGGAATTTTCATCCTGCCCTGTCAGTGAGCTATTCTCCTACTTTTACAGGGTTTCTTTTGACTTTCCTTTTTTGTGATGAAGAACATTTCGGTTTTGTTTCTTAATGATCTGAAAGTTCCTGTCATTTGGTGTGTGAAACTGTTAAGATTCTTCATCAGCTGTGCCTTGGCCGTCCCCTGCTTATTCTGTAACAGAGTTACAGGCTAATGAGGAGTAAGGTAAATTCTGCCTGTGCCATTTTAGAGCAGATGTTGCTGTCAGTACATTTTCCTCCTGGACTTGCTTTGGTTTTTCTTTTCATTTTCTTCCCCAAACAGGGACATTCAGTTAAAACACAAGTGTGAAACTGTGCAAAGAGAGAGGAATCAAAGGTTCATATTTAGCTTGGCATGTTGCATGCTCTTTAAACACCTCTTGCCTTGAGAATCTTGGCTCTGCCAGGGAAGCCCACAGTCCTTCAGGCCAAAGTCCATCTCTGCCCAGAAATGTTCATGTTCCTGTTTGTTTGCTCCTTGGCCCAGAAGCCTGGTAATCTGGGCTTTTCCCAAAGTATATGTACTTGTGGCATAGGCCACTGTAGTGAGTCCAGTGCATTTGGAAGATATCTGTTTTATGGTTTTCTTATGGAAATAAGAATTCTCGGCAAGAATTTCCAGTGGACTTCTCTACAAAGCTGGAATCTGGGTTTGTTTCCAAGCTCTGCACAACTGATATCCTTCCACCCATTTAGCTTTAATCTTCTTCATGTGATAAAAGTGTTATTATTTTTGGAGGATGAATGTTGTTTCAAAGACTCATAGTCAGCCCCTTCCAACTTTGAAAACATCACCTTTTTGAAAGAGGTTTTCTAAGTCTGCTTGGTCTGCAAAACTGAGTTTTAAATATTCCCATAAAACCTCTTTATTTCCTGTGCCATGTGCTGAAAACACACTGTTTAGTTTGTTGGGAATTTGAGGTTTGAAAATAATGCTGCATTTATATATAGAGTTAAATAGGCTTGGAAATAATCCTTTTAAGGGCGTTATTTACATGACCAAAAATAATCAAGATCTGATTGTTTGAGAACTATAGGATAGAATGTCAGTAATACTTTAACAAGCAAACTAATCAACTGGCCCTCCTACTGCCTAGAACTGATGAAATAAAGAGATTCTTATTAATTCTGCTTGTAAATGCTTGGGAGCCATGCAAATTCTCACTGGTGAGAGCCAGATGGGTCCCTCGATAGCGAGATTCTTTTATAGGTTCATTGCTCATTTCTGTGGCTAATGCTTTCCTCCTGATGAGGAGATTGTCCCCACTGATCCTATTTCTGGTTGCACTGTTGTTCTCAGAGGCAACCGGAATACAAATCACAGCTGGCACGTCCTTCTGGTGGCTGTACTGGGCACTGAGATTTGAGCTCACCTCCAAACAGTTGTTGCTGCTGGGGATGAAACCTCACACTGAACTGAGGATCTCCACTTCTGTCTGCTGTCTGGGCCCTTCCTGGCAGCTCAGCAGAAGAGAAAGGGGGTCAGGAGGGTTTTCCCATTGTCACTGAAATGGCAGGAAAAACAAAAACTCTCCAACAACATTTTTAGTGTTAGAGAATCAAGGCATTACTTTATTCTGGCCAGGATGTACAACAGAAGTCATTTCATCCACACATTGTCCAGGTTGTGCAGAGAAAACCATTCCATCACACATGACTGTTTACTAGATTTTTCACATACTGTCAAAACCCAGAAAACTCATTGGTTCAATGTTCATTGGTCCCAAGTTATGCAGTTCTTAGTATTTGGTTTCCTATTGGATATTGATCCCTTCACCTTCTATGTTAATTAGATTCTCATTCTTCCTTCTCTTATCTATCTTTTCCCCAACTGATACGAGGAAGTCTTTAGAACTCAAAGACAAAGTGGGTTTTAAAGTAGGTATGTAGTTTATTTGGCAGCCAGGTACACAGGGGATATTTCCTCCAAAGGCATGAGCATCCACTTGGATTTTCTTTTATCCTCTAGAATGTTACATATGCATCAAGTTTTGCAATACACCTATGCACATTCATTTTCTGTGGCTCCACCCCTCCCCTTTTGTATGCTAATCATCTTAACAATCCTTGGAGCCTGTGCAGTTGTCTCTGGTGGTCATCTCAGGGGTCGCAGAGGATGAAGTGAAGTGGTCTTCATCTGGTTTGACCTTCTCACCCCGTGCCCTTTCACATTCTTACTGCTCCTTTGGCCACAGTGCAAGTCATGAGGCCAGTTTCATCTGGTTCCAGGGGCCCCAGGAGCCTCATTATCTTAGCATCCTTGGTAGTTCTGCATACTTGTGTCCTATTCTGGTGAGCATCCTTCCCCTTATCAGGCATCCTTGCATTCCTTCTTGCTCTTCTTGTACATAGTTCTGTCTTTTTCCTTCTCAAGCAACTAGTACAGTAAAAGACGCAGCAAATATTAAGCAATGCACATCATCTAAACGCCTATTCTTATTCAATACCTTCTCATTTCTGTGATTAATATACTCTAGTTTCCAACCCCATGTTTCACAACCAGGTGTCTCCAGCCATGCCAGATGTTTAGAGTTGATGTTCACTAATGGTCATTATCTTTTTTGTATCTTCTGTGCTAATCCCAGTCTGTTGAGATGTTAAACTCATCACGCCTCAAATGGTGAAACAGTCCTTTGAAATGAAGCTTCCCTTCCCCCTGGGCAAGGGTGAACAAAACCCCTGACTAAAGTTAGATAAAGGAACTTTAAACTTTGTATCATTTCCAACACCATGTGGCTGACCTGGGGCAGCCTGCTGGACCTCTCAGAACTTCTTTACTGGGCTTTTTGGTTGGATGAAATCTTTCTCTGTAGCTTAACAAACCTAAAGTTTGCCTCATCTGTAAGAGACGGTCTGAAGATCTCTCATCTGCCTCATGACCATTGTCAAGGACAGAGACTGAAACCCCTAAAGGACTCTAAAACCCCAACACAGGAGTTCTGGCCTGGCTGAGGTGGGACGTCGACCAAGTGTTGCTTGTAGGTGTGTTCGCTGGAAAAAACTAGTATGCATTCCCATCGGAACCTGAGCAGAAACAATGGGCAAGTCACGGTGAATTGACTGTACGTGCTGCCGGACCGGTCTGTTTCTGTACCTGTCCTTGTTCTCTCAAAACGAACACATCCTATCGATCTCCCGATCTTTTGGCCAACTGCCTGTTGCTTTGGAACCAAAGCTTGAGATCTCCCCACAGAAGAAGATGGATCTATTGGCGCAGACCACAAGGATTTCGTCTCTCTGTTGGTAGCTATTACCCACCTTTTCTTTCTCTTTTCTCCCTATCCTTTATTTCTTTTCAAATCCTTCTATTGCATTTGCTGTTGGCACTCAATAAACGTGCATTTGTTTCGATTAACACTGAAATCCCCTCTGTGTTGTTTTTGCACTCTGAGATCAGTTAAGCAACCACCACAACCCCGGCTTGCATTAGTGGATTGTGACACTCATCTCTAACACATTTTAAATTACATCATTTGACCTTTCATCTTTTCATGTTTGGGGTTTTTAAGGCAATTTCCTTCCATCTGTGTTTATGTCCAGCATAAATGTGTCAGCATGCCTCCTGCAGAGCTCAGCCTGATGAGATTGGCAGATTCACCTCTTGTAGATCCTTTTACTGAACAACCTGTTGCAGGTCTCACAGATGTCTTTAGAACCCAATATCCCAAGGATTCTTAGAACTTTTGTTTCAAAGTCATTACTTTGCACTTCCAACAGCCCCACACACATCCTAGGCTGAGCATGGCCCTGTGTCTGTGTGACCTGACCTGCTACAAGGCCCAGGGAAGCTTCAGACCTCTCTGTTTGCTTTCTACAGCAGAAACGCTTTCAGTGGTTGAAGGAGTAAAATCTCCTAGAAAATGTTCTATTATTAAGCTGCAAGGAGGAGCCTTTCAGAAAGGAGAGAAGGCAGACTTTGGGTTACTGCCATCCTTTCAAAGGGAGGGATTTCAAGCCTGTGTGTGCCTGTGGGCCCCCAATGGGTGAGTGTACTCCAAATCATGCACTATAGCTGCAGTGTGAGCTCTCCCAGCCTGGGCAATTGCCCTTAGGAAGAAACCCCATCGAGAAGCAGAGACTGTGGGAATCAGGTCAGCCTGATGAGCAGCAAAAGCCTGTCCAGGGATACAATCAGCCATATGGGAGAGGCTGGCTGAGCCCCCTGGCTATGCAGACCTCATTGCTTATCAGCAGTGGAGAGCCCTGCCCTGGACTTCAACCAGGACTGGATGTCAACCAGAACAAATCCATAGCTGGAAAGTGACAGATCTTGAGCTGTGGAGCTCAGGAGCAGCAATGCAAGGAGAGAGACAGGAGTGTAATTAAAATTCTGCAGGAGGCAGGGAAAGTGCCAGCTGGATGCTGGGGGGCTTTCATAGGAAAACAGTGGGTTCACTCTACAACAAGGGATGCTGAGATGAATTGTGCATCTCTTTGGGTTAGAAGGATCAAAACAGTGCCCTGATTGATGTTTGCCATGGATTACTGAGGATTACATGAAATTTGAAAATACTTTGGGCAGTGGGCAATTTTGGAAACTGAGATTTTGACAAGAAGTGCATACAGATTAGAGCTGAAATCAGGTGGAACCATGGTGTGGGCTTTCACTGGTCAGTAAATTCTGGCCCCTGAGGTGACTGAGACCCACTACAGAGTAAGGGGTCCCAGCTGAGTTTATGGCAGAGGTTTTGTGTGTCCTGGGGTATGTGGCTCTCCTACTACACATTTCAGAATCCTCTCTCTTTGAGGGTAAGATTGCCAGTAATACATGTTGGATGTAGCAGACAGTTGTTAGATAAATTGCTCTGAGATTTTACGGTGACGTGAGACTTTTCTCAAAGAACATAAATTGGGACTAATTTTCTCAGGTGAGGAATGGGGTCAGTATCAACAGATGCTCAAGACTTGATACCTATTTGGGAAATGTATCCTTTGATTTTTGGCTGCTAGGGGGATGTTAGCTACCTATAGTGGAGAATGTAATGTTAAAAGCTGCAACAGGGAAAGAATACTACAGCCCAAATGAAAACACAGTAGTAACTTGAGAGCTAGAGATGCCTTCTGAGTGACTTTTTTTTAACGAGAAGGTAACATTTCCTGTTGACTTGCTGTTTTGGATAGACAAAAATAGCCATACTTTCCCAGATAGGATATTTAGTAGCAGAACCTCAATAAAGATGCTGTTAAATTAGGGGAGATCTCATATTATTCTGTGGAGCAGGAAATACTATATGTGAAGTGTAAAAAGACAAGTTCTGGCCAGCCTCTCCCATGGTTGTGCTGGGAAACCTGTAGGCCCCATCTCTGTGCTGCTCCAGGAACGTAGCATGGCACATCCTAGTAAACCAGGAGTGTGCATACATGGTCAACAGGTTGCACTTAGGCTGTGTCTTCTGCTTGTTTTAAACGAAAGTCTGCACAACAACAATTTACTTCCAGAGGTGGAGCATCTTAAGAGCTATAGGGCAATGGTAATATGTACATTTGTGTGTATGTGTGTGAATTTCACAGAATCACAGAATCACTGGGTTGGAAGAGACCTTCAAGATCATCAAGTCCAACCCAACCCTAACCTCAACTAAACCATGGCACCAAGTGCCACATCCAGTCTTTCTTTAAACACATCCAGGGATGGTGAATCCACCACTTCCCCAGGTAGACCATTCCAATACTTTATTACCCTTTCTGTAAAAAACTTCTTTCCTAATATCCACCCTATGTTTTCCTTGGAGCAGCTTTAAGACTGTGTCCTCTCGTTCTGTCAGTTGCTGCCTGAAGAAAGAGACCAACCCCCACCTGGCTACAGCCACCTTTCAGGAAGCTGTCGAGAGTGATAAGGTCACCTCTGAGTTTCCTTTTCTCCAGGCTAAACACCCCCAGCTCCCTCAGCTGTTTCTCACAGGGTTTGTGCTCCAAGCCCCTCACCAGCCTCATTGCCTCCTTTAAACACACTCAAGCGTCTCAATGTCCTTCCTGAACTGAGGGGGCCAGAACTGGACACAGCACTTGAGGTGCACTCAAGGAGCCTCACCAATGCCAAGTACAATTTGCACAGTTTGCTTCTTGTCCATCCAGGGTAAAGATTATTAACAGTTCTTGACAGAGAGAAGTTTTTGCTCCCTATTCAGCATGTCTGTTCATGTCTGCCTTACCCTGTCAGTGACTATTTGCTTCTGTTGCCCACCAGAAGCAGACCTGGGATGGAGTTATGCAACCAGGTATTTACTATGGCAAGTCATGAGACAGACCTTCTGTTTAGTTTTCTCTTGCCACATTTCTTCAGCTCCATTCATGTGCAAGCAGGCAGTGTGTCTGCAAACAGTGTGGTTGCCATCTCCAGTGCCTTCTGTAAACCTCTGCCTCTGTGCCACAGCTCTGCCCCTGTGCCACACAGTACCACATTGGTTGCCACTTCCTTGGCTGTCTCACTGCAGCAGGCCTGACAACACCCCTCTTCCACCCCGAGGCAGACTGGGAGCACAGCAGAACCCCAGTGTTCCAGCCACAGATCCCTGGCTGTGGCTGTTGGCACTGGTGTGCCTGGCCAGGATTTCTGTCTTACCCTGCCTGCATTGCTTAGGGATACAGGAAGCTTTGAGGGCCAAGATCTTCTTCTCTGGCAACACAGCACCTACCGAGTTGGTCCACTGCTGAGAACTGTCACAAGGAATGTCATAAACAACCAGGGATACAGGCACAACATTAAAAGGAAAAGCATCCTATCCTGGCATCTGAACCTTCTCTGGTAGCTCTCAGGGACTGCTTGGTGTAAGAGAAGTCTATTCCATGACAGAGTACCAGTGGGACAGATCCCAGTTCGATTTCCTCCCTTTTTTTTTTACTCTCAGAAGAATTCACTGAATTACCTCAAATTCAGGGTATTTTTCTCAAGCATTTTACAGGGAATTAGTAACACTCGTAGGCTATATTCCAAGAGAAAGACCTTACAATTATCTACAAATTCTTGGCCTGAGTCCATGCTTGTAAATAAATAACAGATGAAGAAGTGAGTCTCCTTAAAAAAGTGCTCCCAGGGTGTTGCAATGATAATGATTGTCATCATAAGGAAAGCGGTTACAGACAGATGAAGCTGTCTGGAAAGGCTGGGGAAGAGGTTAATCGAGATGGTTAACACTGGTCTAACTCTATAAAGCGCAAAGTGATATAATTAAATACAGAGTTTTCACAAGCACCAGTGCTGTGCTCTACAAGTTGTGATATCTCTAGAAATATATGATAGAACTTTGCTAATGTCACGTAGGAAACAACGCAGAAATCATTAGATTATAGGCTTCAATGGCAGATGTGTAGTAGAAAACAAAATATCTAGTCCACTCTGGTTTTAAAATAAGTTTATTTGGGGTCTGTACTTCTTTGGTTTCAAGGGTATCTAATGTAATCAAGATAATGAATGTGTGCATCTTTCTGATTGCATGGGCATCTTAGGTGACCAAAAGAGTGAATATGGCTTCCTAGACTCACCTGTCTGTCTAGCTGTGGGCAAACTTCTGTGTGTATCAGGCTTCAGCTGTTGCAGTTTCTGTAGTTATTTACTTTTTCACAATAAGTTGAAGTTAATTAATTCAAATTTTCATTAACTCTTCTGTGCTGTAATAGACCAAGTCGTATCGAAATAAAATGAACTTTTGAGGCCAGTTGTCATGGTCTGTTTGGGTATTTCATATTTACAGGACAATGTACTCTGTAAATTCAGTTTTATTTTACAAGCTTATTGAGAAAGAAAGGAAGAAACACAACAAACAAGGGCCAATTGTCTTTGCATAGACTAGTCTGCCATGTGAATTCACTAATTCATCACATAAATTATGAAGTTTCTTTTTAATTCATAACTTGTAATTGACAATTTGTAACAACTCATCCACCACTGTGCAGAACATTTTCCTAACTGGTGGGGGGATGCTCATCCTTCCTACTCTGTCACTGCACAGGTATCCCTGGTATCACACCAGGAAGCACAACAGCCCCAGTGCAACTGCTCTTGGATCAGCTTCCAAACCTTTTTGCTTAAACAGACATTTTTATACCTTCCAGCATGGAAGTTTTATCTGTGCCATTTCCATGACTTAGCAGATTCTGAGGAAACTGCCAGACAATCACCATGCAAAGACAGTGGCTGCAGGAGACAGCAATCTGCAGGTGATAATGCCTGAGTAATGGCCCTTTATCTCTTCCTGTCCTTCCATCCTGCCTATTTGACATTCTTCCTTTGAACTAGGGACACAGCTCCCAATATACATGAGTCATGAGCTCTTAGCCAAAAAACCTGACTTTATCATGTTCTCTCAAATACCTGAAAGGAATTTATAGTGATATGGGGCTTGGCCTTTTCTCCCAGGTAGCAAGTGAAAAGAGGAAAAGGCCTTAAGTTGCCAGGGAGGTTTAGATTGGATATTAGGGAAAAAAAAAAATCTTCACCCAAAGGGTTATCAAGCACTGGGAAGGCTGCCTAGGAAAATGGGGAATAACCACTCTTGGAGGTATTTAATAGATGTGTAGACCTGGCACTTAGAGATGTGGTTTAGTAGTGGACTTGGCAGCTGAGGCTTAAGGAGTGGACTTGATGGTCTGAGACCTCTTTTCACCCTAAATGATTCTAAGAGTCTATTAAACTTTGCCAGGAACTGTCAGGTTTATGAGTCTCCAAACTCTCAAAAAACCATCAACTGGATTTCATACAGTTTTGGAATCAAAGAGGATAATTCCCTGTCTTCCAGCCAGACCACAGTTATGTCAAGGACAATGAGAGCCACCATTTTGCAATACCTGGTCAGACAAAAGTCCATTTTGAAGTCATTGTTACTATAGCCACATCCAGGACCGGAAAAAAAGAGCTCTGGCTTTTACACTTCAAGTCTGAATATCAGGAGCAGTTTGGGAGATTTATATGCCTTTATTGTAAACAGAAGCTAGTTCATGGCTATGATGTGTTGATTTACTGTTCTAAAGCTGTTCCTGTATTATTTTATCACATTACAGATAAATTGCTGCTAAATTTCTGTAGACTTACTATTTGATCAGCTGTCACCTAATGTTTACACTTTATTGACCATTTCGTAAGATTGGACTTTCTCCTGAATGTGCTGCCACAAACCTCTCATGCTTGGTTCTAAAATATTGTGTCCTAATGACCTTGAGGAAGGACACGACAAAGATCACAAAAAGATCACAAAACCATCAAATGGTTTATGTTGGGAAAGACTTAAGATTATCAAGTCCAACCGTAAACCTAACACTGCCAAATCCACCACTAAACCAGGCTACCATGATCATGAAAGATGTGATGATGAACTCTGTGGGAGTGTTTGCATTGTGTAGCTTCAGTCTTCTCTGGCTGCCAGTGGTGAGGGCACAAGGAGCACTTTGCCCTTCAGTATCTTGCCACACAATTTTCTGCTGCTCTTTTCCACCCTCTCTGCCAGCATAGTTTTTTGTGTAATGAACCAGATGTGGGACTTGATTGGGCTGGAAAATATTTAAGGAGTGTTGAGCCTAATGGATAACTGTTGCCTCAGACTGTTAGACTAATGCTACAACTGTGATGTGTAATGTCTTTGGCCATGATTATCATTCTCGCTGACATCCCCTTCCACTGCTGAAGTGAAGCAGAGGAACCAAACTAGTCTTTTGTTATTTACTTTACTGTTATTTTCTATTTGCTTATGGTGACATGGACCTGTTTTGAGATAAAAGACTAGTTTTTCAATATAGCAAGTGCTATAGGTACATATTATATTATTGAATTTTCACAAATATTAAAATGAATGCTGTATGTATAATGTTGGAAAACTTTGCTGTATGAATATAGTTTCTTTTATTTCTATTTTATATATATACACTATATATATAATGTATATATACTATATATATACACTATATATTATATACTATATATACTGTATATTTTATTTCTATCATACATAGTTTCTATTAAGAGAGTTTAGAAATGATGGTGCGATGAATGTATATATATATCTAGGCTATGGCATAATATTAAAATAGAAACTATGTGATGTAAAATGCTTTTTGTAGCCAACTCAGAGAATGGTAAAGTTAATCAGGAAATTCTTCACATTATCCTATCTGGATGAAGATAACAGTGACAGACACCAGAACTCCAAAGGAAGAATTTATTGCCCCTCCTTTATCAGGGAACTGGGGACAGAGTGGAGGAGAAATTGAATGGGGACAGGTTGGGGGTTGAAACAAAGCAAAAGAATGTTTGAATAACACATGAAGATCTATTAATATGCAACATGCTGGTGCTTTTAAAGAAGTGCTCTGAGATGGTAAAGGGTGCTCTTGGCTGAATGCCAGGCACCTGGTCGTTTAACTATTTTGATTTTCTGTCTCCTAATTGTCTATTTTTTTTTATTTTATTAAGTTTCTTAAATTTTACCAAGAAAGTGAACCTCGTTTTTCACAGAAAACAACCTAATTCTCTGGGAATGTTGATTGTGACCAAGTATTATATTTGTAGCTAGCCACGTACTGAAGCAGTTTATTTTGCCTGAAAATAATCAGGTTGCTGTGTTTGATTGTAGCCTGTTCTGCAGTAATTTAATGGAGCCCAAACTAAAATTTCACTTGTAAGGAGGGCAGAGTATGGTATACAGGAAAATACAACTACAGTATGTAGTACTTAATCACATTTAAGCAGTTTTCAGCTCTGCTGGCATAAGGCTCTAACCCAGGCTGTTATTTGCAGTGCTGTGTGGAAATGAAATAGTTTGAATCTCTTTTCAATGACTACCTCTGTCACAATGATCCTATATGGATCAATTTTTTGTTAAAAGTGTTTGAAAATTTAAATGCTACTTAAGCTGATGTCACAACTTTCTTATAACATAAGAAATTCTCACTATGTGAATTATTTTTATTAACGCTTTTTAGTGTTACAGTTACCTGCAAAATATTTTAGTACTCAGCCATAAATGATGAATGAGTGACTACCACAATCTTGTAAAACATTTAAAGGCATGTCTATGGTTAAATGCAACAGGAGTTTGCCAAGTCATTAACAGGCAAGGGAGGAGCAACTGTTTGTAAAGATTCTGCAGGGTTTGGTATCTAGAATCCACTCCCCAACCTATGAAGTTTAGCTGGTGCCTCTGTGCATTGATGACCTAAAACTTTACAGGCATCTGGGAGTTGAGCTGGATGTCATCTTTCTGCAGAAGTAGAGGCAACTGACACTGAATTATTAAAAAAATATGAATATCGCCCTAATGCCGATATCCAACTATGACGGACAAAAGACTCTCTAACAGTTCAAAGTTAGAAAGTGTATGTTTAATTACGACGCCGGGCAGCGTGCGGGATAGCTCCCAAACACACGCGCCCCTACAGAAGATCACAGGGTCTTTTTATGCACAGAAGTATTGAATACCCAAAACACAAATGTTTATTCATGACTTTAGTACATCCCATGCCCCGCTTCGTATGGTAATTAGCCAAAAGCTATTAAGCATGCGTGGTTTGTGTTTTGAAATGGCTCGGTGGTCTTTTTTATGGGGCGGGGTCTCAAAATGATGAAGTAAGTGAGTCTTCTTCGCTTTGACTTTTTCACCTTTAGTGTTGCGTGACAACTGAATCCTGTTTTCCCAGGAGTATTTGATTTATGAATTCATTGTCCTTCTTGAAGCCTATTGATTAGTCAGAATACACAAACATAAGTTGACAGGCCTCATGATTTATCAGTTCCTTAAATCCGGCTTCTGCTTATCAAAAGGGAAGTCTATCTGTCTTACTTCAGCAATATCTGGTTTAACTAAAATCTTTAATTCTTCAAAATTAATGTTTCAACATAGCTTATCAGTGATTACACAGAACCAAATGAAGCGCCAAGGAGTGATGCTGGATGGGTGAGATCATTTTTTGAAATCGCCGTGGCATTCCTTGTGCAATGCTCAGATGCTGGCTTGCAGCTGTGTCCCTGCACAAGAGCCAGAGACATATGCCCACGTATATCCAAATCGCTTCACCATGTGCTGATTCTTCTCCAGCATCTGGCCTGGGGCTCAGATCAAACCTGAGGTCCACAAGGAAATCACACCTGTGAGCATGTGCTGCTGCTTAGCTGGCACAGCTGATTTGCACCTTGAGGCTTTACTTGGTGGGAGGAGAGCCATGGAGATGTATCCAGCATCTAGAACTGTTCTGCAAATCTTAACTAATGGAGCAACCCTTGACAAGAGGTAACATTAGAAGGAAAAGTAATTTTATTTTGTACAAACCAGGTATCACTCAGGCACAAGCGTTCTTCTTGTAGTTTTACTCATTCTTTCTTATTGGGAAGCTTGAAGGTGTGTCTGCACGTGGTCTGTCCAAAAATATTTGTGGCCACAAAGAATTAGGGAAGCTTGCTGTTTAGTTCTCATCATGTGTCTTCTGGGCTGTTCTTAATGGAAGCCACGTAGTCAGTTGGCTTCTGAATGTGTCTTTTACACCTTTCAAAAGTTGCCAGTGCCTGTGAATCGTTTGTCTCTCCTTTTGTCCCACCTCTGTGAGTCATTAGGTAAAACTGCTGATTAACTCATTGCTCTTTTGTCTCTTTCTGGGTGTAGGCTGTTGTATTTAGGTTGTCCTTTGTTTTTCCTCAATCTAGATGTTTCTATAAATAGAAACTGCAGATAGTTGTGAAACTTTATAATCTACTAATTTAGATGCCATTAACACGTGCTTTTCTTTCATCTCTTTTTCTTCCACTTCTTCCTGTTCTCCCACATCCACGCATTTCTACTTTTGCTCTACCCATAACAAGGCTGATATTTCTACTAAAGCTCATCACAGAGTTGTTTGCAGCTCTTCTGCTGAACTTGGGATCTAATGGGTCTGGGAAGGCAGAGGATTGAGAAAAGTGCTTGATGTTACTTTCTATTGGAAAAATTACCTGCTGGTTAGGACAGCAACTCAGGCTTGCTTAAGCTTCACAGGGAGCAATGCAAACATCAATTTCTAAAATTAAAGGTAGCTCATGTGAATGTGCAGGATCATGATAAAAGGAGATCAGTATACCTGTGCTCTGACTCTGGTTACACACTTGTCCTCTCTCCTTCAAACAGTGGGATGGAAAAAGGAAATGGTGAACAGTCATTTCTTCTAGAGGAGACCCACATAGGAATCTACCACAGACAAATGTGGGCTTTCCCAAAAAAAAAAAAAAAAATCAGACTTTTGTCATCTCATGCTATTCTAAAACATAAAAATAAGAAAAATGACCTGATCTTATAAGGAGGTTAGAGGTACTAATTAATGGTTGTGAAGCACTAAGTAGTATAGCAATCAATTACATGGGTGATCCTATGAGAATGTTACTAATTGTGAATTCAGGCCAGAGTTTGAATAGGATATAGTAAATGAGGCATGAGGCCGTGCACTTAGCAATGTGGCTAATGAATCATTGCTCATTAAATGTATGCCATCCATGTACACAGAAAGGCTAAAGGTGCTATGTAAAAAGGTACATGTTATCCTGTAATTAAAGATTTCACAGTGCA
This sequence comes from Chamaea fasciata, assembly GCF_029207755.1. Classification (NCBI taxonomy): domain Eukaryota; kingdom Metazoa; phylum Chordata; class Aves; order Passeriformes; family Sylviidae; genus Chamaea; species Chamaea fasciata. Next base: position 55,762,843 of record NW_027094090.1, on the reverse strand, counting down.
TATAAGAATTACAAATTTAATTTGTCTGGGGAACATTAAACCAGGCATTTCCTATCCTCAGAAACACGACTTTGCAACCCTTACACTTTTTGAATAGAGACTTTTTATGGAATTCAGTAAAAATTGTTTAAATATTGTGTTTCCATTGCTTGTTTTGCCACAGTTGGCACTGAGCTCCTTCTCCCATGCTGCCTTCGCCATCTGGAACAGATGATAAATGGTTTTCTGAGTTGCCTTAAATCCCATCACCAAATCCTATCTTGTGGGCCTATAATTCCTGTCCCTCTTTCTCATGAGAGAACTCAGTCCCATTTCTTGACCGAGCTTGGCTCCATTAAACTTAGAGCTCTGTCAGGTCCTGCCTTTTTTTCTCTACTGTGTTTTTATACCACAGAGACATGCATCTATAAGATGTCAATCCATCTGCCTACATTTGTTAATAACAAATGAGACCATCAGTGATTTAGTATTCTGAAGTTTTCCACATCAGATTAATTAGTTCAGAGAAATGTTTAGTTTAGTCTAAATTAGGTTTTAATGAAATAGCAGAAAAGTGACTATGTATGGAAACTCAGATTGACTGTTCTCTTTCTAAAGAAATCTGAATTCCAGTACTCTGTTGAAGATAAAGGTAAATGAAAAGCAGAGAACCAGATTGCATCCAGAATTGGATATCATCCAATATGTTTCAGTTTGGTATCATAGCTATATTATAAATACAGTCAACAGGAAGTAAATATCCAACAGTAAAATGGATATTAATCAAGTTCAGTACTGATACCTAACTTTCCCCCATGCTCAGCTTATACCATTTCCTTATGTTTAGGTGGAGCTTGAGTGACTCAAATAATTTATACCTTTGTTACTGATTGGTGTAAAATTCTCTCGCTTTGCTTTTAAAGACGCAGTCAAAAAATATAGAGCACATGCCCAGTGAGGGGTGGAGGTGTGTGTTAATACTACAATTTTATCATAAACCAAGTTCATCCAAGGAGACTGATTTCACCATAGAGTTCCCCTCCCTGAAAACATTTCGACAGTGCCTGGCCACAGTTTCTCCACACTGCTCCACCCTCCATTCCATCCCATCCCCCTTAGCAGGTGCTTACATCTGCTGCAGATCTTGTGTATGGGGAATCACTGTGGAACAGGCCTCTGAACACTCCATCCAGGGAGCAGCCACTGTATTTTACCCTTTAATTTCTGTACTCTTATCACATCTGTTAGGATGTGAATACGACTCCTCAGTTTCCTCCAATTGTACCTCCAGTACTCTGCCTTTGGGGTCCCCAGTCATCTTTCCACAACTGTAGCACAATGATCTCTCTGATCAGCACATAAATAATGGCTTTCTGACATAGGGCAGAAATAACGAGTAGTGCAGGGGATGTTTTGTCACGGGCATCTGCAGAAAGGGGAGATGGCACTTGGTGTCCTTTGATCTTTTTTTTTCTAGTATGTTTTTTACTCTAATTGTTCTAGTGCTCTGTTCCTTCACATAATTTATCCACCATTACTTTATAAGATATATTAGGTTATTTTGTTTTCCACTAAATTTAAAATATCAGGCATATTGATTCTTCTCATCACCCTGAATTTGTCAAATTGCCACCAATGTGATCTCTCTCTGCTTTGGATGAGGCTGGTGCAGTGATGCTATTATCTCCACCCTTTTCAGCCTCCATGGCTGGGCAGAGATAACAGATCAAATGGTCACATCCTGCGAGTTTTCCTGGGACCACAGAACCAGTGATTGTCCAGACACTAAAAACTCTACTAAATGTGAGATTCTCAGCTTAAAAAAGCCCATTCATTCATGAATTCAAAATTCTTTTGTATGGTATTCACAGTGTTCTGTGTTCTTTTAAAAAGAAAATAACATTAAGACAGCGTACAGATGAAATTGAAAGAAAAGAAACCAACCCTTCCCTGCTGACAAGCTAATTTTCAGTGCTTTAAGAATTACAGAGGGAAGTAAAATTATTTTATTGCCTTCTTTCATCATTATGTCACAGTACTAATTATGCTCCTGGTGTTCTAAAGTTTATAATTCTATTTCCTGCCATTGAGTTCCTATTTCTTCATGAAATTAATTCCTTAAACACATGCTTTATGCTGCTAGTGAGGCCCTGGTAGCAGACTATCATCTTACAATGACACCAGTGGGTAAGTTTTCATCCACTGCAGAGATAGAAATGATGGAACAAAGACAGTATAGAATAGAAACCATAGAAAAATGATTAATATTTTTCAGAATGATCAGCATATGCTGCCACAGAGTGAATATGAAATCATCACATTTTAATATGGAAAACTGATGAAGCCTAGAGCATAAATAATAAAAGTTATCCAAACATATCTTTGCATGCGTATGAGAGACTGAGTATGAAAGGCACTATACATCCTAAAGATACCTTGCTGCAATCACTGCTTTGCATAGACTTCAGTAAGAGTGACCTTTAATTTCAGATACAATTCCCAGCTGACTTCAGAAAGATCTAAGGAATTTCAGTCAAGAAATGAGCACATCTCTGATAAAGATGGACCCACTGCCACAGCTCTGATAAACTCGGGGCTTAACATGGAACAAAGGGTCACTGCTGTCTGGTTTGGGAAGTGTTAGCAAACTGCTTGGCAGAATAGGCAAGCTTAATAATGACAGCCAGCTTCAAGGTGCCTCCCAATCACTGCTAGAAAGAGATGCATGAAATATGACTCTGTTCTTGCTAAGAATATAGTAAAGTTATTGCCAGAGAATACATAACTGAAGGATTAACCACCAAGGAGAAACAATCCCTCATGGGAACCATGCTTGTGCTACTAAAGGGAGTGCCTTATGGCAATTTAGTCCAATGGCCAACAGCAACAAGACCTCAAAAACATTTTAATGAAGTCCTTAAAGCAATGTTGTGCCTTTTCCCATGGCTTCTAGAGGCCTTTTGGCAGCTGGGGATTTCTGCACAGAAGCCTCCCCTGTGGCACCCCTAAAACTGCAGCTGCCAAACGTGATGGCACAGGGTTTGGCACTGCTGGTTGTATAGCATCTGGGAATGTGCTGGAGAAGTCCTTGGCCAGGGAGGAGTGGTGAGGTACTGCAGCTCCTTTGCTCTATTTGAGCAAAGAGAGGCAAGCTAGGGACCAGGGCTGGAGGTTAACAAATGCTGAGCCCACAGGAAATTCCAGCATTAAGACTAAGGCTCTGCTATTGAGGAACACATTTATACCTAAATGAGGCCTCCAAACACAGGATGCCTGTCATCAGTGCATTCACCTAGCAAAATTTAGTGGTGCAGGTTCCAACCATGCTTTCAGCAACTGTCATGGGCTTGTTTGCAGACACGGTCAGGCATCACTTTGGAGTGTCTATTTCCATGTCCTTTTTTTCTCCTCATTCACGGATTACAGGTGCAACCCCTGACAGAGCCGTCGGAAATCACACCCAATGATATTTGGGAACAGAAACTTAGCCTGATCACTTGAAGCCAATGTAGCCTTTTCCCGAGATCTTTCATCTATAATCAGGAAGATGTTTTTGGTTTTAATAAGTTGATGGCAGACAGTTTTATTTTTAAAATAAAAATTTTAAAAAGCCTTTTTTTTTCTTTTCTTTTTCTTTTTTTTTTTCCCCGTCTTAGTAATTACAAAATTTCTGGTATTGACTGAAACAGTGCATAAGTGAGGCAGATCATGGCAAGATTTTGTTTCAAGAGCCTTGTCTCTCCTGTCCTATTATTCTACTTAAATGTTCAACCTTTTCTGCGTGAAGACCACTAAGTTAGACAAATCATTGTAGTGATTTTTGTCATACGAGCAAGTGCTTAAGGCAAATTTAGATCATCAGAATAATTTCCCATTTTTCCTACATTTAAAGATATTTTGTATCTTATTTTCTGTCCTGTTGCTACTTATCTTAAAAGGGAGTTTGTAATAGAAAAGGATTTTTGTCACTGAACCAGTCATTTTTCTGGCACACTGCACTGCTAGTAATGTGATTGCTTAAATAAAAATTGGTGCAGCTTTAACATCATAATATATTCACTCATTTCTTTGCCTTTCATTCTAATAATGTAAGACATAATGAACTCTTGGTAGATACAGTAATATCCCATAAGTATTTCTACAGGATTTATGTTGTCATTTAATATTATTTCAAAGGACAAAACATAACTCTTGCCGTTTTGCTCAGCTACTCATTTTGTGATTTTTTTGTTCTCCCACTATCACTGAAAAGAAATGATCAAATTAACCATTTTAACAAGCATTTGCTAGTTGTGCCTACATACCATTCATTTAAATGACTTGTGAAATCAATCAAATAATGGGGCCTAGTCTTCTTTCCCTGAATAATGACTTCAAGGAAGATCCACCTCCCTCTCCGGGAAAGAATGGATAGCTGGGAATGCTCAGGGGAATAAAAGGATTTAAAGCACCGCACATAAAAGGCTCAGTAGAAGAGTCTTTGAAAATAAATGCAGGCTTCAACAAAGGATGAGAAAGAAAAGGGTACAGAGGGAGCGGCTTGATGTAGATATGGACAGCGCATACAGAAGAGGCTGCTGAGGAGATGCATAATACCCCAAGAGAATGAGCTATAGGTGCTGCGCTGTAGGCTGAGGAAAATGCATTTTGATGAGGGGCACAGGATGTGCAGAGGCTGGCTGTGGCTGATGGGGTAATGAAGAGACCTCAAAAGGAATCTAGTCTGGAAAATTAAACTAATTATCTCAAAACAAAGTGTTTGCATGTCCACTAGTATGCAATGAGCCGTTCTTCACACCCAAAAAATTATGAAGGTGGCAAAAAGAGATGAGGTCCATTCAATATTTTAAAAATTTTAACAACTCTTTTTCCTATATCCCATATTTAGGATTAATTGAAAATAAAAGGTGCCCGATTTCTCATCAGTCCAGAGTGGTGAAAAGAATCGCAACATTGCCTCACAGTTACACAACTTCTGTCTGAATTTTTTGCATTTGCAGCAAAGTCTCATTAGAGGATTCTCTTAGAGCAGGACTGAAGTAGACTGTAGCATTTCTAGTGAGTGTTTACATACACTTCTCCAGAAAACAAGCAAACATAGAAATGATTAAAGAAGATGGTGAGTAATCTTCTTAGATTAGCATCCTTGGAGTTCAAAAGATTTTTTAAAAATTTAATCTATTTTCTCAGTTTTTGTTGTTTCAGTAAGTTGTTGGTGGGTTAAACACATCATTAAAAAGGAATGCGTATGTGATTAACATTTTTAATTGTGTCAGAGCTAACAACTTCATGGGGAAATGCTAGATCATCATCATTACCTGACAAAATTCCAATAATATATATTCAGCCACCCCCAATTATTGAAGTAACAGCTGAGTCACGAGATTTACTCATGGATACTTGGCATTACTCTCCTCTGAGACTACCTATTGGACCAGACCAGTCATGGGTCTGACCAAATATTGTAGTGTCTGTTTTTCTAGGAGTGTTTGCAATGCTTTATGAAGATGATGTTTGAGCAGTTGAATAATGTCGGTCTGGAAGAGCCTAAAAATGCCACTGTCCTTCCATAATTCTTTGCTGAGACTCAGATGCTGCAGTGTTTTCTGAATGATACAAATTTAAAAATAAATATAACAATTGGGACCATGCTGATGTGGCAGGATAACCAGAGGTGGGTGCAGGATTTTTGGATGCTGAAGAGCATCATCAAGACCCTCTTCTGTAAGTTGATGCCATACTTTCACCATCCTCACATGAGATTTCAGAACCCAGAGCCATGTGCAGGTAAATGACTGCCATCCATTAGTCTTGCAGCCTCTGACCATTACTTCTTGGTCACTAATTCCTTTGAGGTGAGCAGGTACACCACAGGTCAAGAGGGTACGGAAATTTTGTCCTCGGCAGTGCTGTGGGTGACACCTGAGAAGCTCTTCAAGGCTCTGATCTCCAAGGCTTCTGAGAGAGAAGCCTTGATAAGATCCTTATCTTATTCTTCTCCTTCCAGCCTACTGCAGCTGCAACTACATACATAAGGCTTTGCTCAACCTCTGAGCAGTCAAGCCACTGGGTTATGGTGCCCCTTGAAAAACTCCTCTTTCTATCATGGTACGCATTTTTTGGAAATGTAATTTCTTTGGAGCTGCAGACTGCAATTACCTGAGTGTTTTCACAGGTGTTAAGAGGGTACTTCCAGTGTGGTAGAGGAGACTGAAGTGTGGGAAAAAGAAAGATATTGCAAAAAAGGTGGCTTTGGCAGAAAAGGCAGGAAAAATGAGAAAGGAAAGGCTTTGGATCCAAAATTCAGATAACTGAGGATAAAGCAGGAGGGATAGACGCTGCTAAATTGATTGAGGAAGGGCAGTTGGCAGAAAATATGAAGATATTTCTATTCAGGTACTGCTATTCATGCAGTACCTGACTGTGCAGCCTCCTTCAGGCTTTGAGGAAACTCTTCAGGGTCTGACAGCTTTGGGGAATTCCTGCACCCTAACTACATACTGGAGGTTCTTGTTATGGAAGTCCACATGAGGATTTTTGACCAACTACTCTATTGAGTGTTGGAATGCTGTAGAGTTCTGGTTTCATGCAACAGGAATCTGCTTTGTGCACATCAACATCATTTTGAAAAACCAGTCAGTATGTGACAAATGGGTACAGTCTGGGTATTTGCTTCAAAACTGCCCTATTGCTATGAATTACTTAAAGTTAACAGAATGACTGTGCCTTATAAGTGCATGAATATATCTCTTCATGACCATGATCAAGAATTTTTTTTCCTTAAGGGTTCCATTGAAAAGTGTATGAGGAAAAAGAAACAATATGATTACTGCTTATTGTTTCTGGCTTTCTGCAAAATGGAGAAAACTAAAAAGAATACTTTGTTAACAGGACAGCTGTGCAATAATACAAAAAACTGCATTCCTACTGTGCTTTTCTGCCATGTTGTAAGTTTTTCAACCCCAAATAAGTTTGTGTAGTAGATGAAAAATGTACTGATTTTGTAAGTATAAATCTTTGAGAAATGTCATATGCTTCTTTTTTTGTTTTAAGACCAAATTAATTGAAAGATCTGCAGCCCTGAGGAAGGAAATAGTAATCATCTGTGAAACTTGATTTCTGTATTTGTACCATAATGGTGAATTATTTGCATATCTTTTGTCTAAAAGTTAACTTTTGTTGATTTCCTAAACCCTAAAGAATAGTCTGAGCCCTCCTCTTTGCAGTGTCTGAAGCTCCGCAGAACTCACATTGATAGGCCATATCATCATGAAAATATGCCCTTTCTTAGCTTTCATGTGGGTAATTTTCTTTCATGTACTAGTATTGCTAAGTTTAGCTTGTGGTTGGGTATCTCAGACTGTGGCCAGATGAGCAGTTAGGGCTGGAAACAGACTTCCTGCCTTTGCTCTGTACCTGTGCCCTGTGCACCAGCTGTAATGTGGAATCTTGGGAGCTGGTTGAGATGAGGGTCAGGGGTTTTCAGGAGCAGTGGAGATCCATTCTTGTGCCTCTCTAGCTCCCAGACTAGCTCGAATCTCAGCACCCCTTAGCACACGGAGTTCATTGTTTTTCTGTTGGGACCCTGTCCAAACTATGCCCTTTGCTAAAGAAATTTCATCTTCATGGAGGCTTCAGACATCATGTAGAGTAGATCTCCTTTTACTTACCATGCATCCTACTACTACTCCTGCAGTAAAACTAGCAGGGCAGACTTGGGTTAGTTTAATACATGATGCAGTTTTCAGAAAACTCCAGAATGTAGCAATGTCATCCTCCGTTGGTAATAATCATGAAGGCAGTATTAAATGCAAGGTTTGGCCTGCGTGTTGATGATTGCACCTGTTTGTTACCTCATTTGCGAAAAGTCGAGATCTGAAAGATGAATTAACACCTTTTTCCTCTCAGTGCAGAACCATTTTCTGTATTTGATTCCTCCCCTAGCCTATCTTATCAAAAAGCTCATAAAAATGGCACCAGCCAAGAGAGTTCACTTTTAATGAATATTCTTTGATGTAGTATTTCACTGTGTTTTTAAGGGTGAATCTACAGCTGATCACACATTTTTTCCCTAGTGAAGATAGGCTGTAAAGTCATATCTGGCAGAAGGGGTTTTTCTGTAACTTCTTCATTTTTTGTGGAAGGTGGTTCTCTGTACCTTTTTCTGAGAACCAGGAGCTGAGCAAGACTAAACAATAAATGCAACTGTAGCAGAGATCTGGACTGCAGAGAAATACCCTCACACTAAGAAACCCATAGAAGCTGTTGCAGCAAGGTGAGATATGGTTTGCAGAAGCTCTGAACCTCAGTTGTGTTTATCCCACAAGCTGTCACCAGTGTGGCCACGCTGTGAGGAAGCACAATCCCTAAGATGGACTGCTAGAGAACTTCACTGTAATTTCACTGCAACATCAAAACTTCAAAAAATACGTGTACAGATATTCCTGTGTCTCTGTCTCTTCACTACTTTTTTGAACTAAAGTTGTGGCCCTTCAGCTTCTCTAAGCAGATGGGATCTAAGAGCAATTCTACCTAAGAAAGGGCTATAGATGGAGGATTATCAAACTACAGTGTGTGAGGTGGGGAGTGGCAGAAACAAGCTCCTTTTTGGTACACTTTGTCACTTCTCTTCCTCTGTGAGTTAATGCCTTTCTTTTCATGCTTGTTCATGCTTCACTGATTCTCTCTCCCACTAGGCTCAAATTCTGCCTCTCAGCAGCCAAGGGGTATGGTGAATAAACCCTGAATGCAGACAAGGAGTGCTTAAGATCAGGAATCTCAGTCTGCAGGATGAACCGAGAGGCTGGATACCCTGGCTGAAGTCTGCCAAGGCTCAGAGGAGCAGAGCAGCATGCCAGATCCTCCCTGGATTTGAGCACATCAGCCTGGTAAGTGTCCAGTAAGGGGGCCCAAAGTGCAGTGCTGCTTTTGTGGTACACAATCACTGTTACAGTGGCTTTACTATAGAACTCGTCTCAAAACCAAACCAGTTTCCCAAGCTAAAACAGAACGAGGCCTTGAAGACAAATAATGATGTATTTGTATAGTGTATTTCTTTTTACCAGCAAACAGGAAAAAAATCACATTGATTCCAGATTACAATGTTAGAGACGCATGAAGAACATCTGTCATTATGACAGAATCATAAATCATCATGCCGAAACCCTGACATGCCTTTTTTCAGTGGCAAAGTAATTTTTTAAAATGGGATATAATTAAGTTGCTTAGAGCCACATATTATCTATTTTAAGCCTATTATTTTTCTCATGTGAAAACTGTCAGGTGAAACACACTGGTTTGGTTTTGGTTTTAAATGAAGCTAATAAAAAAACTGACCACTGTTCATCACAACAATTCAGGGTGCTAGGAACTGTCCTATGTGAAGAAATTCTAAGGAAAATAAACCTGTGAGTAAGTGAAACCATGCTGTAGGTGCACCAGCAAACCATCCTGACATGGAAGACAGATAAGTAGTAAGAGGCCAGTATATCTGCATCAGGAATTCTCCAGTGACTTGAAGATCAGAAAGGAAATCCTGCAAAGAGTGAAATCAAGGGCATATTGTAGAAGCAGTGGCCTGCTGGGGCAATCCTGACTTGATTAACAGCTCTTCTCCCATGGGAAAGCACATACCAAAGGAAAAGTCTAGCCATAAATACCTGTGTTTTGACGTACAACCCAGAAAACTGGGCTGTGAATGTGTGTGGGATGAATGATAAGAGCTAGAAACATTGGCTCTACTTTTCTTGGTTTTGTGTGGTTACTTTCTCTCTCCTCCTGGCTGGCTGTGTAATTGATCCTAAAACTTGTACACAGAAGAAACATGTAAATACTCAGGTGTGTTTTATAAAGACGATCCTGCTTGATGACAAAGTGGTGGTCTGTTACCCTCAATCTCAAAGCATGTAAGTGAGACAGGTAATAAAGCAGTGGCATAAACATCTAGGGATAAAACTAAAAAGAATCAGTCACAAAATAAGTTACAACTTTCCTGGAGCATAAAATGGAAGAGAGAGATATTCCATAAATACCAAGAAGTTAGAGGAAGAGAAAGGCAGAGGCACAAATAACAGATACCCAGAGTTGAGGGAAATGTTTTATTAATTTTGCTACTTTCTTCACAGGCACATAAACATTAATGACAGGTAATGATAATGCTATTTTTTTAACAGAATGACATATGCCAGAGTAGGGAGAAAAACAAGTAAAGGAGTGTTTGAATAAGTCAGACATACACAAGTCTCTAGTGCTTGTTGAAATTCACTTAATACCGACTGGGCTCTTGACTCATCTCTGAAAGTTCCTGAAGGAGTGGATAAGTCACCAGGGCCTACAGCAACTATGTAGCCTAAGAAGGAAATACAGTCAGCACCATACTTACAATTTTTGGTAATGAGCCGAAATCTGACATTACAATATACATTTTGCAAATTATTTTTAACCAAACACACACTTGGTTTAAAGCTTTGCTCTTCCCATCATGGCACCTCGGTTTTAAAGAAGGAAAAGAAAAATTTAGTAAGGTTTTTGTTTCTTAAATCTGGCATTCATAGCAGGCTTAGATTTTGACACTATTAATAAGTTGTTGGCTGTTTGCAGGGTTATAACCATTCCTGCTTTTGAAAATGGGAAAGGAAGAGCCTAGGGAATTACAGAGTAGTCTGCCTAATGTCAATACTGAGAAAGATAATGAGACAAATTATTGAGAAGTAATTCAAATTATTGAGAAGAATAATTCATACACACCATGAGAAGAAGGTGATAAGAAGCATCCAATATGAATTTGTCAAACTAATCTAATTTCCTTCTTAAATAAGGCAACTGGTCCAAAAGATAAGGAAAAGCAGTTCAAACGACTGTATGTAAGACCCAAGATGTGTCTTGACCTGAGTAAGGCTTTTGACATCGTCCTACATGCTCATAAATGAACTAGGGAAAGCTGTTCCATTTGAAATCACTCCTAATTCAATCCACTGTCAAAAGTAAACCTAATGCATGGTGGCTGGTAGCTGCACATGGAGGTTTCTTGCACAGCTCCTAATGGATAGGCTTCTGTTAATGTTTCAATAAAAATTTAGATGACAGAATTAGAAATAATTTTATACCTATAAGCTTGGTAGGTGACAATATGTAAAGATTTGCAGAATGTGCTCAAGGACTGATTTGGAATTCAAAAATATCCTGATAGATTGTGAAATCCAACATGAAAAATTTGAACAAAGGCAATTGCGGAGGGCTACATTTGGGAAGATGAAATCAAAAGCATAACCACAAAATGCCACTGCAGACAAAGATCTAGTGATTAATGGGGGCTATGAATGAGCCGATGGCATGATGCTGTTGAGAAAAAGAGAAGAATGTAATTCTAGATTTTCTTGAATTGTCCGCTCAAGATAGTGTATGTAAGATGAGATAATTAGTATGCTCTTCTTGGCACTGGTGAGGCCTCAGCTAAAATACTGTTTTACTCTGAAGCACCATCATTTCAGAAACAGGTAGATCAGCTGCAAGCAATCCAGAGATCAACAGCTATGAAGACTGGAAAATTTGATCCATAAAGCAAGGCTGAAGTTCTAGTTTAGTTTTAATCTTAAAAAAAAAAAACAAACCCAAAACAAAAACCAAAAAAGTCCCCCCAAATTTATATGAACTTATAAAAGTTCAACAGTCTTTAAGTACATAAAAGGCTATTACAAAGAGGATAGTTTAATGTTTTTTCATGCCCACTAATGACACACAGAATGACAAGTAAACCGTTCCCAGCTATACTACAATAAGTATGACAGTAACATACTCCAACTAGAAGAAAAGATTACTGCTGGAATATATTACCCAAGGAGGTTGTATAATACTTGCCATTATTGATTTTAGATACAAATCAGAGGGACTGCCATCTACATTTATCAAGAGAGTTGTGGACTTCCTTTGAAGCTAGAAGATGGGCCAGGTGCATGTTTTGTAGCAGGTGGCTGAGATCACTGGAACTGTGACAGAGCATACAAATTATTACAAGGTAATCCATGACATATTTTCACTAAAAAAGCATTTGAAAATTCCATGTTTGGTTCTGAGCATATTCTGTTGCTGTTATGGAATATTGCACAGGTTGCTCTCTGCTATGTTTTTTAACATCTTTCCCTTGATTTTGTGTTGTGGGATTTTTGGTTTGTTTTCATTTTACCTCAGGAAGGCTTGGTACACCTTTGATTAAAAATATTGAGGAATAACAAACTATGTAACCCCTTGAGATTCCATCCAAATCTATACTTCTATGATTCATGCGCAAGCTACTCTATTTTTCTGAGCTGTTGAAGAGCCTTGCAAGCACGAGTTAATTATTAAACTAGTTCTTTTCCCAGGGCAGTAATGATCTAATCATTTATGATAGTGATCAAATGGGGAATTAAACAAACGTATCCAGAATAAACACAGATCAAATAATCTTTGCCAATGGAAAAGGACAAAATCTTGTTTTCATGCCAGTGGGTCTGCAAAACAACAGCACAGATATAGATGTCAGTAAAACTAACAAGTGCAGACTTCTCAACCTGTGAGAAATTCTGTTTTAATAATTCTTTTTATTCGAAGTTTTAGGACATTTTTCTATCTTGGAAAATTAGAAGAATGGGAATGAGAAAAAAATGCAAGTGTTTTGAAAAGGTTGGAAAGTTTTGAGGGCTCGAATTACAACTGAACATTTCAACATTCAAAACCCAAAATGTTGCAGTCCTGGTGTACCACATATATATCTCTATATATAACTATCTTAGCTAGGGGAGCACAGAGCCCTCATATACACAAGAAAATGCCAACCAGAATTACTGTGCAAGTAAAATAGCATTCTGCAATATGATATTTTTTGTGTTAGCTAAAAATAAATCTCTTTAAAATCATACTCACAAAGGAGAACTGAGCAAACTCATTTCTTTTTCTTGGTAATTTTTTTTACCATTTAAAACTAAGATTTTTTCAAAAAATATGTTCTTTTTTAAAAACTCAAACCCAGATAAAATTTCTGACAAATTCTAGTAACTACTTAATATGAAAATAACTGGCTCAAAAATGTTTTCTAGAGAAATCTTTGCTCATCAGAGTGGACTATAGTGTTGACCAAAATATGTCTGTAAACTGGAAGTGTTTTCAGTCACCATTGTTATTTTGATCTAGTGAAAGATGATCCTCAAAGATAGGATCAGGGTTACGACTTTCCAGAAATTTATAAATATTTAGTTTTGGTGTTTATAGGGTATACTTCAGTGAATGTCCACTGGTTCTTTTGTTCTTTTAAAACCATACATGACATTTAGACACTAGAATAAGGATTTCATACTGCACAAGAACTTCCTCTCTTAGAAGAAAACCACTGGACCTTGTGAATTTTGCTATGTAAATGGATAAATACTGACATAATACATCTGGCTTGCATCAGGTAAATCATTAGATACCCCACCTTTGGATCAGCAGCAGTAAAAAACTTGCAGAATATCAAAGACCCTGGGACAAATATGTCAGGTATCAAGGGCAGCCTTAATCCCAAACCACAGGGAGGGACAATTGAACAATGGGGGTTGGGGTAGATGACTTTTGAAGGTCTCTTCCAAACTGAGCTCTTCTATGATTCTGTGACCCAAGAGAAGAGAACTCAGCTTAGCTGAGCTCACTCAGGGCAGCCCTGGCAAGGCCATTTCTTGCTGGGACCTGTAAATGTGAAGGTGGACTCTTGGATTTGCAGGCCAGGGTGTTGGTACAGCTCCACTGCACGTGCCAACAGACTAAAGTGTCTTAAGCAGCTTAAATACCCTTAAGCAGCTTTGAAGACTTAGATACTGTAAGCTTATAAAGCAGTTTAAGCTGCTTAAACCACTCTAGGTCTTTAACAAGGGCCCCACGATGCTGCTCCTTGCCTGGCGAGTGAAACAAAGCTGGCTGCAGCTCCCTCGCCATGGGCTGGAAGGATGGAGCTGCAGGGCTGCCACAGATCCAGCAAGAAATCTGCTGATATTGACATACTTTGTCAATGATGCTGTACGAAATAATGCATCATATACTCTCTCCCCTTGGTTAACTCATTGTGACTTTCTTTTCTTTTAGCTGCCTCACTTCCCAAGCCACCACTGTGTCTTTTTATTCTATTTTCACCATTTAGCTCAAGCTCTTTCAGTATCTCTTTTCTGTCTAATTAATTCTTCCTAAAGAGATCAGTGGGCTTCTCTTACTGCTGTGATACGCTTTTATGAAGAAAACACGTCTCAATTCAGCCTATTCAGTCCACAGAGCCATGCTGGGGGTAACTGTTCATTTGTATCACGATGGTTTAACCTAAATCTAGAACTTTTTTCTCAGAAGAAGGGCATGAGTTGACAGAAGCATTGTGGAAAAACCCAACCATGTAATCCCAGGAAGTACCAGTGGCAGTCATTAAGTTATCACCTACAAAATCAGGAAACCAGATGGGAGAGCACTGTTCAGAAGAAGGAATACAATGCACTGAATCTGTGTCACAGTTTCTGGCATTTTGGACGTTTCATAAAGGATGCAGGAGGAGAAAGTCTGGGGACAGCTCTCCAGAAAAAAATTGGTACATTTATGTTCCTACACTGAATCTCTTAGGGCTGAAAGGGCTTTGTTTTCAGTTTTTACTCCAACTGTCTGAATTTGGGGGATGCTGCGCAAACCACAAGTCATGTTGTTCTTACCAAAGGATGTAACACCCCCTCCCCCTCACACAGAAGACAGCTGCTGAGTGTAGGTTTGGTTTGGTTTAGTGACAATTCACTTTGAGCTCCCATGCTAATAACTTAGGGCAGTGGTGATAATATTCTGGAGCAAGCACTTGAGTTGGATGTGATATGCTTGCTGCAGAGGATCCTCTCGGGCCTCCATCATCCCATTTTTCTTATGTTTGAACTGAAGAACAATTTTCTTGTTGTTTCCAGCTCCTTTGCAAGGAACGTTCTCATCTTTTTCATATCCTTCACCCATTTCCTGGGGCTGTATCCTAACTTCTCAGGTGTTCTCTCTCCATAGTCCTCAACTTAACTGGGTCCATATTTTTCACAGGTTTATGGAGTCCCATCACATTTGCCTTTGTATACATCACATACTTCAATCACAGGTTAAGAAATGTAACTATAAAGCTGATACTCAATCAATGGTATTGAAAGACTTGAGAGCATAAGCAGGAAGAGGGATAATGGTCAGCCCTACTTACTGATCGATTTTTTTCTGATTATCTATGTTATGCATTCCTAAATGACGCTACCTATCACCATAGTGTGTATTGAATGCACCATGTCAAATGTGATATAATTATTCTAGCATCATTTACACTTTCATTAGGGCTTGATTTCTACCAAATGTTATTTTTTTCCAGTATCCTGAAAGCATGTTTGTCTCCATTTTTATCAAAGAAAATGATTTGTAGCATGATCTATTCTTTTCAAGTCATCAGTGAATTTTAATCTCTTCACCTATTTATCCAACTATCAATAATCACTTCCTTCAAAAATGTGTTTGAAACCCCTACATATGATGTCAATAGGATTCACTAGCTTGGTGAGTGATTGAAATTTGTTTTTCTTAAATATTGGTTAGATATGCTTCCATCAGGTGACACCACTGGCAGTTAACAGATATATTTGGAGTGGAGTTTTGGAACTCCCAGTTCTATGGGAACGTGGTTTCCTTGGGTTCATGACTTGTGTCTACATCATCTTCCTAGTTGTCCCAGCTTCTTCTCCAGCTCCAGCCAGTTTTGTAGGAAAAAGGGCAGGTTGTCTGGAGTACCTGTGGGCTTTGTGATCAGTAGATCAGTGTTACCTGCTTGGTGTCCATACAGCTCTCAGGCTGGAGAAGGTGAGCTGCAATCTCCATTTCATTCAGCTCCAACAGTAATTTGGCTCTCATTCTTCTCTAGGAAGCTGCTCATTTGCAGCAACAATTAAGGAGGGGAATTGAGGAGGATAAGGTTAATTGTAAGCATGGAAAAGTCATCTTTTTTAACCCTGAAAACTATATGTAGAGATCTATTCACAACTCATGCGTTTTCTTTGCCATATATTCTATTACATCTGAGGAAACAAAGGTCCTATTCATGTTACAAGAGAGTTTGGGTAGTTTCACAACTAAAGCATTTTTTAACATTAGTGAAACAGAAAATAGAAATCAGGCATCAGGTCATGTATACAGGCCAGGGTTTGGCAGACATTTACATTTATGCCCAAATTTCAATTTGAACTTGATTTCCCTTGACTTCCAGGAAACATCAGGGTGTGTTAAAATTAACTCTGCTGCTTTGAGGTGACAGCAGCACTGTATGTTTGCATGGCTTGATAGACAACTGTGTGTGCACCAGAAGTATTTTGTTGACTGTGTTAAGCCTGGTGAGGTCACACAACTGTGCTGATCCATTCACCAATGGAGAAAGAAAGTTTTCAGTGCTGCTGCTGCACTAAATCACCCAGGGCTGGCAGGCGGCCAGGGTCATGTTGCTGGGCAGATCATCAGGTGTTGGCCAGTCACTGAGGGCTGCTCACACAGCAAAAATGTGCAGGACAGCAGACCCACCCTTCCTTCCTTCCTTCCTTCCCCAAAGTCAAGATGACTGTCTCCTTGATGAGTCTGTAGGATTACAGCTGATCTTGCTACAGGACAGCATGGGGCTTCTATAAGCCAAATGGTCAGTTTTTCTCATCCCTCCATTTTCTCCCAAACATTGATACTCCCATTACTGTTTAATACATATGTTTTAAAATCTTGTTGAGATGAAGTAAACAATAGTTTATTTCAACTTCAAAAAATAACTTGTATTTACACTTGTTCCTAGCTATTTTTTTTCTTTTTTCCACCTTTGGTGGCTACCTTCTTCAGCTAATGGATGACACAGAGAATTGCCTGAATCTATTATGTGTCTGTGAACACCAAATTCCTAGATTGCAAGACCAGCCCTTTGCTCTGCTGGAAGTCATCTCAAAAGGTAGATAAAGATTTAGGAAGAAAGCCAGAGTTTGCACTCTACCAATATTAATTTCATGCATTCCCACCCGCATTCTTCATTCAATAATTGGGCTGTGCTTCCATGTCCACCCACATCCTGCCTTGACACACATCCACGTGCGGATGACGGGCAGTGACAGGTAAGCCAGCCAGCCTGCAGGCTGAGTCACCCCAGCAAGGCAGACTGTCATCTGGCAACCAGGATGGAGAAGAAGGAAGTATGCCAACCAAACAAGTGATCTGAGCAATGCATGGCGCCCCACATGCCAAAACAGAGGTTGCATAATGTTGGCAACGACAGAAACATATGGAGGACACAAGAATGCATTTCCAAAATGGCCTTCATGGTAGGAATTAAGAAATACCAAAACTCTGCCTGGTTATTTTCATGGACCACTTTAGTGATGAAGATGAATATAGCAATCAAGAAATAGAGCATTGCTGTGGTATAACCCTCTCAGCATTTTTGTTTATTTTGGGTGTCTTTTCCTCTGCATGGAGGCTCAAAAGCAGGATCACAAACACAGTTTATGAGTATGGAGCAATTATGCTATTTGTTGGATTGTACACACAATAAATGGCTGTGAGTAATGTGCTATTAGCCTAAGCATTAATACCCTCACCACCTCTGATGCAGTTAACCACTGGATTTCTGCTGGTCAGGCAGATGGTAATCACATGGGGAAGTGCCAGACTCCATTGCTCTTTGCAATAGGATGATCCTCAGTTTTGCTGAGTTGCTATATTCTGATTTTTTTTCCTCAGTTTTAAAATTATTTCAGTTGTTAGTTTTTCCTTGAGTCCTCAAGTGACTGCTGACAACTCAACAATTTAACTTCTGTTCTTGATTCAGGTTTTTTGTAATATATATCTTTCTTGCCCTAAGTGCTTGTATTGTCATTTATAGGTTCGCAAACTTTTTTTAGTCAAGCAGACTTGGGGTCGCATGGCTCACCTAGGCCTTGTGTTAAAATAGTATGAGTGTGAAAGATCTAGCAATATGGTGGGAGACAGACGATCTGTACTTGTTTTTTGATGTAATTTTAAGCACCTTGCTGGCTTAAACATGTGGGTCTTGCCAGATGGCAAAAAGAGCCAGAAATAGATACTGACACAAACACCCTGCAGGGTCAGATGTTCTGTATAACTGGTGGTATCAGTGATGTCTTTGTAAAGCCCAGCAGAAAAGTCTGGGAAGGATGGGCAGAACAAGTGAGGTAAGCCCAAAAAGGGTGCATCATAAAGAAGATAAAAACGCAGAAGTAAAAATTCTATAGTCCTGAGACAATGAGAAGTGCGGAATTACAGGAAGGAATGTGAGAGTAAACAAATCAGTGACAAATAACATCTTTTGTAAGGATGCAAAAGAAAGATGAACAGAGATGTATCAAGTACCTAACACCTGAAATTGAAACTCCTGCCGTGGTAGGAAACCACAGATATTGTTTACCAAGTTACAAAAAATCCTGTGTGGGGAGTTGAAACAGGAAATGGGCTGATCAAAAGCAAAGATAGGGAAATATGTACAACAGAGATAATATGGATCAGCAAAGCATTTTAAAGAAGTCAGCAGCAGAATGTTAGCCCTACTTTGACATGAGATTCTGTAACATGAGATGATGTGAATCTCTTTAAAAAGAGATTGCTGTTGGTGAGGTGATGACATCAAAAAAGCAAGTTGTAGTCCAGTAGGTAGCAGCAAAACCATGATGAAAGACATTCTGGTTGTAGTAAAAATGCAAAGACACCATGATGTCACTGCAGAACTAAAATTTTTAAAGTTGTTGGAAAAAAACCTAGGAAAACATGCCAAATTTTTACAAGAGGAAACATGGAGTTGTTGAAATTTTAAAATGTGAGACTGGGAAAGTGTCTCTCTGCACTATGCTATAGGGGAGGTCATTTGCAGTGGAATCCTGAGCAAGAGGACACAAAATTGGAGGAGAGCAGCCTCTGGACTCAGGCCCAGAAAACCAGATATTCATGCAAAAGAGCGTCCTGAAAGAGCACATGCAATGACACGCTTTGCTCATCGCCATCTTCATTGATTATTTCTTCAGGTTGCTTGACATGGGCCTCAGGAATGCCCTGTGGAACTTCAGCACTCAGCTTTTACTCCATCATCACAGCCTTGCAGAGACGGGTGGATGGCTGCATCTGGGATTCCATCTAGGTAAGAAGCTGGTTCACTTGGAACACTGGTGTGAAACAAGGCTACACTAGCTTTCTGGGGCTGTTTAGCATTATGATACATAGCTACTGTGTAGGCAGCAGCAGCAGCATTCTGTGGGGTGGATTGCACATATCTTGGAAGCATAAATTGTGCTAGTAGCACTGTGTTACTGAGCCACAGACCTGAAAAAACCTGTGAAGATACATAACCTAGCAAAAGAAGTAAGCCAGGCAGAATTCAAAATCAGTTATCAAGAGCAAACATCCCTGAAAGCTTAATACCAAGCATCAAAGTCATGCTAGAAAACACAAATTCTGGGAAAGCAGATCTTGCCAGTCTTGTCCATATCCCACTTCTAACTAATTAGGGAAGAACTGACAGTAAAAATAAGACAGTCTTCCACTGCTCATACTCATTTCAGCATATGGAAATTCAAGATATTCAGTTCAGATGAAAAAAAGATTCTTTAGAATTATTATTTACATGTAATTACAATGCTGAAATAGATCCTGGAAAACAGAGACATCAAAGATGCTAGGTAAACTAGATGCCTTGGGAAAAAGAAAGTGCCTGTGAAAAAGTCTGAATGTTGGCCTCTGTCTCAGCATAGAGTTGAACTTCCCACCACAGTCGGCAGGGAGCATGGCATACAACTGTGCATTCTCTGAATGCCAGCCCCCAAAAGAATTCCCCCAGAGATGATCCAGTGGGTATGAAGGAGACTCACCTGATGGGAATGATGGTGATCAATCCCAACCATGTGTGCTAGAAACAAGGAATGACAGTAAGAAATGGAAGATGCTACCTTCCACAGCAAGAATAACATGAGGGCTGCAAAGAGGATCCAATATATTCTCCATAAGTGCTTTGTTTGCTCTGCAAAGCAAAACTTGCATTGGCCAGCTTGCCACTGGAGCTGGTTCACTGGTTGTGAACGTTACTGAAGGGGAGGAAAATAATGCTCTTGCTCCAGAGATGCAAAGGGTAGCTGCTGTCCAGGTGAAAGCACGGTACCAAATACTTCAAGGAGCCAGGGAAAACCTCTTGCTGAGGCATCACTGTGTAATTGCTGCAGCCATGGTGGACTGGGGAGAAAGTCCTTTGTCAAGAAGAGTTGGCAGGTGTGGCACTCAGGTAGTCATGCCTGTGGAAATTACTTGATCCCTGATTAAAGGGGCTTTGCCTTTCATGTATCTTCAAAGGAATCTAGAGTCTACTGGTATCATTAGCAATGATGGCTTATTTTCATTACCTAGACTGAATGAAAGATATTTAATCAAACTGTATTTTATTAGAGACAGTTCTGCTGTTTAACCATAAATATTTGGTGTGCAGTCTGGTGTCGATCTGCAAGGTTAGTAATATCTATAAAAGAAGTAGTTGTTTTTTTTTATTTGCATTATCTACCAAGTTGTTTTTGCTTATTAAGTTTGAACTTAGACCTGAGTGTACTTTTTGAGGTGAATCCTTGTTGAAATAAGGAGGCACATTGAATGCATTCAGGATATATTGTTTCTGCTACAATTCCCAGTCATTTTCTTAGCCATGTTTTAACACAAAACCACTAAATCTATGCTTCTTCAGAAAAGTAAATCTCTACAGTCTGTTCTCAGCTTTCTTCTACATTTCTCATAATATCAAGCCCACACATAGCCCAGATTCCTCAATGGTAGCTGGTGAAATTTTTCCACTTTCTTGTGCTATATATATTCCTATGTCCTGAGCAGCAGCCTGTGTCTGTGTTTTGAGTGCAGACTGCTGTTATTTTAGATACCTGCCTCCATAAAGGAGCATCAGTGTTTCTTACACATCTTCATAATGAGAGTTTTTTCATTACTTTCACCTTTTTCAGAGGCTTAACCTGATTTCCAAAATGAGGTTGTTCTTGTTCTCCAGGTTAAATAACTAAATACAGATATGTGTGTGTATATGTGTGTGTGAGCGTGTGTGTCTGTATACAATGTTGGGAGTCTGCCCATCAAGATCCACGTATATTTATATGTATAGTGGTTGAAGTCAAGAGCTTTATTTAGGAGGGACTCTTAAATGGGTGCCTGCTTTTTAAGCACCTACTGAAGTGTCATGTGTGCTTACACACTTTCCTGAGTAGGGGTGCATCAAAGAACAGCCTTATTTTCTGGAATCAAAACCTTGGCTGAAATATCACTGTCTGGATCACTTGCTACTTGCAAGGCTGATAACAGCAAGGGGACATAAACCATAGCTCACGGTAATGTAAGGACACATTGCAGGTAATCACACAACCTGTTGTTCCTCAGGTGAGACCATGTGCTTTAGTAACCCGCCTATATGCAGTGGGAGCATCAAGATGAAGGTCGTGGGTCCCAGAACACAGCTGTGATAAAGCAAATCTACATTGTGACATTCAAATTTGTTATATAATTAGAGCATTCAATTATAGACTGAAAGACATACTTAGAGTGTATTAGAATATTCTCTGATGTAAATGAGGTTGGATTAATTCCCTAACAGGCCGAGCAGTGACAAGAGGTGGAGATAAGCTCCCAGCACTAACTGGGGACAAAATTAGGCAAGTGGCATTCTTGCCTGCCCTGCCCTGCCCTGCCTCGCCTCCTCCTGTGCTCTGGTCCTATGGCCATGAAAGCCAGCTCCAGACTGAGAGCCCCTGCCACAGAGAACAACTGGGCAATGTCCACCTTTTGTTGTAATCCTCTAATAAATGATCTCTCCTTTGGGTTCCAGCTGCAGCTCTGCCCTTGTGCAGGGTATCCCTTGGGTGGAGCCACAAGCACTGGGAACCGCTAAGACTCTTGAACAATTTCAGTAGTTTTCTTGGATTAATACTGGATTAATTTTGTCTCTGAAAACAGTAAGTTTTGATAAGAGACCTTGTTTCTCTAGGCTGATCTGGCAGGTTCAGCCATAGCTTACATAAACTGGAACATTGAGGCTTGTTTCAAAAAAGGAGAGAATGCAAGCCAAGACACAAATATGGGCCCCTATTTTCCTTTGAAAAATATTATTAGGTTTCCATTTTCCTCTTAGGCAGCAATAAGCTACTCCTCTGAGTGAGCAAAGGGTCCTTTATATTTTGCAGATATTTGAGGAAATTACAATGGCATTATTGTTCCATAAGTCACTTCGGAAATATTCTAGATCTCACACAGAGGTAGAAAGAGTCTGTGACCAGACTGCACAACCTAGAAACAACTGAGATTAAATGCAAGGGCAGCAGGCACAATGTCCAAAACAGATAAATCAGGGTGACTGCATAGTTGCATTCTTGTTTTTCCACTGTACTAACAGGGAGAACAAAGTAAGCCTGTATAGCAAATACTTGAAAACACACATACTGGAAGAAATATTTATGTTGTATTAGCATATTCTCTGCTCTAAATGAATTTGGGATAATTACTTATCAGACCAAAATGGGATAAGCAGGGGAGATAAGCTCTTAATATCACATTAGGAAAAATTAATTAAGCAGAATAAACATAATTTATTTGATTCTTCTCTTTCCTATTTCAGTTGCTTTCTTTAGCAATCTCAGTAATTATTCTTTAACAAATTCTTTATTTATTTTCTTAAACAGAAAAATAAAGAAAAATGAAACAAGCTGGAAAGAGATTAATTTTATCCTGGCTCCTCGTTCTCCTCAGCAGATGAACAACTGCAACATCAGCACAGATTTCTGCTACTTGAGTTAATGGAGTGCCACTACCAGTCACAGGTTGTCATCCTCTGAGTAAAGCACTCCCAGAAGAGGATTGCTGATGAGCACTGGTGAGAAACATGAACTGAGGATTTGCTTGTTGGCTGGGATGGCAAGTAATTAGCTCGATGTATATTCCAGATATAAGGTAACCCAGCCTCCTGTGTCCCCTCCAGCCTCTCACCATCCTTGTCCTTTTTCTTTCCCCACTTCATTCCAGACCTCATCTTCTCCTACATGAAGTCACAGTGAATCCCAGCTCCTGATCTCCCAATCTGATTTGTTTGCTCACTCCCCAGTATGACACTCTTTGCTTCCAATATACCTGGCTGGACTGCCCTAACTCCCCAATTCCTTCTCATGATCCCATTTCTCATCTAGAATAGGTTTGGTATCCAGTATCTCTGCCTGAGAAATTCTTCACAGTGCATTTGAATAACTGTCCTCTGTACTCTTGATTCGAACATCTGTGTTGCTGGGACCCGAGGAAGGCAGACCCCTGCTTTTCTTTTGTTGACTAGACCTCTTACAGCTCATGTCTATCCTTAAAAAATGGGACCTTTTAGGAAAGTGTTCTGTTGAAATCAAAGTCATCTTTATTAAACATGCACCATGACTTTCCATATACCTGTCACTGAACAAAAACTGTCTTCTACCAGCTTTTAAGTCCTTACACCAAACTTGCAAGATGTAGGTTTTGTCACAGAAGACGACAGAATTTTTAACCACAGCACATTTTCCCCTTCAGTCTGTCAGACATGTCAGAGATGTCTGAGTTGTTTTACACTAGCTCCCCTTGAGAATGTGTGTCAAGTAAAAAGTCCTGGATGATACAATTTCATATTGTTTAGACAGGACAGCAGTAGTAATGCATTTAATCTTGTAAAAAGCATTCTAATATCTTTAGTGACCACTATACAGACTTCTTTTCACTTAGAGAAGATAAGGAATGTCCTTGCAAACAAGAAAAATTAGATCCTGTAGTGCCAAGGCCGGTGCTGTAAGTAGTTCAAGGTGACCACTGTACAGCTCAGACTGTTACATAAAACAATTTGCAAAGATCAGTGAAAATTAAACACAAAATGACAGGTTCTTCAAGAAAACAGGACCCAGCGAAAAGCCTCAAGGACTATGCTGAAATCATGTCCAGTAAAAATAAGAAAAAAGTGAGACTAGACTCAGTAGTACTCTTGCTGAGTAGTTGAGAGAAGACTCTCAGTCAGGTGCAAGAACAATGACACTGATTACGTGGGTGATGATGATGAGATTTATTCCTAACACAGTATCTAAATATTGCCAATGCAGTGTATAATATAAGCAGGTCTGAAGGGCTGTAACATAGTAGGTTCA
Source organism: Chamaea fasciata (assembly GCF_029207755.1). Classification (NCBI taxonomy): domain Eukaryota; kingdom Metazoa; phylum Chordata; class Aves; order Passeriformes; family Sylviidae; genus Chamaea; species Chamaea fasciata. The sequence goes on along the minus strand of NW_027094090.1, from coordinate 55,738,652 downwards.
GCTGGAAATGTGCAGGTTTGCAGAAAGCACAACTGCAAAGCAGCGAGCTACTTTAGGATTTTATCTCCACCTGTTGCTCACCTGTCCAAAATTGAGTGTTCCCATCCTCGGGCTGGACGGACCCTGCAGGTGTCCCTTCTGGGGTGGGATCCACCTGGAAGCTGCCCTGCAGCCTCTGGAGACCAGTTGGCCCAGTCTCCAGGAGCCTTTTGTACCCTTTTGCAGATCCACGTGTACCAAGATCAGTCACAACCATCACCACTCCCCCATCTCTGGAATGCATTAATTATGCAAGCATCCAGACAGTTCCTCCTGCAATTCCCACCTGTGTTCTTATCTTTGGGCAAATCATATTCAAAGACTGCATGGGAGAGGGGGTTGGTGTGTGTGGAGGGCACACTCCAAAGCTGACTATTTTTTGTCACCATCACTGGAGCAAAATTGATATGGTAGATTAAACCTTGCTATTGAGCAAAATCATGAGTGGTGGGCTATTCTGACTCCCTGGTGAGCCAAAACTTGAGCTGCAAAGATGCTTAATTTGACCCAAACTGCAGAAAGATAGGTAGGCAGCGGAAACACAACACCCTCATTTGTACTTTTCCTTCCCTCCCCTGTTCTTTCCTTTTTCACGTGAGTTTCCCTTCGATTTCTGTTTGAGAAAAATCTGCTTGAGATACTAAAGCTGTCCTTTGGAGGGCTGCTGTGATGCTGTTAATAAACATCCAAAAAGCTGTGTTAGAGACAGCAGGACATTGCTGCAATTTCCATGTTTCTGTGTGACCAACAGACAATATGCTGTCCTGAAGTTTTCTAGCAATGAATTTGCTATTCAGTCCCAACACCAGGGAGAGAGGCTGAGTTCCCTTCCCCTGCAGCTCTTGAGCTGTCTTTGTCCCTCTCCCATATGGCCCTGCCTCTCCAGGGAAGGACTGGGCTCTGTCAAGACCTCCAGTAGAATTTCCAGTCCATCTCAGTGAACTGCATAACTCTCTTTTCTGAAATAGAAAACCCAATACTCTGTCTTTCTTTCTCTATCAAAGTCTGTTAAACGATGGTGTTTTTCTCACATAGACTTTAAACAGTGAATACAAATTGGAGTTTTAAAATTAAAGCCTGACTTGTCTGCATTCTAAATATTTTTAGTCTTCTTTTTTCCCTTGTATTTTCCTATCTTTAACAAAGGGTTTAAAAGATTTTGTGTGATCCATACTGCCACAGGAATAAACAAGCATTTGAAACTTCAAACCCTATCCAAAGCTATTTTAGCAATATAGTTTTGTGAGACAGGACCTTTAATTCATTTGACCCTCGGTCTGTTTGCTTTGCTGAAATTTGACTCAGCAAAGTTAAATCCCCTTCTATCATTCAGCAAGACAACTCATTTTACATTTGGATACAAACCAACCGCCGCCAAAGCTGCATAATCAACTCCTGCCCCAACATTCCACTTAGTACTAGTAGGGCGGAATGGAAAAATAATTGGTGATGGTTGTATAGAAATGCATCTAATTTCTATGGGATGCTCAGTGAATATCTGGACAATAGATGTTGTATTAACTACTATGTTTACCAACATACCTTTTACTTTGCCTACTGTATATATTTATGTAAGGGGATGGCAGTCTACTGTCATTTTATTGTGCAGAATTCTTGAGTGGATACCACGAAGTATTTTTTTTTTCCCAAATCTGTTTTTACTTGATATTTGGAAAACTGTTCTATAATGACAAGCTCTGGAACAAAATGTAAAAGACAGGGCATTTTCTGTATTTGAAAGATTTCTCCATATGACTGCAAATAAAATTATGGAAATATCTATTCTCTTTTATTCTGTATTGTTCAATCAACATGGTTTTCTCTTCCCTCTTGCTATACAGTCATCTACAGGTTTTACTTTGTCTCTGATTCATTATTAATATTTATATCTACTTATTATCAAACAAAACAGAGCAATCAGTTGTTTAAGGATGTGCTGGAGCAAGTCATTAGAGGAAAGTTATATTTATTTCCATGTTAAAGGCTATGGAAGGCTAGCCAGGGATATCTCTTTCCACTTAAAAATTTTAAGTCCATTAGAAAAGTATTAGGGGTTGGTCAAATAAGGATTTCCTTCTCTTTTTTTTTTTCTTTTTTTTTTTCTTTCCCCTCTTCCATTTTGTGTTAAACATTAGAATCCATGAAAAGCAGCCTATTACTGTAAGCCATAAAGCAATTCTTTCCTGGTTTCAGAGAAATCTACTTGAAATGTGTGCAGCCTTTTTGATCTCCAGGTTCCCAGTCTGGGCAAACAGATGGAGTGTTTCTACCTGGGCTATTATTTTCTTTCCCTCTTCTCCCCTTTGAGCTAAGCTGTGCAACCCAAGAGGAAGGACTTTTAACCGAACACACAGCATTGGGCCTGGCTGAGCAGATCACAGAAAGTTCTCAGTACTCTTCAGGCCCAATGCACCAGCTCCTATGGGCCCCAAAGCATAGGTATGCATCTGCCGCATTTCCCTGCACTGCCTGATTATATTTCCACCCTCTGCCAAGCTGGTGATGGCCACAGGACGGCAGCCTGAAGAGGGAAAGACTGAAATACTCTTTTCACCAAGGTGTATATGAGAGGTAATTGTTGGTTGCTTTCAAGTCTGAATCACTCAATTTTCAGGGGCTCGCAATATCACTAACACAGTTTCTTTTTTCCAATACCTTGTTAAATGGAAGAGACCCTTCTCTTTTATTTGAAATGTCGGTTTTCCTGAGCTCCCTATATTTCCTCTAAAAGTCCTTAGGCATTTTTTCTTAATATAACTCTGTGCCTCAGCTACTGTACCTCACAGGTAACCATATAAGAGGAGTGTGGTATATCTGATATGACTCCTGCGTTACTCTGATCTGACACAGCCCTATAATGCTATTGGGATGTGATTGCTACACAGCAGTCAGCACCCAGCTTGCACAACACTGGGGGGAGATCTTAGAGGCTGCAACAAGAATGCAGCAACATTGGGAAGAAGGCAGTGAATTGTGGCAAAATGTGAGTAAAGGAATGGAAGGACTGAAGAGAAATATTAACAGTAAACGCACTCAGGGAAAAAATATCAGAGGGTGAAGGTTCCTACTCTCTGCAGACACTGGAAATTGATACTGACAATGATAATAGATAATAATTTTTTTCATTTGTTATACAGAAGAATGTACATAAGAAAAACGAGGTAGGAAAATGAAAGGAACAGATTAATAAATGCACCTGAAACTGTGAAAGGTATTGGACTGGCATCATTCCAGTGACAAGAGTGGGAATCATTAACTTGAGCTATTTAGCATTCGTATGCAAAACTGAAGAAAACTACAGAATAGAAAAAATTATGACCTGGTCTATTGGATAACTATTAATAATTTAAAGCAACTTCTATCTTATCTTTTACAAATCAGTGGACAACTGATTAGGCTGTTATGTAGTTTCATCATAGCTACCTCCTTTTATCAGAAAATGGTGGGGGTTTTAAAGCTAATGTACGTTTCTTTGACCACTCCTATTTTGGTTGTTCAATTTTTTCTAGGGAAAAAGAGTTGTCATGTTCATTGTCTGATACTGCTGCTATTCAGATCTGGTTTTAGATTAATTCTTCTCCATTTGTCACTCATCTGTGATTAATCAAGCAGAAAATAAGAAATAAAATTATGTATTTTGTAAAGGTGAATTAAGGTTTCAGTAACTCTGAAACTGTGGGTAGGAACACTGTGACAGACTCTCGGGAATTGCAACTTGGTTTAGTTCTACCTACTTTGGTGGAGTTATGCTGAACCATATTTTCTGAGAATCTGAATTTTAAGTATCCTTGCTATGTTCTTCATAATACAGTATAATCTCTGTAGGAGTAATAACCTGGGAAAATTTTGCTTTGGTCAATATCTGAAATGAAAGTTATGTCATTGGCTGTGAGCTGTCTCCCAGGGCAAAAATACACCCAGTCCTTATTTGACACCAGGAAAAAAATTGAAATATTCTCCTTAATTTAGTCTTTGACTAGATGATGATAATGGCAAATTAGAAATTACTTCTGAGTTCTAACTTCATTTTAACATTTAGGATATCTGCCTGCTGCACCTTTAATATGATTTCCAATTACAACAATATGGGAAATATCCCAGTATTTGAGGTCCCTCACAACATGCCCAAGGGACAGGAAAATGCAATTTCTGTGTAAATGCAAACAGAGTTATAGACAGTTTTCCCCAGGAAAGTATGTGATTGATACATGTGTATACATATAAAATATAGATATGTATGTTGTATATATGTGTGTGCATATCTATAACTCAATCCAGTTGTGTTTAAGTCCAGAATATGTCTCTGATGCATGAACCATAATCCTTGATCCTATATCCTGAAATGTCAAATGATACCCTCAAAAAATATATTAAAAATTAAAATTCATTATCCTCTAGACATATTGCTAAAATATTCCTTTGGGGTATGACTTGTTTGAATAGAAGTACAAGAAATAAATTAGGTAGTTATTTACTTATATATTGCCCACAGTTTTATAGATTTATGAAGAAAACAAAACTGGAGTGCTGCATTGCACAACTTCATAACACTGCAGTTACATTTTCCCTTGTATTTACAGACTGGCTTATTTTAAAATCTATTCAAGCACTGGAAAATCATAAATATGCAGCTCCACAGATCTGGAGGTCAGGTTCCTGTGACTGTAATACATATCTTCTTTGGGCAAAGCTCTCCAATTTAGGGTCAAGCTCTGCTTGCTTTTCTCACATTTGATTTAGGATGGAAATACACGAGTGAAGAAACAGGTTTTGTCAGAGTATTGCACGGCTACACAGCGCTGACTGCTGCAAACATAAGCAAAAAAAGTACTAAGGTTGTAATCTAAGAGGGGCAGAATATGACAATATGACAATGTTTGGTAAAAATATTACTAAGGGGTCTATCAGCATGTTCATGATTTCATAGGAAATCTGACTAAAATATGCCTGATTTATGGCTATTTATCTCTCCTAACCAGAACTTCTGACAGCTCACAGCTGAAGCCTCATTCTGACTCCTCTATTAATACTAGAAATTTTAAATAAAATGAGTCAACAGATATAAAAGCTGTTATCAGTCTTAACGCCTTCGATTTCTGATCATAAATGCAATTGAGAATCACCCCTTTATATTAAATCCAGAAGAGAGCATGTCTGAGAAGCTGAAAAGTGGGCATCATGGCATCATCAATGCTCTATAACTCTCGTGTGATGGGACACAGTAGAGCTGCCACTGGCGTAGTCATTGACCGTGGAAGATTTTTTTTTCTGCAGCCAACCTAAGTATGATAAACCCTTTCCCCCACCAAAAAACTGGAACATGTAACAGTGCTGTGTTCAGGGCATGACTGAACATTAGAGCAGCTGAAGTGGCACCACTTCACCCCGGCACAGTGTAAAGGCAAAGTGAACCTTGCCTATCTCCCCCAGATATTAACTAAACAAAAAGATTTTTAAAATGGAAGTGCTCTTAGATATTCAGCATTTGCCTAGATCCATAAATGTCTTGAGGTAACTGAGAGCAAAATGTGTGGGATTTAGATATTATGTATCCAAAGTTCCTATATATATATATATATATAATCTACGCCCTTTAATTTCATTATAATACCCTAAGAATTAATACCATAAATAGTTCCATCATCATGTAATCTCCTAAGAATTAATACCAAAAATAGTGATGGCAGAATTAAAAAATTGGAGAGAAGCTTGGGATATCTCATCCCTTATGTCTTGGGGCTGAAATGAGTCATATTGCCATTTCTCCTGTGGCAAAGAAGACTTTCATAGCTGAGAGGGGAGGCAAGAGCCTTGAAATTTCTGTGTGGCAGTCTTGAGGCCAGTCCAGACACAGATGGTTGAAGGGTTCAGTCATTCCAAGTAACACGGACCCAAGTCTATCCACTGTGTCTTTAACTAGGATTGTGATTTGTTTATCCTCTATTTTGTTGTCCCATCCTCTATTCAGGGCTGTTCAGAGAAGTTGCGTAATGAAACAGATAAGTTGGTTTGACTTCAGCTGGTCCTGGTGCTTGTTGTCCAACGTGGGTTTGGTTTAGTTGTGGGGACAACACTTGGGACACAATGAGAGAGAAACTCAAAATACTCAGAGGCTTTTGAAGAGCTGAACATTTTATTTACTAGCTAGTTACCACTGCAAATAAAAATTTTAGTGCCCAAGATAAGATTAGTTTTATCTTTCTGCTAGGAAATTTGTAGCATGTTCCTTTGACTTAAATTGATAGACTGAATTTTCTAATAAGGTTTGCTTCTTTGAAAACCAGCTGTCTAAAAACAGCAACATGTGAAAGCAAACCAACCCTTCTTATTTTCCCTGTAGGTATAGTCAGAATCCTATCTCCAAACAACCTTAAAGAAAGTTTTCGATGCTACTTTTCTATTCTTGTTAGTTCAGCATAGCCAACAGTAAAGGCCTTGTTGACATTAGGCAAATGTGCAATGATGCAGCAAAATCAATTTAGTCACACTGATGCAAATCCCTCACACAGATGTAATGCCTGTGTGCAAAGTAGGGCATTTCTGAATGTACACAATATTTAAAATGAAGTGAAAGAGAGAGATCCTATTCCTTCCAACTGATTCCTTAATGTGATTCATATAGATGCCCCTGAAACCCTAAGCTAAAAGAAAGGGACTTTCTGGTCAAAAATAAGGGTTCATTGGGAGCACTGTTGATCGGGAAGGAATATTATGACCTTTAAATTGCAAGTTGCAGTAGCTTAACAGATAGAATACTACTTTAAAAAATACCGTTTACCTTTAAACCGAGGATATTTGTCCTTAAAATCACCAGGAAAAGAAATATGTGATTGCATAACTCCATTATATGGTTAATTTTCAGAACAGAAGTGAAAATTAATATGGTTTTGGTCCTGGGCTGGTTTTAGTAATTTAATGTGATCTGCTGTCAACAAGAGGCAAAACAAACCTCTGATGCTCAATAAGACTAAGAGAACAAAATGTACCTTACTGTGGGTATTCAGTTAAAGTTCTGTGGGCAAAAAATGGCACAGTCTGTGAAGGCGTTATTGAAAAACAAGTGGGGTCAGCAAGGGAGGTGACAGTAGGAATACCAGTAATGAGGTAATGACCATCTTCCTTTGCAGACTGAAGAGGTTTAGGGATATTTTTTTTTCTTTTTTTTTTTCTTTCTTTCTTTTTTTTTTTTCTTTTTTTTTTTTTTTTTGGTTAATAAAAATGCTTCAGGCAACTGTGAATTTGAAATAAAAGTTTTAGTAATTTTCTAAGTGTCTTTCAGCTGTTTTGGAGGAAAAAAGTTCCAAATGCTTCATGTGGCAGTATTTAATTTATATAACATAATAATAAATGAAATATCAAAATCCAAATAAAATATATGTATTGAAAGCATAGTTTTTAATCACAGCCAGACCATGTTGCAACACTTTTCTTTAAAAAGTACTTTCAGTTTGGGAAGACTCTTTCCCAATCTGAATGGAAGCACATTTTGAAACCTGGGATCCTTTTTGTTAAGTGAATCTTTGATTCTCCTTGCAGCTGAAGACTCACGCTAGGGAAGTGAAAAGATATGCAGGGCTTCTTTTCCATGTACACTCACCTAAAACCTGACTGTTAAAGTGACATTTCCCCCCTCCACTCTCCCTCAAAAAGAAGACTAGGAAGTCTCATTTCAGGAATGAAGTCAGGGCAGAATCTCATCCTGGTAGAGTACAGTCCCCCAGTATAGCCAGGTGACTTGAGGAAACGCTGTTTTTTTCAAATATTGCCAGGAGTTGGCAGTGCTTCATCTTGTTCTAGCAACAATGCTAACAAGAACCTGTGTAGGAAACCCTCATGAGATAAAGAATCACAGAATATGCTGAGTTGGGAGGGACCCATGAAGAACTTAGGCAGGTAGGGAGCTAAGCAATCAATTATTACTGAATTTCAAACCCACAGGCGATACAACTATACCCCCTGCTTTATAATTACTGAGATTCATCAACACAAGCTGTGGCCCTCACTGGGCAATTCCCAAGTTCCTTGAAATGAGTCTAATACCCAGTGAGGTTACTTGTGCTGCTGCAGAAAGATATTTCTGACCTTTTACGTGTCAGAAAAGAAACTGGATGTGACAGATTTGGAGCTGGCCTGTGATAATTTAGGAATATGGTCTGTTGGCCTGATTATTTCGTTGAATATCTGGGTTTAACTCATCAGAGATTAGCTCGCAGTTGCATTCTTAAATTATCAGGGCTGATCTGTACTCATTACCCTGGGATGCCCCACTTCCATTGATGCTGCACTGCCAGGGAGCACAGGGATTTGGAAGGGGAAGACATTAAGTTTTGAACCACAGCATCTCTACACGGGCAAGCCTAGCATCCTACACATCCCTAGGAGAGACACAGGGGTCCAAAGGTCCATTGGGAATTAGAGATGGAACCTCTAAGTGTCTGATAAAACAAGTGGATAGAGCACGGTTAGGAGACATTAACTGGGATATGTTCCTGTATATCTAAGCTATTTCCATGTGTTTGTGGAATTGATAAAAGTGAACCCTAAAAAATGCCTTTGTTAGAGAAAGGGGTTGTGAATACCACAATCATTTCCATCAGTTTTGAACTAATACTGGGTGTTCAGAACTGGCATGTTGCCTCTCACCTTAGGCAAGCTCCTTTTCCCTGAAAGGGAATCTAACAGGATGAAGCCAGGGTTAATTTACAAAAGCAGATTGTCTTCTCCAACCATGAAACCAATAGCAAACAGTGCAGAGGTGATATTATTCCATAGTTTACAGTGGAGGCATGTTGTGTGGAGAACTGGAAACATTACATGGCAGCTGGCCCACTCCAGAGTACTGAACCCAGCCTTACCTGTGGTGACCTTCCAGCTGAAACTGGTCAAGCGAATCTCTTCTCAATTGTGAAAGTGTCAGTTGTTATTTGCCAGGTGCTGGACAAATATTTAACTTGGGTAAAGAGCATATACAATAGGACACGAAAAAGGTTTCCAAGAAACCATCCTCCAATCTAGAAGAAAAGTTTTATGTGTGTGTCTGTGTATGTTAGGTGAGTGAAGTATAGAAAACAGAAAGTTGAAAATCCAAAGAAAATTATCTGAACCAAGTTTTTCTCACTCTCTCCTTACTGAAAGGACAAATAAGTAGTTTACTATAGCTTGATGGATTCTTGATTGTGGAGTTCCAAAAAGTGGCCTACATATCTAAGCTATATTCTAGATCAATTCCTAATTCAGCCTTCAGAGCTTGGGAGGCACTATGCTCATTCATTGTTATTCCAGATGTTTTAGTATGTAAAGTTCTACTTCACTGTTGCTGGAAAGGTTAATATATTACATTTCCCTAACCATGAATTCCTAATGCTTTCATCTTGCTTTCAGTGAACATATTTTATATTTTACAGGTTTCAAAAACCAACCATAGATTAAGATGTGCATTTCTCAAAAGAACACAGACCACTAAAGGCTGTATATTCTGCAACACATCCTCCCAGTGACTGATTTGTGTTGCTGTAACAAAATCTGGCCGAAAAGCTGCCAGATCTACGTCTTGGATGACTACTGTGTCGAAAGCATTTTTTAATGACACAGGTGGAGTGCTGAGTCTCCTCTCCACTTCCTTCACTGTTGCCACATAAAGGTTAAACTGGGCTGGCAAACTGCAAAGCCCCATGGCTTTATTCTGGTCTGTAAAAAAAACTTTGGAAAGAGACTGTTTGGTGTCACATGGCTGTTTTAGGAGGAGGAAATGCACATACTGGTGTTTATTGGTAATCTGGGAAGATTTGCATCTGCTGCATTTGCAAAGCCAAGTGACTTCTAGAAAGTCTAGAAATACAGGAAAGAGACAAACTGAACCAGGGACAAAAGGAGGAAATTAGAGCCAGCAAGTAAATTCTAAGTGCAAGGAACTTCTAGTTATGAGATCTCCATTAATTTCTTCAGTGCAGCTGGCAGCCATTTCTTTCTGCAGCTGAAGTTTCTGAGTGATACCTTTTTGTGGAGTATATCACAGGAGTGTAGATTACAAATTGCAAATATCTAGATTGCAGCCACAAAGTGTATATCTGAAGAGAAGACAAAACGCTTCTGGAATTTCCTTTAAATGGGATGCCTAGAAGAAGCAGGGGAGGTAGTAAAACAAGTAGTGAACAGAAGTAATGAGCAGCATAGCAAGGAAAGAGAGAAGCAGCCTCAGTTTCTGGATGTTTCCCGTAGCTATTAATCTTTATTTCCAGCTATCAGCTTGTCACCATTGTTATTCTTTCTTCATTGGTTTGACTCATTCCAGTGAAACACTGGAGAGCCCAACAAGTTGTCTTTCATCAGAAACTAGACAAAACCGTCAGCTGTTTGCAGACAGAAGCAAGTACAGCAGATATTGCCCTGTGGTGGCCTTGTCTTTCCCAACAGCCCCAAGCCAGCTCTGCCTGTGTTCCCTGATGGCCAGGTGTGGTGCAGCTGTGGCCAAAAGCTGTGCACCCAGGGCAGTATACCGGGATGAACTTCTTTCACTGATGGTTGTCACATTTTGTCTAAACAGTGTGGTTACATTTAAAAGCTTTTTCCCTCACTTCCTTGTCTTCACACACTGAATGGTTGGTTATCTCAGTGTGTTTTTTCTGTTCCTCCATGCCCTTTTTGTTCCAGTCCCAAGTACTCCTAAAATGATGCTGCCACTAACAGGAAGGCTCTACATTCAAGTTCAAATTATGCAAGTTCAAACTTTCATTTTAAATCAGATGCTGTTCAGATGCCATGCAACTACAGATTTTACAGCACAATTTGAGCGAGCTTTGCAAACATCCCAAGCAAACAAACTTTGCAGGAAACATAATCCTATTATTTTACTAAGCTTTGGGACACTGCCTCATGGGGATCATCATTTGAAACAAAACCTATACTCAGTTCCTTCACAGGGTGATCTTTGTACAATTACACAGTATTACTATTTTCCTGTGTTGACATCTGTTAGAGAAATAGTTCATACCAGTTACAGAAACTACCTGGTTTGATGATCTTATGACTTGGTATTATTCCTCAAATATGTATTATTTACTGAGTTTCTGATCATGTTTGCTCTCAATACTAATCAACCATTCTTCAGTTATTGCCTGTTTCTCAACAGACCCTTTCTAATGGCGCTTTTGGTAATTTTCACCTTGCAGAACCTGTACCATCCTCCTTAACTTTAATTCCAGAGCCCATTTCATCATTCACACTTGGCATGCTCTCAGCTTGCTAGCTCCTGTCACGACGGATTGTTAGCACATCATCATAGGGCGTTGGATAGCCAAACCGGGGAGGGGGGAAGACGGACTACAGGACTCTCTCCTACCATTTGGCGACTCCTAGTAAAGAGACAGAGGCAGCTGGACTGGGAGGCAGAAGATGTACTTCAGGAGACTGCTTCTGGAGGCATTTTTTCCTTATGTTTTGGCAGGTCAAGGGTTGAGAATGTATGGCTTGTCCCCTCCATTGATAACCAGAGAATGACATTTTCCTTTTAACAATTCCTCATTGTAAAACCAAATCCGTTCCTCCACGCCAAAACAACCTGTAGTATTGTTCTCCTGTTACTATGATAAATTATGCATGTGAGACATGCTGAATCATGACAGTGCTCCTGTACACAGTTGTTCCTTGTGCTGAAGAAATTTGTTTTTTGTCCTGTACAGCTTTTTTATGGTCCTATTTATTATGGAACCGATGTTAGGGTCTTGATGAAATTGCTAGGAAGTGGGAAGTTTACTAGCTGCTCTGGGAATTAAAGCACAGACATCTGGAGTATTCTGAGGAGCTTGGATCAGTTTATGGTTAATCAGCAACTGACGTGTAAGCAATGCGTTGTGTCTGCATGCATACTTCATGGAACCTCACAGGATCATGTAACAGTTTGGGTTGGAAGAGACCTTAACTATTATTTGCTTCCACCCCCACCCTACCATGGGCAGGTCACTTGCCACTTCACCAGGTTGCTCAAAGTCCTGTCCTGATAGATAACGCAGAGAGTAGAAATTTTCAGTTCCCCTGAAGCTGCTGGATAGAGTTTAAAGACCAACTGCAGAAAAAAAGATAAAATAATGTAAAAGTGTGCACACAGGATGATAAATGTAGCTGGAACCAGTAGATAAACAGATAATGAGGAATATAGTGGCTTTCTGGGTAAAGTTATGTAAAAAGAAGCAACAGGGCATATTCTAAGAGGAAAGGTCATCTGTAGCATAGGGGGCACTTGGTGAGGACAACCACCAAAGACCCCTTCAGACAACAGTCCAGGAACATTAAAGGACTTCCAGTAGGAGGCAGTTGCATGCAAATTAGTTCTCTGAAAAGTGATGTTTCTGTATTCAGCCAGAAGTACACTGTAATCAATATGCACGATCATGATGGAATAAATACCTTGTTGTACCTTCTGGACACACATCAGATTAACAGAGCTATCCTTCTGATGTGTCCAGCACTATAGTAAAGAATGCCTGCTGTCTGATACTCAAAATTTTGTTAGAAAGTTTGTTGTCTATCTGATTTCAGTATCAGTCCAACATTGCCATGAACACTTCCAGAGTTGGGGCATCCACAATTGTCTGGGCAGCCTGTCCAGCGTCTCACCAGCACAATACTTAAGGTCTTTGATTCAATAAAATGTTGTGTCCAAGTAAGAATTGTACTTTTCTGTTGTATCTTCTTAATCATACCAATCACCAATTAGCTTCAGTCAGGCTGCATGTGATGATGGTATTGCTGTGATCTGCCAAGCCAAGCACAAGCCAAAACTTACAGACTCACCCACACAGGGGGCAGGAGAAGGGTGACCTCTTTTAATGCCCTGTCCAAGGGACAAAGACCTCTCACAGAATCACAAAATGGGTCAGGCTGGAAGGGACCACAATGGGTCATCTGGCCCAACCTCCCTTCTCAAGCACGGTCATTCTAGAGCACACGGGACAGGACTGTGTCCAGATGGTTCTTGAGCATCCCCCGTGAGGGAGATTCCACACCCTCTCTGGGCAACCTGTTCCAGAGCATGGTCATGCACACGGTAAAGAAGTTTTTCCTCATATCCAAGAGGAACCTCCCGTCCTTCCTCTCACCCGGTCAGAGCCAGGTAACCACCCAGGCGACAGAGACGTGCCACCCGCACCGGGAGAGGGCGGGGCTGGCGGGGCGGGGCGGGGCTCGGCGGCGGCCGGGCCGGTTCCCGCGGGGCGGGCGGGGCAGCGCTCGCCGCACGTAGCGGGGGCGGGGGCGGGGGCGCGGCGCGGGCGGGGCGGGGCGCGGGGCGGGGCGGGGCGGCCGTTGGCGGGCGGCGGGGCAGCCGCTGGCGGGGCGGGCGCGCAAACACCCGCGGGGCGGGGGTCGGGAGGCGCGGCGGCGCGGGCGGGAAGCGGCGGGGCCGCTCCGCCTCTCTTCGGCTCTCCGGCGGCGGCCGGCGCAGGACAATGGAAGAGGCGGCAGCGGCGGCGGGGGGGCCGTGCCCGGCGGACCGACCGGGGGCAGCGGCGGCGGCGCTGAGCGGGGAGAACGAGGCCGAGAGCCGTCAGGGCCCGGCGGAGCGCGGCGGGGACGCGGCCCCGCTCAACCTGTTGGACACTTGCGGCGTGTGCGGGCAGCCCATCCAGAGCCGGCGGCCCAAGCTGCTGCCGTGCCTGCACTCGGTGTGCCAGCGCTGCCTGCCGCAGCCCGACCGGTACCTCATGCTGCCCCCTGTGCTGACCCCCGCGGCCGCCGCCGCCCTCAAGGAACCGCCGGCGGCGGCGCCTCCCTCCTCGCCTGTCTCCTCGCAAGCCTCACCGCTGCACTGCACGCCCAGTAAGTGTCCCTTCTGCCGTACCCTCCTTGCCCCTGCCGGGGGGTGCTGCCCCCGCAGCCCCGGGGCCTGCGGGTCGCGTTTGGGGGACGGGAGCTGTCGGGACCAGGTGCCGTGGGCGGGTGCGGGTGCCCGGCCGCGGAGCTGCCGGGGCACGGAGCTGTCGGGACGGGAGCTGCTCGCTGCTCGCCAGCGCCAAGGCTGGCGGCGGGGTTGTGCTTTGACTTCGTTTTTTTAAATCGTTATTTTTTGAATTTCCCACCTCGGAGGGAAGGCAGAACTGTTGTGCTTTCCCAGGACCTCTCTGTGTGGATGGAGAGGGGCGGTGAGAGCCGGCCTGCCGCTCCGGGCCGTGGGTGCGGGGGCAGGCAGCCCTTCTCGGCGGTGCCGGGAGGCTTTGGCCCCTGGCCGGCGGACAACCTGAAGACGGGTTGATACCAAGGCACAAAAACGTGGCGAGAGAACAGATTTTTTTTTTTTTTTTTTTTTTTTTTTTTTTTTTTTTTTTTTTTTTTTTTGAGTGATGTTCGGAGTGCGGAGCGCGGCCGGAGGGGCGTCCTGTAGGTTTCAGCCGTCGTTCGGCCGGGAGCGACCCCGCGCCTGGGCGGGGACCGGGGCGGCCGAGCGATAATGAGACTTGTCCGCGCGATGAGCAGCCTGGATGGCTCTGCTAATGCATTCATGCACCACTTACTTGCTAATTACCGTGCCGAAGGGAGAATGCCGCGAGGAAGTTTTGTTAAGCTCGTGTACTGACACAGTAGCCTGTGTCAATGTGTTTGGAAAGTACTTATCGTTGTAGAAGATGTGGAGTAAACTCCAATTTGAAACGATTTTCCTAGTTGGTTTTTTTTTTTTTTTCCCTTTGCCCTCTTAGGCTAGGTCTAATGGATCACTTAGTTTTGTTAAAGGCAATTTCGTCTTAGAAAAAAGTGCAACCAAGCATCCTGTCGTGGAAGCTGGTCAAGGTCTTGAAAAAACTTGTATAGGAAAGAGGAAGTGTGATGGAAATTGAGCTAACCCATAGGTATTAGTGGAGGTTATGCTTGTTGGAGTGTGTGGTGGTGGGGGCTTAAGTGAAAAGTGGTCAACCTGGTGCTACTATTCTTAAGTCCTTTAAGTGGGCTTAGGAAAACTTCACCATCCTGCCAGAATTCTGACCAAAAATTACCACTTGAATATGTAAAGTGTTTGCAGCAATTCGTAAAGGAAACACCCTCTTCAGAGAAAGAAATATTTGGAACAGTTAGAGATTTGCTTCAGAATATCTGAGAAACTATCAAGTATTTAAACAGTATCTGCTGAGCCTCTTCATCTGTGTGAATGTCTGTGTTAGTATAGTCATTCAGTCTTTAATTTTAGCATGTAAAGTATGTCACAGACTGCCTAATCAAAAGTAACAGAATGGGAAAATCTGTGAGACCCTAAGCCTATATACTTAAGCTTGATTAATTCAGGAGATGTTATTGCTTAAATGTCTATGGGAAATTCTGCATGGGAGGAACAGAAAAACACAGACTCTGGAGTATGATGAGATATTTCTAGAAGAGATACTTGGAAATAGGAAAGAGGGAATAGATACAAGCTCGGGAGTTTGCAAGGTGGCGTAAGAGACAATATTGTTATAAATGATCAAGAGCCAATCCAAAATTCAAAGATTTATTTAGCAATTTCAGAAATCAATTTTGAAATGCCACGATAAATCAGGACAACATCGATCGAATGTTGGCAGTGGGATGGCAGCAAGGGGGCCTTCCAATCTTGCCCACGAATTCTGGGTCTCAGTGCAGTTTTTCTGCCCTGTTATACAGTCTTATACAGTTTTTCTGCCCGGAGGTAATGTCCATTGAAAAGTCCAAATATTCATGTATTCTTTTCTCTCCGAGTGAGATTTTGAAAGGATTTCCTAGTAAATTGAAAAGACGTCCCAAAAGATCTCCCACATCTTCTTTTGGGGCACTTGAGCTCATCTCCTAGATCTTCCACCAAAATTGGTATCAGATTCTTGAGTAGCTGTGAAAGTGCATTCCACCCTTGATTAATGGGCCATCTCCATGTTAGCTTCACTGTTTCTGTTGCAAATTTTGTGGTTTCACAGCTGGACAATGGACTTTGGAATTTTGGAGACGCCCTCAGTTTGCTACTGAGAATCCAGGTTTTAGATACAATGTATAATTTTACTATGTACAATTTTAAAACATGAATTTATACACTGCATCTGTTACAGTATCATCATTGTCTTCTGAGATTTGAGGTCATGAACAACACAGGTCCATTCCCAGATGTTCTGTACAAATATAGCAGGAATAAGGATCTGTAGCTGAGTGAGATATGAGATGCATCATAAAAATTAAAAGATTAGTGCTGTTCAAACATCTGCTTGATAATGACTCACAGCAACAGTAAACTTTTAGCTCTGTTCCCTCCTGTTGATTGTGAGTTGGTTCTGTTTGAATGACTTTCACAGCACATACTCCTCCTCATTCTACAGATTCGCTGAGATACTGTGTTTTTGGTGACAGTTATTTTTACCCTGTTGACTTTTCTCCCAAGGTGCTTTCATGCTTCCATACTAGAGTTCATTGTCCAGTGGGAAGAAGAAACTCACACTCACCTTGAGGCATTTTTTTATATCTTTACTTGTGATGTGTTTGCCTTGGTTAAAAACACAGGACCTGTATATTAGCTAGCTATGGCCTAACTTGGTGAAGTGCATTGTCTACTTTCTGTTTTCCAACTGGTACCAAAAAATATGTGAATTTGAAGTTAGGATTGGGAAAAAAAACCCCACCGGTTACTGTCCAAAATGGATTATATATAGAAAATTTATTACAGCTGGTGGAGTTCTTAATTTCTCACAAGATAGTAGAAAGGACCAAAGTGATGCAAAAGTGTCACCTCTTCTGGTAGTGTGTTGTGCAAAATGCTTATGAGGAATGACATGAAGAAATAAACTGAAGAGTATAGTCTTAAACAGCTGGATAACAAATAACTCTTACGATGTAAAATATGAATTATTGTGACTAAACTGAAGAAATAAGCATCAAGGAAGCTGTTTTGCTGGAAAGAATGTCCCAGGTACAGAACACAATGGAATTGCAAACTATGAAAATGTCCTGAGAAATAAGCAGGCAGGTTGCTTCTGCACCTGTGCTGAGCGCTTGAGTTGCACAGAAAGAAGCCTGAGGAAAGATTGGAAGAATGGAGTCTGTCTTGAACAAAAGAGAGGATGTGATCTGAAAACTGCTTCAACAAACCAGCCATGTGTGTTGTATGAATACTGAAATCAGCTGAGAAACAGGTAGCTGAAGAGACTGAGTTTCAAGTATAACCTGGAGACACTTTTTGTCTTTGTTAAACTGTTTCCAGGAAGAAACATTTGTTCTCTTTACTAGAGTAAAGTGTGCCTTCAACTTCCAACATACTGACAAGTTATTTGTTGGCTCTCTTTCTGTGAAGATTCTAACAACTAATTAAGGAGCTGTGAAAGAAAAGACTTCAAGCTTAAAGTGAATTAAGAATTCTGGAGTTGCTCACTTGAATACAAGATTCAGCATGGATAAAAGCAGACAAGTGGCGAGATGTGCAGAGGAGTTTCATGTGATAAATGTTAACTAGTATTCCTCTTGCAAAGGCAAACTGGTGGAGAGGCCAGTTAGCATGGATATATTCTGTACTGCTACATGCACTCAGGTTTGGAGTAGAATAACTTCTGTAGAAAAGAAAACCTGGAGTTTCTGATTTCTCTACCCTTCCTGAAGTTGGAGGTGCTGAAGAATCATCAGTGTGTCAGACACCAGTGGTTTTAGCACTGGACAGTTCACTGCTTTCTGAATGTTCAGTGGTAGCTTATTTGCTCTAAGTGATAATTTTAATGTTGGATTGCCAAAAATGGGTTGTCAGACAGAACTTTACGAACTGCAGGGAGTGCTGCAAGAGCAGCTCTGTAAATGTGACACTTGCTTGTGAGCAAGTCTCTGCAGCCACCTCTACGAATGATTTGGCAAAGTTCACGTGGGTTTTCTTTTTGTTTCTCCAATGACCATTCTTTACTGTCTGGTTGTGCGAGTTACAGTTGGAGCATACACAAAAAAAGGCTGTTATTAGAAGTCTGCCATTTGCCCAGATTTTGCCTGGGCTGCACTTCAGTGAGTGAGTGAGTGGTAGCCTGTACTTAAAGGGTAGTGTTTGTAATGTGTAGACCTTCATAGTACTCTCCTGGATTTTTCAAATGTGAAATAGGTATATGAAAGCTGCAAGGTTAGAGATTGAAATTCTATTCCTTCTCAAAACTTTTAAAGTTGCAAGTAGCTTTGTTTGTTCTTCATCATAAATCTGTACACAAAATAGATTTGGAACTGGTGCAGGGAAATGCTTGTGAACGGAACTGCATAGCAAAGTTTCATACCAGTATCATCATGAAATCTTACTAGTGTCAATGCCAAAACAGTAGGCAGAAACTTATTTTTTTCTGAAACTCCTCTGTAGCAAACCTGCTAGCAAACAAATTTATATGAAGCTGTTAGAAGCATATAATGTTTGGATAATCCCATGGTGTAACTTCTTGGGGTGTGTCTGGACTAACATTTCAAGTATGTTCACTACATGCAAAGTAAGGAATAAATAAGGAATAAATACTTCAGAGTCACTAAACAAGGATTCAGAGATGTTAGTATTTCAGGTTATTGCTTCCCAGAAACACTTGCTCGGCAATGTGGTATAAAGTTCCCTAATGATGGGATGAAGACCTTACCCTTGACTTCCCCTCACATATGTGGATGGCATCTGCTTTTTTATTGTCCCATAGTTTTACTGACCCACAGTCAGTCCTTTTACAGATAACTTAAAATTCTTTCAGATCCTTGCCTGATCTTTATATCTGGACTTTCTGATGCCATTACTTCATTTGACCTTGAGAATACAGCTTTTGACATCAACTTAAATTTTATTACTTGTCTTTTTTCTTACTTCCTTTAGTTGGATAATGATTGGGAACCTTATTAGTGAGTTTGAAGGATATAATAGCTTCCTTTAATGTTTCTTATGGTGATGTTCAAGTTTTCATCCATATCTTGGTAGTCTAAGAAGACTTAGGATTCTTGTTCTAAATCTACTGCTACAAATTATTATTTCCATTTAATCCTTGGTACTGCCTCTTGCTTAAAGTGAATTCTCTCCATCTTTGCCATTACAAAGAGCCCATGTTTTATTTGTGTGGCTCTATACTCACACTTTCATAAATGTGGTTGCATCTATGCATCCTTTTCACAAGGAGCATCTTGTTTCTGCTGTGGTGCATCAAGAAGTGAATTGTTTAACCTCCCACATAAAGGAGATTTGGGAGTGCTAATATTTGGAAATAGTGTGTGTTGTAGGAACATGTATAGGAAAGACATGTCTAGTTTTCATTCTGTTTTGGATTTGCGCTTTGAGTTGAAAATTCCCAGAACCCCAGAGATTGCATATGTGAAATGCATTTAGCATTTCAGGTGAAGTACAATATTATTGTTTTGATAGCCTGGAATGGACAAATCTCTTGGTTAAAAAGTTACAAAGCTAGTAAAAGCTTAAAATATTAATGAATGAACTACCTAGAGCAAATTCTTATTTCTCTACTTATAATACCCTTCTTTTAGAGAAAAGTATGCTCTCAAGATACATATGATGGGATGTGATACTTACTGTATGTCTTTAGGTAGACAGGTATCTGCCAGGGAAGATTGGAGTCTCCCTTGGAATGTTAGCTCCCCCTCCCCCTTTCCAAATTATTATAAATTTGCAATTAAAAGGCTGCCAGGCAACGATTTTGGGAATAGGTATAGCAGTTCTTTACTAGAGATGTTTAAAAAATAGTAATTTTGTAGTACAAAAGAATAAGCAAACAAACAAGCAAGAAACCCTAGAAAACCCTCACAGTCAGAAATAGAACCTGACACCCTGTTGCTCAGGGTGTTGGAAACAGTCCAAAAGTAAGCCCTCCTGGAGTGGCAGATGTGGTCCTGTTGTAAGCCGGGGTGGTGCTGTGGAGAAAAGGGTCCAGAGATGGATCTGATCTTCCTTTGGGAGTCCCATGGGAACACTGGCTGTCTGGTGACACTTGTGGTTCCTTTTTATCTAGATGGAAATGGTTTGGCTCCTCTTCCCTGGGTAGAGCATCTCACAATAGGATGATTTATATCATGTCATTGATGTCATGATGTGTCATGTCATTGGTGAGCTTTAATGGCCCATTAACAGAAGATATCCCCATGGGAGTAGTGGAACAGTGCACAGAGATAAGAAACAATGCCCCACCCGGTTTTAACAGTTGACTTGGGAGGCAGTGGAAGACTGAGCAGAGATTAGAAACAGTGCCCCACCCGGTTTTAACAGTTGGCTTGTTATCAGAGAAGGCAGTTACCCCCTCCCTTCTGGAGTTACAGCAGATAAAGAAAATCTCCCCAACTGGGGTTCAACAGATGGAATGGAATAAACTTTTTTTGGTTACAAAACCCAAGACATACTGTAAAAGTGTAATTTGGAGTAGGGATATATTTGCCAAAAGTTACTGCTTTCTCTTCTACCAGGAATTCCATAGAAATCTGGAGGCATGTCTATGCAGCCTTAAAGGCAAGCAGCTGCATGTTGTGGAAATTAGCTTGAATCGTGCTTGCTCTGATATGATTAATATAAGTATGTAATAGATGTTTATTGTCTTACGTATGCAGAACAGTATTTCTAGGGTAGCTTGGATGCATTCATGTTCTTGCTTCTTTCACCTGTAGAAAGTGGGAGATTGAAAAACTGAAGGCATTAGGAGCATCAGATGAGTGTTACAACTGCAGTTGCCAAGTTCATTCCAGTTGGAAGCCTTAGAAAAATTAGGCTGTACAAGTTATCAAAATAGCTGTATTATTGTGTGAAACTTCTTTTCAGACAAAGACTTCTATCCTCAGAAGCCAACCTAGCTCTGTTTCAATACAAACTCAGTTTATAGTGTCTCTGGTAAGCAATTAGTACTTTCAGCAGTAGAAAGGAATTCTAGATCATAAGGACAGCAAATATAAGGTGAAAGGATCATAAGGAAAGCAAATATATACTACTGTATTAAAAATTCTCAGGTGTCTAATTGAAAGTGTATTGAGTTGTTTTAATGCTTATAATTGAGATATCTCTTAAGAAAATGTCTGAAGAGCAAGGAAAAATAATGGTGCATATGTTCATGAGGAGGCAAGTTGAAGAATGTTTTTGTGGGCTAGCTTATTCCTAGGAAAAAAAGTCCCGAAGAACTTGCAGCAGGCTTTTAGCTTGGTCTGCTGAATTCCATGAGTACTACAAAGTGACCATGTTCTCTGAACTTCACCCATTTGTTAAATTTGAGAAAGAAATTTTGTTGAAACTCCTGATTCTGAATGTGGTGTTATTAAAGAAACTTGTCTTTTGTACAGGAAAATCTTTATGCCAGTATTGTGTGTGTTTGCTACGATGCTGTAGGAGGAATTTCCATATTATTTAGTGGAATTTCCCAGTAATGGTAAACTTGTAAAGCTGGTATTTTGCCTGTTGTATCTAATCTAAAAACAAGCCAGGGGAAAACCAAAAGGAACTTCAAGTGAATTCTAAATAGGACTGTATTTCAGGATGAGTAACTGACTAGATTAAAAAAACCATTATTTCTGAAATTGGAAATTTAGACTTTTAAAAGGTTTTTGCAGTAAAATGAAATACTTTAATACAGTAGTGCAGTGGTTTGACCTTGGCTGGATGCCAGATGACCACCAAAGCTGCTCTGTCACTACCTTTCACAACTGGAAAGGGGAGAGAAAATGTAGCAAAAGGCTTGGGGGTCAAGATAAGGATGGGGGAATCACTCAGCAATTATCATCATGGGCAGAACAGACTCAGTTTGGGGAAATTAGTGAATCTATGACCAATCATAATCTGAGTAGTATGATGAGAAGTGAAAGCAAACTTCAAAAAAACCTTTCCCCCACCCCTCTCTCATTCCCAGGCTTAACTTTATGCCCGATTCACTATCTTCTCCTTTCTCAGTGGCTCAGGGAGATAGGAATGGGGGCTGTGTTCAGTTTGGCACATGATGTTTCTGCAGCTCCACTGTGGGATCCCTCTGATGGGAGACAGCTTTCCACAAACTTTGCAAATGTGAGTCCTTCCCACAGACTGCAGTTGTTCACACACAGCTCCAGCATGGGTCATTTCTGTGGGCTGCAGTCCTTCAGGAACAGACTGCTCCAGTGTGGGTCCCCCAGGGGATCACAAGTCCTGCCAGGAAACCTGCTCCAGTTTCCTCTCTCCACGGATCCACAGGTCCTGCCAGGAGCCTGTTCCAGCACAGGGTTCCTATGGGGTCACAGCCTCCTTCAGGCATCCACATGCCCCAGCACAGGGTTCTCCATGGGCTGAAGATGGTTATCTGTTCCACAGGGTCTCCATAACACACTGGTCAGGCAGGGTTCTTCAGGTGCATGTGGCCTGAAGTGTGGGTTGTGGGCCAATGCAGATGATCCCACTGAACTGTTAATAGTATAAAAATCTTCTGTTGGACTTACTATTTTATATCTAACTTTTGTGTGCTGTAACAGTATTCTGATGCATTCTTTTTTCTTTGGCAAATTTAAAGGTCACAGAAAAAATGTTTTCATAGAAAAAATTCCAGTGGTGCTTTTAAAATTTACCTCAGCAATTAGGTACTTATGGAGTTGTGTATGTTTCAAGTATGTACTTGGAGTTCAGATGTGCTTTGAAGGTGTCAGTGCCATAGTTGAACTGACCAAATAATCTACTTTTTTGCCTACTGGCCAGAGAGTATGGATAAAACCATAAATATTTACCATCAAAGAAAGCATGAAACAGTTGTGTGGAGTAGCTAAGCAAATGAAACTATTTTTAACAGGAAACAGTCTTGTAAAATCAGCTATGAAACTGAAGGTTTAGCCAAGGAATGTCCCTAATTACTTGATACAGTCTCTCCAGTGATTCAAGTAAATGCTTATTTGAAGCTTTTATGTGGGAGAAAATTGCATATTACCTTACATACATTACTAACATGATAGAGGACTGATGTTAAACAAGGTTTCTAGTTATTTTTGAAGTTTATCAGTGGGCTATGGGAAAAGGATAACAAGTAAGCAAGTCTCAGCTCTTTGAACTGTACTCATGGGTTTTGAGGGCCCTTGTTTGTAATGCAGATTTGGGTCATGGAGACATCCTCATTTCAAAAAAGAAATCTGCAGCTCTAGTGCTGAATCCTCTGTAAGTGGGAGTACATGGACAGGGGAACTAAGCCATTTGCCTTCTGAATGTAGAAAGATTTCTGCTTCTGATTAATAACTAAGTTGCCACAGGCAACTTACTATTAAAATGGAGAGTTTCCTTTTCAACTGTAGTCCCTCAAGTGAATATAGTGCAATTTGAATAAAACAAGACTGTAGTGCAAATACCCTTTGAACTAAAATGATTGCCTAATTTGAAAAGTGACTGCACAATTTTCCCAATGAGCTAACACATCTGTCTGGACTGTAGCTCATAAAAAAAGAAACAGGACTACTTTAACATACGTGTTGACTTGGAAACCCCCCCTGTATTTTCTAGGATGTCTACATGAGGTCGGAAAGCATTTAATAAAACTTACTTGATGGGCTTCATTTGTTTCTAGGCATGTGCTCTAGAGTCTTAGCCTGGTCAAGGATGTGTGCGGTGAAGTTTGTTTAACTAATGCCATAATCCAGCCCTCACACAAGTTCATGTTGTGCTTTAGGTAGCTGCTGCTGCGTCTGCTATGTCAGGGTACTTACCAGAACACTGATGCTCTTAGGGGAGGGAATGCTGGCAGCTGCACAGGGAATGAGTAGGTGGAAAGAAAGAGGGAGAGAGCTGCAGCACTGCTGGGACTGGAGAATGAGACATTTTAAAGTGGGAGCAAGGTTCTAATTTTAAATGCAAGGTGCAGTGCCTCAACGAAAGAGCCCAGCAGCACTAGTCTGTTACTAGAACTAAGCACTGTGCAAAATTGTCCTGAACAGCTGTAGGAGAAGGGAATACAGGTGACCTTGTCCCTGATAGGTAGCAGCTGTGTTGATTACTCAATACAGCCTCGTCCCCGATGAGTCACAGCTATCCAATAATGAGAAGAGTGATAAAAGGGAGTGGGTTAGCTGGTGGGGGATCATCCTGGAGAATCATGGAAGAGGAGGAACCTTGAGGAAGAGGGAGTGAGAGGATCATGAAGAAGAAGGATCCTGGGCATAGAGAATCACTGTTGTGAGGTCAGTCAGGGTCTGCAGTTTAGAGCCTGTTGTTGGGACCTGCAGTCACAGTCTAACTGGGTAAAAGCCTGCATTCAGAGTCTGCAAACTAATACATGCAGGGAGTCAGGATGGCTGAGGTGTAAAGAGGAATAAACCAGGACCCTTTTCATGCTGTGATAAACAAGAAGTCTGTGTCTTGGCTCATTTCTACCCTCTAACAAGACAGCTGCTGCAGCAACAGCAAAAGTGTGAATTGAAACACGTATTTTTTCTAATCTGGACTTTGCTTTAAAATGAGTAAACTAGTTGCTGAAATAATGTAGGAATATAAATTACTTGTCCTCCTTGCCAGCTGGTTTAAGGAGAAGGAGTAGCAGCTTTGAATCTTCTTTGCTTTTGGAAAAACTTTGCTGACTTGTAACTATGGTTTCAACCATTTTCGAGTAAAAGTTGGAATTCATAGCATTGCCCAGCTGACAGTAGAATAGAACACCATTTTAGTCTGAGGACAGTAAAACAGAACAGCACAGCCTTGGAGAAATAGATAGATAAAGGATGTAGCTTAGGCAAACAGAAGTCCTGCAAAAGGCAAGTAGGATGCCAGCTCAGCTTTGCAAGGCTGACAAAGCAGAAGTTACAGAAAACTGTGATATTGTGCTTACTCAAAAGTGGGGGTCAAGGAACAGCTATCTGAAAAGGACACTGGACATTGAAGACCACTGAAAAAGACCCTCAAAGAACCCTGTAAGGACTCCCAATAAAGGGTGTGACTACGTCAAATAAAGTAATATGTATACATCGAGTAAGGAGGGATAGCTAATGGATGTGTCATGGGTGTGTATGATGAAAACTTGCTTACCCCACACTCAGGGCACTTAATTAGAGTAAGGATCCTCCAAGTGACCAGTGCACTGCAATAAAGAGTACCTGCCTTCTAATACTCAAAACTTGTTGAATAGTTTCTACCTGTCTGATTTCAGTATCATAGCCCCAAAGTGATAAATTAGAGTAGCAGGTGGCTCATCAGTTGGGCACTGAGATAAAGACAATCTGTTTAGCAGACAGGCTTTGTTGAAGGATTGTAGAGCTGTATAATGATGGGTAGTGAGTGTCCCATAGCAGGACCTCAGAAGTGGTTAAATATCTGGGAACTTTGAAACCCGGGGGGTATCATATGTCTGGATTATATTTATCTCTTTTTTTTGTGTGTTTATGGATTCCTACCTTTTCTTGCTTAAGCAGTTGGTTTTCAGCACTCAATGGTTCCGTTCCTTACTTGCTTTTGTTTTGTTTGGGGGCCCTTCATCACACATTAGCAGCTACTGTTCTCACTTGTTTTAGCTTATGGACTGTTTGTTGAGCTTACTAACTACAGACTACTTGGCCTTCAATAGTTCAGTTTTATCTTCCTGAGTAGGGAGAAGGGACTGTGAGGATATAACCTGCTGGCTAGCATATCTTGGAAATCACTGAACTTAAGAGTATTTAGATTGTTTAGCTAATCAACTGTTAAAGGAACTTTATCTCTTTGGAGAAGTTCTAAACTTTTCTTCAGTCCCTTCTGTATACAAGGAACTCAAATGTGGTTTCAGAGCTCATGTGTCAAATGTTGCCTGAGTATTCCCTCAAAACAGACACCTAGAATTCTTTCCTTGGATAAACACAGGTGGCATTCAGATAGTTTATCTGAATGGGTGTTCGGAAATGCTAGCAGCTCTTTCTTCAAATATTGCACTCCAAGTTGTTAAATAAAATGTTTATTTTCTGCTTCATAGCAGAGTCCAGTCTTGTGAAAGAGTGTTCGGAAGTTTCTGGAATGGAACATGTGGGAGGACCTGTGCTCTTCCCACATCTAGCATTGAATTTTAAACAAAAAATGAAAGAAAAAAGTCCTTAACTTGTGTTTGTCATAACTCCTATATGTACCATAAGAATGCTATAAATGATCATGAGCCAATTCAAAATCCAAAGATTTATTTAGCAATTTCAAAAGTCAATTTCGAAACGGCCACGATAAATCAGGACAACATCGATCGAATGTTGGGTGGACCACCCAGCAGCAACAATGGTGCTCTCAGGTATGGCCACGAATTCAGAATCTCAGGGTAGGAGCTTTATACCATTTTTCTGCCCTGAGGCAAAAAACACGACTGCTGCAAAGAACACGAATTCGCCCAAAACATGACATCATGCAAATAGCACAACTGCCAAAATGTCCTTCATGCTCCGAGGGATGCTTTTGAAAGGGTTTCCTGAAGAAAAGTCCAAAATAGAGTCTCTGAACCTTCTGTTGGGGCACTTGAATGAAATCATCTGCTAGTTTCCCTCGAGATCATTATCAGATCCTTGAGTGGCTGCGAAGATGTGGCAGCCCGTGATTAATGAGCCATTTTCACGTTATCTCTTCTGTTATGTTGCAAATGTTGTGGTGGCACCTCCAAGCTAAAAAAAGAATTTGGAATTCTTGGAGACGCCCTCGGACTGTCTCCAAGAATCCAGGTTTTTTAATTCCAGTGTATAATTTTCCACATCCAATTTTAATACACGAATTTTATACAGTGCATCCATTACAAGAATGACTTGCAAGTATTGCTTTTATCACTCAGTAAATAAGTATTTGATAATAGACTGTTGGCACTGGCACCATCAGTAAAATTGCGTGCATCTTTATGGATTGTGCAGGGAGACAGTACTCTTGCCTTTTGCTTTTCAGAAATGGCCTTATAGCTGGATGAGGTACAAGTTAGAAGCAAAGCCATGATTTGTGGTAGCTCATGTGTCTTCTAGGTTATCATCTCAGCCATTGACACTCAACAGGGCCAAAGATCTCTCTTCAAAATAATGATTCCAGAAGCTGTTCTGGCGAAATGAAGATGACTTTGTTTATGGGTATCCCAGATGGATTCAGCTGACAGTCCTCTTTGCTGCATTCCACTCTTTGTGCAAGAGCTGAATGTAGTCTGGATTCTTTAAGAAGCTAAATGCTAATCTTGCATCCTTTAAAAGTCCATTTAGCAGCAGTATTATTGTATTGTGTTCCAATCTGATTGTATGTATTGTGTGGGTGTTTTGGTTTTTTTTTTGCCTGCTCCCAGTTCCATTGGCGATTAGGTCAGATTTAAAATGGTTTATTTGGCTGCCTTTTTGACTGATCTAAGTTTTTGAGACTGTAGTGTAGGTGTTGTAAGCTGCAGGATGTCTGGCTTAAAACTTTTGCCAGAATTACTGAAGTTGTGGCTGGCTGGTTTTGCTTTTTATTTGTCATTATGCCAGATAAGTGGATAAGGAACCACAATGCCATGGTGGAACCCTTGTGTTTATTCCTTAAAAATAAAGAAGGAACAGAAGTACAGTCCTAGTTCATTCCCAAGCTGGTATTGGGTGCCAAATGTAGTATTTCCAGAACTTCATTATCAGTCCTGTGAGGCAATATGGTGCAAGAAGGTGGAGAGAGATTAAGTGAGTCTAAAGGACAGAAGTTTTGTAAATGGCACTTATGAAGACCAGTTTTGGTAGAAGGTGAATTTTCTTAAGCTTTATTCTTAGTGCCAAGAGTGCTGGGAAGGCGCCTCTGAAGGAGTTCTTCTTTAGTTCTGAGAAAATGGAGGAAACCATAGGAAGACCAGATTTCTTCAGTGGATGTGGATGTTCATTCACATCAGCCAACAGGCTCTGGCTCATGCTTCAGTTACCTACTTTAGATTACAGCAACAGAAGGAGATGCACCATGGGAACATAAGCAGTATCACTGCTGGCTCTGTAACCTGCTGTTTTCTGAAAGCTGTAGGGCAGCTGTTAGAAATCCCTGTTGTTCTTATTTGATCAATTAGTGCATCTCTTCAACCCAGAAGGAATATGTTTTATTAGTTACATTCAATAATCTTCATATTAATGCAATGTCAGAGGAGATGATAACACTTCTTCTTAATTAATGCTGGCTCTTGCAGGCTGCATAGCCATGTGTGAATCTCACAATGCATGTATTGCTCCAGCTTGGTAGTCTTAAAGCTATGAGGGAAGTGGAAAAAGCTGGGCTTCTTGCTTTTTGAGCCCTTACAATGGTGCTGTGGCATACTGGGCACGTGTAAGAGAAGAATAGAAAGTGAGCTGGCTTTTTATTGCCTGACCACCTGCACGCAAAAGTGCAATCCCTGTAACTTGCAGTATACTTGGAGGATATTCTCCTCTCTTAGAGACTGGTTTTAGAATATTGGAGGAATTTTTGCAATTGAAGTGGATAAGAGTATTAGTGTAGTTACTGAAAAGTGGGTGTTTTTAAGGTGTAATTCCTCTGACCAAGTGTAAACATCTACTTTAACCACTCATGACCTAACTATTACCTGTGTCTGCAATGACTGTGAAGGGACCTTCATGTGACATTTAGATGAATCCCACTGAAGGTATTAAAACTTGGCAACACTACAAAGAAACTTTATCCATCTTTCAGGTGCAAAATTTTGTTCTATGGAGTCAGCATAACAAATCACTATTAGTTTTGTGGTACTATTAAGAGTTGCTTTTTCATAGATGAAAAAATCCTGCCTGTGACAAGCTTTATTGTTGAACAGCTTTTAAATATAATGTGTCGTCAGAATAGACTGCATTTGGGAGTCTTGGGTTATATTACTTAAATAAATTGAATGGCTTAGAGCTTTACTTTTTTATTCCATTAATAATGTCTTGCAGAGCACTCAGACTTATTTGATGTAAACTACAGGAAAGAGTTATCTATATTGTTTTCTCTTATTAGAGTGGGAATTTCCATCAAACATTTGTTGTACTTTTCATTTTCTCCGTCCCTGTCAACAGCAAGCTTTAAAAAAATAAATCTAGAAAATTTTAAAATACTCCCAAGTCAAAGTATTTGTTATATAACAGATTTAATTGCAGCACAGATTGACAATGTACCTTTAAAAATACTCAATTTATTGATAAATAAATAAATTCCTCTTTCTTGCTGTTGGGTATCTAAGTGTTGAGCAGTGTACTTGGATGGTAAATGTGCTATTACCGTAGTATTGTTGAATATATTGAAGAGACATTAATTATTAAAATACCTCTTCTTAGTAATAATCAGCCCTTTTTTTCCTGTACCCTTTCACCAAACAAAATAACCTAAACAAAGGCAGAACCAATTGTTTTAAATCAACATATTATCTCTGTGTGCTTTTAAACATCCATTCCCTGCACAAATATTTTCCAGATAAAGTTTTTGGAATTTTCCATTATATTTCCCATCACTGTTACCTGTGTTTTGAGATAGTTTGAAGGAAACATAATAGAGGTCTTGATGACTTCTGAACTCTGTCCTTGAGGAGAACCTCAAAATAAATATCCATGTAGCAGAATATGGACAGATGCTTTGAACACTGCAGTTAACAAGTTGATGGCTCTGAATATTGACACTTCAGCATTTTAAACCAGGTTTTCCTTTGGAGCTACAGACTGCAGTTTGTTAGAGTGCAAAGATCTATGTGCGTCAGTTGTGTTCTCCAATAGGAATTTAAAATCACAATATCAAAAATGCATGGCATAGAATAGGCAGGTAAGTTGAAATTCAGCTGTCTGAACTAGAATATCTCCTGCCATTTCTGAATTTTTGGGATGCCTGTACTATTTTTAAAAGGGATTGTGGATGAACTGCACAATCCACAGGAGCCTATTCCTTCTGGAATAGTAGCTGGAAGTCAGGCATGATATTACCCTCAAATTAGGTATGTCTGTTTAGGTACCTGAATTGCTCCCCTGAGGCAAGTGGCTGGAAAAATGAGGGCCAAGAGGGTAGTTTGCCAAGTCTCTTGAGTAGTTTCCAGTTACTGAGTGATTGAGGATGGAAGGAGTCTTGTAAAGGAACAGGTTGCAAGGATTCATCTGAGCACTTGAAGAAGAGAGGGAGTAACATGAGCTATAGTCAAAAGCCTTGAGTTTCATTATCATTCCTGTTTGGATGACATTTGTCTTGAAATACTTTGTCTAAAGCCTGTTACCTACTGTAATCACTGCTGGTTCTAATTTGGTTCCCTTAATATGATCCAGATACTTAGGAGTTATTTCTGAGGCTTTTTTTACCTTCACATCTGCGCAGTGTTGATGGGAACATTAAGGTAGCTGGGGCTAAACAGAAGAAGTGGGCAAAACACTCAGGAGTGTCACACGTTGGAGTGTAGTTTTCATCCTTTCAACAAAGAATTAAAAAGAACCAACTCTTTCAGTGCCAGGGAAGGGCTTGGTTCTTTGGGTTGTGACTGGCTGTAACTGTCCAAATTACACTCTGCTAACCTGCTATTTTTATAGCTATGATTTATGGGAATAGATGCATTATACTGCAACTGCTGAAGTAACAGCTGGTGGTAGATGAGAACTCAAAAAGATGAAGACCAAAGTATGAAATGTAGTGCTACAAAGAAATGATTATTAGCTGTGATGTACTCTAAGGCAGGGTCGATCTTCATACCAGAGATTCTGACAACAATTTTTTTTTTATCCCAGTCATTTTGTAGAAAAGAAAAAAAAAAATTTATAACGTGTTAACATGCTGCTATTATGAAGAAAGGTACTAATTTCCTTGTTCCAGAAACACATGGATACAATGGACTGAAGCACTGTTGGCAAGATCCTGGAGTATCTGTGAAATGGTATTTCAGCAAAATGTATAAATCTAAGCAGCATTAAACCCATTTTCAAAATGTTATTTCAAAATTAAATACTTGGCTGATCAGAGAAAACTGTGTGAGTATCACAGAATCTTAAAAATCCTTGCATGTTATATGTCTGAATTCATTACATACCATTTGGAAACACTTGACAATTTCAGGACTGGAAAGAATGTATTTTAATTTTGATGAAAGAAATGCTCATCACAGTCGGCAGTGACAATTGGCTTAATTGTTGGCAGCTTCTGCATAATCATTTAAGCACGTTCATTGCAAGACAGTGAGACTTTTTGTTCATAATCTTGTACTTAAACATTGTCTGTCCCACAATAACAATGTTTCCCTTTGTTAGCACTATGACACTCCTTATAATTGTGTTTTTGAGGAAAATGCATTGGACAGCTTTGGATGTGAATGTAAACTCTGCCATCAGAATATCTTAAGGTATTCAGAAGTGTCTGGAGAGTGAATTCTTGCAAAATTTACAATTTTTGAAGTCTAATATATGCTATCTAAAATGTTTGAAGATTTGGCATGTATAGCAAAAACAATGAACCATTTCACAGAGCAGCTGAAATATTTTAATTTGGCTCTGCAGTGCTTTCCAAGAAAGTCAATGTACTGCAGCATAAAAACTGGCCTGTAACACTCTTCCAGAGGGGGGGATTACAGCTAATAGTCTTTGTCTGATTTTCATTTATTTGCATTTTAAAGGATATAAAATAATTTAAATTAACAATTAATTATAATTTTAATAAACTTTTTGCTAGATTGGTGGTTGGTTTGAATGTTTATATCTTGGCAGTAGGTGCCAGTTTTCCCTTGAGACGTGTCTGCTTATTGGTTTAACCTATCTCCCCTCTACTAGCAGCAGCAGGCTGTCACAACTAGATGGGAGCAGCTTTTTCTGGAACAAACTGGTTTGAAGAAGTTGCCAATTTTGCAGCACCAGTAGTGGCTTAATGAGAAGCAAGAGGAAAGCAGTAATTATTTTAAAAATTGATTCAGACGTTATTGCACATGATACTGCCTCTCAAATTAAGTTTTCTAAGTGTTTGTTCTTAACTGGGAAACATGACCTGTGTAAATATAACCAGCTTACCCTCAAACCCATGCATTTTAATGAAAAGGCTTGCAAGTATTAATGGTATCTATAGAAAAAGCAAGAGGAGAAAAGAATCTATAGCTCACAGTTGAAACACACTAATTTTCTGTGTAGTTATGTTAAAAATCTTACAGCTGGTGCTGCCTTCAATCTCTGACATACCTTTTATTAGTTTTAATTAGCGTGTCCATGTTTTAAACATTTTAACTGCATGTGTAACTTGCTGTTAATATTTTTTGTTCTGAAATCTGTATAGTTAGAATTTCAAGGAAAAACATCTGTAAAATTGGGGAAGATTGCTGTACAATACCCTAATTATTTATTCTGTAATGACTATGTCATTGCAGGTAAAATTGCCAGTTGCTTCTAAGCACTCTATTTAATAAAGAGAGCTCTCTTTCAAAAAAACTAGTGGGTTTTTTGACTGATTTAATCTGAAGAAAGGGAACTATTAAGTCCTCCTTTTTTTAGTAAAGCACTTTGCATCTACTAACAAAAATAGCCTCTTGGATCTACAAATGATCATCCAGTGGCTTTATTAAATTGGCTCTGAAACCTGTTTGCAACAGTGAAGATGCAAATGAGTCAAAATTGGGGCAAACCAGAGCAGTCTCCTCCTATTGTCTTGGGATGCTTCAGTGGTCTTGAATGTACTCCCAGGAAATTGAGTTTTGAGTTGGAAATAGTACTGTATAAGCTATAAATCCATTCTGCTGAATGGCTTGAGATGCCCTTGTGGATGCAGCATGTAACTTGTGAAGAAGACTAAGAATGGGCCATGATTGTTCCTACTTAAAATTCCTACCTTGAATTCCTTGAAAGAGGTGCATGTGTTATGAGCTTGTAGCCAGTGGGGGGAAACACTTTTCTCTCCTGGCACAGCCCCACTAAATCCATATTGCAGTCCCTAATCCAGCTCACTGCCTGGCAGCACGAATCTTTCTGTTGTCATGGGATGGGAACGAACGAGCAAGGGAGCTAGCATTGCTACTTCTGTTAGCGTTATGGTGTCTTGGCCTGGTTCAAGCAAAATCTGAATGTGAGATTCCACAACGGCTTAGTTTTTGTAAGTAGGCGGCTAAGAAGGGTGGAGGTCTTCTCTTTTACTCCTCCTGCTCAAAAGCCACAGCACTTGATCCAGTTCCCTTTACAGCTGAAAAAGCAATGCCCCTGATGCTAAGATCCAGCTATTGAGATGTGCCTCTGCCCAAATTAAGGTTCAAACAAGATCATATGCTGAAGTCAATAATATAGATTTTATTTAATGTGGAATGTCAGGGAGAAAGGTAGAAAGAAATGGAAAGGAGAGCAGAAAGAGAGAGATCAGGCAGAAGATAGTCACCACCTCTAGATCCAGTGGTGTCCTTCTGATTCTTTTTCACCTTGGGCTTCTTGGTAGTGGGAATCTCCAGGTCTTTTCACTGTTCATACATATTAGCAAAGAACAAAGAAGCAAATTACTGGTCACTGGCTACGGAGTTCTACTGTTCTATTGATTGATTCCCTTGCTTCGAATGCTGATTAGTCCTTGTACTCAGTCTTCGTCTTTATTTGAGTTGGTGGTCATGATATGATCTTGTCCTGCCGCAATTAAGTTTTACCAAGTCCAAGCTGATTTCAGCACAGTTGCTGGGCTGGCTTTCCTTGTGGCCCATAAATTCTGCAATTGTCTCTACTATTGGTGACAGGTTCTTCTCCCCCAGTTTTGTTAACCTCCCCTTAGTTCTGAGATAATACTCAGACAGCAGCACCCCTTTTATCTTATCTCACGTTCCTGCTGTGGTGGCTTATCTTACAGTCCAAGTTCCAGGTATCCGGGGAGGCACTTTCAGGCAGCTTCAGTGGTTGGTGGTGGTTGCAGATTTCAGCTGTCCCAGAACTTGGTGATCTTTGTTTGACCAGTGATCCACATTAGAGCAGTTGCTTCTTTACACACGTTTCCACAGTGGGAATTTTCGTCTGGATGCATTACCCAGAGTGAGCTACCCAGGTCTCACCTCTGCCAGGCCTGGGGATAGCGCTGTCCTGTCACTCCATTCTGTGCTTATCTCATGGCAAAGTCCTTCGGTGGCTGTAACAGTGTTTGAGACTGGCAACTGTGTTCTTTAACTCCTTACACCTGGAACAAATGAGCAGATAAAAACGTGGGATCTGCTCACTCACTATCCTGACAATTATCATGATGATGATTATGAAACTCTTCCCAGTTTATTAAGTCATATATTTTCACCTTCCTGTGCTTGCTCCATTAAAAAGAAATAAGAATCTTATGGAATTACTTTGACAAATATAAACCCTGATACTTGAGATATTTTGCTTAAATTTACTGTCCTGAGGTTGACTAAATCTGGGTTAAAACTGATTTGTGTAGCATTCATCAATCCAGGATTATAACAAAAGCAAGTTTACCCTCACACAGTGGTAGAAGAAACCCCTGACCTAAGGCTGGACAGCATAAGGAATTATAGAAAAGAAAATTCATGAAGATTTTGAGAGTTGTAGGCAATTTTTCCATTTTTTTTCCCTTTTCCCATCTCACACCAGAAATTCTAAGTGATTTCTTGAATAGGTAGTTGGCAGTATTCTCTTGATGAAAAGGCACATAAACCACATAAACCATTTGGTTTATGTTAGTATGTTTATGTTAGTATGTTTCCTAATCTCCTCCCCTTCCTTGTCTTCCATATTTTCAACTCAAGCTGACTTACAAACCCTGGTTAATGCTGCTGATCTGGTTCAGTCGCTCCAGGTTTAATCTTCAGTGGCAGTGTTGTCCTCTTCTCGTCCTTGTGCTGCTTCTCATGTTGCTTCACTGTAGTCAGGAGTGCATTTGGTCAGTGAAGCAGAACGGGATGAAAGTGAAGCTTGGGAGAGCAGGAAAAATGCATCCATCTCTGAACTGGTTTGCCAGTCTCAGTCTGTGTCAGTACCCATCTCCCAAACACATGCAAAGACAGGCTCAGACACCTGTGTTGACCTTGATAAAAGTGTGAGAAGTCAGGTTGTGATTCTTGTCAATCAAATAGCACTCACCTATATACGTGTGTCTGCGGGCAGTGTGGACAGAGACCTTGGGGTTATTATAAAGAAGAGTTAAAAAAAAAAGAAATCGGCTAAGTGAGGCATGGAAGTGGGGTTCAACAGTAGGCTTTTAGCTAACAGTTTGTTTTAACAACAAACTTGTAATTGTAAGTATTTAATATAAGCTTTAAGCTACCTTGTAGTATAAGCTTCAAACTATCCTTTGTACAAGTTATTTTTTTGAGTATGGAAGAATTTGTAATCGCTTGACAAGGGGAAGTAAGACCAGCATAAGCTGAGAGGCTCTACAAAGACATTTTGAAATATGCTGACTTTGAGTTTTGTAATAACTGAGAGAGGGGCCCTAAGCAGACAGGTATTGAGGCATATGCTAGCTTTAAGTTGTGTAATGACTGAGAGGAGGCTTGCAAAATGTATGCTAACAGAATATATATGCTTGCTTAAGCAAACCGTATAACCAAAAAAAAAATGTTACTGGAGAAAGATATTTTAAAAGGTGTATAGGAGGCTGGAGAGGCAGCAGAAGACCATCTCGGACCACCTCCCCAGCAGATCTTCAAAAACCACAGCTGCTTATTCTGAAGAAAAGCAAGTAAAAAATAAGTGAAAATTTGGGGAAGTGCAGTGCCAAGAATAAAAGAGACCACCGTTTGAGATCTGAATTTGTGCGTTGCTTGGGGTGGAGACCCCCTGTGCACCCAGTGCTGTCACTTGCTCACCCTTTTATCAAATAAATAAATTGGCTGTATTGCTTGATGTATTGGCAAGTCTAGCTTTTCATTTATAAGAAAAGGAACAGAACTTAATGATGCCTTACTTGTCCAAATAAGGGAACAATATGTTTTAAAGAAGTAGATAAAAGAATGTGTAAGTAGACACACAGGATGCTCCAGGTAGCTTGAACCATTGGACAAACAGATGATGAGGAATACAGCAGGGTTTGTGGTAGTGATGTAACAAGAGGCAACAGTGCATGCCTTAACAGAAATTCAAGGAAAGGTCATGTGGAACACTGGGGGCTCCCAGTGAATACAATCACCAGAGACCCCTTCAGAGGACACTGTAGGAACATAAAAGGATTCTTAGGAAGAGGTGGATGCATGCAAATTAGTTCTAGGAAAAGTGATGTGTATGTATTAGACAGGAAGTATATTCTAATCAATATTTATGATCATGATGGAATAAATACCTTTTTGTAAGGTTTCACACCTCATCAGATTAGAGGAAATAGCCTCTGTATGTCCAGCGTGCTGCAATAAAAAGTGCCTGCTTTTCAACACTTCAAATTGTGTTAGAAAGTTTCCTCCCTAGCTGATTCTGGTATCAGCCCAGAGCACTGTGCTTTGTCAGGGTCAAGAATGAGCAGTGAGGGAACAGGGAGAGTGTGGTTTGTAATTGGTGCTGTTGGAAAATGTAAAAAATAGTCTTTTTTGGAAAGTGTGCAGCTTGAATATTCGGAGATGTGTTCACTCTTGACTATGGTAAATTGATTTGCTTAATTACAGGAGAAATTCAGTACTTGCAGTTCTGCTAGCTACTTGACTTACCAGAACTGAATTTCTCAATTATCCTTGCAGATGATGGTATAAGAAATGTTACAAAAGTTGTAGCCAAAAAAATGGAATTTGTATATCAAAGGAAGCTGCACAAATGTGTATTGAAAATAGCACTTAGAGTAAAATCTGGCTTAACACCATAGCTGTTCAGATGAAACTGAAATGCCTTGATAACAAGTGAAAAACTGCTTGCTGATTTTCCAGAATGAAGAATTGCTTTAGTAAAACAGGTGGACTTTTATTAGAGCACTGCCTCATACTGATTTGCCAGTTAAATCTTGTGCATCTGTTGGAGAAATCTTATGAAAAAACTACCTTAATCTTGTATGAAGCACTTAGAGTAAGGAATTAAGTTCTTCTGCAAAAAGTGGAATATTTAATAGTTCCTGTACTTCTTCATTTTATTGTAAAAATGAAACAGGAACAGTTTTAAGCCCCCACTGGTTTAGTTAAACATGGCAGTGTTGAGTTATATACTGGTGTTGAATTCATTGGGTTAAACAGATCTTTTTTAAGGCCTTGAATCTATGTCTCCTCTCAAATGGGAGCTGAAGGTCTAGAATCTGTGTCAGTGTAGACTTGCATGACTATTCTACTGTAGGCTTTTTGCATGTGACTTCCATGTCCTAAGTGATTATTTCAGCCTAACTTAGTTTCAATTGCTTCATTTTTTGCTTGTAATGACTGTGGTAGTTTTCTTCAAGCAAGATGTCAGTGCCTAGCATTTTAGGGATTTTTCTTGGATATTAAAAACAAGCCTCAGTGCTAATAAGACATTCTTATTTTCTGCAGCTGGAAAAGGTGTCTGCTCAAAAATGTTTGTGTAGGTGTTTTCCATTTCAACCTAGTCTACTCACGGCTGAACCCCAAGTTTTGAACTTTACATTGTCCTTTCCATTCTGTTGAGAAGACTAATTGTTTAATCCTTTGTGTTACTGGTTCTCAGCTTCCTTCAACCTGGAGCCTAAGTATGTTTCTGTCTTAGAATTGTACCCCATTGTGTCTTGCAGAGGAGAGAAGAGAGCCTTGCTTATTTATTCCTAAATTCTTCTTGCTTTCCCTTGCTTAATGTGAAGGTAGTTGCGATATTAATACAGGTCCATTCTTCCTCTCTACAACTCACCTCATTAATTTTGAATGTACTACGTTTGTGTTCTCGTGTGACATGGATGAAGGTCAGTCACGTCACACTGCTGGTGTGTGTATGTAATACCACTCAGTGTCACTTATTTATATTCCACACTAATAAGTGTTTACTTTAATCCATTCTATAACAACCAATCATCAATGGGAATACATTCCCTTTATAGTAAAATAATTATTTTTTTATGAGATTAAAGCAAATTCCTTATGGCATTGAAACAAGAAAGTGTTTGACCTTGGCTGATATAATATGTCATCAGGGAAGAACATGTAAACATCTTCAGTGATAAATGAGAATTTGCTTTTTCTTGCTCACACCTTACTGACAGGAAAGCGTTAAAACATCCTTTCAAAAATATATATCCTTGCAAGTTGTCTTTGAAGTTGTTTAATATATCTTAGTTTGTGCAAGCATAATCAGATTTTTTTTTTTCCCCCCAGTCGGTGTTGTCCGCTGTCCAATTTGTGGTCAGGAATGTGCAGAGAGACACATCATAGATAACTTTTTTGTGAAGGATACCACAGAGGTTCCCAGTAGCACAGTAGAGAAATCAAATCAGGTAAGTGCATTAACATGTAATCAAGTTAACACCTTTTGGATGTGTGTGCATATCCTTGGCTTCTTACTGTGTGGCCTTTTTGCTCTTCATATGCAGATAGAACTTCAAGTACTTAGACATCACATGGAGTAGCTACTCTAAAAAATCAGTTAAAATGTATGAAAATGCATGTGAAAAAGGTGGTTATCTTCCCCTAAACAATTTTTAAAAATTGTTGATATAAACTTGCATCTTAATAGCAAAAGATAAAAGTAAGGAACAGGCATTAGAATGGCAATTTCTGTACTTTGGACAGGGTGCTTGAAACAGTCTTGGAAGCAGAGACTTGAATAACACTACACCAGGAGACCTAAATGGACTTTATCACATTACTGACAAAACATGGCATTAAATAGCTGGAGTCCTGTTGCCAAGGAAGAGGCTCAAAATGCTAATTGGGGAGCATGGTATACTGTAGGGGTTTCTTGCTTGTTTTCCTTATGTGGACTGCCTCTTCTTTCTTATGCAGTCAAGTAATAGCCCTCTCATAGGAGTTGCTTATGTAGAGTGTAATAAATGGATATGATTCGTGTTAACTAAATTGTAACTAGATCAATATTTTAGAAAATAATTGTTACAAAGTAACAAAGGAAGTTAGTGTCAAGAAGCAGATGGGCCCAGTTTGCAGATGTTACATGCGAAAATAGGATACAGGATGTAGTTTTGAGATAAATATTATCCCAAGACAGAAATGACCTTGAGATGGACAAAGTTGGGACAGTTTCAAGTAAAAGATCTGAAGCTGTGGTTTTACAAGGCTAATTTTTTTGGAACGTAATGCTTGCTTACATAACACAACGCTTAGTACGCATGCACAGCCTGTAAGGTTAACTAGAGGACAAAAGGAGGGAGAGTGTAAGTCTTCATCAAAGACCACCAAAAGTAGACAGAAGACTCCCGGCAGCAAGTGAAGCATGCGCTGTGAAGTATAGTGCCGTAGATTTTAGGATCAGAAATAGGAGGGAATTTACAGGGAACACTGATGAATATGTATTAGCATATGGTATATAAGTAGAGTTTGAAATGTATTGTACGTACGTGAGGAGGGAGATAATCCCTCTCCATACCCAATCGGTTTTGCTTATGCCTTATCAGAACCTTAATTATACTTAATTACTGCCAAATGTTATATATATATGTCCAAGTGTATTTCATCTCAATTAAAATGCTGCTAATTGAATTCAAGTGCTGTTTATTGAATTGGACATATAGAATTTCATTTGTAACAGGAAGAATAGTAATAATGGAGGTTTTTCCTCATGTTTTTTTCAGGAGGCGAGTACTAGCTAGTGTGGAAGCAATACCAAATGAATAGTCACATCTGTGTAGGATCACAGTTGAACAATCTCTGCTAGCAAAATATTGCACGTCTTCAGTTTTAGCTAGTAAGGGAGTATCTCATGCATCTCTTTAGTCATGAACTTTTTATTAAACTCCAGGAACATACTGTAAATAATTCAGCCTCTTTGTATGTTGCTGCATTCTTCACAAGAATAGTACAGTAAGGTTGCTGTACCAGTATGGCTTGCATTTAAACTCATGCCCTAATATTTGGATGGTGGTCTCCTTTTATTATGAAAATTCCTCTTTTTCACTTTCTCGTTTTAGGGACATGTATCATTGGCTCTTGAGCTGTTTGCTTCAGGGGCAGTGTCTTAGAGGTCCTTTATTGTGTGTTCTGCTCGTTTCAAGGCTTAGCTGGAGTTTGTGTTTGCATGTGTGAACAACCACATCTCTCGGGAACAGAGAGACAGATGACAGGACCCAGTCAGGTTTGGGATACCAACTCGATGACTGTTGAAGGCATAAGTGGTGTCATCATCTCTGAGGAAGAGGACTTGAGTCTTGCAAGCCATTAAACTGTTCAGATTTGAAGGAATTTTGAAACTGGGTTTCTGAGAAATGGTAGACCTTACCAGAAACTGAAATTGAATTGTGAGTTGCTGGAAGTACAAGCTGTGTTCTTGCAATGTAGGACTGTTTGAATTTAGCTTTTTTTGGATTTGGCAAGGGGAAATGTTGGTTTGTTTTCTTCTTTGTCCCCTGGGAATTGCAGGATAATATATGAATTTTGCAGATGGTTGTGAGATTTACACAGTCTCTTAATACTGTACCAGTAAGATTGACAAAATAAGTTGTTCCCCTTGAAAATTTCATCATAACTTTTATAGTTACTTTAATTTAGGAAGAGAAGCAAGATAACAAATAATGTTATGCAGAAGCAGTCCTAAATGTTGTTTGGTTTGTTTTTTGTTT
This sequence comes from Chamaea fasciata, assembly GCF_029207755.1. Lineage (NCBI taxonomy): Eukaryota > Metazoa > Chordata > Aves > Passeriformes > Sylviidae > Chamaea > Chamaea fasciata. Next base: position 55,698,202 of record NW_027094090.1, on the reverse strand, counting down.
ATGGTTTTTTGAGGGGTTTTTTTTTAGGCCGTGGGGCTGTCCCATAGTCTCTGCTTAGTTACATAACAAGTCCTTGAAGATGCTGCTTTGGAGAGTGGTGGTAGAAATGGATTTTTTTTTCCTCGGGAGTAGTAAACATTTTTTTTAAGTGTCTGATCACCCCCTTTCCCCTCACAATATTATTTTGCTTCCTGTGAAAGTGAAGTGAGAAATTCCATTCATTGAATGGTGTGAGCAGATGTCAGGGAGGTTCTTGAAAGCGTTTCAAGATCCCTTAAGATCCCTTCTAGACTTCGATCTTACTTTTCCATTCTGTATTTGTTTCTCCCTCTCCCTGACACAAACCAGCAGGTTTGCACTTTGAAAGCGACTCTGTTCTTCAGCTAAGGTCCTTGGCTGAACTCGGCACACTTTCTTGTAGCAGTTGAAGGCTGACTAGCAGAACAGGACATTCATGTGCTTTTTTCTGAAAAAATGGAGCTAGATGTTTTGTTAGATGCCTGCTAAGTGAGTGTGTGTACCTTACCACTTGGAAACGAATGATGTGCCGTTCTCTTTGTTTGAAGAGATTTATTTTGGTATGATAATGCAGCTTTTTGTACGTTCCTTTGTACCTTGACATAAGAAAAAAGCTACACTGTTCTGTAAACTTCTCTGTTGTGGAACAGCAAAGTTAAATCAATAATAGTTAAATGGATTAGTGTACTGTCCAAGGGGGAATATTATGAGGTTTAAGGATGATACAGCCTTCTAATCAGCCTGTCTTGTTTTGCCTTTGAAGGAGCAAATAGAAAAGCAAAAAAAATTTCCATTAGCATAGGCAACAGATCAGAGAAATTAAAGTAGAAAAGATACAGACACTTGCAGGAAATACTGCGTCAGAGATCATCCAAATTCTATCCAAAACTGCAGCTATTTTATAGGATTTTTCTACTGAGACAGTTAATTTGTCTTCAGTAGTTTTGCAGCTTTATTTGAACACTTAAGAAATTAGAATTGGAAGCAGGGCATGGGTTTTGTGCAAATAATGTTGTGGCTTAGAACTACTGGTCTGTTTCTATGATTAGCCTTATATGTGTGTTGTCAGGAAGGACTGCTTTATTTCAATCCAAGACAGACCGCAAAAGACCCCTTGCAAATGAAATGTTTGAATGTTTCAGATTCAAAATGGTACTAATGCTAAAGCAATTTTTAGCATACTGAATTAAAACTGCAGAAGTGAAAGGCATATCATGGAGCCTGGCATTGTGGGAAGAGAGAAATAACTGGAACCCATGAATGTGCTATCCATCCATCTGTAATCGTGTTTATCTTACCTGAGCCTGATTTGGGCACTCCAGTACAATACTGGCATAGCTGTGCTTTCTAGCAGTTACTGCTGAAAACTTCAGGAGCAGAAGTGAGCATGAAGGAAGTATAGAACTCTCTAGTATATGTTCCACAAGAGCTTTCCTGGGTAGCATTAAAGGTTTCGTGCTGGCTATTAGCATAGGAAATAGCTATTAGCTTTGCAAAAGAGAAGAATGTCACAGGAAATGCAGCCGAAATCTTCCTGAAAGTAATTGTTGTAGGTTGTGAGCAGCTAGGACATAAATACTTTGAAAGAGCAGATGTTTTACAGTTTGTTTGGGGTTTTTTTGCATTGTGATTTATTGAAAGACTTGGCAAAATTATTGGCTTCTAAAGAGAGGTTTGAAAATAGAAATTAACTATACTTCATTTGTAAGGGTGAGCAGAAAGGGGCTTCAGACCTAAGAGATGTAGCTGAAGCAAGTGCTAGATTTGAGTAAGACTAAAGGATAGACAAGTGCAGGAAGTTTAGGGATTTTAACTGAAGAAAATGGTGTATGCAAAGCCATGAAAATAAAAATGAGGAATGTGAGATTGATGCAAGAAAGAAGATCTTAGTGATAACATGGGTATTGGTGCAGCATACTGAGCCTCTAGTGCATTTCAGTCTAGGTTCTCATAGCTTCTGTGTCCAAAACAGAATGTCTGTAAAAATTTTTTTGATGGTAAGAATAACTTTCTGTATCTTTACCAGTTACTGACCTGAGAGTTTAAAATATTGTATTAGGAATGAAGAACAACTGTTGTACATGAGATGTTGGGAATGTAGTAACAGAACAAGGTATCAGCTTCGATCTGATACTAGACCAGATATTAGGAAAGCAAGTCTGACTGCCATAATGAGGTGATTAATGAGGAGAATTTAGAACAATAAGTTTCTTTAAGTTTGTATGGTGCCAGAGGAACCACTGTGTGTTCTTCCAGAGAAGAACTATTATGCTTAAAACAGCTTATATAAGCTGTACCTGTGACCAAAGTGTCTTTGAAAGCCAGCGGTAATAGATGCAGGAAGAGACACAATATGTATGCTTTGAAGAGATGTGGATATTGATGGGATGGTGGGGTAAAAAGAAGGATGTGTTGATCAGATTTCATGGATTTTCAGCTGTCAGTAGTACATGGTTCATATTTAGAATTACATGTAGTCACCATCTTCAGTGATTTTGTATGTGCTGGTGAGATAGTTACATAACAATCAGCATCAGTGAGGTTTGGATCCAGTGGGGGAAAGCATTGCACCTAGTGTACATAGGTGAAGTTTGGAGTTCACTGACAATTCATCTACACTACTTTGCTCTCTTCTTTTGAAATCTTTGCTTGATTATTTAATCTTTTTAATACTCAAAGTGTATTTAATTGAAAGAGTGGTTACTTACTACAGTAGCTGAGAAGACAGGTCTATTTATTACCTCAACTCTTGCAAGTAAATGTGTTTTTTCTACCATAAAAGCTTGTGTATTTACTTAAAATAGCACTTACCTGCAACATGCTGAGTAATTTCTGCTTTCATTAAATCTGACTGAAGCCTGAATGAACACTTCCCGGGGTTATAAATACTATAACTCGTAACTGAATTAAGTGTAATTACAAGGAAAACTCAATTAAAAATAAATGTCTGCATGACCAGAATAAAGGCTTATAGGTTAACTAGGGAGAGTTTTCTTTGAAATCACTGAAACACTGCTTGTGTGAGTCACAAAAATAAGAATGAAATGAGTTTTAGGTTTTGTAAGTGCATAAAAAAATATTTGCTCTAATTATACTTCCATGTACTTTAGCTGTATGGCTTACTCTAATAACTAGGAATTCTAGCAAAATCCAACCTATAGCTGAAAATGTGTGTTTGAAATCAGAAATAGGAGCAAATCTGATGCTACCTCGAAGGCATTGCTGTTTTGACAGCTTGAGTTATGATGTCTATGAGAAGCTTTATGGCTCATGTCCATTTGGTGGATTTGCAGTTTATAAAGGTGGGATATATATTTTTGATACTACAAATGAAGAGTTTTGATTCATTTGGCAGCACCTGAATCACAAGTTGTTGAATCACAGTTCTCATCTCATTCCACATGCAGGTCAAAGCAGTTGAAAAAAACCCTACAAAATCATATTGAAAAAAGACAATAGATGAAACTCTTGGAATCTGGGGAGAATTAATAACTTCAAATAATCTTTGAACTTACCTAAATGCCTTGGCATGTTAGTCTGCCTGAGTTTGCTACAGGTGATCTGGAAAGGCTGTTGTGGGGAGTCTGGTTGGTTGGTTTTGCTTTTAATTTGGTTCCTGCTGGGTTTTTGTTTGGTTTTGTTTGTTTGTTTGTTTTGGTTTGGGTGGGGTTTTTTTTTGGTCTTTGTTTTGCTTCTTTCACTTAGAGAATGCCTGAAAGACTTTTTCCTCTTCTTTTCCTCTGCTTACTTTGTTTTTACTGCTGTTTTGTTTTACTCTAGAAACCCAAATATCCAGTATGTTATTCTCCACTCTGACTTTTAAAAACATATCTGGGTATTTTGGGAGCATAGCATAGTAATACCTCTCTGGCAACAACACTGACGTGAAAACTTTCTTGTCCTGCCTATTTAATTCAGTCTTCAGTCAGTATTGCTGATGTAACTGAGCCTTGGGCTACAATGGTGTAATCAGTCCTGGTTTGCATCACAGTCTTGCAGAGGGTTGCATTGCCACAAAAAGGAGGAGACAACTGGCTAAAGAGAAAGGAGGGAGAGCATTTCCCCAAGAATTAAGAATACTTTTAATTTTTTGTTTTGTTTTTCTAAACGTCATTGAATTTAAGGGTTAATATGAAGTGTTAGCTTTAACCCCAGCTGGTAACCAAGCACCATGCAGCCTTTTTTACTTCCCCCTTTCAGTTTACTTCCTCCCCACCTCCAATGGGATGGGTAGGAGAATCAAGGGGTAAAAAGGTAAAAGTGTAGGTTGAGCCAAGGACAGTTTAATAAATGAAATAAAGTAATATTCAATAATTATAATTATAGTAGGAACGATAGGGAGGAATAAAGCCAAAGACAAACAGGTGATGCCAAATAAATTTTTGTTCACCACCCACTGATCAATGCCCAGCCTGTCCCTGAACAGAAATTGGTGCCTCCCACCCAACTCCCCGCAGTTTATATGCTGAGCATGATATTCTGTGGTTTGGAATATGTGGGAAGTTCAGGCCAGCTGTCCTGGCCACACTCCCTCCTTTTGCATGTCCTGACTGGCAGAGAGCATGGGAAGCTGAAAAGTCCTTGGCTTTGTATAAGCACTGATGATATAAGCACCTAAGAACATGCTGATGTTCTGGTTGTTGCTATCATTATTTTCCTACTAAATCTGAAAGCACAGCTCTGTGCCAGCTACCAAGGAAAACCCCCACTCCATCGCAGCTGAAATCAGGAAAGAAAGTAAAAATTTTCAGTTTCCTGATTTCAGTTCACTTCCTTTGCTAATGGAAATAATTGCTTTATTTCCGTTTCCTAGACTTTTTTTATGATGTCCTGGTATTTCTCCCTAGTCTACTGGTCTGGATAGGAATAAGATTTTTTTTTTTTGTTAAGAGAAGAAGGGGAAGAAAAAGAAAAACCAGGTCTCATTTTTGTAAAGAAACAGAAAAAGGGGCACAAGCCCAATTTTTCCTCCTTTGCAGGTCACCTTTAATGAAAAGAAATTGCTTCAAAACTCCAAGTGACAACAAGAGGGGTCAACAGCCCTTGTGTTGTAACTTCATTTCTCAGAAGATACTTGCTTTGAGAGGTAACATGATCCAGAAGAATAAGCACAGCATTGGGAATCTGGAACTTATGTTCAAATTCCAGTTCTGTCAGTAACTTGCTATCTGGCCTAAGGCAAGTTTTGTGCTAATTTTCCTCTCTTTCCTGAAGGGGAAACTGGAACATAGTTCTATGTATATATTCTTTATCTGCATAAGATATAAATATTTCCTTCCTCTTTAACTTAATCTATATTTACCTTGTGTGGGTGCAGAAGTCGTTTGGTTGAGCTTTTTTAATCAAACTGAAAACAAAACTAAGATCTAACATTTTCTCCTTGTTGCTCCTGCGAGCAGAAATCTGTCACGGTGATCTGTAGGATGTAGCAGTCTTCAGACAACATGAGGCTTTGGTTTGCAACAGTGCTAAACATTGCCAGCAATGGGTGGTAGTTACCTAAAAAAGGATCTGCATAAGCACGTTCACTGTTTTTTACTACCAAAACCCTATGGAAGGTAGGCAGAGGCATGAACAGAGGCATTGTAAAGGAGGGGTAAAAATGAAGTGATAGGATGAACATCTGAAATGGCGTTGTCCATTGTTCAAAGTTTTCAGCCTGTTGTTCAGATTGTGGTACTGTATCAATTTTTTTCTTGTGTATGTATTTACTCTGTGCTGAGGGGTTGTGGTCTGCTGACATGTTTGTTTTCCTTACTTAATTCTTTTTTTCCTAGGTCTGTTTGGTGTAGTCCAAAGACCCCAAGTGTTAACAGGCCACACTTGGAAAATTCTTACGCATTGGTTGCACACTTGTTCTGGGGTAGCTTTTTTGACAAACTTAACTGGAATAATTTAAGAGGTGATGCTAAGGTGATGCTAAGATTCTTGAGAGGAGCCTGGCTGCTCAGTACGGTCTGTCCTTCCTGAAACCAAGCAGGTGACCGGAAGCTAAAATTAAAGCTGCTGTGTGAACTGAGGGAGGCTTCTAAATCACAGTAGTGCTGCTTGTGTTCTGTCACCAGTAAATATTTCACATCACCATCCTCTATACAGTAGACATTGTATGGCTTCGAAGTGTGCAGGGAATGGCAAAAAGTAGTGGTCTGACTTTCAGCATGTCAGGCAAAGATTTTAGGGTAACACTGACAAAATGACCTGCTTCTTTGGAAAGTCACATTCAATTACTTCTGTGCTGTTATTTATAATGCTCCTGTACCTCGGGCAGTTTTCCGTTCTCATTTCACTGTTTTCAGAAAACTATGAAAGTGCACTGGTGATGTATGAAAAATAACCTGTGTGTATATTCGAAACTTGCTTTAACAGCTACCTTTTCTTCCTCTTGTCAGGTCTGCACAAGCTGTGAAGACAATGCAGAAGCTCATGGGTTTTGTGTGGAATGTGTAGAGTGGTTGTGCAAAACCTGCATCAGAGCTCACCAGAGGGTTAAATTCACAAAGGATCATACTGTGAGGCAGAAAGAGGAAGTATCTCCAGGTAACACAATTTCACAAAGAATTTGTGTCTGCACTGGAAAATTATATTGGACCAACACACATTTTTTAAAAAGTAGTAAATTGAAAGCTGGCTTTCTGTCAGTTTTTTGTGTCGGATAAGCTGAATAGAGGTACACGTTTTCTTCTCTTTTTAATTGAACATGTTTTAAAACAATAACTACACATAGACTTTTTCTTCCACATGGATTGATTGCAAATTATTGTCTAGACTTAAGAGATCAGCTGCAGAAAATACTTCTTTGGGCATTTGGCTCCTCTAGTTTTACTAGAGGTCTAACCAATTAAACGTAAGTTTTAACATGAGCTTTATTGTTGTATACAGCAGGAAAAGGAGCACTAATAGATTATATTTTTTCACCGTTCTGATAAAAAGCCAGCCAAAATTCATGTTTTAACTAAGTATCTTTTGAGCTTGAAATGTTTTGCCTTAGGGCAAAAAGGGCAGTATATTATGAATTGGGGCATTTTTGCTCGGTAGGATCTAGGATAATTCGAGCTGGAAGGGACCTCAGGAGACCTAGTCCAGCCTCCTGCTTCAAGCACTCAGTTCTGAGTTCCACTTGCTCTGGGCTTTATCCATTTGGGCCTTGGGAACCAACAGTGGTGAATGTGGTATACACCATAGCCTCTCTGAGAAATCTTGACTACTCTGTGGTAGAAAAGGTTGTATTTCTATTAATTGAGAACCTCTTTTGTTTCAGTTTTTTCCACACTGTGTCTTGTCTTTTAGTGTCATTGTAGGACAATAATAGACATTATGGGATGCTGACAAACATTCTACTCGTTCTAATACATCCATTGGAGTTGCATGATTTTTCTTGTAAATACAGAATTTTTTATTTGATTTTTAGCAATTGTTACATGTTATTTTCAATACATTTATTAGAATAGATATTTATTTTCATTCCACCCTATGTAGTATTACGAGGTAATCTATTGCTCAAAGGGTATGTTGCACCATGATACTTTGAAGATGCACACTGTATTCTGTATCCCACTTTTACACATGGTTAATCAAAAGTGATTATTGAGTGTACTTTCAAGAGAGGACAAAAGTGGAGAGAAGTGGCTGATGGACTGTTAGGCTTGGAGGTAGGAATGGTCTCAGTGCACTCAGGGCTCTTTGGGAGGCAGTTTGTTGGTGAGTTGGAAAGAATTTTGACTGAAGGATACAGATATGAAAATAATGTCTTCCAGATTTCTTGAAAATAAGGAATAGATATGAAAACGAGGCCTTATCGATCTGCAGTGAAGGATGGGCTGCAGTGTGAAGCCAGTTTTCATTACAGGCTGTATAATCCTTATGAACTCAGTGTCCAACCTAACTCTTAGGAAATCAGGCTTTGTCAGTTAAGTTGTTTAAAGAAATAGATTTGATTTCTGGGATCTGATGGCGTTTCCTGCACCCTTTGATATTTGTGCAGTAGAAACTGAAGGGAGACCTCTCACCCATTAAAAATGGGGTCCTGAAAGGAAGTTCGTATCTCCTGGTTATTACAATCTGTATGTTCTGCTCTTTGAATGTCTATGTCGTGATATCCTCAAACCCCTTTCCACCAAGTCAGCTGAGACACAGGACAGAGCACACATTAAGTCAACCACCTCCTCATCTCCATTTAAGAAAGGAGCTTGCTGATTGTGTAATGCCTTTTGCAGCCGCCACAGTACTGGCTAAGCCTTTTGTAAATAGTTTTGTGAAGCCATAAGAGATTATGTTAAAATAGGTTTTAGACATTTTCCATTAGAGAGGGTGCTAGCTTCATGCTTGCAACAAGAGTGAGACATTGCAGTTTGAGCTTATGGCTGTTACAGTCTCAGTGAGTGACCTGATACACGCTTGTACATCTAAGGAAAAACAGGAGAATGCAAATCTTGGACAAGTTTAGTAGACTGAACTAACATCTTCCTTTATTCAACAGAGGCAGTTGGTGTGACCAGTCAGCGACCAGTGTTCTGCCCTTACCACAAAAAGGAGCAGCTGAAGTTGTATTGTGAAACCTGTGACAAGTTGACCTGCCGAGACTGTCAGTTACTAGAGCACAAAGAGCACAGGTATTAAAGCAGAGTGTATGTTTTATCCATCTCACTTACAGGAAGGTAGCCTGAAGTAGATTGTAGTTCTAGCTGTAAGGAACACAGCTGGAAAAAGTGCAAACTAAAATTTTCTGCTCAGACATGAAACTCACAAAAAGACAGAGATTGTATCCCAAAGAATGTGACTGATGAGTGTGTGTTATATTTAAAATAAAACCTGATTCTTCCAGTTGTTAATCTGGTGATTTAAGCACAAGACCTTTTTTACAGTTGAGCTATTTGGTTGGAATTTGTTGCTATGCAGCTCTTCAGAGAGTCCTTAGAAAACACAGGGGCTATGTTATGCAACTGTACACTTACGGGTAACTTCTCCATTTGTCCTTCAACAAGATTATATAACAACATTACCAAACAGTTTCAGAATGGAGCAAATGGGGATTTTTTTCTGTGAAGAGCCCTTTCAAAGAAAGAGTTGACCTACAGTTTGGCTAATACTGTACAAGGACAACACTAACACTCAGGTCTTTGTGTTGCTGTTCTTTTGGTCATCTTTTACTGGTCACTGAAGCTGAAAAGCAGAACTATATGCAACTTCTGAGTGCAAGGCAAAAATCTTGCTGGTTAACACATACAGTAGTGTTTTGGGACAGATGCACTCTGGTTAAATATAAATATGGTTGCTATACCTGATGCAACCACCCAAAGAGCTTACTTGCCTGACCAGGAGAAGTGGTGTTGGCCGCTGTTGCTCCTTGGAACAGGCTAAACATTGCTCTTGCAGAGTTGCATTCTTCCTCTTTTGTTCTCCTTCTCTTAGGATTTATAGCCCTTTTATAATGTGCCACTTCTTCTTTTTCCTCAGATTGTTAAAAGATTTCAGTTCCTTGATTGAAAATGTTGCCAACTTCTACCAACTCAGCAATCTCTTCTATTTCTGCATCCTTGTCCTGCATGAAGTAATAGCTTACATGCATTTTCACATTCAAAGTGATGCACCTCAGAACATTCATTTTTCTTTTGCTAAAATTAGGCTATGGTCACACAATATCCTTTTGTAGTTGTGAAAATTATAAATTCTTCTCCCAGTATGACAGGAAATAGACTATAAAATTAAATACACCATAAATGAAATACAGGAGCATATACTGACATATGCTTCCATGATGACAGTTAAATTTTGGATTTGAACAGCCTCTTTCTTGATTAAAGAAGTATTATTTTGTAAGTTACTCTGCTTTTTTTAGCAAATATGTCACACCTTTCACATGTGTAAATTCTCACTGCTTTTTACTACAGGTACCAGTTTATAGAAGAAGCTTTTCAGAACCAGAAAGTTATCATTGAGACACTAATCACCAAATTGATGGAGAAGACTAAGTACATAAAATATACAGGGAAACAGATCCAAAACAGGTTTGTATCAGATTATGAGTTTAAAACTGACAGAAGGCAACTTTACATATACTGTAGTTTCTTGAAATATTTATTAAATTAGTGTATTTTGTACCTATCTGCTTTTATTCTTCCAGAAAGAGGAATTCTGAAGTTCACTGTAGTGATTGTTGCCTGTTCAGTAATGTTTGGTTGCGTTAGGTAATTCTTCAGCTCAGTCTGTGGGCTTAATGGGCAGTAGTTGTGTGAGTGCAACAAAACAACTTTTGCAATAAAGACTGTAGAAGACAGTCTTAAATGCTTCCCTGGCATCAGCAGATTAATTTTCTTAGTGTAGATCCCTCTTAGAAAGTGAAAGGTTATGACTCATGTTTTCATGTTTGTGACATGTATTTGAAGATTTATGTAGTACTTTTATGCTTGGGGCTCTACTCACTGGGTACTACAAACCTAGGAGAAAAATAAATCTGTAAAATGCAATCTGCAGCAAGCCTTTGTGGCTGCTCCTTCAGCAGAGTTCAGGGCCAGCAGTACCCAAGGAGATTCAGCACAGCTGGGGATGCCAAGTGGGACTTGAACTTTTCCTTCATCTTTGCAGTAGAGGTTTCCCCAGTATAACATTAGGCTTTGCTGTGATGAGGTTGAGCACTGTTGTTGAAATGGCTAAATTAGTGCCATTCTACCTTGGTGGAAATTAAACTTAAGCAGTTTTGATTGGCATGGACCAGAAAAGTGCCAGAATTCTGAAAATCGACAATTTCAATTACAGTGAGCGTTTAATTTTTATCAGTGACAGATGTCAGAGTTACGACATTAGAATTTGCCGTTAATTAATTTTATCATTGGTCACTCTTACTTGCTCTATTTGTCCCAGTAATTTTCCTGACTATGAGTATCTGATGATACATGTCTTAAATTGGTGCATATGACCAAGAAGTATTGTACTCTAAGCAACTGATTTCCTTTTTAATACTGTCTAAAGAATGGGTTTATGAGTTAAAGAACATTATTTTCTATACTGTCTGCTTACAGAATTCTTGAAGTGAATCAGAATCAAAAGCAGGTGGAACAGGATATTAAAGTTGCCATATTTACACTGATGGTAGAAATAAATAAAAAGGGAAAAGCTCTGCTGCATCAGTTGGAGGTAATTTCATTTCAATCATAAGAATGAAAAATTTCAGTGTTAATATTTTTTTCTATGTAATCACATTAAAGTAAATTTCTAGCATTAGTCCCCTGTGCATATCCCTGTCCTATCATGATTCCAAAGTGGGGAGATTGGAGAGATGTCCGATACAAGAACATCTGTTTGAGCAAGTGGGGTTCTTGGTGGAGAAAAGTTTGGTTTTTGAGCCATGACTAGTTTCTTTCCCCATGCTTTTGCAATTCATGATTCAATGCATCGTGCATGAAAAGTGTTTTATCCGAATTTGTCATAAATTCAGTAATCCAGTAGCAAATCAGAGGAGAGAATTGTCTAGAATGGCTACCTGGAAAAATACTATCTCCAATTGTGTTTGAAATGTGTGTGTGTTTGTGTGTATGTAGAGAGGCACACACATACATATATATAAATATATGTAAAAATGTGTCATTACCACAGAAAGTCCTGATATCTTGAGTATATGGGTAGTGACTTTTCTGTTTGATAGCTGCATCAGGGGGCAGGAGGCCTTTTTGGAGGAGCTAAGTGAAACCACTTGATCATTGTTACCAGTATGAAAGCTATGCCTTTTAACTGTAAATTGAACCTTTTGACTGGAACTGCTTTTCTACTTGCAGACTCTGGCAAAAGAGCATAGGATGAAACTTCTGCAGCAACAACAGGAAGTGGCAGGTCTCTCTAAACAGCTGGAACACGTCATGAATTTTTCCAAATGGGCAGTTTCCAGTGGGAGCAGCACAGCACTGTTGTACAGTAAACGCTTGGTAAGGTTAGGAAGACAGCTCTCTCCATTCGCCTAGAGACTAGAGTTACGTCAGATATGCATGCACATGCTTGTCAGGGTGTTTGAATCTTTAATGATTACCTACTCCCTGGAATATTTATGTATAGTTTTTATGGTTTTCTCTTAGACATGAATACAGAATATTTCTATTTGTTTGGCTCTCTGGCCATGATTCTGTCCTGTTACAATACCATAGAACTATTGTAGATCTGCAGATGTGGAACAGCTCCTTTTCTCTGGGTTGAAATCCATGAAGCCATGAAACACTGGGAAAAAATGTTGTGTGTCCTACGTTATCATTGTGCTTCCTTACAATTCTTGCTACAGCATCTGAGTTCATGAAAAACAGTATTTGTATATCGTATACAAATGTGATCAGTGGCTGATGTCTGGCATTTTAATGTAAATATTATTGATGTCTTTGTTCTGTCATGTTCAACTCCCACTGAAAGTCTTTCAAAATAAAAAAAAATTAAACTAAGGCTTTTGTTTACAAACAATTACAAAGCTAAATATTTCATTGCTGTAATGACCATGAAGATCTGAGTGCATATTGTCTCACTAAGCTGACTGTTCATGATGAACGGAAATCCTAGAAAATTGCAAAGGAAAAAAAACAAAACAAAAGCTTACCTTGATTTTTCCAAAGGTTACTAGACTGTACTTGCCTGATAACAGAAATCTGGGGCAATGTTAAGGAAAGACGCTAGATGCTTCTTTTTTCAATTCCTATAAATTGGTTCACAAAGTTTTTTTCTTCATTTTCTCATTGGTTAGTTGAGAACCTCCCAGGGTGTCTGGTTTGGGTTTGGGTTTACTGTTGGGTTTTGGTGATGTTTTTTTCTTTTTTTCTTTTTCTTTTTTTCTTTCTTTTTTTTTTTTTTTTATACCCATTATTGATATGGCAGGCTATAGCAGAATATTACTTGTTTTTATCAACTTCAAGTAGTTAAATTCATTTGGTCTGCTTTATACTGCCTCAGCCAGTCTTTTTTTTTAATTGTGTAGAGAAAAAGGACATCAAACTGAGTCATGTTGTTTATAGCTGTATAGTGGCGCCACCAAGACTCTGCTACATGAGTAAGAAAACAAGTTGAGTTTCAGGCATCTTAATCATATAAGCATTAGGCAGCTGAAAGAAAGGACCATCTAGCCCAGAAAGCCTCAGCAAATGAAAAGTATTTTTCAAAAGGGCAGACTGAGCTTTAGAAAGTTGATGCTGCTTGGGAGTTGAGTAGTTAACCTGTCTGTGACCATTTGGAAAAATCTATTTCCAAGCGGTTTTGCGTAGAGGAGCGTGTGAGACTTCTGCTTCAGAGTATGCAGGAGAGAGGAAGGAATGCCCATCAGAACTAAAGGCAGCATTAGAGCTTGGGGACTGTACTCTCAGGCTGTACTTTTCACTACTACTAACACAAGGCAGCCAGTCAGGAGTTTATCTACTACACCTGTGTGTGCACAATAGTAGGAAAATAATGGAGCAAACTGTGACAGGAACTGTGTGTGACCAGTACTGCTAACAGGGCAAAAGTCTAGAATTTCTGTACTGTCATCTGCTTGGTTCTGGTATTGTACATGAAAATCCTAAGGAAATCTCTATCCAAAATGGTAATAATGCCCTTAAAGTTTTTCCATGGTCATTTAAAAATTTTTAGTTACCTTCAATGTTTTTTGAGTACGGTCCTAAACTGACCTGCCTAAAATTGAAAGAAAAAACTTGTACACTGGAAGCTCTTACAAAATTCCTCGGGGGGTGGGGGGGGGGGGGAAGCCATACTTGATAATTTTAAACAGTTAAGATGATTTCACCAAGTATATTTATTTTCCAGGAAATAATCTATCACTCAAAAAAAACCAGCGGTTGAACTACCCAAGTTTTTTTTCCAGGATCTGCTGTGTGTGATTCTAAAATTAGTGCCTGTTGTGTTTTGGTATATCAGTTCCTGAAATTTCTAGTGAAACAACTGCAAGACAACATTTTCTTTCTAGGAACTAGATAAATTGTGAGCATTTGGTAGAATCTTCTCTTGTGTAATCACAGTCCAGTTCTTTGGAACTAAGGCATTGGAAAAATCTGAAAATATCTGTGAATCTGAGGTTTCAAAGACAGTTTATAAAAATCTGTTCTTTGGCTCTCTGAAGAAAACTTAAATTTAGTACAAAAGAAAATTCCCTGTGATCATACTTGTTGCCAAACGAATGGCATACTTGGATAGAAAAATGAATGGGCTAAAATAGATTCATGGGGGTAAAACCATCAATGGTTATGTAAGTCTGAACTTCACTTGCTAGTAGTTAAAGTTACTGAAAATAATGGCCAAGTTTTCGGAAGGATATTTATTTCTACAGGGAAGAATTGTTATTTTTGTTTAGACTGTAGTTAACTTCTTTTAAAACTACTTTAGGTAAAAGAAAAAGAGATTAAAAATACCTCTTTATTGGTAGCATGGACAAGTTTCTCTATCTTTAACCTCAGTTCTCTAGGGGCTTGTTCAGGGGCTTTTTGTTGGTGGGTTTTTTTGATTGGTTGCCTTGTTTGATGGGGGGGGTGTGTGTTTTTGGGTTTTTTGTGATGTTCAAATACATGGCTCTGGCCCCAGAGGGGAAAAAAAAAAAACTTTTTTTTTTCTTATTCTAGATTACATATCGACTACGGTATCTCCTCCGAGCAAGGTGTGATCCTTCCCCAGTCACTAACAATACCATCCAGTTCCACTGTGATCCTAGCTTCTGGGCTCAGAATATTTTCAATCTAGGTATGATAACTTTTTATTAGCTCTTTGATATCTTGATCCTATTTTGAAAGCAGCCTTCTTTTTGTGATGATAGCCTCTGTGCTATTCATATCTTCATTTGCTCTGCTAAATTTATTTCCCTAACTGTGAAAAACATTATACGTGCAATGCATGGGGAAGAGTATTATTTATGAATACTATGATGAAGTATTAACAAACTTATCTTGTTTGAATGGTATAAGTGATGGTGAAAATAGCAGCTTTCAGTTTTCTGGTCAATACTTCTAACTTCTGGCTTCTGGAACAGGGAACACTGTTTTTAACCCCATTTCACATCCAAAGAAAGGGTTCCTGCTGTCAACCAGCACTCCCAGGTCCTTTCCCACGGGACAGCTTTCAGCCACAGTGATAAGCACCTCAAGAACTCAACACCTTAGCAGTAGGACTTAAAGGTTTTAGAGGTCTTTCAGGATTTTGACTGTTGTTGTGTTTCCTTTCTCTCTCCACTGTTATCTTGGTGGGCATTTTTGTTTCTCTGTCATGTGCAGAAGGCTTTGTGAGATATCTGTGGGACATTTTCTGCCTTTCATCAGAAGATGCTGTCTCTGTGTACAGAGATGCAAATGTATGATTCTCTGCAGTGTCAGAGGAAGAAAGTGTTATGGCAGTTCTTTAAGGCAAACAAGCTCCTTTTCCCAGACATGAGGACACTGGAAGTTCCTGCTTTATAAATAATTTTCTTTGAGACAGGAATTGAAAGTGAAATGCGTTTGCAGAAACCAGCTATCAGGTTGTGTGGTAGTAACTTCTGAGCTGCTGCTCAGCTGAGATGTTTCTCATGAGCTGACTTTTTCCTGTGTTTGGTGGGCTCTTTTTCTTGTGTATGTTTATTTAATGAACTTTGGAAATTCAGTCCCATACATTCTGAAAAGTGCTGCAATATAAATGCCACCTGTATGGACCAGCACTGGGATTTTTGTAAGAGTTTAAGTGACCGATAAAACCAAATCATGTTTATCTAATTCCAGAAATCACAACCTTTAGGCCACTTTGTTTATGATCAGACATGTTCAATTTCTGTAGATAAGCTACATATAAGAACCAGTGAAGAAAAATAAAAGAAAGTCTGAGTAAAGAAACAAGTTACCTCAGAAATGGTTTGAGTTCTAGTCAGACTGCATGTGTCACTGACAGTGTGATGGCATTTCTGCTAACTGCCATACTTTGGTATTGATTTTATTTATTTTGCTTAAAATAGGTTCTTTGGTAATTGAAGATAAGGAAACTCCACCACATATGCCCAAGAGCCCTGTGATGGAACCAAACTTACAGCCACCAGGCAGTTTACCTCCCAACCAGCTCTCCAAGTTCCCAACACAGATCAGCTTAGCTCAGCTCCGCCTCCAGCACATGCAGCAGCAGGTCATGGCTCAGAGACAGCAAGCTCAGCGCAGAGCAGGACCAGTGGTTCAGCCAAACCCAAGAGTGCCAGGAACCATGCAACAACCTCCTGCTTCTCATCAGGTAAGTTAGGACTGTTTTCAGAGTCTCTTTTTTCCATGGCACTGAACAAGAAAGTAAAGTAAGATAGGAAAAAAAGGAAAGAAGTTAAATCTAGATACATAACTTCAGATATCTTAATCTTCAGCACGTGGCTATGTAGATGTTTTAGAGGACATTTTCTTTACTGAGAAATGAATGGGCATTTTTAACTTGCCTTGCAAAATGCGTGGTAGCACCCAGCCTTTATTTATTCTTAATACAAATAAAAACTTGTTGTATCCATATACAGTGCTTAACACATTTTTGTTGTTTTGTCAAATGATGAAAAGTTAATGTCATTAATTTTTTTTGCTACATCTGTTTTGCACAATACCCAATGATTCTCTCCTATATCTTTCAAAGTTGGAAACACTTATTGGCTCTTATGTCTCTTCATATATTAAAATAATTCAAGACTGTCTACTAGGTTTTAACACTGAAATTCAATGCATTTGATCATTCAGATAAATGGTGTGTTACTATTTGTTTGCATATAATTTATGAGGAGTTTCAGAAGTTTAAAAGGACCATTAAGTAAAAACACGTGTGGAATATAGAACAGATCTCAGCTTACTTGCAGAACTGTTTTTTGTTGTTTTTATGCAGGCGCCTCCGCGCTTGATTCATTTTCAGAATCATAGTCCCAAGCCCAATGGTTCAGCTCTTCCTGCACAACAGATGAGATTTCCCCAAAATCAGAACCCACCAAGGCCAGCAGTAAAGCCCAATCCATTGCAAATGGCATTCTTGGCGCAGCAAGCTATAAAACAGGTAGAGTATCTCTCCCTTTTCACACTCCATTTAGAAATTAAACATCAAATGTGCCTTATATCATGTTTTATACTATACTTCTAGAATGCTTTTCAATTAAAACAGAGACTGTATTATTTTTCTATGACAAGATCCCCATAGTTTTCTTAATGAGGTAGCTGTCAAGTTGCTTTCATTTTGACAGTTCTAAGCAGCTGAAGCATTAGGGAAGTGAGCCACTGTGTGTGCTCTGTAGGTGTTTCATTCTCTTACTTGCTGTTGCTGTGGTTTCTGACCACTTATGCAAAACTTAGTGTGGCCATGGTCTGCACGCTGCAGTCAGTGCGTAGGCAAATCAAATTTAGCTTGATGATAGTGACTTCACCAGGAACCAGGTAAAACCTTGACTAAAAAGCTAGAGATGCCATGGTTCCCCAGAGTATGGCAAATCTGAACTGTTACAGGTGAGGGGAGAAAAGAGTCCACAACTGTGGGACCTCTGCTGAGACTGATCAATGCCCAGCTGATCAGCAGCTGGACTGGGGTGGAAGCAAACACATCCTATGTGTTCTGGATGTTTAGGAATGCTCGTATTTATTAAAAAGCACATTATTACCACACGAGTTGCTGGGTGAGGTAAGCAGGAAAGAATCAAGTCTGTGAGCTGAAAAGTGGTGTAATACCAGTTATGTTTGCAATGCTTATGATGTCAGAGAACTAATTTCAGCTAAATGGAAGAAAGCTGTACAATATCTAAGAGAACTTGCAAGAATAAAAACTAAGTCACTTCTATTCTGTGTCTCTGAAAAGAAGACTGGCCTGTCCACAAGCCTGTCTTTCAAGATACTTCATTATTCAGTAATGTTTGTCTGAAACTAGAGGCCAGTAAATAGAATAACTGACTAAAAATGGAATTGAGCAGAGTCAGGTTTTGCCTGCAGTTGCCAGGAAATTCCATTAAAGTCACTGAAAACTGCATACTGAGAAAGAAATTTCGTTTGACTTGACTGTGCACTTCATATCATGTTAAATGTATATGTGGATGGAGATCCAGTCAGCTTTTCAAATTCGTAATGACTTCATGTTGTTAAGGGAAGCACAGCATCAAAGAGTTCAAGGCATCCAGGTGACACTGTAGCCATTTATTTGGTAAAGCACTGGAGCAGTTGTACATTCAGCCTATTACCTGTAATGCTTTATTTCACAAAAACTGTTACATTTCTTCCACAACACTGTCAGTGAAGGATGAAATATTAATAGATACTTAACACTGAGGTATAGCTTTGAATTTAAGAATTTGCATTCATTTCTTCTATTCGTAGTTTTCAAGTACTTGTCATCTTCCATTGGCTCGTGAGATTGGTTCTTGAAATGAGATAACTTCAGAGTAAATCAGGAATTAATGTTTGAATTCAGGTTCCTGAACTAAGCTGCTGGTTTTGTCAGTATGTTCAGTAGATGTGACCTGTTGCAAAGAAAAAAAAATGCTGAATTGTGGATTTTTATCTCTTCTTTTTAGTGGCAGATCAGTAGTGGACAAACTTCAACCACCTCTTCAACTGCAAGCAGCACAACATCGACTCCATCCAGCCCCACAGTCACCAGTGCTGCTGGGTGTGATGGGAAGAATTACGGTCCCCCCGTGATAGATTTGAGTTCCCCAGTGGGCAGCTCCTATAATCTGCCATCTCTCCCTGATGTAAGTGTAACAGAGAGGCAATGTTTTACAGATTCTATTTTAAAGTCTTAATGTTTGTGAGGAATATAAACCTTTTAGACTGGAATTCTGTTTGTCAAAATAAGACAGTTCTAGGAAACAAACAGTGCAGAGTTGCCTGCACGTTGCTGGAAATACTCAGAACTGTTCTGGGAGACAGCTGTTAGGACAACTAAGAAAAATAGGATTACAAGTTGTAGTTGTAATTGGACTCATTTGTATGCTCTATATTTTTCTGCAGCCCCCATAATGATCCTTACAAAAATGTGTTAGCTTAGTTTGTTTACCAGTGTCTATAGATAGCAGTGGTTTGCTGATGGCATTTCTGCTAGATTTTTAACATTTTAAAAATCTATTTTTAACTTATTGAAAGAGCTATCTTGGGTAGGTATTAACGGTCAGCATACTGGATATATTCCTTATATCTTTTCCTTTTGGTACTTCTTTTCTTCATATATTCTCTAACATGTCTGTGAGCTCGTGTTAGACAGAGTAAGATCATCATTTCTTAACCTTCTAAGCTTCTCTTTTGTAGTTTCTTCCGAATGGTACTTGTTTGCCACAGGTCCATGTTGGAGTTACTGAGTTTTAGTCAGGTGACTTTATTTTTCCACATAACTGCCTAACCTGTTTTTTGTGGTCTTAAGTTTTGTAGAAATCTGAAGTATCATGCTTTTCTAGTCGTAGCTTGCTGTTATCTCCCATCTGTGCTTTGTCTTTACCTATATACTGTGTGTTCTCTTTATTAAAAGGGAGTACAAAGACTATAGAATCACAGTATCTGTCAGATGTAAAGGGGCAACTACACAACATGGTCATAAAGCTACTGAGTCTGTGAGACATTTTAGCATATTTATTTCTGTGCACAGTATTAGGAACTCTTCTACTTGTGTATGATTGAGTTTACACTTTTAAGGTACATGGCCTAAATCACTGTAAATGTGCTCACCTTGCCAAAGCTGCTGCATCCACTTTGGATACATATTATCGAACATTATCTTATATATTGAAAGAAACCAAACATTTCAAAAAGTCATTCCTCCTTATCAAACCAGAATGTGTGTTTTTTACGGAAAGTTAAAATGCTGCATTGGGAGCCAGTAGAATATAGTTCAGTTATCTGGCCTGAGCCACAGTGGAAAGAACAAGTGTTGGTTTGCTGTTTCCATTTTGAGTCAATATGCATGGCTCGTGTCCAGAAGGTATGTGGGACAGATGGGATTGAGTATCCTGTGAGTTTCTTCCAGTCCTGTTGAACACCACTGGATTGAGGGGTAGTTTGTGTATAGCGTATTGCCTTTTCAAGAGTATTTATTGTGAGCATGTCCAAAGAAGGTGTGGAGATAAACTTACTTCGGTGTGTGAAAGCTCCCTGTTTGATTTAAGCCTCCTCTGTAGCCTGTGGAGAAAAATTGGCACTTACAAAATCATCTGCTCTTAAAATAAATCCCTGTCTGGATTTGGCTGTTTCATTTTCTTTTTAGGGAAACTAAGATGATATGTTTTAAAGTAACCATCTCACTTTTGGATGGTTAAACTTTGGTGAAATGCATTTTGGTCTTCGCTTTCAAAATTGCAGAATGACAGAGGCTTTTTGGTTTTGTTTGATTTTTGTTGTTTTGGAGGGGGTTTTTTTTCCCTTCCCAACACTAACTGCTTCCCTTTGCTTCCCCCCTTTTAGATTGATTGTTCAGGAAACATCACACTGGATAATGCTGTAAGGAAGGATGGCACTGTAGAGCAGAATCAGCCAAAACCCCCTTCAAACAGGACTGTGCAGTCACCAAATTCCTCGGTACCATCACCAGGCCTCTCAGGTAATTAAATGTGATGCAATTTTCCATTTAAATGGTGCAATTGTAAAAGCTAATGTGGCACTGACATCAGAATTAATTCTGTTTTATATTAAAGATGAGAAATAAGAAAATGAAGGCAAAGTTGTAGAAATGCTAGTAGGAGGTAGAGTTGAGATAATATTTTAGCATTGTGCTCAAAAGTTTAGCATCCAGATCTTAAAAACAGGGAGGGGAAAAATGGGTAGATTTTGGCAAATTGGATAGAAATCCACAGGAAAGTGACACTCTCAGGTGTACACCAGATGAAGACCTAGCAGCTGTGGTAAGAGACAAGTATTTGAGAAAGTGAGATAGGATGTAACAGCAGACTAGAAATGGTGCCTTGGGTGGGTAGTGCAGCACTGACACAGCATGACCAGAGAAGTTACTGTGACGGGTGGCTGAATGTGGTGGACCTGGAGGATCCAGGGGATTCCTGTCACCATGTTGGTGGCCAACAGCAGCTATTCCTTGCTCCCATTTTCTGACCTGAGCTGTGGGAAGGCTGTGTGAGTGGGAATTCCCGGGGAGCACTCATGCAATGTTCCTGTGTTCATGTGGTGGTCCCACATTCCGCCGGGATAGCAGGGACAGCGGGCAGTGCCTTCACAGGCAGCACAAACAGCCTGCTCAGGGCTGCTGCTCAGCAATCTGCTTCACAAGGCTTTCGGCTCTCTGGGTCCCAGACTTCTTCCTGCTCGCCAGCTCCAAGTTTCCTGGCAGTTCTGAGAGATCTGCTTGAATTTAGTAAGTCAGAACAGGCTGCAGTGATCAGGTGGAGAGGTCAGCCAGGCAGAGGTACTCCCGCATCAGCCTGCTTGCATGCAAGGGCCCTTTCTTAGTGCTCTCTTTCCCTCTGTTAACTCATGCCTCTCATCCTTTCATGGAAGTGCATTAAATGAGGTATTTGTCACTTCTAGAGACATTTTCCCCAAAACGTGTGTACTTCTCTGAGTTGTATCTCAGACTGGGCGCAGACCTGTGTTCTCTTCTAATCTGATTGTTCTGTCCCAGGAGGAATCAGTGTGACAAACGTGCACCCTCCAATTCGTTCACCCAGTGCCTCCAGTGTTGGGAGCAGAGAGAGGTAAGGAAAGTGTGTGAGAGAAGAAAATGTAACTTCCATCTCCACAGAACATGCCTCAGTCTCTTCTCTCTTTAATGCATAAAGATGTTGATTTGTCTCATCTTCTGTGTTAGCAGGTCAGGCCCGATGGTTGTTATAGCACTCTTTGCATTCTAAAAGCAGTAATTTCATTTGTAATGTATTAATAGAACATCTAAAGATGTATTTTAACTCTGTAAATGATGGCTGGGCTGGTGTTATTAAAAGAACACCATTTACAAATCAGGTTTTAAGTTCAGAAAAATCAGCTAAAGTAAAAACCTGCATATTGAAAGCCCTCATGGAACTGTAAATTACTTCAGCTTTAAGGAACTGATGTTACAAAGAGGGTTACTAGGAATTTTCTGCTGCAATACAGTTAAGTGAGCACTAGATATCTACTGAGAGTCTACACAAATGTTTTTATCCCTTACTGATGGAATATTAATGAACAAATATATTTACACAGTGTTGTTTGAAGAGTGCAGATCCGTTAATGCGTTGCAATAAATTAGAGCATACATCTGACATGAGATTAATTTTTCATGCAGAGAAAAATCAGATGACATTCATCCTACTTGAGTTGGAAATGCAGGTGCTTTTTAATCTGGAATACCTTTTGCTCTATTCCATTTACATGGCAAATTCTCTGAAGGACTCTTATGAACAGTTTAAATGGTTGTTTGAAGAGTTTTTACTTGCATTTAAAAATGTGATTAGATATGCTGCTGCTTGAATTCATTTTGTTAGATTTAAATTCTTCATTTTATTTAAAAATATAAGCAGGAATTTTAAAGTTTGATTATCCACTCTCATCCTGTTAGGACTAAATATATGAAAAAAGACAGATCTAGTTCTAAAAGTAGGGTCCAAGTTTTGGTAGACCTGCAAGGCTCTAAGAAAGTTTTCCAAGATAATGTAAATATGTGTCTTATCTGCCTATTCAGTTGTGTGGTTTACAATGTTCAGTGGAGGTGCTTTTTTGTGTATGGTCTGAAAGAAACAGAGAGTATTGGCAAATTCTGCACTAATGGGTCAAACCATGAGTAATTCTCTAGTTTTGGGGCTGCACCATTAAAATTTTCCCATTTGGTAATGTGTTTTAAGTATACCTCAAAGGAAATAAACGTGAGTGTTGCATTCCATAAAGGGAATACTACTCAGGATTCAAAGAAACAAAGCAGATTAACATCCTGAGGTCTTGGAAGGCATTAGTGTACAATAGGTGTCCAGTTCTGAATCCTAATTTCCTTTTTTTTCCTGCCTCTTCCTGTCACTTACAGTTCTGGCTCCTCCAGCAGGCCACCAGGAGCTGATTCTACACACAAAGTCCCTGTTGTTATGTTGGAGCCAATCAGGATTAAACAGGAGTCAAGTGCATCAAATGAGAACTTTGATTTCCCAATTGTTGTAGTGAAGCAAGAGATGGAGGAGGAACCCCGGCCTCGGAATGTAATGTTTACAGCTAGAAAGATCTCCTTTCTCTTTGGGGCGCATTTCGTATTTATGGGGACTAAAATCATTTACTCATATTCTGTTGGGAACTGTATCAGGGGAGAACTAAAAAACTAAATAAAAGGAAGAGGCGAAACTCAGAATCAAACTAGCCCAACTGCCAGTTAAATTAACTGGTGTGATCAGACTGCTTTTATCCATTGAAAATCTGGGAAATTCAGAAATAGCTTGCAGAGATGAAATTTTCAGATGCTGCTAGGAAGTGTTTCCAGGAATATCCATGAACAGGAATATCCATAAACAAGGTACTAGATTTTTGGGCCATCAGAAATTAGTTTTTTTATTGGTGGAGCAGTAAATAGCCTTTCGTAGCTAATTTCTTGTATTCATTTCCCTGTGTTAGAGTGTGTTAGTAATTTCTGCATGCACGTTGCAGGCTGTATGGCTGCTGGCATGTAAATTTGTTATTCATGTCAGTTTGCACATTGTCAGGGTCATGTAAATTCACATAAATACTGTCATCTGACTTCCTTTGTTTTTTCCTGCAGTCCATACTTACTTCCCTGCTGCTGGATACCAATCACAGTTCCACTTCTGATGAAGCTATGCTAAGAACAGATGCACCAGACAGCACAGATGACCAGCCAGGGGTACTGCAGAGCACATTCCCTGGGAAAACAGGATGGATGGGATCCTCCCACACTGGCGAGGGCAGAAAAGAGGATGATCCCAATGAAGATTGGTGTGCTGTGTGTCAAAATGGAGGGAAGCTCCTTTGCTGTGAGAAGTGTCCTAAAGTATTCCATCTTTCTTGTCATGTCCCTACATTGATGAGCTTTCCAAGGTAATTGACTATTTCAATTCCATCTAAAACTGCACTAAAAGACATTAGACTTGTGTTGTGAAATGCAGGATAAGAAGTTTCAGTCTCAGAGAAAGAGATGTGTCTTTTAAAAAGTCTTGTATCCAGGAGTTTTATTAGTTGAAGAAAATCTGAATTTTCATGAAACTTCAGCTTAATTGTATATTTTTCTACAAAATCTAGTAAAACTCTTCACTTATTTGACAACTAAGCAAGATCAATCATGGGCATCTGTTATTAAACTAGGAAACAGAATTACCAATCTGTCATAAAATGTTTTAAGGGTGACTGAAAATAGTTATATTTCTTAATAATAGTGATTAAAAAAAAGAAAAATTATGAAATGTCTACAGGAAAAATCTGAATTAATATAGTATTAAATACATTACTTCAGGGCTAAACATGGCTAGACTCCAAGCATGGGATGTGTAGTGACTGACATCTTTTATAACATCTCAGTCAGTGTTGAAACAAGCATTAAGCTTTCTTGATTTGCTGTTACAAAACCATTGCTCACTTTCTTGACTTTCAAAATAGAGTCTTAAATAGATTATTGTTATAAGCATTACCGGCGTTTGCATCTGGAACTTCTGGAATTAGTGTCTGTGATTAAAATAAACGGCATTTTGCAATGCCCCAGCTTGGAAATGTCATGCAATAAGCTTGTTTGTATTAAAGGATAAAAACATTGGTCATAACATGCTCACTGGTTAATGCTTTTATAAATATTGGGTTTTCTGATTAAATACCAGCATAGTTTACTGGTGTAAAACATTTGGATAGCAGCTTAGATTAGCACACTGATATCTCTGTGCTACTCTGAACATGCACTTGTGGAAGTGTATCTTTCTTTTAAATGTCACTTTTACTTTAAATGTCACTCTTACTTCTTGAGACTTCAGATTCTAGGGGGTTTTTTTTATTATTATTAAAACAATGCTATGTTACAACTTTATGCCATAAGGAAAACCCAGTAAGGTTACAGTAAGCACTTTTTGAATGAATATTCTTTCTGGCAAGGAAACAAAAAGTAATCTTGAAGCAGGAAGATAACTACGCCTTACAGGACTTGGTTTCTATGAAAATTAAACAGTCAATGTACAAGTCTTTAAAATGCTTCATTTTTACTGGATCATTCAGTGGAAACTGAGGTAATGGTGTCTGAGGGCAAGGGAGCCAAAAGCCACTTTGATAGCAGGTGTTCAGATCTGTAAAGGTGCATATGGCTACAGGTGCATTGGGTTCCTGGTCTCCTGAGCACAGTTAGCTGAAATTTCCTCCTGACTTCTGATGTATCAGATTCTTGCTCTCATCTTTGTGGGGTTGCTTTGCCTTTTTTTTTTTTTTTTCCCCCCAGCTAGAAGTCTGCCAAACAAACTTCAGTCTCTTAGCATTAGTTCCTTCAAACACACAAAATAATTTTGTTATTACTGTGTCAGCGGTGTCAGTCTGCTGCTTCAACTAGATCAGGTTGCTCAGAGCCCCATCCAACCCAACCTTGAACGTTTCCAGGGATGGGGCATCCACCACCTCTCTGGGGAAGTTGTGCTGAGTGTTTCACAGTCCTCACTGTAAAAAACTTTCTCCTTGTATCCAGTCTGAATCTACCCTCTTTCAGTTAAAAACTATGTTCCCATGTAGATTGGTTAGGCCACAGCATTTTTTTTCCCTCATTCCAACCTACCACATTCTTCCTGATTCTTGGATATTTTAATGCATTGTTCCTCTGTCTTTAATTTGTTCTTTGTTTTGCTGTATCACCTAAGGATTTTTAGGTCATGGCCTGTATCAATTTTTTGTGTGTCTGCCACATCATTTCTGTAAGACTGGTCCAGGCACATGGGTGACACTGTCAAAAATCACTCTGTGAAGTTAAGACAGTAGAAAGTAAAACTTCTTGAAGCAAAATGCCATCATTCACCACTGCATGCTAAAACTGGCAGATGGTGAAAATCTTTGGATCACTCTGAATAGAAAACAGTAAGATTTTCTTCTTAAATTTGTGAAATCTTCTGCCTTACTACTGAAATGAAGTAAAGGGCGCTGCAGAAACTATTTCCCATTTATGAAGACACTTTATAATAACATATCTCTGGGTAAATACATGCAGTTGATCTCGTAACTGGTTATTGCTGGATTCTGTCTGTTGTGTGACAGTTCAGCCCTCTGGTGGTTATGTGCAAGCCTGCAGATATCTTTGTTTTTTCTTTTTTTTCTTTTTTTTCTTTTTTTTTTGGTAGAGAACTATATTGAAAACATAAACTCTTCATAGTTTTCCCTAAACTTTCAAGTTCATAAATTGTGTTCAACAATCAGTGGACATAGCTTGCAGAACTATCGATCTTATAATCTTATGCTGAGCTTTAAATCTCCAGTATTGTTTTATAGAAACTAGTAAAATCATGAACATCTGAAAGTTTTAGGGAGTGAAATATTTTCAGTTTTGCAAAGAATCTTGTCTATGGTGATCTCTGTAGATTAGTAATGTGTGTAGATCAAGCTTGTTGAGGGTATGTAGTTCTAACCATATAATGCCAACACTTTTCCTTCTGTTCAGCCCATATGACTCCTGTCGTTACGGTTGTACAGGGCTCTCCATAGTGCTATCCTTAAATCCTGCGAGCTCAAGTGAAAAAAATTCAGTATTGACAAAGGTAGAGACTATATGTATCTTTCTGCACAGACACCATTAATGACACCAGTGCCACTAAAAGGAAACAAAGTTGTAGTAAAGCATTTTTGCCAGCTGTCACAGCCTTTTGTACCACCAAGAAAACAACAGAGAGAAAACCCACCCCATAGATGGAGGATTTACCCAGAAATACAGGGAAAGCTTTCTGGCAAAGGAGTGCTCCCTCACTGAGGTCTGTGTGTCTGTTTGTCTTCTTTAGTGGAGAGTGGATTTGTACATTCTGTCGGGATTTGTCCAAGCCAGAAGTTGAGTATGACTGTGATAAACCTGCTCACAGCTCTGAAAAAAGAAAATTGGAAGACACCATAGGTTTGGCACCCATAGACCGCAGGGTAAGGACAAAATTATTATTTAAAACTTCTAAGCTGAATTAATTTTGAACTGTGTTAGAAGCTCTTGTCAGTGTTTTACCTGTTTTCAGTTGGCAGCTTTTGTAAATACGTTGAAATTAGTATTTCATTCGGGTCTTAGTCTACATGTAGAACGTTCATTAGAGTAGTAGAGAGAAGACTCCCAGGCTCATACAACATATGACACTGGTTATGTGGGTGATGATGATGAAATTTATTGCTAACACAGTATCTAAATACTGCCAATGCAGTGTATAATATAAGTAGGTCTGAAGGGCTGTAACATAGTAGGTTCAGCTGGAAACGTTCAGGTGTGCAGAAAGCACAATTGCAAAGCAGTAAAGCAGCCATGGAGCTACTTTAGGATTTTATCTCCACCTGTTGCTCACCTGTCCAAAATTGAGTGTTTCCATCCTCGGGCTGGACGGACCCTGCAGGTGTCCCTTCTGGGGTGGGATCCACCTGGAAGCTGCCCTGCAGCCTCTGGAGATCAGTTGGCCCAGTCTCCAGGAGCCTTTTGTACCCTTTTGTTGCAGGCCCACGTGTACCAAGATCAGTCACAACCATCACCACTCCCCCATCTCTGGAATGTATTAATTATGCAAGCATCCAGACAGTTCCTCCTGCAATTCCCACAATTCCTACCTGGTGTTCTTATCTTAGGACAGATCATATTGCCCATCAAGAGAAGTGTATGTGTGTGGAGGACAGACTGTCACACCATTATTTACGTGTGCTCTATTTGTATTTTGCATTAAATGGAAGTTATAAGCCCTGTAAAGATTCTGATAAGGGATCAGCAAGCATAAAATCACACAGTATTTTTAGAATCTCTCTCAAGGGTCAAGATCCAGTTTAATATATTTGTATACACAAAGAAAAAGGGGAGATACTGAGTTCTGTATTTTCTGTAGTTTGTGATTTTAGAATAAGCCATGTAGGATTCCTGAATTACTTGGGTATCTGTTTTTCTTGACACAGAAGTGTGAAAGACTGCTGCTCTACCTCTACTGCCATGAAATGAGTCCTGCCTTTCAAGATCCAGTTTCTCCCACAGTATGTACCTCACTTCTTTCTATTTTATGTTAGCAGCATATTTGCCATGTTTCTAATGGGATTCTAAAGTTCATTATAATAAGTCAAATTCCACAGACATTCAATGCGTTAAACCTCTTTAGTTTTATTCAAACTGTCTGAAGGGCAAAGTTGAAAGTTGAAGCATTGGGTTGGCAGGGGCTTTACAAGTAAAATTCCACAATAACTGATTTGACTTAATACTTCAGAAATAGTTACAAAACTAAGTTCTAACACTGCTAATTTCATATCCTGAATTACATCCCTGAGAAAGTAAATTGGGATATATTTGGGGGTTTTAAACATGACCTGATTTTGAGAACTGGGGTACTCCATAGTACTAATATGAAATTGAATTTTTTATTGACTTGAAATTTGTAAGTTTAAAATGGTAAACAGTACCTGGGTGCATTAGAAGTCCAAGGATACAAAGAGCTACTACCATGGTCAGATGAAAAGATGTTCTTCAAGACAAGTCAGTGGGGAAAGACAAGTCAATGAGGAAAGAGTTAATTAAAAAGTACTATATTCCTATGCAGCTTTTATTCCATTTGAATTAGAATTCTGAAGAACATTCCCCAGAGTTTAATAATAAGAAACGGCACGAGATTAATTGATTATTCATATTATGGTCGTGTGTTACTAAATTCAGGTATTAAAAATATGCATCTAGTCAGGAGAAAGTAGGAAAAATATTAATATATTACCACTGGTTTTCTTTCTTACTTACTTTCTTATTCCTTTCAAAGAAAAAAAAAATCTTAATCCTTCAACCACAGTTTGGGTATGAAAACCATTGATATCTCTGAAATTGCCACCATTTCAAAGGACTTACTTCATATGGTGGTCTTGAGAATGAAACTTAATAGACAGCTTATTTGACTACACCTGAAAATAACGTCCAAACCAACTTATTGGCTCTATTGTATGTAGTTAGTGGAGGTTTTACATTATTCTCTTTGATTTTAAAATAGGCATTGGAAAGAGTATATTTTAGCCAACAAATTGCTGGCTAAATACATACTGTATTACATACATTATGATGTATTTACATACTAAATAATCACTGTTACTCCAGAAACTGTCTGCATGTATGTTAAAAGTGCAATTCTTGTATCTTTGAGTTGTACTTTGAAGATGAGACTAAATCTTGCCCACTCCCTCAAATCTAAAGGTTTATAAAACAATAAATTATGAACATTGCATTTTGGACTTCTTTTTTTCTCTACTTAGGTCCCTGATTACTACAAAATAATCAAAAAGCCTATGGACTTATCAACCATCAAGAAAAGACTTGAAGTGAGCAATTCATTCTACACAAAGCCAGAAGATTTTGTGGCTGATTTCAGACTGATTTTCCAAAACTGTGCTGAATTTAATGAGGTTAGAAAAGTTGATATTTTATCAGGTTTTGTTGGTTTAGTTGCTTTCAGGAAAGTTGTAATGGGGGTAGAACTTGCAACACAAGAACTTACTGCATTAAACTTACTTTGATTATGAGACTGCAGTGAAAACACAGATGAGATTTGACACTGCTGTGTTCTGAGATAACTTTGCAGTGGAGATCTTTGCATAGAAGGGAGGAGGATGGTAACAAACATAGCTGAATGGCAGGACAGCAGCTAAAGAAAAGGACAGTTTTTCATTATACAGGTTAATGGTGGGCATTATGATCTAAAAACAAGTTTAGTCCTCCTTGCATCAGATCTTAAATTCAGTGGGAATTTCATCTGGGAGCTCTGTACTCACCCTTATGATTTCAAGTTGCATGTTAAGTAACTTGTTATCCCCTACTGCAGATAAGGGAACATGTGGTGAAATAGGGATGCAGGTTCTGAGTGGACCACAAAATGAGAGAGAATTACAGTGTAAATAAAGGCTTCTCTAAGGGGTTCTCATCCAGTCACCCTCAATAGCTATAAATTATTCCTGCTCTGGTGATCTCTGCTTCAGGAAACTGATAGGTGTGGTGCCTGTGGATGACTTTAGGACTGCTCAGTCTTCCACGTTACAGTCATTGTCTGTCAAGTAGTATTTTCACTGTTACTAAAAAGATCTGTAAGCTAGAGAAGTTTCCAACACCCTGAGGGCATAGCTATGTCTTTCACAGCACAGCTCTGTTCCCCTGCTCCCACCCCAGTCAGGATTTAAGAGTTCTTAGAATCTTTATACAGCTTTGAGAACCCAGGCAGTGTGGCTTTTGTGGTCACCACCTTCTTTGTGTGTCTTGAGAAAAAAAATCATTGGGGGTTATTGGCTGGAAGATCTGCCCTCACTCTGTGTTTTTGTGCTCTTTGGGGCCCTGTGCTCCATAGCCATTCTTGCTGCTGAGTGATGGTTTTTTGCAGTTTGTACCTAAAAGACCTAATGTGATCTGAGTACAAAGCTATTTCACAATGCACTGATGTTGTTAATTCACCCAACAGCCTGATTCAGAAGTGGCTGATGCTGGCATGAAACTCGAAGCCTACTTTGAAGATCTTCTAAGGAACCTTTATCCTGACAGAAAGTTCCCTGTACAGCCAAACAGCCAAAGTGAAAAAGATAATCCAGAAGTTACCGATGACTCGGATGATGACTTTGTACAGCCCCGGAAAAAGCGCCTCAAAGGAGAAGACCGTCAGTTGCTTAAATGAGCCATGTGTGTTATTGCAGAAGGTTTTTTAAAAACTGAGAATATTCATCACTGGTATCACTGTTTTGACTTGTAGGTTTGTGAATATTTACTAGCCTTTCTACCCCCTGTCTGAAACACAAATCTAATGGAGATCAAGGCATGTGAAGAGCTTCTCTGAAGTTCAAAATCTTTCATCTCTTTTTCGGAGCAGTTCAGAAATTGCCCTTTGCATGGGGTGACAGCTGTTTAACTTGGTTTTGAAGAAGAAGTTTGTATAGAATTGAACTTTAAAAACACAACATGGGTTCAACATGTGGCTTTCTGAGTTTGAAGAAAATGTGATCTCACCAGACTTTTAATTTTACCAAAGGCATGTGGCTGGCCATAATTTGATCTCTCTGTACTGTATTTAACACAAGCCATGAAAAAAGATGGTGTAATGTTACTGTCCTGCACTACTGATGGGTGCAATGAAAGTGTAGTTGCCCCCAGAGAAGTTACTGGAAATTTACCTGTCTATCTAAACCAAGACAGAGGGTATTAAAAATAACTTAAAAAAAAAAAAAAAGGAAAAGGAGGAATTTGTGTGAGAGTTTCTAATGGAGGAAGTAAAGGACAATATTTTGGTTTGCACCATTTTTCTCACCACCAGCAGGAAACAATGTATTTCTGTACCATTTTGTTTAACAGGTGTCTCAAGTGTGATGTACCTCTGTTTAATGAAGTTGGTGGGAAAGTCTTGAGTGGAAAAACGTTTGTTTGGAAAACCAGTCATTTTTGTGAATTTTTAAAGACAAAAAAAAGCATCCTTTCTGTCTACAATGTCTTGTTCTTTTCTCATATTCTAAATATGTCAGAATGCAATCAGTGTTCACTTGGGAGTACCCAAGTTTGAAGAGAATGACATTGCTCTTAAGCCCTCCATCTTTCCCTGATGACCACAAAATGAGGATGAATTACCTTATTTTGTTCCAGCTTCTTTCCAGGAGCTCTGACAAAAACGTTGGAATTGCTTCTGCCCTAGAGTGCACCTCCAGTGGGACCCACCTGTGAAAGCTTTCCATCAGTTCTGTAGTTCCAGCTGGCTCCCTACAAAATTCCAAACTTAATCCAAACAAAACTTCATCTGATTCTAACCTTTTATTTTAAGGCATCTCTGAGGGCTATTGCTTGGGGTTTAATTTCTGCGAGAGAGGATTCCCACAACTTCAACACTGCTGATGGATGATGTCCCCAGGCTGGAAGGGAAGGGATTTGGGGTGGCTGGGACATACCTGGGGGTGTGTGGGAGCTCCAGGAGTGGGCACCGGGAATTGCTGTCTGAGCCCCTCCCAAACACACCGTGCTGACATTCCCGGGTAATGCCAGCTGTTCCTTGGGGCAATTTTGGGGTGTGGGTGGGGCCTGTCCAGGCTGAAGCATCTCCCGGGGCCTGTTCAGAGCAGCCCCGGGCTGAGGAGCTGCAGGCAGCCCTTTATCCATGTCCATCCGAGCACTGCCCAGGAATCCCAGTGCCCCTCCCGGGGATGCGTGTCTGGCACGCTGCGAGCCACGGGCAGGACACTGCAGGCACAGCTCCTCCCCTGCAAATACCGAGGAGAAGAGGTGCTGGTTCCCTTCCTGGGGCTCCCGGCCTCCTCCCAGCCCGCATTCCCAGCCAGCTGGGACACACAGGAAACACCAAGGAACATTCCTGGCAATGAGCAGGAGTCACCCAGGGCTCTGTGCAGCTCTGAGCCAGGAAAGTGGCCCAGCCTCAGCACCTGCCGTGATTTTGGGCTGTGAACACTCACCTGCAGGAAACGCCCCTCTGCAGGCAGGACCAGCTCTGACACTCCCCAGGAGAACTTTGGCCATGGACCAAGTGAACCCTCAGGACTTGTCCTGCTCATTTCTCCCTGGAAAAGGACATGGAATGAGCACCTTTACAGCTGTTGGGTAAATTCTGGAAAGGACGGGAAACCAGGGTTATTAGAAGGGTTTTCTGCTGTCATGTCAGGTACCAACCCGTTCTGCTCTAGAGCCTTTCTAGGGGCTGGTGTGTAAAGCAGCATTAGCGGGAGAGGAGGAGCTGGATTTGCATAGGAATTCCCTTGCCGGTAGCAGCCATTCCCATCCCAGGCAGGACCTTCCTCAGGAGCCTGAGATTGGCTCAGGTGCTTGGAGCAGGGTGCTCAGAAGGCCAAGGTTCTGAATTCAATCCCCACATGGGCCAGTCACTTATCACCGTTTGACCTGATGATCCTCATGGCTCTTTCCGACTCAGAACCTCCTGTGCTCTGGAAGTAAAGAGCAAACTGTTTACGCTGCCTTTTTAAACCCACTGGTGTTTCCATTGGAGAGCGGGAGCCACAGGGAAAGCGGGGGAGAGGAAGGACAGCATCAAGTCTCTCCCGGCAGGTGCCGGGTGAGGCTGGAGCGGGGCCGAGCCCCGGTCCCGCCCCGGGCGCAGTCGGAGCGGGAGCGGCAGCGCCGGACTCGGCCCCAGCGCCCGCCCCGCTCCAGCCCCGCTCGTTCCGCGGGGCCGCGGCGGGCGGGAGCCCCCGGGGAGCGGCCACGGGGGAGCGGGAGGCGGGCGCTGCCGTGCCCGGGGGCGCCGGGCCGGGGGCGTTCCCATGCCCGGGGCCGCGGGCGGGCCGGGAGCGGAGCGCGCTCCGGGGGCTGCGGGGCCGGCCCTGCCCGGCGGGGGGCGCTGCGCTCGCCGCCGCTCCGCGCCCGCCAGGCGGCGCCCCAGCTGAGGGAGCGGCGGCGTCGGGGGTCCCCGCGCCCCGCCCGCTTCCAGCCGGGATCCAGCGCCTGCTCCGGGGAACCGCCGCCCTCCTCCCGGCACCGGCACGGCCCCGGCTCCCCGCGGCCACGGCGGGACCGTGCCCGGAGCCCCGGCGGGACCCCAGCCCAGCCCCGGCCGAAGCAGGAGCGGCGGCGCCGGGCTCCACCCCAGCGCCCGCCCCGGAGCGGCTCCTCCCGCCCGCGGCCATCCCGGTCCCCATCCCGGTCCCCATCCCGGTCCCCATCCCGGTCCCCGCCCAGAAAAAAGCGGCTCCGCCCGGGAGCCCCGGCAGGACCCGGCCCCAGATCTCCGGGCTCGGATCCCGGTGCCGGCCCCACCTCAGCGCCTCGGGCTCCGCACAGCGCTCCGAGCGACGGTCCCGCCGCGCCCCGGGATGAGCATCCACCGCGCCGAGCGGAGCGGGCGCGGATCCGCCGGGATTTATGGGCGGGGCGGGGCCGGCACAGGTGTGAAGGGCGGGGCCGGCTCAGGTGCGCGGGGCCCCAGAGCGGCTGCGCGGGGCGGGGCCGAGGGGATTTAAACCCCGGGAATCTTTTTAGGAGCTATTTGCCCCTCGGCCCTCGGGGCGGGAGCCCGCGGCCGGGCCGGGCTCTATATCTCTCTAGATCTCTTTTCTTCTACGTTTCTTTGCTTTTGTACTTCTTTTCTTCTATACCTCTCGTTTCTCCCCTCCTTTCCTCCCCTCCTCCACCCCCTACTCCCTACCCCCGGCCCGGTTCCCCCCTATTCCCCCTCACTGCTAGATCAGAGTCATTCTTTAAATACCCTTCCTATTGTATCAATCTGTTGAATAGTCATATTTTCCCATAAACTAGTTTCCATATTCTAGGAACTGTTTTGCATGGTCCCTCCTTGGGTCCGCCTTTTTAGAGCATGCGTGTTTCTTGGCTGTGTTTTCATTCTCACCTCCAGTTTGGGCCTTGGTCCATGCTTTCTTCAGATGGTAGACGCTGATAGTTGATCTCTCAATAGCAGAGTCTTCTTTACATGTTCACTGCATGTTATCCTGGCCAAACAGACAGTTTAAGCATTCTATGTCAACTACTACCACTATGCCTAATTTTCTTTACTAATAGCAGAAATAAAAAACTTACATCCTTACCACAACGTTATTAATCGTATAGCACACATCTTGCGAAAAGCTGACTTTATAATATACATTTATAACGATTCCCCCTTCTTTCTTTTATAATTCATTTGGCTTGAGCCATATTGTTTGTTTTCTAGCCTCCATTATTTGTTCCTTTTTTTTTTCACAGATCATTTTTGCTTCTTCAAAGGGATGTTTTACATTATTTTGTTTCTTTAACACCATGATCTTTTGTGCTGTTCTGGATGTAGTCAATTTTGGGTCTGTAGGCATTGTTATCACTTGCATGCCTTGAACTACGTTTGTGATCAGCCGAATAAAACAGGGGATATCAGGCCAGCGGTAGCACATAAGAGAAAAAAATCCTAGTTTTTTCCACCATTCTATTCTCAGTAAATTATCCCACCAGCTGCTTTTTAGCATTGATTCCCACTCTTGGACCAGTACATGAGCTATTTTCCTGACGTCATTGACTACATCCAGAAGAGCACCTCTGTTGTCATCTCTTTTCAAACAACAATCTGATGTATTAGATTTTCTACAAACACCCCCTTCTTCAGCTAGTAAATAATCTAGAGTTAACCTGTTTGGATATACTGCTGCTCTTGTTTGGCAATGTTGATTTGATATTAATTCCAATGCCTGACCAATTTTGTTTGTTACTATTTCTACAACAGCCTGGAGTCTTCTGATGCGGTTCACCATATAAATTGGGGTCCGATATCCCCAACTCCCATCTTGTGCTCAGGTGGCTGGCCCATATGTTTCCAATATGTGTCCAGGGGGCCATTCATCATTTTTTGAATCCTCCAATCACATCCCTCTTATTTCTTTCCAAGTCCTCATAAACTGGCATCCCTAATTGATCTCCCTTTGGTCCTGGTAAAAGAAAGAATCCTGGCTGTATGATTCTCAAAGTGCAACTCCCTTTCCACCTAGAGGGGAGTCTTGGGTATGCCCTCTTTCCACATATCAAAATCAGCCATCCAGTGCCTTTCAATAATAATTTTCCTGTTGATTTATATTCTCCCAAAATAAGGATTTTTTTCTTTATCATTACACTGAAAAAGTCCAACTTCATTATTATATTTACAATTTCCTTTTTTCATTTTCTTTTGAGCCCAATACCAAGTTGGTTCCTCGATCCACCATGTAAAAGTTCCATTGCTTACCTTGTATCTTTTACAGGGAGTGTTTCCCACTTCATTAAGAGAATCTTTTCCAGTGCACCAGAGACATTCTTCCCCTATCACTGTTGACCTTAAAATCCACCCTTCTGGTCAGTTTTCCCCTTTTATATTTGTCTGATTCCACTTAAGGAGTTCAACTGGGCCTAAGCAACTGCCTTTCGATGGCCATTCCTCTGACATCAAAGCCCCTCCACAGACCCAACAGTTGGTTATGTTAAGCTTTTTACTTATTCTTTCCCCCAATTCCATAAACAGATTTTCCCCCAGTCTTGATATATCTATTTCTTTTTCTAATTGCTGGTTCAGTTTTGTATACAAATCTTGGAGTAAAATTTGTACAGGGTTTGATTGCTTTGCTAGCTTTGTCTTTTTGCTCACCAGTTGCTCTTTTACTAAATCTTGGACTTTACTCCCAACAGCACATGTGAAACAAATCCATCTTTCCCCTTTTGGACACTTACTTCCCAACCTGCCATCACTGGTCCCCAAGTTTTCTGCAACCCAATATTTTCTCCCATTATGAATACCATTATTTAATTTGGATGGGTTATAACAGTGACTGTTGATATGGGTATGTGTAATAAGAAAGGAACCTCGGTGTTTTTCCATATCCAACTTTTGATAGCATCCGTGGCATGACTTTGCTGATATCCTATAAGGGAAAAGACAAAGAATGAGTGACAGAAAAAGGAATGACAGAGGTCTGGGATGGCTTATACCTCCACCTTCCATGCTTATGGGGTTGTTACCCACAGCAGGAGTATATGATCTTGGCGGCAAGTACAGCGGCCAACCCAGTCTTGCTCTCTATTTCCTTGTCACTTCCTTTTTGTTAATTTCCAGGCAAATCGTCTTTGACAC
Source organism: Chamaea fasciata (assembly GCF_029207755.1). Lineage (NCBI taxonomy): Eukaryota > Metazoa > Chordata > Aves > Passeriformes > Sylviidae > Chamaea > Chamaea fasciata. Next base: position 55,661,583 of record NW_027094090.1, on the reverse strand, counting down.
TTCTCAACTGTAATTTCCCACTGTTTCTCAGGTATTTTCCCACTCAACAGGCACTAGTAATTCCCATACCCAAGGCAAAGTTACTATTTCAGCGTGTTCTTAGTTCTACCGGGCTGGGTAATAGATTTGTCACTCAACACTTCATACAATGAGAGCGTTACTTTTGTGAACTACAATACAAATTTTCTGCAATTTAACACTTACATTTAACCCAGCTAACATGTCTAATATTGGGATGAATCAAACAGGGTATATAGTATAATTTTGATGGGAGTGGTAACTCTTCTGTGCATAAGTCACAAGCTAGGGCGAGAATATGAGAATCCTCTGACCAAAACAGTCTTGATCCTCTTGTTTGAAGTGGAAATACCCCTCCCTAGGGGGCATAATGGAGGTTTTTCAGAATTCTTCCAGGTTGAACTTAAAACCACCGATACAAGCTTGGCCTTATTTCCCAGTTAGGTGTGATTCTTTGTATATTTCTTGGGTCATTTAGGTTTTCCTCAGTTCATTACCTCCCAGTCCTCATTTAAGAGTCAGTTTGGTATCATCCGCTTTACATGTTACAGTCCATCCCTTCGGTTCTTCTGTGGGTCCTTTGACTCTGCTGGCATTGATTCAAGACCTGCAGCTTTAGTTGTCTGGATACCTGAAAAGCATCTTTTTGCTGTGGGGTTAAAGAACCATCTTCTCTATATTTTTTTTTTTTCAGTTGTAAAGATATATACCTTTTTAACATTCATCTTTATTTACTTCATAAACAACAGTTTCATAATTCAAACATTACTTCTTAGGGTGTTACTTTCAGACTTTCACACACATTTTATTCATGGCATTTGTGTATTAATTTTGTCAGAAAAATTCTCAATAACAACAACAAAAAAATCAATCTCATCTATAATCCCTTCTTCTTTTTCCTCACTACATTCCTTAAACTTCTAGCTATTTTCTATCAAACACCTGAACTCTCACCACTCTTCTGACTCCAAATTCTTGTTCTATCAAAACTATTCCTTCTTATTTCCAAGGTCATTCCCCCCCCCCTTTCCCTTTATCTCAGTTATTTTCTTAGACAATTCTAGTGCTCCTAAGAGCTTGTAAACAACCTTCAAGACTTCTAGCAACCAAAAAACTTCTAAAAATTTGTAAAAGTCTCTAAAAACTTCTAAGTTCCCTAAAAACCTAAAAAACTTTTAAAATAAACTTCCGTTAATTTATAAAACTGCACTAATCTTTTTTTTTTAAGCAGCCCTCATTTCTCCTATTTTTTTTCAAATAATGTATTATCTCCAATTAGTAAAAGTTTTACACATTTTAAAGGCACATTCTTTTCTTCGTAAGATTTTCTTACAAACCGTCAACACATTTTCTCTCTTTTTCTTAGAGGATTTTATTCTTGCCAAACATTTATTATTCTTCTGGTATAACCCTCATTCCTAATAATATTTCTAGATATTTTCTCAACACATTGAGACCGAATTCAGGCATTAATAATATATTTCCCACCCATATGTTGGTATTTCTTTTAATGACTACATTTTCTATGATAGGGACTTCAAACTTTTTTCCTTCTACTGTCATCAATTTTGAGATTTTTTTTTACTTATTTTACATCCTACTGGATTTTTCATGATACATGTTTTCTCTGTTTTAAGATCAACTAAGAATTGGAATACTTCCTCTTTAGGACCGACTTTTAGAGTTACTAAAGGTTTTATAAAATATTCATCTCTTGAAAACCAAACTCTTTGTTCTTCTCTTGGATGTAACTCTGTTGGAGTTTGATTTTCTCCCTCCTTTCTGTCTTCAAAACTCAAATCGCGACACTTTTGGACTCTAACTAGGCTTCCTGTGTCAAAAAGAAGATCATTTATCGCAGATATAAGAACAGAATTTGTTTCATGGATTAATTCTTCTAAGGCAGAGAGGAGGAAAACGGGACTCCAAGCCGAGTCTTGTAGGAATAAGGGGGTGTGAGCCCCCTCGGCTCTGACATGAGCAAGCAGGATTGCAGGGAAAGTGGACGGGGGTGGAGTGGTCAGAGCCAACGGGACCCCCGGCATGACGGGCGGATTAGCTGCGGGCAGGGTTGCTGAGGCTGGGTGGGACCGAGCCCCCGGTGGGGCCGGGGCTGGCGCGGGGGCCGAGGTGAACGGGAGCGCCCGCGGCGGTGCGACCGCAGAGACGGAGCGCAGCGGGGCCGCGGGCAGCGCTGGGGCGGGCGGACGGGCAGCCCGAGAGAGACACAAGCGGCGGCTCGGTGAACGCTGCCACAGGCGCCCGCGGAGCCACGAATGACTGGGCGGAGGGGACGGGCGGCTGCACAGGGGCCAACACTTCAAAGAGATTCCAATCTTCCTCCCCCCCCCCCCCCCCCCCCGTCGCCCTGATTCTTTAGCCTTCTAATGACTGTTTACATATTTCTAGTGGAGTCTCTCACAAATGTAACATAAACAAGTAGATTGTTTTCATTCCAGTCTGTGATGGACTGGTGAACTGACCACTAGGGTCAGAAAGGTGTTCCTCTCATCTACCAATCCTTGACCAAACTCCAAATCCTATTTACATCGCAAATGATAATAAACTTTCTCTTTCTCTGCTCACCTCTGAACCTGAGTGAGTGTGGTTCTTTCGTGTTCCTACCAGTGACACCCCCCCACTCCGCTTCCAGCGCTTCTGTCATTACAAACAGCTGTCCTGAACCTGAATTCTCCACTAACTCCCTCACAATTCTTTCTTTCTGCGAGCACAACTCCTCAGAATTCCACTCTGGCCTGCAGTTCCCTTCTCCTTGCCATTCAGACATTTTAACTCTTTTACACTTCAACAATTCATTTCTCTAACACAAATAAACTCCACAACAAGCACACTTTCTCCTCAACTGCTTACTTCCACTTACACAAAGACAACATGAAAAAGACAATACAAGAAAATGGTCCAGATGCTCTCATGTTCTTACGTACCTTTTAACTCAGCAGCAGGTCTAGGTGCTATCGGATCCTTTACTTGACTTTCAACCTCGTAACATTATCCCGTTTTCCCGGTGGTTTGTGTCAGGAAAACCTTTGCTCCCTTCGTTTAAGGGATCCAACCGCTCTCCTTGGGACCCCTGTCCCAGCCAGACCTCTAAGGGGTCCAACCCCTTTCTCTGGGACCCCATCCCAGACCAGGGGGTTCAAACCTCTCCCCCTCAGTATCCCGCTTTCCCAGTGGATTGTGCTAGAAAAAGCTGTCGGCTCCCTTCCTCTGAGGGGTCCAACCCCTCCCTGGGACTGTCCCAGCCACCCGGGGTTTTTTACAACCCCTTCTCCCCTGGGACCCCGTCCCAGCCACCCCGGGGGTCACTTTCACTCCTTTTTATCTTTCGCTTCGCGTCCGTACTGGCCATTCCTCTCACGAGAGAATGGAGCCACAGCTTAAGAAGCTACAACAATCGCTTCACCAGTCTGGGTACCCAGCCAGTGTCTCAGTCACACACCACACAGACCCCCCCCTTTAACCCGCTCCCCTAAGAAATAATTACAATCCTTTTTCTTTCTTAGGTTCTTCGTGCATGAGGTTTTTATGGAGAAAAAAAAAAAACAACAAAAAAAAACAAAAAAAAACAAAAAAAACCAACCAAACAAAATCCTGCAGTTTTAAGAAGCCTTTTCCCTTTTCCTTACTTTGCTTTTTCTGTCTCCTTGCTTGTCTCTTCAGGTGTTTACCTGCAAATTCCCAATTCTCACCAGGAAAAACAGAAGTTTTGGGCTGCCAAAAAACCCAGGCGGGGCGCCTCCCTTGCTCTGGATTTCCTGGGGTTTCAGGGATGAGGTATATAGCCCCCAAATCGTGAAAAACAAAGTTCACTTTCTATGTAATTTTTTTAAAAAATAGGTTCAATAGTAAATAAGACAATTAGGAGATTAAAAAACAGCAAAGTCCAGCCAGCCGGAAGACTAGACATTCAGCCAAGTCCACACCCTGCTAGATCAGAGTCATTCTTTAAATACCCTTCCTATTGTATCAATCTGTTGAATAGTCATATTTTTCCATAAACTAGTTTCCATATTCTAGGAACTGTTCTGCATGGTCCCTCCTTGGGTCCGCCTTTTTAGAGCGTGCGTGTTTCTTGGCTGTGTCTTCATTCTCACCTCCAGTTTGGGCCTTGGTCCATGCTTTCTTCAGATGGTAGACGCTGATAGTTGATCTCTCAATAGCAGAGTCTTCTTTACATGCTCACTGGATGTTATCCCGGCCAAACAGACAGTTTAAGCATTCTATGTCAACTACTACCACTATGCCTAATTTTCTTTACTAATAGCAGAAATAAAAAACTTTTATCCTTACCACAACGTTATTAATCGTATAGCACACATCTTGCGAAAAGCCAACTTTATAATATACATTTATAACACCCCTCTCCTCCTTTCCCCGCAGCCGCGGGGCTCGGGGCGCCGGAGAGTAAAGCCCGGAGGGCCGGAGCCCGGCGCCCCCGCCCTCGCTGGAGTCCCCGCACGGGGCCGGGCCGGCCGGCGGCTCCTGAGCGCTGCTCACACACACCGCCGGCACTCCGGCTCTCCGCACACCGCCCCTGAAGGCGCGGCCCCGGCCCCGCCCGGCCCCGCCCGGCCCCGCCTCACGGAGCCCGGCTCCACCCCGCGCTCCCGCCGAGCCCCGCCCTGCCCGGGATGGGGCCGCATCCGTCGCTCGCCGCCCCGCCCGTTACCCCTGGGCCGAACCGGGACCGGGACCGGGGCTTCGGGTCCGGGTCCTGCCCGTGTCCGCTGGGGGTCCCGGGGCCGCGGGACCGGGGCGGGGTCGGCGCCGGGACGGGGACCGGGCTCGCCGCGGGCGGGAGGAGCGGCTCCGGGACGGGCGCTGGGGCCGAGCCCGGCGCTGCCGCTCCTGCTCCGGCTCCGCCGGGGCTCCGGGACCCCCCAGACCCGCCCGGCCCTGCAGCGCCAGGGGAATTTGTTTGGAGTTTTGTATCCAGCACAGGCAGGTAATTGTGGAGAAACCCCAGAAAAAAAGGATATGGGGTCGGGGCACGGGCAGTGTTCTGCTTTAAATTAAAAACCCGTTGGGAAAAATACATCTGTGGAACGGCTCATTTCCAGTCCTGGACCGGCTTCTGTGTGATTGGCAGTGATTCCAGCTGCTCCCACGGGATTTTCAGCCAGTGGGACTCCAGTGAAATGCCAGGTGCTGAGCACGACAGAAAATAATGGGAAAACTCTCTGGATCAGGCAGTGTCCCAAAGAGCTGGCAGTGCCCATTCCAGAATTGGATTTACCAGTTTTGGGGGATGTCCCCTCTCCCCTCCTCACTGAATTCCCGCTGCCAAAACCCAGCCTGAGGCTCAGCTCCCCATCCCGTCAATCTCTCTGAGGAATTGCACTTGGATTTCCCAATCCAGCAGGGCAGCACTGCTGTTCTCCTCATTGTGTATCTTGATTGCAGTAACTGCTTAAGAAATCATTCAGAGAAATTCAGAGAATGAAGAGACAGTAAGGAAGAGCTGCCAGCTCCAACCACGGGCTGCTCAAACCCCTTCTCAATGATTTACTTTAATTAACCAATGCCAATGAACAAATCCAAACACTGATACGGTTTTATTCTTTTTAATCGAGTTCTAGAGGAATACTGCAGGTTATAAAAGAACATTTTTAACCCCAAAACTCTTCTAGGAGATACACAGGGCAGGGCTGCACTGCATCCCCAAACTGAGAATTGGGAGAATTGGAAGAAAAGACAAATCCAGACTGACATTCCTGGGAGATTGGTGCAGCTTCTGCCAGCCAGAACAATCCTTGGTCTGAACACACACCTATGAATCCCAGGAACCAGGGACATCATCAAAATCCTCCTGAGCCTTTTCATTAAAAGCAGATTTCCACAGAGAATTAATGAAATACAGAAAATTAAATGGAAAGGAGCATCCCTGCTTTGACATTGTGACCATTTCCTGCATGTTCTCTCCTCTTTGTGTGATGTGTGTGTGACCCAGATCACCAAGAGCTGTGGCAGCCCCGAGCTGGCCCGGTCTGTCCTGAGCCCACTGCCTTCTAAAGACAGATTTCCTCAGAGCACACCTGACACCCAGAGAGAAACCTCTGGGATTCCCTGGGGGAGACATGGATCAGATCCAGGGGAGGACAGAGCTGCCATCTCCCCAGGCTCCCCAGGCAGAGGGGATGCTTGGATGCCCTGATGCTCCTGCTTCTCCCTGGCGTGTCCTCAAAGACACATTCCTTGGGAATGTCACCTCATATTCCCACTTTGTGTCCTAGAGCTGAGTGGCCCCGAGACACGAACATCCCCACCTCCATCCCCAAATTCCACAATGGCTGGGAACCACCCACAGAAATCCCTGGCACAGCTCCGTGGGAAAGAGACATCAGACACTTGCAAGAGGAGCTCAGTCCTGTGTCCCTGGAGATCCTCTCTTCTCTCTCCGCCTTTTCCAGAGGGATGGAGCGGGGGGGGGTGGTGTGTAACAAGTAGTTGGCTCAAAACTCCGTTGGAACTGGTTGGTCCAGTTAAATATGGAAAGCAAATGAGGCTGGAAAAGGGCAGCAATAATCAGCCTCTCCTGATCCAAGGCAGCAGGACCCTTGAATGAGCTCCAGGAACAAAGGCTTCCCTGAAGGACATCCTGAGCAAAAGCTGCCAGGCCATCACTCATCCACCACTGTCCTTCTCCTCTTCTCCCATCGGCTTTACCCCTTCCTGGTAACACTGGCCCCACGTCTGCCTTTCCAGCCCTCCTCAGCCAGTGGATATCCTGACTGGAACTCCTCACTCCAGCATGGCCAGACGGCTGAGCAGACACAGGCTGGGGATGCCTTCCACCACAACATCCCTCTGCGTGGAAATAGGGAATGGACCCACACCCCCAGAGCTTTGGCTCCCACCTCATAACCTCGTGAACCCATGGACAAATACAGTGCCACTGGGAATCCTGGAGAGAACTCCCTGCCACGATTGATAACCACCAAGAGAAGATAAAGATCAGCCCAGGGATTATTCCTGTAGCACTGCAAAAGTGCCCCTGCAGCTCTGCAAGGAAAGGAATCCCAGGTGGTTTCCACCACAGGAGGCAAAAATATTGACAGACTTCATCAGTCCATCCATAGGTCTTGCTCCCCAACATCAGCCCACCAAAGTGACATTAAGGATCAGGTGCCAAAGATGCTGAACTGTGCTTTGGTTCTCCATATGTGTAGAGACGTTGGAATCATGGAATCACAGAATGAACTGGATGGGAAGGACCTTAAAGATCATCCAGTTTCACCCCCTGCCACGACCAGGGACACCTTTCACTATCCCAGAGTGCTCCAAGCCCTGTCCAACCTGGCCTTGGACACTTCCAGGGATGGGGCAGCCACAGCTTCTCTGGGAAACCTGTGCCAGGGCCTCCTCACTCTCACAGGGAACAATTTCTTCCTAATATCCCATCTAAACCCACCCTCTGGCAGTGGGAAGCCATTCCCCCTTGTCCTGTCACTGCAGGCTCTTTCCCCAAGTTCCATTCCTGCTCTCTTGGAACCCCTTTAGGCACTGGAAAGTGCTCTTAGGGCTCTCCAAAGCCTTCTCTTCTCCAGGCTGAATATTCCCAGCTCTCCCAGCCTGTCTGTTTAACAGAAGTGCCCCAGCCCTTGGAGCACTTCCTGGCCCTTCCTGGCCTCCTCTGCATTCGCTTGAGGCTCTCTCCATCCATCCCAAAGCCACCATAGGTTGCACAGACAGAAGTTGCCTACAGGAGGAATCTGCCCTAAGGGAGGGAAGGGCACACAGAAACCTTGCCCTGATAGGAAACAGGGCCAGGGAAGAGCAGCCCGAGCTCCCAGCGCTGCTGGAAAACATTTCAGGTGAGGAAGGAGCCAGCAGCTCCCCCTCTGGTTGCTTTAGACACAACCAAAGGCAAACCCACAGATTAGAGGCTGAATAAAACAATATATTCCAGTCCTGCAGGGAACTGACAGGGTGCCAGGTTCAGATAACTGTTCTTAATGAGACACAATTGTAAAAAATGAGGGAAAACCCCTATTCTTTCTTCAGAAATCTTGGAAACTTCACTTCCAGACCCAGAACCAACCAGGCCACACCTTTGCCTCAGGTTGCTTTGTTGTTTTTTTTTTCTCCCAAGAAAAAGATGGACTTTTCAACAGCCTCAATGCTCCTTTTCCATCACCTGTTACTCTGTGGCACAAAACCTTCATCAAAGTACTTTTAGTTCAGAGGCTCCACCTGCTTCCTTGTCTACAGGAGCTCACACTTTGGAAATTGTCACATCTCCAAGTTCCATCCAACTCTTCCCAAACTCCACATGAATCCTCTGCTGGAGGAAACACAAAGTTTTCAGCTTCTAATCTTTCAAAACTGGAAGTCCAGACCAGCCAAGCACTTGACCATCCAATTTTCTGTAGCCAGCTCTAGTCCAGTAAAACCCCTTCAAGACAGGCTGCTTTTCAATGGCTTTCTGTTCTAATCTAAAGGATTTATAAGCTTTACTACAAAAGAGTTCAAATCCACAGCAAAATACCTAGAATCCAATCATATCACCAAAATAACTTATTTGTCTCATGCACCCCATCCTGGTGGGACCATCAAGTGGTACAGATGCAGCGTGGAGCAGGGAAAGAATCAGGATCATTTCTCCAATTCCAATGTTCTCGGTGAGGTTGGGAAAAGTAAGGAGAATTTAGTTTACACGAGAAGATTGGAGTCTGTTTTTAGTGACTGGCAGACAACACTCACAGGGAAACACTTTCACCTCTCTCAGCACAGGCAAACCATAAATAGCAGGATGGAATCTTGGAACAGAAATTATCAGGTGCTTTTTCCCAAGGTGGTATCTCCCCAGACAGCAGCCAGTGTAAGCACAGCTCGCAGGAGAGGAGGATCTCTCTTCTCCTGGGATAGATGTTGTCCCTGTTTCCCTGCCTTTCACATCCTCAACAGCAAATTTTCCTTACGGGAAACATGTAAGAAAAGAAAAACTCCAAGTGAATTGTTAATTTCCCAGGATGACAGCCCTGGGACAGACATGTTCCCTGCTGTGCTCACATGGCGGGAGAAGAAAAAAGTGAGATCTGCTAAATTTCCCCAAGCCCAGCAACACAACATAAAACAAACGAAAAACCTTTTTCAGGTTGGGTCAAAAAGAACCTTTCATTCCACTTTTTCACCATTTTCAACAATCTACCATATCTATTTTGTCTCTCTTCAAACGAAAAGCCAGTTCAACTTTGAGAACCATATATTCTGGTGTTCAAGCTAACACATAAATGCATTTTTCTTCCCCTGTGCCCCAAACACATCTTAGAATAGAAACATCCAAACTCCCTTTTCCTGGGAACCTGCAGAATTCTGTGTCAGCAGCTCAGCACTGCCTGATCAAAATCCTACAGATTTCCACTGGGTTGTGCCCGCTTGAATTTATAATTCCCCTTCTCCCGGCTCTCCCTGTCCTGGCATCTGGGGCATATGTTTGCACTGGGCAGGACAGAGTTCACACCTCATCTTTCCCTGAGCTGCCATGGGAGCCTTTGGGTCCCTGCAGAGCAGCATTTCCCACCTTCCACCCTTCCAGAGCTCCTCACAGCCCCCAGCAATACCCCTGCCCAAACCCCACAGCTCTGGTTTGCTTCTTTGTTCCCAGCCCCAAGGGATGTCCCTGAAACAAGGGCTGAAAGTCTTCCTCAGAAAGAGGAAAATATTTAAGTGTGTCTAAGCAGCCCCTCAGATTAAATCCTTTCTCTCCCTCCCCTTCGCTCATCTCCTGCCTCACACGGAGCACCGTCCATTCGGGCCGCCACTTTTTCCTACCCAGGGCGCCTGCGCACGATGCCGCCATCTTTGGAAGGCCATTAAGCGGCGTGCCGTACCGCCATCTTTGGTGTGGCATCACATGACTGCTGCCCTTTGCCGCCATCGTGAGTGCTGGCGAAAGCCATTTCCGGCTAAGCCGCCATCTTTGGTGCGGTACAGTAAAGGCCCCCCCACTACTCACACAGGCGTCTGTCTTTCCGGCTGCCTGAAATGCCCCCGCACCCCCCGAACTCCGACGCCGACCCAGCGCTTTCAGCGCGATTTTTCGCGGCGCTTCCCGGTGTGGGGACACGGGTAGTGGCGTCAATGGCGCCGGGCCCTGGCGGGAGCCGCGCGAGCGGCAGCAGGCAGAGAGGGGGACGCTTCTGTCACAGTCCCGCCATTTTGAGCGTGGCTCAGCCCCGACTGGCCATATGTGGTGCTCAGTCACGTGATTGCTGCCACTTTCGCCATCTTGGGAGTGGCAATCTGCAGCTCCCTTTTGGCGCCGCCATGTTAAGAGTGGCACACGGGCAGCTCTATGCGGACTGCGCCCGCCCGGTGTCCCCGGCCCGTGTCGCGGTGCGGCCGCGCCTTTGCCGCCCGGCACAACCGGGGCCACGGCTGTCGTTCTTCTCAGTCACCGCCCCGCACGGCGGCCACTTCTTTTATCGCCGTGGCCCCGCTCCTGGCCGTGACTGTTCGCATTCTCCTTCATCCCTCCACTCTATTTACAGCCATCGCCTCGCTCGGTCCCGGCTCTCGCCCTTCCCTTCTCGCCGCCGGTGCCCGTGTCACCCAGCAGGGGACAGCGGGGAACGGCAGGGAGGGTCAGGGCGCTGTGCCGGGGGCGGCAGTGCCGCTCTCTGTCACCAGGCAGCAGCAGCACCGCACCGCTCAGCCGAGCGCCGCCACGGTTTGGGGCGGAGAGAAAAGCTGGGGTACAGCCCTTTTAATTTCCTTCACCCCCATCATCTTTTCCTATGTTTTCAGGCTCTTGATTGTTTCATTCATATATTAAAAAGTTATGTCATTACTTTCAAACCCTACAGATCTCTGTCCAGAGTTTCTTACATTCCTGTATACAATATAGTAGATAGGGTTTATTTCGAAATTAATTCATGTATATAAATTAGTATTACTTGTCAATATATATAAAAATGAAAAACTTGACAGGTTCTAGTATTCTTCACACACCCCTTCCCTGTGAATTTTCTAGCAGGTTCGGGTCCCTTTGGGGGAGGACACCCTGCACGACCACCCTCATTCCCCACTCCCCTGCTCCTCCACTGCAGCGTGGCTCTTCCAGGGACACTGGGGAGCCCCAAAAGACATCAGAGCCCCCAAGTCTCCACCCCCCTCCCCCAGATTTTTTTCCTCACGCCCAAAGAAGTGTGAGTCAAAACGAGTCAAAGTGCCCTGGACAGCAGCTCACTGCTTTAACAAAGCCGTTTACATGTGTACATCCCCCCGAAAGGGCTCTGCTGCAATAATAAAGGCGGTCAGCCCTCAGAAGGGTTGAAGTTCCTCCCCAGCTCCGGTGCCACAAGGTGGTGGCCGCCCCACCTGAGCGGGCAGGGAAAGCCTGGGCTGCCTTGGTTCGAATCAACCCAAACTCAGGCCCTGTGCTCTGAAGGGGCAGAGAGGTTTCCCCACTATGGGTAACAGGTTGATCTCCATGCAAGAATTAATGCATCACCTGCTCCTGGCTGTGTTCCTTGCCTGTCATACAGCGTTTTCACTGGTCATGAACAAATGCATTTCAAGAGTTTTAAACTATTACTGACCAAGTATTTTTGTTTTGAAAAACAACCAAGAAAATACAACGGACAGGAGACAATTCCATTTGAACAGTCTCTGAATTTCCAGTATTTGAAAGGAGAAGTAATAGGGTAAGTGCAGGAGTACGTAGCCATTACCAAGAGAATCAATAAGTTTCCCAATATTGCTCTTGGTATTTCATGGAAAAAAAACCCCATTCAGCCCAAGATTTCTCATCCTTATGTTCCTTCCCTAACAAACACAATTTCGTAAGAAAATAGCTCAATCTGGGTCACTTTCCTTTAATTTCCACCTGTGTCCACAATCCTGGCAGGAGCCTGGGGAGCAGCAGAGTCACTTTGTCACTCTCTTTAAACAACTTTGGTTGTTTAAATCAGGCCAGTCCCTCTGCCAGTTCACACACGGCAGCTTTGGCCTCCCCTTCCCCAGCAGTGAATCCTCCCCTGGTCTGAGAAGCTGCACCTCCAGCAGAAACAGAAGGATCCACCCAGTGCTGTGCTGGGAAGGCTGAGACCGCTGAGAAGGATGACAGTGTCAGCACTTGAGGTTAAAAATATGAAAAACAAAGTGAGGAAATGACAAAAAGTCCAATTTGACTGGTGTTCCTGCAAGGTGGCATTTCATGGTTCTGCAGTGTGTACTTCCTCTGAGTTCAAAAATAATCTCCTCATAGGACTGTTAACTTCTCCATTAAGCCTCTTTTGTTATTATGATTTAGGGATTTATTACATCCAGCTTTAGTTCCTGTAACCTTCCCAGTTACTCCTCTGTTTCCAAAAAAAGGAGGGGGGTAATAAATAAAGAGACCAACTCAATTATAACCTTTTCCCTGCTTTTTAGTATTTCCTAATACCAAGTACCTCGCACTGGAGAAGAAAGAATAGCTTGTTGCTACACATCCAAATTCCTTCGAGTTTTAGTATCATCTGTTTCCTGGCATTATCAGAAGGGTCTCAGGTACATAGCAAACCGACACCATGGGCCCATCTCTGTAAGGACAAAGCACCTTTGCAGGCACCTGCCTCGTGTGACACCGCTCCCAGCAGAATGGGGAGATCCCCCTGTCCCTCTCAGCCCTCCCTGCCCTGGCTGGGGTGCAGAGTGTCCCCTGTGCCCTTGTCTGGCTGGGACAAACCCATGGAACACTTGCGTTCAACACCGACTGGTCTCCTTCACCTCTTCCTGCCAGGAGACTGAACCAGCAGACTGATGGATTCCAATCCTAAATTAGGTTCTCTGCATTCTTTCTCTGCCCCTTCTCTACAACCTTTTTCTTCAATTTTCTCTTCCAGCCCCCTAGTTCTGTCTCAAACAATACATCTAAACAATAATACAGATAATACATCAAGTTCAGATAAAGGCACTGAAATCGGCAGTTACAATGTTACAACCTTCTTACAGATAACAGAAGTTTCTTAAGAGCTCTCCTGGAACAGGGAAAGAGCAGAAACCACATAGGCTTTCAATGCCATACTCTAAAACCAGGAAGAGATTTAGTATTCTTGTATATTAAGTGTTAAAAAATCACATGCATAATTATAGAATACTTTGCATGCAGTTAAAAAAAAATTCAAAATCTAACCCTGACTGTTTACCTGCAACTGCTGTAAAATATCTACTTCATATCTATCTCTATATGTGTATACATACATACACACACACACGATGATTTTCTGTAATCTTCTTACAGGCATTTTAAGTCTGCTTTTCTTCACAGGTGCTTTTCTGCCAAAGGCATTCCCATCTTTTTTTATCCTAAATAAAGTTTTGGAAAGCCGAGTTTCATGAGAATTGATTCATATTTTGATTATTTGTAACTTGGAGTTTCCCTCGTAACCAAAATCAGTGGGTAAACCCAACATGTCCTTGAAGGGCCGTAAGATCCCAGATATTCAATCCCCAATTCCCTCAGGATTTGTTTATTGAACCTTTTCAGGGTTAATTTAGCAAAATTAAAGTTTTGGTGATTTCATGATCAAAACAACAAGAAATCTTTGAAAAAGAAAATTAACTAAAGCTGGCTAAAAGTGTTCTCTGCTGATGACTAATTAAAACAACTCATTAAAAAGGAGGTAGGGTTGATTCAATACTGACAAACGCATCTTGTCAAGATCAGAGTTCTCTGCCCACCAAGGACCCAGCAACAAGCAGTGACATTTCTCCCACTCTCCAGCAGAGACCTTCTCCCTCCACATCCAGGGAACTGCAGCCACTCAGGGAACACCAGCTTAGACCTGGGCTGGGAACAAGAGAGCGACAAGGAATATTTTTAAGTCATTCCAACCTCAGCGGTGTCCAGACCTGGGAGAAAGCACTTCCCACCACTCTTGGAATCTTCTTCCCTGTCCCTTCCAGCTTTGGAAGGTTTCTGTGGGACCCTGACTTGTGCTGTTCAGAAGCTGTACATCCCTAAAGCATTCCCTTGGAAACATGAAGCTTCCCTCATGCATTTCATTTCTTTATCCTAAATATTCTCCCCAATTATCCACAATCTAGAAAGAAAAGAAGGGAAAGGAAGGAGGACCAATTAATTCTGACACAAAGAATGTTGGTTATCCCAACACACTTCCAGGTGAAAAAACATTTCTGCCACTCTAACAAATCCACTTTATATTGTCTCGATTAAATATTAATCATTTAAATATTGTATTAAGAATCTAAGGGACACAACAGTTGGAATTCTCAAAAGCAGCTCAGCTTTGCTACTTGAAGGACTTTCACACCCAGGGAACTGAGTGGTCCCAGATATAAACACCACATTTGATTCAAATCTGATGTAAATTTGATATTGTTTGGCTACTAAGCTTTCCCAAAAGCTGTGTGGTCAAGGCTGGAAATCCATGTTGAGGCTTTTCCATGTCACATCTGGATTTACCCTGAGGACAACCCCACTCCAAGGACTTGGCTTTAAAGAGGTTGATGTTACAGACACAGAATTCCTTTGGGATTTGGCATTCCCTGCACCTCCAAACACAGTAAAAGAATGAAGTGCAGAGTCCTGAGGCTCAATTATTCCCATTCTCCTCATATCCCTTTTCTGAGCTCCGTGTGGATTTGGATCTCCTCTGAAGGTCTGGAAATGAATTTGGGAATCCCCTTCAGTTGGTTTGGTTTCCAGCTTTTCCTCTGAGGTGGCCCAACAGGGAAAGAAACAAACAAACAATCAAACAAACAAACAAACAAAAAAAAACAACCAAAAACAAACCCCCAAAACAGAACAGCAGAAATTCCCAGCCCCTCCTAAGATGCAGCTCCTCACACCAAACCTTGGGAGAATCCATGGTGGTTCCAACACGGCTCCAATCCCACCCTGAGCTGAGCTTCCAAGGTACTCTGTCTAATCCACATCCAAGATGGGATAGCCCAAAGCCTGCAGGAAAAGGGGAAGCAAAGTGAAGGGGAGAGGGGAAAAAATGAAGTTTTGGGGTTCTCCTCTGTGCACAACAGGATTGAAGGGCAGGATGGAGAGGTTTTATGGAAAAGAAGTACCAAAGGCTGCTTAATTCCCAGCAATTAGTGCTGCTGAGGTTAAATACAAGAGGACAAATCCACTGGGATCAAACAAGAGTGGCTGTCAGAATGGGTTATGACATAGACCTGCAAAGCTGAAGCCTTCTTTCTTCTCCAGGGCTCTCCCAGAAATTCTTCGTGTCCAGATGTACTCTCAGGCTCCCCACTGGGGAGGATGGACTTAGATATCCCAGGTTACTGGTTAGGCTAAAATAATAAAGTTATGCAAAATATTTTTCCCAAGGAAATGACGTATTCACTGAAACTGGGATAACCTATCCCATGGCTTTCCTCAGGAAGAGCCACAGTTGGATATGGTCTCCTATAAAGGATTCCATATGGGCTCACCTTTTTCTTGGAGTTTGGCTGAATTCCTCAGCAATGCCAGGGAATGTAGCCATTTGGGGTTTTGGCAGATTTGGCTCATTTGCCTTTTTAGGCTTTGTTTCTTTCTCTCAGCTTTCCCATTGGATTGTGGTCTCCAAGGAATATGTCAATGCAATTTGATTCCTGTTCTTCTGGACAATTTTTGTGTGATTCCTGTACAAAATTAGTCCCTCTATTAGGATGTTTTCCCCTACCATTCCCCAGCAGTTTTGTCTGCCAGTCCCTTCCCTACAGTACTTGGAGTCTTCCCAGATTTCCAAGCTTCACAAGGCAGGAGATTGACTTGACTTGCCTTGGGAACTAAACACTCCTGAGTAACTGTCTGATAACATCACCATGTTTGACAGCTGATCCTTGTGCTGTCCTTCAGACCATTCCAAGGCTCACTGTTTCCATCTTTTAACAGTCCCCAATCTGGATCTTCTCATGGAGTTTCCCTGCTGGAATCCTTCTCAGGAATCCATGGGTAGAAATTTAGCAATTAATTCTTCTCAACCCTGCCCAGTTCTAATTCCAAAGGATTTGGTGTCTGCCCTACCCAGCTGTAGTCTGTTCTTACTGCTTCTTCTGCTTTCCATTTCCTAGGAATTCCACAAATGGAAGGACAGCATTTTTCACATCCTCCAGGATTCCCTCTCTTGGGTTTGGTTGCTGGAAGAATATCAAAACCTGGGCCCCCAGAGCTTTACTCTCAGGAATTACATCCCCGGATTTGTTCATTTCCAAATATTATTTCTTCCCAACAAGGCACTGGGCATCCAAGGAATACAGAAATGGATGTTCTAACCACTGGTTACTCCTCTGGAATGTCAGAGCTTGAAAAAATGGGCAGTTTGGGCTTTTCCTGGTGGTACCCATGATGTGTATTTTACCTAAGAGCCCCTTCCCAGGTCTTCCCCTGTATCCACCAAAAATCCACCTGTTCGTTCCCCAGCTGCTTCCTCCTTCTTTTCCTTTATCCAATAGAATTTTAACAGGTGAATATTCCCCTCTGGAATAGCACCTTTCATTCCAAACCTAAAAACAAATGAATCATTTCCTTTGACCTTCATTATTAGGATTTCACCAAGAGTTGGTGGATGGAAAACGATCCTCTCCTGCTCCCTGCTGGATTGCTGGATTACTGCTCCTTGATGGAGCCTATCAAGTAGCAGTCACCATCGCTTATGGAGTAACATTAGTCCTAAACAGGAAAAAAATAAGGCGAGCTTTAGTGGCATGATGAAGAACCCACCTAATCTTTATTCATTTTCATATTCAAGTAATTTATGCCACTGGTGGGGCTAATTGCTATCATTGACAGCAGATCTCTGAGATGAATATCTCACTGATTCAAGACCAATCAGAATTTCACCTGGTACTCACACAGAAGTTCTTAACATGGAAAGAGCCTTTGTGCCAAGAGCCAGAGATGTGGATAAGGAATAATTATGCATTTCCATTTTATTTTTTCCTGAGACTAATTCAGGAATCTGATCCACTCCAATTCTTGAGCTGCTTTCAAAAACACCCTGGAAGGTGTTCATTCAGCATTGAAAAGCATATGGGTGATGGAAATTCAGGACAACCATTTGCTGAGGGGCAGTTTCCAACAGTGCAGCAGATCACCAGGAGTATTCAGTGTCTGTGGTGAACATATTAGTGTGGATGCCACCAGATTTTCACTGGAACACAGAAACCACTTCAAATCCAAAGGAGCCAAAGGGCACAGAGGATGAGGCCACTACTTGAAGGCAAGTGAGAGTTAGAAGAGGTTTCCTTTTATCCCAACAGACTCTGTAACCTTGTCATTGCAATGGCACATAAAGAGAATAATGAAAAGTCAGATGGCCCTGACCCATGCTTTACTGTTCTTGGAAAGCCTGGTCATAAATCTCTCGGAATGGGTACAAATAAAGATAAAAATAGAACATCAGCGAATGTTGCTTGTGTCAATATGAAAGAGACTAAATATGAAGAGACTCCACCTTCCAAAAAGACATTTTTATAAAGCAATAAACCAGTCTGTCAATAGAAATGAGCTTTTCTACAAGAGAAGGGTAAGACAACAAGAGAAGGAAAAATGCCATCACAAATACGTTTTGGCCAAGGGGAATTTTGCAAGTAATTTAAGCAAAGAGACACTAATTTACGCAAATAATGAGGTTTCACTCACAGTGGTCTCGTGGAAGACCATGAGGTCAGGAAAGGCTCAATTATAGTTTGCATTGTGCTGAAAACTCATTACTAGGGCTGTGGTTTCAGACTTTGTAGACTCCTGTACAAAAACTTATGTGACATAGCAGACAAGCTCTTGAGTAATTCAGATTTTTGTTCCTTCAACAAAGCAAACTCTATTTCCCCCAGGCAATTGTAAGGCTGCAGAAACTGTACAAGCAATGATGCATCATTTTCATTCTACCTTGACAGAGCAAAAACCTGAAGCAGATAACACCTAACAGATGTCTCTGTGAAAACAGGTTCAAGAACTGATGCAAAGGCTGAGAACTGAGGTCTGCAGCAACAAAGACTGAAAGGTTGCCAAAAGAAAAAAAATGAGCTGTGCAGGTGCAGTGGTAACTGCATTATTAATCAGGGTTTGAACACCAAAAGCAATGCATCCAGTGCTCAAAATCACAAGCAAGAAGGAAACAGAAAAAAGGTTACCAAACAATGTTCCCTGGAGTTCAGAAATTTGGGATGTAGCCGTATTGTTACCAGATTAGTGGGCTTAATTGTGGTTGCATTATTGCCCATAGATTGTCAACTAATCTAGCAGAAGAATACCAGCAAGGAAGTAACAGGAAGCTGCAGTGCTGGCAAAGCAGGTCCCACTGCCTTTGAGTTGTCTTATTAGGGGTCCCATCATAGCACTTATCAAACATTTTCCAAAAGATGTCAATATCCACCAAAAAAAAGCTGAAGAACCAGATTCATACAAATCAGAACCTGAAAGGCAGAAGCCCAAAAAAGACACGTCCAGTGCTGCATTAATGCTAATGTGGAAGTTAATAAAAATAGAAGAGTTTTTTTCTTTGCAAAATAGAAGGTCTGGAAATCCAGTTGCTGATGAAACAACCCAAAATACTGGCAAAAACCCACTAGGGGACAAACTAGGTTATCTGAGTAATCCTGTGAAGCATCATAGAATCATAGAATATCCTGAGTTCGAAGGGACCTGTCGGGATCATCGAGTCCAACACCTGGCCCTGCACAGACACTCCAATAACCCCACCCTGTGCCTGAGAGTGTTGTCCAAACACTTCCTGAGCTCTCATAGCCTTGGGGTTGTGACCATTTCACTGGGAAGCCTGTTCCAGTGCCCTTTTCCTAATATCCACCCTAACTAACAGGAAGAAAGATGTACAGAAAAATACATTACTTTAGCTCAGCACAAAGGTGGTGGAAAATTATTTTATATAATTCACTAGGTCTAATTTTAAAGGCAACAAATATATTTGATTTTAACATTTATTGCATTAATTAAGATGTTTACATTCAGAAATGTTTCTGAAACATTCTAACAGCAGTTTCATGTAACAAAGAAATATTCACATTTTAAATATTCTGAGTTGTTCATTAACATTTTTACCCATGTTGCTGATTTTCTATGGGTTCCAAGTACCCAACTCACAGACTCATTGAATCACAAAGATTGCTCCTTGAACAGTTAATCTAGTCCAAGAAACTACTTTACCAGAAATACTGAAACAGTGAATTTAGAAGACATGATAGAGGTCTACAGGATGTGATCTTCTTGAATGAAGAAATATACTTACAGGCTACAAGATTTCATATAAAATCCTGTCTGCTTGTGCAAGAAATCTTTAAATATTAAAGCAAGAAAGGCATTTATTTAGAAATGTACTAGAAAGCATAACGAAAATGACAGGGGTAAATACCAGTAAATAATTGTTCCCCTTCATCAAGATTTATGTCTATGTACTTTGCAGCTGATCCTGGCCAGTCATCTGTGCTGTTTTATGAACATTTGCACAGGCAGGAGATAAACGTTAAGGTTACAAAGAAGGCCACTGAATTGACAACTCAC
This sequence comes from Chamaea fasciata, assembly GCF_029207755.1. Lineage (NCBI taxonomy): Eukaryota > Metazoa > Chordata > Aves > Passeriformes > Sylviidae > Chamaea > Chamaea fasciata. Next base: position 55,642,079 of record NW_027094090.1, on the reverse strand, counting down.
ACCTTTCTGTTCCTTACAGCCTATTGAATGTGTATTTGCCCCCGTTTGAGCATGTCTCCATTAGCATTCCATCTGGAATGACTCTCCACCTTCACAGGGAAGAATCTTTTCCTAATACCCAACCTAACCCTCCCCTCTGTCAGTGTGATGCCATTGCTCCTGGTCTTGTCACTCCAGGCTCTTGTAAAGAATCTCTCTCCACCTTTCCTGTGGGTTCCCTTCAGGTGCTGCAAGGCCACAATGAGGTCACCCCAAAGCCTTCTCCTCTCCAGGCTGAACAATCCCAATTATCCCAGCCTTTCCTTGTAGCAGAGATGCTCCATCCCTCTGATCATATTGGTGAGACCCTGGCACAGGTTTCTCAGAGAAGCTGGGAAGCGGCTGCCCTATCCCTGGAAGAGTCCAAGGCCAGTCTGGATGGGGTTCTGAGCAAGCTGGGATAGTGGAAGGTGTCCCCGCCTATGGCACAAGATGATTTTAGGTCCCTTCCAACCTATTCTATGATCCTATGACTCTGTTGAGTTCAGTAAACAAACTGACCCTCTGCACCCTAAAGGTCACCGTGACAGACCTGGGGCCATAGTGGGTCCATATGGACAGGTTAGAGCTGTCAGGAGTCCATAGGAACATCCAGCTGGAGTGGTTAGGAAAGAACATAACAACCACAAAGTGAGTACTGGAGGCAGAGGGAATCAAGCTTATTTTAATATCTGGTAATGGACATTGAACTCCTGCCTAAAGTGCGAACATTCACTGTGGGAGTTCAGAGATCTCCCACGGAACAAACACAGACTTTCCCATTGCTGCCATCAGCTGCTTGGACTTGTGATTATGGCAGGAGCTGCTGAGTGCACCACTGACAGAATAGAAAACTGTGTTAAAGAAAACATTGACACCAAAATTATTGCTCCTGGACTCTGTGGAAATAAGTCTCTGAAATTAGACTGTTGTTTTTCTCTGTAACTGGGTAAAAAAGTGCTGCCACCCATATAGCAGGTGGGGTGTAGGATTCCTGTCATCTCTCTCTAGCCAGATTTTAAGGTTCCTTGCAAGGGCCTTGGAATTGATTGTTCTTATCGGGGGGTGAAGGATTTTTCCTCAATGGCTTTTGATGACCTTGTGAACAGACAAGTAGGGAAAAGAATTAGTAGCCAAGGCAAGTAAAAGAGACTATGTCTAATAATTTGCAAGAGTTATTGTCAATATCTGTGTATGTGGTGGGGTTTTTTGCCCGTTCTTCACGCTGCTTTCTGTGATTTATCTCATCACTTGAATTCTTTTCCACTTACTTGCCTAGTGTTTTCTTCCTACTACTGTCAAAATTTTTGAATATCCAGTATTGGTACAATTCTGTGTCCCTAGAAGCCAGCAAGAGGAACTTTAATCTTTACTAATGTCAGGGAGTCAAGACCTTGCTCAAACTGCGTAACTACATGTAAATTGCGGAGGGGTGGAAGGGTGCGTGCTGCCTTGCTCTGTTGGAAACAGTGTTCAGCCTGAGTGTCATCAGGCCGTATCTCCAGGCACAGCTGATGGTCTCCAGCTGAAGCTTCAGAGACTCACATTTTCAATCAAGGTATAAATCAGCTGGTAGACTTTTACCATGAGTGCTGGGGGATTTATTTGTGTGCCTCAGGTTGCAGCAGCAGCAAACCTGAATTTGGAAGTCCCAGCTGAGCTCCAGCTGTTACAGTGGTGCTTAAAACACATCTATCTGATTCACTGTCCTCAATCAGCCTGAAGATTCCTTTGTAAAATAAATGATTTCCAGGTTTTGCTTTCCCACTGAGGATATTATTTAGGATTATATTTCCCCAAGTATGTTAGCATGCATTTTCCAGGCTGAATCCTGTTTTATTTTCGGCCCACATTTCAAATGCCTCCGTGTTATTTCTCTGTCATCTTTCATTTGCAGTTCTTCATCTCATATGTATATTTTCTTAAACTTTAGTTTGTATATAAATGGATTTAAAACATTACTGCACACCTTCCCAAGTTTAGCATGTTCTTGGCTAACACTCCTGTTTGTAGGCACAGAATCCAAGAAGATAAATTTACAGGAGACCTGAAGAGATCTCCTGGTCTATTCCCCTGCTCCACCATAGCATCAGCACCACCTAAAATGTTCCTATCAAGCATTAGTCTGGTCTTTGCTTAGAATTCTCCAAAATTAGAAATTCCATTATTTCTCTAGACAATTTATTCTGAAAAAGTGTTGCAGTGTTTAGTTTAGCTTTCTCCTGAAAAATTTTAAATAGCTGAAGAATCACTTTGATCCTTTGTCTTAAGCAGTTTTCATTCCAGTGTCTTCCTTCAGGCTGAACCTAAAGTCTGTGTTTCTGACTAATTATCAGTGAGAGTGGAAACCAGGAATATTTCCCATTCCTTTACAGTCTCATTATTGCTTTTTGTTATTGTTGTTCTGGTTTCCCAGTTTAACTTAAGAGATGTTCATAACAGGAAAGTTCTCAAGGAAACACTCTGACTTGCCATTTAAAATTTTTCACAGCACATCAACTACAATAACTAATAGCCACACAAAGACATCTTGGGAAACATTTTACACAAAACTCACAGTGAGAGCAGATTCTAAGAAATCTCAGTTATGTTTGGCAGTGTAGTAGTTACAGGTCAATTCTTGGATTTTTATTTTAAAGCAGCAGTTCAGTGCTGGTAAAGGGAGTCAGCCTGACCAGCACAGTGACTCCAGCCTGCAGCTCCCTGGATCTTTTGGGAAACAGAACGGGGTTTCTGTCTCACTGTTCCTCCAGACCCCTTGGTGGGAGCAGGTGTGGACTGATAAATTCATTATTGTTGCCTTCATGCCTTCTCCTCCCTGATCTTCTGACCTCAGACCACTCTGAAGAATGAAAAATGTTTTGTGTCTGCAGCCATTGGTCACTGAACATGTTACTGCAACCATCTTTTTGCTTAATGTGAGCCTCTGAATAGTCATTGGTTGGTAGCAACTTCTGGTAACTATGGGCCTCAATTGGATCTCATCCAGTCCCTCGCAGACCAATTCAACACTCACACAGAGAAATCTTTCCATTGACTTGAAAATGCATTAGCTCAGGCCTCTCCATGGATTTCACCTTCTATCACAGTATTCTGAGCCTCTGAGCTGTTGCTTGCGGCCTTCTAGAGTTTATCACTTAGCCACAAGTAGAGCTAAAGACTTCCTCTCAAAACGTCTGAAAATTGCATTTTAATTTTATTTTAATCCATAAATATTTCACACCAGTGTGTTGCTGAAGACAGCCAGGCCCCAGAGAGCCAGAAGGTTTCAGCAGGATTACATTAGCACAGGTCAAAGATGACCCCTGGAGGACTAATAAATGCTGGCAGAGTGGTGTGCTGGGGGTATGGTTGTGCTGGGTCCTTAAGGAGAGATTTCACTGCCTTAAACCAATTGTTTTGTAAGTTTAGATTACTGAATGTTTTTTAGGAGTTCATGAACTGGGAACCGGGGTTAGCAGAGGGCTGGTGAAAGGCAGGATGGTTTCCCTGCTCACCTCTTTCTCTGTTTAAACCACTTTCAAATCTCCCTCTGGACAGTGGGGAATGGCAGGCATCAGCTGATTTTGGAATGACCATGTTCTGTCTGTGCTCTTCTGCTATTTGTTAACTCCCTTTTCTCACTTTTTTTTTTTTTTTTCCCCCATTTCAGGCCATTCTTTTCCCCTGTCTTTTCTGCTCCTTCACATTCTTTCACCCATATCTCTTTTTATGCCCATCTGCACTCTTCCACCAGCTGATTTGGTTGGTTTGTGTAAGTTGTTTACCATTATTATTTCCACTGCAGTAGCAGCAACAGGCCTGAACTGAGCTCCAATTGAGCAGTTTAAATGTAGAGTAAGGAACAGTCATCACCCTCAGGAGTTTATACTATGAATGGGCAAGAAAACAGAAGCAATTTGAGTTTCCCAGGTCCTGCAGCAGTTCAGCAGTGGAGCAGAAGTTAGTGCTGAAGTCTCTCAGCCTGGTCTCCTGAGAGACAAGCCTAGTCCTTGTCTATCTGTCATCATTCTTCCTCTTTTGTGGGTGAAAGTGCATAATTTGTTCCTGGCAGTCTTGATCATCTGTCCATGCAGGACCAGCCTGGGGAATTTTGTTGTTTTTTTGCTGTTTTCATGGTGTTGTTTTCCCAGAGTTTTTTCCCAGTGTTGAGACACCCTCCAGGATTTGCATACAAAAATGTTACACTGTGTGTGCTCCAAAGTCTTACAAGCTTTCAGCAGTCTATGGAGGAGCAGAATTGGAATAGTTTCTGCTCCTTAAGGTGTGTTATAGCTCCTCTGTCCAAGGCATGGGACACAGGGATAAGCAGGAATAACACAACCAAGGCTATTACATATATTGGATTCAAACCACAGAGTAGACAATCTATGCTTTTGTTACAATTAGTCTCGTAGATAAAAAGCCACTGAGCCAGGCCTGCTTAATGCTGCTTCTCACCTCTACAATATAGGTTTAACACCAGCTATTCCTCCACTTGTTACAGCAGCTGGGAAAGTCAGGAATTAACACATTTCTAGAAAGAGTTGTTTCCGAGCTGTGTTTCCCTTTGAGAATGAGGGATGACATTATCTTGTTAACCACTTTCACCATGCCCTTGCCACATTTGCCACCTTTGCCAGCTCAGCTTTTGGTGGAAACTCTGCAAATGTACTTCCAAGAGCTCCTGTGTGTCATAAGTAGGGAGGTCCATGCAAAAAAAGTAGCCCCAGAAGATTAATTCTGAGAGATTTTCCCCTTTCCCCCTTCCTTTTTCCTAGATATTCTCCCCACTATATCCAAACATTGATACAATTGCACCAACAGTCACGAGGTTAAAAAAAAGCCTGTATTTTCAGTCACTTGAACAAGTGTTTGTATAATTATTTTTTTTCCAGCCTTGTGGTAAAAAATCTGAATTTCTAATTACTATCTTTGTCAGTCAGTCTGGGCCATATTAGCATCTAGGAAAGCAAAACAAAGACAAACCCCAACCCCAGGACACAAGCTCACCTAAGAGGCAAACAGAAGGCATAAAATTAAGAAAAAAAATTTGTGTGGACAATCTCCTCTCCACAGAAAATCCTGATCTTGGAGCCATTTTGACAAGCCAAATGCCAGAGTTACATGATTTATAGGTGCTGCTGTCAGTAGATTTATTTTGTGGGTCTCTTCTGAGATTATCTCCAGTTCCGTGGTTTTGTATCCTGATGCAGGGCGCGTTTGGTACTTTGATTGTCTGTGTGCTGGAGATGTTCATTAGGCTTTCAGAGGGATATTCCATAGCTGTAAGCCTTTTAAATCACATACAATGCGTTTCTTATTTCCCTATGGCATTCTGCTTGCATCTGCTTGGTATGTGGGACGTCCAGGCCAGCCGCATTTCAGTGGCCTGTTTGTCTCCCAGGGATGGAGCACGTGGCCGATAATACAGGGACATGTAAGCATTCATGGTCCTTTTCTTTCAAAAGCACGTGCCCAGTGTCTAATACAGTCAATACTTTTAGGGACAAAAACAAGACAGGATTGTCCCCTGTGCCCAAGAAGGCAGCAAAATACTGGAGCATTTGCACTTGTGGAAACTTTGCATTTAAGGTTCACAGAAAACAGGCTAGAAATTCATCCTCCTAAGGAAAGGATGAGGATTCATAAAGAATGTTGATCATGTTCATGAGTTTATTTGCTTGCAAAAATCCTGAATATGTCTCAGAGGCTATGAAATCACTGCATTGCTGTTTTACAATAAAATTGTTTAGTGAGGGCTACAGCAGACGAGAAGGGTGATGCCTGAGGAATGCTGAAAGAATATCTGAGGGAGAAATCCTCCTGCTCCTTTTTTTTTTTTTTCTTTTCACTCATTGCAAAAGAGCAAGGAGAAAAGCCTAGGACATGGGCTGGAATTCCTTAAATTCCACAAACACCATGCAGCTGCCTAAGTGCCCTTGCCTCTCCCAAGTGTTTTCCCACAGGTCACTAAGCATCCGAACATCTGCTGCTGGATAGATGTACTTCCCTCCACTCCCTGGCCAGGGTGAGTGCATTGAACCCTGGTTAAGCTCTGTTAGTCTCTGCAGGAGCTCTCCGTGTAGTTCAGCTGCGGAGTTGAGTCTAATCCATGTTTTCAGAGCACACTTCCTACTAGGTGAGACTCCCCACAGAGGAGGAGTTTCTTTCCTTGCCTCCTGCTGGGCACTTGGATAAAGTAGTTAACATCCCGAGTAGTTAAAATCTCTCTTCAGCCCAAGCACGTGTGTTGGAAAACAGGTGGTGAATACTCAGGACAACAACTTCGGAAAAAAAGACTTTCTAGGTGCCTTCCTTGGTTAAGGATTCTGACTTTGGGAATATTAAAAAGCTGAGAAGCTTGTCATGGATCTAGCATGGAAAGCATCCCTACTGGAGTGGTAGTCTTGCCGGAAGAACTCACAGAGTTATTGGGACAGCTGTTCTCCCTGGCTTTCCTTTTCAGCAGTTCCCAGTTTTATGTAAAAGGGATGTTGGGTGTATATTCTGCTGTTTCCAAAATGAAGATATTTAGGGAGACAGAGACTCAGCTGCATTAAGCCATAGTACTTTGTAAAACTTTGGGAGTGTCAGTTCATATTCACTAAGGAACTGCCATGGGTTTTAGCCTTTTTACTGCTTATTAGTGTTATTCAAAGATCAAAAAATCTCCATATCATGCTTTTTAATGGAGAAAACTGTAGTGTTTTAGTAACTCAGAACATTAACAAGATATAACTGTGCCCATTTTGTTTCCCCACTTAAAATTTTGCACGGCCTGACGGAGCAGGAGGCGCCATCAAATGGGTTCAGTATCCCCTTTCACAAATAAAGCATGTACAAAGTGTGTCAGCATTTCAACTGGGGCCCTTCTCCTGAAGGCCTTTAATTAGCGCAGAACGCAGACTTCAGTTCTTTTGCCAGGGTAGATGAAAATGATTTTGGAAGACAGCCCAGACAGAGGAATTTGTCATAGGTTAGAACTGTTCCAACTCTAAGAACCAAGTGTACAGCTTATGCAAATCACTTCGCTAAACACAGATTCTGTGTTAATTTTTTTAAGGCTTTTTCTTTGACTAGCAACAAGAGCTCACTTGCCAGATCTTGTCTGAAATCAAAAAGAAGTGATTCCTTCTCTACACCCAGAAAAAAAAAATGTTTCTAGTCTAAAACATGCCGAGAAGGAGCTGGCATGCAAGAATAAGGCGAATGTTCATAGGAAGTAGAAATGGAAAAGTCGGATGACATCACCACTCCATCTGCCCAGAGCCCTTGGATTCCTCAGGACAATGTGCTCCACAGTCCATTGGGGATGAGGCTGGATGGAGCACTGAGCAGTGTCTGAACTGAAGAAATGGGCCTACAAATGGAATGTCAGACTGTTTTCCTAAAAACTGGCAGGTGCTGTCACCATTGCCCCCCACAGCCCTATTCATCGTGCAGGTAGGTCTGGCATCTGCTTCAAAGTATTAATGCCAAATTACATCAACTGGTATCAAGTTTTTTTGGTGCTTTAAAATCTGCCAAACCAATATTTGAAAAATCAACAAAATCAACAAGAAAGCAAAGCTTGACTGGGAATTGCCCAGTTTCAAGTTTTCCAAATGTGGGTGCATGCTTATACCAGAGACGAAATTCAGCTTCAAAACAAGACCTCACATACACCTTGTTCAACCACACCACTATTATACCTCCTTTTAGTAGTTCCTGAAAATGCCCCAAAATTGCAATTCTCCGCAGGGATTGGCCATCACCAGTGTTCAGCTCAGTACAGGGCATCAGAGAGACTTGCGACATTGTAACTTCCAGTAGAAAGCTTCTGCTCATCTGGTTCAGATGACATGTGCGATCAGAGGTCAGTGACTTTGTCACCCCAGAGTGATGCTCATTCAATTTATTTTGTGGTGATATTTCCACTGTACCACCTTAAAACTGCTTTTGAACCCTGAAGGTGGGTAAATTCATTTTGGATCCATAGAAAAAAAGAAATCATCTCTCTCCTTGGTGAAGCTGGAGATTCAAATGGGAAGTTGTCCTCAAAATATAACAGGTTTATATATATTTAAGGTTTACTGTGTGAATCACCTATCATAAGGATTTAAACAATTCTTGATTTATGACAAAACATAAAATACAGAGTAAAGATAGCTAGTAAAATTTTAAAGTTACTAAGAAATATTTATGCCATGATGTTTGGGAGTTAAGCTTTGACTATCCCATGTGATTATATTATACATATATAGTATATGCAAATATACAAAATATATGTAATACACAAATGTATTATATGTACTATATATTAAATACATATTTAATATGCACATTCTTGTATGTATTTTAATAATTATTTTAAAATTATGAGGGATACCACACAAAAATAAAAGGTATTTTATACCTTCTCCTAGTTTTACATTCCCAACAGCCTTGTGAATCTAATTTCTATAGTAATTCCCAGATTTACTGACTACTGTAATTTCCAGTTACAAGATTATATTTAAGACTGAAAATAAAACTTTTAAATTTTATAATTTAAAAATTATAAAAACATCTTTTCCAATTTGAGTCCCTGTTCCTGTGGTTCTCAGCTTGTTAAAATCTTGCTCTGAGATCTACAGAAAAAGAGTTTGGTTATATTGTCACAGAGTGATCCCTCTTTCCTGAATCTTACACAAATTAAGGAAGTGCTTCAGTCTTTCTTTGAGGCTGTTCTTCATCTCAGTCTTTTCCATTTAAACTCAGTGGCCTCCTTCACAAATAAAATCCATTTCTACAGTGCCTGGACTATAGGACTCAAGTTGATAGAATCATAGAAACATAGAACATAGGGTTCTTTGGGTTGAAAGGGTCCTCCAAAGGTCATCTAGTCCAATCCCCCTGCAGTGAACAGGGACATCTTCAACAGACCAGGTTGCTCAGAGCCTCCTCCGACCTCCCCTTAAATATTTCCAGGGATGGGCATCCATCACCTCTCTGGACAACCTGTTGTAGTGTTTCATTACCCTCGCCATAAAAAATTGACTTCCTTATATCTAGTCTGAATTTGTCTTCTCTCAGTTTAAAACCTTGTCCTATCACCTTCATTAATATGCTTAGTCTCAGCATCAAACTGTACAGAAGAATTTAGTTGCCTCCCCAAACCCAGGCAGGACCCAGGACTGCAGGGAATTTCTGAGGTCTGGTGAATTCCAGGTGTGAAAAAATAAAAATAATAACAAAAAAAAAGTAGCCATATGAGTCAAACTGGGAATATTTGGTACATTTATAGATGCAAGGACTGAGATCCTCACACAGGAGAAAAGGGTGAGAGAATTGGGATTGTTCAGCCTCGAGAAGAGAAGGCTCTAGGGTGACCTAATTGTGAGATCCCAGTGCCTGAAGGGAACCCACAGGAAAGATGGAGAGAGACCCTCGACACAGGCCTGGAGTGACAGGACAAGGAGGAATGGCTTCCCACTGACAGAGAATGGGTTTAGATTGGGTATTAGGAAAAGATTCTTCTCTGTGAGGGTGGTGAAGCCCTGGTACAGATTGCCCAGAGAAGCTGTGGCTGCCCCATCCCTGGCAGTGTCCAAAGCCGGGTTGGATGGGGTTTGGAGCAACCTGGATAGTGGAAGGTGTCTTTGCCCATGGCAGGGTGGGTAGAATGAGATGGTCTTTAAGGTCCCTTCCAACCCAACCCATTTTGTGATTCTCTGATTCTGTATTTAGTGGTTGCAGTGACAAATGTCCCAGCAGATGGTGCCAGCACTTCCCTCAATGAAAGAAATTAAACAAAGTTCCAAAACAAGGCACTGAGTGTTCATCAAAGAGAAAGTGGATAAATGCTTTAGGTTTTGTGGTCTGTCTGGTTCAGAGAAGCCATGCAGTAATGACATTGGTGCATATAATGGCAGGGTAAAACAAGAAAGATACATTCTTTTAAAAAATTTAAATAATTTCAGAAATATATTTGGGTCTGGGCTGTTTTTAAAACAGTTTCTTATTTTATCTTCCTTTAATCCACAGAATTTTGCTCAGAAAACTGCTGAGTTCAGTGAAAGGAGATGACAGAATTGGCTTTGAAGCAGAGGTATTGCTACTGAAAGTAGGATTGTCACCACAAGCAGTGTGCCATAAACACATCAAGGCTTAGGCCAAAAAAAAAAAAATAAAAATCACTGGTTGAGGTTAAACCTTAGACTTAACCACGACAAAAAAGTGGGTTTAAAGTTGATACTTTCACACTAGAAGCTGGTTAGCATTTAAAGCTCTATTAAGTAACAGTGCTTAACTATTGCAGGGGTTTATTTGTTTGGTTTTTGTCAAGTCCAACACCATCAAAACTTCAGAGCTACCATTTTTATACTCCAGTAAAAGCAGTGGGAGGATAAGAACTTTATTCACATTTAACCACAACTCTGAAATGGGACTTTAGAGGAATGTTACATTCCTTTCTCTGCTTCCCATGGTGTTTCCTACCAGAAGGGTTAAGTATTTCCTTTTTTCCTGCTCCATCCTTCTCAGATCAGCAGAGATCTGAAACAGAACCTCCAGTTACATCAGTGAGACTACAGTTTGTCTCAAGATCCTCTTAGAATGCCATGTGAACTTGCCCCATCCCTTACTGCACATAAACCATTTCAGCTGATTGAACCTACAGGCATGTCAGTAGAAGAAAACATAGGTACTGACTGCTGTTGGAGACTAAAAAAAACCCCAAAGCACACCAGTTTTGTCTTTTGCAAAGGAAACGTGTTGGCCAGAGAATAAGCTGCATTCCCAGTAGGATCTTTGAAACTGACACAAAGCATTTCTAGGAATTATGCATGTTTCTTTCGATGGCAATTCAATGCATTTTTCTCCCTCTCTCCCCCACCTGCCCAAATCTTTAGCTTCAGTTCGCCAGAGTGGCTGAGAACAGCGGCTGACACCCTTCCCCAGACATATAAATGTAAGGAAAACCCCAAGGCCTGATTGTATCTGTCATTTGTACCAACAGTTGTGGGCTGCGACGGCTGAAAACAATCGTCCCCCCTCCTGTGCCAGGGCCGCGCAGTTATTGTTGTTCCCACTGTTTTGTCCTGCGGCTGTGACCCCGGGATCCCCGGCACAGAGCGTGGAGAGACAGGGAGCAAAACCCAGGGCAAACCGTGAACCGCTTCCAAAGGGGTTCAGTAGATAAACAAGAGGGGGATGATATTTGTTGTCCCCATTTTGCAGTCAGACAAGCAAGAGCCGGGTCAGTGACACCAAAGGAAGCCAGAAAACCTCTGGCTTGTAGGTCTCAGCCATCTCCTTTGGTCAAGGGTATCGCTGGTTTATCCCAAAACATCTGCTGCCCCTCCAGGATGGCTGCTGCTCCCAGTTAGCACCTCCCAAGGCCTCAGGCCTGGTGGGTAAAGAGTGCAAAGTCACAAAATCATGGAATCATAGAATAGAATCACAGAATCAGAGACTCACAGAATGGTTTGGTTTGGAAGGCACCTTAAAGATCATCTCATTCCATCCCCTGCCATGGGCAGGGACACCTTCCACTATCCCAGCTTGCTCAGAGCCCCATCCAGCCTGTCTTTGGACACTTCCAGGGACGGGGCAGCCACTTCTCTGGGCAACCTGTGCCAGGGCCTCGCCACCCTCACAGGGAAAAATTTATTCCTAATACCCAATCTAACCCTCCTCTCTGTCAGTGTGATGCCATTGCCCCTGGTCTTGTCACTCCAGGCCCCTGTAAAGAGTCTCTCTCCATCTTTCCTGTGGGTTCCCTTCAGGTACTGGAAAGCCACAATGAGGTCACCCCAAAGCCTTCTTTTCTCCAGCCTGAGCAATATTAATTCTCTCAGCCTCTCCTTACAGCAGAGCTGCTCCATCCCTCTGATCAGCTTCGTCTCCCTCCCCTAGCCTTGCTCCAGAATCCATGCCTTGTACTCCTTGCCTTGTTCATGACTGCAGTTCTCCATGGCTGCAGTGGGAGCATTTCTGCCCTGCCCCATGACCACTCACATCTGTGCCTCCATCTCTACTCTGGTCTCATTTTTCCACATATTAGCCATGCCTTCCCTTTTTATCTCATTTTCTTCTCTGCTCTTTTCAACTTTCTGTCTTGTGTGTATCTGATACTTTTATTAGTCTCTTTTATTTTCTATTTCTGATCTATGTGCCATTTAATTCCTATTGTGACTATTTGGTTCCTACTAAAAGTGAAGTTTATTGTTGGGACTGATCCAAACCTGGAAGGAAAATATCATCATTTTTCCCTCCCCATCAAAATTTGAGGTTTCACATTCAGCTGTCTGAGAGGGTGAGGGTTTTGCTATTTTCGGAAACATTTCAGTCAAAATCTCCTGTTGTCAAACAAAATCTGAAATCGTGCTGAAAGTTTTCACTGAAGCTCTGAGTTCCAGCCAACTTTGTCCCACTGCTGGAGCTCTACTATAATGACACTTTGTGGCCATGTTCTAATAAACAGCTGCCAGTATGGGGGGAAAACAGCCTATTCTCATGAAAAGGATTCCTTACCCTGCAGAGTCCATCTCACAAAATAATAAGACACTTAGAAGAAATCGGAGAGATGCCCCAGCTTCAAGAGACCCAAATTTTGAAGGGCATTTCTAGTTTGTCAACAGAGAGAAAAAGGCTCTTTGCAAACAGAGTTTATTCTGCTTCCTGTCATGGCCAACTCTGCACATTTAGCACAGGAAAACACTGATATGTCAACTTGAAAGATGAAGCAGGACTTCTAAAAGGTACCAACAGCAAAAGCAGCATGAGTTCAGAGCGGGTTCACAGCTCATACCATGGGTTAAACCTGTATTTTCTGCTGTATTCCTATCCTTGCTTCATTACAGGGTGGCTGAGATACCCAGAAAATGGTTGGGAAGGTATTTCCCAGGATTTGGGAGGATCACTTAGGGGTGTACCACAGTTGGCTCTGGTGAGTTTTGTTACCTCCTGGCTGCACCTCCCTGAACTGTGTTGCAGCTCTCACTTCCATGGTTCAGAAATGAGTATCCCATGTGGCAGTGTACAGGATGATGTTCCTGGTAGACACCAACACACAGGCATTGCACAGTGGATCATTTGAAGAAGTGTGTTCCTTTGTACCCTATTTCCAAGCAGTCCAGAAGAAATGAGAACCTTGGTTACATCTGGTGTAATATCAGGTTAATACCAGATATTAAGGTAAGGAGTGACAAGCATGTAAAGTATGATGCTCTCAGTGCTTTTCCTTGTGGAAAAAACAATGTGTGTGATACTGCTTACCTATATAATGCTGAAGAGATCTGACCACAGCAGCAATGAAGGACTCAGCGCAGCACTTAAGCACACACTAAATTTCATGAAGTTCCTTAATTGTTTTCTGCTGGCTGGATTATGTTTTTCAGACCTCTGGATCGCTCTGCCAAATGGAGGGACTCAAACCACACCACTGAGGTATCCAGAACAGAGACAACAAGAGCACAGTCCCACTATTCCTGTCTATAGAGAAATGGCTGGAAGGGAAACAAACCCAGTGGCTGTCATTGTCATGCGAGGCTCTCTCTGGGCACAGCAACGTCCCAGCTCTGCATTCTGCACGCGGCTCTCAGGGCAGCTGCTCACAACAATGGGGCCTCTATTCCTTCTGGCCCAGGCAGGGAAACAGAAGCATGGTGAAAACATAAGCTACTCAGACAAGATTAAATGCAACCCATGTAGTGATGAATCCCACGAGAAGCATTTAGGTTTCCATCCTCGGGTCTGTGCACTACTGCCTTGAGTACATGCCTCTCCAGTGCTCACCTCCACCTCTATCTCCATTTGTGTTTTCACTGTCCCCAGGACAGACATGGAAATGCTGGAGTCCTATTTGAGCTCAGCTAGCAGAAACTCCTTAGTAAGTCTGTGAGCAGTTTTGCAACTGAATGCAAAGACAATGTTTCCACCACTACTATCATAAAAGAAGTCTCCAGGACAGACCCCAGTACAGGTCCCAGAGCTCTGCCAGTTCATACCATCTAACTATGCTTTCTTCTCCATGAGAAGACAAACCAGAGGGGCAAGAGGAAAAAAATCCAACAAGGTAGAAATTTTCAGAGTATTTCGTATTCCAGCTTTTGTGCAGATACAGTTAACAAGCAAATACGAATGTTGTATGTCTGATCCTGGAAAATTCTGTCCCAAATCAGCACAGCACTGTGATTAACTGAATGGGTTACACTGCATAGTCTGTCTTGTAACAGTTGGAAGAACAGTCTTTTCCCTTGATAATGCCTGAGTGTCAGGTTCAGGGAGCCGGTGTAGATTTGGTGGCCATGCCTTCTCCCCTGACTGAGATTAGCCACCATCTGGTAGTGCTTCAGAGAAGAACCTTTCCCCATTGTCACTTCCTTTGTCTGATGGTCTGTAACATCTGACCTCTGCTTCACAGGTCGTGGCCTTCACCTCCTTTCTTTCCAACAGGAATAACGACAGCAGGGTTAAGTTTATATGATACCTCTGGTAAGTGCTACTTCTGAGCACTGGGCTTTCGCAGCACTCCTCCTTTCTTTGATGCTAAAGTTTCTGTTTTGACCTCCGTGCAACATTAAATCAGTCTGCCCTATCTGCCACCAATCTGGCTCCTTGGTTGCAGGGCTCTGCACTCCTGTTTTGCTCTTCTGGCTCATGGTCTGTGGAGAGCTTATAAGGTGTGTGCCAGTTGTCTTTGCAAAGGTAAACATATTTTTTTTCTTTTCCCATAATCAGAGACTTAAATTCTCTCTCTCGTTCAATTATATAGCTTTTATTCTTGTTGCATGACGGAGTAAAGGTCCATCAACTATCAAAGCAAGAGACAATCTTGCCCCAAAGTGCTTCCTCTTGATGTCAAACAGGAGACATTTTACATTTTTCTTTATTAAAGGACTGAATTCCATGGCAAGACTCCCATGAGCTGCTCTGAAAGCAGGATTCCATGTTAAGTGATTTCCTTAAATTCATGACAGAATGTTCTGGCAAGACAAGTATGGAGCCCTAAATTCCTGAATGTTGAATCCTATGCCACACCACTAACAAGAAGAGCACTGAGGGCTTCAGTGATAAAAGGACACCATGATCTTCCAGATGTGTGACTCTTCCTACCTCTGTGGAGTGTCTTCCCATTCTCATTCCCCAGACTGAGAGATTCAGGCTGACAAGTAAGTGAATTTAGATTCCATATAAATGACAAACTTGACAACCTTGGAAATAAACAATTAGCCACATTAGCCTGCCGATTCCTGGGCTTGGGATGGAAGCTCTCTCTGTACAATAAATAGTACTTTCCCTGAACATTCAGACACATGTTTTTGAATAATTTGGACAAATGCTGGTGCTTTGCCCTCTTGGAAAACAGTTCAGGTCAGATACTTGATTACTTTTAGGTCCCCTAACTGCCATGAGAGTGTCAAGAAGAGATGCTGAATGCATGGGCAGGTTGGTGATGCACCTGGCTGTGTCCTGTGTGAGGCCCACAGCCAGTCCCTGCCACTGCCTGGGACCACCAACCAAAAGCCACCTTTGGTTCACAGGCTCTGCAAGCACGTGGTTTCACAGCATGACCAGCAGCAAGAATGTGATTGCATGGGGGCAGCTGAACAATCTGAACCCTTTGCTCTGGGAAGAGGCAAGGAAGGACAGATCACCCTGGGAACAAGTCACAGGTCCAGCCAGACTTGCCTCAGCCCATGATGGAACAGGAACCCTCAGGAATCCCTTCTGTACCTCTGTGTCTGATCGTGCCCCAGGGCACCTCTTCCCTGGCTCTCCAAGGTGTAGTTTGCTATGACGTTTTCAGGCACACATAGATATTGATGTGCAGTTCCTGGCTGGGAAAGGCTTGAAATTCCTGAGATACAATTCACCTCAAAGATGCATTTCAGACATAGGGCCAGAAAATACCATCACCGTGATCAGGGACTGCTTTGGGTGCAATTTCATTTGTAGGTGCTTTTCAGTCTGGTTCCTCTGACAGTCATGGAAGTGACATACAGGCAATTTAGAAAGGGGTTGTCACCACTACTGTTTATCCAGAAAGGCCTGGAGTGATAGGACAAAGGGCAGTGTCTTCAAACTGACAGAGAGTAGGTTTAGCTTGGATACTAGGAAGAATTTTTTCCTGTGAGAGTGGCGAGGCCCTGGCACAGGTTGCCCAGAGAAGCTGCAGCTGCCCCATCCCTGGAAGGGTCCAAGGCCAGGCTGGATGGGGCTCTGAGCAAGCTGGGATAGTGGGAGGTGTCTCTGTCCACGGCAAGGGGGTTGAAACTGGGGGTCTAAGGTCCCTTCCAACCCAGGCTATACCTTGATTCCAAGATTTTTCCAACTCCTCCAGAAGGCTCCGGGCGCAGCTGCTGGCGGTGCCGGCAGGGGCCGCGCGCGGGCCGCGGTGCCGGAGCGGATCCCGTGCCCCGCATCCCCAAGCGCTGCGGTTGGCGCTGGCACCCGGCTGCTGCTCCAGCAACAAAAATTAGCAACAACCCGTGGCTGAGGCTTTTCAAAACGCGAGTTTTCGATGTTCTTTTTTACATCGGGTTTTGCTCCTTCTCCTCTTTCACTTAACTGTTGAAGCTTGAGCTGCTGGGATGGATACTCCCCTGCAACCACTCTCCGTTCGGCAGAAGATGCCGGCACAAAATACCCTGCCTTTCCTGGAGGGCTTCTCTCTGGACTTGGAGAACCTCAACTGAGAGTGAAAGCCCTTGTTTTACGGTTTCTTCAGCCCGATGTCTCAGAGTAATGGCCAACATAGACATGCAGAACTGCTGGAATTGTGTGCAGGTAACAGAAGGCATTCAAAGATTCGCTTGTCGTCATTCCTAGGGGATGCCCACTTAAGAATAATTATGTACATTGTACTCAAGATGCTTTTTCTTTTTCTTCTAGACTGAATAATGAGACGTTTTCTTTGCACATCGAAGGAAGGCACATGACGTGCTTCTTGGACTCGATGGGACTCATCCCTTCCAACTCAGCATATTCTGTAGTTCTAAGAACCTGGAAAACCTAGGGAAAGATATTCCAGAGCATCTCACTTTGGATTTGGCATTGACGGTAGCACTCAGAAGTTAACCACACAGCTAATACGAGAATGTGCAGTGATTAATTTTTAATTATTGTTTCCTGGGTGTGGCAAGTGGTTTTGTTGCTTTAAATTCTTATGCAAATAAAATCAGGTTAATCTTCTTAAATAGGTAGCTGTAGCTGTGTCAGCCTATTCCGAGCTGGCAGGAGTGCTGCACAATACTTGGAATTCTCTAAATTGTTCATGTCAGTGGGATATCAACTATCAGCACAATAATAATGATAATAGGCATGTGTTTGCTTGCAAAGAAGTTATTGCATAATTAAGGACCTCATTAAGGCTTTTCAGTACCTCAGAAGAATGCCCCTAACTTTCTGGTTGTTTTCATCCTATTAATACCAACATCACACAAGCCACTCCCCAAATGACTTGTTTTAATCACTGGTCAGCTGGGAAATTCAGATGCAGCAACATATCTGAAATGAATTAACGGTGCAATTGTGGCCAAAGTGCTTTCATTAAAAGGGGTGGGTGCCTGCTTTTGAGACTGCCATCTCTCCAAAGTGATGCTCTCACATTCTGGCTTTCTTGGATCGTGCAACCACGCTCCTAATCTGATTCCAGTCATCCCACATAAGTGGTATGAGAACAGTAATTATTAAATGTAAACCTTCTACTATTTTCAATCCCACTAATAAAGAGGGAACTGTACCAACCATACCCCACCCCAGCAACACAGAAAATCAAATGACAGTGCTGTGCCACCCAGAAAAGGTCACCCACATCCTCAACTCCAGGGCATTGCAATCATAAGCATCCTGCAGGCTGACAAGTTCCAGGGAGCATCCATATCCCAGTCCTCATCACAAGGTGCTCCGTCACCCAAAACAATCTGAAAACCTGCTGCACCACAGGGAAAGAACCAAGAGAGAGTTCCAGCATGCCCAGATTTCCAAACTGCACACACCCAGGGATTCTGTTAGATGGAGATGTCCAGACCACAGGGCATTCTGAAGGATGCTGAGAGCCCTGAGGATGCCTTGTGCTGGAGTCTCTGCACAGGGGCCCAAAGTGGCTGCAGTCACTCTCTGAGGCAGGCCTGAGACCTGCAGGGTTGGATCTACAATTCCACCTGTGGACTTAAAGCCTGGGTCATTAGCATTTCTTAAGATGGCAATAGATAATCTAGGAAGCCAACCACAACCCACACAGCAAAGCAAGGGAAACAAAAACAACACAATCATCCCTGCCAATGTGACCTAGGGCAAAATTCCTTCCTGACCCTAGATCTGGCGATTGGTTTAACCCAAGTATGTGAGCCACACCTGCCCACAGGTACTTGAGAAATTTTCCAATACCACTACAAGCATAAGCATGCTTGTCCAGCCTCCTTTTTTTTTCTGCCAGGGCAGTGCCGGTACTTCAAAAGTGAAATTAAACTTTACGGTGTGGGTGATAAATCATAGGAGTTGTGAAGACTGTTTTCTTCCTAGTCCTCGGGCAGCCAGTAGAGCATGAAATCTGTGACTAGCACTAGATAAATACAGTACAGAAAATGGCATCTGAGTCACCTTCAAACTCTTTTTGCTAATCCTCATTACATCCTTGAGAATAACAATACATCAACCCCAGCATAAACTTCAGCTTTGTATGCGAAAGTGACTCTAATGGTACAAAATCCTCAAAACAGTCTTTAGCACAAATACTTCTGGTAAAAAAAAAAAATCTTCAACCACACAAATACTTCTGGTAAAAAATACCAGCCTACCTAAGCTTTTACCTCTCCTGCTGTGGGATGGAAGGCAGCTCCCTTTTTCCCTCTGAAATTAGAATGGGTCTATGGATTTTAGCATAAAACAGTGCACAACAGACAAGGAAATCACAGCACTTTGTGATAATTGGAAGGTCTGTGTTCTGCATTTTAACCCTGTCAAACTGTACTAAAAAGAAAAGAAAACTGGCTGCACCTTTGTTTTTAAACTACTATTCTGACAGCCTAAGATAAGGTCAGGGCTGGAAGTAAGAGCAAGGCTGGGGAAAGAATTATGGTTAAGGATAAACACACCCAGGACTTCAGAAGTGAGGCAAAATGAGCATGTGCAGTTCTTCGGTTTTCCTGAATCCTGGTAGTCCTGAATACACAAAAGAGATCAGGTTGCCAGCAAATAGAAATTGGATCACATTATTTATGAAGCCATAATTTTCACATGTCTTACAAACCTGGTTGTGTGTTATAGCAACAGGCAGGAAAATCATAACCTGATCAGTGCAAGGTGGGCTGGGGAGCAGCTTCACCCTGATTCTTACAAGGAAGGTGTGAGGTATTTGGACTAAGTTCCAGCCTGGGCATAGACTTGCTGCAGGAACTCCATCAAATCCCTCATTCATGCTTCTGCTTCCCCCTCACCTTTGGTTTGGTGTTATTTAGTCTAAAAACACATGTTTTCTTCAGTGCCTGGCATGACAGAAGCTGATTTCACAAGACTTTCCATCCTACAGAAAAGAGACAAAAGCTGCACTAAAAGAATGTTGTTTACACTGTGATTATCTGTAACACTGTGGTCCAGCAGTTAAAAAAAAAAAAAAAAAAAAAAAAAAAGTGGTGAAACTCATCTGCCAGGCAAGAAAGGGGACAGACTCTGCCTCATCTAGGAAAATATTAAATCCCCTGCCCTTTCCATGGCTTGGACAATCAGGATGTGTCATTTCCTCACTTTTAGACACACGGCTGTGCCAGTTCAGCAAGCCTGGTTTTGCACCTGTTTCCCTCAGATTTATTTAGAGATAAAACCCTACAAGAACTGTTATGTGAGAATCCTCAGACTCATCAACCTTGCCAGGGAAGAGTTTTTTACCCAGAATACCTAGAACTGCAACATGCACCCCTAGGGCTTTGTCTTCAGGCCTGTACTCAGTCTCAGCAGAAATTCTGGGAGCTCAGGAACGGTATCTTCACACACTGTCAGTGGGCCTGCGGTGAAAAATAAAGGCCAGGTGCCTCTGTAAGAAGCTACCACCATATATTCCCAAAGGAACACTGGTCTGAAGTGACATTTCGTGGGGGGGCCTCAAGTGTCCATGTCCAGTGGTATTGTGGAGATTTTCCTAACAATCACAGGGAAAGAGCAAAAGGATTTTTAAAGCGATATCAGCAGTTAAATCTATCTGGAGTTTCTTAGGAGACAACAGGTTTTCCCATGTCTAAACTTGCTGTGGGTACATTTCAAAGGTACACCATAACAGAGGAAAGCACAGATAGGGGTCATCATTGCTCCATCCTGTAACCTCAGCAACAACACCAGCAGAAGACAGATCCAGCAAGGTCAACAGACCTGACTTGGAGCTAACAGGGCTACTCTGTTGACAGCAGTGGAGTTATTTCCATGTGAGAGGAGAAACCAGGCAGTGTTTTGTCCTGTGGAGCTGAGGCACCACCACCACCACCACCACCACTGTTGTCTCCTGCTTTTTCTGCAGGACCACAGGTGACATTGCAGTGGCAACAGCTGAAACTGAACCCAAATACTTAAAATTTGACAGCAGAATGAAACGTGTCTGAAAGAAGGCTCCAGCAAGTCAGTCTTTCAGGCACTGCAGGAGTAACAAGCCATCGAGGCAGTGCCTTAACATACCGAGATGTTTCTGAGATAATGGCTTCTGAGAAAGAGATCAAATGAGAATTTTGCATGGCTGTGTTTTGCACCACTGCCTCCAGAATTGTGCAGCTCTTCTTTCCTTTTGCTCCAGATTGTACCAAGAGTGTCCCGCATCAGGTGCTTCTTAGAAGCCCTTTCAATAGGAGCAGGATAATTGAGGCATCAAATTGCATCCTGTGGGAGTTTCAGGATTAGGCCATAGAGCAGGTCATGTTATATGTTCAAAAGGACAAAGAGCATTTTATGTTTTGTCTGTTCACTTAGCTATGAAATGGTGAATTTTGGCTTGAAATACCTATAATTTGCCTTAATCTTATTCTCCTAGACTGCCACACCCCAAGTGGTTTTTGCTAGGATGCTATATTAAACTCAACATCTCCTGATGCAATTGAATCACAGAGTGGTTTGGGTTGGAGGGGACCTCAAAAATCATCTCTTTCCAACCTCCTGCCATGGGCAGGGACACCTTCCACTAGCCCAGGTTGCTCAGAGCCCCATCCCACCTGGCCTTAAACACTCCCAGCTTTTGTGGGAGCAAGAGCCTGGCATAAGGAACTAAACATCAAGGATTCAGTGTCTGGTCTTTTCAAATTCTAGGCCTGAATACTCAGTGGGTTGGCTCTGGACTTCACTCTTTCCTTTGCACACAGTTCAAAGCAGGAAAACCACGATCTCTTTGGACCACTACAGGACTGCCCTGGAGAATTTCTATTTTCCTCTTATGCAGCAAGTTAAACTTCTGCCTTTTACCCTGCCAGACCAGAGGCTGGTGGATAGTTATGGTAATTTTTGTGGCTGGTGAATTATCCTGTGGAAGAATTCTTGTACTGTTGCTATTATTTAGTATTTGCTGAGTGTTGGCAACATGCTTCCATGCCGAAAGAGAGACTTTAGGCAGGGAAACTTTTTTTATCTGCATGTGCACAAGTACATGAATATGTCCTCACTTCTGCCCTTGATCCTTCTGGACTCGGGAGCCACAGCCTGAAAGCTCTGGGGCATCTCCCTTTAAACTCAAACTAGAATCCAATATGAGCATGAAAAATACAAGCTGCGCATTAGCCTCTATTGTTTATTTTGATATTGAGGAACATTTATCTTAGCCTTTCCCTAAACATCCTCAGCAGTCTTCCGCTGAAGTGGGAAGAGCAGCACAAGGAATACCACAAATACCAAGGTAATGTTATCTGTTTTTTCTACAGCAAACTTGGCAGATTTTGAAAGGATACCCACTGTGGCAAATTCAAGGCTTCAATAAAACCTTTTGATAATGAAAATAAGGAATGTAAGATATCAATATCGAGGCCAGATTCTATGTTTTGTGGTGGCCTTTTCAGACTAGGGCAGAAAAGGATCCATTCAGCTTTGCAGCAATGGAGTGTGAGAGAGACGCTCAGGGATGTGCCCTCCCCTAAAGCATCTGGAATAAGGGACTCACCGGGGAGATACAGGGATGTGCTGGGAACACATAGCTCCAGCTGGTAAAACAGCACGGAAGGCCGGGTCAAACTGGCTAGGGAGGCATCAATAAATGTTCAAGGACAGATTTGATGGGGCTTTGAGCAATCTGGAATAGTGGAAGGTGTCCCTGCCCATGGCAGGAAGCTGGAATGAGAGAGATGGTCTTAAAGGCTCCTTCCAACCCAAACCATGCTATGATTTATGAGTAATATTTTCTTTTTACATCTCTTTGCGCCTCAACCAACCCAATAATTTCTAACTGAACCATATGTGGACATTGGGCTGTATGGAGAATCTGGCCGTTGAACTGGTATCTAAACATTTCAGGAAACTTTAAACTTTGTTCACTCTGCCATTTACTGTCATCATAGGGTTGCTTGTGAACACTTGCTCCCTCCTCTTTGCGTAAGCAGATGCATATTCAGCACGTTATCAAAACAGAGACAACTTAAGGGAGAACACTGAGGAAAATATGATGATGATGATGAGACATATTTGCCTGCTGAGTAGCATCAGTGTTTAAAGAAGATGCTGTATTTGAAGCACTGAGGACTTCAACGGTTTAAACCCTAGATCCCACATGTGGATGGTCATGCCATATGCCCTAGCAAATTTTTCTCTCCCTGAATGTGCAATGTAGATAGCTCTGAGGAAGAAACCTCTATCTCTGTTCCCTTTTGTAGGAGGACTTTGTATCCAGGCAGGAAGTAGGCTCTGTTTGTGTTGGCTGGAGATGAAGCAGTCCCATTGCATCCATCGGTGTGCTTGTTTTCACCTCTACCCATACCCGGGTACCACAGCGAATGTTTCAAAACAGCACATTTATCAGAAAGCACGAGGTGCAGCTGCAGCCAGATTGTGGTTTCTTCTCTCTCTCTTTGAGGCAGAGAGCATTTGTAACCACTTTCCTGTCTTCACAGAGCTGCTGATGATCGCATCTTCTTGGAATTTGCTGCTTGTGCTGGCGCACAGCACAGCAGAACCACGGCGGCCGCCGGGGGCTCGCTGATTGTCTCTCTTCTCCTGGGGCTTGCCGGGGTCACTCCAGTTCCTGCTTCCAGGGAAGGGGAGCCCGGAGGGGGCGGTGTGTGATTCGGCTCCAGCTAAATTCACGGAGGAGAGCAAAGTCGGGGTGAAAGGAAATGGAAGTGAAGAGGGATTAACTCCGCTGGAGGAGATGAAACCCTACAAGGTGCTGAGACCTGCAGCGGCAGCTGATGGGCGACAGGGCGGGTGTGGGACATTTGGTCGTTACCTCTCCACATCAAAGCTCCTGAGGGAAAAAAAAACACCCCAGCATTCTGTGAAAAAGGGAGGGCAATTCACCAGTGTGACAGTGCCTCTCCTAGGGAGAGCCGGCACTTCTAACAAAAGGCAGCTGATCAGGTCAGCGGGGACTGAATGCAGTTTAGGGAAGATGTCTTGGCGTTGAACTTCTGATGAAATCTTTGTGTGGCCTCAGAGGACCATGGCCCCCTGACCTCTCCCTGCGCAGGGGTTGATCATGGGCTCAGACAGAAGCAGCAGCAGCAGCAGCAGCAGAACACCCATGTAAAGTTTGTATCTTGCCATAAGCATACCAGGTCGGGTCTCAACTGGGATGAATCCTTAGCCCCACTGGTGGGAGAGCTTTCCCATTTCTCCAGGTGAGGATTTAACTCACCTCCTGTGGTAACCATTCAGCAAAGCCACATAGCCAGTATTTGGAAAATAAAACTCTGAGGAGTTTCCCCATTTTTGATGAAATCTCTCTGCCTATAATCTGTCTCCCTAATCTTGCCTGCCAGGATGTATCTTTCTATCACTCCATTTAAAACTGGAAGCTGCTCATCCTTTTTTTTTTTTTTTTAATCCCTTTTTTCCTTTTTGCATTTTTTTGCTGCCCAATTTAGTTACTTCCAGTCAGGAACATGTGTGCTTGCACTAGTGCTGCTCCCTCTTGGGAAGCTGCTGCGGGGTGCAGACTTGATACTCGGAGCAGAAATGAGGAGGTTGGACCCTGTGGACCACCTTTTGCAGCTCCTTCTGCCCAGGCTGCCTGTGTGACCTCCTCGTGGGCTCTGCCATGACTTGTGCAACACACGGTCTCTGAAGAGCAGCTGCTTGAGGGAGGCAAGTGACTACTCAGTTTTGCCCAGACCTGCTCAGGCTTTAAAGTATGTTTTGCTTGTTTGCAGCCTCTTTAAGCACACGCAGCAGGGTGGGTGCCAGCCTCCTCGTGCTGATCCATCAGCTGTTTTGGCCTGATGCTTCCAGGGAGGGAGTGCTGGAAATTATGTGGATCTCCCCATCCCTCTGGCAGATGACATCCCCTCCCCTGTGCCAGCATCCTTGCTTGAAAAGCTGTGTGACTGTCAGATTTGGGACCCAGTGAATTGACAGATAAACCTGGGATAGTAAATTATTTGTTTTCAGCCAGTTTAGCTCCCCCATTCCCCTGACCCTGTCACAGCCTGAGATCCCACAGAGTTACAGCACAGTGGACATAAGCAGCCGGAGCAAAGGAAAGAAAGAGGGTGCCATCACTTTTAATGGCTTCCCAGTTAAAAGTCATTTTATCTCGGCTGAGAAAACCACATCCTTGCTATTGCCTTCATTCTGAATATCCTGAGTCCTAAATCCTGCTCCCAACTGCTTTCCAACTGTCCTCTCCTATCCAGCTGTGCTAGATGCATCACTCTCCCCCAGGTCTGGATCTTCTGCTTCCTCACCTCAGACCTTCTGATGTGCACTTCTCAGCCTTTCCCCAGTGATTTGCTCCCTGATGGTTGATTATCACCATGGCTGACACAATTAATTGAAGCTGCACTGGCCAAATCTTCTACCAAAACCATCCCCACGCTTTCAGAACAAGAGAACACTTGGTCCTACTGCACCAAGCAGAGGACAGTATGAGCAATTAATGACAAGAAACAAAACAGGAGGCTAAAAAACCTGACCCAAACCCCAGAATACTGGGGTGAACACAGATCTGCTACATCAACAGTGTCTGTGTTTCTATCAAAATCCAGGGATGACATATATTGTTGAGAAGGGCAATGGGGAAATCAAGATGTAGCCCTAAACAGCTCTTGGGAACTCCCTCCTGGAGGAAAAGGGGAGGCAGAACTAGGGGAAAAATTATTCTCATGCTTCAAGAATTTTTTCTGGATTCCTTGGGGTGTGTCAGGCTCACAGCATGCCAGCAGCTGGAAAGTGCACACTCTGAGTTCTCTCCTTTGCCATAAACTCCCATTGCTAATCGGACAAATTAAGGACCTTCACTTCATCTGACTTACTCTGTAGCGCTATTGGAATATCCCTCCTAAATTGTAAAATCACTGCCCAAAGGGCTCTCAGCCTGGAGAAAAAGGGTGTTGTCCACTAGATCAAAACACTGGGATTTCTTTTAGAGGAGTACATTTGGGTCTTGAGAACAGGAATGACTGAAGGAGGCATTCACTGCTCTTCCTCTTTTGATTCCATTTCAGCCTTAATTCAGAATGATGGCAATGTGTCTGCCTGACTTAGGGGCAGAGCCCAAGTCTGGATACTCACAGAAAATCCTCAAATTGGCTGCCTGCTGGCACTGGAAAACTTGAGATTTTTGTTAGAACACATGATCTCTAGCACAAGCAGCAAAAGCAAATTGAAAAAAAAAAAAAACCAAACCCCACAACCAAAACCACATTTAGTTTAAGAACTAAACAGATAAATACAGAGCAGATTAAATGTAAAAAATGTGCCAGGTTGAAATATCAGACAGATCTATGTCCTTTGCACATCAAAGACTGTAATACCCTGAAAGGCAACAGTCACTCCAATTCTATTTAACCTCAGTAGTGAGGAGAGGAATTCAGGTGTGACTCACGCACGTGAGTTAAACCACAAACCAAGAGCTGTTCCACATTTGGAATAAAGTGATTAGTAAAGACTCAAGTGCTGGAGGAGGGGCACACAGACACCACAGGGGTTTCAGAGGTGGGTGCTGGTTCTTTTTGAAGTCCACGATCACTTGGAGCAATGACAAGAGGCTGGGAACACTGATTGCATTCTTGAATCCTCCTAAAAAGACTTGCCTCCTCAGGATTGCTCTAATCTATAGCCAGAGCACAGGAGGTATAGCTGAAGGATGCTAAAGGATGCTCAGGACAGATAAATGGAGGAATTTCAGTTCAGGAATTTATAAACAGAGAGCTGAGAAACAGCTAAACATAAAGCAGAATGAGACTGAGCTCCTCCACAACTGCCTGCGTGTGAGCAGGAGGCACTCAGGGTCACCACTCTCATTAGGGGTGCTTGGCACCTTCTGTGTTTGTTCCTGTGTCTGTCCTTCCATGCACACCTTCCAATTTAAGAGAAAGACCTCGTGCTAACACAAGCTCAATCCCACCAGACCACGGCACTTCTGCCAACCCCAGCACCTACTCTGCGAGAGGGACCAGAGAAATGACGAGGCAGCAGAACCTGAGGCTGCGACTGCCAAAGTGACACTGTTGGGGTGTGTAATGGGCTGCACATATGTTGTCTGCTTTGTGTGTTTGTGTGAGTGGGCATAAGACATGCCTCAGCCTTCATGGTTTTGTATGACTTTTTTTTGCTTTGGGCAGCATGGGAAGGCTGCCTCCCACTGCTCACCACAGCCTCTCCCCCCTCCCTGGCTGCTGCAAACCTTTCAGCTGCATCCATCGAACCCATGCGAATATTAAAGCTGTTAAATTGATGGGCTGAGTAAATAGGATTAGCTCCGTGTGCCCAAGGGGGGAGGCCGCTGCTTGCACAGACTGATAGGGAGACAGGGGGGAAGGCTGAGGAGGAGAGGGTTGCTTTCAAGCCGACAAGAATATGCTATCTGGGAGGTACACGGATAGCTTCCAATCTGCCCCTGATTGGATTAGACATGCTCCTAAATGTGAAGTGCCTATACAAGTCTGGGGCTTAGCTGGTGCCGGGCTGCTGAGAACCTGCCGAGGTGCTCCCCAAGGATTGCTGCCACCCCAGCAGGCCCTGGAGACGTCTGACTGTCAGGGGGCAGAAAGCCCCTGCTGCTGGGCCCTGTCTCACCCACCGTCCCAGGCGTCGGATCTTTAACCCGCTCCCGTGAAAGCTGAGATCCTTTGCCTCCATCTGTTCACATGGGATGGCTTTACAATTCCCCTCTAACCTACCAAAGGGAAGCGTGAAGTGATCTCTCACTGCCTGGTGGAAGGAAATCTCTCCCTCCCGCCATCTCCCCCTCCTCTTTTTTCTCTTCCAGATGAAGAATTTGAATGTCTTCATGGTCTGTTTAAAATATAAAGTGAGTTCTTGACATTTTTTTTGAAGCTGTGCTTGTCTGGGCATTGATTATTGTCACTAACAGCGATGTGAGCCAAATGCTTTCCTTTTCCCCCAAGCTTTGATAATATTTCCAAGAACTTTGGCTGCTTTTTTGCAAAGTTAGTTCCAGAACCAAAATACTAATAAAGAAGTTTACACCTAGCCTGTTGTGTAGGATAGCAGGGAATGGCAGTGGCTTAGTTAGACCTTTCTTGGGTTTATAGAAGAATAGCTTCAAATGTTTTTAATTGGAACAGAAAAAATCTGAGCAAAAATATTGTAGTTGCTGAACAGAGGAAACTGTACAACTGTGATAACTGGGGTTTATTCCATGGATATTATCCTTTACTTATTTTCTAGTCACAGGGAAAATAATGGCAAGGAAAATCTTTGTTTAACACCTATTTTGACAGTGGTTAGGCAGCACTCTAATGTCTATGCACTCATTCTAAATTAAACACTGTCATTGTTTTTGAAACAGATGCTTGCCCTGATATTCTATAGAGGTAAAAGGTATCCATATTTATTTTCTTTTTTTCCTTATTTTTGCTTATTCTGGCTGGAAATAACAGTAACTCACCTGTGATGTCTAAGCTGCAAAAATAATTTAGATTAATAGGAATAGCTGAGGAAAATACAGGAAGGACCATGAGCTCTGTACCCTGATGCAAAAACTATTCCCATTTTATCCAGGGAGATAAAAAGGAACGAGGAAGTAATTTCACTCCAAGAAGTGAGTTGTGGAGCCAGAATTCAGGTCCTGGTGCTGGTACTTACTCCTAACCTGCTGCTCTTGTTACTTACCCTGATAAAGGCAGGTAAAAGTGTGAGGCAGGAAAAGAGCATTGGGAACATCCAGAATGGAATTGCAGCATTTATCTCTGCAGGAAAGGTCTAGGGTTCCTTATCATCATCCAAAAGCTGACTG
Source organism: Chamaea fasciata (assembly GCF_029207755.1). Lineage (NCBI taxonomy): Eukaryota > Metazoa > Chordata > Aves > Passeriformes > Sylviidae > Chamaea > Chamaea fasciata. The sequence continues at coordinate 55,613,740 of NW_027094090.1, read as the reverse complement.
AGAAATGCATCTAAATTTCAGGGAGACATTTGTGTCAGAATAATACCAGTATGAATACAGCTGTGACACACCACATAGGTACTCTTAGTAAATTATAGTAAATGATGTCATCAATAGGACGCAAGAACATCCATCATTGTTAGACACTCTGTTTTCCCCCAGCCCTGCCCACACGAACACCTGAGAACATGAATTATCTCCCCATTAATTTAGGAGTTGTGGTGACAACATGTTTGGTTGTGCTGTTTTCCCATTGGGCTTGGGGGTATCTTGAGTGGGCCTGATCACATTACCTTGTGTTGGAAATTGAATTGCTGTGTCCAGTGCCCTTGAACTACTGTGTAAATCAAAATTTCTGTCTAACAGGCAATGGGATCCTTCGCCTTCCTCTGGAATAAGTGGATATTAACATACACTCTTCATAGGAGATGAAATTCCCCTTCTTTCCCATCTTTGTATCAGGTTTAATTTTAACTGATAAATTAATAAAAGTGCATGCAGAAAATTGATGCTTTCTGTACAAATGTGTGCTCGTCAGCCACCCCAACCCTCCCTGGCCAGCATCAGTCTTGGCCAGACCTCTGTGTGGATGTGGCCGTTCCTCTGTGGCCATCCATCCTTCCTTATCTGTGTCACTCCCCTCAGTCCCTCCCCCTGCAACAGACACATCACTCTACAGCAGGCAGAGGTGCATGTCTGCACAACCGGATGTTTGCTTACCCAAATTCCTCTGTGTGTTCCCGACACCATCTAATTTGAAGGCTCCCTGCTGAAACCACTGAATGCTCTGCTAGTTCCAAATCAACCTTCTGACTCCACCCAGCTTCTTCTGTTTTAGCAGTATTCCCATTTATTGGCTTGAATAGCACCAAAAGGACCTTGAAGTTCCCCTGAGCTGATTCCGTTTTTCTTCCTTTTCTGGCCTCATTAAAGCTGTTCTTGATTTTATCACTTCTTCCTGCACTCCTGCACTTGAATGTTGTGTAATTATATCAGATAACCTATTCAAACAAAGGAAGGGGAAATTAGAGATGGAAAGGCTTCTTTAGATTGAGGAGACAAGCTTCACTCCCTAGGGAAAAGGACAAGAAAGGACCATGCACTCCTCACTCACCCAAGTGACATGAGGTTCATGTCTCCCTTGAGATCCAGCTACACTTTCAGACCTCACTGCTAGGAGGAATTTCCTGATCCTTTCCTTAACGGTTCCACTGCTTAATTCCTTGGTCCACACCTAGTTTTGCCCCTCACAACTCAAAATAGTTTCTAAGAGGTTCATTTTTCACATTTTGTAGTTAAGAAAAGTGACACTGAGTAGGGTTAAATGACTGCTGTAGACCCACAGTACTGCAGACAGATAGGGATGTCTTGGACACTTAAATTTGCTCACTGAAATCCCAGAAAACATGTCCTAACATTCATTCCCAAAATTCACCAAGCATCACCTTAATTAAACATCTTAATTAGCCCTTCTGCCCCCATGCCTTTAGTGTGGCTGAGCCCCAAACTGTAGCTCATATGCAGCTGATATAGGGCTTGTCCTGTGTATGAAAGTCACTGGTTTGCTGTGCTGGGTTTCAGGTTTCCTGAATTCAGGTTTGCCATGAATTTGGGGAGGTTTAGGATTTAATCAGCCGTGTCTGCTCTTTACTCAGCCACAATGAGGTGACATTAGGACATGGCACTGCTCTCCATCAGTTGGCCGCAAGGTCCAGCATAGCCTGGCTGAGTCCCTCCTGATTGTTGAGTCACCCTTGGCTTGCTGTGTGGATCCCTGCCAGGGCCACCTGAACTGCTCCTGCTCTCCTGGACAGGCACTGCTGCCTCCTGCTCCTCAGCGTTCACATTCCACACTGCTGCAGGCATGTGAAAAATGCATGGCATCCCTCGGGTTGTTCCCACCCAGCCTCCCTGCTTTTACTGGAAATGAAAGCCTTTCCAGGAGGAAGGAATCCCTTGAGATCCAAGCAGAGGTTCCCTAGGCTGGCTGCTGTTAAGAATAAAAGATCTGAGAGCTATTTCCGTTCCTGGCTGCACAACATAAAGCAAGTCACCTAACCCTTCCATGCCTTATTTTCCCTCTGGATGAACTGAGATGTAGTATCCCACTTTTCTGGGGGGAATGCTCTGGTGTAATAACAGGGCAGGCCTTCAGATGCCTCTGAAGGCTGCAACTGATCCATACATAAGTTGGCTGCCATCCTAGGGGCTACGAAAGACCCACATGAGGGATGAAGCAGCTCTGCTGTGATGAAAAGCTGAGAGGATTGGGACTGTTCAACCTGGAGAGGAGAAGGCTTTGGGGTGACTTCATTGTAGCCTTCAGTACCAGAAGGGAGCCTACAGGAAAGATGGAGAGAGACTATTTACACGGGCCTGGAGTGACAGGACAAGGAGGAATGGCTTCATTCAAAGTAGGTTTAGTTTGGATATAAAGAAGAAATTTTTCCCTGTGAGGGTGGTGAGGCACTGGAACAGGTTTTCCAGAGAAGCTGTGGCTGCCCTGTCCCTGGAAATATCCAAGGACAGGTTGGATGGGGCTCTGAGCAAGCCGGGATAGTGGAAGGTGTCCCTGCCCATGGCAGGGGTTGGAACTGGTCAATCTTTAAGGTTACTTCCAACTCAAACCATTCTATGTTTCTAAGACTGTGTGTCTACTCTGCCCTTATCACCCTGGAGTCTCAGCACTGAACATTTTCCAAATTCCACCCTCCTGCTGAGTAGTTCGATTTCTGAGTATTTTCTCCCAGATGTTTGAGAATCTTATTTTTGTCAAACAGTATTTCCAGCTCCCTCTGTACTGTCTGTCCATCCCCACCACAGTGCAGCTGTATAATATGCCAACATTTTGATCTTCTTACTCATGTCAGCTAGCAATTTCTTGCAGGAGTTTCAGCAGCTCAATCTGTCTCTCTATTTCCATTCTGTACCGTAAGAGCCTTGCAGTACTCTTTAATCCCCCCCCCACCTCTTTACAGATACAGATAAAACCAATTTCAACAGCAGTCTAACTCTGACCTCTATCAGACTCCTGTACACTCTCAGAACTACCCCTTGCACAGCAACTTTCAGTTCCCTCTACATATCTGACTCTCCAGCTGGGCTGAATTTAGTTTTCACAATTCATTTCACGGCTCTGCATCTCCTGCATCTTTGTTCATTAATTAAGTGAACAGGCTTGGACAGGTTTATCTAACAGGCTGAGGCTTTGAAAATTGTCCTTCGATTATGAATTTTGCATGATTTTAAAGCTCACAGGTGAGGCTTTCTTTGGGATTTATCAAAGGAGAAATAAGCCCACACAGAGTTTTCTATAGCCAGCCAAAATGCAGAGGGGCTGGTTTCATGGGTACATATTGTCACTGCAAGAGGCAGCAAGACAGAAAGGGTGTTCACAGAATCATAGAATCATTTAGGCTGGAAAAGATCTTTGAGTACAACCTGTGACCAATCACTACTGTGTCAACCAGATCAGAGCTCTGAGTCTTGAACACCTCCAGGGTGGGCAGCCTGTTCCAATGCATGACATCCCTCTCAGTGAAGAATTTTTTCCTGATATCCAGCCTGAACCTCCCCTGGCACATCTTGAAACCATTTCCCCTTGTCCTGTCCCTTGTTCCCTCGGGGCAGAGCCCAATCCCCCCAGGCTGCACCCTCCTGTGAAGGAGTTGTGGAGAGCCAGAAGGTCCCTCCTGAGCCTCCTTTTCTCCAGGCTGAGCCCCCCCCACCCCAGCTCCCTCAGCTGCTGCTCATATAACTGACTCTCCAGACCCTTTCCCACCTCCATTCCCTTCTCTGGATATTCTCCAGCCCCTCAATATCCTTGTCATGAGAGGCCCAGAACAGGAGACAGGATTTGAGATGTGGCCTCACCAGTGCCCAGGGCAGGGGGACAGTCACTGCTGGCCACACCATTGTTGACCCAGTCCAGGTGCCTTCTTGCCCACTTGGGCACAGCTGCCTGCGTTCAGCTGTTGTTGGGATCCCCCAGGTCACTTTCATCTGAGACAAAGTTCTAGGAAGTATAGCCATGGGATGCATAAGCTTGCAGTGCAACTGCACCTTCCCAGCAAATATACACATCCACGCTTTCTTCACTCCATAAGGAAGAAGCAAAACTGCATTGCCATCCCAGAGGGTGCTCTGGGATAACAGCAGGACACAGCTGATTGCAAGCGGGTGTGATGGAAGCTCATGCTCAACCCTCTCGAGAAGCCCTTCCATCCCTGCAGAAGGTGCTCCTCCGCTGCTCTGCCCCTGGACTGGAGGCACACAAGGCGGTGTCCGGCTGGCTGAGGCTGTGGCAGAGCTCAGGGAGCAGGGACGGTGCCGGTTCCTGCCGTTCGTGGGGATGCTGCGGGAGGCAGTGCCCGGCGGGACGGTACCCAGCAGAGGGCAGCGGTGCCCGCGCTACGGCAGCTGCCCGACCCGCGGCTTTCCCCTACACTAACCCCCCCCAAAAACACCCTGCATTGCCTCTAGGCTGACAAACAGCCCACATGTGTAAACCTGCTCTCCTCCCCTTTGCAGCTGTAATCTCGACCACCCAAGCATCGACATCTGCCAGCGCTTGCTGACCAACCAGCTGGGGTCATGGCTACTGGTTGTTCAATCACAACGTCATGGAATGGCCTGGCTTGGAAGAGACTTTAAAGATCATCTCATTCCAACCGCCTGCCATGGGCAGGGACACCTTCCACTAGACCAAGCTGCTCAGAGCCCCACCTAACCTGGCTTTAGTCCTCCTGTCACTTGAACAGCCATGTATAAGAAAGCTTTGCGATGGAGGAAGATACAGTGGGAGTACTTCTAAACGCCACCCCCCGCTTCTGGGAAAATTTGTTTTCTCAGGGAAAAAAATTAAAACTGTGACCTAGTGGTTAATTTACATGCAGAGGAGTCAGGAGTCAATTCTTATGTGGTTTGAACCGGTTCATTCATATCTAATTAAAACAGTAAGAGGAGGAAGGCTCATTTTATGCTCAGTTAATCAAAAGACTGCAGAAGCTACTTCTTTTCCTCTGGGGATATTGATAACTGCTGGATTCAGCCCTATGGAATTAGCTTGGTTAAACTATTCCTCTCCAAAATCTATGAAGCTTAAATCCACTTGAAGTCTTATTCCAACATGTGGCGTGAAATACAACTGATCTGAAACACATCTGAGCCCGGCCCTCAAACCCATCTCTATTTTGATACATTATAGATGACTGGTCCTGTGCCTACAGGCATATTGTAGAATCAGGGAATAGCCTGGGTTGGAAGGGACCTTAAAGATCATCCAGTTGCCACCACACTGCCATGGGCAGGGACACCTTCCATTATCCCAGGTTGCTCAGAGCCCCATCCAACCTGGTCTTGGACATTTCCAGGGACGGGGCAGCCACAGCTTCTCTGGAAAACCTGTTCCAGGGCCTCACCACCCTCACAGGGAAGAATTTCTTCCTAATATCCAAACTAAACCTACTCTCTATCAGTTTGAAATAGACATATCAATACACATCAATTCAGAAGACAGCTAGAGAAGACCCTGTTTGTTTTTTTTTTTTTAAAGACAGAAATTATCTTGGCTCTGTGTGGGGCTTTGGACTTCACAGATGTCTGTGGACCTCAATTATTCTGTCACCTTCTGAATTTATGGCTCAGATCCTGCTATTCAGGTATATGCTGGATATTCCATGTAGGATGGAGGTGGTGAGAAGGATCTTCAGCCCTTCCTACCCTTTCTGCCCAGTCTCCTCGGACTCAGAGTGTAGTCAAGCAAGCACTGAAACCCACTTCCCTGTTGAACAGCTCTGCATTTTGTGATCCTATTCCAGGACAGGGAACTCAAGGTGCTCCTTCATAAAAGACTGGCATGTTGCTGTTCTTATTCTCCTGGAGCTAGACTCAATGATCCTTGTGAGTCCCTTCCTGTTCAGAATATTCTATGTTTCTGTGATTCTAGTTGAATGGGAATCATATGTCATGTTGGAAATGAGGATCTTGCGGTGTTTCTACAAACCTTCAAGGACCTGCCAGACAGTAATTTCCTATTGACAGAAGCAAAAGAAATCAAGATCTTAGGGTCTTAAAAACACCAACCTGTAATTTCTTTTAAACTATAACATAGATCAATAAATCCTTAATTGCTCTTAAAATTTGTCTTGAGAAAAATGAAAAGGAAAAAACTTTAGGGGTGCCCAACTTGTCTGTTTCTTCCAATGATACCATCTGGACTTATAAAGGGCATTTTCCTTCTCTATAAAACTGACCTCACTTACAAGGACAATCACATGCAAAGCAGCAGAAGCGATCAGTAGACCAAAGTAAACTGATTAACTGACCTGATGAAAAATGGGCTCTAAATTCCACTATATTTTCTTAAAAGCTGCTTCTCTCAGGCATATGCAAACAGCTTAGTAGAAATAGTTATAGAATCACAGGACCTCGTTCTGCTTTCCCATCAGAGCAATTCTGAAGTAATTCCACTGAAGTGAGCAGAGTTACACTGATGTGAGATCACAGTCAGTCAGAAATGGAAAATTCCTAATAGCTTATCCAGTTCATAACCCTAGGGCTAGCGTACAGTTATTCCTTGCACTAAAACCGCATTTAATTCTTCCAAATATGAATAGTGGAAAATGGTGCTTGGGAGGTGTTTTAGTCACTTGGTGGAGTTTCTTTAATTCCTCATCCAATTTCTCTCCTTGGGAAAATCCTTGCTTTTGACTGAAGGCCAAAGCCTCAGCTACATTGCCCAATAAACGAAATATGGAACAAAATGGAAACACCACATTATAAGAGTGTAATTCTGGGTGCCTCATGTGCCCGTCCTCTACCCTTATGCTGGTTGTGGATTCTCATTAGGCTGGTGACACATGGAGGCTTTAGAGAACTTATTGTAAAGACAAAGAAACAGGCCAATGCCAGACACATTGGGGTGTCACCTCCAGGGCTCTCCGGCAGAATTCCTTGTGTATAGCATTGAGTTAACACATGGAATTCCTCGTGTATAGCATTGGGTTAACAAATGGCACAGCATCTATCCTTTTGTCAGAGGCATTTCTGCTTCCCAGTGAAATGTCTAAACATTCTGTAGCAAGATCTTCCCCAGCGAATCCACTCTTCTGTGAGATGTGTTCTGTCCGAAACAGCTTTTCCTGCCGAAGAACAATTTCAATAGAAACATTTTAATCAGACGTCATGGTAAAGAGATTTCAAACAAAAAAGAAAACTCTCTTTTTCTTTATCCTAGTACTGCCTAATTTTATCTGTTTTGTTGTTTTCAGGCACAAGGGCATTTGCTAATGTGTCTGACACAGGAACGCTGAAGTTGGGCAATGTCCCTTAGCATCAGAAGTGTTTTCCAAGAGCCATTTCTGTAGAGGCACCTGGGACAGCCCGTGGTTGGTGTGCATTGCTTCCTGCATATAAAGGGATCCATATCAGCTGCTCTGGAAAAAAGCTGAGATGCTAAACAAGGTTTCAAAAGTAATTTTTTATGAATGAACCATTTGTCTTCCACCTTTAAAAGCTGGGGTCTAAAATCAATCTGCTTGTGCAAGTCCTTGCTGAAGCATGTGAGATAAATGTGACAGTAAATCACACAAGCCACTAAGCAGAGTCTGATACCATTTCCCTGTGAATGAAAAGCAGTAAGAAATCTCACAGCTGCTGTTTCTGCCCTTCAGCAACTTTTAATTTTTATTGATTGACACAACACCTACACGCCACATCATCCGCAAGAGGCATCAGGTCTGTTTCAGGAAAAGCAAATTCTTTGGTATTGTCAACAGCTGGCAGAGGCCACCAGGAACTGCTTCTTCATTCATTTGTTTTTCTCAGACACCTATAAAGAGCTGTCATCACATATCAAAAGAAGCAAGTATCAGACAGCATGTGTGTCTCAATGCTGGCACACAGCCTCCATCGCTGGGAGGCATGAACTGAGGCATGTCAGCCATGGCAAGTGAGCAAAGTGGGGACAAAGTGAGTCCTGGGGCAGTTTGGGGCACTTCAATATAAGAAAAATATAAAGTTATTAAAGAGTGTCCAAGAGAGGGCTACGAAGATGCTGAAGGGTCTGGAGGTGAAGCCACACAAGGAGCAGCTGAAGGCATTTGGTCTGTTCAGCTGGAGAAGAGGAAACTGAGGTCAGAGCTCACAGCAGTTCTGCAGCTTCCTCATGAGGGGAAGAGGAGGGGCAGGCCCTGAGCTCTGCTGTGTGACCAGGGACAGGACCTGAGGGAACGGCTGGAGCTGTGTCAGGGAGGGTTAGGGTGGATATCAGAAAAGGTTCTTCCCCCAGAGGCTGTTGGGCACTGAACAGGCTCCCCAGGGAATGGTCACAGCCCCAAGGCTGCCAGAGCACCAGGAACACTTAGACAGTGGTCTCAGGGATGCACAGAGTGGGATTGTTGAGGTGTCCTGAGCAGGGCCAGGAGTTGGACTGAATGATCCTTGGGAGTCCCTTCCAGTTACGGATATTCTGTGATTCCAAAGTGAGCTCAAGCACAAACTTTGCAGAATTGGTTGCCTTCAAAAATCACTGTTGCTGTGGATGGAATAGCAAGAGGACATGGTGAATAGTTTGGACCTTCTGAGACCAGGAGAAGCCATTTGTGCTGAAGGCTGTTGCCTGAGTGACATTTATCCTTGCACTTCACTGAGAACTGATGGTGTTAAAGGACTTTGCATCATTAAATCAATAGCTACCCCCTTGGTATTATTTGCCCTGAGAAAACCAGGCTGTGAGACATGTCATGGCTCTTTACCTATGCAGATTCTTGATCAACAGCTGTGGAAGCACTGTGCATTTGTGAGCAGGATGAGCAGGATATCCCTTGATAAGCATAAAAGAAGCATATGGAAAAAAAAAAAAGTTCTGCAATGTGTGTGCAAGCCATTTTGACCAATGTTTAAGCCGAAAGGCCACATGAAATACTGCCTATCCTTACTGATGCGTTGTGCTGCAGTAGTGAAGAATGAAGTGTTTCACTGGGGTAACAGAGGGAGCTGGAGGCAAGTGAAATACATTTCCACTGTAATGTGGTCAAGAGAGTGGGTAAATGCCACTGCTGCTGAGGGAGGACCACAGATGTTCTTGAAGAGATGGGTGGTTGGGAGTTTGGTTTCTCAGTTGTGTCCCAAACCCAGCAGCTGGAGCAGCACAGTCCCCCTTAGCACCCCTTGACTCAGCCCTGACTCAGAGGGAAGAATTCTGCCCACTGAGTCACCAGCCCAGCCTCCTCCAGCTCTGCCTCCTTCTCCTGGTGATCCACTCAAGCCCAAACCTGCGCAGCAGATGGGAGCTGATAGGGCTGAGCCCCAAGCAGGATGGGTGGCACAGAACAAAGCCTTGGCAGAGCCAACACGTCCAGACGACCCACAGGAGAACCGTGTTTAGGGGGTCTGCTGTGGGATTTATGGCATGGACACCATGGTCACCTCAAGGAGAGCTCACTCTGCTCTCTGGGGCCTCCACAAACATGGTCCGGGTGCTTTGGACAGATTGCTGAGCCCAAGCTCATGCCCTGCAAGGGCAGGACTGAACAGCCTGAGGAATGTTACTGTCTCCCACCCACCTCCTCTGGAAATATCTGAGCTTCCCAGAAAAGATGAGAAAAAGCACAAAACTCACACTATGCCTGATCTGGACTGTGCTTGGCCTATCTCTTTTCCTAGAAACTATACTGAACTCATTTTGGGGTGCTGAGAAGGGAGCTTGCATTAGAAATAGAAGATCTATAATTAACACATGGTCCTAACACAAAATAAAATCACAGAGGCCGCTCAAAATTAGTAAACTTTGCTTGGAAGTACATTCCAAGTTTTATCAGATTTCTCTCCTCTGCAGAAACAGAACTTCCTAGATCTGTTGTATTTGCAAGCCCAACAGTATATGTATATGTATTTGTATATGGACCCAAATACATACTTCAGTTTTATGATTAAAAAAATCCACCATATTGTGCACATGTAAGTAATTTGAAGTCTTCAAGTACTAATCCTTCCCACCCTAGAGCAGGGACAAATTTGTCCTCTCTTCTCACAGGCCTCCTACCATTATGCTAGATTTCATTCTGAAACCCAAACTCATGTGAAAAACACCCAGGTTAGTGAATCTGAAACTCAGCCTCCAACCATTGAGCAACCCAAATGAAAATGTTCTGTGTCTCTCAGGGGCAGACTGCTTTTTCTCCCAGCAGCCCAGCTCATCCTGCCATTTATGAAGTTTTCTGCGCGTATACAATAACCTGCACACTTGAACCAGTATAATCTGTATCTTTGCATGTCTCCAAGGAGGAATGTATCTGAAGTTCAGCAAGGGCAAATGCAGGATTCTGCACCTGAGGAGGAATAGCCCCATGCACCAGCACAGGCTGGGGTGACCTGCTGGCCAGCAGCTCTGGTGAGAAGGACCTGGGGGTCCTGGTGAACAACAGGCTCTCCATGAGCCAGCAGTGCCCTGGGGGACAAGAAGGCCAATGGAATCTCGGGGTGCACTGAGAAGAGCAGTGCCAGCAGGTCAGGGAGTGATTCTGCTCCTCTGCCCAGCCCTGGGAGGCACATCTGGAGAGCTGTGTCCAGTCCTGGGCTCCTCAGCACAGGAGGGACAGGGAGCTCCTGGAGCAGGGCCAGCAGAGGCTGCAGAGATGATTTAGGGGCTGGAGCATCTCTGACAGGGAAAGGCTGAGGGAGCTGGGGCTGTCCAGCCTTGAGAGGAGCCCCAGCTGAGAGGGGCCTCAGCCCTGCGTGTCCCTGTCTGCAGGGAGGGCTCCGAGCAGGGCCCGGGCTCTGCTCCGGGGGGGCCCAGCAATGGCAGCAGAGGAACAGGCAGAGACTGATCCAGGAGGTTCCACCTGGACATGAGGCAGAACTTCTGTCCTGGGCAGTGACTGAGGACTGAACAGATTGTCCAGAGAGGGTGTGGAGTCTTCCTCACTGGGGATATTCCAGAACTGTGTGGACACAATCCTGTGCTCTGGGATGGCCCTGCTGGAGCAGGGAGGTGGGACCAGATGACCCTCTGTGGTCCCTTCTAACCCGACCCATCCTGTGAATCTGTAGTTCTGTGGAATGAAGTTTCCTTGATCTTCACAACTGTATTTTCTGTATTTCTCACTGTATGGCCACAAGCAGTGACATCGGATGCTGCAAGTGGTGTTTTCTTACCCAGCTCCCCTCAGGCCCAATGCTTCAGCTGCTGCTGCCTGGTGATCCCCACATGAAAAAGTTTATGGGACAAGTTTCAAGTGATGGAAGACAAAGAATAAAGTAGGGTTGAAGCCTGCAGAAGTCCTGACCACAGAACAGGATGAAAGAAATATCAGATCTATTGAAGAATTAATCAATATTTCTGCCTTTAGTTTTTCCCACATATAAAATTAATAGAATAATATTTACCTTTTGAGCTCTTGTAGTATTGTGATTAAAAACTGCTTATTTTTTTTTAAGCCCAATGGAGTATGTGCTATTCAGAGATACAGGTGGGAAAGACTGCCAACATATATTAATATCCAGAGAGAAGACAAAGAAAAGAAAGCACAGGTATTAAAGGTGCCAGAAAGAATTTAAGATGGAAGCAGGAAGGAACAAAGATTATTAGAGATATCTAACTGCTGCACAAAAAAGGGAGGGGATGAATATGATATGGAAAAGATAAAGGAAAGATAACATCTCATAAAGATAAATGGACGGAAAAAGAACAGTAACAAATAAGGACGAAGAGAAAAACCAGCGAGGGAAAAACTGATGAAGATGAAAGCACTAGTTTCCCTAAGCAGTAAGTACCATCCAGTGGGCTGCACACGCACAAAGACAGGGCAGAAAATAGAAAAATGAAAGAAGGAAAAAAGCAGATTAACAGGGCCTACATCTTAATAATTTTTTAAAATTATTTTGCCAGTAGCTGTGGTTTCCTTTGGGGAACCAATATTAAAAAAAAAAAATCCCAACAAAAATCTTCAGCGTTGGTCAAAAAGAAGAATTTAAAACCTAAGCTTGGTAACCCAAAAGCTCTCTGCATTATACTTAAAACTTCCATGTTTTCAGAGTTTTTTATAAAAACCTGATGTTTCTGTGGGAAAATCATCACTTCCCAGACACATCTATTTTTAGGCCTGTGTTCTCAATTAGCCTGGTACTCATTTGCAGCACCACAGCAATAGGGTGTGTCAAAGGGTTACAAAGGAGCCAGCTTGGCACCAAAAACCCACCCCAGTGACTTTATGGTAGCTGCCAGCCAGCCTTTCTTTTTGTCTCTGCATCTCAGAAGAGAAGTATGAGGTGTCAGATATTGTGGTGAGAACCTCTCATGATGTGAAAGAAAGTGAACTCTAAAAGCACAATGTAAAAGAATTTCAGCATCATGGAATGGGCTGGATTGGAAGGGACCTTAAAAGATCATCCAGATCCAACCCCCTGCCATGGGCAGGGACATGTTCCACTATCTCAGATTGCTTCAAGTCCCATCCAATCCAGCCGTGAACACTTCCTGGCATGGGGCAGCCACAGCTTCTCTGGGTAACCTGTGCCAGGACCTCCCCACCTTGACAGGGAACAATTTCTTCCTAATATCCAATCTAAACCTCCCCTCTCTCAATGTGAAACCATTCCCCCCGTCTTGTCATTCCAGGCCCTTGTCAAGAGTCTCTGTCCATCTTTCCGGTAGGTTCCCTTCAGGAAAGCCACAGGTGGGTCACCCTGAGGCTGAACAATCTCAGTTCTCTCAGCCTTTCCTCACAGCAGAGTTGCTCCATTCCTCTGATCACCTTGGTGTCCCTGCTCTGGACTCATTCCTTAACAAAGCTGAATTCTGAATTGCACTTTGGAGATGTGATTGATCCCAACATCATCTGTAAGTAATCCTTTTGCTTCTGCCTTTACATGTCTGAATCATCAGCTAAACTTGCTCTGGGAGAGAACCTGTAGTGGCTCTGTCAGAACAGACAACTGCAGTGCTAGATGTAAGTCACCTGACCAGAAATTTGTCCTAGTGGCACTGTTCCCATTTACAAGCTTTGTGCTTGAGGGGATGAGAAAAGCTGTCCAGATGATCCTGGGAAAGTTTGTACACACAGCGACTCAGCCAGCAAAGTGCTGGGTGTAGCACACTGCCCACGAGTGGGTGTTCAGCCTCAGAGCAGGTTGGATCCTGGATCCATGGATCTGCTCCAGCACCTGCTTCTCCTTGGTGACCAGAGCAAAGCAGGCCTCCGAGGGGCAGGAGGGCACCATGCAAGAAATGAGCCACCAAAGGGCTCTGGAATGTTTTGGTGGACATATGTATCTCCTTCTGCTGTGTGGCTGAGTGTTTGGAGTCCTGATGGGTCCGGCATCTCTCTCACCCCACTGACTACCTCGAACCTCTCCACTGGGCAGCCCCCAGGCTCTCTGGCACTGCCAGAAGATCACAACCCGGCACCTGTGAGGGAAACCCAGAGACTGCTTCTCTGAGCTTCATCGACCTGGCACAAGGGAGCTCTTGTATTTGTCATCACCAGTGTTGCTATGGCCACGGCACACAGGTATAAACCTTGCCCAGGGGACATTGTTATAGCAGAGCAGGGTGCAGCTCAGGAACCAGTACTGCTTTACTGACATGATTTATCTCTGTGACCTGTCCAGGTCTCTGGAGTTTATCCTTTGAGTTGCTTTTGCAGGAAGTCTCCTTACGATACAGCCCTAGGTGCATTTAGTAATAATATTTTACATCTATATTAGGCTCTGTGCATTCCAAGTGCAATACAAACTCATTCATCTTATCTTTTTATCTCATGACAGTTGCCTGCAGTGCTGAGTTGGTTTGATCCCAGCCTCACAGGCTTTTCAACAGTGGAATTGTTACCTGACTAATTATCCGTCTAAGTCACGATGAGGGACTGGTGGCTGGGCTCCACTCTCAGTTTTAACCAGCAGCTCCTGCCCCTCCCGCGAGAGGGCCCTCGGTCTTTCTCCTGCTGAAGAGAGAGAAAAGAAGATCTTGGAGGCGATTTTCATTTAGTTTGTTTTAGGGTGTTCACTAGGGGCAAAACTGTTTTTCAGAAATAGAAATACGCTTGCCATTGATCCATGGGAAACACAGTCAAGCATCTCTGTTTTAATTTCACCCACATGAAATGAGGCCAACATAGGCCCAGCTTGTATTGCTCCTATCCCTTCTCCATTCACTTCACTAAATGATGCACTAATTCAGTGTGCAGTCTGTGGTCATGCCTTTAGAGATTATTTATATTAAACTCGTAGGTCACTGGTTATAAATAAGGGATAATATTTTCCATAGTAGGCACTCCTTTATGCTGCATGCAGCTCAGGTCACTCAGTCCAATCGTGATGAATCCAGACTGGAGGAGCTGCAAAAAGCATTTTAATGAAGGTGTACAAGGAGTGGCTGCAAAGGATTGGAGAAAACTCAGCAAAATGTTCAAAATTGTCAAAAAGAAGTAGGTTCTAAAAGTTTCAACTATCACGAGGTGATAATTTTCAAAAGCTGAAATGAGTTAGCTCTATCAAAGGAAATTAAGACAAATGGAACAAGTGAACTCACACTAAAAACACAACAGAAAGTGGCTTATTTAGCTTTTTTTTTTAACCTAGGAAAAAAATCTCAGCAGGTATATGACTTTTTCAGGTTAAACATGTGATTTGAAACTTTAGTTTTTAATATTAATGCTGACCACTAGCATGACAGATATGAGTAAAAAGAATGCTCCAAGCTTAAGTTTTCAAAACTTAGTCTACCCTAAGGAATGGGAAAACACACAGGAAGGGTCTCTCACTGGGCATCATCTCTCCCATCATGTTGGCTGCCTTCAGGACTCTGCTTCACTGCAGCAAAATGAAACACATCAGCACCATAGTTACTGCTTTTTAAGGGACTTCCAAGAATTTTCTTATCAGGATTAAAGTGAAGCAAATTACATAAGGCTGTGGAGCCTGGATTCAGCAACTCTTAAGGCTGCCAGAAACATCATCTGTGTAATACAGATGGGTTGTATTAGGTGAGACTAAAACACATTTAGAAAACGCATTAAAGGTTGGGGGTTTTTTTCTGAGAGGGCTCTTCCAACCTGCTACCCCCAGTTTTTGCTACCTCAAGCTTCACTCACAGACTTGGAAAATTGTTCACCAGGAATTTTATATTCAATTAATATATTAAAAGTTCCTTAAAATATGTCAAGCTACTTTTTGCATAGAATCACAGAACTGTCTGGGTTGGAAGGGACTTTAAAGATCATCTCATTCCATCGCCCTGCCACGGTCAGGGACACTTTTCACTATCCCAGGTTTCTCCAAGCCCTATCCAACCTGGCCTTGGACACTTCCAGGGATGGGGCAGCCACAGCTTCTCTGGGCAGCCTATGCCAGGGCCTCCCCACTCTCACAGGGAAGAATTTTTTCCCAATATCCAATCTAAACCGCTCCTATGTCAATTTAAATCCATTACACCTTGTCCTGTCACTACAGCTCCTGATGAAAAGTCCCTCTCCAACTTCCCTATAGCCCTTTCAGATACAGGAAGGTGCTCGGAGGTCTCCATACAACTTTCTCCTCTCCAGGCTGAAGAGCCCCTAGTCTCCAAGCCAATCTCCATAGGGAGGGTTCTCCAGTCCCTTTATTAATTTTGTGGCCTCCTCTGGACTTGCTCCAGCATTTCTGTGTCCTTCCTATGTACATTTATCCAGCACATCATTGTTATTTTGCAGTGGAATGGTAAGTTTGCCACAGAACTTGGTATTTAAGACCGTGTGGGATCTTGCATCCTCTCCTGATGAAGTCCTTGTGACCCAGGGCAAATATATTTTTATGCTACTCTTGCCAGTTCAATATCTCCTGTTTTGTATGTTGTGTCTTCAGCATCTTCTTTGTGGATCTCTTCCTTCCTCCAACTGAAAACCTGATCTGTGGAGAGGAACTCCAGCACCAACACCGCACTCCCAACTTCAAGGATTTGTTTGACCTACCTACTCAAAATAATATTGTCTTTCTGGCCTTCACTGAGTAATTCCATGACAGAGCACAATCTAAAGCCACGTTTGCTGCATTGTGTAAGACAATTTGTCAGGTGCATGTAGCCCTAGTTCTTTGGAGACAAGTATGGACAAATTCAGTGAGCTGGAAAAAACCCATTTCATGCAGCCAACAAAGGCTGCAGTGATTCAATACCTCTATCTCTTCTCAAGAGAGGCACTGTTTCTTTGTCCAAGTTTTTGATTCAAGTCAATTCTATGTGTGGGAGTTCTCCCCTAGAATCATCTGGAAACCAACCCTATAGCTTCAACACTGTGCTCGAGGAAGCTTGAAGTTTGAAATGGTCACCTCTGCTAAAACACAAATGTGACTGTTTCCAAGTCCCATCCTTCTGTCACCACTAGACATTACTGTTTTAACACCCATAAAGAGGATTGTCCTCACTGCCATTCGCTTTCAGCCTGAGTTGGGGCTGATCTGTGAGACTCTTGGTCTCAAAATGATTTTCCCAGTCTGGCAGAGCTGGGTTCGTGACAGCTGAGCTTCTGGTGGCCTGAGGCACATGTTCTGCCTAGGAGCATTCACCAGGTGCCCTGGCTGGAGAGGCAATTCCCTGCCCATCCTGTCCTGGAGAAGGGGCTGGCCCCATGGTTGGGCACCATCTGCTGCAGCCTCTCCTCAGCGGCCAGTGCTGTTTGGGTGCCTGTGGGGATGTGAAACTGCTGTTTGCCCACGAGGTGTAACTGTTTGTCAGCCCAGTCTACCACGTCCTTGTTTCTCCCTCAGCACAGTTATTGCTGTCCCAGCCTTTGATAAGGCAAGGGCTGAGATAGCTACTGTACTTTCAGGCAAGGCTCCAAGTCAGCGGCTACCTTTCATCTTCCTTTTATTGCCAAGGACAGGGACAGACAGGCCAGACCACTAGCTAGCTAATAAGTAATAGGGAGCTTTGCTGAGTCCCACAGGCCTCCTCATCAGGTGGTACATTTTTTATCCATATAGATTTATATACATTTTTCGGATATCTACAGCTCCCACAGCGTGAGGAACAGGAAAGGGCCAGCTCACAGTGTGTGTGTGTAGGTCAGTGGAAATGCACGTCTGCAAAGGGATTTAGCTGTAATTGGGTAACTTGACAGGTAGAACAAACTTTTGCAGCCCTTTGCTCTTTTCAGTCCCCAAATATGACAGCTTAATCATTTCCTAGATGCAAAATGTCACAGAGATAAAGCAAAGTTTATAAAGGACGGCTGGTCACATCACAGAAAAATCTGGTGATATATAAAAGCAAAGAAACTCAAAGTTCAGGAAGCATTTGTTTTCCTCTGAACTTCCCTGTTTCTTCTCTCTCAGCACTCACAAAGCTGGAAATTTGGCCTGAAGGTTCCTTAAACAAATATAGCTCTGTCCTTTGCATCACCATACGGTTCACCATCAATGCCACATTAGGTAAACTGTGAAAGTTGAAACTCAGTTGCTTTGTTCCAGGCCTTCAAATGTACAGAGGTGCTGAAATTTTGCTAAAATAACTGAAATAGGAGTTTCCTGTAATAATTACCTTGTAGCTTTATGTGTCTTATAGTATAATCAAACACATTCAAATTTAGACATGATTTTCTCCCCACCAAAGTGGGAGCATCTTGGTGCTTTCAAAGGCATATTTCAGCTGACAGGAGAAACACTTTCTCACCATGAGGGATGGGGTCACAGCCTTTCACCTCCTTTCCAGGGACATCACTTACAACTCCATGGAGGCTCATCACCCTACCTTGCTCAGATTCCCAGCCCACTAATCTCGGTTGTATCACTAAATTTCAGCTTAAAGGGCAGGGTCTGCTTTTGCCTTTGTGTGTGTAGCATGGCTGAAACCCTCCACATGAAATGACATCACACAAAAATCAGCATGGGCAGGGGGTAATTTGGATCTTTCACTTTTTGGTTTCTGCTCTTTGAGTTTTGTTTTTTTGGGGGGGTTTGGGGTTTTTTTTTGTTTTGTTTTGTTGTTTTTGGTTTTGGTTTTTTGTTGCTTGTCTAACTATTTTACCAGGTGTTGGCAAAAAATACATGAGTAGGAAAAGGAGCCCAAGAAGGAGAAGTTTGTTTTTCCAAGCACCTAATACCATTAGCACAGCAGATATTATTTACCTTGAGAGGATAAGGGTTGGTTTTTGTGAGATGTATAAATGCATGTGTTGACTGCACAGGACTGTCCCTGAGCTCCAGCATGATTAGTCATTGATGATTAGTCAGGTGGTTTCTTGTAAGTGCTTTTTGGGTGCCTGGATGAATCACCCCAGTTTGATGTTTGTCAAATTTTGGTATTTTGGCAACACATCTTAGCCAGCAGAATGATTATCCATATTTGCTTTTGATTTGACATTCCTTTACAAGAAGAGCTTGGGGAGGTTGGTGGCTTTCTGCAGCTCACAGTCTGAATGGCAAGATGGGGCTCACTCACTGTTTTTATTTGTAATGTCTTAGCAACCGTAAAAACACCCTGGGGCCTTCACAGACATGCTGGAGGATGTAGTCCTACCCCTGGGCAACTTTCATTCTCCATCAAGAGCCACAGGGTGTGGAAAAGCCGTAAGAAAACCCCTGAGAACAAGAATAAATTTGACCCCATCAGCTGTGGCTTTCCAGAAGGTTGTAGATACAACAGAATCATGGAATGGCGTGGGTTGGGAGGAACCTTAAAGATCATCTCATTTTAACCTACCTGCCTTGGGCAGGGACACCTGCCCCTATCCCAGGTTGCTCCAAACCCTGTCCAACCTGGCCTTGGATACCTTCAGGGATGGGGCAGCCGCACTTCTCCGGGCAACCTGCTGTGCCAGGGCCTGACCACCCACACAGGGAACAATTTCTTTCTCATATCCAATCTAAACCTCCTCTTTGTCAGTGTGAAGCCATTCCCACTTGTCCTGTCACTCCAGGCCCTTGTCAAGAGTCTCTCTCCATCTTTCCTGTGGGCTCCCTTCAGGCACTGCAAGGCCACAATGAGGTCCCCCCAAAGTCTTCTCTTCGCCAGGCTGAACAATCCCAATTCCCTCAGCCTTTCAGCAGAGCTGCTCCATTCCTCTGATGCCCTTGGTGTCCCTGCTCTGTCCTGGCTCCAGCAGCTCCCTGTCCTTGCTGTGCTGGGCCCAGGGCTGGAGGCAGCCCTGCAGGGGGGTCTCAGCAGAGCTGTAGCCATTGTCTTTTATTTAAAGTGGATCAAATCAGGACAAGTAGTGAGATATCACTGGATGGTGAAACACTGTATTTAGGGTTTGAAATTTCTATAAAAATAAAATATGCTTGGTTCAGAGAAGTCCAGTTTACGCAGTATGTATTGCAGCCACAGAGGCAGTCCTTTCCTTTAAAATCCTAATTTGAAGCTACCAAACGTGCTCTCCACTTGGATTATTCTGAATGCAGCTGTGACAGTATGCAGGACTTGGCCAGTCAGCCACTGACTTTCACCTCTGGATGCTTTCCTGATCTCTTATAACTCACTGCTGACAACATTATTTTGCCTTTCTTTTTTTCTTTTCAGGAGTGTGGGTGCACATTAGCTGTTAAAAAGCAATTTACATACCTTAGCTGTACTCAGCCAAGAAGCAGCCACAAAACCCAACTCAATAAATCACAACAAGAGGAAAACAAAGAGAAGGTGCAGAACAAGGGTGGCAGGACACTCATAGTTTCAGCCCAAAGGAAGGGGAGATGAGTGTTTCCAGCAGTTTCCAAGAAACAGTTCTCCCTTATTCAAACTGTCACAGTTCACTGATGTAGTTTCTGTTATCTGGCCACCTCTCATCAGTAGTTTCTTCTGAAACGATGAGAAACCACACAGAACATCTAGCTAAGATGACAGAAAACTCTTCGATTACTTTTTAGAAGGGTTTGCTGCAGGTTTAATAGGATGGATTTACCTTGTGGATTACAGGAAGGTAGTGAGAAGGGGTAAGGTTCAGATCAGCTGCAGTCACTGTGGAAGCTCAGCTACAACCTGAGCCCACAGCACACTCTAAACAAATAATGTCACTCAGGATTCACCCCCTTCATGCTGAGGGGAATGTTGGCTCTGGAACTGTGTGGTAGTAACACAGATAAGCTATCTGGCTGCTGGGAGCTTTATTACAAGCATCCATCTAATAGAATAATCCCAAATTCAAGCAGCTCTCCCCCCGGTCAGAAGCCACAACTATGCTCAGCCCATACAGAAGAACCACAGGTTTTCTCCACAACAGCTTCCTGTAAAAATCACACACTTGTCAATATA
Organism: Chamaea fasciata; assembly: GCF_029207755.1. Classification (NCBI taxonomy): domain Eukaryota; kingdom Metazoa; phylum Chordata; class Aves; order Passeriformes; family Sylviidae; genus Chamaea; species Chamaea fasciata. The sequence goes on along the minus strand of NW_027094090.1, from coordinate 55,593,519 downwards.
AAAATCTGCTGGATATTTGAAACAGAGAATCTGGAGAGAGTATGACATGGAACATAATTTAAAACAAATAACACAGGGACTACCACCAAGTGTAATATTGGCATTTATATACAGCTGAGTGAAACCCACTGGAGTTTTCCTGTTTAAAAGAAGCTGCCACATAATTTTGAGATTGTAATTCCAGTGCCACATATTTTAGGAATGTCAGAAGAGACTTTGCCTCTATTTTGGCAGAGATCACTTATGAGCTTACTGAAAACCCGAATTCAAACACAGAAATGAACTTGATTAAATACAAAGGAAAAATGACAAATAACTTAAGCCCAAATATTACTTGAGGGCAACCAGTGATAAGAAAATGGAAAGTGAGGGGCAGATACCCAATTAATAAAATGTCTTCTTGAAATGCTCTGAGTTGTACAACAGAAGTCTTTCAAAGAAGTATTAGAAACAAAGCAGAAGCCAACTGGAAACAGCAAGTGATGTTTTGCTTGCTTCACTTTCACTGAGCAAAAGAGAAGAAAGTAAACAAAAAGTTCACGGAGAAAATGCAAAGGTTAGTTCAAAATCCTTTTAAATTTAAAATTTCAGCAACACACTGGCCGGAAGCTTCAACTCTCTGTGTCTCTCTGAGTGGTACAAAATTCTGTCTCTATTTCCATCAGTGCTTTGTGGGTTGTTCTGACTCTTTGTTCAGCATGCACTTGCCTTTCTAACAAGCCAGAGCAGCTAGAGGATGCAGTCCTTGGTAATATTTAAAGAGCAGAAAACCACTCCAGAAACACGTGGCAGGGATGAGTAAGCAAAGCCTTCCTGGTTGTTGATCAGTGACAGACTCAGCAACTCCAGCAGAGGAAATATTTATCTTAGAAGGGTGCACAGCTTCCGTTAGGTTTTCACTCCAGCACTAAAATCTGGTGCTGAAAGCTTTCATGATCAGATGATTTTATTTCTTTCTTCCTTTGAGTCACAGCAGTGCCTTTTGCTGTGCGCTGTACCTGCTTAAGCAAACACCCAGTGCTGTTTGGTGAACTTTGGGGGCCAGGCAGGAAATTTCTCGCAATGGTGCAGTGACAGAGCAAAACATTCACCTCCACTGCAAGTTAGCAACACAGATAAATAGCAGAGCAGATTGGCTGGGTCACAGGTAGGAGACCTCCCTTCCTCCAATAAAAGCTGCCTTCCGAGGCTGGGTCCCTGGAATCCTAACAGTGCTGTTAGGCCAAGAGCAGAGATCCTCATGCCTGTGGTATTTGCTCAGAGGGCATGACCACTTTGGGCAAGTCTTTCATGTGAGTCAGCTTTAGCTGATCCATGGGAAAATTCCTTTGTGTTGTCAGGCAGGGTTTGCTCACAGTTTCAAAGGATAATCCGACTGAAAGGAAAATACATCTAAATTTTAGCATATTTTGGTCAGGTCTTTGACTAAACATGGTGCAAAGCAAAGGATGCTCAGGTTTTTTGACGGCCACTTATAGTGAGGAAAGCCCTCCATAAGGAAGATGCAGAAATACTCCACCCTGTCTCTGGATTCTACATCATCTCTGACCACACCAAATATCATATGTGCAAATACTGATGAAATAGATTCAGGTGAAACGTGTAAGTTCCAGTAATGATGCCTGGAGAAAGTAAGGAGCTAATCCTGCAAGCATTTATTTGTTTGGTTACCCTGTGTCTTGTCAGGTTCCTCAGTCACTCAAGAAGGGGCAGCAGGTTCAGGGCAAAAGCAGGGCAGAGCATCTTCCAGCCCCCTTCTGTGTCTCTGTGTGAGGAGCATCCAGAAAACTCCACTGCCCCACTGCAGTGGAAGACCTGTTCATTCACAACTGAACAGGGGCACTGGAAATCTTTGTGTCATTTCATTGCCACATGGCTGTGACAATCAGGCCTCTGTCAGCTGAATCCACTGCCAATAATGTGCAGCATTAATGAGATGGCAGAACGCAGGTCTGCCTTCTTCCAAAGTCTTCCTGTACCTGAAGGGATTCTGCAAGAAAAGTGGGAAGAGACTTTTTGCATGGGCATGGAATGACAGGACAAGGTGTGATGGATTTAAACTGACAGAGAGTAGGTTTAGATGGGATACTGGGAAGAAATTCCTCTCTGTGATGGTGGGGAGGCCCTGCAACAGGCTGCCCAGAGAAACTGTGGCTGCCCCATCCCTAGCAGTGTCCAAGGCCAGGCTGGATGGGGCTCTGAGCAGCCTGGGATAGTGGAAGGTGTCCCTGCCCATGGCAGGGGGTTGGAACTGGGTGATCTTTAAGATCACTTCCAACTCAATCCATGATTCTGTGATTCCATAACACACACACACACCTCCCTTGCTCATCCTTGGTGTCTTACTGCCATGTAAACAAATTATGGTCTCTGTAAGATGGTGATCATGTCCTGAGCTTTCAGAGCCATGCTGTACCTGCAACCTGGCTGAATTCTCCTCTGGTTCAGGTATTGCTTCCCTAAAAAAGCCAGTTTCCATGATGCCTCAAAGACAAGTTCAGTGACTAGAAGGGATTCTTCATATGTTGGCCAGCGAGAAATCCTGCTCTTCTAGCACAAACAACTTGAGGACAGTTGCAGGGAACGAAGAGCTTGCAAACTGGATGCATGGACACACTACTTTAGTCACAGACCCCTGGCTAATGTAAATTCTCATAGCCTTTTGCCTTCAGTGGATGAAACTGTTGTTCTTCACCAGCTGAAAAGGGCAATACAATGCATTGTAATCACTCAGCCATCAGTAGTGTCAAGAAAGAAGTTGCTAATCACACTTTTGGTTTTTTCCAGTGTAAGTTGCCAGTCCTTTTTTTATGAAGATAACCTTCAAAATGCCTTCAACCTCACTGCTGCTGAAAGTCTGTCAAGGTGAGCTCTCTGACAGAAATCAGATTAGTCACTGCTCTTGCCTTTACTCACAGCAGGCTGTGAATCTTCAGAAAGTATAAACACATGATCCATAGCCTGAATCACAGTCCAGCCCCAGCACCCTCATGAAGTGAAGGATCTGGGTGCTGCCCTGAAGATGTGTCACAGGTGAGGTGAACCCTGTGAGGAGATTTCTGGTGGCTTGCAAATGCAGAGAGAGTAGAGATCCCACTAGATGTCCCTCTGCCCCTTTATGCTCTTCCAGAGCACTGGCATTATGAACTGTCCCAGCTGTGATCAGGTGCTGGACCTGGAAAATGGGATGGATAGATCCCTGTTACATGGAGCTTAAGAAGCAATGCATAAAACAGCTGGGGGATGCTTGGATACTGCAGCAATGGAATTCATAAACATTCCTGAATGCACCCAATGTCTGATGGCTGCCCGTGCAAATAACTACACATTACTCACTTTTTGCTCACAAGAGTCTTACAAAGAAGGAGGAGGAGCCTCTAGTCCTCTGTAGAGGATTTCCTGGTGGGTACTGAAACTCTTCGTATGATGCAGCCCTTCTGGGGATACATGCTGACTAAAAGGGCTTCAGTGACTGCTGATATTTTCACCATTTAACAAAGGCTTTATGAAAATCTGTTTCAGCTTCTTGGCTGTTTATGAAGAATTTGTTGTGGCTACAATTTGCATATTTGGTGTCCCCACAGATGTTTGCAAAGACCTTGTGAGAGTGTGTGTGTGTGTGTATGTTACTTGCTACAACATGAAGAGCTCGAAAAGTAAATACAGTGAGAAACTTCAGTACATAACATTCCTCAACACAAGCCACTGGAAAATTGTTTGGAGTCTGTGTGCCATGTACTCAGAGGTTTCCACAGGTGTTCCCCATGAACTTGATTGAAAGTCCATGTTTTACAAAGGCTCCTGTACAACTAGTCTCAAGTCCCATGTGCTCAGACCCTCATAGTTGCATGAGGCCAATCAGGATATTTATTTCAGCACTGAATTTTAGAAGATGACTCAATCAGTCTGAAAGGTCACAGGCATCTAAACCCCATTGAAAATACTGACAATTAGACACTTAACCACTCTAAAGAGTTGGGGGTTTGGATACTGTGTCAGGTGGAAGGGGACACAATATTCACACTCACAAACAGTAAAATACAAATGACAGCTGACATGTTTTTACCCTAGAATTGGGAACAAAATAATTTGCAAAACAGCTGGGACAAAACCCCCAAACTAATAAATAATGTTTGAATCAGATACACCCCACTCTGCTGAGACCCTCCTGCAGGGCTGCATCCCGCCCTGGGCCCAGCACAGCAAGGACAGGGAGCTGCTGGAGCCAGGCCAGAGCAGGGACACCAAGGGCATCAGAGGAATGGAGCAGCTCTGCTGGGAGGAAAGGCTGAGGGAATTGGGATTGTTCAGCCTGGAGAGGAGAAGGCTTTGGGGGGACCTCATTGTGGCCTTGCAGTGCCTGAAGGGAGCCCACAGGAAAGATGGAGAGAGACTCTTGACAAGGGCCTGGAGTGACAAGACAAGGGGCAATGGCTTCACACTGACAGAGGGCAGGTTTAGATTGGACATGAGAAAGAAATTGTTCCCTGTGAGGGTGGGGAGGCTCTGGCACAGGTTGCTCAGAGAAGCAACCATCTTTTCAATGTGATGCAGCCTTTAGACAAGATGTTTTCTGTGATAATCATTGCTCACTTAATTAATTACTGAAGGGACCGTTCTCTTCCTGGAAACTTTAAGCCACCTGTTGTGTTTTCAGTAACTGTTGAAAAATATTTGGAAGTGACCATAGTGTCATTATGAAAACACAATAACTCGGCTACTAATACTGCAAAAAAGGCTGTGTTACATGTACTGTTCATCTGGGGAAAAGGAGACTGAGGTCAGAGCTCACAGCAGTTCTGCAGCTTCCTCATGAGAGGAAGAGGAGGGGCAGGCCCTGAGCTCTGCTGTGTGACCAGGGACAGGACCTGAGGGAACGGCTGGAGCTGTGTCAGGGGAGGGTTAGGGTGGATATCAGGAAAAGGTTCTTCCCCCAGAGGGTGCTGGGGCTCTGAACAGGCTCCCCAGGGAATGGTCACAGCCCCAAGTCTGCCAGAGCACCAGGAGCATTTGGACAATGCAGGGATTCACAGGGTGGGATTGTTGGGGTGTCCTGAGCAGGGCCAGGAGTTGGACTGGATGATCCTGGTGTGCCCCTGCCAACTCAGAATATTCTACAATTCTCTGATTCCACTGATTTCTGTGTGACATTGTCAGCCTTAGAAACTCTTAGTAGTGCACTAAGTCAGGTAACCCAAGCCCCTTTCACAAGTGTACTCAGTGTAGTTAAAGCTAATGAGTGTTTATAGGTACATGCTTACTAGTACTTTTGATACCAGGGCTAAGAATAATTTGCATATGGGATAGAATCCAGTACTCAAGTTAAGGCCTGTAGAGCACATGACTTTTCCTTCAGTTTTGAAAGCAGAGATTGCTTTCTGAGGTACCAGGATTATTTGCACAGAGGGTTTCTTGAAACTAAAAAAGCCACCTGACTGCTAAGGCCCAGCCTCTTTTTGAGACACTGTTTGCACACAGAACTGCCCAAGGGCTTTGCTATGGGGCAGAGCCTTGGGTTCCTGGACCCAGCAGTGAAAATGAGACATGGGAGGCCGGGCAGGTAGCTGGCAGGCCAGAGAATCACAGGGTAGGGAAAAGGACACCATCTCAGCATCTCTGAAGGAGGTGGAGAAGAAAGAAGCAATGGCATCAGGAGTCCCCATTGCTGAAGAGCTGTAGACAGAGTCCTGAGCTTGCCATGCAGCTTTTGGCATAGCTTTCTGTTCCTCAAAAACTCCACAGAACAGCTGTATCCAGCCACTAAGGTACCTAATTAGAGAGTACTGTGCCCTCTGCAAGGTCCCTGACCCCACAAAAGCATGTCCTTGCAAACAGGCGCCATTCCACCTGAGCAGAAGAACATAGGGAGAAGACAAACTTCTGGCACTAATAAAGAGCATTCTGGAAATCTGTAGCATTTTTCTTTCCCCTTTGCTTTTCACTTAGGTCACAGCTTGGGCTTTTCTAGCAATGGCAGGGAGCCAAATTCCCTAAAACTGCTAGAAAGGCAGTTCCCATACTATTTACAGCATAACTGGAAGCCAGAATTAGCAGATATCTCATGAGTAAGCTCATTCTCATGAGATTTCTGGTCCAACTTTGCACAAAGGGGGAGACAGAAGTGTTATGGCAGGACCCTCTTAAGCTTCATACAAATATTACACACCCAGATGGGTGCACTGTGCTTTAAACTGAAGTATTTTAATCAAAGGTGTGCCAACACTCCAGAAACAGAAAAAGGAAGTTCCCTAATGACACATTTATCTCATATTCTGGCAGGGAGAGCTTTTCAAAGCCTCTGGTCTGTGTGCTACACACAGATGGGGCCAGGAAACAAGATGTTTACTGGCTGGTTTTGGCGGGGCTGTCCCTTTTCATGAGCTTTGGATTTCTCCCACTTTTCCCCAAATAGACCTTCTCCTTTCTCGAGATGAATCGTTAATTATTGGGCTATGAGGAAAAAGAAGACACATCCCAGAAAAGTCAGGCTCTTGGGCTTCTGAGGATCCTTCTGGTTTGGACTCAAGAGTAGAACAAGTTGGGGTGAGAAGCTCCAGGATGTGGGCGTTTGCTGCATGTCTCCTACTGTAAAAACGCCAGTGCCAAGGGAACTTCAACCAAGCAATGCACCTGGAGTGTTCAGGCGCACTAGAAATGAGTATTTCAGAGCTTCAGGGTGCCTCGTGTTGCACTTGAGGAGCAAATAAACACATATCATGGGTTTGGACCAATGTGATTGTCCCTCTTCTAGTTTCTGGATTTGCAGATTGGTGTCTGCATTTAGTTTCAATTTATTGCCAGGTAGCAAAAGTGAAAACGACACAATTATTCTAGGTAAACTCCCCATCTATATTATCACTTCCTTTACTCTGAAAACACAAGGTAAACCTCAATTCATAGGAGCATCTTCTTGCTAAGCAGCTATTTATTTGATGATTCAACAACACTTGAGGTTCTCATGTCAAACTTTAAAGCAATTAGAAATGATGATGTATGAAATAAAGTTGTACAGAAACCATATGTCAAGAGACACATGGAGCTTCATGGGTCTTCCTCAAGAGCACCAGCAGGACTTCAATTTATTTCAGTGTGTTCAGATGTTAGATTTAGCTTTTAAATTGGGTTCATTGACAAGTCCTTTTCTGTTACTGTTTCTGTTAGAAAGGAAGATCTGTTCCTATGCATACTAGAGGCAAGACCAAATTCTTTTTTTAATATATATTTAAGAGCAGGATCAAACCACTATTTATTTATACACCAATTAAGAAGTTCCATCCTTCCAGCTGGGAAAATGCTGTCAGACCACGTTTGTTACGTACTGTACATTTTATTTTTGGAGCAGAGAGCTAACAGTAAGTTGAGATTTTTTTTTCCCAGCAGAAAAGATACAGTGAATGTTTTCAGGCATTCCTGGAATTAGATCAAGTTTTGAACTGGAGGCAAAATCAGTGGCTCACATCATAAAAAACAATTTAAAAACCCCCAAAAGAACAGAAAAGAGGAAAAAAAATCAAAACCCATGTAATTATATTAGTTAGACTAGTATTAACAGCAATTAATGTCACTGTTATTTATTGATCAATGCCTATTGCAATTGGCATTTAGGAATCAATTCCCAGAGAAGCTGTGGTTGCTCTATCCCTCGAAGTGTCCAAGGCCAGGTTGGATGGGGCTCTGAGCAAGCTGGGATAGTGGCAGGTGTCCCTGCCCATGGCAGGGGAGTGGAACTGGATGATCCTTAAGGTCCTTTCCAACCAAAGCCATTCCATGATTCCATGATAGCTGTGGTTCCAGGAAAATTGTGGTAATTTTTCAGCAAATTCTCATTCACTGTTTCCAGCACATCAGTCCCACTTCTCCATCCTGCTCATGCTTGGTCTTCACCGCAAACAGCCCAGTGAACTTTTTATGGAAAAGCTTTTCTGCTTCAGGGTAAATTCTACCTAAATCCTCCAGAACAGCTCCATGAAGCAGCTGGAATGAACATTTGTGATTTGCTTTAGAAACCTAACTGCAGAATTTACATTCCTCAGGGAACAGGGACATTAGCTCTGATGACATTTTTTCCAGTAAACTGGCTGGAACTTCAAATATTTGCAGCAAAATATTTCTGTTGACCACTGAGATATGTGTATGGATCACAACAGCAACACAAATAAATTTTAAATAGGTCAATGAGATAATTTCTAGGGCTAGTCAGGAAAGAAGGATTCCATTCCACACCTAAGAAAAAACTGACACCACTGAGAAATGTATTACTCAACAAAAGCCAAAATTTCACGAAGTTCTATGATCACCATTTGCAAGTCAATTGAATGAAGGTTCATCAATCAAATTATTTGTTTTATCTCAGTCTTACTGAATATAACACTCAAATCATGTTTTTAAATCACATTCTGGAAGAAGTTTTCTCCATCTGAAACAGCTGCCTCTCACAGCAGATCTCCCTTGAGCTCAGAACATAAAGAGAAGAGGGGTCGCTCAAGAAATTATTCTTACCGACTATTTTCTGTAATTATGCAGAATAATACAGAAAGCATTCTTTTTCTTTGAAAGAAAAACAATCAAAAAGCAAACAGTTATTTAATTTTCTAGTTTTCTCATATAGAAAAACCCCAAACAACCAAAACCCCAAAGAAATGGTCAAAACAGTTTGATCTAGAAACTCCAAAAACTTTTTGTACCATGGGATCAATGCACCATCCAAAAGGATTTGGCACCAAGAGAATCCCATGGTTTGGGAATACCTGATGCATGAGCAAGTGCTCAGAGGGAGGGATGCCTAAAGCTTTTTATAATATCTACAATAAACCCATGTAAACTCATTCCTCTGGCTCTGATTTCATTGGTACATTGGGCCATCATATAAACAACCTGATGCTGTAAAATTCTGAGGAACTCCCAAATTACTGGCTGGGACCTGCTAGAACTGGTGGAACTTGACAAAAATAAGAACATCTTTCATTTTCCTCAGGAACTGATGCTGAGAAGGCAAAACTTTTAGCCAAGGACAGGCAGCAGGACTCTTCAGATCATCTTGTGCTCCACCAAAAACAAGTCCTGCAGGAAGATTTGTGTGTATGACACTGTGCTAGTAGCAGGTTAGTAAAAAGAAGACAGTACACCTGAAAATGTCTGCATTATGAAATATTTTGCATCTTGGCTAGTTTTTGCTATTCCCACAGCAAAAGCAGTTCATTCTGTCTTTTTCATTCAAGAAGGAAATTTTTTTTTTTTGGTGCAAAAGCTTCTTACAAAATTACATGTTTGGGATTTGAAACTTCTAGAAATTCACCTTTTTCCAGACTAAGATGGGAAAATATCCTTCTCAGAAAAAAAAAAAAAAAAGGTGCTTTGAAAAGCTGTAAGCATCTGAAATCAACATCTTTTAACAGATAATAATTTTTAATGTCAGCAGACCCAAAAGAGGCTGGCAACAATCAGGATGAAAGAACAGTGCAATGCAGGTTTACTCTAGCAGACTTTTTTCCTTTTTAAAATCTCCACAAGTTGCTTACTTTGGCATCTGAGAAAGGCCTTATGGCACACATATCCTAGCTCCTGAGACTTTTTTCCAAAATATTAAATTTCTTTTATAGGAAGCATGAGCTGCTGGTGTGAGAAGGAGGAGGAAGGTAAGCAGGTCTGATTGGGTTCTGTCCATGTCATTTGTGCTCTTAAGTTCTGGTCAGTTTTGGATGTTATCTCGTTTTGTCAGTGCCAGACATCTCTGTTTATCAGTTTGATCGAAATTAACCTGTGTGGTCCTTAATCTACCCAATACCTCTGTGCTGGAGTCCAGGGACAGAGAGAAACCCAAAATGCTCAAAAACTTGCTCATTAACTTCTCTCAAAGCTGAGCTCTGCTCTGAGCAGGAGTTTGGTTCTGCTGCTTTGCTGGGAAAGACAAGGATGTCTAGTTTGTGATCTGATATCTCATAAGGAAGCAGCAGAGGAGTTGCTTAAATATCCCAGCCTGTAATGTGTTGAATGGGCACCGAGGCTGCTCATTCCCTGCCATCTGTTCCGTGAGGAGTCAGAGCACTATGGAGTTCTTCTTTCAGCCTGACAGATCCAAAGACACTTTTATCTGGGAGAAAAGTGCCCTCAAGGGGGAAACGGAAGGAGATAAACCTTCTGCTAAGACTGTGCTTGCTGGCATCGTGGCCATCATTCAGAAGCACTGAAGAGAAGTGGGATTAGAGTAAAAACTGCTGACATGTTTGAATGAGACCTATGCAAGCCTGTTGGTCAAGTGGTTCCCTAAATCTGCATCTATTCCAGGTGCATGCCATGATTGGTCTCCACAGGGGGTAGGGATGAGCCAAAGGGAAGCAGATCACAGAGTCTGATTTTGGCATCCTTGCATTTTGGTTGCACAGCCACACACGAGCATGACCTTAGGCTGCCATATGGATGGGGCATCCTTGTGAGGCAGATTTTTTGCAGCCTGGGTGGGCAAACGGAGCACCAGGAAAGAATGCCAGCGCAGGAAGCCAAGGGCTTGCTCAGCCCAGAGTGTCTATAGGGGTGGCTGCTTCCATTGTAAAGCTCTGGCCAGAGAAGACAAACACTGGGCAAGCAAAGCATTGCTGAAACTGCCTGGGAGACAGAATGGGTTCCTTGTGTCCATCCCACCATTTCCAGTGAAGGGCTGTGGGAGCAGCAGAACAGTGTCACCTCTGCACCCATCCAGCTGCTTGCTAGACCCCAATGCACACCCCTGGGGTTCAGCTGCCTGTGTCCCAGCCCAGCTGTGGTGCAGCTGTGTGATCTGACTGCTGGGAAAGAGCTGAGAAAAGCCTCACTGGGAGACTCTCCTCTTCTCTTGGGAGCCACCGTTAAGGCCCTCAGCCTTGATGTTTGCATGAGCTACAAAGCAGCTGTGCCTGTGCCTGGCCATGCACCTCACTGATCCATACTGGGGGTCCTGCCTCATTCCTCCAAATTTTCCTGGCCATCACTGACCACATGGCTGCTCCTGCTCACTGGCATTCAGGTCCTGTGACACAACTTGCATTCAGGTGCTGCAGGGCTGCACCCTGGTTGGTGAGACACCACCCTGGCCACCCTCTTGGTTCCCAGATTACCTTCCAATGGGGAGCATCATTCAACTCCCAGCTGTAGTTGCCTACTCCATCACACCAGTCAATGGTAGCCACTCAGGGGAGGGAGAATAGCTAAGCCATGGCTATTTATCACTGATTTAAATCAACTGAATTTAGGGACCTGTTTCTGATGCTTGGTAACCAGAAGAGAACCACTTCATTAAGGGTGGAAAGGCTTGTGCATTTGTTTTTGCTGTCAGGAAAATATTGTCCCCTGTAATCTCCAGGGGACAATGTGTCCTGCTTATCTTCACATGACTGAGAAACTGGAAAATTCATCATTTCCTACAAAGACTATCATACAACCTGAAAAATTCTTAGCATTAGGAAATACTAAGAAAGAAAGCATCTTCTGGGAGAAAAAACTTTTAATCAGAGGTCTGTGAATTGAGCCACTGACCAAGTAGCAGATTCTGTGCTTAGCTCGGAAATATTTTCTACCTTTGAAAGCCATGGACCACTGGAAGTGAGACCCACAAAAGTCCCAGAGAAACCAGACAACCTACATGTTCCAGGGACCAGCTTTCCCAGTGCCAAAAGCACAAGGACCACCAAAAGTCAGAGTAACTGGGACATCTGAGTTGACACATCTTACATTCTCACCCAATGGAAAACTCCCCATGGCTCCTGAGCAGCCTGGGGATCCCCATGGATCTACCTGTTGCCTCGTGGTTCATTGCAATTACAGTAAAGCTGCCAGGGAAGATTCCATGACTGTTCACAAAGATAGTCGGCTGTTTATAGAGAACTATCTTCATGCAATTCATGGAGACCTGATCTCCAATGATTTTTTTCCTGTGGGTTGACCTGTATAAAAGGTCACTATAATATAAAAAAATAAAGTTCCACGTGTACGGAAAATCACGCTACGAAAAGCCAGTGTCCATAAAGGAGACAAAGGAGTCCTGCAACTTTATTCGAATAAAGAGAGCGAGTCCACTGGAGCACGGACCCACGGTGTTTTCTCTCTCGAGGTTTCGGAGGGTGCAGCCTTCTTTTATCCTGAACTCCCGGCCGCATGTTGCCCTCTTCCTTTCCCCACTGGCTGAGGTACTGGGAAGGTACATCCTTTCTGAACCACCTGCCACATATCCCCCCCTTGAACCTGTCATTTTATCCCAGAGCGCAGAAATTCCGCCTTGTGCGGCCCCATTTGTCTGCTTCAGGAGTCCAACTGTCCGCGTTCTGAAACAAACCTGCGGCTTGAAGTTGGTAGAGACATTAAGACCCATTTCAAAGACGTTAACACCCATACCTTCACCCATGGAATTGCTTGTCAAGACATTACCACACCTTTCCTTTCATATGGAACCACTTGTTGTTGTCTCTTTTCAGTGACCACCCCAACCTGACATGGTTGTCCTAGAATATCCTTCCCCTTTCAAGGCTATAGATTTATTATCTCCTACTGGCACAGTATTTTTTAAGCAGTATTGCTGGAAGAAGCAGGGAGAAAGAATATTTATTTTAAAGGCAGTGCAGTGCCTGCCTGAAAACCCCTTTCCCAATCCCGATCCAAGTGTGGGAGGGTATGTTTCTTTAAGGCTGGTTATGTGTTCATGTAACAAGGCAAGTGCATACGTGAAACGAGCTTCTGCTGAAGCTTTAAGTCTGCAGGGAATTTTCTAATGATCGTTTTTAGTTAATAGGCACAAGTTGTTAGCCTGAGCTGGGAAAGCCTTTTTTTGTGTGAGCCAGTTCCACCCTCTCTTTTCCCTCTCTCTCTCTCTCTCTTTTTTTTTTTTTTTTTTTTCATGGATTTAGTTCCCACAGCTAATGTACCTAATAATGAGACTGGGCAAGCGAATGCCAGCGTAATGATATGGAGCTTGTTTGGCCCTGACAAAGAACGCAGAGCGGCTGGATGGCCTAAACCACAGGCCAAGGGCTCTATTCATCCCGAAGGATCTCTCGCCTTGCGGCCACGGCATCGCACAGAAGGAAGGCCGCACCTCAGGGCGGGCGAGGGTCCGGCAGCCCCACAGTGCCCCCCACGCCGCCCCCTGAGCCCCCGGCGCGGGGCCGCCACTAAATGGGGCGTGAAACACAGAAACAGTCAAGGGTTAGGCCCTTGGCTGAATATTTTAATTGCTGTTTCCTAACACACATACGCACCAGCCAGTTAGAGAGAGGGAAAACATCCTTTAAAACTTACCAGACAGGTTACAAGGACCTCGCTCAGCCCCAGCTCCCCGAACTCCGGTGGACAGCAGGGGGTGGTGGTCTGTCTTTTTAACCGGCATTTTCCCCTCAGCAGTTTTCCTCTGCCCTTCCCCTCCTCTTGCAAGCTGAGTTAATAAACACCTAGCAGCTTACTCCGTGGCGTCTGTGTGCAAACAGCTCCCACTGAGCCAGTGAAAACTGTCCCTGCAGGAATTCCATTAGAGCCTTTTCCACCTTGGCCTCCCAGAGCACTGCACAAAGGAAGGTGGTGGTCCTGCATTGAGTCCATGGGACGCAGCAGGCCAGCCCAGATCCCTTCCCACCGTTCGTGTCCCGCCAGTTCAGTCACTCTATTTCTGTGGCTAGGCTGCAGTTTTCCACTTGTCAAATCCTCCTCAACTCAGGAAGTACCGAGCATGAGAGAGAAGCAGGTTAAAATCACTGCGGGCATGAGAGACATTGGGGTGGGATAGGGCTTGCATCAGATGGAAGCTCAGTGGTGTTCTAGAAGATCCCACTAGGACTCCTCTTTAATGCGGATCAAACCAGAGGAAAAGATGGGCTAAGCCTTGAGGGTTGTCTTAGATTACAAAGATCTCTTTTTAAGTAGCTGTATAGGTAAATAATTTGAGAGAAACCATTTACTTTAATGTATTTTTACCTCTTACAGAATTTCTGCCAGCAAATTATCAGATTCTCACTACTCTACAAAAATATTCAGTACTGAGGAGATTTTTTTATAATTCACATAATATTGCATTATTTAAAACAGATTTCTCTCTTTTCTAGAGGAAATAATTTGCTTTGGTGTAGCTGAGTCTGTGACATGTTCTCTGTCCTGAGCTGGATGACCATGAACTCCAGTATCTATATGTGGAAATACTGACCCATCCAAGGCTGAAATGTGTATAGACCGGTTGTTGGTGATAAATAAACTGTGAATGCTTACAGAAAGCTGAACTGAGGGGGGCATTAGTATGGCTGGAGCAAATTCCTGTATGGATTTTAAGGAACTCTCATGGAGAAATGTTTGCAGAACCAGTTTGATCTGAAAGTGTCTAAAGAGATGCTTCTATATACAGTCAGTACTTGAGATATTGGCAGGATGTCCATAAAAAGGCCTTCCACACTCTTTATGATCTTGTTATCAAGCACAGGGGAGATGCCATTACACAGATACATCTTCTTTGCTTCCCTCTAAAGAAAATTACTAATCTGGCTTTGCCTGAGGTTATGATAGGCAGGGAAATGGCACGTGAGGTTATGGATTCTGCTTTGCTACTGCAGGCTCTAGAAGGAAACTCTCAAGAAGCAATAGTTTGGGTTAGAGGTAGCATTGAGGTGTACATTATTATTTTTTTTAATCAGAGCCTTTTACTGTACACTATAAAAACCCCCATTAGCATTTTCTTTTCAGATGCTCTGCTGCACCACAGCTGCTGTGACTCTGCAGTCAGGAAAGCAGAACTGGTGTGACTGCAATTCAGGAAAGAAGCTGAAAAGAGAGAAGAAAGAAAAAAAATAAGGCTTTCTAAGACAGCTTGAAGAAAGCATGCCAATTAAATTTTTAAAGAGAGACAGAGGGTAGGAAAAAAAAAAGAGCTAAAAATCTGGAGGAACCTGAGAAAAGTTGGGGAGGGGAGAGGGGAAGGAGCACAAGAGAACCATAGAAATGAGAAATGGGATGAAGGATGAAGTGAGGAAAGTTAAGGCATTGTACAGTAGTAGCTCACAGATTGAAGCTAATTACTGAGTGAGAAGAAGGAAAGGAGGACCAGAAGAGGACATATGACGAAACAAGGAAAGAAGTCCTTGCAAGAAAAGAAGGGAATCCACACAGAAACAAGAGAGAAAGCAAAGAGGAATATGACCAGGACAAGAAACCTTTCTTAGAGCAGTGCTGTGTGACTAAGCAGGAAGGCAGGGAACAAGTGAAACAGGATGTGTGTACAAACATATTTTCCCATTGTTCCCTCCTGCAAGCATTTGAATTTTGCTGCAAGCAGTGGCTTTGCACTTGGTGGGGAACCTCAAGTGTCACATCCCACTGGTGGGGGTAGAAACAGCTGTTCACCAGCTCAGGTGAGTGAGGAACCCTCTGGCACCATCATGGAACCTACAAGGAAAAGTGTCTCCAGGTGGGGTGGGGTCAGCCTGCAAGCCTTGGATGTTCACTGCACCTCTCATTGCTGTGCTGTGTGTTCCACATGGGGGTGATACCATCCAGCTCCTCAGAGAGTAATTCTTACCACACTGGCTGTGCTGTGACATCTTTTAAAGCCCAGGATTTAAGTTGTGTTTCCTACAAATGGTATTTCTGAGGCTCCTTTGCATTTCTCACCCCGCTCAGTTTGATCACATCCTGGGATAAGAGAAAGGAGAGCAGCTTCTGTGTTCCCTGTGCCTCTCTCAGGGATCCTCTGTGTCACAGCTGCTCTGAAAACATCTCTTCCAGCCAGAGAAAAAGTCTTAGGAACAGGTTGAAGGTGGGCACCTAAAGGCACTGCCAAACACCCACAGAATTTTTCAGGAACACCTCAGCTGCCTCGGTGCTTTCCTGGTGCCTGTCATCATCCTAAGGTGCCTACACGCCTTTGAAAAGTTGGCCTTTAGCCCCTTATAAAAGTATTTCCCCTGGAATAAATGACAGGCAATTAGTTTAAGAATGAGGCACTCCCTTTTAAATCCAGTACAAATAGTGAGAGTAGATAAATCACAAGACCAGTGACTCCAGATAGATATTTCACCAAAGTAAATCATAAGACTGTAATTTTTAAGCTGCCTACATTAATGCATGGATAAAATGTTTAAATCCTGGTACAGAAGTTTTTTAAATATAGTTCTCACTTAGCAACTATGTTCCAAAATAAAGGTACTAAGGTCAGAATTAAGGTGTGTTGAAAAAGAGGTTTTCTGAAATCTGATTATGCGTCCTGAGATGCAGATGTGAATGCACAATACATGTTAAAAATACTAAAAATCTTATATTTTTTTTAAAAACCAAACACAAAATCTATCAACTAGCTAGGCCAAGGAAGAAAATTCCTTCACAGGTACAATGGTGCAAAGTTTTTCATTATAAAGTGCTTGACCAACCACTATCAAAGATATGAAAACAGCGACATAAAATGTGATATTACCCACAGAGATGATTCTCATGTCTTTCTCAATGCATTCATGTCTCTTAATGCTGATTGACAAAGATTCTCAGTGACCACCAGTTATAGAAAAAACCTTTCCAGCTAATTCAGGCATTCAGGGTTGAATAACTGATGGGTAGGAATGAAATCCATTAAGAAATGAGGACAAGAAGGAGGAAGTTCAAAAGAGCAACAGTGAACTCCTTCTCAAAATGTTTCATCAGAACAATACAGAGTTCTCTGAGAAGGAACGAGTATCCTGTGAATATAAACTGTTGGTAAATGGCAGGAAAGAGACCTCCTGGCACTTGTGAACATGCAAGAAACATCTGGTGCTGGCCACAGTCATCCCAAACCTCAGCTGACACACGGAGCATAGTGACACCCTGCACTTCAGATGGCAAGTAGCCAGGGGGCATTTCAAAATCAGAGGATGAGAGGTTGCAGGAGATGTCTCTGGATTTTAGTCTCTAATGTGCTTATCCAGCAAAATAATAAAAATCAATCCATCAAATCTTCAATTTTGCTGAAAATCGAATGGGTTTGACTAGACAGAAAACCGACTGAAATCTGTTGAGATTTATTTACTTTGTTGTAATTTTAATCTCTTTGGCTGTAAAAAAAACCAAACCAAAACAAAACAAACAAAAAAAAACCCAAAACAAACAAAAAAACCCACAAAAAACCCTGATGCTGATTTACATCTTCTGAGGTACCAGCTCCATTTCTAGAAGGTGTTCCAAAAAATAGCAAAATGCTAAGCATGGGAGGAGTCTAATGGGTTGATTTGGGTTTGGTTACATTTCAGGAGTGCCCAAGGGGGCTGAGGAGGAAAACTGATGCTGTAGTATGAGTTGTGAGTCTCTCCACACTAGGAGAAGAAGGGATGAATAACAGAGGAGAGAGGGAACTAGTCGAAAGAGGCAGTGCCATTGAAAATAGAAAGGAAATAAAATAACTTTGTTTAGAAACATGTTTTCTTCAATCAAGCCCTTTCCACATTTTATTTTGACTGATTACATTACGGCACACCATACAATGATCACAATAGTATCTTCTGACCTTGTATCATGACTGTAAGACTTTTAGCCCTGTTGCTGGGAATGACATCCTCAGGTGACAATCCCTGACAACCACACTTCCCAGACCCACACACTGAAAGCTCTTGTGAAGGAACAGAAAACTGGGATATCTCCCAGAAGAGACCTCCTCTGAGAATACCTATACCATAAACTTCTTGGTAGGTGCAGAAGACACAAAGGCAAGGGCTGAAAGACAAAGACACCGTGATTGGTGGCACAGCTTTCAGCTCCCTGTAGTGACACCATGGCTCTACCTATTGAAATTACTGCGGTTTAAGCAGTTAGGACTCTCAAAAGAACATTCCTTCCCATTCCTCAAGCTGTTGCCAAGATCTTCTTCCTGCTATTGGAAAGGCAAGGAGCATCACCAGTGTGAAGCATGTGCCAAGCGAGAAACCAGAGTTCTTAGGTTCAGTCTTTGCACTCAGAAAATAGGACAGCTGCAGAGGCTCAGCAGTAAGATGTGGTGTGAGCAGTGGTGGCCCCAAGCCACAGGGGCTGGTGACAGAGTCACACATCAATGTAGAACAAAGCATGGGTGAAGAATTTTCACACTGGAAATGTGCTTCAACCTCATAACAAAACAATAACCTTTTGTGAAACCCAAATATAGGTTTGAACTTGCTGTTCCTGCAGAGCATGGGTATGTTCAGTGAGCTCCCTATTTCATTTTGGTATCATTGTCTGGCTAACAAGCACTGGAAAGGAGTATACGTTTATGTAAATACCTGGGCTGCTTCTCTGATCCTGTCTTATGAAGAATCCCAGTTTATTAATTCATTTTTGTGGGTGAGAAAATGTGTCCCCAAGCATCCTCATATTCTTTAGGAACACTGGCTCAGTTCTGCCTCACCTGCCAGCAAGCACATTTGGCTTCCACATTGCAGCTGCAACATTTATTCTTATTCTGTGGTTGTCTTCTTACCAATTTAGCCCAAAGTATGATATTCCTTTGCATTTGTACCATGTTTCTGGCACAAACACCATGGCCACCAGCAGAGTCGTGATCCAGAGCTCTGGAGACACAGATCCTCATCAGTCAGGCTGGGGAATAATCATAGAATCATGGAATGGTTTGGGTTGGAAGGGACCTTAAAGACCATCTTGTTCCCTCCCACTGCTATGGGCAGGAACTTCTTCCACTATCCCAGGTTGCTCAGAGCCCATGGACACTTCCAGGGATGGGGCAGCCACAGCTTCTCTGGAGAACCTGTTTCACGGTCTTCCCGCCCTCACAGGGAAGAATTTCTTTCCAGTATCTTGCCTTAACATACTCTCTTTCTGCTTGAAGCCATTCTCCCTTGTCCTGTCATTATAGTTGCAGATGAAGAGTCCCTCTCCAGGAATAACAATAACAACAACAATAACAATTAATAATAATAATGGACGGGCTTGCATCCATGTACACTTCTTACACATAGCAGTGCCTTGTAAGAGATTTTCAGACCAGGAAGTTCCATTATGATCATCTAAGGCTTCAGAATCCAGGCAATAATGTCAGTATTAAGGCCAGAGTTCTGACTAAGATCAAAACATTTACAATACTCCAAAGAGGCAATGAATACCCCCCTCAATGCTCCCCTGAGAAGCCATGCCAACATTTCCTGCCCCTCCTTCTTATTTCAGACATGAGCTATCTGGGGAGCTTTATGACTGGATTTTACTATGTTTTTGTCTACACAAATAAATGGTTCCTGTTCAGCTGTAATTATCCCCTCACATGGAGGCACTCTCAAAGAGATCACAACTCCACCTGCAGCAGGTGGCTTGAGGGTTTGACCAGCCCAGATCACATGCTGGCACCAGCACCTGTGACTGTTGATTATCTCACCTGAAGCACCTTTTTCCTGGGCTTTCCCTGCCAACACTCCAGCTGTCCAGCAGTGCCCAGGCCCTAAACAGTGCCATGCTCCGGACATGGCTGCGGCTCAATGGGCAGAAAGACGCATGAGTGTGTGTGTGTGTGTGTGTGTGTGTGTGTGTCCATGGGATCTGCTGCTTAAATGTTTTCCTTTCCCAGGGGATATATTTGACATCAAGATAAAGGGGCAGCGTAGAAAACAAACTTACTTTCCACTCCCCCCGCTTGGAGTCTGGTATTGTAAAACAAGCTGCGCTAGCTGGGATTCCTTTTGAAAGCTCCCGGTTATCTTAGCAGCTGTAATATAAACCACAGTCTCCTTGAAGTATATCCCTGCCACAGATCCCTTCCTGGTGCGGGCTGGAGGGGCAATACATACCATAGTATTCACAGGGAATAATGCTTTTTTTTTTTTAGAAGGTCAATCATTTTCTGAAGCTGGCTAATGCAACGCCTTATGTTTTCTCTGAGAGTTCTGCTAAACCCGCTCATTACAGATGTGCAAAGTGTGATAGCGTCCATCCCCCTGCACCTCGTTAACGCTATCTCCCTTGCCTTTTGTTTTGGCCAGTATGAACTGGAGTGGGAAGTAAAAGGGGTGATGGTTATGAAGTGTGCGTGTGAAGAGCATAATCAGAGTGGTTGTGCCCTGAGTGTTGCTTGTTTTGGTGTTACGGGTGTTTGAGGTGCCTCCTGCTGAACCGTGTCCCATGCAAGCCAGCTCACGTCTGTGTGCTGCAGAGGAAACATTCCTGTCATTCTGACACCCTGCAAGGAGCATGCCTGGAGTACAAGCACCTGTATGGTTGGCAGTCACAAGACTTTCAGCTGGTACCTCTTGTGGTTGCCCAAAGGGACCTTTCCTCCTCTTGCAGCCTCTGACCTTTGGAGGCGCGGGGCCTGGCCCCGTGGGGAGGCTCTGGGAGGTGTCTGGGCTAGGCACTGATGTCCACACTCGTGTTCCTTAACCCACTTAATTTTCCTCCTCTCCTTCTCAGTTTCCTTCTGTGCAGGTGTGAAAATGACTGGAGAGAAAAGAGGAAACGGGAGGTGCCAGGCTGGAGAAGACATGGGCTCCCTCTTCTGCAGCTGATTTGCCACTACAAGCAGTAGCCAAAACTTTCCCCCTCCTCTGGAAGCCCCGGGCTCCGTGCAAGGCTGAGCACGATGTTCCCAGCGATGCAGCCGTGGGAGCCCTGAGCCGGGTCAAGCCAAAGGCTCAGCAATAAAGGAGGAGGAGGTCACGGAAACCTGTTTCCATTATGGTCCTTGTAAATAGCCTTCCAGATTATCTTCTTGATTATCGTGCCCTACCTGTGCTGTTTCCACCTCCGAGGAGCCGAGTGCTTTTAAACCTTGCAGCCCCACCCATGTGGCACAAAGTACCTGCAGGGGCAGAGGGCGAGCAGGAACCCGGCTCGAGGGTTTCGGTGCCTCTGGAAGAGGGTTTCTGCCCCTCTCAGGCAATGCCTGACTTCCTAAGAGCACTACACGAAGGACGGAGGACAGACCTGGAGACTACACCTCAATCGTGTGTGTTGTTGGTTATCCTCTTGAAAGCTATCTCTGTGTTATCCCATCTCCACCTTAAACTGTGTCCTGCAATTGAAACTCTTTTTCTCTGGAAAACAAATCTGTCACTCATTCAGTTCCTTCAGAGAAGGAAATAAGCGAGTAATGCTTTCAAAGCTACCCAATTAACTCAGGAACTCGTGTCCCATTGTTAGCAATTCTGATTGATTTTTTTTTTTTTTTAAACTTGGCTCAAAATCTAATTTCCCAAAATAATGAAGGCACTTTGGAGCCACAAAGTCTAACTGTAAATTGAATTTGGTTTCAAAAGTCACCTGCATGCTTTGGAAATGCTAACCTTGATGTTCATACAAACCCAGTATGACTGCCAGCACTTGTTACACATTGTTGCGTCCTTCACATAATTCAAGGATGGGGCTGAAGGGCTCAAACAACACCAGATTAAAGCACCCCAGCTGAACCAAGGTAGCTGGGTAGGTGCATATGCTCTTACTGCTCAGTCAGTATGAGCTGAAAAGTCCTTAACTTCTGCCACTTTCTTCTGAGGTTTCACATAACCTTGTTTTCCTCACTTCTGCCATCGGCTGAGCGTGCACACAGACACCACTGAGCAGAAGACAGCCATAAGTCATCAAGCACCAGTGACTGCCATGTTCTTCCCGTCCAGTCTGATCCTTGGGCTGGGTCCCTCTAGCCCTGTGGAACTCAACTCCAATGATCTGCTGGGACTGCTTCTTCTGGCCTCAGCCAATACATCATGCATGGGTGTGTATGCATTTCAGTAATGAAAAGCAAAAACCCTTTTGTCAGCTCCTCAAACCCAGGCTCTTTTTGGTGGTGCCAACCACTAGGACAAGAGGAATGGGCAGGAACTGATGTGCATGAAGTTCCACCTGGATATGAGGAAGAACTTTTTAAAATTCTCCCTCCCTCAGTTAATACTTTAAAATTAGAAGTGTGAAAAAGAGGTTGGAGAAGACCTCTAAGACCAGCAAGTCCAATTTTGATTAATGCCCACATTATCTGTCATCCAGACCTGAGCACTGAGTACCACATCCAGTCATTCCTTTAATACCTCCAGGGACGGTGACTTTGCCATCACCTCTGCCACTCAGGAGTGATAACACTACTTAGGATTTATTTTACACAAAATAATCATGATTGTCAACACTCTAAACCCAAAATCTTTTATGGAAATGCCAGTTCTGACAAAACCGTGGGAATGGTTTCTAAGGTCCTGGATGGAGCCCATTGCAGCAAGACAGACCCAGGGCAAGAGTGGGCAGAGCTCTTGTGCTGTTCTTCTCCCCTCCCAGAGAGCCATGAAATCCCACTTTTTCTGGCAGTGCCTCTTCTCCTGAGCTACCCACTTCCCTCTCAACTTTCAGCTGAAGCACCTCCACAGATATCTGCAGACTGAGGAAGCCAGGTGACCCTCTTGACAAATGGTGACTTTAAGTTTCTGCCATTAAGACCAAGCAAATTAAGAAGTGAGATCATTTTTAGTACAGGGAATGATTGGTAATTGCTTTTTTCTCACTTCAAAACTAAACCTTTCACCTTGCATTGAGTAAAGCGTTCCAGGCTTGAAACAGGAGGTTCTCTCTTTCCAGTTAGAACAAAGCCAAACCTAACCAAGTCAAACCAAACCAAACCAGGGCAAACCAAACCTAACAAAAAACAACCCCCCCAAAAAAATCAAAGACAAAAATAGATAAAATTATTAGTGAAGGCCACTGATCCTGGAGAGAAGGTAGTAATGTCCCCTCTTTCCCAGTTCTGAGTGATGGGGCTCGTTTAGAGCACTCCTTTTGCCTTAGGAGACTCCCCTCAGGGAAGTGACATCACTACCTCAGTGCTTTCACCAGGAGAGGAGGAATCAAAGCTGCTCTCAAACCCTTGGCTGACCTGAGTCTCCTTTGCCTGAGCAAATACGCAAGAGATTAGATCCTCTGACTCAGATGCTCCTTCTCTTTGGTAAATGTCTTGTGCACAGACTGGCCATCACTTTTTTCTCATTTCCAGCCCTCCCTCCCTGCCCCTGCTTGGTAAATATTTGAGTATTCCATGAAGAATTGGATGCCTCCCTTAGAAGAGGCCATGAACATCACCAATCAAAATAGCCCAAACATGATGGAAAGGTAAGATCATGTCACCTCAGGAAAAAAAGAGGATGGAATTTGTCTATCCCACATCCTTGATGCTAAGAGAAAAAAAGGGACACATTTTTTTTCCCTTTGGTTTTGTCAGTATGCCTTAATGCATTTTTTATCCAAACAACTTTTCAATTATTACCAAATTTGTGAACAGTTTCTAGATAATAAAACCAGCATTTTTCTCAGCAAAATTCCCATTTGCCACCAAGAGGAAAGAAAAATCACCCAGCTCTGCCTCACTACATGTAGGTGAGCTATGTTCCATGTGAACTCAAATCCTAGCCTGACAAAAAGCTGCAATGTACCAAGACCAACACATACACTTGACCTCAGCACCATGGTCTGACTGTCCCTACACACAAATCTCATATTGAACATTTCCTGGGACAAAAGGTGGGGATTCAGGGCAAGGGAGAGAGTTGTGTCCCTGCCATTTCCTGGAGATGTGAACAGCACCTCCCTTGCACATCCCCATGTATTATATTCTACTTGTCCCTGTCACGCTCTAGATAATGTTGATTCTGTGCTGTGAAGGGTGTCTGGCTCTCCCCTTGACTAATCCCTGGGTACTGGAGGGTCCTCTCTGGAGCTTGAGAACTTGACCTCTGCTGACACAAGTTTGACAGGGATGCAGATCCACGTGACTGTCCTCACTCATCCCCACTCACCCCAGGAGTTCTCCCCTGATGCCCTGTCAGCACAGGCTTTCAGACAAAAGATACGGGTGAAATCAACAACGCCAAAGGAATGTGGCCTTCTGGCCTTTGATTGATACTCCTTATTTCAACAAAACCTTAACTCAGTTGAAAATATACTGAACAACCTGTTATGGCATTTCCAGACAGGACATGTCTGCAGAACTTGCAGGGTCACTGAGGCAATATGTTTCAAAACAAATAATGGGTCTCGCTTTCAAAATCACAAGGTCACTTTATCTGTACTTCATTCTGCAGTCTGCCGAGCTGCTGCTCTCAAACATAATCAGCCCTTAGTTACTACCTGCCTTACAATGATGCCTAGAAATTAAGAGTTTCCTGATGCCAGATGCATAATGGGACACATCTCCTGCCTTACAGAGCTTCCCATCCCACCGGGCTGTTTGCAGACAGGGATTTGGGGAGAGCTGAAACTGCAGAAGCAAAAGCTCAGCACAGAAGCCTGCTTTGAGAGCCATGCCCCTCGCACATCCCTCTCCAAAACAGGAGCCCATTTTCCCAGACAGTGACCCTCTCAGTGCCTTCCTGCTGGGAGCTTTCTGCCCATCAGCTTGGAGCATCCTGACCACCATGCCCAGTCTCTCAGAAAGGGGAAAGCAGCACCAGCTAGAAAAGTCAGGAAAGCAACTGTGATGTCAGACAGACATCATACCCTTCACAGAACGACCCTTTGAAGGGTGCCTTCACATACTCTTCCTGCTGTCCACAGGGAATTTCATGGTCACTCCACCTCTAAGAAAAATTGCAACTCTCTCACATAAAATTGGAAACATTTAAATGCTCAGGCTAAGGCTGGAATCTACTCTGGGCCAAATTTTGATCCCTTTAATGGAGAAGGGAGAGAATTTCCACAAGGGATAGGGAGTCAGGAGAGATTCCACATTCAGAGACCTCTGTCTTAACAACAATATTTTACTGAAATATTAACTATAACATCGAGGTATTTTATAGCTCCACCCTTTGGAAATGATTTTCTTAGAGAGGAGGAAAAATGTTTAAAGCCCCAGTTTTCTCAGAGCTATTCAGCCCCCACTTGCAAAAAAAATTTTCAAAATATTTTTCTTTCCTATCACACCCTCTTAATTTCTTTGGGTGTCAGCAACTTCTTCCCTCTGATGCAGCGGCCCTGCCTTCCACCAGCAGGCCTGGCTCCTGCTGCTCTCACATTAGGAAGGAATCATTTGTTGTCCTTTGCAAAGCTGCCAGGTACTCCTACATGACAAAAAGCCCCAACTGTGCTTTAGGCAGAGCAGCCACCCCCCTCCTGCTCAGTTCTAGCTGGTTAATGAATAGAGTGATCCCAGGATATCCCAATATTTGAAAAAGACACTTCCAAAAACAACAGACAAGTGCAGTGAAATGTGGTTGCAAATCAGGAAGGTGGAGCAGGTTTCCTTGCAAGTCTGTTTTTAGTCCATCCTGACAGACACCCTCTCTGCAACCTACAAAATGCAGGCTGCTGACAACCTCACACAAGCAGAACGTAGGCCTTTACCTCTGCAAACGCTGACACATTCACAGAACCACACAGAATCACAGAATCATTTAGGTTGGAAAAGACCTCCAAGATCGAGTGCAGTCTTTGACTGATCACCAGCTTGTCAATTACCTATGGCATTGAGTGCCACATCCAGTTGTTTTTTGAACAAAGGACTGTGACTCCATCACCTCCCTGGGTAGCCTGTTCCTATGCCTGCCACCCTTTCCATGAAAAAAGTCCTCCTGATGTCCAGCCTGGGCCTACCCTGGCTCAAACTGAGGCCATTTCCAAAAAGGAACACCAATAAATACTGAAGTAATGAACTTAACTTGTCTTTACAAGACTGCATCTGCTCAGCTGCCCATAACATGTTTTAGCACTGGGGGTTTTTAGCTGGCAGGACCTTTTGCCCACTTTGGTACCACTAAACATAACCAAATTGTCTCAGCTTTCCTTTGAATAAATCAGACTTGCTCTTCTCAAGTATAAACATTACAACAGATAGAAGGAATTGTAACATTCATTAAGGCACATTAAATACATTGTTTGCACTGATGATAGTCCTGTGTGAGACTTTGGAGAAGACAACAGAATTTACATGTGAGAAATATATCAAATGAGGCAAAAGCTGCAGTTCAGTAACAGCAACCTGGAAGTTTCTGCGATTTAAGATCAGTGAAGATGTGAGATCTTCAGGCAGCACAAACTACTACTAATGGGGCTAAAGCAATTTGTATAGTTTGAAAATGATCTGGCCCAAGGTAGACATCATATTTTAGCAATTCTAACATTTCAAAAAAAACCAACACCTTATTAGCCAAGCTACTCCTCAAACATACTACTAAAAACGAAGCCTGTATTTACCTTCGATGAACTGATCTTTATAGCAGTTTCAGGGCACAAAAATGGCCTTCTGCTCAGTGTAACCTGAGTATAAATACCCTCATATTTTACTCTTCCCCAACAGGTAACTAATTATTAAGTGAAATACACTGCCCCACAGCCTGGGAACCAAAAAACAGAGGACACAGCCCCAGGATCATTATTCTGGGATGAGCACACCCAAAATCAGTGCAACCTCAGGTTATTTTGTATGTAGAATATCAGGGTCTTTTAAAATTACAGCCACATTGAATATAAGAGAACAACACTCTACATTCCTCCTCTCAAGGTGCTTAAGGACGGGTGTGATGTATTTTTTCACATCTATTTACCTTCTCTGCCTTGACTGTATTCAGAGAGCTGTGCCAGCAGTCAGTACCAGGCCATATCTCACTGGAAGATCTACTTTGCTATCAGGGCTACTTATTGTCCAACACCCTTCTCCCTCCAGAGCTCCGCAGATGAGATATGACTGCCCTGTGCTCAGCAGACTTCCGTTATTGGAGCCCCATCTCTGATCAGATGGCATTTCACTAGCTGCCTTCTTCTGATTGCCTGTGCTACACAGATCTCATTGCTTCCTTGAGGCTGTGGGAGATGGAGAATTGTCCACTCTGCTCAGCTGAAAGCCTCTGGACACAAACCAGCTGCATGGAGAACCATCACTTTTACAGAGATAGATGGTCAGAAGCTGCTGGAGGCTGGAGTCCAGAACCACTTTGTTACCAGTGATTTATGTGACATCCATAATTTCTAAAAGCCAGCTGCTTCTAAAACCAGCTACAGACAAAGAGGCTAGGCTCTAATCTTTGTTATGTCAGTTTATCTCTGCAGTTACTCCCACTTTACACCAGGTAAGCAGAGATCAGAATCTCGCTCCGCTCGCTTTGCCTGGGCCATAAATAAACCCATTAGGGTTTGTCCTGATGATGTAATGCAATACCCCACATCTATTTGTGTCACTGGAGTTGCTGTGGGGGCAGCCAGAGCTGGGATTAGATAATTCTCATGGTTTTAGCACAGGGAAAATTATACATTTATTCCTAGCCCCCATCCCAGCACCTCAGTGTCTCTTAACTCCCAGCTCCAGACAGTTGCTAGACTGTTGCTCCAAATGTGGTGTTAGGGGCAAATAGCTGGGATACATACTGCCCCACTGAGCCTGGAAAATCCCAGAAGGAGACAGCATGGACAATGACCATTCTCTTCAGTTGAAAAGCCAGCTACCTTCAGTCTCTATCAATCTTTAGGACTAGGAGAAGGAACACCTGCTGGAGGGAATCTACATAATACCTATATGTAGAGGTCCTTGATTTATATCCAAACACTAAATACTTTTGCTTCCCATCATATACTTGTAAATCAGAGTAGTGTTTACGGAATTTTTATCTGAAGTTCTTTTATCTGATTGTTGTAAACTAGTGTGAATCTCAGCTCTCATATTCCAAGATAATAATATTCTGTCCCTCAGCTGCAGAGAGATGCTTGAAGACTGAGTGAAGACTGCTATTGCAAAAGAGTAAAAAAAGGAAATAAGAACCCAAAATTTGATCAGTGCAGGATTTGGGAAACCCTTGGAACTGGAAGCAGTGTCCATGCAACCTCTGTCATTCCCATATGCACTCATATTCACCTCCCCCCATTGGGGCACAGCAGCTCTTTGCCACCCAGTGCTAATGTGGGGAGATGCATGAAACTGAGGTGCACCAAGAGACTCAGCAGCTCTTTGGAGGCTGCAGCCCTCACCAGGTTTGCACCAACACTTGCAGCTTTCAGTGAATCAGCCACCAGTAACTGTGCTAGAGAACCCAGAACAAAGTTTTGCAACCACCCTGGGAAGAATGTTTGCAATGGTTTCAGAGAAGGAACAAAACAACCCTTCCTAGCCCGGCCCCTGTGGGCAGCCCATACAAGAGCCATAAAAGAGGTATCCTGTTGGGATGCTTCCATCCCAGTGTCTTGCCTGCAGGCCAGTGCCCTGTGTTCTTGTTCTACAGCTATGGCTGGTACCGTGCCAGCTGCAGGGAGGGCCCCACTCCCTCTCAGGGTCTTCTGATCCCAATTCTCCAGCTCACGGCTCTCCCGCTCTCATGCACAGGTGGCTGCTGCCGCTGTTCCACTGCCTCTGCTCCCCTGCACTTCCCACTGACTGGGGCCCCTTCTGCCTGGAGATAGCTGGGAATTGGTCAGCAGGAGCAATTTGGAGCTGGAAGACTGGCAGAGATTCAGTTCTAGGCTGCTGGAATATTCCCACTGGACATGGGAGAAACAGTTTCACGTCTTTCCTGTAAAACTGCCCAAATTGCAGAGCCCAAATGAGTCCTTCTCACCTCATGCACACATTCACAGATCATGGAATCACAAAATCAAAGAATGGTTTGGGTTGGAAGCTCATTCAGTTCCAATCCCCTGCCATGTACAGGGACACCTCTCACTGTCTCAGGTTGCTCTGAGCCTCATCAACCTGATCTTGAACTCTTCCAGGGATGGGGCAGCCACAGCTTCTCTGGAAAACCTGTGCCAGGGCCTCCCCACCCTCACAGGGAAGAATTTCTTCCTCCAATCCAATCTAATCCCGCTCTCTGTCAGTGTGAAGTCATTCCCCCTTGTCCTGTCACTCCAGGCCCTGTCAAGAGTCTCTCTCCATCTTTCCTGTGGATTCCTTTTGGGCAGTGGAAGGCCACAATGAGGTCACCTCAAAGCCTTCTCTTCTCCAGGCTGAACAATCCCAATTCCTTTCCTCCCAGCAGAGCTGCTCCATCCCTCTGATGCCCTTGGTGTCCCTGCTCTGGTCTGGCTCCAGCAGCTCCCTGTCCTTCCTGCGCTGGGCCCAGGGCTGGATGCAGCTCAGTAGGTGGGATCCCACAAGGATTTCTCAGCCTTGTCCTTGAGGGTGACTGTCCCGCTTTATGAATGAATAATGTCACTGTTAGATTGAATCATAGGAAGCTGATTGAAACTGTTGTCATTTGTTAAATGCCAGTCCTTTCTGATCATCTCACAGCAATTAGAGCTACCCTTCATTTACACATCAGCTGGTTCATAACACCATTGAAGTGGAATGCCAAGGATGTAACATTTTTAGTTAATTCAAATGCTTGGGTGGAACTCATGACTATTTCTTGGGAATGCAGTGTGATTTTAAAGTAGACGTTCCTTGAAATAAGAAGAGTGTGTCAGAAAGAACACCATCACAACTCTACAGCATTGGCCCATTTCAGCCATCAAAACAAAATCCCTCTCACAATCCTATGACAGAGCTTTATACATTGCATAACTGAATAGTCTTGTAAGCTCATAGAGGATGCAGTTTCCTGGCACTGATGAATCACCACAAAAGCCAGGAATATACTTCCAACAAAGAGGAACACCTTTCTTCACAGGGACTGTTTACAGATCAAGTGGCTGGTCCATGTGAGCTTAAGAGCAGAACCAGATACCTTCAGGTAACCTTTAATGTTAAATTCAGAAATCTGAGGCTGAGGGAAGCATTTGAAGAGCTATTGTCCAGTCATACCACATTACAGGTGTTTGCAATGCAGGGCTCAATTTTCTTTCTATTTTCACTGCTGTAAAAATAACTCTCATTCCAAGGTCTTTGGAAAACTGTAATTTGCAATGTAAAGGCAAACTGGTCCCATGTCAGTCACTAGTTTGGATACCTTTGTCAAATCCATGAGTAAAACCTTATCCTGACAAGTGACCATCCCTGACCCCAAGGAAAATCCCCTTAATGGTCATTAATATGACCTTAATTCCTAGAGATGGAGTATTATATTCCATAGCAATTGACACCTAGCTAAACTCTAAATATCAAGAAAATGTTTCACTTTATTTTCTCCATGTATTCTGTATTTCTTTTGCCCAATTCAAATGCTTTAGCATTACATCTAAATTTAATTCAGAAGTGTTTCATTTGCAGGCCTGTTCTTCCTGCCCTTCTGTCACATAACTACAAACCTTCTGCCATCTTGTGTGACCGAGAGGCAGCTGAGTCCAACAGTTCCTATGGATGTTTTGCCTTTGCACGAAACAACAACCAAAATACTTTTCAAAAATACTTTTCAAACTCATAACAACTCCTCCCAAGAACATTAGGAAATCAAAAAAAATCTACCTGTGAGTTACAGTGATAATTCACCCCTGAGGATCCAGGTGGTGTTCAAATAGCTGAACTCAAGAAAGCTCCATGTGTGAAGCATGCATCAAAAAATTTCTACTGGGCAGGGGAAAAGAGTTTGGAAACATTTTTAAATTAATTCATATATTTGGTTAAACTGTTTTTTATGGATAAATCAATTTTAGTCACACTTTGACAGGCAATATTCAAATATTTTTTGCTAATCACAGAAGAAGATCGGATTTATTATTAAATCTGCCAGAATGTTTGTGTTGCTCCACAATTTTTCTCAGTACTGCCATTTGATAATTTGAGCATGAATCCAACAGGAAAAGGTGTTCATTACTCCTGGAGTTCCAAGGGTGTCCCCACCTGCCTCACATGGAATCCCCCACCTCATGCCACTGCCCTCCAAATCAGCACTTGAGGCTTGAATGGCTCTCCTGGCAGATTGCTGGGAGCCTTCCCTTTGGATCCCCAAGTGTCCAGCAGCCAACTGGCCTGCGAGCAGCAGCAGAAAATGGTTGAGATAAAACAAGCCCCCCCAAAGTTTGGATGCCCATCTGAATGCTGGCTGCTTCCATGAGGAATAATGCTTTGTGCAGGGAGAGAGCTGGTGCTAATGACCCCTGCTCAGGAGAGCATTTAAACAGAGGCTTAACTCTGTCTCTATTCAGGCTGGCACTTATGTCTCAGTTTAAGTGCTGTGCTGAATAGACTTTTTTCCCCTGAATCAGGGCCAATTTCAGTTCATCATCCCTGAGGAACAGATGCATTCTTTTCCCCCTTTCCGACAAAATGTGGCAAAACGTGTAGCTAATATTTAACGTGGCAGAGGGGACGTTCTGAGTTAAAAAGAGGAAGCTCCTGGCTTCCTATCAGCACACCTGTGTTCCCCCAAATCTCAGTGGTACTCACTTCTCACAGATGGATGGTGGAAGTCACAATCCACTACCTTGTGAAGCAAAAGGATGTGTCACATCAGGCTGGGTTAATGGGGGACACCTCCTCCTAAATCCATGTTTGCATTAGTAGGGAGCAGAAATTTGTTTTTTTCAAAATACTTTAAGACTCAGGGGGGAAAGAGCTCCAAAAAGCAAAATATTATTAGCCATAATTCAATGAGTCATGCCTAATTACCCCACATGGACACAGTGGAAAGAACATATCTCAACTCCTAAGGCTCAACCACAGCCTTTAGAAATAGGGGATGGGAGGAGATGCAGGAGCTTTACTCATCATAGAATCACAGAATGGCTGGGGTTGGAAGGGACCTTAAAAGCTCATGCAGTTCCAAACCCCTGCCATGGGCAAGGACACCTTCCACTGTCCCAGGTTCCTACAAGCCCCTTCCAACATGGCCCGGAACACTTCCAGGGATGGGGCAGCCACAGCTTCTCTGGGCAACCTGTGCCAGGGCATCAGCATCCTCACAGGGAACAATTTCTTCCTAATATCCAGTCTAAACTCACTCTACACCTGGGCATGAGAATAGGCATATTTCTGTCTGAGTTCATCCCAAGGAAATAAAAGGGACACTGAGACTTCTGACTTTGTGGGGGCATTGGTGATGCTTCCACAATACACGCTGCAGCTTGTACTGTCCTGGCAAATCAAATGCTTTTTATATTCAGCACAAAGCAGGGGAGGAAGGAAACAGGAAGACTAATTAAAAGTTTTCTTGGTGGTAAACATGATGACTAGAATCCATGGAGCAGCTGTCTGTCCTGCTGGAAAAATGGTATCCTGATGTCTTTAGCCCCAGTACGACTCATAAGCACTCCTGTCACTAAAATGCCAAAACCAGGTTAAAATTTCATTGAGCTCATTATTCACATGGGAAGGAAGAAGAAGGGGAACATGAGGATGGTGCCCCTAAGGTCCCTGGAAGTGTAGTGCTAGAAAAGCTTTGGAATCTGTTGTGGGGAGCCTGGAAAACTGAAATCCATATTGAACAATGACAATGTTCTCATTACAATCAACATATTTCACAAGGTTCAGCTATGTAAATACAGCGAGTGCTTTTTTTCCTCCACACAGGGTGCAGCTTGCAAAGAATAAGGAATTTCTCGTTTCATTTTCTCATATATAATCTTGCAGCCTTCCTTTCTCTTTCATATTATAAACATATTATTACAAACAGGCAGTGAATAGACCTTTTTTTTTTTCTTGCATTACATTTTAAAAAAATGAATTGTTATCAGATTTAATGATATGATAAGCTTTAAAGTTCCCCTGGGAAGCTACCACAGCTATACTGATTTACATAAGCATTTTCCTACACATAATACAGCATGCAAGCTCTCTGATCTCATTATTCATTAGAAAATTAATGATAACTCTCAAATGTGAAAGCAGAGCAGTTCTGCAGAGAGTGCTGGAAATTGGCTAGTTCTCGACGCGGTAGTCATTTTCAATTTACTGCCTTGAAAAAAAGATGCTTTTAAGCAAATAAAAGGGTGCTGACATCAAACAGATACTTGTCTTGCTGCCAGGGAACGAGATGCCTTTTAAGGCAGGAAGGTGGGACTTGAGTGATGTGAATAGGAAGAAAAGAAAACAAGCCAGTCAGAGTTAAGCAGCTCTAACCCATTCATGAAAAATGTCTAGGCTCATTTCCTCATTGCCAGAGGTCTTTTTTGCTTAAATTCTAAAGCCTGTGCTCTGTTCTTGCCAATAATAAATAGCAGCCTGTTGTTAGAAAAAGTGCAAACTATGGAGGTTTTTTTAAGTGCTTTTCCCCAAGCTACACAAATTGTGACATCCCATAGACCAAGGGACAATGTTAATAAACCCCTCAAAACTTTGCTAATAACCATATCCTGAAATTGAGATTGTTGTGGAATGAACTACGCCATATTCACTGCTGGGGAACAAGAGCTGATAATCAAGGATGGCGTGGATTGCCATATGACTGAGCAGATTAAGATCTGATTTTTATCCTGGATCTATTTAGATGATGGGAGCAGCAATGGGAAAGAATAACTCTGCTCTTCAAGTCTGAGTTTTGGATATGACTAACAAACAGAATGATTGTTTCTGTCACTGTAGTTGCATAACTGTCAGGGCACTGGGAGGCAAGGGGGGCTCTCACTGCACCATGTCTCAAACTGCAACACCTTTGTGTTCATCTGTTCCAGCAAGATGGATGAAACCTGTGCCTGCTGCTTGTTGAAGTAGATATAATCTTTCTTTGTGAGATTTGATAGCTGCTTTTTAATGTAATTCATAGCTCAGATAGCAACAGAAATTGCTCTGGGGTGTGGTAGAAAAGGGATATTAGACATGCACTGCAACATCCTGTTTTGGAACTAGTTTAGTATGAGGCTCACAGGCTCAGCATTACAAAATTCTGCACTCAAGCTGTCACTTGCCAAATTTTTTGCACATTAGTTTTGTTTTTTTCTTTCCTGTGATCGGTAGCAACATAAAAGGAAACATCTGGTTCTGCAGGGTCCAAATTAGGGGATGCCATAGGAAAAACACTCCAAAGCAACATCACATTTGAAATAACCAGGCAGCATGAGAATTTGTGCCATTTGCAAACTCTTCCAGTAGGGAAACAGAAACCTGGGAATTCCACCAGTACAGAAAGAGCACCACCACTGTATTGATGTTTTGACCACATCTTCAACCATTATAATTTCCAACAAATAGATGATGAAAAATAATTAGACAAAATAAAAATCATCCAGTTATAGGTGTCACCTGAGTGTCAGCTGCAGTTTGGAGGACAAGACTTTCACACCTTTTCTGAATTGAGTAAAATGTCCCCCAGGGGAAGGGACGGTTCTGTCAGACAACATCACTATGGAGGTCTGATCACAGAATCACTGAATGGTTTGGGTTGGAAGAGACCTTAAAGATCATCCAATCACACCCCCTGCCATGGGCAGGGACACATTCCACTATCCCA
This sequence comes from Chamaea fasciata, assembly GCF_029207755.1. Taxonomy (NCBI): domain Eukaryota; kingdom Metazoa; phylum Chordata; class Aves; order Passeriformes; family Sylviidae; genus Chamaea; species Chamaea fasciata. The sequence goes on along the minus strand of NW_027094090.1, from coordinate 55,559,362 downwards.
GGCTGCTCAGAGCCCCATCCAAGCCTGGCCTTAGCCATTTCCACAGATGGGACATCCACAGCTTCTCCAGGCAACCTGTGCCAGGGCCTCACTGCCCGCAGAGGGAAGAATTTCATCTTAACGAGGATATATGTTTGGGGTTTAGATTAAAATCTCTCATGGGTCTTTGTTAATAATGAGACCTATTTGGCTGAAATATCAAGACATGTTTGCAGAGAGAAGAGATTTCCAGTCTGGAAGGAAAGGAATACCTTACTTGTCCTTATGTCCTTATCAGCTGCAAGACTGTTGTATGGAACCCCTCAAATCTGCACTAGAAATTATTAAACACAAAATAAATTCCTCTTATTCACAGCATAAATCTGTGCAGCCTCCTATCTTGCAGCCAAGAACAATGTGATCAACACCTACAAATATCTTTATGATCCAGAAAAGCAAAGGAAGTGTCCCGACAAAAAGCATTGCATACAGAAAGCCAGGATAGCCAGAAGATGCAAAGGAATTTTGCAATGTTTTACAATAATAAATTTCCAATAATTTGCAGCACTTGATACAAATATTTTTCTTAAATTTGCACTTCTACAAATCCTTGAAGCTGACAACACTGAAAGCACCAGATCTGATCTCCTGTACCGCTCCTCCCTTCTGCTAGCATGGGTTTTTCTGCAGCCAGGTGAAATGTCCTGGGGAACTGAAAAAAAATACTATTTTTCTTTAATGTGTTTAAGTCATTTTTCCCCCTACTAATCCAGACCAGAGAAAAAGAGGGGGCAGCAGACACCAAGCAAGAGTGGGGCTGTTCCTCTAGGCAGCAGTGCTAGGTGATTTTAAATGTCTGTCAAATCAAACACTGCCTGGGCAGCTGTTGGGTCTCTAATGGGAGCAGTCAAACAATGGGGATACCCCTAAAGGGAGCATTATAGGTAAAGACGCTCCCAGGACTAGTGAAATGAAGGGTTTCCTCTAGAAATCTCACTGAGTAACCACAAATTGGAAATGGCAATTGTGGGTTCCTGGATAAAGAGGGAGAAAAAGTGCTCCAGTGAATGGAGTAGGGTACAGAAAAGGTGTAAGTAGCCTCAGAGAGCCTCACTTGTGCCCAGCAGACCTAAAGCTTAGCTGTGCAAGATAACCTTTAAGATATGACATGACCCTGGGTGGATGACGTGGAGATTTCTACAGATGAGGAAAATCTCAGTGAGAACTCACTCCACAAAGTGGCCCAATGAAGATGGGTCCTTGCAGTCTGCAGAAAATCCTAGAGGACAACTAAGGTCATGAATTGAGTCAGGGATGCTCTGAAATTGGAATCATGTCTTTTTTCTAGGAGTTTCAAAATGCTCCAAAGCTCTAATCAAGTGCCAGATGTGGGTTTCCTACAATGGGCTTCTCTCTGTTCCTTGTGGGTGGCATTTGCAGCTAATGCCGAGGGATCTGGTAAATCCAAAATACCTCTAATTAGTATGGCTTGCCCAGTAAACATGAACAAATCCTTGGGTGACCACAGCTTAAAGCAAGATGGAAAATTGAAGGTAGTGGGGTAAATTTCTCACCAAACTACAGCCATCAGTTTGAGAGCTGATATTGCCTCATCCCAGTTTTTGTGGAGACATTTTTTTATGGAAGTGTGTAAAGTCTTGGCAGTAGGTGAGCCATGGAGAGACACTGACACAGGACAAACACACAGTGTCATCCTCCTAGCTCAGCCCTCAGGTCGGGAGTCTGGGTAGCAATGCATTGCTGTGGGCTGCACTTCTAAGATGGGTGCCTAAATCCACAATTCTGCTTCTAAAAGCAGGTACTTAGGAATCTAAAAATAGGTCTGCATAATTATCCTTTGGAAAGCAGTTTTTAAACTGTGCAGCTGACACTTGGGAATTCCAAGTGGCTGACCAAACTGAATAGAAAACTGTAGCTATAAAGTGAATGAGCCACCAGACTATATTGAAAAGACCAGCTTATTATGACGAGAAAAGCCAGTAGCACTTTTCCCATGATCACCAGCATTCTCATTTCCACAGCACTAAGTCCAATGAAGATGAGAAATTAGTCCAATATCTCACATCTAGGTAGTGCCCCATTCTGTATTTTCCTTTGCGTTTTTATCAGACTTGATTTTTATTTCAGTGGGACATTGTCTTTGATTTGTAAAGTGTGTAAGGCAGACTGTGTATCCAGGAAGCTATTAACCACAAATCTCTGATTCCGGGAGAGAAGAGAGCACAAAATTCCTGGAAATCAAGATTTAGAAGAAAAACAATGTAGGTATTAGTTGAAGAAAGGGAAAGGTATTGCTATAGGAATCACACTGAACAGAATAAAACTCTGGGTGTGGAAGTTTATATTCAGGAATCTCACAGAAATCTCTTTCTTTCAAGGCAGATGCACCTGATACTTGCAAAATAAGTGCCACACAAACAGCAAAAGTTGAACTGTAACATTAGAACCATAGAGTTGCTTAAAAAACCAACAAAAACCCAATATCAGGTTTAGTGTTGCCATGCCTGATGGGATCACTGCTTTAAGAAGCTTCTTGCCTGGAGTATTGTTGCAGAGCCATCACAGGTGCATGGTCTAACACAAAGCTGGACAGCAGCAATGCACAACACCTTATACAACATAAACCCTGCTGATACAGGACTGACCTCTCACAGCTTTGAACCAATGAGATGAAATGACACAACACTGACCTTGGCATCCTGTTGGAGGGATATTTGTGATCTGATGTCACAAATCCTAAAGCAAGATTCCTTGTAGTGTTAAACTACAACCAGAAATTTGTAATTTCAGATGAATTGAATAATGGGGACCGGTTTTCTTTTCAGAGCAAGAACATCAAAGAGAGATCAGAACACACAAACTAGAAGTCCATGTTTGTGTCCATTGACTGGTGACCCTGTCCATGGCAGGGGATTGGAATGGGATGATCTTTAAAATTCTTTCCAACCCAGACCACTCTGTGATTCTGTGATTTGGTGGCTCCAAGGGAAGCCTACACAGCAAGCCCATGAAGATGCATAAAGACAGGCAAGACCACTGTCATTCCCACTATTTCCTTTAGGCATCCATAGCCCCAATGTTCAGTCTCACCTGGACACCTGACGGTAGGTGAGCTGAATCCTGACTTGAATTTTCAGAGAGATGTGAAATTGTATAAGACTTTTTTTGCAAATCACATAAACTTCTCCTTCCTTGGCTCCTGGAAGGTTTTTCTTCCAGCTGTGACTGCTGGTACCAGGCAGCTTGGGGTAGAGATATTCCAAACAGGAAAGAATGCCTGATCCAATGGTCCTAGTCTGCTGTGCATCCCATAGTAATTAGATTATGAACTAGACCTAAAGTTCATCTTTTGGAACAGAGAAGATGAAGAAAATTTATGGACTTCTTCGCCAGATCTGTGCAGGAGGTGAAGAATAAAAGGTGCCTTACCCTTTTCTTCTCCTCCTCTCTGCAACCTAAGAAACACCCAGTATTTTTATTTCACTAAACATTATATATAGTTTATATAATTCAAAATGTACCTATGATATATTTAGATGCATATTCTATTCTTTTTATGAAATACTTTTCACATTTCACAGTGAAAGTTTATGCTGTGTAGCAAGATGGAATTCACTATGACTGCTCATTTCATGTGACCAGTAAATAATGTATATGGACACAAGCACACAGCAATGGGAAAATATTAAATGCAATGCAAAGTGATAGATCTCAAAAAAAAAAAAAAAAGAGTCTTGGAGTGTTTTAACAAGATTAAACACCTTTTGTACTGGAACAAATGCTATTTTTTTCCTTTAAAAAGAGTTTTCTTTTTGTCATTTAGAGAAGCATATAAAAAGCAAATGCTTTTTTTCTGATTCCTTAAAGTTCTAATAACTCAAAAATATACTTTTAAGATTAGTCTGTTTCAAAAGACTTCCTTTTTTACAGCATGGAGATCAATCAAACATTCAGCGCAAAGTTGCCATGTCCTCAGTGATGGAGGTTATGGAGTCTGACCAGCAGCTCTTCCAGGACAATATGGAACACCAGAACCACACAGCTCTCCCTCTTTTCACATCATGTGCTTCTCCTCACTGGTTTTAAGGACTTATTCTATTAGGTGAAACTTAAAGAAAGTGCTTGGAGGCCAGAAAACCTGGAAAACCTCAGAGTCAACAGTCAGGGCATATCTGTGTCAGCTCTGTGCCTACAGGATTTCATGGCATCAGATTCCCGAACATACCCGTGGAAAAGGCCACTTTCTCTGAAAAATGCTCTTTCTCTGAAAACTTCTTCTCTTTGGAGAGGACTCCTGAGCTTGCCTTTTCCTCGAGAGCCAGTCACAGCTGCGAGTATGTTGAACAGCACCACAGCCCAGCAGACTCTGTGTCCAAGCAGGGCACTGATGGCAAACCAGGACGACACCAGCAGAGCACACCCGGCTGCTGGCCCCTGACCAAGAACTAATCCCACCCTGAAAGTGCACAATGACAAAATGCCCTGCCTTTCAAAAGGGCCCTCTACACAGCGCTGGGCCGGGCCATATGGACATCATCAAAGCAGCCTGGGGGGCTCTTAGGGGTCCCAAAGCAGCCTACCTGTCACAGCACTCAGCCAATACAACTTGCACATCAGAGACATTCACTCACCGAGCAGAGTTGCTAGAACTGAAGGGGAAGCTGAAATTCCCCTTTTTCTAGAGAATTAGTCATATGTAGAGCAGCCGAAGGGGCTGGGGGTATATAGGGCAGAAAAAAGGAGGTTTAGGGGAGACCTTCCCACTCTCCACAACTTCCTGACAAGAGGATCTAGCCAGGTGGGGATCAGGCTCTGCTCCCAGGAATCTGGCAGCAGGACAAGGGGAAATGGCCTCAAGCTGCACCAGAGGAGGTTCAGGTTGGACATCAGAAAGAATTTCTTCACTGAAACGGTTGTTAAACTTTGGAAGGCGCTGCCTAGGGAGGTGGTGGAGTCACTATGCCTAGAGGTGTTCAAGACATGACAGGCTGTAGCACTGAGTGCTCGAGTCTAGTTGACATAGTGGTGATCAGACAGCTGGACTCCATGATCCTAAAGATCTTTTCAAAACTAAATGATTTTGTGATTGTGTTTTACGGTTCCTTAGGATCTAAACCTTGCGTGACACCTGTGCTCTCTTATCTCAGTGTGATACACCTCCACAGCACTTCATCCCTTGATGCTGGCCTTTCCAAGACTCCTGTGTCAGGATGAAGAGCACTACAGCACCATCACCACCCAGGCACTTTGGCACAAAGAGCTGCAAAGCCAAAGCAGTAGGACTTGTCACATAGAATACAGGTGACTGCATTGCATTCCTTTTTACCTCTCTACAGCTCACCTTTTTGATGAAAACTCTTACCAAGCCCATGGCAAACATTCACTATGATTTGCATAGTGCCCTTGTAAAACCCTTTTTGTGCAGAGTGGAGTTTATTGGTTTCAGCTGCAGTAGCAATAAAACCTACACACTTTTACATAATGCCACTGGTGTACATCACATAGTTAACACTAATTGTGTTTTTAAGCATCAGGAGGACAAAATCTTACAACAGGTGGTAATTAGTGGGGGTTAGACCATGCCTTAATTTGTTGCTTTGTGCTTCCATGAAACTGGTTCCTTGGGACAGATAAGAGAAGAAGAGAAGTAACTGGGAAAGATGTATCCAAAACTTTTATTCCTGTGATTATTGGCTAAAGCCAATGAAAATACCCACATAAATAGCAGACTTGTGAAATAGGTTTCTTCCTTTTGATTAAATTACACAGTTAGGAAGGTGAGTTACACAATGATAATCTTGATTCTCCAAAAGCAGCCACTTCTCCTCAGTACTTCTCATCTTGGCTATTTTCACAAGGTTTCTTATCTCCACAGCAAGCAGTAGGAGCTGGGAACAAAGACAGCCAGGCAAGCTGGTGGTACTGTTGTTTGCCACTCTGAAAGCTCAGCTGATAGCTCAGAGCACATCGCCTCGGAACAAGACCGGCAAGCCTGGGAGTGTTTGCCTCCACTGCAATTCAATCAGGATGCCTTGCAGCTCGAATTGCTACTATTTTGTGGGTCACTACCTCCTCCAATATTCTGTGTGCCCTCTCTTGTTTTCTTTTCATTTGCTATGCAGGCTCGCAGACCTTCCTGCTAGGTTTCACTTGGGAGGCCCAGAACCCCTGTTCTGCAAATCCTAACAGGACCTTGATGGATGTTAATGTCTCTGCCTTTCATATCGTTTTACCAGTGAAACCTTTGATCTATCAGCAGTCTTTATATCAATGCAGTCATTGCATAAAACAGAGAATATGACAAAAAATATCTGTTGTGCTAGCGTTAGCAGGGTATTTCTCCCACCCCTCATAAAAATAGAGTGCTGGGGAATTTAGTTTAACCTCCAGCAGCCAGATGTGCCACAAGGGTAGAACTGGGAGCAAAAACTTTTTTTCTTTTTTTTTTTTTTCTTTTTTTCTTTCTTTTTTTTTTTTTTTAAGCAGTCTGGTAAAGGAAGTTGTAAAGCAACAAGTACTGTACATTATGATTCAGAGCAGCAAGGGACAGCTGGAGAGACTTGATTGGCTCCAGCCCAATGAAACAGAGGCTTCTTGTGACCAGCTGCTGTGCTGCAGCATGAATGACAAGGGTAATAATTGATTACTAACTGGCAGCTCAAAAGGAAGAAAGAATTAACAAGAGTGATGAGGTGCTTTACAGCTTGGTAACTGTAAAATCAGTGGAACAATTAGGGGGAAAAGAAAGGGGTTTCACTTCTTACCTTAGCGTTACAAGGACAGTGCTAGTTAGTGTAAATCGCATGACAAGCAAGCCAGAGGGGCAGGTCAGCGAGGAATATGGGGGCTTTGCACACCCACAGGTCCCATAGAATCATTCAGCAGATTTGCTGGGGAGCAGCTAAAACCCCATCAAACGCATCCAGGCTATGCCAATTACATTGGTAGCAAAGCAAGGTCTCTGAGGCACCAGCCATAATATCATAGAGGGGCTGAAACCTCCAGCAAATGGTGAATTGTGGCAGACCAACCTTTTGCCTTTCAGTGGGTGCTCGATGGCACATACACTCGTTCTGCCCTGAGAATAAATGCATGCCTTTTTCTTTTCTTTTTTCTTTTTTTTTTTTTTCCCTATTCTTGTAAATGGCTTTTGTGTTTACCAGTAAATGCACTGGATGCATTGTCGCTACACCTTTCTTCAAGGGGCTTGCACTGACCTCATGCTCTGGGCCATGTAAAACCTTCTGGCCACAGAGAGCCAGGCACTGCCCCTTTTTCATGCAGAGTAGCACCTCACTTTGGGCCAGATCATGGCCAGCATGCCAATGCAAGGAGTAAGGGGCCATAACGTGTCCCGTGTCTTGCTTCTCACACACAGGGGAATAATAGCCTTGTGCGGACTATGCCCTTTCCTTAGCCCAAGTGGGAAGAAGGGAGAACTTGATGGATCCTTCATTTCCTTTCCCAAGGCATCTGGCAGCGAGAAGCATGTGCTGTGCCAGCTCCAGACCCGTCACGCTTTGCTCCCTTCCCAGAGCAGCAAGGAGACAGGTCTGTCCCAGCGGTAGCTCAGCAGTGGGTGGCTCCTTTCCTGGGGCTGAAGCACGAGGTCTGGTCTAGCTCCCTGTGAGCAGAGCTGAGAAAATCAATGGGACTAATCATGGGGAAAGGTAGCATTCAGCAGGAGCAAAGCTGGCAGCCTCTGCTCTGACATATGGAAAATGCTCTTCTAGCTGGTTGAAGCCTCTTCATCTCAGCCCACCCTCAACCCCCCTTCCACTCCAGAATCTGCCCTCCTTATGCTTATGAAGTAGCTCTTTACCCCTGGCAAGGTCTGGCACCTTCCAACTCACAGTTAATAAGATTTATCTCTCCTATCTTTACCTCTCTAAAAGCTAAACAACTCATCCAAATTGGGGATTTAGCCATCTTCTATGGCCACTAAAATGAAAGCTCTCCTGCCAGAGCTGCATTCTTACTACCTGCCTCAAGTGACTGCTCGAGGATGGTGCATCATCCACTTCTCACACTGGCCTATCAGCTTGCCTCAACAACTATTTAGGAGCTGATTTAAAATTTTTTTGAATAACAAAGACAGAGAAGAGACATTGCCATGGCCTGTTCAGGGTCTTGCTCTGATCTTTGGGACCGGTGAAGTAAAGAAGCAATGCATGAAGGCGACTGGCATCAGTTCTACTCTGCAATCAGAAGCACACCACCTTGGGCTGTGTGGCAGGGAGGGCAATGGGCTCAGCTTGCTGCTGTGGCATTCCACCAACAAGAAAAACTGCCATGACAGAGGGGAGCCGGGCTACTCCAGGACAGGGGGAACTGGGGCTGTCCTTGCTCCCACTGAGTGGAGCAATAATGGAACAAGTTTCAGACAGAGGAGAAGGCAGTGGAGCTCAAGATGTAAAAATGCAAATAGTATCAGAGGTATGTCTTCATCAGCTCACCCTCAAAGACTCCCCTAAGGACTGTGGAGGGAACTTTACTAGAAAGTCTACCAAAAATTCAAGGCCTGGGGGTGGGTTGGCAGGTCTGGGGTTTTTGTTATTATATACACAGTGCAAAAATGTGCTTGACTAATCTAAACCTTGTGTTGCTTTCTTATACTGCTAGAGCAATTATAGCTGAGAAAAAACCCCACACATCACCCAATATGGAAATACGTTTTTTTCATGTTTGACATTTTTACATTTTTACTGACAGGGCAAAGCCTGTGATTTAATCGGTCTCCATTTCCCATAACTTCTGAGAAGGGACTGGCCCCTCTTCCACATTTCTCAAAGGACTTATGATTAGAAAGAAGGCCATGGAAAACCCAAAGGAGCTGACCCAATCTATCATGTAACACTGTTGAATGAGAGAGAGAAAAAAAAAGGAAGAAAAGAAATACTTTCTCCCAAAACTCCTGGTGTGTGCACTGCAGTGCACATAGGGATTGTGAGTCTCTGTGCAGAAATGGGAGGATTTTGAAGAAACAAGGTATTTTTGCTACTTTTTGGGAAGACAAGAAGCTTTTCTGCATTTCTTTTACTGAAGCACATTTCTTCCACATCTCCCTGTTTGTTTTAATGTTCATTGCTCTTTGCAGTAGGAATGTAGGAATGCCACAGCCTTCTGAGAAGGAAGGAAGGAAGGAAGGAAGGAAGGAAGGAAGGAAGGAAGGAAGGAAGGAAGGAAGGAAGGAAGGAAGGAAGGAAGGAAGGAAGGAAGGAAGGAAGGAAGGAAGGAAGGCTCAGCTCTGCTCTTGTCAAAGATGATGGACCCTCCTTAGAGTGTCAAACAAACTGATTTCAGTATATACCAAATGAGACACAAAGTACCAGCATCCTGGCCCAAGAAAAGAGAAGTAGCAGCTGTTTCCTCCACAAAAGGAGGAGAGATGTAGCTGCAAGCAATAAAGAGCAAATAATCAGGTGGTCACAGGGACAATAAGAACTGTAAGCTGAGCACAATTTGTGTCATTGTTCCTGATGAAGCTTTTAGAGCTTGGAAAGAATTAAAGATTAAAAACATTCAAAATAGAAGATATTGATCTTCTCAAATCTGTAATTGTACAATTAACTTCTTCTTTCAGCCCTCCTGGATGCATGCTGGCACTGTCCCCTCATGATGGGAATGGGAGGCTGACACGGGTGACCAGAGGAGATCTCACCCTGTGGAAATATGGCATAAAGTGCTCTGAGCATCTGGGGGCAGCCATAAGTGAGATACACACTTCCTCTGCAGTCAGAAAAGTGACTTCTTGTAAGTGCTCCTAACAGATAAGACCTTGCTTTCAGTGAATTATCACTTTTCCGCATTACTAGGTTGATGTGTTACCTGTGCAAGACCTTTGCCCACAGTAGAAAAGGACATTCTGATGTTAAACTGTAGGTTTGGTTTTCCCCTAGACATTAGCAAAAAAGAGTTTAGATGATTATAAGGACAAAGAGGTGAAAAGACAGATTGTCTCAACCATGCCTGAAAAAAAAGTATCTCTGTGGTGACTTCTGATGTGACACTTCCAAGTCTAAATTCAAATCCTCAAAACCCACACCTTGAACCTGGGACACAAAGAGAACAGAAGGTCCTCCTCAAGTCTCACCAGGAGAACAGGAACAAACCCCAGCTTTCCCCGGGGCTGCCTCTGCTGACCAACCAGAGCCATGCCGAGGTAAACCGAGGGCTGTTCCCAGGGGCAGCTCAGAGGTCTGGCTGCCACTGCAGCACAGGGGGAAACAGAGAGCCGTGGTCAGGAGACCAAGAAAGAGGCAGTAGGAGTCAACCAGACAAGATAAAGACTGGAACAAAAAGTCAGAGTTAGTTATGGGGACAGAGTGAGGAGTAAATAGAGAGGACTGGAGCTGTGTCTTGTTGAAGCTGGCCTGAAGGTTCAGCTTCCTCAGGAGAGGAAGAAGAGGGGCAGGCACTGAGCTCTGCTCTGTGTGACCAGGGACAGGACCTGAGGGAACAGCCTGAGCTGTGTCAGGGGAGGGTTAGGGTGGATATCAGGAAAAGATTCTTCCCCCAGAGGGTGCAGGGGCACAGAACAGGCTCCCCAAGAAATGGTCACGGCCCCAAGGCTTCCAGAGCTCCAGGAGCTCTCTTAGGCACAGGGTGATTCTTGGGGCTGGTGCTGAGCAGGGCCAGGAGCTGGACTTGATCTTTGTGGGTGCCTTCCAATTCAGTATATTCTATGATTCTGTGATCATTAGGAACTAGGAATTTGCTCACAAAGGTGTGGAATGCAGTGGGTAGGTGCCTTGTGAGATCGTAATCAGATTAAAATTACTTGTGATTCAAATTGAAAGTAAAAGGCACTGATGCGCTCAGTGCCTGCAAGTAAAGGGGGGGGTTAGACAAAGTGTGGGAGAATAAACACCTATTCTCTGATTGCACATTCTCATTTCTTCACCTACACATATGCAGGGCTTCCCCTCTGCTGCTGTCACATTTTCAGAAGAAAAATGTCATTATTTTTAAACCAACTCTGTTACAGTAAAAGCCAGCAACACATAGTGCGAGGCCCTGGGAAAACTGTTCTGAGAAGAGCCTCGGTTTTATGGTAAAGCACCAGACAGAGACTTCTATAAAAGGGAGAGCTCCTGGGTCCTCAAGGTTTCCTGTGTCAGATAAGTCATTCAGTGCTTCTGTGCTTCAGTTCCCAGCCGTCGGGAGGGGGTGATTCCACAGTGATTGATCTCACACTCAGTGTCACGGGACTGTGCCAAGGGTGTCTTTTGGAGGTTGGGTTTGAGATTTCAATTCTGCTTGGTCTCTGTTCTTTGTGATCACCTATTTGCCTCATTCAGCACCAAGGGGGGTTCAGGTGAGCACACAGAGCCTCTTGCCCTGTGACTGCCCCTCATACACAGTGCACTTGTTCCTTTCCTGCACCTCCCTGGAGCACCAGATTCACCACTCATGTGCAGAACAAATTCATGGCAAAAGTACCGTGGCTCTGCCTGCTGGTGCTGAACCCCACATACCAAAGGAGATTCCCAATTCTGGAACAGGAGCACATGGAGGGGGAAAGTTCAAGAATTTGGGTACACAGCAGGATAAAGGGTGTGTCTTTAGTCTTGTGTATTTTTACATTGAATCATCACAGTAAAATACAGGAACAGTTTAGGGAGGTGACGTGCAAAAAAAACTTTGAATTTTGGTACCTTGTGATAGCCAAGCAGGCAGGACATGAGGTCATACTAAGGAGACTTGACCTCCTAAATGTGATGTTGACCTGGTTCCTTTTTTGTAAAGTGCTTTCTAAATAGGCTGTATACGATCATTTCATAGCTCCTACCTTTCAGAGCTTGCAACCCTTCCAGTGTTTCAGCTGAGCTTCCCAGCACACATTTCTGCTACTGTCTCATTAAGGCCAGGGAGAAAGAATTATAGAAAGGCCTGGGTTGGAAGGGACTTTAAAAGATCATCTCATTCCAACACCCTGGTGTGGGCAGGGATACCTGCCACTATCCCAGGTTGCTCCAAACCCCATCCAACCTGGCCTTGGACACTTCCAGGGATTGGGCAGCCACAGCTTCTCTGGAAAACCTGTGCCAGGGCCTCATCACCCTCACAGGGAACAATTTCTTCCCAGTATCCAACCTAAACCTATCCTCTGTCAGTTTAAATCCATTCACCCTTGTTCTGTCACCCCAGGCCCTTGTCAAGAGTCTCTCTCCATCTTCCCTGTGGGCTCCCTTCAGGCACTGCAAGGCCACAATAAGATCACCCCAAAGCCTTCTCATCCCCAGGCTGAACAATCCCAATTCCCTCAGCCTTTCCTCTCAGCAGAGCTGCTCCATCCCTCTGATGCCCTTGGTGTCCCTGCTCTGGCCTGGCTCCAGCAGCTCCCTGTCCTTCCTGTGCTGATCTCCAGGAGAAGATGGATGCCATGGATCTGCAGAACAGTTACATCAGGGAACTGTGTGTGATGGGAGAAACCCAACAGGAAGGATATGATCTTGCAGGATATGTTTGTCACACTACTTGAAGTTCTTATGATTACAAGGGGAAAAGCAGCTCTTTCACTCAGACTCCAAGCCTGGGGACTTCCCACTGAATCAGAAGAGCAGTGCAAGCACAAAAGTGTTTCAGAGCACTAAGAAAAGTGCCACTTTCTAAAAGTGATGAGAGATGCAATGAGTGAGCACAGAGCAAAGCTCTCTCAGTTCATTTAAATGTAAGGCTTAGAGCTTAGGAAAGGGGAGGTTTGAACCAAACCTATGGAAAACTCCTGTGGAATTTAAGAGGAAAAAAATTATTACAGATTTTGAAAGCTTATTGGGAATATATGTTCCCCTAAAAAGGTTTGGGGGGTTTTTCATTCGTCTCCTTGAAATCTGTCCTCACATACTTCTGTGGATCCTCCTGGATTCATACCTATTACATTTTCCTAGACTTTTCCATGCAGACATGCAAACTGAAACCACAGAAAATATTTTCATGCACCCTCCACCCTCCAGAGCAAACCCACCACATTCTCACTGACTCCAGCAAGGTGTGACGTGGCAGCCTCCTCAGAGGTGCCAGCCAGCTGCAACAGGCAGAGGCAGCACAACCTGGATGGAGGAAAAGAAACCCAGCTTTTAGGGGGAAATCCTGTGTTCACTCCCTTTTCCCTTCTTTCTTTTGCAGCACAGCACTAAATTGATAGATCCACGAACCTGAGGAAGTTTATAAGCCACTCTGAGCAGACACTGGTGACAATCCTAAATCTAAATCTAAATCTAAATCTAAACCTAAATCTAAATCTAAATCTAAATCTAAATCTAAGTCATCTAAATCTATACTAAGTCATCTAAATCTAAATCTAAGTCTAAATCATCTAAATCTAAATAATCTAAATCTAAATCACCTAAATGAGGTGTCCACAAGCTGGCAGATTCAGCTCTGGTGAAAGTAAATGCATCTCCTATTGGGACCAGAGGAAACTGCTCCCAGTTACATTAATGTTGAATATGGCCCCTTCAGTGACTTATTTTTGATTGTTGGACATTGTTTAAAAAAAAAAAAAGAAACTGGGAAAATGTGCATTCTATCAAATGTTGTGAAACTGTGTGGGCTGGAGAAGGCTCAATTTTTAATAAAGGAAACATTCATTGCATCCCATTTCAAGGACTTCCATTAGATAGAAAGGAGACAGGAAGCTGAAGCTTTGCTCTTGGTAGTTCTCCTTTTGCTACCAAACAGCACTACTTTAAATGAAAAAGTAAAGAAATAAAAGGGAACTGTGTAACTGTGGAGGCCAGAGAGGTTTCCTTACCTTTGCCAAGGTCAAAGCCTGGCATAACATAGAGTGTAAGACTGTTGGGTGCTAAGTTGGCACTGTGGGGATCCTTACTGTGTCCCATTCACAGGAGAAGGTGTCAGACTAGCCTTTTCCAGATGCTCTCAGGTTAATTTTTGAAAGGTTCCTCCTATGGAATGAAAAAAAAAAAAAAAGTATTTTAGAGGCAGATTTAAACAAACCTGAAAATTCAGCATATGCTCAGGCACACCCACAGACTTCAATCCTGTTACAGTCCTATTGCATTTCCAAAGGCATTTCCCACCAGGATGGTAAAAGCCTCTTGAGTTTTAGGTGTCGTTCATTCTTCCTAGCTTCCCTCTGCTCTGCTTCTTCCTTATTGTTTTCATCAGCCTGTCCATCCCAGCCTGATTTGTCATAATTTCATGTTGACATACTGTAGTAAGACAATTGCAGCTGCTCCCTCTGAAGAATGCAAACAGGGATCTGTCATCTCCTCTCCCCTCCTGCCCTCCCCCTCCCGGGAGGGATGGATTTCACCGGGAATGAGGGACCATGGCCACCAAGAAGTGGCCGTGGTCTGTCTGAGCAGAGGGCTGGCAGATGAATCCCCTGTCCCTGAGATCTTTTGGATATCCCAGTTTCTACTTAGGCTAAATGCTCCCCCATTCAAGTGTGTGTGTTTATGCAGCAAGCTCCGGGATGCAAACGGCATTCCTCTTATCATACGGAGAGAGGATATGAGCTCATTCATAAGGAATCCCAGCTCTGGGGTGCCCCACTCACTTAATCCAAGCATCCCTTGCATGCTCCTTCTTCTGAGAGGGTGGAAGAAAAGCAAAGCATAGTGCTATTGGCTTCTAATAAGTGGGATAATATATTTCAGAGAGGAGCTCAGACAGGAGAGGAAATGAACTTGGCTAGACAGTCACTTAAAATATATAAAAAAGGGGGGGGGGAATTTGCAAAACTCATTCCATTATTTCATGTAAATATACTTGACTGGCTTAAGACAGGCTGATACAATCATAAGATACTGAGTAAGACAGATTTAGCAGTGCAGCACCATTTATTAGCCTGCTTGATAAAGAAATGAACAGATTCCAGGCCTGGCCATTGCTGGCTGTCAAAATAAGGAAAAGTCTAAAATGTTTGAGCCTCTGATGCTGGAAAAAGCCCTGGGAGTGTTATAGCACCCAAATGGACTCCCCTCGGTGGATGATCTGCTGGTGTGGCGAGCTTTGAGCATCTGGGCTCAACACATCAGCAATGTCTGTCAGTGTCTGACGGGAGGACATGGTGCTACTGTTTGGGCTCATTCTGAGGACATTAAAAAGCTAGGAATGGTTCAGAAAGGAGCTGCCATGATCCTGAAAACCTGCTGTGAGACCAGAGGTGACTGTCACCATAGGCAAAACAGGAGGGTACCACCTGAGAGGGCTGACAGCCCAGGCTCACACAAGAAGCCTGTGGAATGCAAAGCACACAAATCACCACCCAAGTCTGGAGTCAGAATTCAACCCACGACACACACATTTCAATCGGGATTTTTGTCAGAAAACCATGCTTGAGATGATAGAATCACAGAATATCCTGGGTTGGAAAGGACCTACAAGGATTATCAAGTCCTCCTGGCCCTGCTCAGGACACCCCAACAATCCCACCCTGTGCCTGGGAGTTTTGTCCAAAAGCTCCTGGTGCTCTGGCAGCCTTGGGGCTGTGACCATTCCCTGGGGAGCCTGTTCAGTGCCCCAGCACCCTTTGGGGGAAGAACATTTTCCTGATATCCAATCTAACCCTCCCCTGACACAGCTCCATGCCTTTCCCCATGTTCCCATCTTGCTCCTGCACAGCTCTGTAATCTCTTGTTAGCAGGAACAGGATGATCTCTGTACAGTACTGAGTCAAATTTTTAAAAACAGACAGGTACAGTGAATTAACTTTGTCGACGCATGGGGTTTATCATGGCTCCATGATACTCTTCTGTTTAAATATCCAGCTCCTGGAGAAATGTGGTGACATAAGCAACTCACTCAAATTCTTTCAGTGAAACATTTGTGCTTGCTGTTGATGAGAAATCTTAGAAATGTAACAGGAGATGAATGAAAACTGAAAAATGTGAACAGAACTTGAACTACTTCCTAAATCTCATTTTTCAGCCACTCCCGTAAATATTTGCAACCTGAACTTTTGGCACTGGCAATATTTCTTATGTTTTAAAGTGTAGGGTGCAGATCACAGCTTGACAAAATAAATGCAAATTTACTGGCAGAAATATGCCAAATTTAAGACTTGCTGTTTTGTAAGTGGTTTATAATTCTCAAAAATTAATTTTAAAAACTTTTTTTTTAAAATCTCATGATTCTATGGAGCTGTCTCCATTTTTTACTAAAGCTTTCAGCCACATGACACCTGATAAAATTGTTATTAAAGAATTTGAAGGGAAAACAAATTGAAAATTAGGATGACTGCAGATTTTTTAAAATCTTTATTGATATTTCAATTCTGCATACTGTTTTCAAGACCTAATCTTGAATTAATTGAAAGGAGCCCCATTGTCAGAAGAATTTGGTTTTTCAGCTGTGAATGTTCAGCACACAGAAAACCAAGTCCCTCTGAGGTATCACATTATGAACAGCTGGAAGCGAGGCACAGAAGTTGACCAGTTGAAAAACTCTGACCCATAATGAATTGTTGTTATACTCTTTGAAGTGCAGAGGGCTGAATATATTGATCCTGTATGGCTTTTTCTATGTATGCAGCTCCTTCAGTTCAAGCCAGGTTTAAATCCAAAAGGATTCCACATGTCTGGAGACATGTCTTTGTAACTTCAGCTCTGAGGCAGAAAATGCCTGTGGTGGTAGATGCCTTTTCCTGGAGGTATTACCGTCAGTATTTGTGAAGTACTCAAGGGACAGGGATGTGACAGGCAACCACAGGAAGGTGGCAATTGTCTCTCCTCACAGCAGGGTTCAGATGTGGATGATGAGTTACAGGGCTGCACACTGACCCTGAGGATAAAACAAAAAGCAGGACCCTTAGGGTTGGAAAAGACCCCCAAGATCAGCAGCTCCAACCTCTGGCCTCTCACCACCTTGACATCCAGCCCAAAACACTGAGTGCAATGTCCTGACATTTCCTGAACACCTCCAGGGGTGGGGACTCATGAGAAAATCCTGCCTGTCTGCCCACTGAACTAGCATGTAGGGATGGAACTGGAGGTTCTTGTCTCTAGTCGCTTCCCAGCCCTCCGTGTGCCTGCACTCAGCCACAACAGCATTGCTTTCCCCATAAAGCCTGTGGCTTATATGTGGCTGGGAAAATCTACTTCCTCCTTTAAAAATAATACATATACTGATAAAATGAGCATTTCTCCTCTTCATTTAAAAAAGTAGCCTTTAGTGTTCTCATTTTCATTTTTTAAAAAGTAAGGCTCACTCAAAGAAACATCCCCTTTGGTTTGGAAGGAAAAACTCATAAGCTTTCTAGACACAAATGTTGTACCCAACCTTGTACAGAATTAATAAGCTCTGTCAAATACATAAAAAAAAGAAATCCACTATTTCCTTGATAAGCACTGGTACACAAAATTGCATGCCTATTTCTTTCCATTTTTATTCAGTTGACTTGTAAAGGCTCACAGCCACTTCTGTGAATGAGGAGAAAGAGCAGTGCATCCATTTTACAGATGTGCAGCAAGATTAATCAGATTTACTCAAGGACACACAAGAAGTCTGTGCAACATCTGGGAAGAAAACCCCAAGTCCTAGTCATATGCTCTAGCCACAGAATGATCCTTACTCTTGGAAAAGCAGAGGGGTGCTTTTGTGGAAAACAATGAGTTGTAAAGCCTGAGGAAAATAAACTCTCCCAGGCTTTTTCTTAAGTAGGGCTGAAGAAAGATTTTGGCGTGGAGGGCTGCTTGTAGGGACGTTTAAATGCGGGTTTTGGTCCTATTTGTAGCCTGGCTTGCTTTAGTAAATAAATATGTACATATGTTTAGGTGGGTTTGGATAAACCTCCACCAGTGAAAGAGTCCTTCACAAAACCAGTGGAGCAGAGAGGAGCCCAGCTCCCCCCACCCGCTTGCATGCGACTCCACGCCTGTGCCACCCCACTGATGTCAGAAATGCTAAATTCTTTCATCGTTGTTTGAAACAAGACCTCCATTATAAGCCAAATTTTGACTCCCTCTCTAGAGGAAAAATAATCAGCCTGAACTTTCACAGGCCTGATATTAACTCAGGGTAGAATGTCCTTTTAGGAAACTGGAGGCTGACTGAAAAGAGTGTTCAAGAGATTTGGGGTGAGGGAAGCAGGGGGTGGGGGTGATAAGGAAATATACAAAATTGAGCTGCTTTTTTAGTTTCCTAGTTTACTGTTTAGGGAAAACAAGCTTTTAGTCAGGAATAGCCAGGGGGACTAGGCAAGTTTTCTTTTCCTCATGATATCATGAGATGCACACACTGAGCAAGCAACCCCCGGAGCAGCAACATGGGGTAGAAAGTGGCTCTGGAGAAGCTGGAACAGCCTGCACGAACTTTGAGACTTTAACACTGTTTTGACTGAAAAATTCAGGTGGTGAAGCACCCCTGAAGTCCGTAGTCCAACCCCTTGTTCACAGCAGGGCTAATTCCAAAGCTAGCTGAGATCCCACAAGGCCTTATCCAGTCAAGCTTGGACATTTTCCAAGCATGAGTATCCCTCATCTTCCTCGGCTCCTGCTTCTGTGCTGCACCACCACACAGGGAAGAATTTTTCCCAATCAAAAATCAGAATTTTTCTGGTTGCAACATGAGCCACTTGCCTCTGGTTCCTTCTCCATGCACCTCTGAGGAGAATCCAGCTCTGCCTTTTCTAAATTTCCCCTTTAGCCAGAAGTCTGCACCAACCCACCTGAGTCTTGTCCAGGTAGAACAAACCCAGAGCCTTAGCCTCCCTTCATACAGAAACACAGATTGAGGTTGAGGTTGGAAGGGACCACACCGAGTTATTTGGTCTCACAACTCTGCTCAAGGAAGGCTATTCCAGAGCCCATGGCACAGGATTTCTGGGAAGCAGCTCTGGTGAAAAGGACCTGGGGGTCCTGGTGGACAGCAGGCTCTCCATGAGCCAGCAGTGCCCTGGAGGACAAGAAGGCCAATGGAATCTCGGGGTGCACTGGGAAGAGCAGTGCCAGCAGGTCAGGGAGTGATCCTGCTCCTCTGCCCAGCCCTGGGAGGCACATCTGGAGAGCTGTGTCCAGTCCTGGGCTCCTCAGCACAGGAGGGACAGGGAGCTCCTGGAGCGGGGCCAGCAGAAGCTGCAGAGATGATTTAGGGCCCGGAGCATCTCTGACAGGGAAAGGCTGAGGGAGCTGGGGCTGTCCAGCCTTGAGAGGAGCCCCAGCTGAGAGGGGCCTCAGCCCTGGGTGTCCCTGTGAGCAGGGAGGGCTCCAAGCAGGGCCCGGGCTCTGCTCCGGGGGGGCCCAGCAATGGCACCAGTGGAACGGGCAGGGACTGATCCCAGGAGGTTCCACCTGGACATGAGGCAGAACTTCTGTCCTGGGCAGTGACCAGGACAGAACAGATTGTCCTGAGAGGGTGTGGAGTCTTTCTCACTGGGGATATTCCAGAACCATCTAGACACAATCCTGTGCTCTGTGATGGCCCTGCTGGAGCAGGGAGGTGGGACCAGATGACCCTCTGTGGTTCCTTCTAACCTGACCCATCCTATGATCCCTCCTTCCTTTCCTGGCATCTCCACAGCCACCAGAGATTCCCAGCTCCAGAGGCAGACACTGGTGTTTTGAGTATGTGAGGTATCTGAAGTGCTCATTCAAGAATTTTTCCAGGTAATGGGCACAGTTTCCAGCTCGTCCAGTTCCATTGTGGTCCACTAAAGACCTCAGCTTTTCCTCAGCGTCTGCACAGAAAGTGCAGTGAACAGTCGAGACAGCACAGCTGAAGTGGGCATTTGCACAGCTCTGGGAACTGGCTGCTCCACACCAGAGGAGAGGACTGGGGGATTGAGGGTTGAAGTTGTGTCAGACAACAGCCCAGTGATACCACATTATCTACATGATCCAGCCTGGAGGGAGTTATGGCGAATAAAGGTGGCCATGTTCATAGAATTATAGAATCACAGAATATGCTGAGTTGGAAGGACTGTCAAACCCAACTCCTGGCACTGCACAGACAACCCAACAATCCCACCCTGTGCCTGACAGCACTGTCCAAATGCTCCTGGAGCTCAGGCAGTCTTGGGGCCTTGACCATTCCCTGGGCAGCCTGTGTGTCCCCACCACCCTCTGGGGGAAGAACCTTCTCCTGGTATCCAGCCTAACCCTCCTCTGAGCCAGCTTGCTCATGTTGTTCAGTTCCTCCTCACAGCAGCAGGGTGAAAGGAAAGGGAGGCATGATCAAGATGTCCATGGATGACAGTCAGGCCTTCCTGACAGAATGACATTCTGGACTCATTCATAGCTGGAATAATGACTGACTTCATAGGAGCTGTCTGGTCCTGGATCTTAGAAGACAAGGAATTTAATGTCTTTTTTTGTGGCGCTTTTCCCCTCTATAATACAGGCTGTAGGCTCTGACTGTAGGTGAGGACTCGGGCTTTGATGTCTTCTAGAATCCTCTGCTTTTCTTAAATAATTCAAGCAAATGTTATTAACACAAGTTTTTGCAAGGAAATTGAAACCTAAGTTATGTCTGGTATGTGGTAGAGATAATCAGAGGAATACTAAAGCAACAAATGACAAATTTTGTCTTCCACGCATCTTTGCCTGACTCTCCAGCATTTTGCTGTCTAATCTGTCCTGCACAGGACCTCTGCCAAATATCTGGGTGGCTTCATGGTGCCATTTTTGAAAAAAAAAAAAAAACAAAAACAAAACAAAAACAAAACAAAAAAAAAACCCCAAACCACAAACTTGTCAGGGGAATATTTTTCCATTTCTTTCAAAAATACAACATTCCCTCCCCCTAAAAGACACAGCAGCTAAGTTCTAAGCCCAGTGGCAAACTGAAGACCTGATGTGCTGAGGCAGATGATGAAAGAAGTCAGAGCTTGCTACTGCTGAAAACAGGAAATTTCCAGACCACCAGCAGAGCCTGTGTAATTTTCTGCCATGTCCAGAATACCCACTGACACCAGGCTTCTTAAAGCATGATTTGATTCAGGTAGAAAATCTATTTTGCTTTTACCTTCTGACAGACAACACTGGTAATATTTTTGTCCTCCTGAGGTTTATCTAGTAATTATCCCTGGTAATTAAAGAAACTTGTCTTTCCAAGGAATAGGTCCTCTAAAATCTCTACTGTTTCATAAGCTTTTTAAAAACTCTTTTTGAAACCTTTTCTTTAATAAACAAAAACGTTGCTGACATGACCTTAAAGAAGCACTAGCATTTGTACAGAGCAAATCCATACATCAGCTGCATGCCTTCAGCATCCATGAGTAATGAGGCATCTCCAGCTCCACAATAAGAGTTTGATGCCAGACACCACTGTCATGTATTTTCTCGCTCTCAAATATATGCATCTGTGTGTGAGAAAACCCCACCTTCAAATATGGTATGTCTTTTTAGAGACATTTTCACATGAGAGAGGGAGGCTGAGGTAATCTTATTATCACCAAAACATTGTAAAAACAGCAGAGCATTGGAGAACTTTAATCCTTTTCTAAATTATGGACTGAGAACATTACAATCGTGCTGGGCACAAAGGCAGAGCTGTAACTTGACAGGCTTGTATAATTTACAGCCTCCATAGTAAAAGAGGTGTTTTTATTAAATGACTGCCTGAATTTCTACAGCCACTTCAGACTGATGATACTGGGGAGGCTTGCATTCTGCTGCCATCATTCAAATCCCTCCCTTTCACCACAAGAATATGGCTGGGATTCCAGTCCAAACCCCATATCCAGTTATTTATCTATTACTTCTCGTCAATTCAGAGGTGAGGCTATTTGTGCTGGTACCTCACTTCACACACCTTAAATAGCTTTTGTTTCTCATTTTATAAAGCTTTCCTTTATCAAATAAGCATAAAACATTAACTAAACAATAGCCAAAATCCATTTATCACCAGGAAAATGCCCCTTGCATAGAAGGCCTGTGTTTTATGGTCATGTATTCAAATTTCTGTTTAAACTAAACTAAAATCTGACAAAGAGCTGATGCTTTTTTACTGACTGCAGTAAAGTATCTAACATTATTTTTCCCTTCTGTACTGTACAGAAAAGGAGAGCACTTGTACAGTGAAATACTTTTATCAGACTCCACTAAGGAATATTTTTGCACTGATAAAATAAGAGAAGGCAAATAGGGAAAGCGACTTCAATCTCAACATTGCTGTGCAGACTCTAGAAGGATGTTTACACTGCTGGAATGAAAACAATTCATAACCAAGCTTTTAACTTAAAATAAGTAATATAAATATTTATCAGAGTAGTGTTTTAAGGCCTGTATTACTAAACTATTCCTGTATTATATTGGGAGTGACAGCTATTGTTAAAATTGAAATGCTTTCATAGCAGAAAATTAACTGAAATCCATTTAGCCAGCATGGAATTTTGCATTAGTATCCATTTACTAGGCTTAGAAAACTCAGGTCAGAATTACGGACAGATAGACCTTATCCTGGGAATGTGTTTTGTCTTAGCTTGACCTCTTCTGTGGATCCCACTGATATTTAGTAGAGTGTCTACATCCTTTCCTCTTTTAAGGCAGGTCCTTGAGGATGAATTCTGAATATCATTCCACAGTACATAAGCAGCTGCTGAGCCTGGGAATGCCACCACTGACTCCAAATGCAAGCAGATACACAACTAAATTTTCCTAAATGCTCTTCCCTGAGGGAGAGGCGCAGCCTTCAAACCCTTGCAATGCCAAGGCTTCATGGTCACCTTTGGATATCCATCCTCACTCTCAGGAAGCAGCATATGGCCTTTCTTAAGCACCTTTGACTTACATCAACAGTCTTTAAAGTTAATTTTTTAATCTGCCTGCCTAGCGCTCTGTTGAAGGAACCTGAGGTGGAGCAGAACAGCTCCAGCCCAAATTCACAAGTGAAAATGCATCAATTCACATAGACACTCTCTCCTCCCCTCCCACAGCTACCCGCTAGACACACCTCCCACACACTGCTGTGGGGACCTGAACCCTGCTCAGAAAGCCAGTGGTGCTCCATTATTTGTTTGGAAGAATCAATTAATTCCCTTTCCACCTTCCCAGCTCTCCCAAGACAGCCCCACATGCCTTGCCTAGAGCTACTGCTGCCATCTCCACACCCATGGCAGCTCCCACTGTGTCAACACCAAGGTCCAAAGAATCACAGAACCATTAAAGTTGGAAAAAATCAAAAAGGTCATCAATTCCAAACATTAACCCAGAACCCACCATGTTCACTACTAAAACATGTCCCCAAGTGCCACATCCACACATTTTTGAACACTTCCGGGGACAGTGATCCCACCACTTCCCCAGGCAACCTGTTCCAGTGCCTAACAAGCCTTTCAGTAAAGAATTTTTTCCTAATACCCAATCTAAACCTCTACTGGTACAACTTGGGGTCATTTATTCTTGTCCTGTCACCGGTTGCCTGGGAGCAGAGCCTGACCCCCACATGGCTGCACCCTCATGTCAAGGAGTTGTGGAGAGTGAGAAGGTCCCCACTGAGCCTCCTTTTCTCCAGGTTCAGCACCCCACTGCAGCTCCCTCCCATAGGATTTGTGCTCCAGACTCTTCACCAGCTCTCTGCCCAGCTGAGAAACCTTTAAACCACATCAGCCTTAAATCTGCCCCATTCGATGTGCAAACCTTTATTAAGTTGGTTTTCTTCCTCCAGTTCCACTAAGTCTGCTGCAGGAGTAAATTGTACTCAGAAATGTTGTTTTGGGAACAGGGGATTGAGGAAGAGACATGTCAGAGAAAAAAAAAAAGGGTGTTTTGCCAGAAAAGGCACAGATCAGAATGAAGAACACACCTCCAAAGGGTTCCAGATCAATGCTTCTGCATCTACAGCACCAGCAGCACCAGCAAGAAATGACTGCTGTGAAACCCAAGGTTTACCAGTTAAAGATGGGTGCAGTTATGCCTATCCCTGTCAGCAAGAGCTGTGTGCACTCCCACAGTGTGTGTGATATGCTCAACAACTCAATAACACAAGGTTGGTGTTGCTCAGTTACACCATGGATAATGGCTGCAAGTGCAAGGAAATCCAATTTCAGTTTTAAATCAACTGTTAAACCATAAAAACTCAGCATCCAGGAAGATTACCTTTTAAAATTGACTATATATTTCTATATAGATGTAGTCCACCAAAAAAAAAAAAAATCCATGTGTAGATGCATGTATGAATTTAAACCCAGAAGGGGTTGAATTTCACACGGCATCTGATTTCAAAGATTTTCTAAGAGCCTTAAAAGAAGAAAGAAAAAAACCTCAAAAAATCCAAACTGCAAAACAAATGTCAAAGGGCATTAAAAATAAGCTTACATGAAATCTCACACCAATTGACCACCTAGATTAACCAAGGAATTTATGTTCCACTTTCATGACATCATTATAGCTTCAGAGTAATTTCAAGGTGCTGCTTTCATGTATTTGAACAGAGGGAGCTGGATTTGCCCACAGAAAGCCACATTCTTGATTGCTTTTCCAGGTGGCAACTCAGATATTGTGTCCGACTGTGTTCCAACTTTCAGCGGACTTTTAGGACTCTTTCTATATTTGAGAGCTCTGATGTTTAATAAAAGTTGACAATTTTGCTTCATTTACTGTTATTGTCACACCTGAGCATTTCATGATGGTTAATGAAGTACAAAAAAAAAAAGTATGGAGAATTATAAAAATCAGGTTGGAAATTCTTTAAAACACATTTTTTCAGACAAAGGACTAAGAGCCCAAGAGAAGTCTGGACTTTGCCAACCTTTCAGAAGTCTGATTAGGCATCCAGAGCTATTAATTAAAAAAAAAAATCCACTATCCATATGATTTTGGGAAGGGGAAAAATCAACTGATTTTGTTGCTTTGTGTCTCACCCATGAAAAATAAGAATTGTTATATTTGTCACTCAAGTTTCATCTTTTTAGTCCTCTTAATGTGTATGTTGTTCAGAATGAGGATTTTTCTCTCCATCTCTAATAGTTATGAATCTAGTAATAATTACTAATAATGAGAAGATGGTTCTGTAATCACCATGCCCTCAGTAGGAAGAGTGAGGGACAAATTAATCCAGGCTAGAAACAAGACTGTTATCAGTGCAAGGAAAGATGGCAAAGCTGCAGTGAATGCTGTGGATCCATTTCCTGCTCTTTGATATCCCAACAGTTGGGGTTTATGTGGAGATAAGTAATTTTTGAGTCAACCACAACAAACTCCACTGCACACTTTAGTTCTTTCTGGGTGAAATGTCTGTTGTACTCGAAGTGGACTCAACTGCACAGAATATCCTGAGCTGGAAGGGGCCCATGAGGATCATCAAGTCCAACTCCTGACTTCACACAGGACAGTTTAAAAATTAACCTGTGTATCAAAGAATGTTGTCCAAGCGCTCCTTGCACACCATGAGGCTTGGTGCCACTTCCCTGGGCAGCTTTCACTGCCAGATCACCTTCTCAGGGAAGAACATTTCCCTGACAACCAGCCTGAACCTCCCCTAATGCAGCTTTAAGCCAGTCCCTTGCACCAGAGAGAAAAGATCAGCACAGCCCTCTCCTCCCCATGTCATAAAGAGGACAAAGGATAAGGCTCATCTGAATTTGTAGCTGTTCAAAGACAGTTCAGATATGTTATATGGAGGAAGATGTGCACTGCTTAGTTTACATCTTAATACTGGATGTTACTAATTTTTCTGACTCAGACTTGTAGCTGCTGCCACACTGTTTTTTACCATGATTCTCTAAGTCAGCCTATACAGAAACTGAGTAGGTTTGGGATTGCTGGTCATATAGGTAACCTGACAGTGGGGAAAGCCATGTTTTAAAGAAAAATTTAAGGAAGAAATTTAAGGTAGCTGGCCTACCCTGCCCTGTAAGATCTTTGTACTTTTATCATTCTTTCACTTTCCCCACTGTTAAGGTGGTAGAAGTAGAGGTTGGGATAAAGCATTCATAGAAAGTATTTTGCAGTCAGATTTGATGTCTCAGGCTGGCACAGACACATTGATTTCATGATCAATATCTCTAACCAGAGAAAAGAAATCCCCATGTCTCTCCAAATCTTTCTGTTTCTTTCTGGAGCAGAAAGAAAAGTTAAGTCCAGCACACCAGGCCACTCCTGATCCCACTGCACATGGGAGCTGTAGCCACCAAGTGCTTCCGCCGCGGCAGAGTGTCAAATGTTGAGTTTTTAATGACACCTACTGCACACAAAGAGCCATGGAAACTGCCCTGGGCCATCCAGCACACACACAGACTGTGCACAAGTGCCTCTTACCCCCTGGGTGCTGGGAAAGGGCAGCAGGACACATCTCTCCTCACAGCTGTGGCGCAGCTTCAGTGCCACTCAGTCTGGCCCCACAGGCATTTCGCTGGGTGTAAAACACCAGCATGGATGCATGGATTCATTTTCATTTTTAATGCCAGCAGTATGTTGCCTTCAGGAGCCAAAGTGCAATAGAAAATTAATCCAGGTTTAAGCAGCAAAGAGGACTGCAATGGACAACAGACTGTTAATAACAGCCCCAAAAGGCAGGGGCAGGGCAGGCCTGGCCCTTACCTGGGATGTGCCGGCCGCAGTCTGTCCTTCCTCTCCTTCCAGCCACAAGCTCAAGGCAAGCACCTGATCGGCCAAATGCTTTGGGGTTTTCCACAGGCCATCAGGGCTGTTCAAAGGTTAACTGGGCTCATTAAAGCCCGTAATTTCACAGCTCACATGCAGAGGTGCTTCATTAAACTGTCCCAGGAAAGCCCTCAGGACCAGCATAGGCTGGAGGCAGGGAAAGGCCTCGGCCTACTTGCCAAGGTCTATGTGCCACAAGCTCTGGAGCTCAGCTGACCTCCCAAGGAGCTAATCCGGGGGAGAGAGGACACACATGACCTAAAGTGCTGCCAAAGTAGTGTATCTGCCGCAACTGAACAGCTTCCTGCCACGTCAGGCCTTGGTGCTGGCTCTCTTCCTGACACAGGAGTTTCACCACTGGCACAGGAGAAGACTGAAAGGGCATCCAATCAAAACATCCAAGTATCTTGCACATGGGTTTTGAGATGGTGCCAGGATCTTTTCTGTGGTGCCCAGGGACAGGATGAAGAGCAACGGACATAAACTAAACACAAGAAGTTCCACCTCAGTGTGAAGAAGAACTTCTGTACACTATGGGTGTCAAAGCCCTGGAACAGCTGCCCTGGGAGGGCCTGGAGTCTCCCTCTCTGAGGCCATTCCAAACCCAACTGGACATGCACCTGTGTCACCTGCTCCACGTGTCTGTAGATAGAACATAATGTCAGGCAGAATCATAAAGTTTCAGATCAGTTGTTGTCTTGCTTTCTCTGAAATTCCTGCAGGTGCTGGTTGATCACTGAGAAGGAAAAAGAAAACCAACAAAGGTTAAAATACATTTACCTTAGTGATGGCAAAGAACAGGGGAAAATCATGCTGGAAATCCAGTGGTTTATCCCTGGGGACTCTGCTTTGCTAATGCACCAAACTGGAGATGAAGAAGAAACTAGTTTAGACAACAGAGCTTTGGATCTGCTGCATAAACATCTCAATCTAGTAAAAGTGTAGAGGAAGTGCAGTAAAAATTCTACAAATGTATTTTCTATATAAACCTACAAGCATCCATGAGTTCTTAAGATTATGAAGTATATATCCCCAAAATGAGATGAAGAAGTATAGCTCTATTTATAGCCAGGCTACAGTGACTTTTCCCAGAAAATATCTATTGGTTGAGCAGTGCAATCCCCCGTGAAAGGCAAACTTAGGCTACAAGGTATTGATTGTGTATCAGCTTTAACCCAGTAGCCAACAGTGTATTTGTCCAGGTGCGGCTTTTAGGGGTTGGTACTCAAAAAATATCAAGACATGTTTCCTTTTGAGCTGGGTCAGTACCCACCAGCCCTTTTCAGAGTGGTGCCTGAATGCTGCTTTGTGGGAAGTGACAGTGGAGGAGCTCACAATCTTCTTCATCACTACAGGCCACCCATCCCTGGTGTCCTGCCACCTTGCTTAAAGGGAAAACTCCACTACGTAGCTGGAATTCCCAGTCTGAGAAATTCCAGCCTCAGGATTGCAACTCTGCTTCCCAGGAAGCAAACATGCTCCACAGTTTCATGTGGAGTCTCTGCCAGTCAAAGTATCTGGGGCCATCTCAAAATCACACTCACCTGAAACACAGCACTGCTGGAAAGCCTGCTGCAAAGTTTAAGACAGTTTTGAAAATCTCAGCAAGATTTATTCCCCCCCTTACTCCCCCCCCGGAATAAAAGAAATATTTTGTGGTCATTGAACTGCTCTCAAGTTGATGCAATGCAAGTAGCTCTGTTGGAATACCCACACACATGGAGAAAATTCATGGTACAAAATGCCAGATGTATGATCATTTGGTTTGCATTGTTTTCTCTCCCAGATGGTTTTATATCACACCCCTGACCCCGATTTAAAAGGCAACAAAAATTTAGCTTTAAAAAATTAATTTATTATTTTCAAACTCTCATTTTACTGCTTGGATTGCTTTTGGTTGTGGTAGCTCCTTGTTAAAGTTCATTCTCTCCTTCCATACAAACTTTTCTGTTCCTCAGCACCTGCAGTACTGCACATTCACCCTTTCAATTCAAACACATGTATCTTCATTATGGGCTCACAAGGATGTCCTTCCTCCCACTGCAGTGGCCCTTTTCCTAAACAGCCCTTTTAAGTGAGGGATAACTCAGAGCCTGGTCACTCCAACACATCTACTTCCAAAGAATTATGGAATGACTTGGGTTGGAAGGGACCTTAAAGATCATCAAATTCCAATCCCTGCTGTGGGCAAGGACACCTTCCACTATCCCAGGTTGTTCAGAGCCCCATCGAGCCTGGCCTTGGACACTTTCAGGGATGAGGCAACCACAGCTTCTTTGGAAGACCTGTGCCAGGGCCTCACCACCCTCACGAGGAACAATTTCTTCCTAATATCCAATCCAAACCTATTCTCCATCAGCGTGAAAGTTCCTGTCACTGTTGTTCCCACTGAAAAGGTCCTTTCAGACAGCAGAAGGCTTCTGTGAGGTCTCCACACAACCTTCTCTTCTCCAGGCTGAACTTTCTCAGCCTGTTTGTATAGGGGAAATGTTCCAGTCCCCTTATCAATTTTGTGACCTCCTCTGGACTGGCTCCAGCAGTTCCCTGTCCTTCCTGTGGTGGGTCCAGGGCTGGATGCAGCCCTGCAGGGGAGTCTTAGCAGAGTGGGGCAGAATCCCCCCTCCCCTGCTGCACTGGGGCCTTGGATGAGATATCCAGGGTTTTCCAAGGGATTTTTAGGTGTAAGAGTTTAAACAGCAGACTATCAGCCTATCCAACACTGATGGCTGATTCATTTCAGACCATTAGTGAGACACCCAAATGTCCAAGAAATCCATGATTTTGTTTGCTTTCCTCTGACTGCTTAAGAGTTGGTGCCTAGTCTTTTCAAAGTGCCCTTTGGACCACGGACTAAGGATGACACCATGTGAAAGCACTCCCAGTCACGGCTGATTTGGCAGGGAACTGTTTCATCTGGTTATGCATCATGGAACACACCCTTCCCAGTAGCATTCCTCCTTCCCAGGACAGCTCAGCATAAAACAGGGTGGCCCCCTCATGCCATAAGCCCAGCTTCTATCCAAAATACAGCATGGAAACAAAAATGGTGTGGTGTGATGGGGTGGTACATCTTTAGATATCTCCAGGGTAAGTGAATCATGAGGAACAGGCAGCAAGAAGTTCAGAAAACTGGGTTTTGCCAGATAATTTTGATTAATTTGCGGATGGATTACACAATTAGGGGGTGAAGGGAATACAAGAGGCTACAATATGCTTGAATTTTACCAAAATATTTGATCTTGTGTCCTATGAAACCAACAGCAGAGAAATTAGTCCAAATTGGCTTGAGAAAAAAACAAACCAAAACAACTAACATGTGGGCAGCAAACAGGCTGGAACAACAGAAACAAAGGGAATTGACAAAAAACAATGAATCATATTGGAAAGGCTTTGTTTGTTTCATTCCTGAGGTGTGAAAATGACCAGTGTTAGTTCCGGTGTTATTAAATTGCATTCAAGAATGGATGAATGATCTGTGCATGAATGAAAGTTACAGCTGATAATAAATTGGGAATAAATACAAACACAAGTTAAAAAAAAAAAAAAAGGCAGAGGTATTTGGGAGTTTCCAGAAGGACCTGGAAAATAAGGGATGGAAGAACAATCAGGTGGGGATCTGGAATAGAGCAGCAAAAACTGAGGAGGATAACAGTCTTGAAGTGGTGAGTTAAAAGCAGACCTCATCCCAGGGGTGCAATTCAGAAAAATCCCTGAGCAGGTGCTTAACTTCAGGCATGTAAATTGCTACTGAGTCACTGAGAATGAAACTCAGCCTGTTAAAAGCTGTGCTGAACTGACACCAGATTGCTCAGCACCTTGACTGAGCCCATCTATTCCCCACATCTCTCCACAAATTTCCCCCATGATGCATCCTTGATCTACTTTGGACTCATGGATGCACCAAGGGCTCTTATGGAAACATATCCAGCAGCTCTGTGTAGATTCTACTCGCACAAAAGTATTTTGGAAGCCCAAATTCAGCTCAGCTTCAAACAGAGAGGAGACAGAAAATTCCACATTTCTCCATGGATGAAAATTACAGCAGCAATGGTAAAGTTCTTCAGAACAGTCCCGAGCATTTGGTTTCTACTCAGATTTTTTTTTTTTTTGACAGATGGGTCACCCAAACTCAATATAAAGTCTCACTGAAAGAGTTTATTCAAAGAGAAAAATGGCACTATTTTATTTAAGAATGAGACTGGGCCTTTTCTGGAGTTTTCCTATACAGGATTTCAGAGAAACTGAAACCAGCTTAGAAAAGAACTCAACATTTTAAAGGATTGCTATTTTCTAATGAAAACTGTCCGATCTATCCTTCTCTCCTTGTATTCATCCTTTTATCTTTGTGATAACAAATACTGATATCGTATTACTGATATGATTGTCTGCATTCCTGGTACAAGAAAGTCTCATTTTTTATTCTTGCCAGCAATTCCCGTGCTACCTTCTGGGACTTTGATGATCCTTGTGGGTCCTTTCTAGCTCAGAATATTCTGATACTCAGTGCATACTGCTCCTACTGCTCTCCAAGACACTTGCAAATAGCCTTTCCCTTTCCATCTAATCAGAAACTTCCCCTCCTGCTCTGCTTGACAGTGAAAACTCTTTATTCATCACCTTTTTCTGAATATTTCTGCTGGGTCAATCCTTTGTGGGAAGAAATAAACCAACAAAACACCACAAAACAACAAACACAACAAAACACACAAACAAACAAAACCAACAAACCAGAAAGTTGGGAAGTTTTTGGTGAAGAATCACTTTTAAGGAACAACTTTTTACAAAAGTAAAACTCCCTGTTAGTGCAGGAGCTGACCATCCCAGCAAGGTCCTTGATCTATCCACTTTCCCATGACACAGTTCTCCCATGCCTTACTGGGGGAATGTTCATGAAGGATTTTCTTATGCAGTGCTGAAAAATCTCCTGAGTTCTGATGGGTTGTTGGAAATAAATGGTGGATGAAGCCCTTTGAGCTCAGTACCTTTGCGCAGTGGTCTGAGATTTGCAGAGGACTTGCCTCGGGGACGAGGACGATCCCTTCTAATCCCATGCTAGTTTTTAGAGCAAAATTTTTGTTTTTATTGTTTTGTTTTGGTTTTATTGTTTACAAAGTACTGTCCCCATTAGTGAGTTTTTATAGATAGTAATAATTCCTCAGTGCAAAATATTAAGCCACTGTGTGAACAATCCCTTCAAGACACATTGTTTTAAGTCTTTAGCTAAAAGCCTTTATTGCAGTTGGGTCTGATACTGTGTTCCTTCTCCTCAGCTCCTGGGTTTGCTCATATTACTGCCAGATTTCTTAATTCCCCCTTGTGCCAGCTGAGATGGTGCAGTATCTCTGGGCCAGTACCACACTGCAGCCTGTCAAAATGTGATGGGAGATGGCCCTGAAGCCTCCCTGACTTAAACTGCAGCTGTCATTTTCCATCAGTCCCCACTGCTGGAGCTTAGCTCCTACTGGCACAGCACCCTAGGCACAGTTTAAGCCCTGCTTTTGCCTGCAGGTCTCCACTTTTCACACAACTGACACATTTTACTCTTTCCCCCTTCTCCCCCCCCCCCCCCCCCCCCCCCCCCCGAAAAAGCTTCCTCTTGTTCCTCTGACTTTTTTTCTCTGGCCCTGTTCCTTCTGTGCCTGAGGTCCCTTATGCTTCCTTCCCCTCCCTCACACCCCATCCACGCTTCCACCACGGTATTAAGCCATAATTACTAGAAACCGAAAACAAAAAGCTTCTAAGGAACCCCTTCCTCCATTCTCGGTGTCAGATGAAGCATATTTCAATAAGTTAGGGTAAGCAATATGTTCCCAGCATGAGACCCCACTCTTAGGATGACACTTCATCCACACTGCCTGGAGACCTCTGTCCCTGTGGGGCTGGAAACCACAGCCCAGGCTCCCATTGTGTGCCTGGCCACACAGGCAGCAGGACAATGAGGGGCAGCAGGTGGGGCTGCAGTGGAGGGCAGGGAGCCCAGGGAAGAGATGAGCTGGGACAATCCAGCATGCTGAGCAGCAATCACAGGACACCGGGGGCATCGCCACTGCCAAGTCTGTGGACGGGCCGAGGGAGACAAGAGCAGCATGGAAAGGTTTGCAGGATGGTGAAGAGGCTCAGCACCTTCCTGTGCAAAGATTAGTACAAGGAAATGGGCACATTTGTTGGAAAGCGTCAAAAGTGGACCAGTTGTATCCCAAATACCACTTATCCCTTCACGATTCTCTTCCTCAACCCATTCAGTTACAGGTTCTGAACAGAAGAAGATAGAGAATATTTTTTCCAGAGCAGAAACTGAGAGACTGGCTTTGTTGCAGTTCATACGAGAGCTAACTCACCCAGACTATTGCATTTTTACCAGCTGACCACAGGATGAACCTTCCACAAATCTGACTCCTCTCCACAAGGCCGTAGTGCTCACAGGCCTGCCCCAATAGAGCAGTGTGTCTGGGCAGGGTGACATTTACCCAGGGCAGGCCATGCTGTCTAAAGCTGTTAAAAATCATGTCATGCTTTCGCTCTGCCCTTCTACCACCTGTAGGAGGGAGAATGCCGTGGAAGCCTTCACAGATTTCACCACAGGTGTGTAATACAGGCTGCCCTCAGAGAAGTGGAGACGAGCCTGGGTCTCCTTGCTGGCACATGGACAGTTTCCTCAGGTGTCTGACTGTGCCCAAACACAAATCAATGGCCCTAACTTTTAACCTTGCAGTGCTTCACCTAAGACAAGAGACAGATGAAGCAAAGTGGGAAAACAAATAGACATAGCTGAGCCAGTTCAGCCTAAGGATACACCTAACCCTGTATTTTGTCTCCAGCTATTCTCAGATTTCTTTTATTGTTTTCTTTTTGTGATCCAGTGTCAGGCATGGGTTTGGTGCTTCCCCTGCCTCTCCCCGTGTTCACCCCAGAGCCCACCCCTGGCAGTGTCCCAAGCAGCTGTGACACAGGGAGGCTGAGCAGAGCTGGCCATAACTCTTCTATCCTTCCTTGTCCATCTGTCTGTATTTGTCTCCCCCATCCTGAGCCCACACTCCACACACAAATGTCCATGCTGGCAAAGCCCCTTGGCAGAGGGGGCAAAGGGCGGCCAGCTCCGTGCCAAAGCCATCGTTGAACACCCCGGCCTCTCCTTTCCCTGCTTAGAAAACCCTCCTGTACTTTGCTTGGGGTGAGCTGGCCAGAGAATTCTCTGTGATGCCCCTTCCCATTACACCAGGATCTGTCTCTGTCCTTGTCCCACTGTGTGGAAGAATGGACACTGGATGGTGGCAGCCAAATGGGTCAGTCACTGCCGATTTGCAAATGGTTTTTTTTCATGTAAGTGGAACAATTCCTTGAAGAATGGAAAATGAAGCTAAGGACACAGGAAAAACAAATAAAGCTGCTCTCCCTAGGGTCCTCAGGCAGAACCCAAAGGAAATGTGAGAGAGCTGCAGGAACTGGACAAATGTACATTCAACTTCCCCACACACGCTCCCGTTCCCATCCCCTCGGGACACAATGGCAGCCACTGTGCCCAGCTGGGCCCAGCAGCTGAACAGCTGGCAAAATGCAGAGTCCAGCCTCAGAGCAGGGCTGAGATGGACATCCATCCAGAGAAGTGGATCCGCTTCCCTCGGAGGCAGAGGGAAGCTCTGGGATTTGCACGTGCCCCATCTAGAACTCCCGGGAAAGGCCAGATCTGCCCTGAAGCTCTAAAAACAGGGGCTCCCCTCAGAGGGCCACGTCCAAGTCAAATGGCAAATATAAAGGCAAGCATTAGGCTGGTAGATAGCACTTCCCTTTCTGTCACATGAAAGATGAGTCCATTAGGGAACATCCTCTCTGGAGCCTGTAGGGAAAAGCTTGGAGGCTCACAGATAAAACAGCTTGAGTTATGTCTTCCTTGGCTTTCAGTGAGGACAAGTACAAGGATTTCCATTGTCCACACCGTTAGCAACATTGCATCGTCCAAAAGACCTTGTTCATTTATCAGTTTCCTTTAAAATCTTTTGTTCACAAGCCTGCTTGTGTGTGAACACAGGAAAAAAAAAATACAGCTCTATCTAGTATCAGCCTGCAGCTGTTCACTGACAGAAGGACTCAAAAGCTACAGATATGAACATGGGAAAATCCACCCAAAGCAGAAGGAAGACACAGTAAGCAACAGCTGCATGACAAGAATATGCTGTTTCTGTAGTGTGAGGGGGAAAAAAAAAGCTACAGTTACAGCAAGCATCAGAAAGTTGTCTGCAAACATTTTAATTGCTATTCAGCTTGGAAGATAAACCAAATTATCTCTACTTCTAACTTTTGCTTGGTTTCTGAGACTCTTCTGGACATATGTGCTCTGATTACCAGCAGGGTTTGGAAATTCCAAGCCAACTTTGAACCATCTTATAAGTGCTGGTGTCAGCAGATTTCAATCTGACTTTCACAGGAAAAAGGACATAATGAAAAAAAAAAAACCAACCCCAAACCTCTGTCCCCCAAACTTGCTGCGTCCTCTCAAAACCCTACATATAACATTTTGATTATTCATAACAGGGTTTTGTGTGGGATAGAGCAGATGGTTTTTATGCCACTTTAAACCAAACAGATCCTAGGAACAGGAGTTTTCTAAGTGCGTTCTCAGGACATAGCTCCTCCCTTGAGTGCCTCCTTCCTGAGACCCCCACAGCCAGAAACAGAGATTAGTAGCGGCTTTCACAGCTCTCCAGGAGTTCCAACTTATGTTTCTGTTTGCATCCCACCCTTGCAGGCTGTCTACTTTATAATTTACCACCTCAGGGATAAATAACTATTAAAATACATAGCAAAGCGATTGTGTAATGTTTGTAAAAATAATCACGCTTTACTTGAGATGTGCAAGAAAATCTATAGAGCCAAATAATGCAACAGCACAGCCTATCTGCACTTGCCTGCTTCTGGTTCTTCACTGTCTTCTGTCAGCCCTTTCCAAATCCTCTTAGGAGGACCTTTTTTCACTCCTGGGCAGGGTGTTGCCACATCAAATTGAAGCCTTTCCTCTTTAGCTCCCCTTCACAGGTACCTGACTCATCAAAAAGGGTTCTCTTTTGCAGAGGTGTGTTCCCTTCTTGATTTTTTTACCTTCCCAGGCTTTCTTTGCAAATTGCTTCTTAGCCCTGCTTCTAAGGGAATGCTTGTGCCTCAATTCCCAGAGAATCTGCATAACCTGACCTTCTCCAGGATGGAGCAATTCCTTTGTTATCTGAAGATAACAAGCCCATTCAGGTGCCAACAGTCTCTAATAGTCCATCTATTCATAGACAGAGAAATCAGTTCCCCTCCCTTCTTTCCAGTGCAACATTTGTGAGATAGGGAACAAGAGAAGGTGGTGCTAGGACACAAATGTGGATACCATCTGTAAAACGAACCTTACTCTCTGATGAGCGAGGTGTTTCTGTCCAGGAACTGCTGGGACACTGGAAAAGGACTGCCACTGCACGATGTGCCATGGTGCTTATGTAAGATGTTGCTCTACAGCACAGAGCCTCAGATATTTGTAAAACACAAATGGTGCTTTCCTGACCTGTGGGAAGCCTCTGAGGATGGTGATTGGCATCAATGAATCTTATCAATAAAAATTTGAAACCCAAAAAAGGAACAGTTAATGTCTGGGCATGAGAACCCACTCAGGCAAATGGGCTCCCAGCCCAGCCAGCAGACAATACCTCGGGAAGAGCTGAAGGACAGGACGAGAAGCTACCAATATCACTCCAGGAACCTGCTCCAGGTTATTGCAATGTCAGGATGAGGTGAAAGCCCAGGTGAGAGTTTCAGCACACAGAGAAATCAGATAACAGCACAACAGAGTTTTGCTTGGGGTACAGATTTGCACCACAAGGGATGAAGAAAGACCAAGAATGGAGCCAAGGGAGGAGACAGTGAAGGAGATCTGGAGGTTTCAATAAAGGAGAGCAGTGTGGGACATGTGTTAGTGATTTTTTTCAGTTACTAAGGCAGTTTAGTTCCATTCACCAATAAAAGCCACACTACAGAATCCTGCATGCTACACCCTGAGTTATGTATATGGAGTTATGCCAGTGGCCAGCAAGCACTCACCACTGCTTCCTTCTGCTTTTCAGATACTCAGGAGACTTGAAGAGGATGGACAAGAATTACAGCCAGGCAAACTCTGACCAGGCACAGGGATTCTTAACAAAGAAACAGAAGTTCTTAACCCTTCTTAACAAAGGTCTTTTATGAGGTTCTTCCACCTGACGCTGGTGCAGCACTGAGGCATTACCGAGAGAGAGATTGTAGGATCTTCATCCTTGAGTATTTTGGCTGCACAAGGCCCTGAGCAGCCTAAACCTGGACTAGATGACTTCCAACCTAACTCTTTATAAGAGCAATGTTTCCCTCAGACCTGGTATATTTACTTGCTGTAAAACTTCTGGAAGGCAGCATAAGGTCCTGCATGGAAGCTGTGTCTGCCTGTTAACTCCAACTCCAGATTCAGGGAAAACAGCAGTGGAGCAAGAGGGTTTCTTAGCTGAGAGTAAAAAGCCAAATGCTACCAAGGTGAGGTAGCAGAGCTGCAGAGAGGGGCGGACATTTCCTCGGACACCCCTGAGGAGACGCAGCCCTTGACAAATCGCTCACCATTGCCCAGCTGCTGCTAAAGTGTTCTGCCCCTGTGGAGTGATGGAAGAGCTTTGGGAGCTCTCCAGAGGCAGCAGCAGTGGATTTCACAGAGACCTGTGAGAATTTCTTTCTATTTCACCAGGAGGGCAGCTATCACTTCACCAGCCTTCCCGTCTCTGCCCAAATGACCCTGTCATTCACATCAGGAGCTTTGCCCAGACCAAACAAGAACCTCCTCAGACTTTGGATGGAACTCAGACAAAGCAGACATGACTTTGACCATGCCTAGCAAGACACCTCAGTCAGCCAAAACCTGACTGTATGTAAATGCTGGGAGCTGAAGTCTGAAATATCTGAGGGCTGAGCTTGGAACAAAGATGTTTGTCACCCACCTGCACAAAGGGACAGTCCCTGAGCTCCTGTTTGCCCA
The DNA here is from genome assembly GCF_029207755.1 of Chamaea fasciata. NCBI lineage: Eukaryota > Metazoa > Chordata > Aves > Passeriformes > Sylviidae > Chamaea > Chamaea fasciata. Next base: position 55,521,829 of record NW_027094090.1, on the reverse strand, counting down.
TCACTTACCAAAATGCCCAGCAAAACCTCACCACAGGCAGCAGTGCTGAGCAGAAGGATTTGGGGAAGCCAGGGATGCTGAGGAGCTCATGGGTGAGAGAGTTTTCTCACTGCCCACACTGTCTGCACTCTCAAGAAAGCCATTTATTCAAAAGCCATGTGGCACCTGGTCAGTGACTGAAGGCTCTGGCTGTAAGTGCCACTGTGAAAAGGGGCAACACCTTTCAAAATGTTTCAATGTGACCACTATAAAATGCATCGTTTTGGAGCATACTAGTGCTGGAACACTCCATTATAGGACTAAAGTGCTCCATTCCCAAAAGAGAAGGAGAGAAAAAAGAAGCAATTGACAGCACTGTATTCAGGTGGTCATTAATATTATATGCAATGTAGTATTTTAGGCTATTAATATTTTAAAAGTAATTAATTTTCCCAGGTGTTGGTGTAATCAACACAGAGCCAAGTAGTAAAATATCCTGACTGTTTATCCATGGGAATAGCTTTTAATTCAGCAGCTTTGGTGGAGGAGATTACAAGTAAAATAGTTTACCTCAGTAGAGAGAATTTATTTACAGTTTTATTTTATGATACTATTGTTTTGGGGGTTTTATGTGTTTTTCTCTTTGTCAGGCAATAAAAGTTTATTCTGTTTGTTTGTCTGATCATGTTAAAAAGACAAAAATCAACACATCTAGAGTTCCATTGTCCCTGGAATGCAAAGGGGATATCCAAAATACTGGTTGAGAGCCTTATATTTCTTTATGAACAATTTTGATGCTTTCACAGAGGTAACAAGACAAGCCATTCTTCCCTTTAAAAATCCACCTGTTTTCAGAATTTGGATGTGCTCTACACATCTGCACACCATGAGAGGTCCAGCTTATCCCCATCCCACAGTCATTCACGTGGATTCCAAACCAAAATCCCACCCTGATGAAGCTCCATATAAAATATCTCGCTCTTTGTCAGGCAAGACATGCCTCATGTTTCAGCAAACTGTTCAGTGTGGGACCCTGTGTCAGGATAATTCTTTCACTGCAGATTAACAGAATCATTGCACTTACCTTTCAAATACAGCTGCTCTCCTGGGAGTAAATACCATGATTATTTAGCAGTTCACAGCACTGTTAAGACAACTAAAATATGCCCTTCCCAAATCCCCATAAAAGGAGCAATTTCTTCTTAACATCTTCCTTTCCTATTCCTTGTTTTTATAAACTTGGGCATGCTACACATGTGTATGAAATGTAAAATATTTGCCTCAGTGTAGAGAGAAAGCAACTAAAATGGAATTGAAGCAGAACCACCTGACAGACCACAGAGAGAAGACTGAGCATTGCTTTTGAAGGAAGGAAGCTATGTCACAGCAAGATGCTCTGAAAATTGGTGATCAGCTGCAGGTTTGGGGACAGAAAGTCTTTTATTGGTAACTCTCAACAGTCTAAAAAGAAAAAAATCTTGTGCATTTAATGTTGAAGCCATTCTTGAACTAAGGACCGATACTAACATGCCAGCAGGTAGGGAATGCAAGAGGTTAACAGCAAAGCCATTTTAAGCAGAAAAGGAAGCTGATTCATAGGCAGTGAGGAGAAAAGAAAAAAAAAGGAGAGGGAGGGGGATTGTCACCTTCAGATTCTATCATATCATTAAATGATGAAGTAGGTATCAGTGGTTCATACCTGTAATTCATCAGAATTGTGCTTGCTCTTTCAAATATCTGCACCAAAAGAAAAGAAAAAAGAACAAACCAACCAAAAAACTCAAACCCAAGAAAAGAATGATGGCATTTCTGTACAGTTCTGCATGTCAGGGTAAAAAATGTCACTTTCCATTGACATTTCTCCCTGGCGCGTGGGAGGCACCTGTTCCCTGCTCCTTGTCCGAGTAAACGAACGCAGCCTTATCACCCTGCTCCCCCAGGAGAGGAGAGCGGCGGCTGCAAAGGACACAGCACCCCTGCCAGATAAGGCAGTAATGTCAGCCTGGGAATTCTTTGGGCTAAATGTGATGAATTTATCGAGTCTTCCAGCACAAAACATCAATCCCAGGTACATGACCATCCTTGTACCTTTTTTTTTCACTCCTTTCCGAACTCACCTAATAAAGAAATCTGACTGGAGTCGTGCACTCTTTGCACAAACAAAGTTTCTAACTACTGCTCTGAAAAAAGTTTAAACTATGGAATGAGAAAGATTAAAGGAGAAACTTTACACAAAACAGCAAGGAGCAATTCATTAAAAATATATTAACCAATCACACAGAATCCATTAGTTAATGCTGTTAGCTATTGAGCCTGCATAAAATCACCCTTTAAAGGTGAGAATAGTTTTATTACAGGGTATGTTTCAGCTGCTCAGTACTTACATTGTCTGATATGGTTTAATCATAAAGTTGCCACCACACAGTTATTTGAAGTTGAAAACTACCTGTATTATTAAGATACTCCTTGAAAATACATGGATGATACACAGAAGATCCTGTGCTATTTGCATCCTTTCCCAGTTTTTCATCAAAAACTAGAGGAAATAAAAGATAATTTTAATCATGTTTTTCCTGTTGAATGCACAGCATGGAATTATGCAATTTACCTTTGAACTGTGAAAATATCAGATAAATTTAAAAAAAAAAAAAAAAAAAAAAAAAAAGAAAACCCAAAACAAACAAAACCAAAAACCCAAACCACCAAACTAGACTGCTTCCAGTAAACTGAGGCTGGAATAATTTTATTTCAGATCTATTGCGCATTTTATTATTCATGGTGTTTGTTTGCTTTCGGGGCTTTCCTCAGCTTGGACAGTGGAAACACATTCATCTGTTCCTTTTTTGGCTTCCAGTCGGTTTCACTTTCAGATTCTCATGTTTCACACTCCAGTCTTCAGGTTTCAAGCACTGCAAAGGAATACTTATTCCATTTAAACAAACAAAAACCCGCGGCCGCCGGGCGCACTCACACCGTGTCTATTGCTCTGCAAAGCTTGAGCCCATTCTGTCCCCTGAAGCATCTTCCTGATGGTTGTCTGATATTTGCTGGGAAAAGAAATTAAATAAATAGGAGTGATGACGAATTTAGGATTTATTAAAAAAATAAGTGCTTTGCAGCGCTCTCCAACGGAGCCCCATAAAATATCATTACATATTATCGATTACACCATAACCGCACGTCGGGTTCGTGATGAGCAGCCGTGACACAGGACTTGGTGCCCTGCAGAAGTGTCCCAACACCTAAATAATGCCGGCGGTCTTGCCACCCGGCGGCTGTGGTGGGGTTGGGAGCAGCACAGCCCCCTTCCCTCGGAGCTGCAGGGCTGGGAAGGAGGAGCGGCTGTCCCGGGAGCGCGGTTCCCCCGCGGCCGCGGCGGCAGCGGCAGCTCCGCGGGAGCGCCCGCCCGGGGCTGCGCGCACATCCCCGCGATGTTTGATTTAATCATTTATGCTTTGAATGGGTGAGGCAGCTCAGCAAAAGAAGGGGAGCGAGTGCGAAAAGGGTGGGGTTTGCTGTTGTACTATTTTTTGTTATTATTTTTTGCTCTTTTTTGGGGAGGGGAGGTGGGGTGGTTTTTTGTGGTTTTGTTTTTGTTTTGGGGTTTTTTTTCCTTCTTTTTTTTCCGGAGGAAGGGTGGTATTTAACATATGGCACTCGGTAATCTCTACACGGAGGCTGTTAAAACATCTGCTGCCTCCAAACGCATGCGGCAGCGCCCGTGGGCACGGGGACAAGGCGAAGGGGCAGCTCGGGCACGCTGGCTTCCGCGGCCGCGGGTCCCTGGCTCCCTGCCCGCCGGCCGCGCTTCCCAGGGACGGTGTTTCCCCGCTGGAAACGGGCACCGAGCAATTAAAGCCGTCGCACCGCGAGAAGGTGTTTTGGTTGGGGTTTTTTGCTGTTGTTGTTTGGTTCGGTTTGTTGTTTTTTTCTTGTTTTTGTTTTGGTTTTTTTGCGCGACGTTGCTGCAGATCAGCGGCACCTCCGCGTGCAGAACTGGCACGCTTCCGTTTATTATTGATTTAGGGAGGTGTTTTTTTGGTTTTTTTTTTTCCCCTAACGGGACATCCCCATCACACGCCCAGCGCCGTGGGCCGCCCGCGGTGCCCTCGGCTGCTCTCCCGGCTGCCGCCCCATCGCGGGGTGCGGGGGCCCCCGCATCCCTTCCCCGCCGTGCCCCAGACATCACCCGACTTCGGAAAGTCGCTGCCGGACAATCGGGACACCCGTTGTCCTCCCCCCCGAAACCCACATAAATCACAATCGCTGCATTGTAGGGCTACAAAGCCAGACGGGAGCGCTTATGAATTTAAGTTTGGAGAAGGAAAACGTGCGCTGACACAACACGCTCCCTGTTCGCAGGAGCAGCCAGGAAGGGGAAATGAATGGTGGAAGTTAAAGAGCCTTTCATTGCGGAGCGCGCCGCAGCGGGACCCTCTCGCCGCCCTCGCCGTGCGCCGGGGGGTGCCCCCTCCTCGCCGCCCCTCCAACGCGAGCCTTGCCGGGCTCAGCTCTGCCCGGGTCCCGGTAAGCCGCAGCTCGGCTCCCGGGGCCACACACGATGCCCGGCAGCTCCCCACGTCTCGGCTGCGCCCGGAGGCTGCGCGCTCCGCGGACGGGACGAAGGGGTGCGCGGGGATGAGTTTGTGGGGAAATGCTGCTCTCAGCTGTCCCCACAGCTGGGGATGAAGGCGGGCGACACTCCCGTTGGCTTTTTGCTGCGCAAGTAGCCCTTTGCTCCGACGGGCGGGTTCGCTGCGGGGCAGTATCCCAGCCAGCTTTTCCTGGGGCAGCCCGGCTGCACGACTCCGGCGAGAGTCGGCAAGGCTGTTCCCACCCCTCCCATCCGCTCTGATGCAGAAGGGGGAGCGCTGGCGTGGGAGGGGCCGCCGGTGCCCACTCGCGGGCAACGACGGCCGCCCGCCCGCTTTGCCCCCGGTGCCGGCAGAGCCCGTGCGGCTGCCGGGACCGGCGGTGAGCTCAGGTGAGGTGGGCTCCCTCTCGCCGCATCCCTCCGCGGTTACTCTCGATGCCCGGGCATCATGCGCCCTTAAAATATAATCTGCCCGGTAACAATCAGCGCGCAGCGGCGAGAGCCCCAGAGCTATTGGCTATGCAAATAGCGGGAGGGGAAGCGGCGCCCCAAAGTCCCCGCTCGCACTTTTAAGGCGGTATTTCCGTGCCCGCCACCCCCGGCCCACCCTCCGCGCCGGCCGCGGCCGGGGGGCTGAGGGGCGGCCGCTGCGGAGACCCCGCGCCCCGCGGGGCTGCGGCCGCTCCGAGCCCGCCCCGGTAGCGCCTTCCCCTTCGGGAGCCTCCGCTCTGCCGCAGCCTGCAGAGACTTCGAAAAGTTGTCACATTTTGCAGGCGGGGAGCGACTGCCGGCGAAGTGCGAGCAGGGTGGAAATCACCCTGTGTGGGACATAACTCCTCTCACCTCCCCCCTCCTCCCCAGCCAACCTTTCTCCCTCCTCCCTCCCTCCCTCCTTCCTCTGCTCCGTTTCCTAGAAAGTTGTATCATTGTGGCCATGCAGCGCTAAGACGGTTCGCCTGCTCAAAACACGAATGTGTGCCGGAGGAAGTAGCGTGGTGGTTGTGAGATTTCACCCCGAAGACGCCGCGGAACCCCCACCCCTCATGGGTTTTTGGGGGGCTTTGCTGTTAGCGGGGAGCTCTGTCCCCCTCCGGCTGCAGGTTTAAGGGGGCGCCGGAGCAGGGAGAGCGAGGCATGGATCTGGCACCCTGCTATGCCAGGGAATTTCATACTTCGCCCCAATCGTCTAGGTGGGTACCGAGGGGAGCCCACAGCTCCTTGCAATAAGAAAAGGAGAGGGAAATTGATCGGGAGCGGGCTCCCTCAGAAGGCAAATGTGGAGCGGTTTTAATTTGGTTGCTGGAAGGAAGCAAAAGAGAAGCTGTCATTTGTGTCTGTGTGTCCCTATACGAGGGCCTCCTGGTTCCTTGTTAGCTTATAGAGAGAGGGAAAAAAAAAAAAAAGCGTTTGATGTTACGTCTGACCAGCTGCTGTTCTCCATAATAACAAGAGAGAACTGCCTGCCCTGGCGAGTTGCGTCACTTCGCTTCAACTTTAGGCTAGAAATCAAGAGAGGGAGAGACAAGTTTCAAGAGAGGCAGGAGCGAGCTGGAAAGCCCTGCCGTCTTCCTCCCACCCACCTACCCCTCCTCCTTTACCCCTCTCCTTTCCCCACCCCCTTCCCCCCCTCCAAAAAAAAAAAAAAAAAGAAAAAAAAGAAAAAAAAAAAAGGAAAAACCTTTCCCATCAGAGAAAGAGGGAGACCTCTTTGGAAACATGGAGCTGCTGTGCTGCGAGGTGGATCCCATGAGGAGAGCTCTGCCTGACCCGAACTTGCTCTACGATGACCGCGTTTTGCACAACTTACTAACTATAGAGGAAAGGTATCTGCCCCAATGCTCCTACTTCAAGTGCGTCCAGAAGGACATCCAGCCCTTCATGAGGAGGATGGTGGCCACTTGGATGCTGGAGGTTCGTACACCCCGGCCCCTCGGAGCGGGGGAAGGCAGAGCGGCCGCGGGCAGCACCCCGGCCCCTCTCCCCCTGCAGCCCCTCGCTCTTCTCATCACCGGGTGGCTCCTTCTTGTCGATCCCCTGTCCTCCTTGTCCCCCTCCGGAGCTCAGCCGGTGCGGGAAGGGGCGCGGGGGACACCGGCAGTCCGCGGGGGAAGTCGCCCCTTCCGGGGGGCTCCGGGAGCGGGGTGCAGGAGAGGAAGCGCGGCGTGCTGGGGTGGGGGGGAGAGTTGGAAAAGTCATTTGCAATTAAAAGCAAAGAAAATCCGCCTCCGGGAGCGCTTGTGATTGAGGCATTCCTGGGAAAAGGAAGCAGCGCTCGGAGCAGGGCGAGGGTCGGGGGGTGCCCTGTGTGCCTCGCGTTCTGCCCGGCGAGGGTTCTGTGCCCACGTATGCAGTGGGGAGGACATGCCTTTTTCTCGCCATGTTGCGCTGCATGCGGACTCCGCTCGCAGAGCCGAGCCCGGCTGTCCCCGCTCCTTTCCGGGGGGCTCGGGAGTGCCCCCCGCCCCCGCGGAACGGGACCCCCGGTGTGTCGGGGCCGTGGGGCAGGCGCCGAACCCCCTGTTCGCCCCGAGGCTTCAGGCGCAGCGGTAGCGGGCCCGGAGCCCCGCAGGCTTGCCTGCCTTGCGCTGGCCCCACCAGCCATCCTTTTGCCCCTTCGGATCTCCTTTGGGGGGTACCTTTACCGAGCCAAACCCTGTGGGTTGGAAAGCCCAGACTCCCTGCTTGGTTTTCATGTGCGAATTGTGCTTTTTCTCCGCGGCTTCGATTTTTGGTAAATTTTTAAAAGAATTTTGCTGCTCGTTGCCTGCTAAAAAGATCCAGGCGGCTCGGGCTCTCTCTCCACCCCACCTCGCCCTCGCTATGTCTCTCGTCCTTCCCCCCCACGCGGGATTGGGGGCGCAGGGCTGGGGGACACCCCGCGGGGGAATTTTTACAATTGTCGGAAACGATCGGGGATCGTCCCGGGATGCCACCAGCCCCAAAACCGGGACCGCCGGGGAAGTTTTGATATTTTTTATCGATTTTTTGAAAATATGACGAAATAAAAAAGAAAAATTGGGTCGCAAAAAAAAAAAAAAAAAAAAGTCTGAGGCTGCTCGCTTGCTGCTGGATGGGGCTTTTCGGCTCTCCCACACAGTGTCTTGAATTCATTTCTTACTGAATGAACTAAAGGAATGTGAAAGCCGATTGACAGCCTTCCCAGCCTCTCCACAGATCTCCCCCTCCCCCAAAATTTAGCTCCCCGGGAAACAAAAATAGCAGGAGCAAAAGCAAGGGAAGTAGTGGTCTGTTTGGTGGGTTCACTCATTTATTCATTTTTTCCTTCTTGTCTCTTTCTCGCTTCCCACCCCCGTCTGCCCCCCGACTGCCCCATCGTTCTCTCCCCACGCTCCTCACTTGCAGGTCTGCGAAGAGCAGAAGTGCGAAGAAGAAGTTTTCCCTCTGGCCATGAATTACTTGGACAGATTCTTAGCTGTGGTGCCCACTCGGAAGTGCCATCTGCAGCTGCTGGGGGCGGTGTGCATGTTCCTGGCCTCCAAGCTGAAAGAGACAATCCCCCTCACAGCCGAGAAGCTGTGCATATACACGGACAATTCCATCAAACCCCAAGAGCTGCTGGTAAGCAGCCCCATTCCTCCCTCCTCTCCGGCACAGCACCTTTCTCTCGCTGGCAGAGCACCCAGCACTTCGCCACCCAACCCCTGCCTTTTAGAGAAAAACCCCACGCTTTTCCCGCGTTTCTGTACGGCCAGAAAGTGTCGGGGTTCAACGCTGAGGGCGGGGGACACCCGCGGGAACATCCCTGTCCTCCGAAGCCGCCTGGCAGTGCCGTGCGGCGCTGCGGCCGCTATCCGCCTCGTGCGGGGGCACGGCGCTGCCAGGGGTTCCGGGGTTGGCGGTGCCGGGGGTGGGTCCGTCCCCGCCGTGTCCCCACTGTCCCCACGGGGGACCTCGCCGGGCGCACGTGCGCGGGCGGGCGGCGCGGCGGCGCCACCTGGCGGCAGACATGCGGCGGTGCGGAAGCCGAGGCCGGGGCCGGGGGGGCCCGGGATGCTCGAGGGAGGCCCGGGATGCTCGGCCGTGCCTGAGAGGCAGCAGCACCAGTTGATGCCCAGGGAGTTTCACCTGAACACGAGGAAGAACTTCTTCATTGTGCAGTGACCGAGCACTGAACAGATTGTCCAGAGAGGGTGTGGAGTCTCCTCACTGGGGATATTCCAGAATTGTCTGGACCCAGTCTTGTGCCCTGTTCTCTGGGATGCTCCCTGCTGGAGCGGGGAGGTGGCACGAGGTGCCCCACTGTGGTCCCTTCCAGCCTCACCCATCCTGTGTGATACGGCTCAGTTAAACCACCCTGTGTCTCCTGCGTCTCTCAGTTCAGATGCAGTGGAAGCAGAAGCAAATTGATAATTACTGAAGGAAATAAATGACGTATACATCATGATGTGGAGCACTGAACCTGCACCAGGGCCCCTTGGTGACATGGATGCTAGGTCAGAGACATGGCTGTAACCATCTGAGTTGCAAGGAGAACTTTTCCTATGAATCACTGGGAATTCCCCGGGGCGGGGGGGGGGGGGGGGGTGGAGTTGGTAGCTTGTGCTTCCACAGGGTTAAAGAGCCGTGCCCTCAAAGCCTGCCTGGCTGTCAGGCCCGCGACGTGTCCTGTTGGTGGCACAGATGGCAGGGGAAGTGCCATGGTCCTCATGTGCAAATATGCAGAGCGATGTCCCTACCTTCTTGTGCCACGTGGATTTAAGCATGTGTTTAAAGTGCTTCCTTGTATTTGGTCCTCTGGGTTGACTGTTCTCTCTCAAAACCTGTCACATCAGTAATGCCAGGAAGAGCAGGCCTTAGTTCACATAATCGCTGTTATATTCCAACATTTTATAGGTTTTCTCGAGAAATTGAAAAACCTCTCTGGTTTCTGCAGCCTTTTGCATATATGTAGAGATTTTTCAGGCCATGGAGGGCTCTGTCATAATTCAGCAGGAATGTCTGTAGGATAGTAACTTGCTCTTAAAGTGGGCATCTATTCAGGGAAACGACTGCAGAAATGGCATTGTGGGGTCCATGTTTATGGTTTCTCAGCAACGCTGGTTGACGTCTCCGTGGCTGCAAAATTAAAGGACTTTTTTTTTTTTTCTGACTTGCCAGCTCTGTGAGCTCAGCTGAGGCTCCCCACCACGCTGGGCTCCATCAGGCATCATCAGGACTCAGGAATCAGTGTGTGGAATTTAGTTAATAGCTAATAGTTGATGGATGAGACAAATGCGAGTCGGAGGCCTGAGTTTTGCTCGCTCTGTGGGGCACTGTAATGCGTTCAGAACTGGTTTAAATGTTGAAACATGCAAGTCATGCACCCCATGGCTGGATCTGGCAGTTGGGTGCTGTTTGCACATGGAATCCCATTCTAGGGAATGGCCGGTAGTTACGTACACGCCCAAGTTTTCCTTTGATTGCAGTGGGAGTTTTGGGCGTGCAAAGAATCTGGGAATGGCTCCTACATGATTTACTGGCAGATAATTTACACAGGCTACGCTTTGGCTGTGTTGTGTGCATTTCCTTTCTGCAGAGCCTGTCTTGGAGTAGTTTAAGCACCATCAGATTTATCTGCAGACCTTTGGAGTACAGTTTTGAGAGGGAATACCATGAAGCCAACTTCCCCAGTTTTGAAAAAAGGAATGTATATCTAGGTTATTTTTGTGCACGGTTGTCCCTAGGGCTTTAAATGGCTATAAAGTAAGGACTATAGCCGTTTAAAAGAAGTTATTAGGAAAGGACTACAGTGACCTTGGCAATATCTAATTGCAGGCTAAACTTTCTGGGTGGGCATTCAGCACTGGATTTAAAAAAAAAAAAAAAAAAAATTAAAACCTTGGCAGGAGCTGCCAGGTCTCATTATTTTCAGTAGAGCCTGACATTTCTGGTGTTCAAAAAAAAAAAAAAAAGAATATAAAGTCAACAACTTCAAAGCAGTAGAGGCGTATGAAAAAAAGGGTTTGAGCAAAAGTTATAAAAGATAAAGTTATAATAAAAAATTAGCAGAGGTTTTTCGCAGGCTTGCTTATGGCTTTTCTTCTGTTTTGCTCTCCCTGTCCCCCCTCTGCAGGAATGGGAGCTGGTGGTGCTGGGGAAGTTGAAGTGGAACCTTGCAGCCGTCACCCCACATGATTTCATTGAACACATCCTAAGGAAGGTGCCTCTCCCTAAAGACAAGTTGCTTTTGATCCGGAAGCATGCACAAACTTTCATCGCCCTTTGTGCCACAGGTAGGCTCAGCTGCTCTGGCTGCTGCTGCTGCTCATAGTGTGGTCAGAAGTGCAGACTTGTTCCTGGTGGTGTTTCTATCCCCTCCATCCTTACGTGATGTGGGAAGAGGAGCTAAAATCCCATGGGACTGTTTGCAAAGGGTGTTGCAAATCTGGCCCCAAAACTGTGCATTGGACAGAATTCTTGCAGTAGTGACCCACAGTGTAGCTGATGTGTGTGGTGCTTTTGCAGTGAAGTCTTGTAAGGCTGGATTAGACCATCCTGGGTTTTATTTTGCCCATTCACTGCTTCTTTTAGAGGGCCATGGATCATTTGTAAGGACAGCTCAAAATACAGAAGCTGTTACGGCAATTAGCCCAAAATGTATTGAGCTAATGCATTGCGTGAATGTGTTCATAAGCTTTTCATTAACTGGACTCTGTCCAGATAAAAGGTAAAATTGTGTGTTTTAGCATTTATGTGATACTACCACATTCCTGAAGCACAGGGAATGACAGTTTAAGAAGAAATTATTTCTTTTTCCTAAAAACATTTGGATTCTTTCCTAGCTTCACCCCAAGAAAGCAGTGAAACTACTGTGTTTCATAGGGAACCATTGCACACCCAGTTTGTCATTTGGCTGAACACAGTTTCTGAAGATTTAGATAAGAATAATTGCCTTTGTGGAAGAGAGGCTTTTTAATTTTGAACTGTCTGCAAAACACTGGTTTTTGTTTGTGTGTTATTTTGTTGTTTGGGTTTTTCTTTCCTCAGTTACTTTTACAAAGTTAGTGTACTCTGAATTTTCATCCAAAGGGTTAATGGTAAGACTACTTTTTAGAAGCTAGACCTGGACTAGATAAATAGCATGCAGTGTTTTCCAGAGTCATTATCAAGAAGTGGATGGGTTAGTGTTTGAATTCACCAGTTTGACATACCTGGTCCTTTGTGATAGGAACTGCTTTGCCTGTGTGTTTGCAGAGGGGAAGGGAACACTGGATGCAACTTTTGGGTTTGAACACCTTCTTCCTGGTATTTAAGACATAGTGAGTGCTTTTACAATGCTGGCCAATTCTTCCTAGCTCAGTTGACCTGTTTTAGAGATTTGTTAGAGGGCTGTGTTAGGGTAATTGATTTTTTGGTTGCCATGATGCTCAGACTTACTCTTCTTTTCCCACTGCTGCATGATGCTTTTCAGACCAAAGACCACGGGACTCAATAGAAATATTGCTCAAATACTGCAGGATCACTCTTGTGATTTCTTTGCCTTCTCCCCTTACTCAGGATGCATTCACTGTTCTGCCTTGTGTGATATGAAAAAGGTGGTCTTTCCCATGGACATTTCCCTGGATCTTCACACCATCAGCAATCAAACTCCAATGCAGCTCCATGTTGCCTTTCAAACAAGACAATCTTCTCACTCTTTTGATGCTTTCACTTCCTACTATAGTGTTCTGGTTAGTTTTCTTTTTTATCCAGCACATTATTTTCTTGAAAGCCCTAGAATTTAATTATGATTTAACATCTCAGATTCTGGTCTGTAATCCTTTGTCCTTAAGGTTTTTCATATAACCAAACCGTTACAAGACTGTGGGCCTGTGAAAGAGTCTCCAAAGTCCATGGCTTCTTTTCACTCCATGAATTCTTTGGTGGTTAGCTCCATGCTATAGAAGTCCTTCTACTGAGATCCAGAGCAGTGCCCCCTTTCCAGCCCTCAGCCCCATCATGCAGTTCCCTCATGTGTGTCCCCCATGTGATCTGCCTCTCATGTTATATGTCTCCAATGCATGAAATGAAGTTCTTTGTGTGGAGTTTAAAGAGGCAACAGGTCAAGAGTTCCTTCTCTTAAAAGTGAAAGACAAAATTGCTGAGTACAGAGCTTCCCAAAAGTGAGGGCACTGTGGTGCTGGCTGGAGATTTTCTTTTCTTCTCATCCCATTGTCCACAGACCACTGTGTTGTTTTGAGGAGCGCCCACAACACTTTCTCATTTCAAAAGCAGAGATCTTACCAGGCACTCAGTACCACTTTACCTGTGAACTGCTACCTCAGTTTCCATTGTGGAAATGTTGTTACTACAGAGTTTCCCTTTCACTGCCACTCTTTGAAGAAAAGCCCCTTCTCATCAGACTTCCTTCCAGATCCAGTTGTCATTTCCTTTTCTTGTCCTGTTTGTTGCAGAACTCTTATCAGCTGCTCTGTTTCTTCTTTCTCTTTTTTCCCTCAGAGCTGCTGCTCTCTGCCAGCCTGGGTTAAGCCTGGTGTTTCGTTTCCCCATTTGCCTCCTTTTAGCAATAGGACCTCCTCTGACATGTGGCTCCCTCTTTCCTTGCTCCCCGTGTGTGTTTTTAGCCTGGGTTTGACTCTTTGCTATTGCCAGACCTGACCTGGCTGTCTGGCTAATAGCTCTGGTCTGGAGCACAGCAGTGAATCTCTATTTCCTGATTCATCTCAGCGCAGCTTTCTCTGCCTTCAAGTACTTTTCTTCTTAAAAGTATAATGCAAAATCTGGCATATTTTGAACTTCTCTCCTCTAGCCTTAGTTCTTCACCAGCTGCTCCATTTTAATTTCCCAGCAAAAACGTTTTACCAGAAATTCCTAGGTGCTCCCTGCCTGTACAGAGCAGGCTGTGATCTCAGTCCTGCAGCACTTAGTGTCAGCAAATGAAGAAGGAAGCAGCCATGAACAGTTACTGGGTGTTGTGCTGGATGTGTAGGATCACTGTGATACTCATGCCTGTTCTCCTTTCCATCTGAAGGTTCCCCAAAAGGAGGTGATACTCTGTTCTTCTGCACATTCCTTTTAGTCATGTTTGGTCACTTTGGCACTCTCTCTGTTTCTCTGCCTTTATTTTGAACCCAGTTCCTGAACCAAGCTGCGTGGATATAAACCCATGGCCTCTCCCCAGTCCCTGCAGTGATTAATGATTCACATGAGCATGACTGGAACTGGAATGTCTCCCTCTTTGCCCTTGGTCCCATCAGAACATACGGCTGCTGAGCAGGACAGAAGCTTGTGTATCGTCCTGAATAGTTTTCTTTTTCATTGCTCTGCCCTCACAAAGGTTTCAGGAGTGTACTTCTCCATTAGGAGGGCATGAAAGTGGCGTTTTCCTCCAGCTGTCTGGCTCACGATGCAGTAAGAGTGCATAGATGGATGCTGTGCCCTGGCATAGCCTGATCTGTCACCATGTCATTGTTTTCTCATGGAGGCTCCCTGTGCAAGCCAAAACCTCCTTCAGCAGGCTTCTGAATTTTCAAGGCACCAAGCGGATGCATTTGGGGCCTTTAAGGGGTGCACATAGCTTCTGTCTTGTGAGGAGAGACTGAGGGAGCTGGGCTTGGTTAGTCTGGAGAAGACTGAGAGACGATCTCATTAATGTGTATAAATATCTCAAAGAGGGTGTCAGAGGATGGTGCAAGGCTCTTTACAGTGATGCCCAGCGACAGGATGAGGAGCAGTGGCCATAAACGGAAACACATGAAATCTCACTTCAACATGAAGAGGAATTTCTGTACACTGAGGGTGGCAGAGCCCTGGAACAGCTGCCTAGGAAGGGCCTGGAGCCTCTGTCTCTGGAGAGATTCCAAACCCACCTGGACACATTTCTGTGTCACCTGCTCCAGGGGACCCTGCTTTGGCAGGGGTATGGAGTGGGTGAACTCCAGAGGTCCCTTCCAGCCCTAATGATTCTGGGATTCTCTAGCATGGGAGATCCTTGTTTAGCTGTGAGCCCAATGGAGATCATCCTTATTTTACTGGCTGGAATTGTGTTGCTTTTCGACTCTGCCCACACCTCCATTTCTTTACTGCTCTGCACCCTTTGTTCCTCCGTGTCTTTGCACAGCGCTGCACAGCTTGGAAATGTTCTCTCAGGGGCTGGCCATTCACCTGTGCTGAGCTCCAAGCCAGGGAATCACTGCTGGAAGGAGTGGGAGAGGGCAGTGGATACAGAGGTGTGTGCAGAGCCTGCCATGCTGCTGCTGGAAAGAGGACTGTGCATTATTTCTTTACACTTCGGCGTGCTCATCATTTCTTCTTGCAGCCTGTTTAGAGTCTAAGGTGTACAATTGCTTCCTTGTGTTACACTCTCCGAGGCTGTACATGCTACAGTTTTGGTGGAGGATACCCTTTTTAATGTGAGTCTGTAAGGGAATGGTTTTTGAGGGGGGGCAGCCTGCGCATGACAGGTTTTCAGAAAGACGAGCTGTAATGGAGGCACTAATCTCTGTGAGGAGCTTCACAGGATTTTAGTTGAGTGGCAAGCAAAACTTGGAAGCAAAAATCTTTGCCGACTTGCAGAGATAGAAGGCAGCTTGCACAAAACTCAGTCCTGGACTCAGTCCTTTGCATGGTCTTTTCTGTGCCTCAGCTCAGTCCTGTGGCAGGTGGGATGTGCCCGTGGTGGATCCAGCATCTCCGGCCTCAGGGCCTGTGTCAGCACAGAGGCCTAGAAGGAGCGGGAAAATGTCAGCTTTAAGTCAGTTTCATACAGTGTGCCAAACCTCTGCCCACTGTTTCTGGGACATTAATCATCTACACTTGAAAGCTGAGAAGGCTTTTTTTAACTTCTGGGCCAAATCCTGCATCCTCCTTCATACAGAAGTTCTGTGGAAGTCAATGGGAGTGTTGTCTGAGCAGAGACTCCAAGGTGAGGTCTACAGCCCTGGTAGTGATCTACAGGGTGGCTACACAGAATGAGGCCTGTTTGCTCCTCAGCATTCCTGCTGGGAAATTCTACTCTGCATCCCCTTTTCATCCAGTGTAAGTTACCAGAGCCTGGACGTGTGATACAAGTTTTATTTGAGACCTGTTCTTTGCTGAGGGGAAGAATGAAGTCTGCAGAGGCTTCATTATGTAAACGTCTTAAGAAATAAAATACATGTTGCAAAATGGCAGCATTTGCAGGAACTTCTTGCATAGTAGAAGATAGAGTATTTTGCACTAATTTATTGCTACACAAAAGGAGGGTCTTGCTTGTTCCAGGGAGAGGCAGCTCTTATCAGTATATTGAGCTTTCCAGCTAGCGGAGCCACAAGAACCAAGGAAGTGCCATCAGTAAGTAGTCAGGGCCTCGGGAATGTTTCATGACCAGTCAGGTCTGGCAGGAGGAGGTGGAAAGAAACAGAGAAAGAGAGAATGTGTTGATATAAGCTGGCATCACTCTAGAGCTGCCAGAGGAGTTGCTCTCCTTTCTACCAGCTGCAGGTCTGACATTTTGGTGGTTCAGGCACTGATATCATCCTAATCCTTGGTTAGGAAGGTGTAAAAATAAGTGCAAATAATAATCAGTGCAAACAGTTGTTCAGAAATGGTATTAACCATCAGATAATGAGCATATTGTTGTGAGTGGTCCCCTCCCTTGCACAGGTTGTACAGTGCGTTTCCCTGCCTTTACCTCTCTTGGATGGTTGTGATGAAGCATTAACATTTAGGATACTTCAGACCCATTTGTGTAAAGGCCAAATGCTGTTTGCTTTACTGTAACCCAGGAGCAGAATGAGATGTCTGCCCTCCCACCTACTCAAAGGATGGAAGCATGTCTGCATCCTGGTTTACTTGAAAGTTTTGTGTTTGCTTTGAAGGGCTGAAGAATCATCTGGTTTTGCCTTTAAAAGTAGAAATAGTTAACATGAGGAAAATTTGCAGTGTCTTGGAAAGATACAAGAGCAAGAGAAAAAAATTACCATTGCAGATGCAACCAACTCTATTAGAAAACAAAAGTGTACCACACGGACCCTGGAATTGCATTTGCATCAAAGCAGACAAGAATTAAATTCACTGCTTCCACTGTTTATCTTAGACTTTTCTTTTAAACTTAGACAGTTAAATGTAGATCCATGCTTGTGTTCATAGTACAGGCATTGGCTGGGTGAAGTCCGAGGCTGGCTGTGACCATCATCTATATAATTTTAATGTATCAATACCTGTTTTCCTGATGGAGGTAACATACCTTTTTTCCCTCCCTTTTTACACCCACCATGGGAAAAATTACCTTCCTTACGACAGCAGTTTCCAACTCTGTAAAGACAGCAGTTGCCAACTCTGTTAATAAATATCTATCAAATTACAGAGATGAAAACTGGCTGCCAAAAATAAAGCCCAACCAGCAGCCAGATCAGAAATGAGGGTCGTTTTAAGTAGGTAAAGTTCCCCCACCTGACTTTGACACACGGAGCACATTCAGCCTGGGTATTTGTCAGTGCTCTTCTCCTTCTGATGGTTTTATTTGTTGGCTGCAAGTTAAGGCTTCCCCTTGCAGGACCTCTCTGGGTTCCTTCCACCAGTTCCCTTCTGCTTTGGACTGACTGTCAGCCTTGCATTTTCCTGGCTTGAAGGTAGTGAAGACCACTGGATTGGGAGACAGCCAGCAAAACAGCTCAGCCACGGTGCTCGCAGCCCTGGAACTTCAGCATGGATGACGTGTGCTCCAGTGGCAGAAAAACCTCCTCATGCCCTGGCTGTGTCAGCTCCAGGCTGAAAGTGGGGGACAGGTTCAGGGTACCCTGAATTTACTTGATGACTTCGGCTGGCTGGTCCACAGGTGGCTGTATTTCAAAGGGTGCCATTTCTTGCGTTGCCGTTTTTTATTTTCAGCACTGAAGTCAGTGGGGTTGTGCAGGGCTGGTCACTTGTTTTTGAGGTCTTTTCGGAAATAGGTGATACTAAAATGGGGACGGGATGATTTCTAATGTTAATTGCCTGGGAATAGAAAGTAAAACAAGTTTTGCTTTCTAACAAGCCAGTGTCTTCCCTTTAAGTGTTCATGTGCTCCGATTCTCATAGAGCATGTGCTGTGGCACTGCTGCTCTAACTTACAATGAGACTCTTTTGTACTTTTCCCATGGAATGGCATAATCGCAGAATCAATTAGGTTGGAAAACACCTCTGAGATCATTGAGCCCAACTATAAACCTATAAATCACAACAAAGTTAGAGTCAGAGCCATGCTTTAGATGCAGGCTCTGAGTGCATGTTAACCAAGTTTGCACACAGAAGGATTTAGCCCATAACCTTGCTTCAGGTGTCCAGGGAGAAGTGCTTTTTATGAAATTCCATGTCCAGTAAGAAGTGCTTTCTATAAAATTTCCTCTGTAGTTCAGGTTTAATTATCTCCTACAAAAATTTGCAGTAATTGCATATGTTTCAGCTCACATTTTTAGATAGTCTCTCAGTGGCCCCACCTTTTATTTTTTTTTTTCTTTTAATCTCATGGCAAATTTTTGACCTAATTTGAAGAGGGGACAGTTTTACCTGGGTGAAAACTGAGTGAGGGTGGCAAGGCTTGTCTTGTTGTCATGGTAGAAGGAGAGATAGAGGTTTATAGTTGAAAATAGCATGTAAAAAGCTTGGTTTGAATTTCTCAATGGAATCTAAGAGGCTGGGGGGGCCGGTTCTGCATCCCCTCAGATACGGTACTTAGTATTTATGCTTTCACTGCACCTTGAAAAACATTTCACGTAGTTATTGCTTTGCTTGAATATGGAAATATGTTAATTATGGCCTTTATTGCGCTGCCTGCTCTTTTCCTCAGCCTTTTCTATTCAACCCTCTAGGTGGCCCAGCACAATGTGGCTTCTTTTCTTTCAATGAGCTCTTTCCACACTAATAGGGTCCAGGGTGATGTGGAGAACCATGTGCACAAAATTGGTGCACCACCCCCCATTCCTTTGTGGGCATGTCAGGTTAAATTCATATCAGCAGGAGGGTCACTGCCATGATTTTCAATAGCTCGAGATGAGGTGATGACTTCAGACAATGGTGCCACACTCTCCAGTTGGAGACACTTGCCTCACCAGTTGCAGTAGTTAATTAATATGCTAAAAATAGAAGCCAGTGATACAAATCGCTGCCTGTTGTACAACAAAGACTGGGCATGTGTAGCTTTGATAGCCAAGTTTATGGTGCTTGTTATGGAGGGAAGTTAGTTTAGAGCTAGAGGCAATGTAAGACTTTCTGGATGCTGAGCTTTAGTCACTCTGGGCCTCTGGCCATTCGCTCGCTGTCTCATTTGCATTATGAATGACATTAAGGGAGCTAACAAGGTTATTGGGCATAGAAATGTTCGCATGTGACCCCACGTGGAAGCAGACCTACAGCAGTGCTAGTTGGCAGGGACACTGTGCCTCTTTATTCAGCTTCCGAGGAAGACAGTTTCTGGGAGTGGATCTAAAATCAGCCACGAGAACACCGGTGTTCGGATAACGTGGAGGTCGTGATGCGAGGCAAGGAATTTCAGAGGGCAGGTGGAGCTCTGTCCTTTGCTCAGCCTGTTCTGCCTGGACATGGACCCTCCCTCCCTGCACCAGCTTTTTACTGCATCCTGCCTGAAACTCAGAACAAGGAGGGGAAAATTACGCAAAGTCAATTGCTACCTGTAGTTCCCAGGCATAAGTGAGAGTGGTACGTCCAAGATAAAACATGGGAGCTGCTTCCCAGCTTAGGGGTGTGGTTATCCCTTAGGTGTGTTTGTATAAATCCACGTGAAGTAAACATGAAAATGATTTTGATCATAGAATCATTAAGCTTGGAAAAGACCTCTAAGACTCCAACCCTAACCCAGCACTGCCATGTTCACCACTAAACCGTGACTCCCAAGTGCCACATCTGCATGTTTTTTGAGCACTTCCAGGGGGGGTGACTCCACCACTTCTTTGGGCAGCTGGTCCAATGCCTGATCATCCTGAAGAAATTCTTCCTAATATCCAATCTAGACCTCTCCTGGCACATCCTGAGGCTGTTTCATCTTGTCCTGTCCCTTGTTCTCTGGGAGCAGAGCCTGACCCACCCCTGGCTGCACCTTCCTGTCAGAGAAGTGTAGAGAGCAATAAGGCTCCCCTGAACCTCTTTTCCTCCCTCAGCCGCTCCTCTTCAGACTCGTGCCCAGCTTGCCTTGCCCAGCTCTGTTCCCTTCCCTGGACACGCTCCAGCCCCTCAATGTCCATCCTGCAGTGCCAGGCCCAGAACTGGACACAGCACTCGGGGTGAGGCCTCAGCAGTGCCCACGACAGGGGGCCAGTCCCTGCCCTGGTCCTGCTGGCCACTCCCCTGGTGACCCAGGCCAGGAGCCCTTGGCCTTCTTGCCCACCTGGACATGCACGATGGTGGCCAGGCACTATGGACCAGCAGACCCAGGCCCTCTCCTGCTGGGCTCTTCCCAGTCACTTTTCCCCAGCCTGGAACTGCTGGGCATTGTTGTGACCCAAGGCCAGGACCCAGCACTTGGTCTTGTCATATCTCTGGCCTGGGCCCATCAATCCAACCTGTCCAGATTCCTCTGCAGAGTCTTCCTGTCCTCAAGCAGATCAACACTCCCACCCAACTTGGTGTCACCTGAGAACTGACTGAGGGTGCACTCAATCGTCTCATCCAGGTCATTTATCAAAGGTAACTGGCCCCAACACTGAGCCCTGGGGGACAGCACTGGTGACTGGCAGAAAGTGCAATCCTGGAAGTGTAATTCCCATTCCCTTGAGATCAGCATACTCAGGGCTGTGTCCTGCACTGAGAATTTGGGGTCAAGGTTCTCCTGTTGTCAGTTTGGGAGTCAAGGTTTTCCTCGTTGTCTCACTCGGTGGTGGAGGGCAATGTAATTTCACTTCCAAGAATCAGCTTTCCTATGTACAGTGGGTTCTTGTATTACAATAGTGCATAAGTTATTATTTTTGTAAAAATGGCAGTCTGTATTCCTTACTTTAGCCAGTGGGAATTTGCCCTTCAAAAGTGTGTTTCAGAGTGTGATGTTTGGTAGGAAGCAGCGTGCAGTGTTGGGCTTGCAGGTGGGAACCTCCTGGTGGCTTTGTGAGACAGAGAAATCCATGTCAGGGTTTCAACTCCTCCTTTTATCTCCCCACTTCTAACACCACCATTCTGGTCCATCTGGGTGAATGTTATGTCCCAAGAGCCATTCTTACTGGACTGCTTCAATCCCAGGGATATATTCCAGCCTGGAGAAGAGCATGCTGTCTCCACAGCTATTGAAGTATGTGCCAGCTCTGAGTTTGGGAGTCTGAGAACAACTCTCCATGTGTCTAAAACCAGAGTGGTTACACCGACAGCAGCAGGGTTACAGAATTCGTGGACAGAGGGGATTTGGGATCTGCAGCTGGGCAGTTTTCTGTAATCTGTTTCTGTTGATGGAATGTATGCTTGTAATTTATTTCTTATTATGTATTACTTTGGTTTACCCTTCCTTCTACTCCAGTTCCCCCAGCTGAAAACTCATAGAGAAAGGTTTGCTAATACTGAAAATTGGTAGAGAAAGGTTTGTTAATGAGTTGTTGTTGAACCAAAGAACTTGCAAATCAAGTTTCATTTTAGGAATATATCAAGATGCAGGAGAGCTGGTATTTAGCAAGATAAACTAGTGCTGATAAACCAGTGTCTGTGGCAGCATCATAAACCATAAAAATGCCTTATAAAGATCACAGGATTTTATTTTAATTTCTCTTCTTATTTGACAGATGTGTGAGAGGAAGTTCTGAAGTGTATTTTTAACTTTTTTTATTAAGAATTAGTAGTAATAACAAATGTGATCTTTGTTCTTTGATTTCATAGCTATGGGCTGTAAGTGTTCTCACTTCCTAATTGCTAAGGTAGTAAAGATGAACCGTTAATTAAAATCTCTTTCCCGGACAGTTCTTTAAATGCTCGAATTAATTAACTCTTGAAAAATTGACGTGACTAAAAATCTCATTTTGGTCTTTTGTGATACCTTATTCCAGTTAGTTTTCTGGTTATACAGAGAGGTCTAATGTGACCAAGACCCAAATTTCTGACATAAATTACAGAAAGCCTCCTTCTTCTCTTTCCTTTTTCTTTAAAGCTAAGGAAAGACTATTAAAAATTGTCCAGGTTTACTTTATGCATCACTGAGAATAAAAGACTGAACCGCATTTCCATTTTAATTTGCAGGTCTGTTCCCCCTCCTTTGACTGCTTGTGATGAGCAGTGTGACTAATGAGCTCCATGGGACCAAAAAGAGTGGCACTTTTCCCTTTCTTCTACTTCCCCGGGTTTTATTCTTGGGTGTGGTTTTTTTATGTTGCTTGCCTCTGATGTTTTGCAGCTTTTCTGGTCTGGGCTTGGACTAATTCCCAGATCTGTTCTTGCAGATTTTAACTTTGCCATGTACCCACCATCAATGATAGCAACTGGAAGTGTGGGAGCAGCCATCTGTGGCCTTCAGCTCGATGATGGGGACAGCCTCACGGACCTCCTGGCCAAGATCACAAACACAGATGTGGTGAGTGTCCCACATTCCTCTTCTCCTTTCACTTCCCAGGGCATAGTGGAGAACTGGGCCTGATCCTGGAGGCTGAGTGGAGAGAAAGGAGGGGGTGCTTCTGCAGGGACAGCACTTTGGTTTGAGTCTCCAAAGCGGTGGCGAGAGCCTTTGCTTGCTCAAGCTGGTGGTGCAGCAGGCTGAGCCTCCTCAGGAGTCCTGCGTGATGGGGTGAGCAGGCAGCATTCCCTGGGGCAT
The DNA here is from genome assembly GCF_029207755.1 of Chamaea fasciata. Taxonomy (NCBI): domain Eukaryota; kingdom Metazoa; phylum Chordata; class Aves; order Passeriformes; family Sylviidae; genus Chamaea; species Chamaea fasciata. The sequence continues at coordinate 55,499,561 of NW_027094090.1, read as the reverse complement.
AAAGCAAACCAGGAGGTGTTGTGCTGCTGTTAGTCCTGTGCTTGCAACCTCTGAAACTGCTCTTCTGGTCCTCCTTCAGGTATCACCTAAAAATTCTTGTCTTGGAGGAAGTGAATAATGAGCTAATTTCGAGGCAGGATGTGAGACAGGCACAACTCAAGCTGTCCTTAATGTGTAATAATTTACTGGTTTTAATTCACAGAGTAAATGTTGTGGCATTATTACATCTGTGATAGCGCTGTAAAATGAAGATTTGGGTTTGTGATTTAGTTAAAAAGGAGTAATTAGTCCAGTTTACTTAAAAGGGGAGAATTTTGATGTTTCTCTTTTTTTCTTACAATCAAATTGATTCTAATTTTCAAATGCAGTTCTGGGGTTTCCCATTTATTCTAATTCAAGTCGGATTTGCACAGAAAAAAGAATATTTCCAATAGAGAGTGCATGAAGTCTAAACCGTAGAACCTCAGAATGGCCTGGGTTGGAGGGGACCTTAAAGATCATCTCATTCCAACCCCTCTGCCACAGGCATGGACACCTTCCACTATCCCTGGTTGCTCAGAGCCCCATCCAACCTGACCTTGGACACTGCCAGGGATGGGGCAGCCACAGCTTCTCTGGGCAACCTTGTGCCAGGGCCTCACCACCCTCACAGGGAACAATTTCTTCCTCATATCCCACCTAAACCTCCTCTCTGTCAGTGTGAAGCCATTGCCCCTTGTCCTGTCACTCCAGGCCCTTGTCAAGAATCTCTCTCCATCTTTCCTGTGGGCTCCCTTCAGGCACTGCAGGGCCACAATGAGGTCACCCCAAAGCCTTCTGTTCCCCAGGCTGAACAATCCAAATTCCCTCAGCCTTTCCTCCCAGCAGAGCTGCTCCATCCCTCTGATTATCTTGGTCCCTCTGAGAGGAGAGATACCTTCTGTGCCTGAGAGAATTGAATGTAAGGTCTATAAGGCCCTTTTGCTGCATCTTGCAATTTGGAAAACTTTTATCTACTGTGCTCGTCTTTTCTATCCAGGTTCTTTAAGTCTGAAAGAAAATACCTACAAAAACATCTTAGTAGTTCTTAAGTGGTCAGAAGATGGGGTTTTCATTTTGCAATGAAAATGCCTTCACACCTTTTCCTTTAAATTTAGCAGGGGTTTTGTTGTCAAAAGCATGCTTTTTGTCATCCTGGTGAAAATCTTCCCAGATCTGACTGAACCTACATTCCTTCAGAAGACAAAATTAATGCTCTTCCCAAATAACACAGAACTCCTAACATTTTACTGTTCACATCTCTCCAAGAGTCTGTCAGCACTGGGTAGAGACCAGCTTCCTTCTCTTTGCCCCTGGTCTCAGCCACGGGAGCACAGACTATAGAGGAGAGTCTCACTCATCCCCCAAATCAGAACAAACTTGAGACGAAAGGAGCTTGGGGATAATTTAATTGCTAAAAAATATAAGCGTTTGCAGAAATCAGAGGTGCTGTTATTTTTTTCAAGGTGTTTTCATTGTTGAGGCAGAGATAACCTTAACTCCCTGCAAGGTTTGAAGCCTCCGCCTAACCACAGGTTGCCGGTTGCCAGAGTTTTTGAGCTTGGGCAAGATAGTGTATTTTTCATTAGCCTGCTGTTTCAATTTGGGAGAAATATTTTGGTAGGTATTTTCTAGCAAATACAAAAGGGAAAAATACAAAAGGGCCCAGGACTGGAAACTTTCATCCCACATGATACAGCTTGAGAGAGAAGCAACTGAAAAATGGGGTCTCAGAGAAGTGTGGGGCAGGCTTAGCAATAGGTAGTAATACCAGCCTCATGTATAAAATGGATTATTGGAAAAAATGTCCTGTCTGGATTGTGTAAGAGTTGGCCCAAGGCTGTTTTAATAAAGAGTAAAGACTATTGTAATACATTTTACACTGGGACTTTAATTAAAGTTGAATGAAGAGCTTCAGTTCTCTCACTTCCGAATTTCTGATGCCTGAGAGCTGTTCCTGCAGTGGTACAATTAATTTCTTGTCACTGTGTGAATGATATTGTTTTCCAGTGGGGGCTTAGGCAAGAGAGAGAAAGGAGAGTTACTGGGCTTTAGGACCATCATGCAGGAGAAAAGTGGGGAACTCACAGAAATTAACAGTTCTGCAGAGAAAAACCTTCTGGCCCCCTGTGCCTCATGGTAGCCCACAGGAACTATCAGGCGGCTGGTGAAGAGTCCTTCTCAGCCAGAGGGTGCCAGGGCTTCTGCTTCTTTTTTGTTTTGGAGTGTGTGATTGCTTAGCATGGAAGCAGATGATAGGACCTTCCCACTGGCTTTTCAAAAAATGTCACTGTCTGAGGTGAAGCATGAAAAATCTCAGCTTCAAAGCTGCAAGTAGATGAAAAGAAAGAATGGTAATGAAACCCTGATGCAACTTAAGTACAGTGAGCTTTTCTGAACTTTCACTGTTTTATAATGATAATTTAAGGAGGCAGTCTATTTGCTGGGAAATAGCAGCATTAACCAGGAGGCTGAAATCAATGGTGTTATTTTATATTTACATTAGTGTAACTGAGACTGGATTTGGCATTTACAACTCAAATGAACCTTTTAAATTTAGAATTAGGCCAAAAATACGTTATTAATAAACAACATGTAATTTAGAGCCCAGCTGTTGGGTAAGCAGATAACCAGCACGAGTTCCTTTCAAAAACATGTTGGTGTTGGCTATCCTTGTATGAATCCAGAGACGTGAGATGGAGTTGTCCAAGGCACCCTGCCACTGTCATTTTAGGGATAACCAGTTATTTCTGGTAAATAGCAGCCCTGGGCTCTTTGGTGAGAGTTCAGTCACAGGCTGTAGAAAATGTGACAACAGGGCCAGGACAACCTGGTTTCATTACTCCTTTCACCAACCAAAATAAACAGCAGGGAGCTGCTCTTGGAGAAGCTCAGCAGCCTGAAGGGCAGTGAAAGTAGCTCTGCACAGTGCATCTGAACTGTCTTCTCTGATTGTTACTGTCCCTAAAAACCACTGAGAGCTAATCCCACACAACTGAGGGAGAGTATTCTCCCCCTCTGCTCTGTTCTTGTGAGGCTCCACCTGGAGTACTGCTTACATGTCCTGGTGCTCCCAACATAAGGAACTGTTGGAGCAAGTTCAGAGCAGGCCACGGAATTGATAAAGGGAACTGGAGAGCTCCCCTGTGGAGACACGACGGGAGAGTTGGAGCTGCTCAGCTTGGAAAAGAAAAAGTTGTGTGGAGACCTCAGAGCACCTTCCAGCATCTGTGAATGGGCGACAGGAAAGCTGGACAGGGACTTCTTGTTATGAACTGTAGTAACAGGACAAGGGGGAATGGCTTCAGACTGAAAGGGAGTAGGTTTAGATTGGATATTAGGAAGAAATTAGGAATTCAAATTAGATTACAATTAGAATTACAATTAGAATTACAATTAGAGAGGGTGGTGAAGCCCTGACACAGGTTTCCCAGAGAAACTGTCTGCCCCATCCTTGGAAGTGCTCAAAGCCAGGTTGGATGAGATCCTGAGCAACCTGGTCCAGAGCAAGCTGTCCCTGCCCATGGCAGGGGGGTGGAACAATATTACTTTTAAGGTCTGTTTGAACCCAAACCATTCTGTGCCTCTGATTCTAACTTCACACAGCTCTGTAGGATGGGGATTGCATGTTCCAGTCTGTTCTGCCAGGGGATGGGAACATTTCCTTTGTGGTTGCTTGAAGAGGAGAGGCTGGTGAGCGAAGAGTTAACAGACCTACTGGCAGGAAGCTGCAGAGCTCCCTGTGCATCTCTTGGTGGGTCATTGCAAAGGAAAAATAAACAACTCAGGAAGTCAGGAATTCCCATAGCATCCCAGACCAGCACTCCAGTGTGAGCAGTATCCTGTCCCTGGTGGAGCCAGATGCTTTGGAGGAGGATACAAGCATCCCTGCTGTGCACAATTACGGGATGTGAGGAAGGATAGCTGAATGGGTAGGGCACATTTTAAGACCTTGCAATCAGTATTCTGTTTTGCTTGAGACCTTCCTTGGGTAAATCTATTCCCTCGCCTCCTGGAAGAGCAGTTGTCCAGGTTGCATCTGATGACACACAAGAGTTGGTCTCCCCAGCATCAGCAAGCAGGGAGAGGTTTTCAGGTAGAGCCAATGCCTGTATGTGGGCAGAAGTCATCTCTAAAAGTCTGTTCCCAGAGGGTAACTGGTGTGTATTGTGTGGTTTGGAAAATCTAAAGCATATTTAAGGACCTGAAGTAGAAAAAAAGCAAGGAACCAAGCATTTTTTAAAGGCTTGTTGAAACAGCTGGCTGTGGGCCCTTAAAAACATGGAGTGGGGCTGTTTTGAAGACTGGATCCATAATAAATGGCATTTAAAATATCTCCACTTATATGTGCCACATATGTCAGTGCCGGGATTTTTTTTTATTCCGAAGATCAGAGACATCCCTTCATAAGGATCTGCAGATTTCTGCACAGAAACGGAAGTGAAGAACCACTCATGCTCAACAATTCAGAGCTGCAGTAAAAAAATCGTGGAAATCTATCTTGAATGGATTGCATTTGAACATTGTCCCTACAGCACATACACCATTTATCCCCTCCTTTGTAGTGTCTAGGGCCTGTGGTTTTGGAAGCAAGAAACAGGACTCGCTGTATCTTATCCTGCCTTATTTGTTGCAGACCGCATTTTGTATGCAAGGAAACAACAGGCGAAATAGCCTCCCAGAGAAAGGAAGAATGAGATAGTTTCCTAAGTTGTCTTTGCCTGAGTTGGCAGCTGCTCCGTTTCATTCAGCTTTTTGTTCCCCAGTGAGTGCTGTGCGTGTGTAGCAACAATGGGGTGATGCAGTGACACCGCGGGCTCATGGCGGAGTTCCGTCGGGTCCATTGACAGGCGCGGCCGCGGCCGGCGCGCCCAGGGAGCCGGGCCCCCGAGGAACGGCTCCCATGGATCCGCCGCTCCAGCAGGGAATCCCTGCTCGGCTCCTGCAGCTCTTTGGAATGCAGGCAGGTCCTCCCAGCGTTTTGGAAACCCCCTTTTCCACTAAACGCTCAGGGTGTTTGTTACAGCGGCATGAATCCCACACCTTTTCACCTTTTTATGTCTTCAAAGTATTATTACCTGGTAGAGATTACCGGAAATCCCAAGTCACACTGAGCAAGGAGTATCATGGCATCTGCCCCTGCATTGCCCTGCTGGTGTGTTGGCTTTATTTTCTCTTTTCCCTGTTCTGAAAACATTGTTCTCTCCTGTTTGCAATGAGAAATACCCACAGCAGCAACAGGAAAACAGAAAACTGAGTGGTGAAGCAAACAGTGGAACTGAATCTAGAAAGGACGCTGTTGAAACTGCTGAAAAGACCAAAAAATGGCAGAGAAAAATGCCCTGTATTTCAGATTCTTAATGTTAGTCACCTTATTTATTGCATTATTGCAATAACGTGGATACAGTTAGTGGAGGATCTCTGACACAAATTAAGTTTTTTGCGATTTTTTGTTTTGTTTTTTTGAATGAGATGTCCTTGTTAGTCCACACGGAGTGTCCTTTGGAACAGCAAATCAGTGTTTTCTATACTTCCAGATAGAAAAAGAGGCATTAGACACTTTGCTGTGAATTGATGCTCTTTGTCACAGTAGCAAAAACATGCATTCAGGAGGGAAAATATTTCTGTTTTTTAACTGCATCCATTAGATGTGAGATCACTGTAAATACAGTAAATGGATAAGATATTCCCACAGCAGCTTTCCAGGCTCTTGCTTTGGAGAAGGTCAGTGAGGTAAAGGCCAGTGCTCGGCACACAAAGGCCCCACTTTGGGAAGGAATCCCTGTTTATGTCAACAATGAAGCATGTGCTTTGGAGAGGTCTGAATTGGGGCTTAAATGTGAACCAGTGGAGGAATCCAGCCGGCTTTTGTGTGTAGGAGTACAGATGACATGTTCCACGCTGGAATTTATGTAAATCCCAACTCTTTAATGCATGTCTGATTGCTGCTTTCTTAGATTCTCCAAGCAACGCATACATGACCAGTGAACAGTACTATAATTTTGGGTATCTCCAGCATCCTTTGCATTTATCAAACCAGATCCCGCACCTAAAAAATACCCTTTTCTGATTTCCCTTTTGAAATTAGTTTTAAGAAAGAGGAAGAGCTTGGGGGCCTTAACACTTAGTTGTGAAGTAATTAATATATATGTGGAAAACTAACCACCCTCTAACACACAAATTCCAGAAGGCTTTTTTAGCATTCCCAGCTTTGGGATTTTGGGCAGTGCAAAGCAAGAGCCTGTTGGTTGAGTTGAGTTGGGTTGAGTGGGAGGCCTTCCCTCATTAGCTTGCCAGTGAACCATAAAAGCCAGTTTAAAGCTGGAAGCTGGGGGCCAGTATAGGACATGAGTATACCACAGAAGTGTTGAAAAGTTCAAGAAAGTGAATTATGTGTAATATTCTCCAGGATTTTCCCTAGGGCTAGTGCTTTCTTTCAAGATTGTCATGAATGGAAATTGAAACCTTCAATGATTATTGACTTCAGTAAGTAGCTCATGCCATAGAGCTGCTGATTCCTCCTCCCAGTTATTTTCACTGCCAGCCTTTCCACCGTGGCCAGGAGGCTGCCCCTCATCACACACAGGAAAGCTTTTCTTTTCCTTCAAATGCATTTCAAGTGTACTAGTAAAATCACCTAGGGATGAAAGAGTTTCAGAATGAAAAAAAAAAAGAAACCCCAAAGTTAATTGCCTTTTTAGTTCTGTACATTCTGAAGTAAAAATAAAACTATGGAATGGAAAGTACCAGAACTATTTTAATCATTAAAACTACTAGACCATATAGAAGAATGGGGAAGTTGATCCATGTGATACACACTTTTAAAAGTTTTTTATAAAAACAACAAAGGCAAACCCTGCAGTGTTCTGAAGGAATGGCATAGCCCTTGTATTGCAAAGTCGGGGGTCATACTGCAGTCCATTATAGTATTCTTTCAAGGAAGATTTGTTGAAAATAATGTAATTCATGGGTTTTTTCTTTGATATGTTCTTAAATCTTAATTCTCTGTTGTCAGAGCCATCTAGAGCTTGCAAAACGAAAGTCCACCAGTAAAATATGTGCACATGCAGCAAATCCTCATGAAACTTGGAGGGGTTAAAAATACTGTCATGGGAAGGCCAGGCTGTTCATCCTGATGGGTCTTTAGTAGTTTTTTGTTATCGTGTCCCTTAATTTTGGATTGACAGAAAGTTCCAGTGATGCCCTCATCTATACAATAAAGCCACTTACCTTATCATACTGTGACAGCTGAGCTGATAAGATACTCTAAATTAGGGGGGTTTTTTTCCTTTCACCTGAGAGATTTAACATCCAAGGGGCTTTGGTATGCAAATAGCAACACTTTTTTGGAAAACTATTTCATGATGAATGCAGTGTGGTGGTCATTTTTGCTGTAGGTTTCTTTGTTTTAAAGAATTCAGTGGTTTTAAGTTGAAAACCTAAGTGTAGACAGGAGAAGTAATACATGGTGGCCTGTGGATTCCCATATGGAATAAAATCCATGTGACAATTCCAGTTGAGGCCACTTTATAGATTATATGTACAAAATGAAGACACCAGAAATGACCCATTTCTCTATAGAGTTACCTGGAGATTCCAGCCTCTTCATACCTGAAATGAATCATCACGCTGCCCATCAGAAGTTTGTACAGGGATGGTGTAAATGATCATAACATGAGTGTGTTTAGGAACAGACAAAGCTGACTCCAAATGCTCCAGCCTCATGTTCTGCATGTCACCACCCTTCCTTCCCCAAGCCTGCCTGCAAGGAAATTGCCTCATTAAGCTTTTCAGACTGAAGCTGCTTAAAAAAAAATCTGGCTTGTTTTCAGAAGAACACAGTACTTTGAAACTGTGCTTTAAAAGAAGAGGTTCTTATACCCAAAAAAACCACATTACGAGTGTCGTTTGTTACAAAAGTCTCCAAACTGGTGCCCCCATGCTTAAAAATGCCTTGACCCACACAGTGATTTGTTGTCATTGCCCTCTTACACACAGGTGAATGCTTACAATGGACCTAAAGCCCTCCCTAGCTGATAATGAGGGATTTTCCTTTATCTGAGGACAGGATTTTGCAGCCAGCAGCTGCTGGCTGGTAGCCAAGAAAAATGGGTGTTCATTACGCACTGGAGCTAATTGTGCCCATCACAAATGTCAGCATTGCCAGCGTACAGCTCCTGTTCACTGGATGTGTTTTTCCCAGTCAGGCTGGGATGGCAAATCAGTCCTCCTCACATGAATATTTCAAACTCTCCCCCCATAACCAGGTACTGTGTAGAAAAGGGGGTGTGTTGGTCAGGGCCCAGCTCCTTAGTGTTGTAGTCACATCCCATAGTAGGTTCACAGGTGCCTGTGGAACCCTGTGGAGGTCACTGTCCAGCTCTGTTCTCCAGCTCCCCTGCCTGACAGTGGGAATGGTGATGCTCGGTCTCATCATCCCTGCCAGATGCTGTGGGGGCTCTGGTTAAAGCACTGTGCTGTTGAAATCCTCCTACCAAAACCTGTGTTGCTCTATTCCCTGAAGACTCCTGGAGAGAGAGACCCAGCTCTTGGGCAGGCTGAGGCCGCAGGAGGTTTACAGTATTAGTGCCTTTTCCAGAAGGATTCCTCAGGGCTGCCTTTAGAAAATGCCATTTCTGTAGCACCACTTGTCCCCCTGCACAGTGCTGGATTGATACTCCCAGTGCCAGCACACTGAACATGGCTGGCATTGTGTTCATACAGTCACAGCTTGGGTTTTAGGTTTCTCCTATAACTCAGGGTTTGTCAAGGTTTTCTCTCACTTTCTTTTCTGGTTAAAAAACCACATTATTTGGTCTTCCAGCATATTATCAAGAGTGTGGAACATCCTGTAAGTATTTTAATAGTCATCTTCTTCATCGCTGTGTCTGGTTTAAATGCAGTGAATCCTTTGCATTTATTTCTGTATTTATACTTCATGTTAATTGTGGGACTCCTGATGGACAGGCTCCCGTATTTATGTTGCTGTACTGTACCCTGCTGTTTCTCTGAACGTTCTGTAGTTTGTAATGCAGTGGTCCCTGGGAACTGGTTGTATGTTCAGAAAATGATTGGACATGGCATTCAGTGTCTGGTTGTCAAGGTGGTGTTTGCTCAAAGGTTGGACTTGATGATCTCAGAGGTCTTTTCCAACCTAAATGATTCTGCAGTTCAGTAATGCAGCTGCACGTTTGGAGCTTGTGTGAATTTTCTCTTGTGTGAATTTTCAGATGAACTGACCTTTTTGCCTCTGCCTGGAGGACCCAAATGTGTGACAGATAAAACTCAGCCCCAGAGCACCATGCTTGTTCAGAGACCTCAAAACTTCTCCAATTTCCCATCAGCTTGCTTTGTATAAAGTGCGTATGTCTGTGTGACCTTGGTACACCACATGGAGGTTATTTCAGAATAAAATTGCAACTTTTTTCTTTAGAGAAGACCAACTTATGTGGCTTAACCCTGCATAGGAGAGTGAAAAATTATTTCTCTGTAATACTTAGGTTGCTGCTCAAGAACCACATAAATCACATAATCATAGAGTCATGGAATAGGTTGGGTTGGAAGGGACATCAAAGCCTATCCAGTGCCACCCTCTGCCATGGGCAGGGACACCTGCCACTATCCCAGGTTGCTCAGAGCCCCATCCAACCTGACCTTGAACACTGCCAGGGATGGGGCAGCCACAGCTTCTCAGGGCAACCTGTTGATCAAATACCAGTAAAATATTAAGATTTAGGGCCTAATCAATACAGCATGAACAGTGTTTAACCCAGGGAGTTTGTACAGAGCAGTTACCTCTCAGAATTCAAGGTTGATTCGTGTCAGAGCAGGCACTTCTTGGAAATACCTGACCAATGCACTTCCAACTTCTGCTGGCTCAGTAAGGAAAAAATAACCACCTTTATCTTTACTAATAGGCAAATTTGCTTTCTTTTCTCTAGGACTGCCTTAAAGCTTGTCAGGAACAGATCGAGGCGGTGCTTGTGAACAGCCTGCAGCAAGTGCGGCAGCAGCAGCAGCAGAGCAACCCCTCCAAGACAGTGGATGAACTGGACCAGGCCAGCACTCCCACAGATGTGAGAGACATCAACCTGTGAGGACATCGGCACACAAAGTCACGCTTGCTCCCCCAGACCCTTTATTTTTGTTATTATTTTTAGAGTGATTTTTTTTTAATCTGCTCCCACATAGAACATATTTAAAGCTCTTTTAGGTATAAAGAAAAACAAAAAAAAAAAGTACAAAAACTGAATAATGAAAAAAAAAAAGCATTTGGTGCCTGTGATGTTCTACAGAAGGGAATCCCACAATATATTTGGTAATTGCTATTTGATTATGTATCAGTGATATTAAATGCTTATAAAAGCATACAAAGTAGCTAGTTCAATGTAAGCCTGCATTTGTGGGAACAAAGTAGAGTATACTTGTCTGTGTATTATGAACTAGTGCATACACCCCTTTTTTAGATTTAAGAAAGGAATCGTGTGTGCGATTTTATGGCTTGACTAGATTGCAAAGCAATAGAATAAGGGGTTTAGGGCAAAGTGGGAAAAGATCCCTGAAGCAATTGAACCATTTTGAATGCAGAAGAGATTTGCTGATCTGTCACCTCTGTTATTAGTCAGAAGTGTTTGTTGGATCTCTGTATGTTAGTTTTGTTTACTCTTGCTGTCTGTGGTAGCTGCTACCTAAGAAAGAAGATGCTTTATTTTACCAGCCAGAAGAGCAGGTGTCTTTTGGGCTTTTTTTTTTTAGTTGATTTATTTTTCTTTTTTTTTTTTTTTTTTTTTTTCCCAGCTTCCCCTCTGCCCCTTTTGACTTTTCATCTACTTTTCCTTCTGAAATGGTTCATTCTAAACACAGCAGCATCTTTGGCATGAGAGCAATTCCCTTTACCCAGCCGTGGGCCGAGCCAAAGTTCCCAAGCGTTCATGGTCAGTGGGGGGAATGCACGCATTGATCCCAACCTGTTGGCTGGGCAGACCACCTTCAACCTTTGGATTGCAAGATGTGGTGGATCATCTAGGGATAGCATTATACTCCTTTACAGTGCAAATGCTTCACGTCCATGTTAACTTCTGGCAGCTTCTTAGCTTGGCCACAAAGACATTTAAATGATGCTCTGTACATCTTCCCTAGTAATAGCCCCTCACTGTGTTAAAGAAGATGAGGTTTGGTTTGCTCCCTCGTCTCTCTTTCCCCCCACTCCCCCCGCACACTTTTTCAGCATTTCATTAACTTTATTGATCCACAGTGAGCGTTTTTGTAAACCATTTCATTCGAAAAGCACTTTGAAAATTCTTCCTAAGGGATTAAATGAGATGGTTTATGACAATTTTGCCGAGGAAAGAGAAACAAAAACAAAACAAAAAAACAAACAAAAAAAAGAGAAAAATAAAGGAAAAAAGAAAAAAAAAAAAGAAGTCACAAAAGCAAGGCTTTGTATAGCTTTTTATAGTCAATATTTTCCAGTATCTGGTGTACTCGCCTAGCTGCGGTGTTGCTGGAAATACCAACACCCGCTTCAGATGACATTCCTGTCATGACATTCCGGATAAAAGCCTGACCATCTGTATTGTTCAGTGTCACAGAAGGATCTTAATACCACCCATGTGTTTATCTATGGACAAGGAAAGAAAATTGCTGGTGCAACAGCCATGGTGGTAAACATCGAGGTGCGCAACGTGGAGTTGTATTACAAAGGTGTGTTCAGTGTACTTGAATTTATTTTCCTGCTCCACCTGTAATGAAGAGGCATTTAGATGGCAAAGGAGTTGGAGCAACTTTTGGGTTTTTTGTTTTGTTTGGGGGGGTTTTTTGTTGTAGTTTTTGGGGTTTTTTGTTTTGGTGGGAGTTTTTTGTGGGGGGTTTTTTTGTTTGTTTTGGGGGATTTTTTGGGTTTGTTTTTTTTGTTTTTTGTTGTTTTGGGTTTTTTTTTTTTTTTTTGCACAATTGTATTAACAGTTTGCAGATATCCAGTATGAAGCTGTTGGTTGAAATGTTAATGTTTGCATTTTTAACACGAAAATCCAGAAAGAACATGCTACTTGGAAGAATATTATATGTATGGACTCAGCCTATTTGGCTAGATGAGGGTAGAAAATGGAGTAAGATTCTAGGGTTTTGTTATTTTTTTGGTTTTGGGGGGTTTTTTGGTTTCGGGTTGGTTTTTTTTTTTTTGCGCTGCTAAGAAGCTATGATTTGTTTCATTCTTATTCACATTAACAGTACTTAGCTGTATTGTTTCACTGAGTGTGCTGCTATTTTATAAACATTTTTATAATATATTATTTTACTGCTTAAATTTCAAATCCTGAAGTAGATGGTTAAGTGGAGATATGATGAGTTCTTTGATTTACTGGAAATGCCCTGTACAGGTTTTTTTTCCCCTAATAGCATGTTCATGATTTTTTTTAAAATTTTATTTTATTTTTTCCTTCTTACTTCTTCCTTTTTTTTTTTTTTTTTTCTTATCTCCTTCCTTCCTGATCACATCCTGCAAAGACGGTATACTTACCTCAGGTTTGCTGGACAGGAAATGGTTCCCATTTTCACAATACCTCACACAGTGACAGTTTGGTTGCCCCGGGGCCCACCGGGGGAGAGGTTGCAAGCAGCTGAGGCGGGGCACTGGCTCCTTTTTGGTCTCTGGTATACTTTTCATAGTGGAAAAAATGCATTGACTCTCCACTGGTGAGCAGGTCTGTCCTCCCCAAAGCTGCTGCTGGGCACAGCCTTGGCCTGGCTTCCCGCCTCGACGTTCTTCATTGGGAGCACCCGGAATTCTGCGGCAGTGTCTCTGTCCTGGAGGAAAAAAGTAGCTGATGTTGAAGCCAGACTGCAGAGCCACACACAGATCAGATCATTTCTTGGCAGCCCTGCCCCATGGCTTCCTGGAGAGCTGTGGCAGAGGGTCCTGGTGGTGGGGTGACCTCTCTGAGCCCTGACACCATGTCCATCATGGTTTGCTCTGTGCCCTAGGCCAGGTGTAGGCAGGAACTGTGTTTAGGGTGCCTGCCCCTGCTCTTCGTCCAACCTCCTGCACACCCTGGTCCCACAGTGGCCATAGGATCATAGGGATGATCCCTGCCGTGGATCACTGGGGTGATGCCTACTGTGGAACACAGGGCTGATCCCAAAGTGTCACCCCTCCTGCAGAACTGAAGGGGCAGGGGCTGAGGGCCACCTCTGTGGTTGGCTCCTCTACGGCAGGGTGAGGGCAAGCTGGAAGGGGCAGCACCATTCAGCATTCCCAGTCCTCCGTGGGGTCCTGGTGGGTCTGTGTGTGTCCCCACTAGGTTGAGGAATGTCCTTGGCTGCAGTGACATGCTCAGCCAGTGCCAACCCTCTGGTTACAGCGTCCTTTATGAAGGCTGCAAACCCTACAACTTGAGCGCTTTCACAGTAGCTTTCAGAATAAAATGACTGCCTAATACTCTCTTTCAACAGATGTTAAAGTGTGTTGTTACTGCAAATGAGGTGTGAGATTTTTCCCCCCCCGAATTGCAGAAATCATCAACCTCCCAACTGATTGATTAAAAAAAGAATAGCAAATGTGTTGCTGATTCTGCCTTCCCAAATGCCAAAGAATTGATACAGTTGCTAAAAGCGTTTCTCTCTCACCTTCCCATTGATGGTACTTTGATGATCTTCTCCTCCTTCCTGTTACTGTAGTGTAGTGTAGGAGCACCTCGTAATGTATTTATTTGTATTTCCAACATGCTTATGAAAGAGAAAAAGAACGATTAATCCCATGTCGATGTCGATGATTTATGCTTGAGTAATCTGATAACGCCTAATTACTCAGCAAACCACCTGGCCACTGGATTTTTTCCACTATGTTTATTACCATGTTCTCATGTACCTCAGAAATCACTCTCGGTTGCACAGTTTCTGTTCTCAAACTTTTTTTGGGTTTTATTTTGGTTTTTTTTTGGTTGTTTTGGTTTTTTTGTTTTTGTTTTTGTTTTTGTTTTGGTTTTTTTTGGTTTTTTTGCTTTATTGAGTGTGATGCCATATCAAGTCAACGTTATTCTCTCACAAATGTGCTCTTTAAGAGGTGTGGATGTTTATGTGGTCAGGGGATGCTAGAAAGTGTGGTAGTAGACATCAGTGTAAACAAAAGTATTTAGAAAGTACACGAGGTTGTTTTTGATGGATAAGACTCTGATACGGTGTAGTCTTGATTGCCTTTTAAAAGGTCTTTGTTCAGTGTTGTCATTTTTATTAATAACCTATTGTTTTGACTAGTTTAAAGATGGTTCTAAGAAAAGTGTTTTGGCGGGATTAGGTATGCTGTATGGACAATAAACTCACCTTGACCTAAATTTACTTGCCTTGCTTTTATTCCGTTAGTGAACTCGGTTGTATCGCTCACTCCATGGTGGTGTTTCCTTGGTGGGATGTGATTCTAAAGTCTCTGATGTGAACAGGTGGTGTTAGCAGGTATATAAAATGAAGGCTGCAGTCACAGAATGAGCCTGCCTCTAAAATGTAGCTGCCTTCCCACTGGCATGTAATAGGCAAATTCTGGCATGTAATCCTGTGACATTCAAGGAGAACAAAGTCCTAAAAAGTGGTAAATTGCAGAATCAAAATATTTTGTGGTAATCAAATTGAGCTGGTGAAAAGCCACATGGAGTGCACATTTTTGCAATTAATTGAAATACGATTTAAATCTCCACTCAGTTGTTTGTTGCACTGGAACGTGACTGCAATAATCAGATTGTTTTTCTTTCTATAAACCTGGGGAAACCGTGAGTAAAAGGAGTGGGATTTGTGGTGAGGCCAGTGGGAAGAAATGAGTCCATTGTCCGGAGTCTGCTTCCTCAGCCTGTGGCCAAGAGGGCAGGATGCTCAACTTCTCCCTCTCCAACATCTGCTTGTAGATGCCTGCTGTGAAGTGACCAAGCTCCTGTGTGGTGTGTTTGGCCTGACCTCTCCTCCACTGCCATCCAGTAGCAGCCCTTTTTCACACCTGGGGAGAGCAAAGAGACCCTGAAGAATGTGGCATTTGAGCAGACATACTGAGGAAACATCATCATAAAGTGACTTACACTGCAAAACCCAAAGATGAATGAAAGTAAAAACCCCCCAAAAGACAAACTTCGAGATAAAATTAACAGGGAGAAGGAAAAAAATTCAAAAGGAAAAAACAAATGTTGCTAAAATGAAGAAACATGAGGAAAAATAAACAGAAGCAAATAGAAAAAATCATGGGTGGAAATACAAATTATGGAATGAATATGAATGAATGAAAAATGAATAGAAAATAGGTATTAAATCAGGAGGCTGGGGATCAGGAGATAGAGATCTTTCTAGCCATAATCACACAATCTTTGGACCTGTGGTTTTAGGGAAAGTCTCTGAAGACTTCCCTGCCAAATGTCTTGTGAGTCTCACATTTCCCAGCTTATCTGCACCAGAGGTAGAGATTCTAAAACATCACAAGTCCAAGGTTTTCTCTGACCACCACTGAACAACATGGCCAGCAATTTCTGGCATTTAGTAGGCTCAGCTTGGAGCCTGTGAGGGACTGGAACTGCACAGTGACCAAGCCCTGAACAGATTGTCTGGAGAGGATGTGGAATCTCCCTCGCTGGGGATATTCCAGAGCTGTCTGGACACAATCCTGTGCCCTGTGCTTTGGGATGCCCTGCTGGAGCAGGGAGACTGTACCAGATGCCCCACTGTGGTCTCTTCCAACCTGACCCATCCTGTGCTTCTGTGATTGTGATTCTATTTAAAAGGGTTCTCAAAGGTGATTTGCATTCCACCTGGGCAACTGATGTTCCTGCTGATGCAACCAGAAGACAACACTGAAACTTGTGGGAGTCTCTGTGAGGACACTTGCCAGAGAGAACATCAGGTCAGTGCTCTGCTGAGGCATCCCTCAGCAGCAGTGGCATTCAATCAAAACCTGTTAGAATTACAAATTAAGGTGAGTAAAGCTGAGGTGTTTACACTGAGGTAGGAAAAAAGACTGAGATTTGCTGCAACCTGCTAGAGGGAAAGGAGCTGATGCAAAGAAGAAAACAATAAAAGGGAAAATGTCTGTCTCCTTAAATGCCTGTCCTTCTGTGGAAATGATGTGGTGCTAGCTTGATCTTGCTATTGAGTTTTCTCTAAAAATAAACTGGGTTGTTATTTTGAGCTCTTCGAAAATGCAACATGCAGAAACTGCAAGAAGAATTAGGCCAGAGCAGTGAAGGAGAGAGGGAAAGGTCGTCAGACCAGTGGTGTTTGGCTCCTCAGATTACTCAGGAACCCTTAGAGCAAAAGCTCTGGTTCATCTGACAGGACTCGCAAGCATCCCTGAAGAGCAATAGATTGACCTTTCTGATGAGGGTTTTCAGAACTTGAACAAAGCTGTGAGTGGGACATAACCAACTGAAGGATGAGGGATGAAATCAGCATTGTCATCCAGCACACTCAAAAATTTATCTCAGTTTGTCCAGCTTCCTCACATTCTCTCTGAGGAGAGAACTCATCCCAGTCCGCAGCGTCCTCACGAGGGGAAGAGGAGGGGCAGGCCCTGATCTCTGCCCTGTGGTGACCAGGGACAGGACCCAGGGAACGGCTGGAGCTGTGTCAGGGGAGGGTTAGGGTGCTTGTAAGAAGAGGCTTTTCCCCCAGAGGGTGCTGGGGCACTGAACAGCCCCAAGGCTGCCAAAGCTCCAGAAGCATTTGGACAACACTCCTAGGCACAGGATGGGATTGTTGGGTTGTCTGTGCAGGGCCAGGAGTTGGGCCGGATGATCCTTGCGGGTCCCTTCCTAGTCAGGATAATCTATGATTCCATGATTGTAAATTCAACTTGTTTGCTTCTCCGAGAAGCCTTTTATTCCAGTTACTTTGGATCTGCTTCTTAGACACAACGAAGTATTGATCTTTCTGCCGTGCGCTGATGGTGATGTTTAATCTCCCAGGTTTAGGTATTAGGCCACGGCCTAACGCTTTGCAACAGCAGTGCCTAAACCGCGGGGGTGAGTGTCCTCGGCGTGCAGCAGCGCCGGGGCGAAGGATGGGATGGATCCGTGCTTTAGGGAGAGGCCAGGGCTGTGGGATGGGGAGGGGCCGCGAGGGGGCGCCCGCGCACCGCGCACGGCCCTCAGGGCCCCGGGACGATCCCGGGAATCCCGCGCTGGGAAAGGAACATCCCCGGGGCTCCCACGGCTCACCTGAGCGCCCGGCCCCGCCACACAGCCCGCAGCCACAGCTCCGGCAGAAGGCAAGGTGTTCGGCCTAGGGGCTGGCTCTGCTGGCAGCCCGTATACCGCACTGAGAACCAGTTTAAAAACAATTAAAAACCTTCCCTAAGTCACTTTGCCATGAATGAAATTCCAAGAACTGTGTTCTCCAGCAGACGCAATTTGAGGCCTTATCTGCAGTACAATCAGTGTGTAGAATTTGCCAAGGTTATGCCTCTCTTCAGGCCAGCACATCCTTCAGAGGAGTGTTACGCAGGCAGAGAAAGTGCAATCGCACAGAACTGAAGAAATTCAGCCAAGGTTTCTGATGGCTGTATTTGCAAGCGCAAGGAGCAAGATCAGATCCCAAATGACAACTGAAAAGGGAAACCTAATCTAGTAGCTAAGCCACAAGGCTCTAAATCAGAAGGTAAAGGCTTTCCAAGCTGTTTTCTCACAAAGCCAAACTGGGTGACTTCAGACAAAGTCTCTCTCCCAAACTTTGCCTGAAGGGCTGTCACTTTTGCAAAAGGACCCATATGAAAACATGCACTTAAAAGAGAAGAGATGTGAAGAGTGTTGGCTCATATTTGAGACTTGATCCTTGAAACCACGTGTGAGACACAGCTGGAGTTTTATCACTGCAGCAAAACACAGCTCTTTTAATGATACAGTAGAGATCGGTCAGAGCTGATTCAGTTGGCACTGGCTCATTTACAGGTGAGACTGTGTCTGGTGTCACCTCTTGAAAACATCAGTTCCAAAATCTGTGGAGGAGAGGCACTGCAGAAATTTGAGGTTAACCCTATGCTGCTAAAGGAAGATAAAAAGGAAACAAAACTGACACAACTGTTGCATTAAATATTTAATTTTGCATCTGCTTCAAACAGCTGTCAAATGAAACCAATTATGTTTCAGTCTTCATTCAGAATGTGCCTGGTGTTAAAGCACAAACCAGTTTCAAACTGAGGTCAGACCTCTGGGCAACCCAGAAGAATTTCTCAGATTTTTAGATAGCATTTATTTGATCCAGTTGGGAAATCCTGAAGGGAATGCACTCAGCTGACCAACTAATATTTTAGTTACTCACATTAAGCCATAAAAGTAAACCATAAAAGTTTAGCTTTCTGTGGTGAAAAGGATGAGTCCCAATCACTTCTTGTGTTACTTTGTCCATTTTACCATCAGGAATTTCTAGGTTGCCCAGAGAAGCTGTGGCTGCCCCTTGGTCCCTGTAAGTGTCCAAGGCCAGGTTGGACAGGGCTTGGAGCAACCTGGGACAGTGTTGATGTCCCTGCCCACATGGCAGGGGGTTGGAACTGGATGATCTTTAAGGTCCTTTCCAAGCCAGGACATTCTATGATTCTGTGGGTTCTGTAGGACAAGACCAGTGTGGTCCCAGCTGGATATGGATGCTGACACTTCACACTGCTCTGCCTTGGATACTGCTGCTTTAAACTATTCCTTGGAATCGGCTTGCCTTTGCTGATGCTTACTCCGGGGTGTGATTTCGCTGCCCAGACTTCTGACTTGTGAGTAATGTCCTTTATCCACCTATACATAAATATCGATGTATTGATATTACTCGGAGCAAAGCGCTGCTGCCAATCAGTGTTAAGTGAGCTGATGTAACCAGACTGAACAACATCAAGTATTCTGTGTTCTGCAAAGGGGCAAACTTGTCCGTCCCCTGGTCCCGGTGTGGAGGAATGCACTCAGGGCAGGGAGCTCGGGGTGCTGCAGCAGTAGAGCCGCAGGCTGAGCTCTGGAGCAGCCCAGCTGAGACAAGAGCCTGGGAATTGCCAGCCCTTCGCCCAGCACAGGGCCCTGTGGTACCAGGCAGGAGATGGACGCTCAGAGACACTGCAGGAGCTGAAAACCCAGACTTTCCTACCCTTCATCTGTGAGGGTGTAAAAGTTCCCTTGCGCTGCGTCCTTCCTGGGAGGCCACCAGCTCGGGCTGTTGTTTCGTTATTTAGTAGTTGCACCCTGATCGAAGTATTTGAAAGATCTGGACATCTGAGATTCTGGTCAGGGAAACCTGGAATTGAGCCAGTAAGGAAACCTAGTCCGACTGTGAGTGTGGGGGATGCAGCTGGGAAGGGGCTTCAGTCCCAGCTCAGGCGCTGCGAGTGTCACTCAAAGTGGCTCCGGGATGCTTAGACCAGGAACTTTCCTTAACACCAGCGTCATGAGATGCTGCGAAACCCAGAGTTTTAAGGTGAAAGCCTCCTGATTGCTATCGCAGAGTGAGAATGCGGAATCATTTAGTGTGCACAAGTCCAGGTGTAAACCTCACGCTGCCACGCCCACCACCGAACCCTGTCCCCAGGCGCCACAACCACGGGGCGGTTAAATGCCACCAGGGCCGGTGACTCCCCCGCCGCCCTGTCTGAATGCTGCTCAACCCTTTGGGAGAAGAATTCCTCCCCGATGTCCGACCCGAGCCTCCCGCGAGGCCGTTCCCTGTCCCCTGTGGCGTGGGAGAGGGCCAGCTGTCCCCTACCATCAGAGAGGCAGCTCCAGGGAGCCATACACCCTTCCCTGATCCTCCTTTTCTGCCGGGAGCCGCCTCCGGTGACGCCAGAGCGGCACGCGGGGCGGGGACATGACGTCACGGCGAGGCGCGCGGCGCCGCAGTGCGGGCTGTGGGACGTGCGCTCACCTGCGCTCACCTGCGCACGGCTGGGCACGTCCGCGCTCACCTGCGCGCACATCTGGGCACACCTGCACGCGTCTGCGCTCACCCGAGCTCACCCGAGCTGCTCTGCGCCATGGTTCGGTTCGGGCTGACGGTCGTGCGGCAGTGAGTACCGCCCGCGCATCCCCGGCCGTGGCGGTGTCCCGGGGGCCGCGTCCCTCCTCGGTCACGGGCAGCGGGAGGGGGAAGCTGAGCAAAAGCTCTCAGGCTGGGCGAGGGTAGGAATGGTGGTGTGAGCATTTTTCCCGTGAAACGTTAAAGAATTGGTGGGCTGTGACTTGGGTGGAATTCCTAAGGTGATTTTTTTATCCCACTCTGTTGACAGAGGTTTGTAGCTGGCTGAACCAAGTAGCTCCAGCTTCCTGCAGCTGTTAGGAGAATACTTCAATTTGTAGGAAAGCTGAGCTTTTTTTTCCCCTTTACTATTAGACCCGCGGGCAGCAGGGGAGAGGGGATTCTGCCCCTCTGCCCCGCTCTGCTGAGACCCCCCTGCAGGGCTGCACCCAGCCCTGGGCCCAGCACAGCAAGGACAGGGAGCTGCTGGAGCCAGGCCAGAGCAGGGACACCAAGGGCATCAGAGGGATGGAGCAGCTCTGCTGGGAGGAAAGGCTGAGGGAGTTGGGATTGTTCAGCCTGGAGAGGAGAAGGCTTTGGGGTGACCTCAAAGATGGAGAGAGACTTGACAAGGGCCTGGAGTGACAGGACAAGGGGGAATGGCTTCACACTGACAGAGAGCAGGTTTAGATTGGCTGTCAGGTAAAAAATGTTACCTGTGAGAGTGCTGAGGCTCTGGCACAGGTTTTCCAGAGAAGCTGTAGCTGCCCCATCCTTGGAAGTGTTCAAGGCCAGGCTGGATGGGGCTCTGAGCGGGCTGGGACAGCGTCAGGTGTCCCTGCCCATGGCAGGGGGTTGGCACTGGATGATCTTCAAGGTCTTTTCCAACTCAGATCATTCCATGTGTCTTACAATTTCTTCTGCTCTGACTTCCTAGGCGCTTTTTCTTCCAGGTGTGCAGCTCTGCTGCTGCCCTTAATAATCTCTGGAACTGGTTGCCTGTAAAGTTCAGAGAACCAGCTGCCAACACGTGCTTGTCAAAAGAGGGCTCCAGAGTCTTCCTGCAGCTTTGTTCTCTCCAGCACGGAAGTGTAGTTGTTACAGATAAATTGTGCTGCATTGATGATAAATTTAAGAAATCACTTGTCCTACTTTTATTCCAGATGGCTTCGTCTCAATAAAAACTGGCAGCATGATTGGAATTGATTTGAAAATTGTTTTTTGTTGTTATAAAATCTTTGTGTGCATTGTTTTGAAAAGAGTTTGTGTGGCACTGTGTCTCATTTTTTTTACATTCAGGTGCTGCTGTCTCTTGTTGGTATTTAATACAACAATGTTTTTGAAAATCCACTAAAATTATAACAAATTCATTTTTTTTGTTGTTGTTTACAATCTCTTTCAGTGGAGAAACAAGATACAACAAGGAGAAGATACTGCAAGGTTAGTAAGAATTATTGTTAGCTGGTTAGGATGGAAGTCCTAGAGTTAGGATTTCATGGTGAAATTCTCTCACCAACTGCTCAGATGTTATTAAGCAATAATCTTTTAAACCATCAGAGACTTTGTGTAAGTTAGGGCATGGCTTTCATAATGTTACAGAAGATTTTAAATCACCCCCCACAGAATATCAACAGATGCTGATGCATTTTGTGTTTTAACAGGAGTGTTAGAAGAGTTCCTTTTTCTACACAGGGAAAAAATATGTTGCACATAATCAAATAAAATAGTAGCAACAGCTTTTGTTAAGGACTCCATAGCACTGTGTTAAATCCCAGTAATATGAAGTTCGGGAAAAGGGCTTCTGGAAGAAGGAGCTGCAGAAGAATGGATAAAGATCCTGATGTGAAGGAGGCTGTTGCCTCAAGAAGGGAATCTGTTACTTGCAGTAAAAATCTGCAGTAGGGCAAGGGAGAATGAAAAGTAAAGGTTGTTTAAATGCTTGAATTGTTCAATCCTGGCTCTTTCTAGGAAGGCAGTCTTGATTAGACACATTTGAAACTAGACTTCCTCAGTGGCTGCTGGCTTGTACACCCAGAACTGAACACACTGAGCTGCCTGGGATGTCTGCTGTAGGAAAATCAAGGCTGGGGTTGTAGTTTGAATAAATGAGCTTTCTGCAGTACTTCATGTTGTGAATTGTCCTTCCAGATTTTCCTCCCTCTGTGACATTGCCATTTACAGGTCTCGCAACATGGATTTGTGCTCATAATAAAATGAGTAAAGAATATTCCCCTGCTTTACTTGCTTAAAAATATTGATGATGTCCTTTGAATTCCTAGCTCCTTGGGTCAGATGCCATGTAATGTGTTCCTCTCCAGTGCAGAGAGAACATAGCTTCTGTTTTTGAGCAAGCCTCTTCTGTTTTGAGAGGTGTAAGGCCTTCACCAGCACACTGGGGTCGGATATCTCCGATGAATTACAGATGAGGTGCTCAGAACTCAGGTTCTGGACTTTTGGTGTCCTGTCTTTTGCTGTTGGATTGTGCATTTTCTGGGTGAAAATAGTTTATTTGCTTTGTTCTGAATCTGATGGGAATCTCACTCTCTCTGCTCTAGCTTCCTACAGAACTAGAATGGGTAAAAGGTGTGGATGTAGCAATCTGTTACACGTTTGTCACTCTGCCACAGCTCTGGGTTCTCCTGCAGACTCTGAGCTGTAGCAGGAGCACACCTGTTCAACTCAGGTTGGATTTCCAAAGTGCTGCTTCTCTCAACACTGTTCTAGAGCTCTGTGACCAATTATTCCCACAGACTTTTTGGCTGGAAACAATTTTTGGGAGGTTTACTGCTTTCCAACTGGATTTGCTCCAGCTTGTGTGAGCATTACTGTCAGTGTGTGAGGTGGAGAGGAAGAGACCACAACAGATTGTGTTTGCATCTCATTCTCTCAGTGGTATTGTCCTCTTGTGGTATTGTCCTCTTTCTTATTTACATTTAACAAATCTGTTTATGAGGTTTCAGCTGTGAGATACCTCTTGCAGGAACCCGAGCAGTGACCCTTCTAAAAATGGTCACATTTATTAAATGTAGGTCTCTGTTTTATGTTTAAATTTGTCAAAGGTATAGATTAATGTAATTATCATTGATAATGATCCTTCTGTCTTCCTAGACTTTATTCCTTTTTATCATTAAATTTGTGTGACTTGAGTTTAGGGCAGACTAGAAGAGCAGTGACTTTTCCTAATGATTGACTTTACTAAAGGAGAAAGATTTTTCTTATGACTAGGCAGTTTCTTTATTGCTGACATGCCTGGTCAGCTGCTGAATGGGCTAAAATTCGCATGTCTTAATGTTGTGGGGTTTTTTATTTTGTAGGTCAAGGAGTGGATGAGCCACTCTCTGCAACTGGTTTCAGGCAAGCAGATGCTGCTGGTTCATTTCTCAGTAATGTGAAGTTTACCCACGTCTTTTCAAGTGACCTCCTTCGAGCAAAGCAGGTAAGTGCTGCTTGAGGCAACAACTGGCTTCCAAATCTGGCATTTATTTGCTGCTGGTGATGCGAAAATAATGCAGTGACAGAGCCAAAAGCTGCCCCTGGATCTCCGGAAATGTCCAGGGTCAGGTTAGAAGGGACTCAGAGCAACCTGGGGTGGTGGAAGGTGTTCCTGTCCGTGGCAGGGTTTGGAACTGAGTGATCTCTAAGGTCCCTTCTGACCCAAACCAGTCCATGATTCCATGATTTGCCATTATTTTATATGGGCATTGTTCTTGCTAAAGGAGTAATGGGGACTTTGAGGTGTCACAGACAGAAGTTAGTTTTTCTCTGAAGAAGCAAACCAGATCAGCTGTGACACTGTGGTGCTGTCGCAGGCACTGTGGTTGCCTGTTGTGTTCTTCTGAGGGATGCAGACCAAAGCAGGCAAGGTCAAGTTTTGCTGTGAAATTAGTACAAGGATCATTAAATGCAGATATGTTGGATTTTGTCAGGCATGTCACACCTCTTGCCTTGATGCAGTAAATACACAATATAGATAAAATAAAGGGGAAAAATAACTACATGGGATTACGTATGATCTTGTGTGCAGGAATATGAAATACTCAAAATTAGGGAACCAAAAGTTTTAAAGTTAGAGATCAGCTGTTCTAGGAAGGTCATCTCTCCTGTGGAGGCCCTTTCTTTAATTCTGTCTTCTGGTACTAATTCTGTGATTTCAAGAGACATGTAGGGGGTTGAAACTCCTAAGCCATTCTTGTTTGCTTGCTTTTTGCTGTGTTGTCCTTCTGAAAGTCTGTGAAGCTGTGCTGTAAATCAGATCAACCAAATGTAGTATAAATTTCTGTTTTCTCCTTGAAACGTATACCAACCATCAACATTGCTCATCAGTTTTGCAGCACAATTCCAGAAGCTGCTGTAGCAGCACAACTTAAGCAGAAAACAAAAGAGACAAGGAGGGAAGAGTGCAATAGTTGGATATTTTAAAAATGCAGAATAGCTGCCTGAGTCACTTCCTTTACATGTGTGAATGGCAGTGATGATATTTTAAAGCATGAACAGTGCTTTCTAACTTCCATAAAACTGTCTGTGCTGTGTGCCTGCCTTATGGGCATTGGTTTGGGATTTTTTTTCTTGTATTGGAGACAGCCTTTTCCATGAGGAGCACTTTCAGAATTGCACTCTCCTAATGTGAAAGATCTGAATTTTTCCTTTACATACGGGAAATGTATTTTGCCATTTGTTTGACAGACTGTCCAGATGTTGGGAAAGCTTTCCCAAAGATGTGTAAAGCTGAAGTTTCCATGTGGTTGGAGCTTCCTGTCTTGGCAGCTGCAGTTCTGTGAAGGGCCTGTTACTACACTGTCACTCCACAGCTCGAGTATGGGAGGAATGTACAAGTTCTGATGCAAAAGAGGAAATTCCTGCATATATTCATACAAATAACTGTGCTGTGCATATGCACAAGGAAGTGGATTGAACCCTATCTTTATTTCTGTGTTATTCTTTGACAGAAGGTTAAAGTTCCGAGACCAGATTTGTCCTAAGCAATATATTAGATGTGCCAGTAGTGCAACAAGGCTGCTTGTTTGTGCCAGGATCCAAGGAGCATTTTTAAAATGAGTTCTTTAAATGTCAGATTGATTGGATGTGAAGGTTTGCACAGCCCAAACTGTCTGTGAAGCCAGTGCAGCCTTCACCTTTGGATGCATGTAAGAACCAGGAGCAGGTCAGCCGTCCTGTGGTTCCCAAGAAAGACAAGGAGCTACCAGAGAGGACCCAGTGGAGGCCACAGAGGTGATAAGGGGTCTGGAGCATCTCTCTTATGAGGAGAGACTGAGAGGGGATCTCATTAATGCATATAAGTATCTCCAAGGGGTGTCAGAGGATGGTGCCAGGCTCTTTTCAGTGGTACCCAGGGACAGGCTGAGGAGCCATGGACACAAACCAAAACACAAAAAGTTCCACCTCAGCATGTGGAAGAATTTCTGTACACTGACGGTGGCAGAGCCCTGGAACAGCTGCCCAGGGAGGGCCTGGAGTCTCTCTCTCTGAAGAGAATCCAAACCCACCTGGACATGCTCCTGTGTCACCTGCTCCAGGGGACCCTGCCTTGGCAGAGTGCTCTCCAGAGGTCCCTTCCAGCCCTAAGGATTGGCTGTAGCAGCCAGACAGGTGTCAGATGTTTTTTCAGTTGGATTAACTCAGCAGTTTCAGCGAACACAGCTGTGAGTCTGGCCCATTACTACATGTAAAGAATGTGTGGATATGATTGCTCTGTGTTCTACTCAAGAGAAGACATGGCTCTTATCCCAGTAAACCCTGCTGCCTACATCTCATGGGTGCTGTGTCTTCAGCTGTTCTGGACTTTGAACTGCCAGAAGATTGCAGCTTTTCTATTTTTATGGCCTGGCCTGGGTTGTCTATCCAATTCTGCCAGACTGCTAGCTGAAAAACTTTATATTTTGTTGTTTTGGGTTGTTGGATGCTGCTGCTGGTATTCAACCTTGGCTGTGGTGGTGTAAGGTGGTGTACCTATGTTCTGTGCAGTTGATGTGACTGTATATTCTCTTTTTAGACTGCTGCTGCCATTCTAGGGAAAAACAGGTTTTGCAAAGATATGGAAATCAAGTATGATGCAAGACTGCGAGAGAGAGTAAGTGCCAAAAGAATTTATCAAATATTGAACAATTTGAAAATGTAACTTCCTGCTGATGGGTATCTTGGCTTATTGAATGGTAGATTTAGCAGTGAGAGCACTATTTGATGTGGTTTTAATCACTGGAAACTGAACTGTTCACAGCAGAGATGATAAATTGTTTGCACAATGGTGAAGCAAAGCCAAAATTAAGTGGTGAGTGTTGTAACTATGATGCTTTAATGATTTAAATAAGGTAAGATTTAGCGTTTAAGGAGCAGCATATGACTGTAGCATTTCCTGTTTGAATTGTTTTTCTCTCAGCAATTCCAGTTCTTCCCTTGAAATCAGCCAGGGAAATTGTGATTTACTTTTAATTGCAAGGGTCTTCTGTGGTTTTGTTTCCTTTTTTTAATGTCTCTTTCCAAAATTCTCAATTGAAGATGGATCCATCCTCTGTCACAAAGACTTCACAGGTCTTTAGAGAAAATACTGGTCTCTTACATGTGAAAAATAATTTTCTATAGCCTTTCTGCAAGAAAAAAGAAAATGGAGTTTATCCTCATGTGAAGGGCTGCGTACTGAAGCACTTGCACTGTGACCTCAGTCACAAAGACACTTGAATTTTGTATGCTGGGGATGAGTGTCAGTGGAAGAAAAAACCTCGCAAACGTCAGGCTGAGGGTCACGTTTTGAATGTCCATGCTTTAAATGAGATGCTGCTCTGAGTGTACTTGTCTACTGAGCATATATGTATATGTATGTATGTATGTATGTATGTATGTATGTACATGTATATCTGCTGTTTAAAAGGATATGTATAAAGGTATTTCCTCGCCCAAAACTGGGATAAAATGTAAAAAGTAGCTAAGCCTTGGGAATCCCAGAAAAAAGAGCTGTGAAGAGCTGTTTGGAGCCTCTGGAAGGGGCACAGGAGAGCTGACACATCCTGCCAAATGCCCTTTCTCCCTTACAGAAATACGGTGTTGCAGAAGGGAGGCCTTTGGCTGACCTCAAGGCTATGGCAAAGGACGCTGGAGAGCAGTGTCCTTCATTCACACCTTCTGGAGGAGAAACACTGGATGAAGTATGGTATTTATTTATTTATTTATGCCCTGCTTTCTAGGCTTTTTTATCACTGCAATTGCAGCTATTGGGAGCTTCCCACTGAGAGCTCAGCCCAAGCAGAGATATACTCGAAGCTAAAAAATACTGCTTGGTCTGATAACAGTGGCTGCCAAGTGGGGAATCTCTTTATAACTAAAGTATTGATTTTGAGACTGACTCCTCATGAAGCTCTGTCTCACAGGAGAATGATAGCAATTGCTCTCTGGAGGGCAGAGGAGTTTGCACAGCAGTCAGGAACTTATATTGGCTTTGTCTGTGAGAAATCCTTGTCTTTTAACTGAAGTAGTTACGTGTCAGATTTCTGAAAGGCCAGATCTGTGCTTGCTTTACAACAATCTCTTCGTTCTTCACGATGTTCCTTTCCGGCCTTCCCCTGCAGGTGAGAGAGCGTGCGAGGGATTTTTTTGAGTTCCTGTGCCAGCTGGCTGTTAAGTTGGAGCAGAAGGAACATGAAAAGCCTGGTGCACCAGGCAGGAGCTCAGGAACATCTGGAGAACAGTTTGTTTTCCCTTGGACAAACCACTGCAGTGAGGTGGAGACGAGCTCTGAGGGCGGTGGATCTTCCACGGTATTAGATGCCAATATTTTGGTGGTGAGTCATGGAGCCTACATGAGGAACTGGATTGGCTATTTTGTTTCAGATCTCAACTGTACCTTACCAGAAAATTTAACCAAGTCCCAGCTGTCTTCTGTCAGTCCCAATACTGGAGTGAGTCATTTCATTATAAAACTTGAAAATGGGAATGTGTTAAAACCCAAAATCACGTGTGTCTGTCTTAACCAAGACTCTCACTTAGTGGATGTGGGAGCTGAATGTGTAGCTTCAAAAGTGTTTTAAGAGTCTCTGTTGGGGGGAAAGTGGGATTAGATCACAATTTTGCTAAGCTTGAGAAAAGTATCTATAGTCATGACTGGGATTGACTGGAATTGCTGCCACTAAACTGCAAAAAGGGAGACATGCAACTGCTTGCTGTCTTAAAAAACACAATTTGCATGGTCCTAGTGCCCAGTATAAGTTGGCAGTAGCAAAATAAAACAAATATTCTCTGTTCTCAGAAACATAACACTTGCATTCACTTGCATATCTGCTCCTACAGCACGTATTTCAAACAACTTTGCATTACTACATAATTATTTTGGTTACCTCCAAGTGAAGGGGTTGGGGAGGGGAGAGGAGTGGTACCTCAAAGCTGAGCTGTACTGTATTCTTGTTTTATTACAAAATGCTATATTGTAATATGAAACATACATGTTGTCTTAAAATAAATTCTTGAATGCAATAGTAGAACCTAGGAAGGAGCATTGCCAGGTGGGAAAGGTTTGGTGCAGAGCCAGGGGATGTGACTCTGACACTGAATATCTCTTGAGACTCTGGGCAAGTCTCCTTTCCATTTGTAAAGTGGGAATGATGATAAACCTACCTCGCCAGGAGTATTTCCTAAGAAATTGTTCAGGTTGTCGAGATCTCTGTTGAAGAGCACTGTACACAAACACAGAGTATTTATTTTTAGCTGTGAGCAGGATGAGGAACCTCGTGTGCACGTAGTAATGGCCTTTTTTCTGGAAAAGGAACTTTCTCTCTGGGGTGAGTTGTACCTGACTGGAATTCTTCTGTCAGCTGCAGTCATGCACTTATTCTATGAATTTTTTGCCTAGAATGAGGCAAGCTTGATTGATAGGTGATTGTTGGTGTTAATACTGCATTCTTTCCCCACTGGGGTGTTTGTGGTGTTACAGTGTGAGCTTATCTGGTTTATGTTATTTATAAGATTCACGTATTTTTTTCATTTACATATTTTAAGGCTGTTAAAAAAAATAAAGGCTCCTGAATAGAACTCCCATTTCATCTGTATTTCTTTTGAGGTAAAAATCTTTCTTAATATTACCCTGTGAAGCTTTGCTCAGATCACGTAACTTTCTTTTTTTTCCTTCCTGGTCTTTTACTGTGAAAAAGACTCTTAGGGCTGATGTTATTTAAGAGTGTCCAAAGCTCTTTTTCAGTAATAAAATAATTCCTTCTCAATATACTGAAGGAAATAAGTCTTCACAGGAAGCTAAAATGGGAATATGACTTTCGCATGGACTCCTCAAGCTCTTTGTGAAATGCATCGTCGTAGAAGGCTCCTCAATACTGAACTGATGGTCACAGCCAAGGAGGATAGAAAAGCTTGCATTGTGACTTCTAACAGAGTTAATGGTAGGAGAGCGGGGCAGGAGTTCACTCTGAGTTTGCCTGTCCCTGGTAGCGCCAGTTTATTTGAGGCAGGCCACTTGCATAGCAGGGAATTCTCCTGTCAGTGCTTTAAACCGCTGAAATTCCACTGGAGCTGCCACGTCCTGAATTTTGCCAGTCATTCCATCAATTCTTCCTGGAGCCAGACTAAGGAAGTTGAAAATACCTGAGGGTGAGTGGAGATGTGACACGTTTTTCTCCCTAAGTCTGTCATTTCATCAGATACTTCAACACACACTAGTGATTGGAGTGCTTCTCACTTTAAAAGGTTTCTTTTTCTTTCTCGCCTGCTCTCAAGGAGGTAATTAATGTTTTGTTCTTTTTGACAATGCCATGACTTAGGAGAACATCTACTACTTCGTTAAGGGCTTTGCCACTGCTTGGATCAAACTATTCCCAGAGGAATTTTTGACTCTTTCTCTATAATATGCTTTACCTTCTTTTTTTGTATTTATATGTTGTTAAAATTTAAATCCAGCCTAAGAAACCTGTCTGTGTGATTGTTTTCTTTAACTTACTGTTACCAAGTTCCTCTTGTAACTCTCACACAGCAAGTAGATGGTACCATGGTACCATGGTGCCTAACAAGGAAAAATACCAAAGGGTGAAACCACTAAGGTTTTCTAAACAGCTCCTATCTTAATGAAGTCACATTTTTCAGTGAAAATGCATCAGAATCTCCCAATTCAGACTTGGCAAAACACACTAAAATGCTGCAAAGACATCTGCCAGTGGCCAGGGGAGTACAGGCAGTCGAGAGTGTCCTGCAGTTGCCCAGATGTACTTTTTCTCCTCAGTATCTGCTCTTGACATTGCTGGAGACAGGGCACCAGCCTAGGTGGGCTTATAGCCTGCCCAAAAATAGTTGCACTTGTTATTTCTCCTTTGTTATGTCAGATATCACGTTCCCTCTGCATTAAAAAGTCACTAATTTTGGAAGCTTCTGAAGGTAATTCTTAAAGCTGTTTTCTTTAGGTCTGTGTGTAGTACTCCTCTTTTTAAGTTTTTACATCACCACTGAGACTAAATCTCTTTTTGGTCAAGTGACTATTGTGCATGTGTACAGTAACTCTGTACAGTTTATTGGGATCATGGGAAAGGAGAGCTGCAGCAA
The DNA here is from genome assembly GCF_029207755.1 of Chamaea fasciata. Taxonomy (NCBI): domain Eukaryota; kingdom Metazoa; phylum Chordata; class Aves; order Passeriformes; family Sylviidae; genus Chamaea; species Chamaea fasciata. The sequence continues at coordinate 55,469,054 of NW_027094090.1, read as the reverse complement.
TAGATGGGTCTGTTAGGAATACTGCCTCTCCTCGAGCAGCCATCAGGCAGCTCTGGTAGTGTCACAGTTTCCTTCCTCTAAAGCAAAGATATTTTCTCTACACCCACAGATCTCTATTGAACAATGTTTTCCAGACGCAGCCCTGCCTTTGCAATTGGAGGAGGGTTTTTCCCCTTTTTCTTTTCATTTAGAACAGATTCTTTTAAATCAGATGCATTCTCTATCCAAGCTTTTGGCTGCCTCAGATCCACAGCCCACATGCCTGGACTTAAAGTATGTCAGATTTCCCCCAGATGTGTACTGCTTTTGAGGGCTTTGGCCATGAGCCTGAGGTTTTTGGATCTCTGTAATCCCAGGCAAATGGCAGCTGCATGGGCACAAATGAACTGCCACAGTGATTTGTGAGCTGTTTCTCTGGTATCCGTGGATATGGCAGAGCCACTGTGGGGGATCTGTGTGTGTGTGTGGTGACTCCAGCGCCATTCAGGAGGGCCTCCTGTGTGACAGCTCTGCTGTCACCTGCAAACAGCTCTGGGCTTCCTGGGGTGCAGGACCCCCAAGTGGCAGTGGATTACTTACCTGAGTTCCAGGGGCTGGCAGCAGGGCTCCTTAGGGCACAGAGGGTAAGGCACAGGAGCATACTGGGATAAAACGCAGGAATCTTGAGCAGGCTGTTACTGGTCACCAAAGGAATGCACCCAAGGTCCAGGCAGAACTCCTTTGAGTGTAATGTTCTTTCCTTCTGATGCCCAGTTGGGTCATCCAGCCATAGCTGAATTGGGAGCAGGGTGGTGCACCAGACTTGACTGTAATAAGTCCTGAATATATTTTGGAAGAGCTGGCCATTGAAAACTGAATTTACTGAATTCAAAAGCTGAGGTGAAAAAAGGAGTCTGATTTCAGAAGGGCAGGAATCACAAAATTAGTTTTAGAATCATGGAATGTCCTGAGCTGGAAGGGACCCACAAGAATCATTGCCTCCAGCTCCTGGCTCTGCATGGGATAGTCCCAAGAATCACACACTTTCTTTTCCCAAAGAAATTTAAATAATGGTTAATGCAACAAATTCTGAAGGAGAAAGTAATTACAGACAAGAGAGGTAAATGAAACCTGTAATCTAATTAAATGAGTTTTTACCGTAAGTAGTTCACACTAGACTAAATGGGTAGTTCTTTGATGAAGTAACTAATGCATAGGCAAGGGAAAAATGAATTATGATCTAGGTGAATCTTAACTGAATGTCTAATGCCACGGTGGAAACCATCATCTCAGCTGGAAAAGATAAATGTTGCTTAGGAGAAAAAACATGGTGCAGAAGGTATGCAAGAAATGAGTGGGCATAGAAGTAGTAATGTCCAAGGTCACGCACTGAGCTGGAGTAAAGCTGCTATTTATATCCCTTAGGGAGCAATTTTTTTTTTTTTTTGTAGTAACTTCAAATAAAAATACAGGAATGTGGAAATTCTAGTGAGAAGGCATGATCAATAACTAAGTGGGGCAGAATAGCATGAAGAGGAGGAAATTATGAACTTCCAGTCTTAAAACTGCTTGAGTTGTATGTACCCATAGAATGGGTCAGGCTGGACCCTGGCAGTGGCTCAGATGGTTCTGGAATATCCCCAGTGAGGAAGACTCCACACCCTCTCTGGACAATCTGTTCAGGGCTCAGTCACTGCCCAGGACAGAAGTTCTGCCTCATGTCCGGGTGGAACCTCCTGGGATCAGTTCCTGCCCGTTCCTCTGGTGCCATTGCTGGGCCCCCCGGAGCAGAGCCCGGGCCCTGCTCGGAGCCCTCCCTGCAGAGGCTTTTAATTTACCAAGTATCTTTTATCAGAGATCTTTGTGCCAGGATCACATAGAATTCCCAGCAGGACTGAACTGATAGCCCTGTGGTTTCCCCTTGCTTGTAAAAGACATTTCCCAGTAGAGGTTAAAATCTCTTGATGGTCAGTCTAGACCTACTAAAACACAGTTTTTCTCATCATCTTTCACAGAACTTTTACATTTGGGGTGCATGAAACACCTAGGAAGCTGAAACCTGTAAGGCTGGAAGTCACAGGGGACAGCAGCACACAAACATTTTCAGACACTGCTGCTACCATTTATTTGTTCACTTAAGTACTTCTGGAAGGGGGAGCTTGAATAGACAATGCAGAATCCACCATTTGGAGAGAACGGAAAAGTTTATTGGTACTTTTATAAAAGGAAATTGGAGAAAATGGAAAAGTTTATTGGTACTTTTATAAAAGGAATTATAGTCTTTATAATACATTATTATAAATACTTATAAATATTCTGCGGGATTTAAGACCCACTCAAATAAATAAATAAATACTGTGACATAAATAAGTAATGCTTTCTTACTAGCTGGTGATTTCCAGCATCTCCACTGAAGAATAAATTCTTTTAAGTTTTGATACAGTTGCCTATAGTTAAAAATACTGTTTTTTTGATGGAAAATCAACTGTGTATTCAGTCTTAGCTTACTTATCCCCTGGCTACTGATAGAGTGAGCAACCCTTCTTACTCTGTTCTAGTGTAGAATGTAAAGATGGTCTATAGATGTAACCCCGCCAATATTTCCCATCAAAATTTAATGTGGGCAGAGCTTTTAATGGTTCCAGTTGTTGTAGGGCAGTTGCCTCAGAGTCCTAGGGGGGAGCTCTGTGAAGCTTCTGACAATTAATGCAAAATGCAAACTTTGCTGGTGTACTTGAAGTTCAGAGCTCTCAAGGAGCAAAAGCCAAGAATAATGGTATAGGAATCAAGTAAAGATGTCAAACTAGAACATAAATAAAATCACAACTCTCCACTGTATAGACAGCAAGTTTAAGAAGTCTTGCTGTATTTTGAATAAGCAAGTAAAAGCACAGCTGCCTGCCTGCCTGCAATTCCCTTAATTCCTTAGAATCACTCTTTCCCTTCAGAAATTAATCAAAAAGCACAATAACTTTAGAAAAACAAATTCCAAGAGATGGAATTCTTGAACTAATCCTGATCATTTGGCTTGTCCTGTGCTCCTAAGTATTTATACTAATTAGGAACCTCTCCATCTAGGAAAGCTATTCTAAGAGCAGAATCAGGACCTATGACTTTCCCAAGTTGGATGGATAAGTTGGATGTGGTAGATAAAGAGATATCGTGTATATATACAAATATGGGGGGGGGGGGGGGGGAAGAGATTATTTTAAAAGCTGCCAGCAGTCCTGCTGCTGTGCTAAATCCAGAAAAAATTAAATGAAAGCAAGAAGCACAGCAGGGTTCTTATTTTGACTTTGTTGCACTGATGTAACTCCATTGGCTTCAGTGAACTACTTCATGAGAAAGAAAGAACAGCATCCAAACTAATGTTTTTTGTATGTTGCTATGAGCACACTGAGGAGCAGTGTACTTCTTCAAATTGTTGTCAGGCTGATAAATAAATAAACAGAGCAGAAGAATCTGTGTTTTGACATGCAAAAAACCCCCACAAAATAAAAACCTCAGTTCTCTGCCACACTGGATTTTGTGCTGCTCATCAGTGCCTTGCACCTGCTTTCTGCAGAGTTCATCAAGAATAGCTTTTTCAAAGTGAACTTACCCAAAGCATAAACCAATCTAGGGAAGAAGTTTTGTCACCATTAGAGATGTCCTGATTAACAGTAATTTCACTCCTACAAGTATAAAGCATCTGATACCTGCTCAGAACTGAATACAAACAGGGATGCTAATTGGACATTGCTTTTCTAAATACAAACCTAATTTTCCCTAGATGAGAGTCTTCATTATAGTCTAAATATTAAACCTTTGATCCTTATAAAACATAATTTTTATTTATTTTTCCCCTGAAGAGTTCAGTATTATGCAAAACGAACCATACTGTTTAACACACTATTGATTATTATTAATCCTGGTACTTCTCTCTGGATTGGAAATATGCAAAGCTAATCATCTTTATTTCCATATTGGGATACTAGAATTTAGTAAATGTAGAACTGTGATAGAGAACCACTTGAGAGAGAGTGAGATTCTCCTTTTTTTTCAAAACCTCAGCTTGGATTCAGTGTCAGAAATTGCTTTTTTCCCACAGGACCCTTTAATCCTGTCCTGTTGTCCTGTCAGTTCCTCCAGGTTTCCATGTCTGCTGCTCCTGTGACCAGAGAGTGGCTCTTTTTTGACTCATAATCGTGAAGGGAGGATGAAGCTCCAACTTAAAAGCTAAAAACAAAGAGTCACAGAATGGGTTGGAAGGGACATTAAAGCTCATCCACTCCAACTCCCTGCCATGGGCAGGGACACCTTCCACTATCCCAGGTTGCTCAAAGCCCTGTCCAGCCTGGCCTTGGACACTTCCAGGGATGGGGAATTCACAGCTACTCTGGGAAACCTGTGCCAGGGCCTTCCCACCCTCACAGGGAGCAGTTTCTTCCTAATATCCAATCTAAACCTACTCCTGTCGGTGTGAAGCCATTCCCCCTTGTCCTGTCTCTGCAGTTTCTGATGAAGAGCCCCTCTCCAGCTTCCTTGTAGCCCCTTCAGATATTAGATACATGACATATATGGTAATTTTTACATAATAAAATAATGTAAAATAACACACCACCTGGCAGTTTGTCTGCTGTGCTTGGACAGGATGGTGCTAGTAAGAGGATTCCCTGTCTCTGCTGGAATCTTGGATGCTCATCTGCAACATAACATCGGTTTCCCATTTCATATAAGAGATTTCTTTTTTTTTGTTTGCTTGTTTGTTTTCCTCATTGATGCAAACTTAAGGTGATTCAGACCCCAAAAGATTTGATTTGTGTTATTCTTTTCAAAAATGGATCTTCTTTCCAGTAGAGCCCAGGCTGGAAAAATCCGACTTGTACTTACAGGTGGTAGTTTATTGTCAGAACAAGATTTGAAGCGAAGGAACTTTTCCCAATGTCTCCCAGGTTTCTAAGAGCCACTTTGGCATTCAGGCTGAGTGTGACAGACAGTTCCTTTTGCCTCTGTCTTCACCCGGCGAGCGCAGGGGCTGCGGTTATCTCGTGATGTAGAAGCGGGGGCTTGGGTACCTCCTGGCCTCCATCATGGCATGGGGGTCATCGGGGTTCACCACGTCGTTCTGGTTGATCCTCATGGGTTCCCTGGGCATGTGGGGAAAGTCTGCTGGCTGCTGCTGCAGGGAGCCAAACACTGGGGTCTTCCTCTGCGGGACCAGGATCTGGTGAGGATCTACCGGGTCAACATCTGCGCTCCTGGTGTGTCTGTGGGGCTCGGGGGTGTTGAATCGGAACAGAGGAATCTCATTCCTCCTGGATAAAAACTGGGAGTATGGTGGTGGGTTCATACCGGGGGAGAAGGCTTGTTTGACTCTGCCTAGGCTCACCAAGAAGTGATGTTTGGGGGATTGGTACACATCGTACCCATTTTCTAGTGTCCTGTGGTTGAACACACAGTCCTCTTGACTGAAGTAATGCTGAGGGGAAAAAATAGGACACCTGTGAGCAGAGGAGTCTGGTGAATTACTAACACTGGTTAAAGAGGGAAAGAGGGATGACATCTTGCAGCAGGTGTTTTTCTAATCTTCCAGGTCTGTGTCTGACACAAATGTAGATCAGAGTTGCATGTCCATGCTTATAGCAAAGGAATTTTAATAATAAACCTTGTTTTCTCCCAGAGGGTCCCCACCCATGGCTCTGGGCTACAGATTAGCCCTCACTGGATCTCATTCTGTCCTCATTTACCCAGGCAGGACCTCAGATGATTTTTGTCAGCTCTACAACTTAATACAATCAAAGGAGAGAGCAGACTTTGACCTAAGTATCAGATCTTCTCTAACACTTCCTCCTCCACCTGCAGCTACCCAGGCTTGCCCTGGCTGGGGAAATGGGCACCACAGCAGCAGAATGCAGTAGCCTCAAGGCTTAGGAAAGGTCACTCACCGAGCCAAATATGTTTCCTTTCATGTCCATACACAGGTAGCGTCCACTCTTCACACCTGTGATTATTACTGAGCCAGCACCCTCAGACTTGATCATTAGGGCACCTGTTCAGAGCAAAAACATCAAATCCAAGATCCATTTCAACACTGCATTTACAGATCCACAGATGGTCTCTCTGGAAGTGACCTCTGGGAGTCCAAACCAACCTCCCACATGACCTGGGATTGCTGCTCATCCTAAATCAGGTTTGCTGTGGCTTTGGAAGACTCCCAGGATGGAGGGCACCTCTCTGGGTGCCCTGTTCCAATATGGCACTAACCTCTCAAAGACAATTTTTTTCCCCTCTGAAGTCCCAAATCTGAGGTCTGAGGATGTTGCCCTCAGTTCTGCCATTGCCCATATCCAGGGAGTTTGTCCCCCTCATCTTTGTGACTGCCCTGCCCTGTGGTATTTTTTCAGTGTTGCCCAGCATTGGCACCAGAGTAATGGGCAGGAACTGATACCCAGGAAGTTCCACCTGGACGGGAGGCAGAACTTCATTGTGCAATGACCGAGCACTGAACAGATTGTTCAGAGAGGGTGTGGAGTCTCCTCACTGGGGATAATCCAGAACCATCTGGACACAATCCTGTGCCCTGTGCTCTGGGATGGCCCTGCTGGAGCTGGAAGGTGGGACCGTGTGACCCCCTGTAGTGCCTGCCAACGTCAAGCAGTCTGTGATTCCGTTATTACACTGCCCTTAACATCCTTTTTGCTGGACTAAAACCACAACAGATCATGATCAAGACCCCCTGAAAACCCTGTGCCAGACCAGCAACATTTTCTACTCATCCAACTTGAACTGGAGTTGCTGTAGTTCTCCAAGAGCAATGTCACTGGTGCCAGGTAAAGTGGGAATTACAACTTTCCTTGACCTGTTCCTTGCATTTGATTCAGTGCCTGTTGCCTTGTCCCATCCAGGAGATCTGTGCATACCCAGGCCATGCCACCCTGGCACAGACCTTGGCACATCCCATTGTCTGGTGGCTCAGTGACAGCAAATCTGTTACCCTCACTCTCAACATCCCTTTTATTGTCTGATTTCTATCTTTCCTTCTCCACCATTCCAAAGCCTGCTGTGCTTGTATCATGGCAGATAGGGGAAAACGGGATATTTTGCTGTCTGTTGTTCTCCAAAATCCCACATTGGTTCTTGACCAGCATACCTAAAATGAGTTTTATAAAATCTTTAAATATCTAGGAAGAATAACAAGACAGTGCCAACATTTCTGTGTTTCATTAATAATTCCTTAAAAAACCAGCAGAATGAGATCCTTTCTCATTAATTAAATTATAACTTTTAAAAATCCTTATTTACTTATGTAAAAGCTTCATTACCTAGGCTTAGATTTTTAACTGAGTGTATATAATAGATGTAATAATAATAGTAATAATAGTAATAGTAATAATAATAATAACATCAACAACCTGATTTTATGATACATAGCTACTTGTCATTTGAATGCTGCTAAGATAGAAGTATTTTTGAAATGCTATAAAAGAACCCTAAGTCTTAAACCCCACCACATTTGTCTACTAACTAAAGACTTTGGGCCAAGTATTTAGCAAAGGAAGAAGAATAAACTATTCTCTGTTGAAATAGAATAATAAAATATGTAATAAAATAAACTGTGAAGACACAATTTGAGAACCTTTTAGTGATACTAGGGCATAGTTTCTTCTCATGAGCCCCAAAGGCTCAACACTTCTTTTAGAAAGACCAGTCTGGTCTTTCATAGTTTCCTCCTTTTCAACTGACCTTTGCATGCCCATGTTCTGTGCACATTGAAACTTAAGTTTTAGTAGTTTTCAGCCCTCCATCCCAAAATACAGATTTTATGGATGCCATCAGTTCTCTCTGATGCTCTGGTGAGTTCCTGTGGTAGCACCATCAGTGGGAAGTAACTATTTGGGGGATATCATTACTAACCTCTAATAGGAACTTCCACCAGAAACTGGGAGCAAAATCATGAAGTGAAGGATAATTCACGTGGTTTTTCCTTGCAGGGTATTACAGGAACCATAGGACTTTAGTTGTCCTAGGCAAGGAATGAAATTCCCAATCCACTAGATTTCTTTAGAGCGATTTTATTTGCTAAACAAAAGGAGAATTATAATGATATGTATTTTCCATCCTATGGCTGTGCTCCTCTGCCTGCCTGCCTAATGAGTAGAGGGGATTTTCTATAGGTGGTGGGGAAGTAAAAAACCTTGTTGTCCCTCCCCTGCTCCCATGGAGGTCTGTAGGAAGCCACTTACTGTAGATGGTTTGGTGAGGAGCGCCATCGACGTAGCCATCGGCGTTGATTTGGAGGTGGAAGCTGCTCCTCTCTGCGTCGGTGTAGAGATGCATCAGGTGATCTCCACTGCCCCAGCTGGGACTCAGCAGTGGAGAGGAGTTGGGAAAGGCAAGGGAAACCTTCAGGCTGCAGAGCAGCAGGAGCAGGGAGCTGCAGGGAATGCCCTGGGCAATGGTTCGCCGTTCCATGTTGGATCAGTGTCTGGTCCTCACCTCCGCTCGTGCGTGGAGTGTGAATCCTCAGACTGGATCCCTTCTTCTCTGCAGAGGCTTATAAAGGGCAGCAATATGACATCACACAGGAAAACCTTCTCCACATCCTTGATTTTTGGCAAAGCAACATTTTAAGTGTCCCGAAACCTCAAGGGAAGGATCTCTGGCTAAGGTGTGTGGGGGAAAAATGTAAGGTTTCTAAAGACAGCTCACGAAAGCTAATCATATGTTCAAATGTTATCTACAACCCTGTGACATCTGAAAGCTTCCCACGCCCCTACTGTTGGATCCAGGAAGGGCAATCTACTGCACTTGAACTGAAGGGAATGACCCTTCGGACCTGAATTATCTTTCTTTTTTGCCAGATGTGTTTATTCAGACTCTTACCTTCCCTCACTGTTTCCAAGCTGCATTCTGATTTACAGGAAACATCAAATACAGCTAAAATTTTGTTGCAAATGTACCAAAAGTTAATATTAAGTTGTCCTGAGCGTGATTCCCCTTTATTATGGTCTAAGTTCCACAACAAGCCTGTTGGGCTGATGTTTGTGTCACTCCATTTAAGTGAAGGGAACTTGATATGAGCAGAGCCTACTTCAAATAAACTCTCCCTTTTATTTCTCCTGTTTCCTTCTGAGTCACATAAATAATCTAAAGTTGGACAAAAACAGCCGAAAATAATGTGTAAAACACTTAAAAGCTGGATGTTTGCTCCTGCATTGCACATCTGGCTGGCAGTTTGTAAAAAATGTTCCAAGATACAAGACCCGCTTCTCAGGTGTTCTGCCAATGTTGTGGGTCTTTACAAATAAATTTTCTGATTAAAAAAAAAAAAAGATGGTTCCATTTATTACATGAAAATGCTGTACTAGTGGGACACCTTATTTGGGTGAATCAATGATAGGAGTGACAGGTTCCAAAACCAGACTGTGTTAAGGTTTCCTTCAAAATTTAATATAAACTTGACCAAAGTACCAAACAATAAAAACAAGAAATGTATTTCTTTAATGAAACCTGAGGATTTTAACTGTAACAGTGTTGGTTTCAGTTTCAGTCTCTAGCTGGACACAGCATAAATAACTCATAGTTTCATTTACAAGCGGTGGAGCTGTACCATCACCATATAATGGATTGATAACGTTAATGGATTGATACAACTGTAACTTACTGCAAAAGTGGATCTGATTTTGGTTTTTTTTATTGTTTAAAATTAGTAAAATCCTGCCAAATTCTTCTGCCACACCTGTGTAAATCCAGAGACTTGCGTCAGAGTATATTCACCTGTGTAAATGACAGCACTTTTTAGCCAAAGTGTATAAGGGTCAGATCTTAAACTGATCAGGCTGACAAAGCTGGCTGCACTGAAAGACAATCCTGGTTACAACATCTGAAATGCTTTAAATTAAAAGGTAGCTTAGAAGGAAAGCAGAGTTAATTTTCTTCTTCTTCTTTTCTTTTCTTTTGTTTGTTTGTTTGTTTTTTTTGTTTTGTTTTTTTTTTTTTTTAAAGAAATACCTCTATTTGCTGTTGAAATTATCCACACATATTTTTCACTCTGGTCCTAGAACAAATGTTTGGGTTTGTTGGTTAGTTGGTTGTTCTGGTTTTTTTTATTTGCCCCCTTGATTAGACTCCTATGGAAACGTGGATATTGATACCTCAGTTGCAGAAGTGTCTCACAGAGGCACTGTACTCTCTTGGAATATTCTCTCATTCTTTTGTGACTGTAGTTTTTCTGGTTTGGTGTTTCATATTCACCATGACATTTTGCTGTGCTTGCCAGCATGCACTGATCTGATCTTTCTCCAGTGCCTTGGTGGCACAGAAAACATTTTCAGATGTTTGAGAAATTTCTTCAACCTCATTTAAGCACGTGCTAGTCGTGAGCATCTGTTTCTCTTTTTGTAATAGTCAGACAAGCAAAGATTACTTTTACAAGCTTAAATTGCTTGGCATTTTCTAAAGGTTCCCACAGCGTCAGGAAAACTATAGATTTTACCGAGTTCTGTTTAATCTGCTGGGCTAAAGTGAATTTAAGTCCCTGCTTGTGAGAATGATAATACAAATTCTGCTTTTTCATAGACCTTTTTTCTATGAATGTACAAATGTGGGGTTTTATGGATTTGGGTTTTTTTACAGTCCATGTCTTTTTTATTTCGGGCTGATCCATTTATTCCTTCTGTGGGTATTTCACTTATCCTCTACCCATTCAGCTGTTGATGGGGTAGCCAGGTGTATGAAAGCTGCTTTACTCCTTCAGCCAAGTCTGTTATAATAGAAGTGATAACAACCTTTCTTGTCTTGCATGTTATGCTGATACATCAGCAATAATAATATTTCTGCAACTTTTACCACAGGAGTTGTTATTGATTTTTCAGATTTCTATATTGCTGTGTGGTGTTTGATGAATTGAGATGGCTTTTCTCAGTTCTCAGCTAAGAAATTGCTGATAATTTTACAGAAATTGCTTGTTATAGGGAGAAATAAAGGGAAAAAATGGGACTGAATTTAAAGATCACAACCATTTCACATTACCACATTTTCCACTTCCCACTGTGGGGATGCTACACAGCCAGTGTCAAGTGCCACAGTGGTGATGCAAGGCACTCCTTAGACATATCCTGGAAAGGGAGCTGGGAGACAGGCTGGAGGAGCTACCACCTATTGTGAACATCAGGAACCAAGGTAAAGTGAGGAAATCCTCACTCCAGAGCAAAAGATGAAAGGAAAAGATGGATAAGACAGACCCCAGCTTTCAGGATGAAATTTATTCGAGGTAATCATTGAGCAACCTGGTCTATGGGGAAAGTGTCCCTGCCCATGGCAGGGGGTTGAAACAGGATGATTTTTGTGGTCCCTTTCAACCCAAATCATTCTATGATTCTGTGGTTGATCTCCAGCCCCTAGTGAGTCTCACTTCCCTCCCTCCCTGCCATGCCTTTGTCCTAGGCCTGCTCCTGCTGCCTCCTGCTCCTTGCTCCAGAGGCACCTCAGCTCAGCTTTAGCCAGGTATTCTGGGCACTCACCTGGACCAAGTGCCTCAGCTGGAACATAGATGACATTTAGGCCTCCCTGGAATCATCATTTAACTGCAAAAGTGTACATAGAAGGAAGGAGCAGATTGAGGTCTGACTTTCTCCCATTTTGGCTGCTTTGAGTTTCAGCTCTAGGTCATTTTGCAGTCCAAACTAACCATCCCAACTCTGTAAAACCCTCAGCAGCTAAATGTCATCCCTTGTGCTGCTTTCTTTTACTGCTTATCCCCTCAGTTCTGGAGAGGACTCACAAGGTAAAGTCAAGCTTCTTTTTACAACAGACTTAAGTTACTACAAGTGACTTGCAGTTATTTTTTGGAAGGGATTTGTGGACCATCAGAAATTTGCAGGTTAAAAAAAAAAAGTTTTCTACACAGTCTAATGGATTTGCTTTCCAGGATTCTCCTACGAGTAAAACCACACGTCCCCTCAGTACTGGAGTTCCTTTCATCACGTAGGAGCACCTGTAGCACTCTTGCCTAATAAAGCATATTGATTTATATTTAAACATGTGGGTGGCTTGCCCTTTTGCAGCATTCTGTGCCATCTGAGTGCCTGTGCTGGCCTCAGGAAGCCTCTTGCTCTCTGCTGCTCAGCTCACGTGGGAGTTTGGGTTGGCAGATTCGAAACCACCTCTACTCTTAATAATTTCCTTTGCACTGCATCTCTTCAGAAGAGGTCACAGAAATCAAGGGCCTGTCCCTCTGCCTCCCTTAACTTAAAATCACTGTTACAAGTGGCTCTGGGATGATCACACCCCCAGTGTTGGAAGCACAAGGGTGGAGTGCCTCTCCAGCAGTTATTCTAGGCATACTGACGCACTGAGCCCAGGGAATGTACAGTGGATGCTCTGTGTGTGTGTGTATGTGTGCAGATGCCTTTGCCACAGACTTCACCCGGTGTTGTTAAACACATCCTGAGTGACCTTATTTGGAGGCCCCATTCTTGTCACACTGCCCACGACTAAAGAAAACATCCTGGCTCAGCTCACCTACGTGAAAAAGATGAGGTAAGCACAGCCCACTGGGTTCGGGACCGCAGCATGTACCAGCAGTTTCTGCAGTGTGCCTGCTCTAATGAACCGAAATGAAGGGCCTCATTCCTCCTCCAGCTGAAATCTTTGGCACACCTCCCAGGCAAAGCAGAACCAGTCCCTAAAAGGTTTTGTTTTCTGAACAGAGAGTGTTTCTGTCATTTTAAGGGGGTCTGAGTTTTCTTAGGTGTTGAGGGAGAGAGGATGGGTGCAATTTGTGGTGAGAGCTGCTGATACCCTCAATTTCAAAAAAAATCACAGAATGGCCTGATTGGGAGGGATCTTAAAGATGATTTCATTCCAACCCCCCTGCCATGGGCAGGGACACCTTCCACTATCCCACGCTGCTCAGAGCCCCATCCAGCCTGGCCTTGGACACTGCCAGGGATGGGGCAGCCACAGCTTCTCTGGGCTACCTGTGCCAGGGCCTCCCCACCCTCACAGGGAACAATTTCTTCCTCATATCCCGTGTAACCCTGCACTTCTGTCAGTGTGAAGCCATTGCCCCTTGTCCTGTCACTCCACGCCCTTGTCAAGAGTCTTTCTCCATCTTTCCTGTGGGCTCCCCTCAGATCTGGAAGAAAAATGTTGTGGTTTGGTGTTGAGGCTTGGAAGGCCTGAAGTTTGTCTGGATTCTGAAATCTGCCCCGTGCAAACCCAGTCCTGCTGACCTGCCTGTCCAGGCAGTGTGTCTCGTCTGAGAAAGTGTCTTTTTTCTCTTGGTGTGCTTGCTTTCAGGTGCTAAGAAATCCTGGGGACACAGATACACAGCCTCAACAAGAAAGTCACTTCAGTCACATATCTCCTATTGTAATACATGCAAGATGCCTAAAAGCAGGCTGATGGTTTTATTTTGGGAAAACTCTTCAGTTTATTTAAAGTTTCCTATTTCCCAACATTGTTATCTCAGCTTGGACTAGAAACGTCCAGGAGCCCCTTCTGATCTAAGTATTTCTAGGATTCAATGACATCTGCCACTTCATTCATTGGCAGTTTCCAATAAACTAAATGGTTTTGGTTTTTTTTCCCTTGTGAGGCAGAAGGTTTTTGGTTTTTTTTCCCTTGTGAGGCAGAAGACAATGATCGAGAATCAATTTTGTTGTAACCTAATTTTAAACTTTCTCCAATCTCTTGGTTTCACATGTTTCACTCAGATCTGTCTCCTTGAAGATGAGATAAAAAAGGCTTAGGCTAAGGAAATTAGGAATGGAAAATGAAAAGAAGGAGAAGGGGATGCAGTGAAACAAGAAGACAAAATATGCAGACATCATCATCAGCCAAGGGCACTTTTACTGTGGGACAGTAATAACAGCATATGACTGATATGGTTCAAGCTGCCTCAGTGCAATTGCAGGTGTTGCTCTTTGGCTCTGAGACTTATTTTTTTGTGGGATGTCTTAGAAACTAAAACTTCATTGGAGAAATTTTTGCTCTCTGTAAGTTTTAAGAGTAATCTTTTTTAACACAAAAGCCTAAATAATAAGTGAAGAAAGTCATGACTGAACATTGTCTTTGTACTCAGTGTTTCTAATGCAAGGAAAAAAGAGAGATTCCCTAAGCCACTGCAAGACCAGTCTGATTCTGGAGTCCTTTAAAGAAACTTGGAGATCAAAGTTTGTAAGGAGCAGGGCAAGACAAGTAATAGTGGCTTCATTTTTTCAGCTAAACTCTGTTAGTTCATCTTTTTTCAGAAGCTGGGTTCTGTTTTCTGAGGTATTTCTGTGACAGGGAGCACATTGAGGAAGATTTATGAGACTGCACAGAAATATGGCAAAAATATATCTTGAACTCTGTCCCTGATTCAGGTTTTCCTTCACAAAATGACTTTTCAGGTAGATGTGCAGCTACATTTTTTTTTTCTTCAGTGTAGACACAATAGTTTTTCATGTTGCTTTCTCAGCCTGCCACGTTGCTGGCGAGGAGGAACTTGAGAGTCACATTGTGCAAAGGTTCATCAGCTGCTGGGACACTGATCCTGCACCTGGGCCCTAATGATCTTTGGCCATTTTCACAGCTGTCACAAGCTGATGCCATGCCAGGGCTCGTTGGGAAATGCATTCTCTTTCAAATGAGTCAAATCAGGCTGTTCTTCTTATCTTTATTGAAGTTCTGGACTCTTATCAAACTGTTCAATTCTCCAAAAGCAAAGATTTCTTTGCTGATGATTTTTTCAAAATTTAGAAATACAACTTAATTTTTAAAAAAATTTAAAAAAAAAAATCTTCTTTATTATCCTTTCTATTATGCCAAATGAACTTTCTTACATGCCAGAGGCTGCTTAGCCCATCTGCCTACCCTGAACATGACTATGTCTCTCTGACACTGGTGTCACTTCATGACCCTTTGCTCCACGGTTGATTCCTCCCGCAGTCTCCACTTCTGGTGGAAGAATGGAAATCAATTTAAGGTACCACCTTCATGACCAGCTGATGACCATCTCAGCATGAACTGAGGTTGTGCAGAATGCAAACATACGTGAGAAATGTCATGCACAAGAAATTCCAGTCACCCAGGTGGCCTGTGGACCTGCATGTTGATTGTTATAGGGGTGTAGGGAAAAAAATCCCATTGGAGATGAGCTTTTTTATTTTGCAATCTGCAAGTTTCTTTTTAAAATCTACAAACACATCTGCAGATTTACTCAAGATTTACAGAAAGTGACACCCAGACATGCCCCATACATATCCATTTTCCCACAGCTTCTATTTCTGTAGACATTTGCCTTTGTAAAATCATTGTCATCATAGAGTGCCTTGGTTTGGAAAGGACCTCACAGCCCATCTCATTCCAACTCCACTGCCTAGGGCAGGGACACCTTCCTCCACCATCCCAGGCTGCTCAGAGCCCCATCCAGCCTAGCCTTGGAGACTGCCAGGATGGGGCAACCACAGCTTCTCTAGGGACCCTGTGCCAGGGCCTCACCACCCTCACAGGGAAGATTTTCTTCCTCATATCCAATCTAAATCTGCTCTCTGTGACTTTGAAGCCATTCCACCTGTGTTTTTACCCTGGGTTAGATGTAAACTGTCTTGTCCCTCACTGGATAACTGAAGTAGTTAAAGTGCTCCTGATCTCACCGAGTGATACCTATGCTGATTAGCATTAATTCCCTTCTTTGGGTTTTTGCATAATTGGGGTTTTGACTCTTCAATAAGCTGGAAGATTTGTGTCAGACCAGTGAGTCCTGGGCTCGGGTCATAGGCAAAGTAACTCCAGGAAAAAAGTGAGGCTCCAGCCAACTGGAATGTGTCAGGATGGATCATTTCTCATTAAAAAAAAAAAAAAAAAAAAAAAAAAAAAGACACCCAACCTCTTCTCCAGAGTGCCCTGAAACAAATATAATTATAAACTGTGTTGTTTTAGATATCATCCCTAATGATTTCTTGTTTGACGCAAGTTGGTGTGGTCTCATTGTCCTTGGAGAAGCTATTCCAGAGCTGTCAGCTATGGTTCATGAAAGTATACAATAAAATTGTGAGTTGTAAATAGTTAATTGTGAGGGGGGTAAAAATTAGTCCTAATCAAGGCATTTTGGTCCACGCCCTGTGACAAAAAATAACCAAGAATTATATGTGCTCATGAGATCCAGGACTGAATAATTTGTTCAAATCTCATGATCCAAGGACACAGCCTGTTCAGCTCATCTGGACTTATTGGCCCCTTGGATTTTGGCCAAACGCTTTTCAGCAGCCTATGGCTTCCAAAACAAACATGCTTTTGGACTGAGCTGGATGCAGAGCTTGGCTGCAGAGAAAAAAGAAATCTCTGCTTGTGGCTGCATACTTGGTTGTTTGTTTTTATAATTTTTTTTTCTCCAATGACAGCTATTTCCTTAGCCAAGATTGCTCACTGCAGTTCACTGCAATTCCAGTTTGCATTACGTATATTAAACCTAGAGATTCCCAGTTTTAAGAGTTTTATCTTAGCCTGAGTCTCTTTGGTCATCCAGTAGCTGGAAGAGATTCTTACTTCCTCCTTTAATCTTGGGTTCTGACAAGGAAACCAAATGTCCTCTTGGCTTCTGCAAGTTGTTGTGATTCCAACATGGAGCACAAGAATTTGCAGTTGGGCCATTTTTTGAAGGGAAAAAGTCACCTGTAGTTAAATATCTGGGACCTAATTTTCTCCTTGTTGCTCAAATTGATGCTGAGCAGAGTGGCTTCAGCAAATGCCAAAAGTAAAACAAACAAACAAACAAAAAAACCCAGAAAACCAATGCAAAAGAGATGTGGGGCCGTTTATTTCCTTTAATAAGCATATCTTTAATTAGATGGCCAATACTTACCCCAGGTTGCTCAGAGCCCCATCCAACCTGGCCTTGGACACTGCCAGGGATGGGGCAGCTACAGCTTCTCTGGGCAACCTGTGCCAGGGCCTTACCATCCTCAGTCCCTCACAATTTCTTCCTAATATCCAATCTGAACCTCCTCTCTGTCAGTGTGAAGCCATTGCGCCTCGTCCTGTCACTCCAGGCCCTTGTCAAGAGTCTCTCTCCATCTTTCCTGTGGGCTCCCTTCAGGCACTGTAAGGCTACAATGAGGTCCCCCCAAAGCCTTCTCCTCTCCAGGCTGAACAATCCCAATTCCCTCAGCCTTTCCTCCCAGCAGAGCTGCTCCATCCCTCTGATGCCCTTGGTGTCCCTGTTCTGGCCTGGCTCCAGCAGCTCCCTGTCCTTGCTGTGCTGGGCCCAGGGCTGGGTGCAGCCCTGCAGGGGGGTCTCAGCAGAGCGGGGCAGAGGGGCAGAATCCCCCCTCCCCTGCTGCCCACACTGGGGGCTCAGCCCAGCACAGGGGGGGTGGGGTTCTGGGTCCCAGCACAGGCACTGGTGCTGCCCCTTGCTCTGAATGTGGTCTCAGGCTGCACTGAAGCCACAGAGTTCATGGACCTGTGTCTCCCACCGAGCTTTGTGTAGCTTCACCTGAGCTTATCCTGTACATGTGAACTATCAGAAAGCCTTCTGTTTTCCTTTTTTTTTCCCTTTCCCTTCATGGTACTGAATCCTTCAGGTGATTTCTGCAGCCATTTGTGTTGGTAAGAGTTACCTCCAGCAGGAGGGATGCTTTCTGTCAATGCACAGGACTGATCTATCTTGTGTCAAGACCTGATAGAAGACCTCTTAGACTCTTTCAGCAAAGCATGGGCTGCTCTGGTGACCCTTTTGAGACATCTGTGTGTGTTTGATCCCCTTTGAGTCGCTATCCAGAGCTTAATGAATCATGACGCTGTTGCAGGGGCTTGTTGCAGGAGGTGGGTAGATGGGATTCTTCCTGATATGTCTTCCCCTAGCTTTGAAGTTGGTCCTGCACTCATCTATGAGGTTGGATTCAAGCCCTCCAACAGTCCTTTCCCATCTAAATATCTCCATAGAAACAGAGACATTATTAAGTTTCGAATCACCTGTGAGGAAGCAGAAAATGAGGTAAACTCAGCAAAATGTTTCCTATTCTTCATAGAGGTGTGAGGCTTATCCACCATCTCTTGTCCCCAAAATTTCTGGGAGATTTTTCATCCCCCAAGCTGTGAGCACAGAGTGGGAAAGGAGCATGGGAAGTGCCCATGCCTCCCAGGATGCTGGGCACTTCCCAGGCAAGAAATCTGAATTACACTCAAGTCTACAAAAATTTGAAGTGTACCAATACATACTATGGTTCTAGAGGTGAATAAAAACTAGGTTCGGAGGAGGAGTTAACACAGCATTTCTGAATCAAGGAAAAAAACAAGTGGTAAGAGGGATTTAGAGTCAAAACACTACCAAAAATGTATAAAATTTTATTTTATTAATACATTAAACTACTGTGCGCAGCACATACATATAAAAATAGAAGCAATTTCACAAAAAATTGATCGGACAATTTTGTGTTTCTTGCAAATTTACAGTCTCAATTGTGAGTCCATATCGAGTCAGAATATGAGGTATATTTTAGAGAAAAGAAAAGTAATCTGAGAACTTTGGCACCATTTTACTGTGCAAAATATAATCTTGGAATTGAAATAGTTAGTGAGGTATACAAATATTACTCTGCTTTTCCACTGTGTGTGTGTGTGTGTGTGTGCATGCCTAGGAAAAATACATTTATTTAGAACCATGATTCAGTTCCAGCCAAATCTGCTTTCTAACAGGGGTGGATTAAGTCTTAGAATGTTATGGGTTTTGCCTGAGGAAGAAGAAACTGAAAATAGGCACCAACTCCACAGGAGAGTCCCATGTGCAAAATGTGGGCATGACCGGCTGCTGTGGAGTATTCACAGCAATGTTTTCAAAGCTCATAACCCATGACATAACCCCTGTTAACTTACACTTGAGATGAGATATGTTTTAAAGTTCCTAATTTGGCCCTGATTTGGGAAATCCCTTTAGTTTCATGAGCTTTTTTTACGTAGTCACATACCCTTCTTTGATTTCAGCTGTGATTTCCAGGTTAATCTGGCTGGCATTGAGGTGTAATGAGGAAAAAAAGCAGTGATGTAAAGAGTAACTCAGCAGAGTGACTGATGGGGCTTTCCAAATGCCCACTAAAACTGCATCCAAAAGGGTCTGCAGTTCGTAAGAACAGTCTCAGTCTAGCAGTCTGTGACTAAACAGATTTACAGAATCACAGAATGACTGAGGTTGGAAAACACCTCCAAGATCATCAATTCCAACCTTTGACAAATCCCCACCTTGTCAACCAGAGCAGAGCCAGTCATTTCCTGAACATTTCCAGGGATGGTGAGTCCATCACCTCTCTGGGCAGCCTGATCCAATGCCTGAGCACCCCTTCAGTGAAGAAATTCTTCCTGATGTCCAACCTGAACCTGCCCTGGCACAGCTTGAGGACATTTCCTCTTGTCCTGACTTCCTGTGACCTGGTCTACAGTTGTCCTTGCTTGACCAGTGTGTGCAAAATGGAGCCAGTGAGTCTGATTCCCACCTTCTGTGCCAGCTGTCCCAATGCTTACCAGTCCGGGCAACAATCACTTTCTCTAGGCTGCCCTGGTTTAAGAGGGAACAGACTTTATCCTGTCATAAGGATGCTGGATTAAGCTGCGATCAGAAACAAACTTGTGTGCCAGCATTTGAACTCTGTTTCCTTCTACATCCTTGGACTCTTCCATACTCCTTCAAACTTCATTTCAAAAACAGTTAGGAATATAACACCAGGATACAGGTTGCCAGGTAATGTATTTCAGCACAACTCTCTGCACCTTAAAGGATTCTAGGCCATTGTACTGCCTGATACCCTCCAAACTTTTCTTTCACCCACTCTTTCCCCACTCAAAACATCCTGATTTTCATTTCAAATGCACATTTTTCCAAAGCAAACTGCTGCACACGTTGTGGATGAACAAAGTGTGTCATCTTGGCTTCTCTCTGAAGTACTGCAAGACCAGAAAATGAAGAACAATTCCTTTCAATTCCTTTCCTTCCAAAGCATCCCATTCCTGTACTGTGAGCAGCATTCCACTCTTTTTTTGCTTTTCATATACACTGTGATCATCACTTACATTTGAACCAGATAAATTCAAGTATAAGTCACACTAGAGATGCTGGAAAACTGTATCTTGTTCACAAAACAATTCCCTTGACAGCTTCTCAGGAATGGTGGTGGTGAGTACATCCTTGTGGGTGTGTTCTTTGGGCCAAATCTTCTGCAGCTATAAACTGATAGTTTTCCTGGGCAGATTTACTCCAGCTGAGGATCTGGCCCTGACAGTGTCTCTCATGCATGTCAGAAGGCTCAAATTCATCATGAATAGACAGTCCCTGCAAATAGAATGGCATGTCAAGGCTGGACATAGCCCCATTTTGGCTGGACGTGGGAGATAATCTTGCACTCAGATATTCACTTCTGCAGCAGCATGGTCCATCTATGCTGAAAATGCTCATGCTCTGACATTGCATTGAATCTAGTTTCAAATTTAGGAGCACGCCACCAATGCAGGAATCCCAAGGCTTCTGGCAACTGACATTTATAGTGACTATTGACTTAGGGTCTCTTAAAATACTCTTTCAAAGGCATGGAGAATGCAGCTTCATTGGTGATCTCAAAAAGGGTTGTCAAAATAGCAAGGTTATGTGCCATTTGTATAGCTTCTAGGAGAGCTTTGAAGAGTGTTTCATATAACTTGCTGTGTTGTCTTTGAAACTGATGCTTTGCAAGTGACAGAAATTGGAATTATGGCATGAATTCCCCTCTCCCAACATGGGAAGGTAAGCTTGTGTAGCCTCCTTCTTTCTCTGTCCTTCATATCTCAGGGAGGTATGATAGAGAAGAATCAAATATACTTAAGACAGTGAAAATTAAACACAGAGGTTTTCTAAAATAACCCTTTGCTGGAAGCTTTCATGAATTTCATATGTCTTATAGCATGCACCCCACAGACCAATTCAGGTTCCTAGAGATTAACAACATTCAGGCTAAATGAAATAGAATGTCTTTAAATATTTCTTTTCTTTTATATAAAGGCACCTGGGCATCAGGAGACTGGGATGATTGATTCATTAAAAGTATGTCATTGCATAGATGCACACTCACTCATCCCATGTCTATATATATACAAATATTAATATTAAAGATGTACACATCTATATTGGAGGTAAGTCTAAACTAAGCTCACAAAATGCCATTCAAAATCCTCAGCTCCAAATCAGTTTTGCATTTGAGACCCATCTGTGATTTATCCTGTGGCCCTTCGCATAGGAAATTGATTGTAGGTCTTCATTTTGCCAACCAGTCCACATGACGAGACCCTGGAGAATCCCCTCTGACACAGAAGGGGTCAGGGAAAAGACAGTTTGCTTGTGTAAAAACAGTTGTGGAATTGGCACCTTAATGATCAAAACAGGTTGAGGACTTTACAGGATAGGACACAGTCTGTGGAAGGGGGTGCAGGCAGGTATTCAGATGGAGTGAACTGCCTGAAGCTCTGGTGAAGCAAAATCATCGGGTGATTTGGCCCATGATATGTAAACAGCGCACTACTAAGAGGTTATTATCTGAGGTAAATAATATTTAGTAAATCACCTATGATTGATTAGATGGTTGCCCACAGCCATTCCGCATCTTCCAAAAACTTCCTTTGCACTCCAGCTTGCATTTTTCTCTGTACAGCACCAAAGGAGGCACAAAGCCGTGTAAAATTTGTACCGAGTAGAAGAGCAGCAACATTGTACTATATATGCTATGTGATGAATCTAGTACAAATATTTTTATCCAAATATACACATACACAGAGAGATTTCTTTTTGTTTTTTGAATGACCAGTATAAATACTTTACCTGGGAGATTATTCCCCATGTGCAAAATGAAACAGTTTGTCCTGGGATTTCATCTTCTGTTGTGCTGGTGCTCATATTCTTGGTAAGAAGTGGGTCACTGTCATGGCAGGAGAAACCTTGTTTCCTCTCTTCACCCTGCCGTGTTTGCTCAGGGCTATGTAAGCGCCACGGTGAATGTTGGATTCATACGCGTTGTAGTTGTTGGGCAGCAAGGTTTCCTTGAACTTGCACTCATCTTGGAAAACAGCCTAAGGAACAGCAAGGGCAGGGGGTGGGGATTCAAATCAGGTACAATCAATATTCCACCGTGGCCCAGGTCATTTTTCCTCCTTGCATTTTTACACCAGGGCTCGTTGCAGTGTGCGACAGGTGGTGCCGCAGCCACTGCGGCCAACAATAAATCTCCCTCCTCGGTGCTAATTTGGTGTCAGATGAACTCAGATGCCACCTGTCCAGATAATGGGCTGTGTATTTCCTGTGGCAGATCGAGTTAATTCATTACAAATCATGGATTTCTTCATTTTATTTGCAAGTAATGATTTCTGTCAGCATCACACCCTCTTGCCCAAACAACAGTTTTAAGACCTCCCCTCTGCCAGAAGTTCCATCATTTATTAAAAAAGTGATAAGATGGCTGTCGAAACCTTCAGAGCTCTTCCAAACAGCAGTGTTTGGAAAACTGTTTGGAAGCAGGGACAACTGCTTGCTTGAATAAGAGATTTGGTTAGCATTAAATCTTTTCTTTCTTAAACCATTAGTAATATTTAACTATGCAGCCGGTTCTAAGCTGGGAAAATAGTTTGATTTTTCTCCATGTCAAAACATGAAAATCCAAGTAGAGGGAGTTATTTGGGAGAGGAGGTGCAAGGACAAACACAAGACAAATGCAGAGGAAATTAAAAGAAAGCAGAATAATTCTCTGACTTCAAATGTCTGGCACATGAGATGCCACCAAAACAGTTCTTTGTGGGCATCTGTGTGATAAGACCACGCAAAGCCTGTAAGAGTTTACCTTAAGGCATCGTGCTGTGCAAGGGAAAATGCAAATCTCTTACAGCTTTTGAAAGTGTCTTTGAAGATAAACAAAACTCTATTGAAAGTGGGGGGAAAAAAATCAAAGAGATTTCTGAAGCCAGACCCTGGACTTCTTTAGGAACACCCAGCTAAGTAAAGCAGTTGAACTTGAGGCACTATTCAGGTGCTTATGATCACTTGTGATTGAAAGAATATTCCTGAAGTGGGACCTTAAAGTGTCCTACTGTCATTATGAGTGTGAGAAGGAATCAGTCAGGTTAGGTCCCTCACAACATTTGGCATTCTTTTAAACAATTGCAATGCTTTGTTGAAATTACAGCTGTTCCAAGGAAAGGACTCTGCTGTTCCTTGACGAAAGAGATTGATACAACCAGTGCCATCCATTACTTTGAGATGGGCTGATTTTGCCTATTGCCCAGAGCCAGCCTCTTTCAAGTGCACCTACCTCCTAACAAGCACTTTTTCTGCTGGATGTTGGGACTGGAGATGTGTTGCTCACATCTCAGAGGTAAAACTGCATATAGATAGGAAATCATCTAGATGAGGATGATGGTGTTTCAGTATGATTTGCATACCATTGTTAATAGTTATTATTATTTTCTCATCCTTTGCAACTGATCTCACAAAACTGATCATTAAAATAACCCCAGCCACACATGTTGACCTTGTAGGGTAGACTTCCTATTTATTCTTGATGGTGCGGTTGTTTTTGGTAGCAGGGAGCATGTGCTCATTATTTAACTAAGGGTAGCCATTGGAAATAGCTATAATTGTGCCTCTCCTACACACAATGCAATGCAGGATGGAATCAACCAGACTCAGCTTTACTACAATGTGTTTGCACCCCTGTGACCTTAGAAGAAGCCGTCTAATTAATCTGTACTACTTGCAGAATATGTTCATTTTCCTAAGGTGTCCCCTGTACAGTCTTAGAGGAAAGCTTTAAAACTCCAGCCCCGAAACAGCCTCGCTGCTCGTTGCATTAAATAGCACTGATGACAGCAGGCTGGGCAGGCTCCCTGTAACACCAGGGCTATTTTCTCTGCTTGTAATCAGAGATTTCCATAAGGAAAAGACTGAAACAAACAAAACCAAAACAAACTAAATCCAAACAAACAAAGCAAAACACTAAACCAAAACAAACCACATCAAAACCTTTTTTGTTTAAACTGAAAAGCTACTTGCACTTGTACTTACCGTCCCATACAACCTGCCCTTGCTGTTCATTGCAATGAAGAGAGCACTTTTCACACCAAGAAGACTTACAACACCTCTTTCTACAGTGGATATTTCAAAGAGACCTGAAAAACATGAAGTTTAATAGGAGTGTTATCACAGAATCTAGAGCTAATGGAAGGCAATTCAGATATCTTTTTTTAAACCCTAACAAACTTGTCATATTTTTCTTTATAAGAGTTATATCCCTAATGCAGCAAAATAAATATACACAGAGAAGATCTTGGCTTTTCCTACATGTCACAGGATTTGCAAATAATTATTCTAGAATTGTAATCGCATTCTGTATAAGCCTTTTGCTTTATCAAACTCTTTTGATCTGCCAAACTCCGGACCTTTGCAATAAGAAAATGATTTTTATGCTATGCTAAAAATGGTAATAGTTATATGCTATACTTACAAAAGGTTTTTTCTGAGCCTTAAAAAGTATGGCTTGCATTTTGAGGTCCCTCATGTCATCTGCTGCAAAAGATTTTACAAACTGCCCTCTACAGGAAATTTAAATCCACATGACTAATACTTTCCTTAATTCTTAGGGTAACAGAACAGCACCCACAAGCATGAGCAAACCAGGACCAGCAAATCCCTTCCATGGGACACACTGAGTGTCCCAAAAATACTGGTCAGCTAGGATTCAAGAATCATGCTTTTGGCCCTTTGGACTCAGCTAAAACCTCCTGGATTCAAAAGACAAATGAGAAGGTGAGAGCAAGAAAATGCAGCAGAGAGTCGGTTTTCAACCTGGTTTGTCTTTTCTCATCTGTGCAGCAAAGCAGGTAAAAATAAATTCTATGTAAATTTTTCTAAGCATTTTGTCCCACATTTCAGCCTGAAGGGTTCTCATGTTTATTGATCCCAGAGACTTTTAAAAGGCAACAGATGCAGCACAGATTAATAATATCAAGTCATAACATTTGCACTCTGTGAAGGGTAATTACTAGAGTTCACAGCAATTAAGTGACATCTATTCTATTTCATTTCTGGATGCAACTCACTGTATTGGTTTTCATTGTGAACTCCGCTTATCCTTCCGTCTGGGAGGATTTGAAGGTGAAACCCGATGCCCACGTTGCAGTAAAGCCTCCGCTGCCTCTTGATTCCTAGCAAATAGTCACTCTCCCAGTTCACATCTGCCTTCTCCCCTGACATCCCAGCCATGGACCTGGACAGCAGAGATTGCCATCCTCTCTCCAGCAATGTGCCATTAGCTCTGCCTACAGCTGGGTGCGTGACAGCAATCCCGGCTAGCAAACCCAGAAGAAGGAACACAGGCAACGTCCGGTGAGTGCTGGTGTCGCAGGACATAGTGATGAGAAGTCTTTGTGCCGTGGCCATCCGGTTCACCTCCTGGGCACGTGGTCAGAATTAATGGCCCTAAAAATACCGCCCTTCTTGTTTTTCTCCCTTCAGCATGGTGGCAGAGGCTTATTTTTGGAAAGCAAATAGAGCTTGCTGACCTGAAACTAAAGCCTGATAGCAGTTGGGTTGGGAGCGGAGACAGGCCAGCAGGACTCCAACTGGTGGGGACCATGGTTTGTAGATTCTGCTTTCCGCTGGGCAGCCTCCGTTATATTTGATTGAGCCATCTTTATAGTGCAGGGGCTGTCCCTGCCCACATCATCACTCTGACATCAACAGCCTGCCCAAGGTGAGGCTGCCAGGGCTGTAACACAAACCTGCCATCCTCCCTGCCTGCTGGGGTTGGAGTGCTGTCACCCAAGACTGGAGGCAGGAGTGGGATTTCATTGGCCGTGAGAAGCAAAGGAGTCAAATTGGTCGGGGAGTCAGAGGCCTCACAGGCAGCTTCCTTATTTAGAGAAGAAGGTGTAAAAACAGTTCTGGAGCTCATCAGTGAGCAATGAGAGGTTTGCAGCCACTTCCTTGGTGGCACGATCAGCGGGTGCTTGTCGGGACACCTCGATACTCGGGGACAATCGGCTTGAGGTGGCCTCAGCTCCTTTTGTGCACACCCTGCAAAGCCAAGGCACCTCTTACTGAGCAACCCAGTGCTAACCTCTGTCTGAGTACCCCTGGCTGGCTGAAGGAGAGGTAAGCCATGCTGCCGGGACAGAAGCCCCAGCTCCCGCGGGTTATATCCCAGCGGGAATTCTGCTGAGCAGGGCACACAGGCTGAGCATTGATCTTGCAGTGACACGTAGCTGGGAACATTAGGTCTTCCTGTTTTTCACTGAGGTGACTTCCAAGTGATCACATTTACCTGGGGAGGGTGTGTGCCTCCTGCAGGGGGGACAATTGTATTTGTAGGAGCAAGACAAGGACATAGGTGATGTGTTAAATGTGACATGGCCACAGCTTCCCAGTGTTTCCCTGTCTCGTTTCCTCAAGCCCAAATACTCACTATTTTTATAACTTATGACCATCTTAATTTGCCTCCCCTTCCATTTGCTCAGACTGTCTTAATTGTTTCCCCTCATTTTCCACTAATATTCTTTCAGCTCCTTTGGAGTTGGACAGCTTAGACTTTTATCTCAGTTAGTTGCACAGAACTAGTCCAGACATAAGTCAGAGGAAAACAGCTGAGATTTGTACAAATACTTTTGTCAATATGTCTGTCAGCTTCTCATAGCATAGGCCTTGAATCTTCTGTATCACTTAAGAAGCCTGCTAATGAGGAGAGTACCTGGAAGCATAATTAAACCGAGCACACCCAGTGTGACAGAGTTTCACATTAGCAGAGGTGTAATAGGAGGGCTGGGACACTGCAGACTCCCCAGCAAGCGCTCTGTGAGGTGAAGGGGAGCCCCTGGCAGCCCTGAGTCAGGTGAACAGTCAGAGTCAGTGTTATATGTGCATATTGGTTGCTCTCAGGAGGCAGGCACAGCTATAAAATAATTGGGAGCCACAGGGCTAGGCCCTGACTTGCCAGGTGACATTTCAAGGTCTCTGTGCCTTTGCTGAAGCTGAACTTTGACTATCACAGAATCACAGAATAAACTGAGCTAGAATGGACCCACTAGGATCATGCAAGTCCAACAGCTGGCTCTGCACAGAACACCCCAACAATCCCACCCTGTGCCTTAGAGCCCTGTCCAAACTCCCTGAATTTTGGCAGGCTTGGATGGGTGGCCAAAGGAAGGATATCTTTTGCTGACAAAGAAAATCCTGAGGGTTTTTTTTCTCTCCTGCTTTCTACTTTATCTGATGATTTTTCATTTATGCAAAGCACATATATAATTTTTAGGAAGGAATAATTCTAGTATTTTACACCCTCTTATCATAGTTAGAGTCTTCATGAGAGGCCAGCATCACTGGGAAACAAAGCCCAGGGTTCCTGTTACAAGCATGGAGCACTGATCTCCCAGTTTTCCTTATGCTGCAGTCTGAAACCTGCCCATTCCCAATGCGTGTGACTCCTGGCAACACTGCCTGATCTCAGAGCCATCACTGTCTGTAAAAACATGCATTGTAATATTTTCTTTCCTGATTATTTTTCCCCCTAGAGAACTTTTCAAGTGCAATGGGTGCAGAGCTGAATTTCCATCCTCAGCTTTAATCACCTTTGCATCTTTATGTCTCATTCATCGGGTTTCTCAGAGCAAACACAAACCATAGGCTAAATGAGCTCCTCTAACTTTTGCTGGCATGTCTGCCACTGCAGATTCCCCACAAGGTGTCCTGATGGCACATGTTAAAAAAACACTTTGTGGGATGCACCATGTCTCATCCCAGTACCCTTGATCCTAGAAATGAAACCAAATGGTCAAACTCAAAACAAGCAAACAAAAAAAGATAATTCCTGACAAGTCAATGGGATGCATTGCTTTCTCTTTTAGTCAGTCCTGCTGGAAAGTGACCGCTGAGGGCTGTGGTGACCCAGGGGACAGCCTTGCTCCAGCAGTTTCCTGCTGAGCAAGTCCATCTGACAGCATTCTGTATGGAAAGGGTGCACAGATCACCTGCTTGCAAAAATTCATGAATTTTCTTGCCTGATCTGTAAACCAAACCAAATAGCTAAAATTTGTGATTTCACTGGGACACCTGGTCCTCTTAAGACCAGAAGTCCTGGTGTCTGGCCCCAAACCAAGTATGTGCAGCTGGGAGATGAAGTGCATTCTGCAGTCTTGTACTGCTCAGAAATCCTGCATCAGAGTTGAAAGGAGTCTTGAACCATTCTCCAGCTGGATCTGTGCCCAGCAGGTTGCTGAGTTTCTGTCTATTGGCATCTGAACTGCCACGTAAATTCTTGAGCTTCTGATTCAATTAGGCAAGCCTTATTTGCTCTAAAAGGTTTCTCATTCTGCTTAAACTTGTCCTCTTGGCCCCTGAAATGACTGTTTCCAGAAAACACACTGTAACCTTCTGATTTGCAGGTAGCATGTTGTCCTGGCTTCACGTGCCCGGGGAAATTTGGAAGGGAGACACCAATAGAGCCTGCAATAAAATAAACCCTGTGAACTCCAAACTGGTAAAAATTTACTTCAGCAATCAAATTCTGGTTACTTGAACTCCTAAGACCCGGGGTGACAGTGCTCGCTGCCTAACAAAAGCAACAAGTTTTCATTGTCAGTATTTCAGCACAATATTAAAATAACCCCTCTTTGGAGCACAGCAGTTCAGATCCACTTTCAGATAGTCTAAGAAAAGTCCTGCAGCTGAGCAGTAACATGATATAGATGCAGAGCACGTCTTTCAAAAAATGCGTGATGACTTAGGGTCCTAAGTTCCATTTTCAAATCTGTTAGAAGTCCCTCCCTGTTTTAAGGCCTGGAAAGAGCAATCCTTCATTCAAACACAGAAGGATGTTCTTTGCCTGCAAAGACCCAAGGTGGTGGTAGACAGTGAAGAAGGGAGATTTCCAGGAGATGTCTGCCTGTTATGGCAGGGCAGGTGTTGCAGACTCTGGACAAGTTGCATAAAAATCTGTAAGCCCACGTATGACCATGGAGCTCCATCTGATTGTCTTTAGGTTAATTGGGTTTGCTGGCCAGCGTGGAGAGATTTGTAACACAGATACCAGGACTTTTATGAAATCACAACCTGAAAGCATCAGAAAAAATAACAGTGCAAGTGTTGCAGAGCTGTATTAACACCCAAGGACCCCACCAAAGTGTAGAACTGGTAACACTGAAGAGGGTGTCGTCGGCATCAAGGCTAATTTGGATAGGACCACAGAATAGATGATTAATCAGCAGAAAACCTGAGCTCTGGTAGCAGAAGGATGACAAAAAGAGTTATAGCACACTGTATTTGTTATTTCTCTTCCCATTACCCAACAGAGAGGCAGATTTGTTGTCACACTGATCCCCAAAATGAATAAACAGGACAACATACAGCAATCTTGGCTAAGAGATTGGCAGCTGATGAGCTCTTGGAGACTGAAGCAAGCAAACTTCTGACCCAAAACTATCCCCTCATTGCAGCTGCTGACTCCTAAAGCATGTAGAAGACCAGCTCAGACATGGTTTGTCATCACAAATCATGAGGAAGTCAAAATATTAACAGGGAACCTCCATTTTGTCACACACCAAGAGGTCCAGGTTAGGCTACTCAGACACACCTGGGCAGGAGAGTGTGTAAATTTAACAACTTACAGTCATCTCAAGTAATTATTTTCCCATTTCTCTACAGGGAAATCTCTCACTGAGATTTCACAGGCCAGTTTCTTACAGGCAAGCACGAATCACAGAACAGCTTCCTGCAATTTTCTTTTTGGAGGGAAATGGGAAAAAGGATCTACTTCCACAGGAAATTCTGGAGGATTTAGGACTAGGTGGATCCTAGTTTGCTTGGAAAAAGATCTTGGTTTACTGCTTACTCATGCTGAACTCATTCTCTGGAGAGGGTATGTCAAGCACAGAGACAGTCAAATACGCCTTTCTTTGTCTCCTGAGCTGGCCAGGTCTGCCTCTCCATGTCCCACAGAAATGGGAATGACTCTCAGAAAACAGAGTGGTGACTCCACAGCGAGCCTGTGACTTCCCACCTGGTAATGTGCCCACCAGCCCACACTGCTTCTCTCATCACCTCCTCAGCTGTTCCCACTCCACAAGGACAGGCAGCCCAAGGGTAAAAGGCTGAGCTGAAGAAAACAGAAGTGACAGCCACCACCCCCACAGTGATCTGCCTGGTGTTCATTAGAAGAGATGAATGACAAGGGACATGTTTAACTTAGTTTGTTTGTTTTGTGCACAGTTTTCTCATTACTGCAGGAACAGAGATGCTAAATGCCACATTTAAGTAACATTTTGAGCAGGAAAGCAAAAGAACCCCTTGCTTTTACTGTTGTTGGTGATGAGATTTTGTCCAGTGGCCCAGCTGACCTCTGTGTGATTCCTGGCCATAGAACTCTTCAGATCAAATGATGATCCCTTTCCATAGAAGGGAAAAGGCAATTTTTGTCATTTGCCAGGTAATCGTGTCTTCCTTGTGTTGTGCACCATTAGCGCAGTTGAGGACTCTCTCTTGCATGTCAGTTCTTCATCCATTGGTCTGGATCCTCTCTCATATTTCAAAGGAGAAATCTGAAGCCTTTTGTCCAGTCAACTGAACTTTTTACTGGGTTTTTCAAGTGTTTTTTTGTTTTGGTTTGGTTGGGTTTTTTTTCCCCTGCATGGCAGGCAACACCTGAAGGTCTAAAGCTTGTAATTCATCATTCAAGCAGTTGAGATTTGTAGCTTAATTTCCATAGAAAGGATTGTGGTTTTGGCATCTCCTCCTTTCCTCTTCTGCCACCCTCTTCCCATTCCCACTGCACTCTGTTCATTCTACGAGACCTGCACTGTTCTTGCACGGAGCTGTTAGGGTTGCACCCTGTTGGCATCCATCTGTGCTTGAAGAAGGGATGCATTTATGACACAATGTTCTGAATTCTCCACAGAAGGGTGACAGAATTACTTCCATGATGATAGGCAGGACCTCATTCATAAGGCATCTTTGCAAGGCAAACAGAAGATTTTTTTTCCCCTTCAGTCAAAAATGTTCCAAACAGCTTAGCAGTCTCTTGATCCTTCAGAAGGTGCTGAGAACACCTTCAGCCTCTCCTTGAACACCTTCAACATGCTCTCTGTGCATCCTTGGGGCTCTCTACTGGACTTCCTCCAATCTGTTGACTTCTGTCCTGTGCTAGGATGTCTTAAACTGACCATAGGACACCGGATGTGCCAGTGACGGGAAATAATCCCGTCTCTCACCTCTTGACCTCCTGGCCACCTTTGGGCTAATACAGCCCAGTCTGTGCCAGTCCTGCCTTACCACAATTTACCACAGCTGGGTTCAGCTCTCTGTACCATGATCCCTAGCCTCTTCTCAAAGCAAAGCTGCTCCCCAATCAATCAGTGCCCAGCCCGGACTATTGCCAGCAATAATGTATTCCCAGGGTCAAGGCTCTGCATTTCTTAATGCCAGGCTGCACAAGAATCCTGACATTATTCCAGCTTCTCAGGGGCCAGCTGGATGCCAGCCCTACCCTCATTGTATCAACTTTTCCTACAATTCATTGTTGTCAACTGCAGACTTGCAGGTTAGGGGAAATAAAATAATATGGGGGTAGTGATGGATTCTTCCTCAAATGCCTGCCACATTCATGCAGGATGTTGTTTCCCCTCTCCAAATTATTGTTCATTGTGATTTGGTTCTATGTGGTCATCACACATGGTGAAATACAATGGTAAAATGCAGTATTAAAAAAATGGATTTGGTTTCTGCCAGCAAAGACCTCTTTCTTTAGCCTCATCTTTTTACACTCATGTTTTCCTTTGTGTGATTTTAGATGTTTTCCTCATAATCCATGACTATACAATACATTTAAATAGACTTGAATCTTTCCCTCAAGGCATAGCCCAAATACAATGTGAGATGAGTAAATACAGTTCTAATCTGGTTGATTACAATGGTCATTCCATATTATTTTTAAAGACTGCAAGTCCTGTTTTCAGAAAGGAGCCCATATGTCTGTGTCAAAATATCCTCAGCTTTCAGTGCATTGAGGAGACTTCAATATTGGTGCCATTTTTTCCCACTGGAGTCTGGGATCTGTTGAAGAGCTGGCTGTGAGTAACTAGAACATCAGTACCCTCTCTACAAAAATCATGCAGGTTTGTGAGTTTCTGTGGTTCAAGGCTGTCTCCTTCTTTGCCTTGAAATGATAATTTCCAGTAGTCACTCTGAACAGTAGCAAATCTGAGTCCAAAGCACACTTTTTGTGTTTGAGGCTGCTGCTACCTTGTTATTTCATTGTCAGGAACCGCAGTGTAAGGTATTTGTTGTGATGGTTTTTAACATATGGAAGATCAAGATCAGATTCCTAAAATATTCTGAAAACCAGTTATAGCTTTAGCAGTGACCGTGGTTAAATATAAAGCCTAAGTAATTTGTTCTATTAAAAAGCCCAAGTCTTATTTTTATCAAGTGATGTTATGAGGGCATGTTCTAAATCAGCTAAAAGCTCTTGCAGCTACAATAGCTTCACTTCTGCGATTTTTAACAGCCCAGTTAAGTTGGTGCAGCTCCTTGTACATGTTGTTAGTACAGATTTCCTCCTCTGACACTGACCAGATCAGGCAGACTCCAGAAGATGAAACATTTGAAGAAGACAGGCAGAGAAAATGCAAGAGCTGAATGACTATGTTGAGTTTATTTTTCCCCTGCAAAGATGAGTCTCATCTGGACAGGGTCAGGTTGTGATGGGTGCACAGGACTAGAAAATAAACTCATACATTTCATGCATTCATGGAACACTTCTCCTGACATCCCTCTCCATGCTGTCCTGCACTTCTCCCTGTGCACGGGCCCAGTTTAGGATTACGCTGCTGCTGCTGCTCTGCAGCTATTCCAAGCATCCTTTCAGCAGAATGCGTATTCCACGCAGGATTAGAGAATGGGTTGTCTGATGCCCACTGGACAGGCGGTATGGAGCAGGGTCAAGGCAAGCATGCAGCAGAGCTCTGAAATTTCCTTTTTGATCAAGCAAGGAGTGAGCATATGTTGGCAGATGGAATGTGTGCTCAGCTTACTTTAGTGGAGTTTCAGCACTGACCTTTTGCTGCATTCCCCCAGCAGCAGGAAAATTGTTCTGCTTAAGTAAACTGACATAGACCACGTGCAGACCCAGCTGTCTTCTCCGGCCCACCATTTCTCCTACTGTTACAAGAAGCCTGGATGCATGGGAATGTTGTAATTTAATGTGTAATAACCTCTCATGGAAATAATGTTGTGAAAATTAATGGTGCTCATGACACAATAATCTCTACCTCAAGGACCCAGTTTAAGGACTGGCAGCAGGAGTGCATGTTAATAGGTCCTGGGTTGCTGTACTTTATATTAAAGTCTTCCCGACACAAACAGGAAGTTAAAGGGTCTTACACCACTCCAGCTTGGCCCATCTTTACCTCTCTTTGACTGCTTTATGTTTTCCACCCTTTGTTTCTGTAAGTGTCTTTCAGGTCTGGCTGTGTATGACTCCACTATAAAAAATAAGATGGATTAGGCAGAAGTAGGTGATCAAGCAGGCCAGTTATTAATAGACACAATGCTTCTCTAAAGAGCTACTCGTGACAGCATCACGAGTAAAAAGAAGAAAATACAAAAAAACGTCTCCACCATGTATTGCACTGAGCCTGCTCTTCCAAATTCTTGATGCCTTTTTCATGGAATCATAAAATCATTTGGGCTGGAAGTGACCTTTAAAGGCCACATAGCCCAACCCCTCTGCAATGAGCAGGGAGAACTTCAACAGATCAGGTTGCTCAGAGTGCTGCCCAGCCTGACCTTGAATGTTTCCAGAGATGGGACATCCTCCACCTCTCTGGGCAACCTCCAATCACCTTGGTGTCCCTCCTCTGCACTGGCTCCAGCAGCTCCATGTCCTTCCTGTGCTGGGCCCTCAGAGCTGGGCCACTTCTCGAGCTTGTCCATGTCCCTCTGGATGGCATCCTGTCCTTCAGGTGTGTCACTGCACCCTCAGCTTGCCATCATCCGTGAACTTGATGAGTGTGCAATTGTTCCCACTGTCCATGTTATTGATGAAGACATAAAAAATGACTTGGTCCTATTACAGACCCCTGGGCGACACCACTTCTCAGCCATCAGGAGATGCTGACTCACCCTCTGGGTCTCACACCCAGGCAAAGGGGGTGATTGTCCTCATCCATAAATTCCTACCTGCTGTAAAATAATCATGGGGAGAAGAAAAACTAGAAAATGTTGTTGTCCTCTTGCAGCAAAAGATTTCCCACTGGAAGCAAAAGTAAGGTATGTATGTGGTGTGTGCCATTTTGCATGTAACAACATCAGTTTGCATGACTTTCTCATAATTTATGGATTGCCTGAAAGAAAGAACCACTTCCAATGGGCAGGGAGAAGTGCCCAAAATGGCTAAAAACACATCCAAGATAACAAC
This sequence comes from Chamaea fasciata, assembly GCF_029207755.1. Lineage (NCBI taxonomy): Eukaryota > Metazoa > Chordata > Aves > Passeriformes > Sylviidae > Chamaea > Chamaea fasciata. Next base: position 55,434,642 of record NW_027094090.1, on the reverse strand, counting down.
TGGTGGTCAGGCAGCGGTTTCCAAACAACTACTCAACAGAAGCACTCACATCCTCTTGTGTAGCTGGTCCAGCTTGGGGCCAAGCTCCTGCCAATGACCCACTGCAATTTCCATCTTTGATTGCTGAGCGGGGAGAGAGATTCATTTCTCAAAAAGGGAGGCTTGGCTGGGCTATGCTGGTAGGATTTCCGCTGTGGGAGTAGGCACGGAGCACTCTGATAACTTGGGTGCTGCACACATGAGGAGTGGCGGAAGGAAGCAGCCCCTGTTTGTGGGGTCAGGCTATTTCTGCTGGGATTTAAAACTGCCCTTTGCAACAGAGTTGAAACAGTCACTATAAATGACTTGCATGAGAGAGTACAGAGCATTTTGAAGGATTACAATTTATGCCAGGCAGGAGCTGTTATGGTTCAGTTTAAGGAGCTTAAAATTAGACTTTTGGGAGACAACCAAACCAGCTTCAACTCTGGTAACTTCCCAGTTCAAGATACTCCTAAATTGATATGTACAAGGTCTGTTCCTGCCTGGAGCCAAGGGCCTTGAACTCCTGTTGAAACCACTGGATCTCAAAGATGCTCTCATGATAGTTGGCGCTGTTAAGAGTGAGCCATTAGAAATGCCCATTAGGAAAGAGCTGATAGTGCCTTGGAGCATATGATTCTATTTACCCTTCATCTCAACCCGAATTAATTTAACTTAAGGATTTCTTCCCCCAAGGCTTTGTCTTTCATGGAAGATACCTCTTGAAGGAATGTAGAGTTTTTCTCCATGGGATCCTCGTTTCTGCAGATTTAAAATCAATCAATTTATTAAGCCAACAGGAGATGAAGCACCTCTGTCTGGACCCAGATGGTCATCCACGTGCTTCCCAAAGATGGAACAGAGGGAGGGAGAAACCAACCCGTTTCTGCTGACCAAACAGAAAGGCAGACATGAAGCCCTGTCTGCCATCTCCCAGGCAGCTTAAGAGTACTTTACAGCACAAAGGCATAGCTGAATTCCTCCTGTTATCTTGCAAATGACACAGTGGCTATCACTCCATTCTCAAGAGAAATATTTGTTCACTGTGAGACTGATTTCTAAGTTTTCAGAAATACTGCTTCTCTAAATCGTCCCCATTTTCCATTGTTAGTTTTATGCCTGTTAGTTAAGTTGAAACTCTTACCGGAACATGCAGTCCAAACCCGCCTCCTCTTTAGTCTTTGCATCCTTTAAATATTTACAGATGGTTTTCATATTCCCCTTCAGTTGCCATTTAGGCAGTGTTGCTCTGTGTGTATCTCTTCAAACTTAGCGCCCTTGGAAGGGCACACAAGGCCAAATTCTGTTCTCAGTTACATCTCTGTAATTTTGGAGTAACTCAGCAAACTTGATTTTGACACGAGACATGGAATTAACACAAGCAACACACCGAGCAGAAGGTGAATGCCAAAATAAAAACCAGGGTGACAAACAAAACTAACATCACATCCTGCGGGCCATAGACTGCACAAGGTTGGTGCCTTTCTATCATGGTCTTTTTTGCTGCATTTCCAGTGACTGGAGTGAAGATTTAGAAGAAATTGTGAACTGAAACAGCCATCAGGAAGATGCCAGTACCAACCATGGCTCCTCTGAGAAGTGAGATATAGCACATCATTGTGTGCTGGTCCATGCAGAGTGCTCACATGATTTAACACTGATCTTAAGAGATTTTTATACGTTGCCTAGAATATTTGATTCTAGATACTTCATATTTCTGTGTGTGTTACAAACATGACACAATAACTTTGTTTTGTTCAGTGACTTTTTTCTCCTATGGGCATTGATAATTACTCCAGCAGAGAATATTTCTCCACCTTTTCTCAGCCCTTCACAGGGCTGGTTGAAAATACTGCTCTATGTCTGTTCTGACAGCAGAGAAACTCACCAATGAGACCAGAACTGAGCATCACAAACTGAAGTCCACAAATTAAAAACATACATCATGTGGAAAGTGCATGCCCAGAGGAAGTTTTGCTTGCTCAAGCTGTCTCATCTTCTCCGAGCTGCACTTGGCAGAGCTTGCAACACTGACTTCACATCCTAAGTTGATTCATTTCCATGGCTTTTCTCTTTTGGAGCCTTTATTATAAAGGGTGAACATTGTTTTATTCTCATTGCAGGTCATTCTGACAGAAGTGGGAAAGGAAATAAAGCACAACAAATCACCATTCTTTAACCAGAATCTGACCTAACCTTGAAGGAATAATCTTCAAAAGAACTTGCTTCTAAATGTTGGGGTAAGATTACACCTTGGTGTTTAAATGCTGTTATCTCATAAAATCAAGCCCTTCAGCTTATGCAACCAGAAATAAAACTGTTTGTCCTTAGATATTATAATAACATATTCTTTTAACTCTCTGGTCCCATAGGACAACAGTCCCGTGGTTGCTACTGACTTCTATCCATCCAGTATATAGTATGAAGTAATAAATTTATTTTTATGCAGCACTCATGGTCAGTCCTGAGAGCTCCATGAGGCAAAGATACAAGAAGAGGACAGGCATCTCTTTACACAGCTGACCTGGTGTGAATACCAGGGAATAGCTCTGTATTTTTGGGTATAGCACTGGTAAAAAATAACGGTAAATGAGGCATGAAAGACTAATGCTCAAAATACTACGCAAGCATAAATTAAACTTTCTTCTAGTGAGGGGAAAATGAGGTACAGACACATTAAACTGATCAACTTTTAAGATCACAGAAATACCAGAAATGGGTTAGAATGTACAATCTCAATCCTCTCAGCCAGAACTGGATGTTCTTTAAAGCCCCCTTCCAACCCAAACCATTCCATGATAATTTCCTCCCTAACATTATATCCCCTCTCCATAATCACCTTCTTGTGGCTTCATTCACCTCCCATATAACAGGACAAGTTATAAAATAACTCTTTCATCATTAAGATTTTGCTGTCCAGAGTGAACTACTGCAGAAAAAGGACCTCGGGTACAACTCCCACCTGTCTGGGCAGTGCCACCTTCTAACAGTGACATTTCTGGCACTGCAGCAGGGTAGAGGCATCTGGCCAGGACAAGGTCTGTGCATGTGTTTAACTGCCTGCATTCTCATCCTGTTTGTCACCAGCTCCCACAGAAGCAAACAGACACAGGTTGCAAAGCAGGTAACAAGAGGTGAAGGGCACCGAGTTGTATCCATGACAAATTCAGACTCTTGGCTTTCTTTTTTTCCTTGCAATAATCTCAGTTCAGACTCTGTAAAGGGCACCTGCAGTTTACAGTGGTCACCATGAGCAAGTTAAAAAAGCTAAACAATGGCATTTGAACCTCACCTCTCCCAGTGGCAAGAATTTTTCATTTGATTCAAGCCATGCGTATAATTTTACACGACATTTTCAAGGCATTAAATACTGTCACCCTTCCAAGGAATCTGCACTGCATATACAAATAGAAAACCTCATGGCTATTAAGTCATTTTCCTCTTAATCTTGAATAGCTTTTCATGACTGAAACAGAAATTCTAAGGTGGCTTTACAGCCATAAACTGCAGCCTGTATTCTGCAGCTGCCAGGCACAGACCAAACAGAAACTACAGTTTAGGTCAGCCCATCTCTATATTTTGCTTTTCTCCAAAGACACCTAAAAATCTGCTGTTAGCACCACTTCCTTGAGAACAGGTATGAAAAATGGGAATATTAAAGGCTCTGTCATGGCTCCTCCAGACAAAGATTCCCTTTGGCAGGCTTATTCAGTATTTACAAGGGTAACACTTCAGCGAGCAGAATTAATAGTTTTCCCATACCATTCCTTCAACTTTTCTAAACCTCATCACTAAAGCTTGCTTGTTCATTTCAGTATCAAAGACCAACTGGTTCTTCTAATGACAAGTTTAGATGAAATCTACTGAGGACTGAAAACAAACATTTCAAAAATAAAAGGCAAAAAGCTGAGTCATTTTCCTAGAAATTAGTGGCAGTTTCACCCAAGTGCATCTAAATTTAATGGAGTCTTCATGCTTTGGCAAAAATACCCAACACAATTTTTATTACCAAAGAGTCTAGAAGTGTAAGCAAGATATTTGCTCAAGAATTGCTGGTGTTCCTTGTTGGTAGATTTACTGACTGAAGGAAAATGTAAACTAATATAAGTAGGTAACAAAGATATTTTTCACACACAGATAAACCTTATGACTTCTGAAAAGGAACAGTTCTGCCGCCACACCTTTCCCAGATAGAATAGTGTTAGAGCACTTGCTTTTCTGGGACCAGAGTTTGATTTCAGTTTAAGGCCAGCAATGTAAAATGAGCTGTAACAGGATTAATCCAGCTCCTTCTAGAAGAATTCACATCCTTCTTTTCTAGAACACCAAATTAGGTCACATTACTTGCATGATTCTTCTTTAGAAGCTGCTGGCAGAGGAAAAGAAAGTATTTGACAGTTCAGCAAGAGATGTTTGCTGGGTCACTTACATGGCTTCCTGCAGCATGCAAGACTTGATAAAAATACTAAGCTGAGTCTGTTAATTACACAGTGACTTTATAATCATCATGAAGTGGTGAATATTCCTTTGGTTCTCCATTTTAAATTTTAAAGAGAATTTTAAATTATGCTGCTTCCCCAAAACAGAACTTTCCAATCTTTGCATTTATTAAGCTAAATAACATTTTTTAAAAATCACTCTGAAGACAGAAGATAAATTGGGTTTTAATTGGCTTCCAGGTTCTCCAGTTTCCAGTGCAGAATTTCAGCAGTACATAGGAAGAGGTTTCTGATTCAAAGCCAAGTCTGCCAGAATCCCCATGATTCCCACACAGCAGAACTGTGCATTTGGAAATCCTACCACCTGGAACCCTCACCCCCACAGCTGCTTTGCTGTGAGCTCAGTGGTTCTGGCAAGCCCAAGAATTCCAGTTCCAGACAGGACTTTCCCAGTGGCCATGGAAGGGCTGCTTCCAGCTCCTGGGTCCACAGCTGAGTTCCAAGATTGTCCATGGTGGGGGAAAAGGAGTTCCCAGTGTCCCCCTTATCCCTCATCACTGGGATGCACAGGTGGTTTGGTTGGGTTTTTTTTTTACTGGATTCAGGTTTGTCCCAAGAAATTTCATGGCTGCATCTTGACTTGTCTCCCTGGCACTTCTGATATGCGATAAAACGTAAATAATCAATAAGCAGCAAATTTTATCTGCATAACAGGGTCCAGAACACTTTAGTGTTACTATGACGTTGTTCATATGATAAACCTGTCAATGTGAAGTTTGGAAATAAAGCAAAAAAGCAAACATAGTTAAAAAAAAAAAAAAGGAAGAAATAATACTTTAAAATTTCTAATTATTGTCACAAGTGTCTATTACTTAGATTTTTTTTAACACTTCCACAGTCTACAAAATGTAACAGGGTAAATGTTTGATTCAAGTCTTTCATTTTGTAGCAGTAAAATCACCGTGGTCACTATGACAAATTCCATTGGTTATTCTAAGGAAACACCTGATGTGCTCCATATTTTTTAAAGTCACTGAGAAAATTCAGAAAATATCTGTAGAAGCCAGAAGACCCCATTCCTAGCATAAGCTCTTATTGCTACTACCTGTGTATGAGAATTACCTATATATTTCTGTAGATTTCATACAAGTTCTATTGAATGTCTTTCAGATAAAGGTGAGGAATCCTGTGCAGAAACAAAGCAAGAGGCAAAAATCAGCTGCTACCAGCCAAGTACAGACAGCATTTATCTTTTATTACAACATGATTCTTGAAAATGCAACAAATGCCACTTTGGGGTCATCAGTCCACAGGAAAGAGACATCCTAGTCCAGGATCTCCTTAATCTCATCCTCTGCCAACAGGATACAGGTTAGTGCCCCACAGAAATCAGTGCTTGGAGGTGAGAGTCAGTGTGGAGGATACTCTGAAGATCTGTGGCAGCATGTTACTCAGCTGGTAAAACATTTCCTCAGAAATGGTCTGGAAAATAAACCAATACACAGGTTAAGCTTTGGCTTTTTGTAGTTTGGAAGAATTAAGTCTCTCTCAACTTTGTTTCTTGGTATTTAAGAGAATTGCTGCTGTTCAGAAGACAACTAAAATAATTTTCAAATTGTGTCTTATAATTCTACTGAATTCAGTTAAAAGATTGACCTAAAAATACTGCCTGCATATTTATTTGACATATCCATTTCCAGGAGATTTCTCATTCCAGGGATTGATTATTTCTGCCAAACATAAGCAGGACAGTGCTGCTTGTTATCTACAGGACTCCTGCTCTCTGCATTTCAGGACTAGATTCAACTTTGGAATTTATTTGTGGCTTCCTCCTTGCTCAGCAGCTTTCCACTTTGTCAAGAAATACATGTTACTCCTCTCCTAACGTAACTCTACTTTTACTGCTTTTTAGAACAAGCCTTGTGCTGTCCTTCTTTGGATATCTTCCTGTTTCTGAAGATCAGCCAGAACTCCAAATTAAATAATTTCAGAATCTAAATTAAACTAACTTAAAATACCTCGAGAAATTAATGTTTTTGTGGAAGCATGATGAGCTTCCTGCATTGCAGTTTTCCATGTCGTCAGACAATATGACTAATAAACAACTCAAGTTACGTAACACAAGGTTAGCCCATCAGAGTAATTAACAGCAAAAAAGTCTTTTTTTTAAAGGTTCATCATTTGTAAAGGTGAACTTCCCAGTGTGAAATTTTAGCATCCTCTCAGAAAATACTACTGGATATTCAAAAATATAAATCCACCCTTACTCCTCTTTTATAGGCAAGGAAACAAAACCAGATTGATTAAACTCACTCAAAAGGGGCAGGTAATAGCAAAAAACCCACAACTAGATGTGTTGACATGTGACTTTTTTCTACCAGCAGTCTCCTAGGTTGGATATGACTTTGGTTTCACTTACCTGTGGTACCAGGAATTGTACAGTCCGAGAAATTCCTCCATCCCATGAGGCCATTTCCATCATGAAACCTAGAAAACCAGCATTGACACTGTCTGGATTACCTGTGCAGTTACATGCCAGCAGTTACAGCATGAGCAGGCAGTGAGGGAGTTTTCACACACAAGTAGGGTTTGAACTGCCTTAATTAGGGATGCTCTCAACTGCCTTTAAATCAGACTTGGGCAATCTGAATGAAATGTAGAAAAATCTTATGAGGCGTTCTGCAGAATACCTACACTGAGGACAGAATAATCAGTCCTACTGTGCAGCACAGTGATACACAGCAGAAGTGAGGGTTTCTCCCAACAGTGTGCCAGGAATTACTTCCATGGCTTCCTTTCACTGAGAAACAGGGGTGACCCTCACTTTGGCCTCCCAATGTCTGAAGGAAGCCCAGAGGAAAGATGGAAAGAGACTCTTGTCAAGGGCCTGGAGTGACAGAACAAGAGGGAATGGTTTCACACTGACAGGGTGGAGGTTTAGATGGGATATGAGGAAGATATTGTTCCCTGTGAGGGTGGTGAGGCCCTGGCACAGGTTGTGCAAAGAAGCTGTGGCTGCCCCATCCCTGGCAGTGTCCAAGGCCAGGCTGGATGTGGTTCTGAGCAGCCTGGGATAGTGGAAGGTGTCCCTGCCCATGGCAGGGGGTTGGATTCTTCAAGGTGCCTTCCAATCCAAACCATTCTATGATTCTATGATAATACTGTAGGGAAACAGCTCAGCACTCATTTATTGCTCAAGTGATGAACTACCAAAGGCCACAGGAATCCTCTCGTGGCAAATAAGGATGCTCAGAAAAACACTTGTTTAATAGAAGTGGATGATATAGATGACATATCCATTGTGAACTACTAAAGGTCAACTACCATGAGAAGAGGTTTCTCAAGCAGGTGGTTAAAAGAAAGTGACTGGTTCAACTATTTAAGTGCAGCATACAAAAATGCAGAAAGTAAAAACATCACTGAGAAAGACAGAAAACCATGCTGAGTCATGAGGACTATTTTTTCCTAATATACAACCTAAACCTGCTGTCAGTGTGAAGCCATTGCCCCTTGTCCTATTACTCCAGGCCCTTGTCAAGAGTCTCCCTCCATCTTTCCTGTGGGCTCCCTTCAGGCACTGCAAAGGCACAGTGATGGCCCCCCAAAGCCTTCTCCTCTCCAGGCTGAACAATCCCAACTCTCTCAGCCTTTCCTCACAGCAGAGCTGCTCCAGCCCTTTAATGAGTTCATCTCACTGCTCTGGCCTGGCTCCCCAGATCCCACTGGAGCTCCACTCCCGTACCTTTGACGCACTTGAACACGAGCTCTGCCCTCTTCAGGCACCATGGAATGGTCATCTCCTAAAATGAAGAAATAAAAAGCCTCAATGCCCCACAGATCTAACCAGCAAAAATAGCAGTGAAATTATTAAAAGCAAACAATTTTTTTCCCTAGAACATAATTTTCAAGCAGCATTTGGGACCTAGTTTTCACAACATTCTAGGCAGGTGTACACGTCTTACAGGTGACTCTAAAAGCACCACCACTCCTTATTGCTTGCTAGGACAGCCAGTGTCAGAACAATACTATACATTTTTAAGCTGAGATGTTGAATAAAAATGCTGCCGAACCCACTGAAAACTGGGCTGTTCAATTCCCCTGTGGACCTCCAGGAAAAGTCTACTGTTCAACTGATAATTGTCAGGTTCATGCTTCAGCAAACCAAAGGCAGGCTCCTGACCACATCTTAATAACACAAGGATGACTCCTATCTGTTCTCGATTTTGTTTAAGGTTTCTTGGTGTACCCACAACCTTCAGTAAAAACTTCTCTCTAATACTGGAACTGGAAGAAGCTCTTCTTCCTTAAGATGCATTTATGGTAAGAGTGAGAACAAACAAAATTCATCTTCATCTGATGAGTTTCAGATATCAACAGCAAATCCTTACCTGAAGTTAAACAGCAAAACATGACATGAAAACCCCAGTGGTTTAAGATATGGTTACGAGCACTGGGCTAAATAATTTAAGTTTAAAGTTCATGAAATGTTTTTTTGGCTGTATGCTACAAAGCCAATTACACCATGATGATGTAATTCTATCAGAGACAGAATGACTCACTGCAAACACTTCTCAGAAAGAAGAAAACAGTATCGGTTTCTTTCTGCTGTACTCTTCAACATGAAGACGAGCACTCTCTACTCTGAATACAGGAATATAGATGTGGAAACCAATTTATCATTCCAAGTACCTTTTCAAACTTAAGCTTTACATAGCTTTCTATCCACTAAAGCCAGTCTGTGCAACACAGTGCAATCTGTTCTTATCAGAAAGCTTAATTTCAGGATTAACTAAAGATATTTGAGAGGCAAGGCGATCTAAGAATGCCCAGTGATAACACAACTGATAAACTGAATGTGTGGCTTCATCAAACAACTACTGAAAGCCAAAGTTATTCCTTAGGTGGGAGGATCTTCTGCCATTCCCCCAAAATACACTGTATGTTGAAAACAGGGTAAGTTTGAAATATCTTTTCATAAAGCTTTCATTATGTAAATCCCTGCAACCCTACATGCTGTTTCTAGGGTATACACCACATCAATCAGACAGAACAGTGCTGGACAAGCTCGGGTTTGTACGTTTTTTTGTTGTGGTTGCTTTTAGACTTTCTAAATTTTTAAGCATTCTGGAAGCAACACTTGGTATTTATTATAACTCATCTGCCCATGTGTGCTTTCTGTCACAAGTAATGTTTATTGTTGCTTTTGATCACTGCTCTGGCTTAGTAAAAAGCAAGTGACTAAGAAGAAAAGTTCTCTCTCAGGAGCACCTTGAGCAATCAGTGATGGGAACTGAGCCTAACAAGGACGGATCAACATAGCAGGATATGACACCATTCCTTGGACTATTTTAGAGGAACAGAGAGGTTAAATTTTGTGGGCACTCAGGGAAATAACAGAATGTTGCTCCATGCAAGCCACAAGAACTGAAAATGACATAGTAGTGATTCAGTTCTAATCCATCCTCACAAACTCATGAATTCACCATGTTACCAAGAGTTTTCTCTGCTGTGGAAATGATGGAGGATCAGCTAAGCACCAATTCAAAACACAGAGAAGGGCATAAGCAAGCAGAAAAGCAGCCAGCCAACCTCTTAGAGGGAGTTTTGGATAATAGCATTCAAGAAAGTTAAAAAAAAACCAAACACCTGGAACTTTGGGTGTTTTTCACTAGCAGAGAAGCTTAAACACTTTTTAGGATGCAATTATTTTGTCAAATTAAGATTTCTTCTATTCATTTAGGAAAAAAAAGGGAGGTGGGGAGACTGGTTTCACTGATTAGAAAGATATGCTGCAACCCTTTTGATTTTAATTTGTGACAGGCTCACTACATGGGGCTGCTTAGGGCTTTGGCCTTGGCAGAACCATGTCATAATCAGGTAATTAAAACAGTAAAGTCCACATACATCATGTGGGAAAAATATTTCAAGCCAAATTTCAATGGGTAATTTCAGTAAGAATTAGCAAGGTGTTTAAATAACAGAGGATCTGTGCAAATCCTAAACATTGGATGAGCAGATATAAATTTAAAGGCAGGAAACTCAGATGAGAAACATTTGAGGTCAATACACCCATCAGTAACCTGTCTATGGACATAAACTGTGTTCATAAATATTTGTTACACAGCTTACACTCATTACATTTCTACTTTTTAATTTTTTTTTTTTTAATTATGGTAAATAGAGGCAACTGGACTGAGATCACTAAAGCATCACATTTTTGTCACTGTTGCTGTGTGGATAAGAGCAATATTGAAACTACCAAGGGAGGGTGCCAGCTCTGGCATTTTTAGCAGTGCCTTGCAGTTAGAGCCATTTCATTCCCCAGTTTAAAGCAGATTCCAGTGATCAGACAGTAACACCTCACTTGTCCTGAAATCAAACTTGCCTGCTTTTGCCTTTCTCAGGTATCAAATGCAGTTTCTTTTCCTCATTTAACTTAATGATCAGACCAGAGAGATCTGTTTTGGTTGTTCTTGCCATAAGAAAAACAAAGGAAAACAGAATTCTTTATTTTTTTTCATAGAAATAATAATGAAATCTAATGGCTTCATTGAGATCAATACAGTCAAACTGACAGAGAGGAGGTTTAGATGGGATATGAGGAAGAAATTGTTCCCTGTGAGGGTGGTGAGGCCCTGGCACAGGTTGTCCAGAGAAGCTGTGCCTGCTCCATCCTTGGAAATATTCCAGGAAAGGTTGGAGGGGGCTTGGAGCAACCTGGGATAGTGGAAGGTGTCCCTGCCCTAGGCAGGTGATGGGACAGGATGAGCTTTTAAGGTCCCTTCCAACCCAAAGCAGTCCGTGATACTGTGATTACTTTTGTGAGGTCATATAAACACCACTCTTCCATCTGCATTAGGAGAAAATCTTTGGGAAAAGCACAGAGAACACTGCTAATGAATGCCTGTCCCAGGGAAGCATGGAAACCTCTCTGCAGCTGGGCTCCTGGTTAACCACCTCACAAAAATGTTCTTCTGTAGGTGGTAAATGCAGAGTCAGAACTGCGGCTGCCAAAGGCACCGAGTTCAGGGTAACTTTCAGAAATCTGTCATTACTCACTCTTCCCTCGACAAGGAGCTACAGATTTGTGTGTTTCAAATCAGGTCAGCCAGCTGCCAAGCACTGTAATAAGCAAGCTGCTAATCCAAGTCATCCAAAGCAGCTGTGCCTAAACACACACTTACCATCCAGCTAACCTTCTGCAGAGACTTACAGCTTAATACAAAAGGTAAATTGTTTTACCAGGACCTTTTAAGAATCCAGCACTAGACAAGAAGATAATTCTTCAGTTTCACACATCTCAAGGCATGTTGAACGCTTGGTCGTGTGTTTTATTTGAACTTTAAAATACAGATATGCAAACAGAAGCTAAAACTAACCATGTTTAAAGGAAACAAAAAAACAGAAGAAGAATATAATCAGGTGGCACCCTGATTAAGAAAAAGGTCAATATATTTAATAAATTTCAGAAACACAGCAACTGGGTCCCATGAGTGACCCAGGCTGCTGTCCTGCATGTTGATTACTTGCATTTGTGCCCAAAAAAGGTTCCAGTACAAGAGATGAAAAATTTCAGATATAATCTCATCTGTTCCTAAAAGTCTACTTTTACGTAGGGAAACACATCCTTTAGAACCTTGATTATTGGCTGTTTTTTACCTTTATCATTCCTTGCTTTTCATAATTATAGATTCTGATCCTGCAAAAATGGGTCACTTCTACTGTGTTCCAGTTAAATTCTTTTATAACACCAGTCACTGTTAAAGGTAATCACTGGTGAGCATTCATCTTGCTGTGAGTCAGCCACTTTCCATGAAGTAAAGGCAGTATTGAATTTACAAGTGAAAAATCAAAGGGTTATTTAAAATAAACTCCTCCAATAGACTAATTGTTACTGACATCCTTGCATGGGTGACAGAATTATCTTCTTTTTCTCATTTCTTTAGGTTTACAGCCTTTCCAGCTCCTCAGGATATGAGGCACTGGGCTGTACTCCCTGCCCATGGCTTCTTCCCCTGCCTTCTCACCTCTTTTCTTCTCTGTGAGCCAGCTGTGACAGCGAAAAGAGGCTGCTAATAGTTTTAAATTGCTGTGCACTGAGAAATGTTACAGCTGATTGAGAGACAAGCCCTACATCAGAGTCCCTCTACAGAAGAAAATACAAAACTCAGCACAGTAAGTTAGAACACAAGGAGCATCAGCAATATGCTGCCTCTTGCCCAGCCAGTATTTGAGGGGACTTAGGGAGGAAAGGGCGACAGAAATTAGGCAGTGAAGGAGGAGACAGTTCAAAGTGAAGGTGAAATTTGGTTGCTCCTGTGTAGGGCTGAGGTGGTAGAACATTTACAGAAGGTAAAGGTGGTGGTTAGATTCACAGAATTCTAAGCCAAGCTTTGCCAGTTCTGCTGCTCTCAAAACTCAAGTTTTAATGTTTTACAGCTACTGATAATTAAAAGTGGGGATCTGGTATCACTACTGCATCAGCAACTCTGAAGGTAGAGTTTCTAAGCAAGAGCTTCCAGTTGTGTAGTTCCATCTTTTATTAATACTTGTACACCTGCAGTGAGCTGGATCCAGGAAGTGAATTGCCCAAAAGGATGGGTGGAAATAAAAACTTCGAGTGATTCAGCTGGATGAGATGTTTTCAATTGGTCCAGCTCCTTAATTTGGGTCACCATGTAGATACAAGTGCTATGTGGTGTGGCAGAAGCCTATGAGTGAGAAAAACCTTCCCACTTGGCCTAAATCAGCATGAAACACCCCCTTTGCAAAAATCCAAGGATATAAAACCAGCCCAAATGTGTCCATTCACTTACTTCTGACATCTCATGCACCAGCAGGAGGGGAATGCTGATGGTGGTGATGTCGTGTGTGCAGCAGACCTTGAGGATGTTCCTGAGCCCCATGATGGCCGGGTCCCGAGCGGTGACGTTCACGGACCTGATGTTGTCATCCACGCACAGGTGAAAGGCAACGTGGATTTCTGAGAGGTTGGAGTGCCGTGTGATGTAGAACTCTCCTGCACAACAAGGAAAACCAGGAAGGCAAGAAATCATGGTAGTGATCTGTGCTGAAATCCAATTGTTTGGCAATGTAAGAAAGATAAGAGGAAAATACAAATGTATAGCAGAGATGAGGGCATACACAGGAGATCTAAAATCTCTTGGACTGTCACTGTTATACATCCATCCCACACTCCCTCCACTGCTTTGATGGGTTCCACTGGCATCATGGCCACATGGTGTAATAAACCATAACGCTGCCAGTACAGGATATGACCTCTATATAGCACAAAACAGAAAAACAAACCCAGAGGAGGTGCAATACTCAAAATACACAATGCAAGCACGGAATTGCAGACAGATGTGGGAGGCGGAAAGGCCAAAAAAGGATGGGCTCAAATAAAGGATGCACAGAGCCTGTGGAAAAAGATAGTGGGTTATACAACAACTGAGATAGGGCACTAGAACACAAAGGGATCAGTGACCATTAGAATTTAAAATAATTCAGAGTAGTGAGAAGGTGAGTTACTTGGTTGTTTGAAAAAAGTAACCAAGACATCTTGTTGGGGGTATTTTTAGACTTGGTATTAATTTATCGAAGGTGAGAGGCAGTGAAATCCAGGTCTCTCCATCATTCCTTTGCACTGGAGATCTAAAGTCTACAGTACAGTCAAGGAAAAAGCAGGAGTGCAAAGCCCCCACCGTTTCAGTCAACAAATAAACATCTTCCTTCAAACCTATTCCCACTGACCACTGAAGTTAAGATCCTTTCTTTGAACTGGAACAGCTGCAGAATGGGTCTGTACTCCTTCTGGATGACTGCTAAGGAGGCAGGAATCCCCAGCAGTGACCATCTACAAGCAGTAACAGACAGGCCACTGCTGGAAGACACACCTGGATTTATCTGGTCCAACTTGATTTATAGTCCACTCCCACTAACAATATTTAAGGCAGTCATGAAATCAATTTTAATAAGCCCTCACTCAACCATGGGTTGTATGGCCTTAATTCCTCTCCCCTCCCCCTGCATGTTTATCTTCGAATTCCACAGCAGCTTTCCTTACTAAACATCACAATATACACAGAAGGTATTTTCCCTGAGAGAAGGATTTCTCAAAGATAAAAAATCCACTCAAAAATGCTTTTCTGTACCACAACAGTGATATACGTATGGCCATTTTCAAAAATAAAATTAGCTGCTAGTATTGAAGTTTCACCTTTTCCCCAGGATGCTCGGAGATCTTTTTTTTTTTCACCCTCAAATTCCAAAAGGAAATTTTAGGCAAAGAGATGTGATGCAGTGGTGAAGCTGGGAATAGAAACCAGATGTCCTGACACCCAGTTCTCTGCCTCAGCCACAGGAACATCCTTCTCCTCTGATTGAGGTCAGCTTGGGTTCAGTTTATAATTTATGTTCTGACTCTAGAGCTAAAAATGTGGATGTATGAAACACAATTTGCTTCAGGAAGAGGGGGTCAGTGCTACACAACTCACCCGGCAAAATGTTCGACTGGTTTCGTTCGATATTCTTCACTTTATCTTCATTCCCACTGATTTTGTTTTCTGTGGATGAACACACAGAAAAAATATTAATCATATCCTCTATTAACTTGGGCATGGAAAGATTCATGTACTGATATCTGGCTTGAATTTTGACGATGAAGTTACCATAAAGTCCTCAAAATGCAAGCGGGATGGGTAAAAGTGTTTTTCCTGTCTTCAACACACCCCAAACTGAATCCTACCTCAAATCACTGCCCTTCTTACTTACTATCCCATGATATTTCTTCATTTGGACAAAAGCAAACATGATATTCTCAGACATAAAAAGAAACTTTGGAAATTGCCCCCACAACCACGTAGTATCTTGCAATTTCTCTTTCAATAATGTAATAAATTAAAACAAATTTGTTCCTAAGAGATTTACATAAATAAGCAGTATAAAAGCAGCTTTCATCATTTCCCTCGAGATCCAGCAATGCACAGGTTCTAAAGGGAACTTGTTTTTCTGTGTACTCGTATTTGGGCACGTTCCTGATGCATTTAAATCACATAAGTAGCTCTTTGCAGGGAAAACAAAGTTTCGTGGTGTACAACTGCACTACCTAAACACCATGTGGTCAGAGTATTTCCCAGCCATTTGCAAACACAACTGCAAGGAAAACCATTCCCAAAGCTTTGATCAGCACTAAAAAGCTAAGTACACATTTAGGCAATTTGTTATTTGGTTTTCAGCATTCACTTTAAAGGAAGGGGGGAAGTTGTAAACTCCTTTTCTGCAATTTTTAAAGATTTAAATGTAAATGGCAATAAAAAGGTAAAGACAAATACAGTTTGTGCTGCTACAGGCAGTTTAGGAAAGCAGAATGGCCTGATGTATTTCCCATGCTGTTAAAATGTGACTTTGACATGTTGATTCATTTTAAAGGAGCAGCAAAGACACCACCCGAACATCACATTCTCTGTGTCAATTTCATGCAGAGTTTCTTGATGAACCCAACACTCCATTTTTCAGATGAAATAATTACAGAAGAGTGGCATCAACTCTGTCCTGCCCACAAAGATCCAGCTGACCGCTGTTCTATTTCAAGGAGGGTAATTTCGGTTGTCACTGACCGTGGTGTCTTTTTGTCTTGCTGCTACGCTGTGCTCTGGCCTTAAGTACAACCTTCTGGACAATTTCAAGTTGTTCTTGGATTCCAGGAAAATGGAAATCCGTGCATTCTTGGCAAACAGTTGCGAAATCTAGGAAAAAAATAAGATTGAAATGCATGTCCTGAGGTTGTGCTCTGTAACATTATGTAATTCTACTCTACTGATCAAGTAAATCCAGCTATAAAGGCAAACTCTCCAAAAGCAGATAAAGCCCTACTGGACTCCTCTTCCAGAATTTACTGAGGATTATATCTGCATTAATTGTGACATGGTCCCATACATTCCCCTCTACTTTGACTGCAGGATCTAGTTGGTGGCTAGAAGATGCAATTTTGTGTTTAATGGCATTGTTTAAATGTCCGCCTTCTCTCATCACCTAAAATTTAGCATAAAACCAGTTTTTCTCCTTTTGTTATTCATTTAAATATTTAAATAGTCAAAAAAGGATCTGCAAAATAAATACAAGTACAAAATAATACTGTTACAATTAAACAACTTGGAAACCATCAACACTACAAATGCAACTGCAGTTTTTCCTGGTACACTTCACTCTCCTTCTTGCTACAAGCCTGATTCCAACTGTTTCCAGGAAATATCAAACACCACATGACATTTTTTAAATGGCATGCAAGAATAATGACAAGTAATAGTCAAAAAAAAAAGACATTCCAAGTGTGAGTATTCTGGTATTAAACTTCAAGACGGAGGTGGGAAAGTCAAACAGGAATAAACAGAAGTTTCATTGGTTAACCTTGATAGAAAACACCATCATAGTACCCACTTACTCAAAAGACATGCACTTAAAATGGCTATTAATCAAACTTTCCAGGAGCAGGGAAGTCATATTCCTATTGTTCATTTTTAATGCAATTCACAGTATCAAAAGCACATGGTATTTTTTGTATGTTTTCCTATCACTTTTAAATCTGGGCACATTTCTTTTTCATTTTTGCAGATAGGTTCTGTGTGATAATCTGGTATTTAAGAGTTAGAAACTCCTATAATGAATTTCTCTAATTCAATATTGAAGGGTCCTCTTCAATACTGATTTTTGTTACTCAGACACAAAATGTAGGGAAGAGATGAGAGAGAACAGCACAACACTATCCCCCATCCTCATCCATATCTTTTTGCATTTGTTACCCTTTAGCAATACCATATCCAAAACATGAGTGCCTCCACTGAATTTTAATTTTACAAAGAATATTTTTCTATGAGAGAAGACAAGATTTGATTCTCATTTATTATTTTATTAATTTTCCCTGACATGACACCTCCCATTAGAAGGCTCACCTCTTTTGATGCCGCTGTACGAGCTGATCCTGTTATCCACCAGTAACACCAGGCCACAGAGGGAAGTTGAGTAGAGGGACATTGCAGTCTGAAGCCTGTGCAGCTTCACCCCACTGCGGTGATTGCGCTTGTGTTTGCAGAAATCCAACATGTCAGCTCTCAGCAGCCTCAGGTTGTGCATGGTCTTCAGCTGAGCTCCTGCACAGAGCACACATGGCTTGAAATGCAAGGACACAAAGTGCTTCCCTAAAGATCTGTAAGGGAGCTGTAACCAGTAACACCCAGAGGAAGTTCTTAGCCACACGCTGTTTTACAGACACATTAGCAATCTGCAAAGTAGCAATGAGAACACAGTGTTTTCACAAAGTGAGGCTTGTCCATGCCTGAAATGAGCCTTGTTCCCATTGCAGAATCACAGAATTATTAAGGTTGGAAAAGACTTCCAAAATCAAGTCCCACCTGTGCCCAATCCCCACCTTGTCACCAGCCCAGAGCACTGAGTGCCCCATCCAGGCACTCAGTGGGATGAGGACTCCAAACCTCCCAGGGCAGCCCCTTCCAACCATTTCTGTGAAGAAATTCTTCCTGAGGAATACTGCAGGGCTAGGGAGGAAATACTGATATAGTGGGGTATCCTTCCCCACCCTCCCCAGAACCACTCCACAAGCCCAGGAACTCCTGCTAGGCCTTAGCAATGAGCTGGGTGCTGAGGCATCCCTTGGCCATCCCAGGAACTGCGCCATGGCTGAAGTGGGAGCTCCATGGAGGGGAAAGGATCATCAGTCAGCCCCTCACAGCCTGGAAACATCTCCTACCTCACCCATGGCCCAAGGAGAACAGAACCATTTGGAAGTTTTGGAAACTCCAGCAATCCAACCTGAGGATGAACATTTTCCAAATGACTCAAGGCAAGCATCTTATGACCCTAGGGACAGTGGTCCTAAGGGATATCCTTGGAGCTTTCCTGCACCACAGAAGGCTGCAACAGCATCTCTCTCTGACAGAGATGCCTCTCAGAGCCTGAAAACTCCCAAATCCTTGTGATACGAGGATTGTTGCTGCCCATCACTGCCTAAATCATTTTAGATTTGGTTATAATCCAGTTTTCCTCTCCGTGTTTTATCTATATAGTAATAGAGTGAACCCTGCCTTTGAATTTTTTGGCTCTTCTGCAAATTTGTATCAAACCTGCTTCGGCTAGTGCCTTTGCTGGTGATTTTTTAAGTGACCTAAACCACTCCTGCACAACATAACATGGTCAAAACAGCACAAGAAGATTCTACTGCACAAACAAAAATACAAATTGCAAGTACCTATTCTGCTGTCAACTGATCGTGGGAAGTGAATTTTGTAAACACATTTTTCTACCAAATGTAAGAAAAGTCAAAGCATCATTTTTATGCAATATATGTTTTGCTGTTGCTGTGCTTTTTTACGTGAGTCACCCAACCAAAATGGATTTAAATTTGCTTTTAGAATGTTTTCCATTAAGATATCCACCTATTTCAGACATTGCTTGATACACTTTATGCTGTTCTCTTTCACATGTAAAGAACAAACACAAAACAACTCCAAACTATGGATTATACGCATTGAGAGTTAAATACTGTAAATAATACATGCCCTGGACACATTATTATTACCTGCTGTTATTTGGTTTACTCCACTTACCTAAGTGAATAGTAAAACTTTCTTCTAACAGCCTTTGCTCTTCATAGATTCTCCCATTCCCTTCCACAGATTCCCTCAGCTGGCTGGGCTGAACCTTAATTTCATCACTAAAATAATGAGAAAAGTACCAAAAAATTAATCCTAATTTTTATTCAGGACCAACAACTTTGGGAAAGTTATCCCAAGTTTTCTCAGCTGGTCTGTGGAAACCAGGAGACCAAACCTATGAGCATGAGCTCCACACGTGAGGTTTCACCTTTACCTTCCTGGCAGCAGGAAGAGGAGACTCCACTGTTAGATTTACATTACTTGGCCCATTTGTAAAGCATTCCAAGACTGAGAAATAAAAATAAATCACAGTACCCAGTTATAACAGAGTAAGAATGTAGGAATAAAAGGAAAACAAGAAGAATTCTCCTCAGCCTATTTACAACAAAACCTTATTTATGAGGTTACTAGATAAAGTGTTTCTTTTCTCCTTCCCACACAAAATGGGAGATTAAAAACCACCTTATCAAATGTTCCACAGTGTTCAAACTACCAGGAAACATTTCAGGTATCAGTTTTATTTTTTTCCCTAAATTCAGCTTTCTGGTAGTGATACAACAAATACTGTTCCTAATACATCAGCATCTCTCCAATTTGTTTCTGCATTAGTGAGAAGTTTCTCTGTTTTCGAAGTGCCTCACTTCCAAAAATCTTTTATAAACTTGCAAGCAGTTCTACTGACTTCAACGGCCAAGTAACATTGTACTAGTGATAAAGAGTAAGGATCCCACGCAATTTACAAATTCTAATTTCCCTACCATTTCCTCAAACAGAGGAAAGCTTCTCATTCAATTCTCTCCACAAGCAGTCACACTAAAAAAATCCATTTTTCAGCTGTCCAGTGACATAAACATAGGAAAAGAAAAGAGGCTTGTTAATTTGAACCATTCTTACCATTTTCTTAAAGTATCATTATTCTCCAGAACATGCTTAGGTGGTAAGAGAAAGCCTTGTGAAACAGTGTTAAAGACAGACATAGGAAAGAAAGGCAAAATAGGAGGAAATTCCACTCATGTCAAGTTGTACTTTAGAGCATTACAACACTTTCTGGTACAGAGAGGTTGTAGCATCACACAATGAAGAAACTCCTAAAATTACACATATTTATTTATGATGGTCTATTTGCCTTTGGTATGGTTTGTAAATATATAAATTATTTATAGATATGATTGTATCATAATAAATAGGACTATAGTATCCTATTTAAAAGATTATGTAAATGCAAATCCTTCGAACTATTTCAGCTGGAATTAAGCATCACAGAAGAATTAAATACCTGACTGAGCTGTTGTTGGGATTCTTTAGGTCCTGATGAAGCTTTATCACCCACTCCTGATATTCCTGCTTCTGGATAGCAGTAGTCTGTTTCAATTCATTGGTCCATTTGTTCTCCAAATCCTGACAGGAGAGCAGTGATAATTTGAGTGGTGGGGGTGTTCTTTTTAAGGTGATTATGTGCATGACATATTCTAGTTACCTGCTGAGACTCAAAATGCTGAGCTGCTAAGGAATTCACATCCTGGTCAGACAGTGACTTCCCAAGCTCCTGCATCACCTTATCCATTTCAGCTCCTTGCCTGAAAGAGAAGCAAACAGAGATTTCAGAAGACTGGCAGCAGAACACCCTTTGCTGTGATACAACAACAAACTTGGTTGTTTGTCGCTGACAAAATAAACAGTCACAGATTTAGCAATGAAAATCCACAAACAAACTGGAGTTAAGGGTCAGGGATTCAAGTCAGCTGTAAACAGAACACTACTTACCCTCATTTGGGACAGCCTCAGCTGCCACCAGCATAGGGATGTGATAAATTCCAACAGATACATAAATTCCTGCAGAGTCAATACACAGCTACATCGCACCTGAGCTCTACAACAATACTGTTCTTTCCTCTGTATCCACACTTGAGAAGAGGCAATGAGCAGCAAAAAGATTTGCTAACACCTTACTGGCAACATTGACCCCCAAACTAGAAATACATACAATTCAGTCCAGAAGAAACCACAGTATGAACTGATTATGCACTGTCTAAGGTGAGCTTAAACACAGCTCAAGAGGAATGTTGCCACTGAGAATGCTAAACCAGACCGACTGAAACTACGCTGGCACAAAAAGAAAAATCCACATTCAACGTGTTCCCTCTTGTGGATAAAGGAGTCACCTGCAGCTATACAAGCTTATTCCAAAACTCAAACTAAACACTTTCTGGAAATCAAGATTTATATTCTCCTCAGTCACTGAATATAATAGAAGGCCATCAATATAAGGTAGCTGACCCTAATGACATCATAAAATTATGGAATGGTTTGGGCTGGAAAGGACATAAATGTTCATTTCATTCCAACCCCTACTGTGGGCAGGGACACCTTTCACCAGACCAGGTTGCTCAGAGCCCCATCCAACCTGGCCTTGGACACTTCTAGGGATGGGGCAGCCACAGACTCTCTGGGTAACCTGTGCCAGGGCCTCACCACACCCTGAAGTAAAGAATTTTGGTCCTAACATCCAATCTAAATTTCCACTCTTTCAGTTTGAAGCCATTTCCCCTTGCCTGATCTCTACCCACTCTTGTGCCAGCCAAGTGTTTTATGACTTTGGGTTTACACAGGCAAATTCAAGCTACACACATTGTCCTATGAGTTAACACACCCAGTGGCAGGTACCCCTACTTAATAAGAGAGAGGAAAACTTAAAAAAAAAAAATGTAATACCTTTCACGTAGCTTTTTCAGTTCCACATCCCTTTCACTTATTAATTCTGAGATGCTAACAAAATAATTGTGTTCCAGGTTCAACAGCATTTCAGAAGCTGGAGAATGGATCAGATCATGATAAACATCTGCAAAATCTTCATCCCAGCTGGTTTCTTCAGGTTTGGCATGTTCTAATGTTGTCTAAAGAAAAGGTAAGAGATTTTACAGGATAAGATACTTCTTAGGACATATAAAGATCCCTTATAATGGTGGGATAAAACCATGGGAGGCCACATACAGCCTTTACCATACATAAATTATCTTCCCTAATTTAACCTTTCTGCATTCTACTTTAGCTCTCAATTTTCTCCTCTCCCATTTTTTCTCTTTCAAAGCAACTAAAGTCAGAATCATTTAGGCTTGGACTACAGCGAGGAATTACCAATTTTCACAAAATACCAGCTTGGAAAGAATAGCAATATCCACAATAATATTTGCATCTGATGAATTTTAGATAAGGCCCAAAAGACCAGCTGTGCAAACAAAAATGCTTTGCTAGTAAGGATGACTAACCTCTGATGTCACTAAGAATTTGATCAACAACACTGATTTAAGAAAAGCTATTTTTATTGAATAAAGAATGGCCCAAGAATGCCAGTTTTGCAAGCTTTTTATGGAATTTTTCACATTTTTCTATATTTCATGAGAAGTAAATTCAATTCCTATAAACTTTTCCTCAAAGACTGCATGTTTCTCATTTTTTTTTCTCTTCATTAGGACTCCTCCAGTTCTTTTGCACTCCACTGTTTTTAAGATCCCATGTGAAACTGGAAACATTATTCTAATTAAAGCCTCATCCTTCCTAAATAATGTGAAATAGTCATATGAACTCAAAAAATGAACTGAAAAGTGTCTCTCAACTGTACACTTTCTCCTTCTAGCTTTAATTGCCGTTACTGAGGTTTAGGATAGGAGTGTCACTTCATTATTTCTTGCTTTAATTCTAAGCCACTATAAGCCTTATACCTATTTTTTGTTTATCAATTGTTAAATGAACAAACAGTTTGCCTCTCTGTTTTCTATCCTTTTACTCTATTAAATTCAAGAAAAATCTGACTAAGAACTTTTAGGATGAAGACATAATGCTCGCTTTCAGATAAAAAGAGAAAACTGCAAGAATTGCAATGAAATTTAGTGTAATATTTCATGCTCACAACTGTGATTGCACACACACACTCTCTCTCACAAAGCAAGCCTTGAACATTAACTTTCCAGCCTTTGTCTTACCTCTCTATAAGCTTTAGCCCAAGTATCTGCCAGCTGGTTGATGTCTACTTTTCCTGATTTCACTGCTTCCAGAGCCACTTCAGCTTCTCTGTCATAATCTTTAATAGTTTCCTCTTCTACAAATTTACTAAGAGACTGCTTCAGGTCTATTAAAGAAGAAAAAAACAGTCTATCAACAGAACACATCAGTAATCACCGAGGAAACTTGTAAGTAAAGTTTTACACCTGAAACCCTTTCCCTTGCTAGCACTTGCTAGCCCTGACAATAATTTTCTCTGATGTTTTGGTGTTTAAAAACCAATTTTGTAAACACCGTTCCAGTAAAACACTCTTATTTTGGTATCTTAGAGCAAGCTTTAAGACACTTGTGGACAAGGATACATGAGATTAATTTAAGAAATCAATTCACACCGTTTTCTATAAAGCATGGCAGGTTGTGCAGAACCATCAGACGTCCATGCAAATGGCTGATATTCTCTTGCACAGGGAATTTGAGAGGCACGGTAAGCACCAAATGTTCATTTCCAGCACTGAATTTGTACACAAAGTCTCTCTCTCTAGTTAAAGTTTTTCCTTTATTAGGCTTCATCCTCTTGAGTTTGTTTTCTGCAATAGAAATGAAAGTAACAAGAAAGTAAAAATAATTATTTTTGTAAACTAAGAAGTAAAAAATGGTAATGAAAAGCCATGGCTTTGCTAATAATTAACAGAGAAAAATACTTAACCCCCCCAAATGTTCATAGATACTCAGTTTTGACTTCCGAATACATGCATCTGGAACTGAATAAATACCAGTTTCCAAAATATCAAGTACTTCTAAAATGCATTTGAGTGTGTCAATATATACATTTGGGTAATTGCTCTTAAAAATTACAGCGTAAATCTTCTGACTTAAAAGCAGAACCAGGGCAGAGGGGAGTCCTGATAAATAGAAAATTAACTGAAACACCCTGACTTCTGTCACGGATGCCTCAAAAGCTGAAATCCTGCAGAGTGCATAGAGTTTTTATTTCCTCCTTTCTGCAGGTGCAAGGCCTGGGCAGTGGGGGAGCAGATGTTTGCAACGATTTTTAGAAAGAGCTGATTTTGTCCTTCTGTAGCCTGTATTTAAAAAAAAGCTAAAAGAGATGCAAGGGAGCTGTGTACAGAGTGAAAATACAGGCTGGGATAGCTGTGCTGGTATTTTTCCCCTCCACAGGGCTCTTCTGCTCATTTACATCCCTCTGTTTTGAACATCACCTGCAAAGCTGGACACATTGCTCCAGCCGAACCCTCCCAGTGCTAAAAACCACACCCCGAGGAGAAGAAAAAACAATAAAGATAAAAAATTCTACAGCAGAATTCACGGGGGTGTGGGGGTGTTTCGGTGCGGGTTTTTCTGTGAACAAACATACGTGTTAGACACAGATGAAACAAGTCAGTTTCAAAACATCTCAGGACAACCAATATTGATGCGAGGCGGCGTCCCGGCCTCCCTGGGAGTGGGATTCAAAGGGAAATCCTGGGAAACACAAACCCCACCACGCTCTTTCTACTGCCGCCCGATGCAGCGAGGAGGTGGGGAGGAAGCTGATGGAGAGGGAGAGGGGGACAAACCCCCCCGTTCCAAAGAGGACCTCCTGCTCCTGAAATCGCAGGCTGGAAGCCGGCAGGACACGGCCTGCGGGACCCCATCCGCCCCCTCCCGCCGCGGGGAGCTCCCGGTGTCCGCATTCCCTCCGCGGGCACCGGGAGCGGGCCGGTGCCGTCCCGACTCACCTGTCCCCGGGCGGGCAGCCGCGGGTTAACGGGGCCGCGGGCAAGGGGGAGCCGGGATGTTCCGCCTACCCGCGCCCGTCACCGCAGCTGCGCGTCCGCAGCGGCACTTTCGGCGCTGCGCTGCGCTGCCGTGATCGCGCCCAGCGGCGCCGGCGGCGGCGGGGATGGCGCGGCCGGCCAGGAGGTTCGTGTGCCGGGGCTGAGGGGCGAGGGGCGAGGGGCTGCCCCGACCCCCTCGGGGTCTCTGGGGGGGTTCCAGGGTGGCCCCTTTCCCTCCTAGCGGAGCGGTCGCGATCAGTGGCACAGGGCCGTGTTGGAGGCCGGGCATTAGTGGTGTCCCCCGGGGTTCTGTCGTAGAATGGTTTGGGTTGGAAGGGACCTTAAAGCCCATCCAGTTCCAACCCCCTGCTATGGGCAGGGACACTTTCCACTCTCCAGGTTGCTGAGAGCCCATCCAGCTTGGCCTCGGACACTGCCAGGAATGGGGCAGCCACAGCTACTCTGGACAATCTGTGCCAGGGCCTCACCACCCTCACAGGGCACAACTTTTTCCTAATTGTTTCCTAATCCAGTCTAAACCTCCTCTCTGTCAGTGTGAAGCCATTCCCCCTTGTCCTGTCACTCCAGGCCCTTGTCAAGAGTCTCTCTCCATCTTTCCTGTGGGCTCCCTTCAGGCACTGCAAGGCCACAATGAGGTCCCCCCAAAGCCGCCTCCTCTCCAGGCTGAACAATCCCAATTCCCTCAGCCTTTCCTCCCAGCAGAGCTGCTCCATCCCTCTGATGCCCTTGGTGTCCCTGCTCTGGCCTGGCTCCAGCAGCTCCCCGTCCTTGCTGTGCTGGGCCCAGGGCTGGAGGCAGCCCTGCAGTTGGGGTAATACCGGGCTCAGTGTTGATAAAGTTGCACATCCATGACTTGGATGAAGGGGTTGATGTCTTATCAGCAGTTCACAGATGACACAAAGCTGGGAGGAGTGGCTGATACCTTGGAGTGCTGTGCAGCCCTTCACAGGAACCTGGTCAGGTTGCAGAGATGGGCAGAGAAGAAATGTCTAAAATTCAACAAAGGCAAGTGCAGTAGTCTGCACTTGGGAAGGAACAGCCCCACGCACCAGCACAGGCTGGGGTGACCTGTTGGCCAGCAGCTCTGGGGGTCCTGGTGGACAGCAGGCTCTCCATGAGCCAGCAGTGCCCTGGGGGACAAGAAGGCCAATGGAATCTCGGGGTGCACTGGGAAGAGCAGTGCCAGCAGGTCAGGGAGTGATCCTGCTCCTCTGCCCAGCCCTGGGAGGCACATCTGGAGAGCTGTGTCCAGTCCTGGGCTCCTCAGCACAGGAGGGACAGGGAGTTCCTGGAGCAGGGCCAGTGGAGGCTGCAGAGATGATTTAGGGGCTGGAGCATCTCTGACAGGGAAAGGCTGAGGGAGCTGGGGCTGTCCAGCCTCGAGAGGAGCCCCAGCTGAGAGGGGCCTCAGCCCTGGGTGTCCCTGTGAGCAGGGAGGGCTCCGAGCAGGGCCCGGGCTCTGCTCCGGGGGGCCCAGCAATGGCAGCAGAGGAACGGGCAGGGACTGATCCCAGGAGGTTCCACCTGGACATGAGGCAGAACTTCTTCCCTGGGCAGTGACCAGAACAGAACAGATTGTCCTGAGAGGGTGTGGAGTCTTCTAAAAAAACCCTACAACCTACTCCTAATAAGCCATTGTGTACAGTTGCACTGGTTGTAGGTTTATTTCTGCTCTCTGTACCCAGGGACAGGACCCAGGGAATGGCTGGAGCTTTGCCATGGGAGGGTTAGGTTGGGTATCAGGAAAATGTTCTTTCCCCAGAGTGTGGTGGAACACTGGAACAGGGAATGGGCACAGCCCCATGGCTGTCAGAGCTCCAGGAGCATTTGGACAGCACTCTTAAGGGATGCACAGGGTGGGATTGTTGGGGTGTCCTGAGCTGGGCCAGGAGCTGGACTGGATGATCCTTGTGGGACCCTTCCAACTCATGGAAAATCCATGATTCCATGATTCTGTCCACCTGAACATGTTTTCTCCTTGTAAAACATTATTTACCCGAAAGTGTTACCAAATCAAGATGCTCAGTCAGGAAGGATTAATAACGTTTTTTGGGTTGTTTTTTTTTGCCACAGGAACAAGAAAGTTGTTGATTATTCTCAGTTTGGGGATTTGGAAGATGATGGTAAGCGGGATGTCCTTGTACATCAAGAATTTGAAATCATTGCCTCTTACATAAAAGCACATGTTAAAGAGGGTCTGTTGAATTTTCGTTTTAAATACATTTAAGGATAGTGCAGTTATAGTTGTTGTGTTCTTTTAAAATACTATTCATTTCCAGGAAAGGTTGTGTTGATGTATTTTCAGTGTGCAATGAAAATTATGACATTTGAGAATATAGGAAAACTCATGAGAGCTTGTTGCTGTTTTCCAACAGATGAAGACTTTGCACCTTCAAGCAAAAAATCCAGAACACGGCTCAAGGAATCGAAGAAGGAGAAAAAAGAGAAGCCAAAAAAGCCCAAAGAAGTGACTCCGTCACAGACACAGACACTTAGTAAGAGGTAAGAGATGTTGTGGTCAACTGTGTGTAAAACTGGATTTCAATGAGAATATTTGGGTTTGTTTTCCCCTAAAGTTTTAAGCAGCTGAGAACAAACAACTAATACATGACTGTAATAAAGATTTTGAGCCTTATTGATGCATCTTCAAATAACTCTAAAAATTCTGAGTTTCTTTGGGACTCCTAAACCAGAGAAATACAAAGACAAGTTTGATTCCTTCCAAAAGAACATATTTAAAGGAATATATGAAGTCAATGTCAATGAAAAAGAGAAATCTAATTTTTATTAGTAGAGTTGTGTCTAAATATTACATTTTGGTGTGGCATTTCAAGCAAAGGTAATCACTGTTTTTTCCTGTAGTAATGCCAGTTAATAGTTCATATATAGATATATTTATCAAATATATGCACATATACTCTGTTGGCAATCATAATGCTTTTAAGTATAGAATGCTTTAAAAATTAGTGTGTTTTGTCTAAATAATTTGAAAATTTAATACTTGTTATACGATATGGTATAAATATGTATTGAAATCTTAATCTCTTCACAAGTATCTGAATTTTAAAGAGTTTACTGAGCCAGAAATAGTTCTATAATGCTCATATAATTGTTTTATTATTTAACATGTTGGCATTTTCCCGCAGGTTATCCTTGGATGACAAACTTTACAAAAGAGATTTGGAAGTTGCCTTAGCCTTATCTGTCAAAGAAAAATCTGCAGATCCCCGAGAAGTGCAAAATTCAGAAGAACAAGGTTACTTTACAGTTCCATGCAACACTTTGTTTATATGCAGTGAATTTGAACATGGCAATTTACACTGAAATAGGTTGAAATCATGTTTTATTTCAAGATGTCATGACAAGAGAGAGTTTCTAGGTATTGCCTGTTTTCTTACGTTCTTGGTATTTTCTTCTGTGAGAGAAGTAACTCTTCTATAAGATCTTATAATTATATACTTGGATTAGAGACAGATAAAAACTTCAGCTATTTTAATTTCTTAATATTTTTACTTCTTTATAATGTGTTTTTGTATAGTAATATTACATTTTTTTCCTGGATCTTGAAACAGATAAGAATGTTAAATCAGAAAATACACAGAGGAGACCCCTTTTTTCCAACTGCAGTGTAGACAGTGAACTTTTAGGTAAGTTGTTCTCACAGTCTTTTCACAAAAAGATTTAAGTAGCTTATTTCTTCTTTGTTTCCACTGGTTTTTTGGGTTTTGTTTGTTTGTTTGTTGATATGAAAACAAGAGTCTTTATCTTAAACAAAGGTTAAAGGATGTGTCAATTCATTCATTAAAAATTAGGTCCCAGTCTTAAAATGAGCAGACCTGTGAATTGGTGAATTTTTGGTCTTCTTTTTGTTAGCCTGTTTACAGATAAATGTTGATAATTTTGGCACTGAGAAAATACAATGAGAAGCACATGAAAACAAGTGTCAGTGATATGTTTCTGAATAGTATAACTTCATCTCACCAAAATGAACTCTGGGGACTCAAATACCAAATTATTTTAGAGGAAGAGGATAGATTTACTGTGAATTTGAGGTGATTGAACCACTTCCTGGTTTGTAGGTCTCAATCAGGTTATGGATGATGAGGCACCTGAGGGTGATGATGGGAGGCAAAGAACAGCAGCAACCAAAATCCCAGCACATCACAAATCATTGGTGGTTGACAGTGATGACAGAGCCCATGAAATTGATTCTGAGCCAGAGTCTGTACCCAGTAAGTTTCTTCTATTTAGATGTGATGCCTTACATTTAGTTTGGATTTTTAGTGAAACTTCTGCTGCTTTTACTCCATTTTCCCTCACCCCCCCCCCCCCCACCTTACTGAAGCATTATCCCCTCATTCTCGACAAATGACATCTCATTTGCACTTTCACACTAAATTTTTGCACTGGAGTTTATTCTCTCCCAAACCAGCAAAATGTCACTGCTTCTCTGCATTTATATGTCAGGAGAAATTCCTTCTGCCCTTGTTGTCCGGGAAAGTTTCATCTCTTTAAGGGTCCTCTGTTCATTTTTTCAGTTGTTTTCTGGGGTTTGTGTCAGAACAGTGACTCTGCAGCAGTATCAGGTGGTGGAGCTTTCCCTGTTGGCTTTGTTTAAGCTTATTTTAAAAAATAAGTAGCTTCTCTTCTTTCCTTCTTGTGACTGTCATCTCTTGGAAGAGCAAGCTGCATCCATGTCTGTCATTCCCTAACAGGCAGGGTGTCTGGGTAAATATTTACTGCTTCAAGATGGGACAGTCTCGTACCATCCTCATTATTTCTGCTGTGCAGTGGTCTGTCTTCTTAAGTGATGATTTCTCTGCTGAAGAGCATCTTTCTAAAGTAATTTTTTTTCCCATCTCAGCATCACCTATAGTTTCTCCTTCCTGGATAAGGGAACAGGACTCTGAGCCGAGGCAGAAGGTGATGTCCAGTCCCTCAGAAGCAGCTGGGAGGCCTCTGCATGCATCAAGTCCTGTCACAGACAGAAAGCCTAAATGGACACCACCAGGTATGGGTGAGGCTGCAGCTATAGACACGTACATGAGTCGACTTAAGCTTTTAGCAATCTCTCCTAAAAGCAAACAAAAAAAAAAATATTCCAGGAAAATGCCTGCGCTTTATATACATTTTATGAATAATTTTCTTTGAACAGATTTAAAACAAAAAAGAGAGAAAGGAAGAAAAGCTATATCTATGCTTCTTTTATAGCATTATCCTTAATTCCTTTATCTGCATGGGGCTTATAAAATGTTTTCCAAACTGTGGATCAGACCTTAATCAAAAGATCTTTTCATGTCCATTTCTCTCTTATTTAGAGCTTTCTTTATCTTTGGTATGTGCTGAATTATTATCTCTTCTAAACAAAAAATACTAAAAAAAACCTAGAGTATTTTAGCTGCTCTAATAAAGCAAATGCTTAAAAGCTTTATTTTCTCAAGGTGTTTGAGCATGCTGCTGCTGACTCCTGATTCTTTTGATTTTTCTTCATATTTACTCTTTTTCTCTGTACATGGTTCTTTCTGTTTGGCTCCTTTCCCTCAAATCCTTGTTTCCTCATTGGAGTTATGTTCAGTGTTTCTCTGTGGAGTGCCTGAAAATGCCCAGGACACTGGGAACAGTTGCCCAGCGTAGCTGCAGTGTGCGGCTGGGTAATTAACCTGTGCACCATTTCTGCTGCACTGGCTCCTAGAGGGCGGAATCCCTGGGGAGTGGTTTCCTGGTGCCTCTGTGGTTCAGACCTTTGTGCACTCTCTTCAGAATGCTTCTTTTGTCCTGCTAGGAAAATTACTAGAAGACAACAGTCATATGATATTTTTTCCCCTTTAAACTTGTAATGCCATCTTTCTGTTTTAAAATCCTCTCCAGCTCCATCAGGAAGCAGTAATGCCTCTGTGAAATGTGTTCCTGTTAAGTCACCTACTCACTGCCTTAGACTTGGCCTCTCCAGACTGGCAAGAGTCAAACCACTCCATCCCAGTGCTCCAAGCAGTTAAATGGTCAGTCACAAAGTGCCACACAGAGGAAAAGACTGTGGAAAGAGTTTTTCCTGATAAACAGGGTGGTCAGCATCCTGGAATCATCCATTTTGGAGGACTCTTGTTATGGATGTGTCTGGTGTTAGGGTGAGTTTTTATTCTGCTAATTGCGAGTCATCTTTAAGTGCTACTGAAGAATAATGTTATTTAACCAAAGCCACCAGCTTTTTGATGTATTATATTTAGAGATGTTGGTTTGTGATAATTTTAATTCTTTAATACCTAAACTCCTGGCATTAACATAGTCTATACAGCACTATGGCAGTATGGATAACAGGGAAATGTATTTTAGAATGTTGTTTTTTTTAAAAAAAAAACAAACTAAAATAAAATACTTTATAATATCTAACTGTATTCCTTGAATTTATTAATTTTGAAGGTCACTTTAATTGTTGGTTGCAGCCTGGCAGATATTTTTGCCTGTGTATGCTCTTACTGGAAGTCAGCAGCATTAGTCAGGCTCAGACAATGAGGAATTTCCTTGGAGCTCCTGGGGCTTCATTGAGGATCATGGTACCATGCTAAGGTAGGGAGTTTCGTAAAGCAGTGAAGTGTTTGCTACTGATTAATGAAACTGAGCTTTTACTAATCCACAGTGTCAGTAATTTCCTATCTAAACCTATTGATTACAGAGGATGGCTGCAGATCCATTTCTCCCTGTATTACTCGTCAATCAGGGAATTGCATTAACAAAGGACTATCATAGAATCATGGAATGGCTGGGGTTGGAAGGGATCTTAAAAATTGTCCAGTTCCAACCCCCTGCTATGGGCAGGGACACCTTCCATTATCCCAGATTCTTCAGATCCCCATCCAGCCTGGCCTTGGACTCTTCCAGGGATGGGGCAGTCACAGCTTCTCTGGGCACCCTGTGCCAGGGCCTCACCACCCTCACAGGGAAGAATTTCTTTCTCATATCCAACCTAAACCTCCTCTCTGCCAGTGTGAAGCCATTTCCCCTTGTCCTGTCACTCCAGGCCCTTGTCAGGAGTCTCTCTCCATCTTTCCTGTGGGCTCCCTTCAGGCACTGCAAGGCCACAATGAGATCACCCCAAAGCCTTCTCCTCTCCAGGCTGAACAATCCCAATTCCCTCAGCCTTTCCTCCCAGCAGAGCTGCTCCATCCCTCTGATGCCCTTGGTGTCCCTGCTCTGGCCTGGCTCCAGCAGCTCCCTGTCCTTGCTGTGCTGGGCCCAGGGCTGGATGCAGCCCTGCCGGGGGGTCTCAGCAGAGCGGGGCAGAGGGGCAGAATCCCCCCTCCCCTGCTGCCCTGGGGCTCTGGATCCCAGCACACACGGCTGGGCAGGGCCAACTCTCACCCACAGCACCCCCAAGTCCTTCTGCCAGGGCAGCTCCCTCTGCTCATCCCCACCTGGATTGATCCCAGAGGTTGTCCTGACCCAGGTGCAGCACCAGCACCTGGTTTTGTTAAACCCCATGAGATTCCCATGGGCCACTTCTGGAACTTGTCCAGGTCCCTCTGGATGACGTCTCATCTTTCAGGTGGTACCTATGCCTTTGCAAAACCTTCTGTTAATGGTTTCACTGATTCCTTGCAGATTGGTTGTCTGTTTGCTCTTGATGCATTATCAGTCAGGTTATTGTAAGGCAAAGATCAGTGTTCCAGCTTTCATTATTTCTGAAGAAAACAGAATTTAGTTTTGATTCAGAAACTCTTAAGGGTTTGATTTTTTCCTTCTGTAATTGGAAAGGTCCAAAACCTTCATTTCCCAGGTCTGTATTGGTTATTCTCAGATATTCTGTTAATATGAAAATCTGTATCTTTAAAGTGGCTAAATAATAAAGATGTATCTTACTGCTTACTGAAAGACATGGGATTCAATAAGGGAAACAAATCTGCTCCCATTATTTGCCTAATAGAAACAAAAATGCCCAAATGCCATTTCCTGAGATCAGCTGCAGCAGGAATTCCATCAACTGCTCTTTAATTTTCAGCAGAGGGGTTGAGTGTGATTTGCTCTAAGCAGATAAATTTATTCTGCCTTTCATGTCAGAGCACTTTTCTTGTCCTAGCTTTCATTAACCCAACAGACTTGAAGCGTATCAGTGCAAGCCACAAAGATGTAAACAGGATGTTACCACTTCTGGTGACCCTCTGTACAAAACCTTGCTCTTTGCATTTAAAACACTTCGTCCAGCTGCTTACAAAGAATTTCTGGTCTATCGCCACTCAGGTGTGACGACGTTCTCTTGAGAGGAAGCCAAAAAGCTGTGATAAAAAAAAAAAAAAAAAGAACTTTTTTTGGTCAAGGCTGTTTCTGCTGTGCTGAATCTGTCCTCACACCCCCAATATTTACAACACTTGTGTACATTTAAATGAAGATTTGAAGCATTGGGGTTTTTTTGTTCTGTTTTGTTTTGTTTTGTTTTGTTTTGGGTGGTTTTTTTGGTGGGTTTTTTTTTTTTAATTGTTTTTGAATGTAACTCAAAGGTTAGTTTTTTCTAGCCTCAACTGAATAAGAGCATGGAAGGACTTAACTGGCCTTGAGTGTATAGAAGAGTCTATATGGTCCTTAGAGTATTAAAGCTCTCTTGAATGCTCAGACATCTCAATTCCTTCACCAAATTCTTTTTCATACTGACAGCCCTTGAGCACACTTAAAGTACTCCAATGTACAAAGAAATCATGAGAAATAGAACTGATTGAAACCCAAATGATATTTATCTGCTTGGTGATAGACCATCTTGTAGAGCCAAAGATGACAGATTCTCTTTCTGTTTACCTCCTTGAACAGATGAGAGATCTACTTGGGTGTTAGAATTTTTTTTTTTTACTTCCAGTAAGTCTGTGTAAATCTTGCTTTCATTTTATTATCTTTGCAGAATTCATTGAGGTGAAGATTCTGAAGAGTTAAAATCAGGCAATTCTTTCAGAAATACCTTGTGAAGCCTATCCCAGCGTAACTGTTAGTAAATAGGTGCATATTTTTTAGAATGTTAAAAGTCTGTAGCTGTAGGAGAAGGGAATACAGGTGACCTTGTCCCTGATAAGTAACAGCTGTGTTAATTATGCAACACAGCCTCACTCCTGATGAGTCACAGCTATAACCAATAAAGATAAGTGTGATAAAAGGGAGTGGGTTAGCTACGGAGGGGAGAATGATTATGGATGGTTGTGAATGTGAGGATGAAGAAGGATCCTGAGGGGAGAGGATTGCTGTTGTGAGCAACAGTCTGGGTCTGCAGTTAGAGCCTGTTGTTGGAACCTGCAGTCTCACTCTAGCTGGGTAAAATCCTGCATTCAGAGTCTGCAAACTAATACACGCAGTCATAGTTCAGCAGGAAATAACCAGCAGTCAGAGGCTGTAAGGGAAACCTGTAGTAGGAACTTGCTGCAGGCAGTTAATGAATAGTTGGAGTCAGGATGGCTGAGGTGTAAAGAGGAATAAACCAGGACCCTTTTCATGCTGTGGTGAACAAGAAGTCTGTGTCTTGGCTCATTTCTACCCTCTAAGAAAGAGCTGCTGCAACATGTACCTATGTACAAAGTCAACATTAGAGGGCATAGTAACATCAAGTTGCCATTCCAGTGCAGTAGAGCTATGTGGCTATCACTTGTGTTTACATATCAAAGGGTCAGATGACAAGTGTGAGCAAAATATCAAGAACAGAAAAACAAAAGGGAATTTAATAAGCCTCAACCTTCTTAACTTTTGTCAAGTATTATCAACAACACAGCCTCACTCTAATGCATTTTCACAGATCAGTGACTTATAGTGTTAGTAGGTATTTCTTGCATCAGTTAATTTAGTTATAAGCTTTAACATACAGTTCTTTTCCAGATGTTTGCTATAATTTTTCCTGAGCATAAGTTAGCCCCTCCCTGGGTGAAAGTCATGTTGATTTTTTCACTCAATTTGTGAGTGGGGTTCAGCTGCTTCAGTCTTTGTCACTATTTCATAGGAACAGAGTAGCCTGTAAGTCAAAAAAATGTAGGAATGAACAAATCTTACACAGTCCTGTGAGGCACATCTGGAGCGCTCTGTCCAGTCCTGGGCTCCTCAGCACAGGAGGGACAGGGAGCTCCTGGAGCAGGGCCAGTGGAGGCTGCAGAGATGATTTAGGGCCTGGAGCATCTCTGACAGGGAAAGGCTGAGGGAGCTGGGGCTGTCCAGCCTCGAGAGGAGCCCCAGCTGAGAGGGGCCCTCAGCCCTGGGTGTCCCTGTCTGCAGGGAGGGCTCCGAGCAGGGCCCGGGCTCTGCTCCAGGGGGCCCAGCAATGGCACCAGTGGAACGGGCAGGGACTGATCCCAGGAGGTTCCACCTGGACATGAGGCAGAACTTCTGTCCTGGGCAGTGACCAGGACAGAGCAGATTGTCCAGAGACGGTATGGAGTCTCCTCACTGGGGATATTACAGAACTGTGTGGACACAATCCTGGCTCTGGGATGGCCCTGCTGAAACAGGGAGGTGGAACAAGGCGGTCCCTTCCAGCCTTATCCTTTTTTTCTGTGATTTCCCCAGCATATCTAAGTCAGGAAAAGTAATGCATTCAGGACAACAAAGTTAGGAGAACTACATAAGCCCTAGAAGATGGAGGCAGAAATGGAACTTCCCAGGAACTTAGAATGCTATGGTGCTTCCCTGTATTGAAGACAGGTGGCAATTGGCCAGTTTTCAGGAAGAACTTCTTCACAGAAAGGGTGATTGGACATTGGAATGGGCTGTGCAGGAGGGTGGTGCAGTCACTGTCTCTGTGAGGCTGCTGAGGCCCTGGCACCGGTTACCCAGAGAAGCTGTGGCTGCCCCATCCTTGGAAGTGTTCAAGGGCAGGCTGGACGGGGCTCTGAGGAATCTGGGATAGTGGCAGGTGTCCCTGTCCATGGTGGGGGAGTAGAACTGGATGGACTTTAAGGACCCTTCCAACCCAAACCATTCTACGATTCTCTGAGTATTATGATGAACCTGCTGTGTCCTCACACATGGTTACAGTGTTTTAGTACTCATCACCATCCTCACAGGAAAGAATTTCTTCATAATATGCAATCTAATCCTACTCTGTCAATTTTAAGCCTTTCCCACTTGTCCTGTCACTCCATGCCCTTGTAAACAATCTAATCACATCTAGAAGTCCTGCAGTGATTTTAGGTAGAACTCAATTCCCTTGCAAAAAATGTTCCCTTTGGCTGTGTTCACATGGCTGTGGAGATGTAACCATGAAGCTACTGTCAGGTTTTGGGAAGGCAGGCCAGCTGTTTTTCTTGAGAGAAAGATCATAAGTGGAACCCTTTTAAGCTCATTTTCCTGCCACGTGGATTGGTTCTGGTGCTCCCACCCATTCCACCTGCATTTCCACCTGCACAAAGCCTGTTCTAGGAAGGTTGAATCTTGCCCATAAATCAATGGCAGATGAGATATATTTACCCAGAGTTGGCTGCAGTTAGGCTACCTGCAGAGGAGCCCCAAATGTGGAGAGCTGCCAAAGATCCTGGGAACATTCAAACCAGCAAGAGAGATATGTAGCACTGAATAGTTTGGAAGTGATCATTTTAAGAAGAATCATGGCCAGTAGGACATGTGTTTTCTACCTCTGATGTGGGTGGAGGGTTGTGTATGGAAAAAAGTCTGATTCTCCTCGTCCATAACCTTTGCGCACTGTACCTTCATTAGCCCCAGTGAGGTTGCAATAATAAGTGATAATGGAGAGCACATCCCCTGCTGAGCTGTGTCCCCTTTAGAGCTTCTCTGAGATCTCCTCCTCCTTCTCCTCTCCTCCTTTGCTTTGATTCATCTTTCTTGCCAAAGAAATTTGGAGGCAGATTTTTCCAGCTGCTCCCAAAAGAGTGGGGAGGTGTGTTATTGAAGTTGATGGGAAGCATTCTGTCCTCCACACATCACAGCCTGTTCCTAAGTGGGAACACTGCCTAACTCCCAAATTTTCATCCATATCATTCCAGAGACACATTACCCAGCACATATTGCAGTAGCTCCTCTACACAGAAGAAATAAAGAGTGTACAGAGGAAAAAATTGATTTATGATCAAATTTTGCATTTTTTAACATGTGATATGATTTATTACTGTCCTGATGATGATATTAGTTTGCAGGGAGGTCTCACACAGGATGTAAAAAGAGTAGTGTTGTGCAAAGAGTGAGATGAGGCTGTGGTAACACCTGAAAACACAGGGTTGGTGTGGTGAGAGTGACACTGCAATATCACTGTCACAGAATTGTTTAGATTTGAAGCCGCTGCTTGAGATCCTCTACTTTAATTATTCTTTGTACAGTAATGTGTATGAAGCAGTTCTCCTATGAAGTCTCCCTAGTATTCTGAGAATCTATAATGCACGTTAGCAGAGCACTATTAAAATATTTTCTACAAATAATAGGAAAGCTCTTTCAATAAATACATATTTTTCCCTCAAACACCACTGGGGGATGATTTCTGACAAATTCCTCCTCCCCAAAGAGAAAGTGAGGCAAAATATGTACTTGAAATCTACTATTTAATTAATGACAGCAATACACATGTGCCAGGCATGGCCTTTTTGGCTCCTTTATTGTCAATATATTGAGATTACTGTATTAAAATTCAGCGTATGCAGATACTGAGATAGATACCTAAAGAGTGAGTCCTGTGGGGAGTGACTGGGGTGTTTAGCCTGGAGAGAAGGAGGCCAAGCATGTTATTCAAGATGTATCTGAGTACACAGCATGTGAAATGCAGACAGCAACCTGAATCCCAGGAGTTTCCAGTGCTCTTCTCTGGTTGGGAGTGGGAAGAAGTGGACAGCAGTGAGTCACTGCACCAGGCATGTGCCTGCATTCCTGAAATGCTCAACTGCCTGCAGCATTCCTGAAAACTGGCTTTTAGCATATGCAGCTAAATGTAGACATCTTGCGAAAGCTAAAAGTAGATTCCAGCAGAAGGCCATCCAACCTCCCTAAACAAAATCCCTGGTCTTTACATACAGCCCTTGCAAGAGGACAGAGCCATTCAAAACACTCAGAGCTGGTCTACAGGAAAATGTAGACACAGGGATATGCTTGGAGGTTGCATCCTGTCTTTGCATATTTCCATGTAATAAATAGATCTGATTTTAGTTCTGTTCAAAAACCTATGGATAGTACTGTCTTTATATTTTTTTAGTAGGAGCCATGTAATTGCCATTGTGATGACTGAGGTTATAAGTGAAGTGAGGTTTGGAGAGAGAGGTGATTTCTTTCATGAGCCTAATTGAAAATGTTGGGAAGCCACAGACTTACTTCTTTTTTCAGTTGTTGTTATTGTTTGTGTTGTTTGGTTGATTTTTTTTCCTTTTTCTGGTCACAATTAGTTCACTTACAGAGCTGAAGTTCACTCCTGTATTTTTTCACTTGTTCTGATTACATTTGTCATATGCCTTTTCTGTTAAATGGTTCACTGGCACGTTCATGTCAAACTGGTTTTCCTCCTGTGGGGAAAAGCTGAGGGAATTGGGATTGTTCAGCCTGGAGAAGAGAAGGCTTTGGGGTGATCTCATTGTGGCCTTGCAGTGCCTGAAGGGAGCCCACAGGAAAGATGGAGAGAGATTCTTGACAAGGGCCTGGAGTGACAGGACGAGGGGCAATGGCTTCACACTGACAGAGAGCAGGTTTAGATGGGATATGAGGAGGAAATTGTTCCCTGTGAGGGTGGTGGGGCCCTGGCACAGGTAGCCCAGAGAAGCTGTGACTGCCCCATCCCTGGAAGAGTTCAAGGCCAGGTTGGATGGGGCTTGGAGCAACCTGGGATAGTGGCAGGTGTCCCTGCCGATGCAGGGGGTTTGGAATAAGGTGATCTTTTACGGTCCTTTCCAACCCAGGCCAATCTATGATGCCATGATTAAAAAAGAAAAGCTGATTTAAAGATTTCTTTTATGGTTATTTTTGGGGGGGTTTGTTTGTTTGTTTGTTTTTAATTCCAAACCCACTGTGGCTTTATTGTTTTAAGGCTGGCGTTGCTCCTCTGTTTTTTTTTTTTTTAAATCTTTCACTTTAGTAAAATTTGTGTCTGCATTTTTTAAAATATGAATTGCTTTATCATTCTCATAAGAAAAGTAAAGAAAATAAGGAATTGAGACTAAGGATTAGATATTTCCCCGTGGAGTCTGTCAGGAATACTTGAATAAAAGACAGTCGAGGTCAGTGCCTTTAATATCACAAGCTGAGGCTACTCCAGCTGCAGCATTTTGCTGATGGAATATCTAAGGGGTCTATAGAGGATTAGGGTGTAAACAGAGACAGGACTACCTAGAAATGCTCATTTCAACATTTGAGTTCTGAGTGCTAAAAGGAAGTTGTGAGTGTGGTGCTCAGGGGCACTGCTGAGATTCTCAATAACACCGGGAATTACCTTGGATTTACTGTCATTAGACAGTTCATGTTCAGAGCAGGTGAGCTAAAGCTGCAGCTGTGCTTTTGAAAAAGAATAAGAAACAGAAGGAAGGAAAGCAAAGCATATGAGGCACCCCAAGGGATGAGCTTGCAATGCTGCTCAGCCTAATTGCCAAACATGTTGTGCTGGTGTAAAGTCCTCAAAGATTTCATAGAGCATCAGCTTCCCAGTTCAGCTCAAATTGGTTTGTGTCATTGCTAGGGAACATGATAAAACAACCTGGGACTTGATTCCAACCAGCTCACCCTAAAAATCATCAATCAGCCCAGGCTTTTATTCACAGAGGGGCACAGGTTGGATCAGATTAACTGCAGTGTCAGGTTTAAATCACAAAGAGAACAATTTGATGGAGACTGATTTAAAACACGGAGCTTTGTCATTATGGGAAAAGCAAGAAGGGAGCAATGATAGCTGCTGTGATTTCAGTTTCTTCAGTAACTCCTGTTTACAAGTGAGAAGAAATAAAAGAGTCCAGACTAAGGTAAAAATGGTTGGCATTTTTTTATTGTTCGATGTACAAATGTTTGTATTAGGTTGTGACATACCTGTTGTGAGGAACTGGAAATAAACAGAAGATACAACAGACCGAGCTATCATCTGCCATCAATTCCATATGATATTTTATTGCATTAACCATTATTTAAATTTCTTTGGAGAAGTAGAATTAAGATGTGTGATTCTTGAGACTATGCTGTGCAGAGCTTCAGTGATCCTTGTGGGTCCCTTCCAGCTCAGGATGCTCTATGAATCTATGATTTTATGATGGCAATTTGTAATGAAAGCAGTATCATTACCATTGCTGAAAAGGTAAGAAATTAAGATTTTTAAATTACAGGGGTATCTTACAGGTTTCTGCATAAATAGTAAGCAAATAATTAATTTATAGAATCTCAGAGTACCTAGAGGTCTGCAAAAGATTTCAAACTGAAAAACGTTTTCACAAACTTGGTTTAAGTAAAAGGCTTTGTGGTGTATTAAAAAATATATGTATATTGTAGACAGCTGGTCTGTTTTTCATTTTAGAGGAAAAAAAGATGTTCTGTAGAAATACTTAGGGTGAGTTGCATTACTGTGAAATCAAATGCCCTACATTACTTTTTAAAAGTGTGTTTCTGAGCTTAAAACTGACATTTGATGCTTTTGTTTGAAGTGACTTTCTGGAGAAAAATCACTGTGAATGGTCACTCATTGCTGAGGTACTGATTTCATACAGTGTAACCCCTCTGAAGTGATGAGGCTGGGGAATGAGTTCCCTGGTTTTCCTCCTCAGAGGGCATTATTTAGGAAGCATATCTGAATACACAGGTAAATGTGTGATGTCAGTAGGATTTGGGGAGGTATTTTGTAACTGTAATTGTGAACTACACAAGCTCTGAGAGGCCTTGGTTCTCCTGGATCGGCCTCCAGCTTCTGCCTCAGGCAGCACAGGGATAACACAGGCAATCCCCACGTTTCACCTGCAAATAGGTGTAGAAACAGATGGAGTTCTTTCTTGAAGGGAAGTTCTTGCAAAGCTTTCAGAACTTGACAAACAAGCCAAAAATCCTTTTCCATCATGATAATGATCTTACCAGGGCCAGTGAGGGGATTGTCCTGCTCTGGGCT
Source organism: Chamaea fasciata (assembly GCF_029207755.1). Lineage (NCBI taxonomy): Eukaryota > Metazoa > Chordata > Aves > Passeriformes > Sylviidae > Chamaea > Chamaea fasciata. Next base: position 55,393,697 of record NW_027094090.1, on the reverse strand, counting down.
GGGACGGCCTCACTTGAATATTGTATGTGGTTTTGGGTGTCACAATATAAGAAAGACCTAAAGCTGTTAGAGAGTGTCCAAAGTAGGGTTTTGGAGATGATGAAGGGCCTGAAGGGGATACCACACAAGGAGTGGCTGAAGGCATTTGGTCTGTTCAGCTGGAGAGGAGGAAACTGAGGTCAGAGCTCACAGCAGTTCTGCAGCTTCCTCATGAAGGGAAGAGGAGGGGCAGGCCCTGAGCTCTGCTGTGTGACCAGGGACAGGACCTGAGGGAACGGCTGGAGCTGTGTCAGGGAGGGTTAGGGTGGATATCAGAAAAGGTTCTTCCCCCAGAGGGTGCTGGGACACTGAACAGGCTCCCCAGGGAATGGTCACAGCCCCAAGGCTGCCAGAGCACCAGGAACACTTAGACAGTGGTCTCAGGGATGCACAGGGTGGGATTGTTGAGGTGTCTGTACAGGGCCAGGAGTTGGACTGAATGATCCTTGGGAGTCCCTTCCAACTCAGGATATTCTATGATTCTATGATATATTTGCCTATTAAATTTGGGGGGTTTTTTATTCGCCTACGAATTTTCAACTTACCTAGATCTACCTTTCATCTGTGCACCCCACTTGCTTTAAATCAGCTTATATGGTTCATGTCCAATTCCTGCTTCTCGTGTGATTCCTCTTCAGTTTGTGAGTCCAGGAAGAACCGTATTTTCTGTTCTTGGAATAGTCCTGAGAACAGATTGATGCGTTAGAGAAATCAGTTGGAGCACTGATTTCTGGGCTGTCATTTCTTTGCCCAGTCTGTTTTCTAGAAATTATGATGTCGCTGGGGTCCTTTTGGCTTTATACAGTCAGAGCGCTGTTTGGAAAATCCCCATGTCCCCAAATTCTACTTGAAGTCAGTCAAGGACACTTACTCACATGTTAGGAATTATCTCAAAAGGTTCTAGCAATTACATCCTTAGCAACACAGTGCCTTCATTCCCTCCTATGTAAAACTACATTCATGATTCTTACCCAGCTTTTGAGCACATTTAGAACAAACAGCATTGTAATTTTTTTTCCTTTTTGCTAGGAAAAGGAGCAGATCTTAACTGTGATAGGAATTGTTAATAAACTTCAAAGAGCCAATTTACTAGCAACTTATTTAAATGTTAAAGTCTTGAGTTTATCGTATCCCAAACTTTTGCACTCGTCTGTGGAAGAAACATTCTAAAGGAGCCAGAACCCATGACTGGCTTTTCTATTTCTATCAGACTTGGACTGATTGGTTCATCTGGTGGGTTCTTTGCCCAAGTAAATGTATGCAAAACCTTAAATCACTCATTCCCTTTGCACTGATTTTGCAAAAGACAAAAAGCATACTTCCTATGTGTTATTAGAGCAAATAAAGCAGGAGTGGTTTAAGAAGTTTTCTGTCAACATCACTCAGATTGGGAATTTGGTATTTATCTTCCCTGGTTCAGCCTGCAGTGGCAGCATTGGACGTTCCCTGTGGCACTACTCAAGCCTGGAAGGATGCTACAGCACAGCACTGAGACAGGGCTCAGTTCATTGTTCCTCTGTGCTTTTTGCCCTCACTCAGATCAGGAAGACTGAAGTGCAGAAGAAACAGAGTAAATGCTATAAAGAGTAGAATTAATCTAATTAATTCTAGGGATGTAAAAGTTTGGGATATCTAGTCTACATTATTGGAACAGCAGATCTGTATTTCACTCTTCTCTGGAGGCCATCCTGGGACTGCTAATGGAGAGAGACCATTGACAAGGGTCTGGAGTGACAGGGCAAGGGGGAATGGATTCCCACTGAGGCTTTATATGGGATTTTGGGAAGAAATTCTTTGCTGTGAGAGTGGTGAGGCCCTGGCACAGGTTGCCCAGAGAAGCTGTGGCTGCCCCATCTCTGCAAGTCTCCAAGGCCAGACTGGACAGGGCTCTGAGCAACCTGAGATAGCGGCAGGTGTCCCTGCCCATGGCAGAGAGTTGGAACAACATGGGCCTTAAGGTCCTTTCCAACCCCAGCCATTCTAGGACTCTATGATCTGCATGCCTTCCCTGATGGCATGACAGCCTGAGTGATTATTTGGTGAGAAAATGAAAATTTTCTCTTGCACATGAGGTTTATAATACTGGGGAGGATTTGTTGCTTAGAGGGTTGCCAAGCCTGGATGAATGGAAAAGTGGGAGTAATGGAAATGGGAGCAATGTGCCTTTTAGGAAGATGCAGCCCAACAATTACATCAGGAAAGGCTTTGCAGAGACCACCATGGGTGCAGAAGGAATAACTGTTTGTCCTTTGACCATTCCAGCAGCATCTGTAAAAGCAGCAGCCTTCAGTGGGTGAGCATGTATTTCCTCCTTGAAAACCCTGGTTTCTGAGTGAAAGTAGGACTATTCTGGGTTGTTGACAGATTTCAGACCAGCAGGGAACATGCCATTCTTTAGCTGTATGAAGGAGGAGACCACACGGTTTTTTTGCTGAAGATATTCCCCTAAGACAGCTGGGGAGTAGGGATGCATCCATCAGTGCCCCATCACATATGCACAGCATCCAAAGGAGGAAGAGGAAGACAGGAGGGCAGCTAAGCTCTGTCTCATTATCCACACCAAAATAATCCACACCCCCATTATCCCACAGGCAGAGCAGCTCTGTACCGATGCCCTCAAGAACCACAAACCAAGGTGCCACAGTTTGGTCCTCATTAAGTGACATAAAATGCCCAATGAGAAACCAACCCTTGAGGAATTAATTAATTTTCATTTTCCAGTCTGTCAGTCTTGCTGAAGAGATTTTGCTCACTGTATAGCAAGGTCGCTGTGACAAATTTTGACAAAATCCAAGTTCAAGTGTTTTTTGGTTTCGCAAGCACATGAGCTCAGTGAGAAAGAACAGACTGAGATGACAAGGAGAACAGCCAATCCTGTTATATTTGTCTTTCTTATTACTGACTTGCCATGATAAATATGGAAAATTATATTTGGCTAGAAGGAGGCTGAGAAAGGGAACAGATGGCCACCAAAAGAATACTAGAGCAGCTAATAGTCACTGGCATATTTCCGGGAGAAAAATTTAAATCTGAAGCCAAGCAGAAGCATTATCCATTTTTTTCTGCTCAGGGCACTGTGCATGGAACTGCTCCTGCTATGCTCTGACTAGATGAAGGTGGGCTTCCTGAAATGCCTTCGCCGAATGGAATAAACAGCTCCTGTCCTGCACTTAACAGCTCTTGCAGTAATGCTGACAGAAATAGTTGACAAGGTGGGGAAAATGTTTGTATTCCTACTGTATTTTGAGTGAGAGAGTGTATTTGCTATGGCTTTTTAATGTGTTGCATGATTTAACACCTGTGTTGTATTCTCTCCGTGTATTCTACAGGCTTCATTCGATTTTGAGAACGGGGGGAAGAGAATGCCTGTGTGAATGAGGAAACAATGGGGTTTTTTTTTAATGTAGTTGTGTATTTAAAAATTTCCAGAATTTTAATGCATTTCTGATTTCTATGGTTAACATGGTACTGAAAAAAGACTCTTATATTTTGAGAAATATGCAAGTGTGTTTTGATGTCTGATTTTACTGAATGCTGTAAAACTAAAACTTTGTGACTGCGGGCTGGGTGGTGGATGAGGACCTCGTTCTGTTTCTTTGGTGGTAACTGGAATGAGCAAGGTGTTCCAGGATTTGAAGGGCTGGAATAGCAGGAGATAATAGTCTGGGATTGCAGCATTGGAGCTGTAGGAGAAGGCTGAGTGCCACAGGAGCAGGGAAACCAGGAATGAAATGGAGTGGAATAGTAACAGTTGCTGCAGTTTTTCTTTGGAGTGCATCTGCTAGAACTAACCCAGCCACAACAGCTCAGCTGCAGAGCCCATAGGGCAACTCCAGGCTTTTGCTAGAGCAGCTCTGCTGGGTCACCTGGATCAAGACTATCAAATAAAGTCACTGTGTGGATTATCCAATAAATCCACCTGCTCCCCATTCATCCACAAGCAGGACTGGTGTAGGCACAAATCAGTTTTTCTACAAATAAAAGTTTGTTATTTACCCATTTGGGGGAATTTTAAGAAGGTTGGTCACTTACTGATTTTATTTGAATAAATTGCCTGAAGAGCAATAAATCCTTAGTAAAAAGGTTTTGAGAAAGGGAGACAAAGAGGACCACAGATTTCCATGGCTAAAAAAAGACATGGACTGGTTTTGCTTTTTTACTGTAAAGGAGAAGTGTCCACCTCAAAATCTCGTTAATCTTTCCCCGCTGAATGGAAATTAAAGGGCTTCCAAATTCTGGCAGCACATCTTGGAGCCCACTCACCTTCTTCCTTAGCTCTTGCTCAGTTTTAAAGACTTTTTTTTTTCATTTTTCATGCTCTGTTGGCAAGTCTACTTCTAAAAAATTCAGTAATATAGACATAACTGCCTAGCTTTTTTAAAGTATTGCTAAGGAATAAAATATCATTTCGGAGTGAAGATTCTGCAGTCTGCACAGGTACGTGAAGTCATTGTTTTTTTGGTTTTCAGTGATAGCTTTTACTCTGTAAAATCCTGGCTTTGTATTGACTTGTAGCTAGAAAAGCATGAAGCAGTTAAGAAACTACCTTTAAATGAAATGTAATATTTTTATCTACAGAAATTTCAGCTACAGAAATTGCAAATTATAGCTTGCTGGGAATGAAGTATGGATGAAGTGTGAGGAAAAATTGTAACATGCACTAAAATTCATAGTCTTACTAAGAGCTGGCTCTTACTAATTATATCTACTAAGATATAATTAGTAGAGTTTTGAATGTGTATCCCAGACTTACCTTTGTAAAAAATGTAACTGTCCCTTGAAATGCAAGATGCGTAGATTGCATGAGAAGATTGTCTGTAGATTGTCCGGAAAAATACTGTGGCATTGTTTTCCATGGAAACATCATCTAAAGAGATTCATACAAGGATATTTGGCGCTCTGAGCAAACTGTGTCGTGCTCTAGGATGCTCCTGTTTAGGATGCAGTAGTGTAGTGGCCCTCTTCTGTGGCATTTGCTGTGGTTGGTACTGGGAATATTTTGGATATAGAGCATATTATCCCTTATCCCTGACTGGGTGATCTCCACTTCCATAGATGGGAATTACTGCATCCAGCAGACATGTTTTAGTACTTATTCCTTTCCTGCCATTCTTCTGTGCTTCACAGCCACCCATGACCCTTCATCTCTAGCCAGAGTTGTTCTCAGTTTGTTCTAAATCTGAGGTTTGCCCTCGCAGAAGGGTTTGTTTAATACTTTGTGAACAAGAAGAGCACACACTGAGCACAGTTATCTCAAGGGCAGTTTCCAGCTGGTCTGCCTAGCTTGAGTGGTGTCTTCCTGGCTGCTGGTGAGACAGCTAAACCTGTCAAAGGGCACCATTTCCTCCATGTGGTCAGGTAGATCTGTACACAGAGTTTTATCTACATATTTAGTTTGGAAAAGTCTTTTAGAGTCTCTAATCTAAGTGCATGTGCAAGGATGGATATGCCACAGCCTCTGGAGTCAGTTGAGAGGAAGCCATCAAGATAATCAAAGGGATGCAGCAGCTCTGCTGGGAGGAAAGGCTGAGGGAATTGGGATTGTTCAGCCTGGGGAAGAGAAGGCTTTGGGGTGATCTCATTGTGACCTTGCAGTGCCTGAAGGGAGCCCACAGGAAAGATGGAGAGAGACTCTTGACAAGGGCCTGGGGTGACAGGACGAGGGACAATGGCTTCACGCTGACAGAGACGAGGTTTAGGTTGGATATGAGGAAGAAACTGTTCCCTGTGAGGGTGGGGAGGCCCTGGCACAGGCTGTCCAAGAGAGGCTGTGGATGTCTGGAGCTTGGGGCTCTGAGCAACCTGGGATAGTGGCAGGCATCCCTGCCCATGGCAGGGGTTGGAACTGCTTGGTTTTTAAGGTCCCTTCCAGCCCAGACCAGTCTGTGATTCTGTTCAGGGCAGGATGTGCCAGAGCCATTGTCAAGGTATGTTCAGTTTGATCTCCCTGTTGGTAGCAATGCTAATGTACCCTACCTTTATCAAGGTCAGGTGTGTGTGTGTGGATCAGTTTGCATGCAAGCATCCCTCACCCACTACAGCTTATATATATTTCTATTTATCTCTGTCTATACATGGATATCTGCAGTGTATTGGCCCAGGTGCAGCATCTAATCTGGCTTGTCCTTGCTTCGTCCAGGCTCAGACAGACTCTTTCAGGAGCCCTTTTGACAAAACCCAATGGGGTTCACTCCAGCCTATAGAGCAGAGCTCCAATCTGCTTTAGCCATGGAGTTTTCATGGTCTAAATTATCCTTAAGATTTCTTCACTTCATTGCAGTTTGTTATTGGGCAGAAATGTACAATGCTACTTAGCATGTTTATTAAAAAACTGCTAAAAGCACCAGCAAAATTCTTTACAATGGTGAGCTGCTTAGCACTTTCCATATGGGCTTTTTTTCTATTTACTGCTAATACTATCTGCCCATTGGAGCCAATGGAGTTTTTTCTGTATTTCAGTAAATTTAAACCCTGATTTTGTTTCTACAAAATCTGTACCACAAGCTGAATCAGTTTAATGCTGCTTTTAGCAATGTATGGGCTCACAATCTACCTCATGAAGCAATGTAAAGTTGGCCTTCCAAGCAGACTCACTACCAGCTTCCAAGTACGTACTTAGAGATGGCAGAGGTGCCCCTTCCCCTCAGCTGAGTACAGGGGCACACCAAGCATCTGAGGCATAACACCAAAATAAACTGTCTCTGCCCCAGCCCACAAAACAGCTGCTCAACTGAGGGAGGTATTCCCAGAGTTTAATGGGTTTTCAGCAGCTTTTGTGGCCCTCTCTCACACCCTGTGTTGTCACAGACATTACCACAAAGGAGGGAAACACAGAAACCATGCAGGAATTCCATATTTTTTTCCTCCAAAATAATTTTTATTAAAGCCTTGCTTCATGTTTGCAGTCTTCCCATGTGGATGCTTTTTCTCAGTCTCAGCTGACTGTTCAAGAGAGGGATCATCTGGGCTCTAACAGAATCTTCCATCAGGTACGTGACCCTTCAGCTGACTTCAAAAATACCTCAATGCTTGTTTTTTAAGTGATCTCTTATAATAAATGAATATGGGCAGAATCAAGTCCTCTATTCCCTGTCCTCTTCCATTTCCCCTGTGGCTGCATGACTGTCCCAAATGCCTGCAAGTATTTTGGTTTTGCTGTGTTCAGTAGCATTTGAGGTACGTCTTCTGCCAGATCACCTTTTTTCTTGAAGCTTTCAGGAAAAGTCCATTGGAATCCCAGTCCTAAGCTTTTGAAGGCTATTCCACATTACTGGAATAAAAAACATACTCACTGAAATTGATTGGCTTGAGAGCATTGCTTCTTTGCTTTTTGAGAAAATATCAAACCTCACCTTTGTTGTCCAAAGCTTGCCAAATATGTTTCTGTGCTTCCCCAAGGAGAAAAATCTCACAGGTTTATGTGGGTTGTAGCTTTAGCTCTCTGGACCTTATTCTGCATTTCACAGTGCACAGGCGATCTATTTCAGATCTATTTAAAATATTTTTTTATTTATTTATCAAAGAAATAGTCGACCTGGAAGAGTTTTCTTTGCTGATAAGAGTGTGACTTCTCTGACTTGAGATATTCAAGACATTGATAAAAGACATTCATAAAACTGCACCCTTAAATGACTGACTGTAATTAACGAATGATATAGAAGTGTTTCGCAAATAATAAATGGGAGAAGTCAGGAAGGACTAGTAATGCTGGATTATTTAAATAAGCATAAGCATTTATTTTAAAGCAAAATTTGCTGAAAGCTTACCTTTTCCTTGCTAATAAGGAGTGCAACAAAGGGGCCCAGTCAAACTGAGCTTCATAGGAAATGAGGGGGAAGGAAATATGGATCAACCAGTGCAGGGAAAACTTCCCACTGTTTCCAGCCCTGGTGTTTGGCAGCAGTCCTGTCCCAGTTTCTCTTCTGCCACTGGGAATAGTTAATGATATTTTCTGCCACTGACACTTCATGCCTACTTATTACCCTATGTGGGCTTTATTTTCCCCACTTGCAGGAGTCCTCCTGCCTGGAACAGCTGCTGGGCTTCCAAACCCAACCACCCTTTGCAGGTGAAGCAGTCACTGCTCTGATGCTGGATGGAAGTGTTCTTGTGGGGAGTATTATTCCCTAAATTGTGCTGGATTGCCCAGGTCACCTCCTGCTGCCCATTAGTACAGCTGGAGCTGCCTTAGTATCCGCTCATTTCCTCTTTGCCTTTAGGTGTCAGAAGTGAACCACACACATTTTCCAAGGGTTGAACTTCCTCTGGCGTTTATAGGTGTGGCACAGAACTGCTTGCTAGATCGTTATGTAACATTTCCTTGTGCTTCCTATCTAGAGAGTCAGTCGTGGTGTCCTTTCCCTCCCACATCTGGAAGGTCAAGTGAAGCATGGTCTGGCTGCAGACACTGCAAACCCTCCCTCCTTTGAGAGCAGCCTGTCTCAAATAGCAAATAAGAGCTTGCAGACTGTCATCCCATCTTTTCAGGTGAGTTATAAAGCTGCTGGACATCCCGTTTCCCTGGTGAAGCAGCCTCTCTCTAAGCACCACTGAGAGAGTGTCAGTGGCAAATTGTCACAAGTGTGTGAGTGTGGGGGAAGAGAGAAAAAGTGTCAGAATTAGAGACAAGTATGGAAAGATGCTTCATTTTCAAAAGAACCCATTTTTACTTGCACACATCCTTAACTCAAACCCCACAAGCACCAAGATGCTTGTATTGAAGTGGTACCCGTCAGGACTTTTTGCAAGGACGTGGTGGACCTAGCTCGCCCACTTGTTAGTCCATATCCCATCACCTGGGTTCTCCTTGCCTTTGCAACTACGTGCTGGTTTTTGAATACGGCTTTGGTACCCTTCTGACACTGACAGACACTGAGCTTCTTTTGTCTCCATCCAGCCTCGCTTCTATGAGGATTTTCGCAAAGGATGAGAAATAAATAAATTAAGGAATCTTTTAGGTTGGAAGAGATCTCTGAAGGACATCTGGCCCAACTCACTACAAGCAGAACAAACTTGGACCAGGCTGCTCAAATTATGATCCATTTATCCAGTTCATCTCCCACTCACTGGGCTCCAGTGTCACAGGCCCTGCTCAAGGCAAAGTCCATGATGCTCACTGCTTTTCTCCCACTGGCCAAACCAATCACTTCATCAGAGAAGACAACCAAGTCGTTCAGACACTATTTGTTGGCATATCTATACTGGTTATTTCAAATCAACTTCCCGTCTTTCATTTGATTTGGCATGGTTTCCAAAAGGAATTGTTCCATAGCCCTCCAAGGCTGACCAGCATTGGTAAAGATATCATTTCTAGAAAGACCCTATACTGAATGAATCTGGAAGACAAACTTCTTTCTCTCATTTAGAGAGATTTATCTTTCCATGGTCCAGCAGCCTTTAGTGCTTTTGGCAGAATTTGCTGTCTGAATAAGCAGGGTTTTCTAGTGCCCAAGCTTGCTTGTTCTGTCTCAGCACAAAATTGACATGGAGATTACTCAACTAATCCAAAATAAATATATTGTGGCTTTGTCTCTGTGAATATAGCAGATTTTTTTTTTTTTTTTTTTTTTGGTGATTGGCAGGAAAATGGAACTCAAGGCAATTTTCCCCAGTTTAGCCTTCCAGACAGTCTTCCTGAGAGTGATACCAGAGTCCATACAGAACCATCTGAACTGGAGAGCACCAGCATTGGAGTCAAGCTGCCTATGACAGCTTCAGGTAGAATATCCCTGGATAAACTGAGAGGACTGGAGTGACGGGCTGCCTGCACAGATGAGGAGTGTGTATAGTCAGGACACTCAGGGACCAGAGGTGCCATGCTAAATGGCTGCCGAAATATTTAACCGTTTAGAGCACAGCAATATGGATGGGACTCAATGATTTCTAATTATCCGGCTTGGGGAGGTACCTAATAGGAGAATGATTTGACTAACAAATACAGAAGAGAAACATGCAGTATAAAAAAGAATGTATATTTGTCTAAGACTTTGGTAGGGTAGGAGACAGTAGTATTCCATTACAGGTATAAAACCCTTTCCCACTTCCTTGTGGCTGTGTCCCATTTTATTGATGTGGGCTAAATTGCATTTTGGGAGTTCTCAGATCTAGAAAGTTTCTGACAGAGTTAATCTATTTCTAGAAGGAATCTAGGGGGAAAAAAAAAAAAAGTACTGGCCTTTTGCTTTGAAATGATTTAGCATCCCTGCATTGCTGGATGAAGATCTGCCACTGTTTAACAAAACACCCACACATGCATGCAACACATTGATTTATAATGCTCCTGTCTGAATATATATCCACATTTAAATGATGGGAGTGGAGGTGTTAGGGCAGCTGAAATTCTATGCAGGAAGAATCAGAACTAGGAGAAAAGCAGATTTGGGCTCCATTTAATTCCTAACCTCAGGCATCTGAGCTTGATGATTTTTATCAGAAAAACAAGTACTTGAAAGCTTTGGTTAACTAGACATTACTGACATTTTCTAAATACGGCAATCAAACCAATAAAAATGTAACTTTTCATGTAAGTTATGGAGCCTGAGGGAGCAGATAGACAACAGATGGAATTTTCAAAAACATCTATATACATAATTTCCCTCACAATTAAAAAATTTTTACCTAAGCTCTCTTAAAAGTCTTGCTGACAGATGATGAATGCTTTATTGATCTCAATACTGGACAACAGAAAAAAAAAATAGAAATTTGTATGAAATTGTAGAAGCAGAGAAATCTTAGTTGGAAGGGAACTCTAGCAGCTTTTCTCAGCAACCTGCCCAAAGTGGTGTGCTCTACTGTGAAATGTTCCATTGTAAAAGCACTTTGCCATCAGGTTTCTGACATTTTATTGATTTTTGGTTTTACGTTCTTGTTTTCTGATTTAGAAGCCTTGAAAAATTTTAGAAACCAGTTAACAGTCTATGAGCAAAAAGAAATTTTCAATTATACAGAGCTCTGGTTTCTTGGCCTGGAAGCTAAAAAGATTGAAGGTTTGCCTGAAACCCAGAATAATAATTGTTATGATGATGAGCATGGTTCCTACTTAAAGGTAAGTGGAAAAATTATGGTATTCATTTTGAGCTCAGTAAGTCTGTAGTGATTTTATGCCAACTCTTAAGTGTTGTCTGTGAGATTAATGTTGTTTCTAGAAGATAAATATTCACAGTGAACACATGCCTTTTAGAGCTCAGGGGAAAATTCATTTTGCATGTCATGCAGGGTTGATGCAAGGTAGGTGGGCTGTGGAAGCATTACTCGGGATTTTCCTTGTTACCCTTATTTGATGTAGACTTCACCTGTAGGTAGCCCACCATCTGTCATGGACAGCAGACTCACACACACACACACCTGGGCTACTTGGAAGCCTGGTCTTTGTTGTACTTTTTGAATCTGAACTCTTTGTGTTCTTTTGAAGGTTTTACATGACCACATTGCCTACCGCTACGAAGTCTTGGAGGTCATTGGGAAAGGCTCGTTTGGGCAGGTGGCCAAATGCCTAGATCACAAAACCAATGAGTTAGTGGCATTGAAAATAATAAGGAATAAGAAAAGGTGAGATACCTGCTGACTTTAAACCAGTATAGTCATCCCTGTTATATAGAGGCAAACTGTGACAATTTGAACAAATCAAACCCATACATTCATTGGGCACAGTAAGGGCACAGTGAGGAAAGAGGTTGTCAGGAGCTTGCCTGGACCCAAAGGAAAGTAAGCACAGTTTCTCTAGGCTCACAAGGAGGTCTCTCTATCTGTTGTATAGTGAATACACAACCCAGGTGACCAGCCGTGCAGGTCTGAGAGCAGGGAGCATGCCCACAAGGTTCCAAAACCACAGGAATATGCTGGAAGGCACCCATCACTTGCTTGAACATGAAAAATTCTACACTGTGGTCTTAAGCAACCTGTTCCTGTTAAGTGGCTGGTAACAAATTTGTGAGTTTGAAGCAGAGTCAGTGAAACAGATGTTCAGCTGTTCCGTTTTCCCCCACAGTGAACACTAAGTGTAAAGATGCTTTTCAAAACCCACTGTCTGACTGTGGTAGGTGTGAAACATGGCCTTGTTCAAGGGAAGTGAAGCACTCCTATAGACTTGAGACCACCAGGATTTTAGTCTGGATGCTCATTGGAAATCTTTCCATTTAAAGGTTTTTTCAGACAAGTCAAATTAGGTACCCTGAAGTGTTATGTAAGGCCAGTGTATTTAGATTAGGAGTCAACCATCAGAAATTGAAATTACAGTGGTTAACAGGGTTGAATGAAACATTTTAATAATTGTCCCACCTGCTGAGCTTACAGTAAGCTTGTGATGTTTGTAGCATTTGCAGAAATACAAATGCTACTCTGAGTTGATGTCACCATCCCTGTGTCATGTGGTATTTCAGATTTCACAGCCAGGCTTTGGTAGAAGTGAAGATCCTTGATGCTCTGCTGAAGAAAGACAAAGATGATACTCACAATATCATCCACATGAAGGAATACTTCTACTTTCGCAATCACTTCTGTATCTCCTTTGAACTGCTGGGGTAAAGTACATTTTCCTTTACACACACCTTGGGGAGAATTGTAGAACTTATGCCTTACAAGATTTAATTTTTATGTCTTCTTCAGAAGAATTGGCAGCTAGAAAGGAACACTGTCTAAATACAGACTGCATAACTGAGCCTTTGATCACCCAAGGTGAACTGAAAAAGGCCACGTTCAGACTTCACATGGGCAATGACATGATCCAACCCTTATTTTCTGTGCTGAGTATTGAAGTCTTCTTCCCCGAAAGACCTGTGAGGAAAAGAGTAAATTCAGGACTGGTAAACTTCAGGGTATATAAATATGAATAATATCAAATAATTTAAAAATAAAACTGCATCTTGCTTTTTATTAATCTTTGCTGCAGGGCATCATAGGAGGAATTCTGGAGGAATTTGGAGAAGTCCGATCATTTTATTCATCATCCTTCTTGTAATCAGGGAATCAAACTGGAATTAAACTGGAATTATCCAGGCTACCCACACTTCCCCAGCCTTTAGAGTAAAACCCCCATTGCTGCATGTGCCACAGCCCCTGCTGAAGATTCAGCATCATAGGGACTGCTTGGTCCCAAAGAAACCTAAATCCCTTGTGTTGCTGCATGTGAGTCTGTCACTTACAGGCACACAGGGTAAGAGGTGATTCCTCTCCAGGGAAGACACAGACCAGTCTTTTCTGAAAGCTGCTATGGAAACACACAGGGAAATGGGATAGCCACTATCTTTAGCACTTTACAGAGGAGTTGAAGACTGGTTGTCATAGAAAAATGTTTGTCTGGTAAAATTTTCATTGCCTTTAAAATACAGTGAAAAGCTTTTGATTTGTGATCTTTTTCATTAAGTCTTGGCAACTTTAATTCCAAAGGAATGGGCTGTGCCTGCCACCAGTGGACACTCCAGTGGGGAAAGCAGAAAAGCTCCAGCTGGTCATGTCCTTGCAGGCATGTGCTGAGGACACCTCTCACAGGGAAGAATTTATTCCTAATATCCAGTCTAAGCCTATTATCCCTTTTTCAGTTTGAAATCATTGCCTCTTGTCCTATCACTATCAAAAATCTCTCTCCCTCCTTTTTATAGGCCCCCTAAGGCACTGGAAAGCTGCAGTGAGATCTTCTAGAGCTGCCTTTTCTCCAGGCTACTGGGCAGGGCTACTGGAAGGAGCTAAGATGTGATGGTCACAGGAGAGATATAAAAACCAAATGAGACCTGAATTGATGGGGGGGTTATCTAGAAATATTTACTGCTGGTTAAAAACCTTTAGACAGAAGTTATTTACTCAAGATGCCAAAGCAAAGAGAAATGACAGCAGAATGAGACAGAAGAAAATTTATTTCGGTTCCTGAATGATTATTGTTCTTAGTGAAAATCAGCACAGCTGCTTAACAGCAGAGTTTAGCAAGCAAGCTCACTGATTTTACATCTGCTTTAGATCTGGGAGGTGTTTGTGAATATCACATGCAGAGCAGCATTCTCAGGGAGGAAAATAGCTGTCATTTTCCTCTGTATGAGTCCTCCATGTGGGAAGACAAGCTCTTAATGCACTGGAAACTAATCAAGCCTTTAAAAATAAATTTCCCAATCTCTTATCTGCCCTCTGTCTGCTGCTTCTTCCTCCCTCACAGAATAAATTTGTATGAGCTGATCAAAAAGAACAATTTCCAAGGCTTCAGCCTGTCTTTGATTCGCCACTTCACTCGGTGTGTGCTGAGGTGTTTACAAGTGCTGTACCAGGAAAAAATCATTCACTGTGATCTGAAGCCTGTAAGTAAAATCATTTCATCAGCTGGTATTCTGTACAGAATAAATGAGCTTATCCTATTCTTTATTGATTGAGAGGATCTGTCAGGAAAAACTCTAAAACCCAGTATGATGTTTGTACAGAAGCTGTAATTTATTTCAGATTATGTTCATGCTACAGTCAACTGATTATTGCCATTGATTCAGTTCATTCACCGAAGCATTAAATGAGATTATTTGGTTGCCAGAACATATGCAAATATGAATCAAATTCAGGTAATGAGTTTTTGCTTAGAGAAAAAGAAGTAATTTTAAAATTAAGTATTTCAAGGTGGGGGATGTTGTAATGTGAGGAGTATTCACATGGCAGCCTGTTTCAGGTTATCCTGTTAAGTCTATTTAATTTCTTAGGAATAATTATAAAAATTTAGTAGCCTAGTAAATGGCAAAGGAATTCTGTGGAACAGTGTTTAGGGTGTTCACCTGTTTCTAAAGGAACATCTGTCATCCAATTCCCTCTACTGTATCTGCTAAGCATTCATGCTAGGTGAAACATTTCCATTCTTCTTAAGCCCCAGATTTAAATTTATGCAATTTTCTGAGATTTCTGAAGGATTTTAATTATATTTTCACTTCAGGTGAAAGTTTCTCTTTATTTCCTTTTCAAAAGGGCAAATGAACCAATAAAGAAATAAAAAAGTTCTAAGGTAAAAATGCTAAGGATAAAGTTCTGTTCTCACTTTGCTAAATGTATCTTGATTTAGAATTCTGAGAAGTCACATACTATCTGTATCCGTTGTCTTGCCAATACCTTTGCCAGATCAATTTGTAGTGAGAGGAGAGGCTTGCAAGATAACCCAAATATCTGAATCAAAAAAAAAATTAGCCCAATGGGAAATCTTGTTTCCAGGCAGCCACTGACAAGGAATGACATTGGCAGCATCAATTAGTGTAGTCTGTATTTAAATAGAGCAATATATTAGTGAAAATGTAGTGAGTTAACTAAAAGACAATTTTCTTTTCATTCAACAATTGTACAGTTTCATGAATTTATGTTGCCTGAAACTCACATCTGTTATCCCATCTGTCTCCTATGATATTTCTCAGCATAAGGTAGAATATGGAGTTTCTCTGGCCTTTATGTTAGGTAATCACTGCCTCCAAAGCCTGTTTTTCCAGTCAGTCCTGGTTTTCCAGCTTTGATCAGCTCTGTTGCATTGTGAGGGATTCAGTATTAGGGACAGTGTCCTACCGTGAGTACAAAGGGATATTGAGCTGCAGAGAGGGGATGCTGCCTCCCTTAGCAGCACCAAGAGCACCTGGATTGTGGAAGTCAGTCCTTGCCTTGACTTTCATCAGTAGCAGCTTCTCCTTCCTGGCACATGAAGCATTTCCTTATGAGCTAATTACCCAGGAAACCACTTCATCATTATTTGGCATCCACCTGGGAAGTGTTCAGTCATTCAAAGCCCTGACATATAATCACTGTAAAACTGGTTGACATAGGTAGCCATCTGTCTGCTGAGGAGTGGAGAAGGAAATCCTTCATCTAGACAGACTTTTAATGAGGATAAAACTCAGCTCTGCAGAAGAGAGCTGAAGGCTGTGTTTGCTCATCAGTGCACATATCCCTGAGCTGGCTGTTTAAGGATTGCTTCTCCAGCTGGGAATTGCAGGAACTCAGTGCTGTACCCACCTGCACCCAGCTAAGAAGCCATTGGACCCTGCCTTCTCCATTTATCCCTCCCTTGAGACGTGTGCATCACACAGCTGGGGAGGGATGAGCTGACACAGAGTCTGGAGCAAGCAGTGCAGGGAAGAACTGTGGAGTGTGGCTCCTTCCTGGGCCAGGGGCTTTCTCTGCTTACAAAAGAGTGGTTCTGGTTAATTCAGCACAGCCCAACGTCAGGTGCAGTTTGGCTTCTACTAGATAAGCAACCCTGAGTTTTGGGGAGCTTGCTGGTGCCCTGTGTGGCTCACCTGCAGCCTGGGTACCTTTCCAAATCCCCCCTCAGCTTCACACCATTGCACATTATTGGCTATCTCCTTGTGTTAGCAAATGCATTCCAAAAGAGGTTGAATTTTGAAGCTCTCATTAATGTAGAGAAGTGTAAATGTGATTTACATTCTGATTTTCCCAAGTGTTCACTAACTGAATATGGTGCTAAACCCTGCTTTTCCCTGTGATTTTTTTTTTTTTCTTTTTAGGAGAACATACTATTATACCACAATGGCCAAGGTTCAGTCAAAGTTATTGATTTTGGATCAAGCTGCTATGAAGACCAAAGAGGTTTGCAGAAAAGTCAAATTGATGTAATTTTCTTAATAAGCTTTCTTAATTTTAAATAACGTGGAAAAGCTATTTCTTGGATTGGGCTAATATATTTGCCTATGCCCCTAATTATAACCTGGTGAACTGTTCAGCCACTGGTGGTGGAGCAAATACTGGTAGAGACAAGTAAGGTATTGCCATTCTTTTTTCTTTATCCCAAGCCTGATCGGTTCCTCTGCTCCTGTTGAAAACAGAATTGCACTTTCACGAGTGGTTAGCTGGAACAAACTTAGGAGGATAATCCAAATATTTCACTTATCAAGAAGTTTGTCAGGTCCAGAGAGCCTTTCTCTGTGAGATGGCTAAATTATAATTGATACTTCTTGTATAAATACCACGGGGAGGGAAACGGGAACTGTGCTTTTAATTTAGGAACTGTTGATTGATGCAAATGGACACCTTCAAATAGGAAAATGAGCATGGATAAACTGAATCACAGCATTAGTAGAACAATTTCCTTCAGTGAAACTGGTTGAAGAACAATTTCTATATAGAACAGTGGAAAGTATATCACCCATTACTTTTAGGATGGGATTAGAAAATGTTTCCAGAGCCTATGTGAGCAATCTGTGGATAGACAGATTTTTGATTCCTGAACATATGCCACTTTTCTGTGAAATCTGCAGTTGACATTTCAGTCCAAACTGTGATATTTTGCTTCTTGTCTAATTTTTGATTTAGTGTACACCTATGTTCAGAGCCGCTTTTATCGCTCCCCTGAGGTGATACTTGGTCATCCTTATGCTATGGCTGTTGATATGTGGAGCTTGGGCTGTATCATAGCAGAGCTTTACACAGGCTACCCGCTGTTCCCAGGGGAAAATGAAACTGACCAGCTTGCATGCATCATGGAGGTAACTTTTGGGATTGGTTTGCATACCCATTTGATAAACTGCACCACCAGAAACAAAGAGAAACCTCAAGCAATAATGAAGTATGTCAGGCTACAGCCTGGCCTTTCAGAGGGAGGTTTAATGCAGCCAAATGGCTCTTTGAGCCAGAAGGACCTCCCTGAGCCTCTTTTCCTCCAGGCTGAGTCCCCCCAGCTCCCTCAGCTTCCCCTCATCAGGCTTGTGCTCCAGCACCTTGCTCAGCTCTGTCCCCTTCCCTGGACATGCTCCAGTCCCTCAATGTCCTTCCTGAAGTGACTGGAGACAGGATTTGAGCTGTGGTCTCACCAGTGCCATGGAGAGAGGGACAATCACTGCCCTGGTTCTGCTGGCCATGCTATTTTTGATACAAAGACATGTACAGGCAGCACTAAGGAATCCCTTGGTTCCATCTGCAATAAGAGGAAATATTTTACAGACGTTTCACAGTAAATCGCAACATTCAGCTTCTTTTCATAAGGAGGACAAAATGCCACATCTCACCTGATGGTTGTTGTGTATCTTTATGAAATGAGAAGTAACTCTATGAATTCATTTTTTATGAAGGTATTGGGTCTTCCTCCAGCTGATTTTATCCAGGCTGCATCAAGGAGGAGAACATTCTTTGGTAATTTCCTCTGATCATTTGTCCTTGCTGGATCCCTCCCCGGTAGTTAACACTAATTAATAGCCCTGGTAGAGAGTAGAGACAGAGATCTTTAGCTACTTCCTAGCTGATAAAAATACTTCAGGAAGAGGTATGGGAAAAAAGCAAAAGGATAAAATGAGGCCTATAAACAAACCTGGAGCTCTGCTCTTCATATCTTATTGGCATCTAATTGCCAAAGTGATAGAGAAGTTGCTCCTTAAAAATACTGTTGTTGAAAGGAATGCAGTGGGCTCTGGGAACTAATTTACATTATTCATTTCTCTTTGTGTAATTTGGGTTTGGAAATTGCTTAAAGCAAGCAAACCAACAAAGTGTAGCATGTGGTCTCTAGGATGCAACCAATCCTGCTTGCCACAATTCTGGCAGATTATCAATCCAACAGGGCAAAACTGGAGTTAGTGGGATGGACATGGATACTGTTTATGCAACTTTTTAAAGTATTTAGTGAAGGTTTTAAATGAAATTTTTTGAGGCTGTCCTTTTTTTTTTTTTTTTTTTTTTTTTTTTTTTTTAAAGATTCCAAAGGTTTTCCTAAGATTGTAACTAACAGCAAGGGGAAAAAGAGATGCCCAGACTCCAAGGATCTAAGCACAGTGCTGAACACCCATGATGCTGGTTTCTTGGACTTTTTGAAAGGATGCTTAATGTGAGTTCATAGTGTACACAACAAGCTAGTTTTGACTTTGCTTTCATTCTTTTGTGCCTTTAAAGCCTTTGTATCTGATGTGTTTGGGGTTTTTTTTGGTGGGGTGTTTTGGGGTTTTGTTCTGTTTTCCACATGGCATTATTTGTACAACTGTTATTATTGACACTTTACTATGTCTTCTTCAGCAGTGACTTCAGATTTCTTTCTAGCAGTTCAGTAGCACTTTCCTAAAGAAATTCTAAAGAAACTGCTAACTTGTGGTTACATGGGGAGGGAAGAAAAAATCATCCCACTCTGTTTCACAAGAAGGTTGCTTTCAGTGTTCTCTGTTTGCCAAGTCTGTGTGAATCATTGATCCATTTTGGTTTGCTGGTTGAATCAGAATTTTCAGGAAATAATTTCAGTGGAGCAAAAAACCAAACCTTAAACAAGGAATTTTGGATCCCTACCCTAATAGAACTGGGAACTGCATATTAAAAATGGTTTGATCCTGCAGAGGGTTTGATCAGCACAGTGCTGACGTAAATAGGTTTTTGAAGGACGGAAAAGATCACGTAAGATTTTTCCATGGTTTTGAGTAAAAAGATAAAATTATTTTGTTTCAAAAAAAATGTCCTCGTGACCTGACTTTCAAAAGAAAAAGGCTGAATCTTTTGCCTTGTACTAATTTTCAGATAGAAATAGTTGAATAATGATTCGTCTTCCTTGGATTTAAGGTGGGAGCCTTCCCTGCGCATGACTCCTGATGAAGCGATGAAACACGCGTGGATCCAGGAGCCAAAAATATTCCGGAAAACTCAGGCTCCAAGGAAGATGAGTGATGGCTCATTCTCTGCACTGGAAAATAGGAGAGAGACTATTCGTAAGCATGTTCTACCTCAGAACTAAGGGCATTTATATCAGTGTTTTGTGTTTCTTTGTGTTTAGTGTCATCTGCCTGGAGGAAGGGGAGGTGAAAGTGTGGAGGTAATGGATGGCCACTGAAATGGGATGGGTAAAGGCACCATTCCTCACTTGTATAGAACCGCATGCCTTATGTTTTAGTTCAGCTGCCTGCAAGAAGACTGCAAGTACTGAAGATTCACATGGAAAGCCCTTTTCCCTGCTGAGAGCAAAAGGGTATCTGACACCACACCACAGTGCATGTCACTCAGAGCAAAATAATGCAGCAGTGGGGGTTGTAAGATCACTGAGAAAAGTGATCTTACTCAACAAACAACAAACTCCCCTGATTTGCTGGGAGTTTGTGTCAATCCTGTGTTTCACCTGCTGTGAAAAGTCTGTGGTCTTAACCCTCTCATTTTAATGATTTATTGTTGCAGAGAATCTCTGGAAAAATGCAGCTGACAAAGTGAGAAGTGAACTGGCTGACAGACTGACTCCCTTCACAGGCACAGCAGAAAGTGATGTGCAGAACACAAGGAAGCATGCTATTCCAGAGAAATATTTGGAAAACCACATGGAAAAGCCTATTAAATACGATCAAGCAGAAGACAGTGGCGAAAGAGCTTTTCCAAAAACTTCTCTTTTTTTCCCACCAATTAAGTAACACAGAGCACAAGCTATGATTGGCTCAGTTGCATACCTAGTATATTTTGTAGGTATTATTTGTACTCAGGAATATAAGCTATATCTGTCTGTTCATGGGCTGTGCACATTGTAAGTATATTTAATGTTCTTTTTACCCTGAAATCATCTAGTCAACCAAAACAGAATTTGAGAACCATTTCTTTTCCTCATCTACATCCTTGTGATCAGAGATTCTTCACAACCAGCAGCAATAAAATGGAGACTGTAGAGGTGGAGAGTGGCTTATTCTTGGTGTTATAACAGACTTTTGAATTTTTTATTTTCCTGGATCTAAAAGAACAGATGTGTTGACTGAAGAATCTGAATTCTTTTACTTACAGCAGCATAAGTCATGGATAAGATTACTGGATTTACCTATGTATAAAAAAAAAAATAAGAGCAATCAAACCCAGCATCCTTGTTTTCCTCCTTCTCCATCTTCCTCTTTTTATAGTGAAGCTGGTAGATGGAAACCATTGTCACACCTTCCTAGCAGATTTAGAAATGTAAATTATGCTCTTCAGCTCTCTAGCAACAACAAAGCAGAGTGGTATTCTGGGCCCATTTCTGCAGGGACTCAACAGGAAGAACGGATTAAAGCAAGCTGGTTTAATTTTTGGAAAATTGTCCTTCATGGCAAGTTTAACTTAATACTCTGAAAAAACCCCAACAAAAACCAAACTAATTTCTATGATCCCTATGGCTTCTGTGTTTACTGTGTTTAATTTAGGTATTTTGCTCTTTGAACAACAGACTCTCTTTTCACTGCATTTGTAAAGCACCCACCTCATTACACCTCTTACATTTACTGGAGCTTATAGATAGAAATTCAGTTGAAAAGGAATAATGAGAAAATTGTCCTACCAAAAGCAGCTGCTACTTTAGCAGTGACACTGCAGCAGCCCCAAGGGACAGAGGTGTTTAGAGTCACCATAGCAGCAAACTCCCACAGGCACTTTTGCAAAAGGAAAATCCAAAGGATATGGAAACGGTCCTCAAACAGTTCCAGTGTTACCCGAGTAAACAAGCCACCTGACAGGTACAGCTGAATCACTTAATGGTAGAAGTCACCTCAGGGAAAATGAACTGCTGTGATCATCCCCTCAGCTTCAGGCAGATCCTGGGACTCCTGAAGAAACACCTGAAAAATGAGTGACCCAAGAAGGGGAATAGCCCATTATTGAGGGTAATTGAGCAGAGAATTACAAGGGCATTTTGGCAGACAAATACCACCCTGCTGTGATGCAGACATTCTTGACAAGCAGGCCAGCTTGCAGTGCCAGAATTATTTCTACCTCTTGTTTCGGAGAGACTCCTTTGCAGCTGAACCCTCCTGGAGACCATAAAATGCTCCCATTCCCATTTAGCAGCAGAATGAGGTACTGGGAAAAATGAGTTCTGTTCTGCACCATGTTATGGCACAGCACAGCCAGGTGTGTGCACTGCAGAGTGTGGACAGAGCCCTCATCACATGTCTCAGACCTTTGGAACAATAATTTAGTAGTTTGGTGCGGTTGCTGCTCATTCTTCATCTGCTGTGTCACATTCCCTTCACTGCTTAGGCTGCCCCAAGTTACAATATCTGATTCTCACAATTATGCACTTGGGTTTTTGTCTGCACTACCTCAGGGGCAATTGAGGTGTCTGTGACACCTGGAATGGATGTCACCCTAATGAAGGTGTAAGCCTCAATTGATAAATGGGCTTGTGTGCTGAAGCCATGTTTTCTTCACAATTAGTATATTTCAGGAGCTCTTTGTAGTAAGAATCATCATATTATTTCCCAAGGGATATGCTGATGGGTTTTCCAAGGCATTCAGTGTTGAGGGAAAAGTGGCAAAGTCATCTGAGCCTGTAATTCAGTTTGATCATGCTTCCACACAGAAGGTGGATGGCATTTCACTGTAGCTGACATGAATTTGCTGTCTTCCCTTCCTTGCTGACCTGCTGTTCTAATTCCTGCAGCCTTTATGGTGATCTTCATCTTCAAAATCTTTCCTAATAAGGGCTTTTTTGGATAACTGTTGGATTTTTTTTCAGAGATGACAGAAATAAATAGAAATTACTTGGCAGAAATATCTAGCCCTGAGATATTATCACTGCTTTCGCATTCCTCTGCAGAAACAAGTAGACCTGTGTTGCGGAATAAAGACTTTACAATTAGAAATTGTAAAGCAGGTATGTTTTATTCCAGCGGGGACACATAGGGGATATTTCCACCAAATATGTGTAGCTGGTCAAGACAAGGTCCAGGTTTAAATACACATTGATCCCACAAACCCACACCTCCCCACCCTCCCACTCCTCGCCTTCTCCCGCTTCATATTCTAATTAGCTGTCACACCTCCTGGTGGTGTGAGCTGGGGTCTTGGGAGGAAGGCCGACGTCTTCCCCAGGTGTCTGCTGGTTGACCTTCAGTTCTGGGCAGGTGCAGTGGAGGTCTGGCTATTTTTCAGGTCACTTTGTTCTTGCCAAAGATTAGGAGCCCGATTTCGCTGGATTCAGGTCATACCTTTCTGCTTTATTGATTTTTCACAATACCTAAGTCTTGCTTTACTGAATTTTCACAATATACATATTATCTTAATAGTTTTCACCTAGCAACTAAATTCTTATGTGCGCTGCTACCAGTTCTTCCTGCGTATCAAGTTATGTTCTATATGCTGTTACAAGTTGTTCTTTTGCAAAAACCATTACACAAACCATATATATTTCTGTTTCCCCTTCACCTGCTTCAGCCTATTATATGCTTCTAAAATTCTGAATTTTCATAGCCATATATGTTCCCCGTCCCAGATCCATCAGACACAGGTAGCATCGTCGTGTCTGTGCCATTTGAAAGGAGATAATGAAAAAATTCTCTGTGTGAGAGAAGAACCTACAAAATGCTGAGAAGAATCCTCTGACTCATGCTCAGCTTGAGCCACCCTCAGACTTTTCATGATGCAGACTCACAGAGAAAAGAAGCACTGATAATCTCCTTTCTTGAAGAGCCCAATCTGTGCATCATGTTTTCTTTCTCTAAGTATTGCCATTTTTTAACCACATTTGCCAAGAAAATGAAGTGGCTGCTTTCTTGTCCATCTCTGCACATTGGCCTGTCTGTCTTGTCTAAAGTGTCCCTGCCCGTGGCAGGAGGGTTGAAACAAGATGATCTTTAAGGTCCCCTCCAACCCAAACCATTCTATGATTTTATAATTCTGTCTTCCAGTTGTTGGAGATTTTTACAGCACACATAAGTGATTTGGGGTGTAAAGCTGGGAGGGGTATCATAGTATGGAGAAGTTCTAGGGATGCACATCACTGAGTAGAAGAGAATGGGCAGGGACCAGCACTGTTGCAGCAGTGGATGTTTACAGGATCTCTGATACAGATCTTTAGGTGATCAAGCTGTGAGGACACAAAGGGTCAGTGACCAAGCTGAACACCTCTGTTTCTGAAACCTCATTACAAAACTGTTTTCTGTAAATAACAACCTTTCTGGAAATTAATCCTTTCTGCATAATTGCACTTCACTGCTCCTGGGAGGCTGCATGGGTATAACTGCAATACCTCAAATGCACAGTCATTGTAGAGCCTACGTTGGTGGCCTTCGAAAGCAGAGACTCTTCTGATTAGTCCTGATTTACCATGCAAGGATTTTCCAGCAGGCATCAATTTCTGCAGCTCTGGGTGTGCCTGTGCTGTCCTATTCGCTATGTGAGACAAGTAAAGCCAATTTGTCAGCCTGGGAACTGCTCATCTTTGACCCTCTTTGTGTTCCCAGTACTCTGAGCTTTCAAGTGACAAGTCTGTCCAAGAAATGGCTACATAGACACTGTTTATATCTGCTGCAAAATTCCTTTAGCCATCACCTGGGATGCCCCTGCCTTCAACAGTATTTTTGGCACCCCTTTAAAGCTTGAAAAGGGAAAGGGGGATAAAGAACTGCAGTCCTACAATTCCCTATTCCATAAATAATCCCTCACATGCTGATGTATCTGTCCCTGCTAACCCACTTTGCAAATTACTTATTATAAAGAGAATCTCCACCTCTATCCTTAGGTTTTTTGGGCATCCAGGCTTTTCAGGCTGTGAAGAAGGAAAGGGCTTTTCACAGCTGCAGTGGGACAACTCCTGGAACAGGAGGATTTGTGCAACACAGCTACAGATAAACAAGCCCGGAGAGCTGAGAAATTACGTTAAGCAAAGGTGAAGCCCTTTCATGAGGCAGCTTGTGAAAAAAATTCCCTTATGCCACCCTCTTTCCATCAGGATTGCATGTGTTATTCAACAAGGAGCTTTACATCTCTTCTGCTGCTTCCATATGGTCTGTAGGATTTGGAAGAAGTAGCCCTGCAGATGTGTGGCAAAAGGTGAGTCCGTTTGGCACCATCTTCCACAAGGGCTGTAGCTTTTTTTAAAATAAAGAGAACCTGGGATGGATTCAGATACGGGAAAGAGGGCTGTCAAAGAAGAAAGCAACTGAATGTAAGGATATCTTTTAGCCTGGTTACAACAGGTTCAAGTTACCACTCTGTTAAATACCTATTTGGGTATCAGCCTTCAGACATTTTTAAACCAAATTTCTTTTTAAGTTGATTTTTTTGTTAAAATTTGTCCTAAAAGAACAGAGGTGTTAAATAACCTCATCAGAATGCAAATATTGTGAAGATTGCTTCAACTGGCTCTATATAACAGGATTCTGCTACTTCCTGCACCACAACACGGAGTTGCTGAGCTGGGGAGGCGTGGGGTGGAAGTTGGCTGTGAGTCAGGGACGTGTGTGCTGCCTGCAAAGGATTTCAGCAGTGGAACAATCAGGGCTGTTTTGAGAGTACTGGGCATAGCATTTTTCTTCTTCATCATCTCCTGAGTTTGTTGCACGTCATCATAATCCCCAGAGAGAAAACTCAGTGAAACTTCACTGCTTTCCTCTCCCGTCTGTCTCTGTCTGTTGCCTGAGGCAGATACTCAGAGGTGCCACTGCATCCTGTGGTTCTGACTCTCCTCTTTCTTTTCACACTTGGCTCCTGTACGAGCATTTAGTTTTCTAAAGGAAGCAGATTTTATCTTCCTCCCTCTTCTCAGGTCATCTATAATTTTAAAGTCTTCCTTGGCATGCTGCTCACTGCCAATCTGTGTTATCTTCCTGCTCCTGCACATCTCTCCCACACTCCTCAGCAGTGCCATGCAAACACCACCACATCCTGTTCCACCCAAGAGACCATGCAATTCCAATCCTTGTCACACAGCTACACCACTTTTCCCTGTAATTCCGGGACGGTTGCACATTCCAGCAGTGTCTCAGTTGCATCCTCCAATATCACACTCTTCCCCATGTGAGGAAGGGATTTTCTGCCTAAAAGTGGAGAACAAGCCATAGTGAAAATTTCTCATGTGGGCAGCTCTGCAAGATGCAGATTCCCTTGCCTTTTCCCCTCCCCACTTCATGATTAATTCTGTTTTGGGTTCATCTCCCAGAGGGGTCAAAGTCTCTCAGGTTTGACATCCGTATGCTGTCCTAACCTTCAAATACTCAATTTGAATTACTGTATCCCTCAGCCCTGGCTCTCCCCAAAAACAGTCTAGGGCCTCTCTGGAGCAGACAGTATAAAAAATGTCAGCATTTGATTGGAGAACTGAAATAAGAAATCATAAATATACTTGCAGTCTAAATCAGGACTGTCAACAACATGACCTGGGATTCAAGCAATCTGTACACAATTTGATCTCTTTAAACCCTGTCCCTGAGAATCAGATCAGAGGTAACTCTCCTTCTCTGTTGTTCATCTGTTCTTCCAATGCTTGCCCCAGAAAAATAATATAAATGGCTTTTCTACATTTTCCCTGCAAGTTAATAGGAATAAACTACCATGTCCTCCAAAATCCACAGATCTGGCATAAGTTTTGTAGTGGATTATGCAATTGGGCAAATTGGAGATGACGGACAAGGCCCTTCCTGGCAGAATTGGTCTGAAACCTGCTGAGGGTTTTTGTTTTTATGTCATTACCCTGAAAGGTCTCAGGCAGCACAAGAGATGATGCACTTTTCTCCTCTGACTCACTCCCACCAAGGTACAGCACATGGAACAGAGGCATTTTTCTTATTCTACTCTTTCAGATTGCTTATCACAGGAGCCCTTTCCATGTGCCACAACAGCTTCCTCTGATAAGCTGTGGCATTATGACTTAGCTACTTTCCAACAAATTTGTCCACAATCCCACCACAATCAGGGTTCATTTCAGAATCTGCAATGGCAAGACAAGTTCGTCAAAAGAGCCCCTTTCCCTTGGCGAGGGGAACCAACATTTCACCCACCCTGAGGGGTACTGGGTAGGAGGTAAAAATTTGGCCACCTTGTTTTGGTTCTGTTGTACAAAACAGCTGTTAAAATGTTTAAAGATGTATATGAGATGGCTTAGTACGGTTTCACTCAGGCAAGGTGCCAGGGCATGTTGTGCAAAGTGTTGATCTTTCCTACATTTTAAATTGAATATATAGAACAGTTGGGTTCCATCCCTCATTCCTGGCAACAGGCCCAGCCTCGGGCACTTCCATATAAACTGGGCTTCTCATAACTGCCCAGGGTATCAGCAAGACTCAGAGACTGCAGAGATGATGATGATATTCTTCTCAGGAATCAAGGGAATGCTCTTCCTCTTGTTCTACCCATGCTTTTGTTCTGGCCAGTTTTCATCTCCAGTGTTGCATTTCCCCACCTTCCTGGATCCTTCCAGCATGTTCTACCTCTGCTGGGACCACAAGGAACAGGAGCTGATGGGGTTGAGCTGCACATCCACACAACTGGCTGGGTGGCATCTGGATTCAGCCCTCATGGAGAGCTGCCTGGATCTGACATT
The DNA here is from genome assembly GCF_029207755.1 of Chamaea fasciata. Lineage (NCBI taxonomy): Eukaryota > Metazoa > Chordata > Aves > Passeriformes > Sylviidae > Chamaea > Chamaea fasciata. The sequence continues at coordinate 55,366,474 of NW_027094090.1, read as the reverse complement.
GTGTCAGGAGGTGCCTTCTGAAATGGCAGCATCTGTTTCTCTGTAAGGCAAACAGATTTCCTCTTCATCCCCCTTTGCCAAGGGTCATGCTCCAAGTACGTTGAAAAAAAGGTATATTGAAAAGCTAAGAGGATTGGGAATCCTCAGCCTGGAAAGGATGAGGGAATTGGGATTTTTCAGCCTGGAAGACAGAAGACTTTGGGGTCACATAATTATGGCCTTGCAGTGCCTGAGGGGAGCCCACAGGAAAGATGGAGAGAGACTCTTGACAAGGGCCTGGAGTGACAGGACAAGGGGCAATGGCTTCACACTGACAGAAAGGAGGTTTAGCTTGGATATTGGGAAGAAATTGTTCCCTGTGAGGGTGGTGAAGCCCTGACACACTTAAATCTGTCAGGCATAGGATAGGATACGATATCCTTGGGAATTCTTGTTTTTTTCCACTGTCAGGCAACCACTAAGGATAGAGGCCTGATGTTAAAGCACCTGGAGTTTCAAGAGGGAAAAATGCCACGAAGGCTGCTAAACAAAAACCAGGCTATTGGTTTGTTTTGCTTTAATTACAGAAGAGAAACAGGCAGCTTCATTTTATCCAGATACAGAGAGAAAGAGTTTATGCCAGGCAAGTGTTTGCCAGTTTGCAGTGGTTTTACTTTGTTCAGCTGTTTTCAGTTCCTCTTTCACATAACAGTAAAATAAATTTTGCACAAAATATATCGCAACATTGGTCTAAAAATGGGTGAACTTTGGAGGGAGTGAGGAAGCCAGCCTTCCTTATGGTCATCAGGTGGTTGCAAAATAACCACTTTTTAAATCTTCTTTGGATTGTGACCCAGACAGGGACCTTTTGGCTGTGAATCGCTGCAGAAGAAAATAGAAAAAAAACTTCTTATTTGTTTAATAAACCCAAAGCATTTAACTTCTCCTAAAAGCATATCCTGAAAGGAAAAATTGAAATGTTTGATTTCAAAAGTATTAAACATTCCATTATTTTCAGAAAACATGTTTAACGTTAACAATGATGTTTTCCTCCTTGGTAGTGGAAACTCTTTGTTTATATTAGAAAATAATTTTGGTCCCACCAAAAGTTACAGGTTTTTTCAAATCTTTTACAAATCAGAAAATATCTCCCAATTATTTTAGATCTGGATACAGTAAGCAAGCACATTAAATCCAGAAAAATCCACATTTGCTCAGCTGTCAAGCACATCCAATGAACCCAAGGAACAGATAGTTTGAGGGAAAGACATCCTAGTTACTGTAAGTGGAATTTAAGTGATGTTTTCAATTTAAAATCTTCCTTCTAAGCCTCTCTCTCGCATCCTTGGTTTTTATTTTAATTTTCCTTTTAACTACAACCAAAAAGTCATTATCAGAACATTGTCAAGGGGTGAAAACCAGCCCAAAAGGCTTGCTTTCACAAAGGAGGGTTATTCTTCCAAGTGTTTACTGCATCCCTCATTCTTAATGAATATTTCATTTTCAATATTTTATCTATTTCAGAGTATCTGATTTGCAGACTACTTATCTTTGAATTTGGATCTTGTAATGAAATCTTTACCAAATCTGTTTTCTTGGTGGGGTACAGTGACCCATTGGACTCAACTGACCACAGAAGATTCTTCATCTCTGACCTGAGGCTGCATAATATAAGTATTGGATAAGAGCCTGGTATGTTAAAAATCTCCCCTTCTGTCTTTCTTGGTCATGGCCACATTGAGTTTGGGATTGCACAGGCCAAAAGGTGGACGTGACTGGTCTTGGAAACATGGAAATAGAGCTGGCAAGAGTAGAAGTCAAGTGGGAGTGTGAGGGGTTATTTGTTAGGAAAATGCTGTCAGATGTTGCCCGTGCCCTTAGCTAGAGTTTAGGAAGCCAAATTCATTAGGTGCTAATAAATTGCAGTAAAATTATTAACACAGACATCTCATTATTAACACAGACCTACAGGGCCATTGTCCCACCCATATGGACCCACATTAAAATATCTTTAATTTACTAAAGATATTTACTGCTCCCCATCATAGTTTTGTTGGAAATACGCAATACCACAGAGAAATAATAAGTATTCATTTAAATGCTGAAAAGTGTGGCTAAGTGCTCAGAAATAGAATACAAACTACCCTGTGTGTTATCTCCAGTATTAAGTTATGCAGAATCTCAGTATCACACAAAATGATTTACAAGGGGAGCTGGAGCCCCCTTTTAATTTCCCCCTCCCATGGTATTTGCACCATCCTTGTCAAATGGAGTTCAAATCACCAACTCAGTGGGGTACTGCACCTTCCTTCTTCAAACAGCACCGGCCCACACAGTCAGCACTCCCTCAGGATGCAGCAGAACCTGCTGATCAGCGTAGGCAATATTCCACAGGAAAGAGGGGCACTATTTTTATGGCAAAATTTGTGGGATCAGTGCTATCATGTGCTTGTCACTCCAGAAAACCAGTAATAAAAAGCAAAAAAAGTTGATTGAACTTGATGGATGTTTCCTACACTCAGTCCATGTTACAACTGGCAAATTAGTAATGCAATTCCCTAGTAGAAAAAAAAAAAAAGTAAATGGAAAAAGACTTAAGACTTTTTGGAGATGAAAAATCACAGAATACTTTGGGTTTCCCTAAGAGGCTGTGGCTGACCCAGGCTTGGAAGCATACAAGGGCAGACTGGATGGGGCTGTGAGCAGCCTGGGATAGTGGAAGGTGTCCCTGCCCATGGCAGGGGTTTGGAACAAGATGATTTTTAAGATTCTTTCCAACCCATTCCATCTTTGTGGAGATGTGGAATGGTTCCCAACTTTGTTGTGGTAATAGTCCAGCTTTTAAACTCTTAAACAAACAAGCTGACTTAATTTCTGGTTTCATTCCTCTGTTGGATTTCTCCCAAAGCCTGGCCAGGGCTCAAGGGCAAACCAAGGGAGTTGTCTTTGATTAGGTACCCCCCTAATTAGGCCAGATGTGGCCTTTTCCAGTTTCTGGATTTGGAAAGGTAAACATACGTTTTGCCAATAAACAAGCACATGTAACAGCAGTTACATTATATATATATATATGTGTATATATATATATATATATATATATATATACATATATACATATATACATATATATATATATAGATGGCATTTGGTTTGAAGGTTCATCTAGGTGCAACTTTGGCTCAGAGCCTGATGTTCAGGCCTCAGTCAGGGTCTGTTGTTTAAGCCTCAGTACTTCAGCTGCCTGTCACACAGTTTCTGGGCACATCTGCCTGTCAGGTCTGAGGGTCACTGCAAACCTTCATTTGACTGCAGTACAAACTTCTGAGTCATCAAATACCACAGACACTGCTTCATTTCCTTTCTTTCTCTCACACAGCTGGTGTTTGCTTGGCTTCTGTGGGCCTCTGATTATGGACATGAGGCACAGAATACCAGAACACATCACTGGCCCTTTGAAGAAGCCTCTGCCATTACCACTGACAGCAGAGTGTGTTCCAGATCTGATGGCCCTGAGAGAATATTTCCATAATAGAAAATTATCTCTCTGTGGAAGAAATTGGTTCAATCAGAATTAGTATTTATTTTATTTAAAACCACTCAGCTTTTTCCTATAGTTTGTTCTAAATCAGAAAAGCAATGTCTTATAGTTCTGTAAAGACAGGGATACAGTAATCATAGAATCATGGAATGGTTTGGGTTGGAAGGGACATTAAGATCATCTCATTCTACCTTCCCTGTAATGGCCAGGGACACCTTTCACTACCCAGGTTGCTCAGAGCCCCATCCAACCTGACCTTGGACACTTTCAGGGATGGGGCAACCACAGCTTCTTTGGGGAATCTGTGCCAGGGCCTCTCCACCCTCAAAGGGAATAATTCCTTCCTAATATCCAATTTAAACTTACTCTCTGTCAGTGTGAAGCCATTCTCTCTTGTTGGACACTTCAGGCTCTTGTCAAGAGTTTCTCTCTATCCTTCTTGTAGCTCCCTTTAGGCACTGGAAGGCCACAATGAGGTCACCCCAAAGCCTTCTCTTCTCCAGACTGAAAAATCTCATTCTCTCAGACTTTCCTCATGACAGATCTCAAGACTTTGTTGGCCTCATCTGGACTCTCTCCAACAGTTCCATGTCCTTCCTGTGCTGGGACTCCAGAGAGAAAAGAGGTCACCGCTCAGCCTCCTTTTCTGCAACCTGGACAAACCATGGAACCCTCAGTTGCTCCTCACAGGACATTCCTTCCAACCCTTCCACCAGCTTTGTTCTCATCCTCTGAACCTCCATTCAAGGACCTTCTTAAATTCCAGGGCCCTGGGCTGGTTTTGGCTGGGATAGAGTTAATTTCCGTCATAGCAACTGGTATGGGCTACATTTTGGATTTTTTTGGGAACAGTGTTAAGAACACAGGGTTGGTTTCCTTCTTGTTGAGCAGAGATTAAACAGAGTAAGAGTCCTCTATTTGTCATCCCATCCCACACTGAGGGGGCTGGGGATGCACAAGGAGTTCAGAGGGGACACAGCTGACCCCAACTGCCCAGAGGGATATGACAAACCTGGAAAGCCAAGGGATTGTTTTGTTTAGGCTGCACTGCCCTAGCTGCTGCCTTTGCATATTAAACACCTTTTGGGATTCCCAAAACAGGCTGGACCAATCTCCCTTCCTGAATCCCCATTTGCCCCCAGAAATCCCTTGTAGAGAAGCAGACAATGTGAGCTGCACAGAGCCCACAGTGCTCAGGACACAGCAGGGCAAAGTGTTTTGTGTGGGGGTGTGTGAAGCTTTGGGAACTCGAGACTCTTCCAATGCTAGAACCACTTCCCAACACAGGTGACCTCAGAGTGGACATGAACTTATATTTCTTCATGTTACTGACATAAAACCCTGTGCCATCAGAAGATGGTGAAGAAATAGGCTCCTCATTAAAAGTTCATGTATGACCGGAAGAGACAAGAACTTCCTCCTGAAGTTTAGAAAGAGGAGAGAGCTCTGAGTTGTACCCAGCCCAGAGCACCACTCCCAGAACAGCAAAGGGAGGGAAAAAGGAGAAGCAAGACCAAGAATGGCAGAAAATGTCCTTTATGCTGACTTGAGCTTGCCTGAATCAACCAGACCCAGAATCCTGATGGCACCTGATGTCCAAGGTAGGTCCAGTGCTGAGCACTGAGATTTCTTTGCATTCTCCAGTCTCTCTCATATAAGTTGAGAGAGTTCCTTGAAGCATCAATGTCCCAAAGAGCTCAAGGGAAATGTGAGGACCAGTGCTGGGAAGATGTGCAGGTGGAGTGTCCAGATATGGTTGTTTATATTTACAAAGGCAAGTTGTTATAAGATCTACTTTTCTCTTGCTGAGGTGCAAGTGTGAGGGAGCATCTCTGGTGTGATATTTAGAGTAGTTTTTATCCATTTTGGAGACCGTTCCAGAGCTGAACATCCACTACTCCTGACCCAGGCCTATTGTCCCCCAGCAGACTGAGATTCCTGCGGCAAACTGCTCAGGATGGAGTGGCTGCTGTTCCTGGTGTTTGCCGCAGTCTCCTGCACAGCTGTTCCTGCTCCCTGAGAACAGCAGGCATTGCCAGGGGGCTTCTCCTCCTGCTCTGGCTGTACAAACTACTTGTTTAATGCACAAGTGTGAAATGTTTCACAGACAGGTATAGTCTGATTTAGGATTAAACACTTTGCAAAATTCTGACCTATGATTTATCTTTCTTTAATGCACTAAAAATTTTTACATAAATGTTTGCACTGGTTTTGCAATATCTGCATAAAGTACATCCTAAAAATTAACAGACTTTGTATAGTCTGTATTTAACAAACTTTGTGTCTCTGTATTTAATTTTCTTTTTTTCTTCCTTTCTTTCTAACCCTCCTTTCACTCTGACAGAAATTATTTTTTGCCATCCAGTGCTTGTCTTTTGCACAAAGTGTGAACCCTCTGCATCTCTTATCAGATGAGTGGAATTACTACACCCCAGGAAACGGGGTTTTACCACCCCTTTCAACAGATGAATTCAGGGCTCAACTGACCACAATGAATGCCACTTGATTACATGTTCCATTTTCCTTATCATTTCACCCATGTATTCCTATTCAAAATTTTGATAGCTTTCTAGTAACATTTTTATTTTTCTCTGCTTGTGCCTTTTGGGGAAACCCCTACAAACTCTTCTATATGTGTTCACTGAATTTATGCACAAGATTTTCCAGATGTTGTCTCCATCTTCTGAAAAGAGCTCAAAACCCTGGCTTCTGTCCTAGCTCTGTACAGTGACAAAACCCAGGGAGCTCAGTGTTGCATATAATGATGACTTTGAGATTTATAATATTGCAACATCCTATTTTTGACTTTCTACCCACTTTTTATCTCCCCCTGACCTTCTTTCCTCTCTGTATGTTTTCTTCCCTGCTGGTTTGTATTTATTACAGACAGATGACTATTCTCCATGTTATCTTGTTAATTTTGATATGAACTCAAGCACCTCCAAATTTAGCACAATCTGCAGTTTTCAGGCTTTGATATTTTAATCATTCTCACCATTTCTGTCTGGATGAACAACCTTAGGCCACCCTTGGCACTTTCCTCCTCTTTTGTCAAGATTGACAATGTGGGTGTGTGCCTCTGTCTCCTCTGGTACTGTCTCCCTTGAAGAGAAACCAGATCTGTTCCTGCCTATAGCAAGTGCTCCAAGAGTGAAAATGTCATCGTGGAACATGGAATCAGAATATTCTGAGCTGGAAGGGACCCACATGGATCATCCAGTCCAACTCCTGGCCCTGCTCAGGACACCCCAACAATCCCACTCTGTGCATTCCTGAGAGCATTGTCTAAATGCTGCTTGAGCTCAGGCAGCCTTGGGGCTGTGACCATTCCCTGGGGAGCCTGTTCAGTGCCCCACCACCCTCTGGTGGAAGAACCTTTCCCTGATATCCAACCTGACCCTGTCCTGACACAGCTCCAGCTGTTCCCTCGGGTCCTGTCCCTGGTCACCACAGAGCACAGATCAGGGCCTATAATAGAGAAAAATATAGCTTGTGCATAGTTAACCACAGTCACATCAACCAGTTGCTGTCCTGTGTTCAGCCTTTCTCACAATTTCAGTCATTTTTGTTTCATTTAAGTTGATTCTCAGCTCTCTCTGTGCTGTGTTCTTGTTCCCAGGCTCAGGTTGTACCTATGCAGAAGTGAGAGTGAAATTCCAAGACACAAATGCTGCAGCAAACTGCAAATCATCTGGTGGGTTTTAACTGTCTGATAAAGTGATGGGAATTTAAACAAGAAGGAGAGAGGGGCTGATCCTAATGCCCCAAACATGCAGTGACACAACACCGTGAGGGGACAGGAGGATACAATTGTCCCCTCTCCACACTCAGAGCAGGAGCAGCTGAGGTGTTGCATCCTGTGCCCCTAAACACGCGTTGGCTTTCCTGGCAAAGGAATAGAAGGATATGATGAACCACACCCAGACACCCCCGAGGCCAGGCTCCTGCCCCAGCAAAAGTGAAAAGTGAACAAAGGAGCTGAGGAAGCAGAGGGCGGGCATTGATTGCTAGCCCTCTCCTCCTTTTCACCTCTCCTCAAACCCATGGCAGGTTGGGATCTGTTCAGTTCCCTGAGCAGAGATGACCAGAGCTAGTGGGGAAGCACCAGGACATTCAGCCTGGCTCCAGCCTGCAGATCTGGAAGGCCCCAGATTCCCAGTGTGAGCCTGAAAAGGGCACCTTGGAATGCAGGGGAAAAGTGCGTCTGCCCAGCTGTTGCCCTAATCTTTATTTTTTCTGTCCCTCTGTAGGTAAAAGCTGTTGTTCCAGAAAACGTGTTTCTGTATTGGTGGTGATCATCCTTGTACTGATCCTGGCTGTATATTTAATAATCATATGTAAGTTCTTTTGTTGTCATGTCATAACAGCAATTAATTTGTGTCTCTCTCCCACTGACTGATGTCCAGGCCATGATATATAAAGCCAGTAGGAACAGAAGTTTGGTTTGAAGGCAAAGGAGAGCAGTTTTTAGCCAACCATGGCTTGTAAGAGGAAATCTGTAAGAGAGTCGAGTGGTTTGAAAGTTTAAAATTGCAACAGATGAAAAAACCAAAATCCAAATGAAAAACTGACAACATTCAAATGACAAAGAATTTATTACACAAATGTTTTGAAGAAACAAGTTAAGATTTGATAATGCCTACCAGTAACATCTTTGCCAACTGTGAGAATCCCACAAAGTGATGAGGTTGTATCATGAGACTAAGATATCCATAACACCAAAAATCTTAAAATACTTATGAATTAAAGTTCATTTGAAGGAGGCAACTGAATCACATCTTAGAGGAGTTTGCTTAAGATCATTACCTATTTTGAGCTACACAAAGAGACAAATAATATATTGTAGGAAAAAAAATCTTACTTCCATCAGAAAAAGAATTAATAGATCCATTTGGTATTTCCTTTAAATGTTTTCAAGGAACCATTTCTAAATTTCAGATGATTTTGCTTGTTTCTTTACATTCTTTGATAGCTGAGAAAGCTTGAGAAGCTTCCACAACCAAGAAGTTGTGGAACCTTCACTCTCAAGTCCCAGAGTTTGCCACTAGCTCAGAGATGCACACAGGGAAGACATGGCAAAGTCTTTGATCCTTGCAACTTAAAAAATACGGCTGGGGGATGCAATTCATTCTACTTTTCAAGGCAAAGAGTTCAGGATTGATATCTGACAGTGCCCTGACATTTATAAAATGTCAAACAGCAAAGGGTGGAGCAAATTAAAAACAAATAATAAACCAGCACAAAATAAAGAAGTGTAATTTGCATTTAATACAGCTTTAACATGGAAAGAGGAGTCCTTAGACTTAGATCCAGGACTGGATTTAGTTATAGTTCCTTTGTGAGGCTCAGTACTGGCTCAGAACAGCTACAGACATGAAAAAAATACTCCTAAGAAATTTGGAATCTAGCTCAAACCTGAGAAATTAAATAAAGGTAATTTTTAAGTTTAAGAGCACACAGATTTCACTTGTGCTCCAAAAACAAACAAACAAACAAAAAAAAAAAAAAAAAAACCACCAAAAAAACCCCCAAACCTGTTGCATTTTGAGTTTATTCTAAGTTTTAGTTTTGTATGAATTTTCCATAGGGTCTTGTTATGCCAAATACACTGTTATTAAGATATAACTTGTTTAAATGAGCTAAAGTGTTGCCTTTTACTCAGTGGAATATGCCCTGACCATTTAATGATTTTTATAATAGAATCATGAGCTAAGAGAGGCAGCGTTTGCATTCTGTGTTGGGTCAGAGGCGGGGTCAGAGAGGTCCAGCTGAGCTCTGACAGTGCATGCAATGGTCATTCCTTGCAAGCAGAAATTGTGTTCTTATTTCCAGATGGTCCAACTGCAGGCAGCCAAAATGGCTCAACAACATTGTCCCTCATCCCTGAAGAGGCACTAGGTAGGCAATCCTCTGTCATTCCAAAAGGAGTTGCCAGAAGGCTGTTGGATTAACGGTTAAGGGGGACAGAAAAGGGGCTCTGTCAGGATTTTGTTCAGAAGGAAAACAAACAACCCCTCTGCCATGTCAGGAATACAAATCTTATCCTGGGACACTCCCAGGATGAGCTCTGGAGCCCATGGAGGGTTTGCATTTGCACCTCCTTTGGAACCAGTGCTGGCTCAGCTCTGCATTCCTGTTCCACAGGGAAGAACTGATGCCTCTCTGCTGCCAGAGCAGAGCAGTCTGGGCAGGGAAGGGACAGGAGGAACAATCCCTCTGGTACCCCAGCCCTGCAGGGAGCAGGATGGCCAATGTGCCTGTGCTCCTTTTCCAAGGCCCCTCCATTGCTAGCCTTTGACCTCAGAGTAATTCCACACCTCCCTTTAGGAGCTGCTGAATCCCCAACTGAAGTGTCACCTGCAGGCCCTGTCTCCCTGAATCCCATCCCCCTTTCCAGCTCCCCCTCTCTTCTCCTCCCGCTGCCCTGCCTGGCAATGCACACAAATGTTGTTGCTTTCAGTAGCACCTCTGCTGCCCAATTCTGCATCAGGCAAACCAGACTCTGGGAATCTGAGAGCTGCTTTAGTGCCCTGAGCATTTCTCTGTATGCCCTGAGCAAAGATGGAAAAGGCTGGATCATGTTTGCTGTGCTGCTCCCTGTCTGGCTCCTGCCTGGTGATTCTGGGCTGGTATCAGCTCCAGAGCATGTGGGGAATCCCTGGTGCTCTGGTGGTAATTCTCAGCAGGAGCATCCAGGGATTTCTGTGGCTGGAATTGCCTCTCTGACATCTCTTTTGTCATGGCATCCTTTGGTCAGTGTGAACATGGATTTTCCACATCTCTTCTCCCCTTCTGCAGGCTGTCCCCCACTATGGAAAAAACATGGGAGAAAATGCTACTTCTTTTCTCCAGAGATAAGAGTGAAGGACTGGGAAGCCTCCCATAACGAATGTGCTGCCATGGGCTCACACCTGGTGATCATTGACAGCAAGGAAGAGCTGGTGAGATCCAACTCCCTGGAGCAGCTGCTCAGGGGACTGGAGCTGCCTGGCCAAGGGCTGAGCAGTGACACTTGTGCCTGCACCTGTAACATGTCCCTGGGCTCTGGGACCTGCTGCCAGCCATGGACACCCCAGTCCTGGCAATGGGAGCAAAGCCCCGCACAGGGAGGGATGTCCTGGGGCTTGGAGTCCTGCCCTGGGAAGCTTCTGTGCCCTGAAGCTTTCAAGGCCTGATCCTATGGGAAGGAGCAAACTCCCTGCCCAGCTGGCTGGGGTTTTACAGGGGTTTAGAACACAGGCCAAGGAGGTTGAACAGACACTTCTTTGTGAGAGCCACTGTTTGGCAAAACCTGAAGAGGCTTTGTCATCCCCATCAGAAGGGAGAAGCGTCCCAAGGTATCAAGTCACACCTGTTAAACTACAAATTATACCTATAATGGCTCCACGGGTGTATTATTACATATTCATAAGGGGCCTCTAAAATGGAGAAATTCATCCTCTGGAGCTCTGGGCAGAGGTGCTGTGGCTGCATGCACACTGCAGTCTCAGTTTAGAACTGTTTAGAACTCTGTTTATAACTGAGCCGTCTGTGCCTCTGGTGAAGAAAATGTCATTTTCATGTATTCCTATTGTTGACTTCCTTTCCAGAGTTACCTTCTCTCACAATCAAAATATAAGTACTACTTACTTGGCCTCACATACTTCCAAAAGGAGCGGGAGTGGAAGTGGATCAACAACATGAAACATAACCCAGACATGTGAGCTCATTTCAGCAAGTCCCTGCCATGCAGTGTCTGGGAACAGGAAAATTCCAAAGCCAGAGCAAAGAGCAGAGAGCACAAGGGAGATCAGGGCCTGTGGTTGGGGGGAACCTGATTCCTTGAGATCCAGCTGCTTCAGCACATGCCTGTGCCTGTGCCAAGGAAAGGGAGCCTTTCTGTGCCAGGGAACACAGGCCTGTCCCATCAGGATGGCAAGAGAGGACACAGCTGTAGTTCCGCTGGGGAATGAAGAATCTGACTGGATGCAGGGGGATCCACCTTCCTCCTGGGGGAAGGAGGTAGACAGGAGGCAGGGACAAGCGAGAGGGTAATGTCAGCACCATTGGCTGCAGGGGACCAAGGCAGGAGAAGGTCTGGATGGGAAAGCATTGCCCAGAAACTTTTGTGGAGATGTGGGGAACAAAAGTGAGGAGTGGGAGGGAGATTCCAGCAAGGTAGTTCCTGGTCCTAGTGGCAGTAACACAGCTTAGCAGCCAGGCCAGGCACCACTCTGCCTTTCACTGCACGTCAGGAATGTAATCAAATTTGACTTTTTTCCCCATCAGGTTCAATATAAGCAGACCTTATAGTGACTATGACTGCATGGTCATTGGATATGATGAAGTAGCAACTGCACCTTGTTTTGGATCCTCAACAACATATAATATGTGTGAAAAAGCTGCAACAATGTCAAAAAGGCATCAGAAGGAGAGCTAAAAACAAGCAGGAATGTCACCCCAGCTTCCTGTAGGAAATGTGGATGGGATGTATCTCATTTCTCTTCAGCTGCCCCATCTCTGCTACCAGGGACTCCTGCAGCCTCTCTCCAGACTCGTGGCTGAGCTCAGCCCACCCCTGATGGTGTCTGAACCTGGATGGATCCCCCCTGCAAGAGCTGGCACTGGCACACAGGAGGAGTCTGGGACTGTCTTATGCCAGAGGTGGCACTTCCAGACAGGCACTGTCCCAGTTTAGGGACAGGGCTGACCCCAAACACATCCTGACTGCAAGTCACATCCATCCACAACCCTGCGTTCCCAGCCCTGCCTGGGCACAAGGAGACCCTTCCCACCTGGCCACAGCCTGGGCTTGCCTGCAGCCACAAGAGAAGGGCAGCACAGATTTCTGGTTGGGATCTGGAAGGGAACGGCAGCCAGGACAAAGTCAGGTGTGGGTGTGGATAAACTGTCCCCTGTCCCAGACTGTTCCAAGAGCACACAGAATCCCTGAGCCTGTGGGGGAAATGGGAATCAGCCCAAGGGAAAGGATCCTACAGCAGCACAGCTCTGGGCATAAAATCAGCCACAGTCCTGTGTGGGGAAGGAAAGGAGTGTCAGATTTAGGATCTGCTGGGGAAGGGCACAGGATGGAGACCAGCAAAGCCTGAAAAACAGAGTCCTGACAGAAGCTGAGCTGGACAGAAAACAGAACAATGAAACTCACAGTGACTTGTGAAGGAGTTGGTGAGAAGTATGAGTGACCTGCAGGGAATGGCATCACCATGCTCTGCCCTCTTTTCCTTGGAGATTGATCACAGAAAAAAATTATGTCTGAGGGCTTTTCCTGCTCAGAAAAGTTCAAGCCAACAGCAGAAACAGGTGACACCAGGATAACAGAGCCATGATCTGGAAACAGGGAATGTCACCAAAGCTCTGCCCAGGTGCTTCAGTGGCTCTTGGGACCCTGGGCCTTGTGTGACTCCAAGAATTATCCTTCTTGCTGTCTCCTTTCAAGCCAAATCATTCCTCCTTTATTGGTGCCTTTTATGGCTCTCTCCTTCAGCTGCAGGATGGAGAAGGCTCTGTGAAGTCCTTGAGGAAGTGACACTGATGGCCTGGTTTACCACTGGGAAAAAAAATTGCTCAATCAAAAAAAAATCTATACACAGCATGTTGTGGCCATTGGATGGGAAAATTGAATCCTACAAGAAAGACCGTCTCTTTCTGACTTGAAAGCACATTTTGATGTCCCTCACATCAGCTGTTCTCCTCACTGACTGCTCATATCAAGGTGCTTTGAAACGTGTTTGCAGTTCTTTCCCTGACTTTCAATCCCAAAGAACAGAGTAAGAACATGGAGCTGTAACAGAATGATCTGTGTCAGACCCCAGGATCTGCACTGTTATTCCAGAAGGAATCTGAGTTGGAGGGGCTCTTTGCTTGCACTCACTTTACTGGAGAGGGCAGGAGAGCATTCTATATTGTGTTATAGATTTCTGCCCTTCTATTTTCCTATTCCAGCTGCTGGAATGTGCCCCCTTGGATCAAATGGGCTCCCCTGAAGGCAGCCCCAGGGAAAAGCCTCTTTCCCTGAGAACCACTGGCCCTCAGCTGGAGCCTTCAGCAGGCAGCAGAGGCAGCAGCTGTGCACCAGGGGGATGGGAAGGGGAAGCCACCCTGGGGCCACTGTGGAGCTGCATAAACCCCATCAAACCCAGAAAGCCACTGGCAGTCTCAGGACTCAGGAGCAACTATGGCTTGCAAGGAAATCCCTACCAAAGGCAGAAGTTTGACTGAAAGTGCTTTGTTTCCTCTGCCTCTGTGTCGTTCTTGTTCACAGTTCTCTGATCTTGTGATCTAAGTTTTACAATAAACTTTCCCTTTACAGCTAGTGATTCTTGGATTACCTCTGGCATCTCTACTGCAAGGGAAGGGTGAAGCATTTCCTCCTCACTCTGGTTTGGTCAGGGTCTAATCCTGATGCCAAGGCCAGGCAATCCCAAAGCAATCCCAACCTGACCTCTCACTGCTTCTGTGCTCAGTACCTTAGAGAATGCCAGGCTGGTTTAATTCTTGCTGCAGCTGGACAATGGGTGACACTCCCTGGGAAAGGCCAGGCTGGCAGCAGCAGCCCCAGAGGGGCACATCCTGGACACAGGACTGGCTCCATTAATGATCTTTATCAAGGAGAACCGTGACATGGAACTGATCCTCGGGGCTTGTCTTATTTCTATGGACATGTATCTCAACTGTATCTCAAGCCAGCTGTGGTATTCAGGATACACTCGGTGGAAAAAATGCTCTGAGTATCTTGGCAAAAATCACAACCAAGAGATTTTGATTTTACTGTAGGAGAAAACAGTGAATGAAGGCAAGGTTCATAGAAGAAACCACCCCAAACCATTAAAAAGCCCAGGAACTGTTGCATAGAAGTAACAAAGCAGAGACATATGAATAGACATTTCAGAGATGAGTGATCCTTTTTGTACACAAAAGAAGTTCATGCAGTATTGCACATGCAAAAAATTTTATCTGGTTCTAAATGACAAATGTACCAATGCAAGGAAAGGACCTCACTGCCAAATGGGCAGTTCAGGGAGGATGCACTGCCAGCGCAGATTTGCTGTCAGAACAGCAAGCAGGCTTCAGGACACATAAAAAACACCTTGGAGGCAGCACTGACAGAGTTACAGAGCTTGCAGCTATCACTGGCAGATTGGGTTCCTTTTTAGCACACACACTGGACTCCCTGGAACCGTTTGGGGTTTGTGGCTGCAAAGGCTTCTAATAGGGAGTGACGTTTCAGGGTGCTAAGTGTGATGTTTGCTCTGTGGTGATTCACATATTCTCAAAAGAGAAATTCTGTTCTCCCTTGGGAAGTGGCCCATGGGAATCTCATGGGGTTTAACAAAACCAGGTGCTGGTGCTGCACCTGGGTCAGGACAACCTCTGGGATCAATCCAGGTGGGGATGAGCAGAGGGAGCTGCCCTGGCAGAAGGACTTGGGGGTGCTGTGGGTGAGAGCTGGCCCTGCCCAGCCGTGTGTGCTGGGATCCAGAGCCCCAGGGCAGCAGGGGAGGGGGGATTCTGCCCCTCTGCCCCGCTCTGCTGAGACCCCCCGGCAGGGCTGCATCCAGCCCTGGGCCCAGCACAGCAAGGACAGGGAGCTGCTGGAGCCAGGCCAGAGCAGGGACACCAAGGGCATCAGAGGGATGGAGCAGCTCTGCTGGGAGGAAAGGCTGAGGGAATTGGGATTGTTCAGCCTGGAGAGGAGAAGGCTTTGGGGTGACCTCATTGTGGCCTTGCAGTGCCTGAAGGGAACTTATAAAAAAAGAGGGAGAGTGACTTCTTACATGAGCAGACAGTGACAGGACAAGCATTAACAGTTTTGAACTAAAAGAGAAAAGATCTAGAGCAGATATTAGGAAAAAGTTCCATACTCAGGGGGTGGTGAGGCCCTGGCACAGGTTGCCCAGAGAAACTGTGGCTGCCCAATCCCTGGCAGTGTCCAAGGCCAGGCTGGATGGAGCTCTGAGCAACCTGGGATAGTGGAAGGTGTCCCTGCCTGTGGCAGGGGGTTGGAATTAGATAAAGTCTGTTCCAATCTAAACCATTCCATGATTCTATGATCAGTGAGTGATAAAAGGTAATCAAAAATTATTCTGGGTAGCAGCAGGCAAGAGACAGCACCACAGGATCCAACTCTGACTTTTCAAGTCAGTCCCATGAGAGCCCTTTGGTAAAATGCCATGCTTTTTCCTTAAAATGTTTGCATTTTTCTCCCTCCATCATGGCGATATTTTAAAGTAATTTTCCAGTGAATCAGTTTGGGGGGTATTTCTGCCTTTAGCCTTAAGAAATTCCTATTTTGTTTATCAATTTTCATTTCAGGAATTGTCTGGAGGCTTCTTAGCCAAACTGATCAGGGAAAGTGAAGGTGAAGGTGACTGTCTCAGTTACAAGCATCTGGGGTTAATAACAGTTACTTTTGGAGGATCAGATGATTCCCAGCTATGTTGACAGCATTTCTCAGGGGTTTGCTGCCAACCCGAAGACTCTCCTGCAGCTGTCAGAATTACCTTCTGTACTCAAGGATGAGCATGAAAAGAGCGCTCACCTCTAAATGCTCTGTGGTTAAAAGCCACTGTGGTATTTTTTACCTCAATGACAGGCAGGACTGAATAAATGGCAGGAGCCCAAGCCACTCTTTCAGAGTGAATAAATGCTAAATAAGCTGTTCTTAGAATGTCACACACCCACTGTCTCCTTGTGGGTAAAACATGCTCTGCATCAAGCAGGTACTGAACCTCCCTGCTGCCCTAATTCCACACCCCACTCTCATCCCTTGCCCCGCTGGATCCATGTCTTGCAAAACCTCTGAAAAAGTCTCCAGCTTGTGGCCTCTGGACCCATCACCTCTCCTCTCTCCTGGGGATCCTCAGTTCCCTAACCTCTCTGAAGCCACCATGCCTTAAGCCTTGTCACACATATCTTTTGGATTCTTCTTCATCCTTTTATCTTTCCTTTTCTTCCCCAGTGCCTTCCTAGGAATTTTGACAGTCCAGCTCTCCCAGTTCAGTGCTTAAATGAACTCCTGCTGCAGGCAAAGGCTAAAATCAACTGTAATTCAAATTATACTAATGGAAGTATAAAGTTTACAGTCTTTATAAGCTGTAAACATAAATACCTGGAGATGATTTTAAGCAACTCACCACTGCTCAGAATCCTTGACAGTGAAAGTAATTGAAGACTGCAGTGAAGACTGCAGTGAAAGCTTAAAGTGTAACCCCACCCCACCCCACCCCCCCCCCCCCCATTCCCATGGTTTTCTGTTGGAAGTTTCCTGCCCAAGTAGAGAAGGATGCTTATTTTGGATAAACCACTGCTGAATTCCTCACCAGCCTCACACAGAGCCCACATGATGACTTGGAGAGAGCTGTGTTCCTCAGGCTGTTTGAACACACAACACAGCCCAGATCTCTTCTAAATTCAGCAGTTATTGTGCAAAACCACCAGATGAAATGGATGATTTGTATGGCTCTGTCTTCCAAGGAATGCTGAAATTTCTATTGCACCTTCATCCCCACAGCTGGCAAGCCACCATGATCAGGCTCTATGCTCTTCTAGGTAAAGTAAATCACTGGCCAGGTTTTCCAAAGAGGTTTAAGTAATCAACGTTTAAATACTTGATTTTACTCTCCTCCTCTATACAAAAGAAGAAAATAAATAAAAATTAAATAAACCAAACTGAAAAAAACCCCAAAAATCAAAACATCCGAAAAAAACCAAAACAAACAAACAAAAAAAAAAAACCCCACCAGACAAAACCAAACCAAACCAGAGCCTTCTCTCTTTGTGTTGGTTCCTGGAATTTGCTGATGTCACAACATCCCAGCGAGATCTCTCGTAGGAGCCGACTTCTCCTTGAAGGCGTCCCTGTTTCCTATTTCTCCGAAGTTGCGGGGTGACTGTTCCCGGCCCGAAGCCCCGCTCGGCACCGAGCCCACGCTCCGTGGCCATGCCCCGGGGGGACGGCGCAGCGCGGGGCCGGCGCCGGGGGCGGCGGTCGGTGCGGCCCCAGCGGGGCCGGGCGGCTCGGTGAGCTCCGCGCCCATGGAGAGCGGCGGCTCCGCGGGGCACGGCTCGGCCCACGGCAGCAAAGGTGACGGGCGGGGGACACCGAGGGGATGCGGGCGGGAACCGGGACATCCCTCTGGAGCGCGGGGCCGAGCCGCGGTGCCGGCCCCGGGAGCGCGTCCCTGGGCACGGGGAGCCGGGGATGCCGCCGGGAATGCCGCACGGCTGGAAACGCCCCCGCGGTCTCCTGCCAGGAGAGGGGACCCTATGGGATCTAGGACTATAGATATCATAGACTCCTTTGGAGCCTCTTGGGACGCCTCGTCCCCGCCGCTGCCCGAACTGCCGGACACAGGCCAGCGGTGGGTGCTTCCAAAGCCCTGGAGGGGACAGGAGAGCAAAAGGAGAGTAAAAAGCTACGGCTGTGGGATAAGACTGGATATTTCTCAGAAGTTTTGGGCTCCAGAACTGATGGTTTTCCTTATTTCACTTATCCGTGCCATGTTTTGGCACCAGGTCAGTATCAAACTTACTGTCCACCGTCATTTTTCCCGTGCTCGTTTCTTTCTCTTTTGATTACTTTAAGTTCTGGATGATGTAACTAAAATTTACAGTAACTCAGTGTTCTTGTTAGCTGAGCAGGCTTATGAAGATAAGCTAAATGTCTCTGCTCCCAGCCTGCTCTCTACAGAGAGCTACCTTTTTTTCAGGTCTGTTCTCAAACATCTGGCTGTGGCGAGCTGTTGCTGGAATTCTTACTGCTGCTGTCATTTTGATTTCATCTATTCAGTTTGGTAAGTAAGGAATCCTAATAGAAAATATAATTAGCAATAGAAATTACCAGAGTTTGGGGTTCTACACTCAGAGGGTGGTGAGGCCCTGGCACGGGTTGCCCCAGGGAAGCTGTGGCTGCCCCATCCCTGGAAGTCCCTCCAAGCCCCATCCAAGGCCAGGTTGGATGGGGCTTGGAACAACCTGGTCTGGTGGAATCTGTCCCTGCCCATGGCAGGGAGTGGAACAAAATGGTCTTTGAAGTAGCTCTAAAACCAAACCACTCTGTGATTCTGTGTGAATCTATGATTTCTGTTTGAGACTGTGGGCCATAGCTGCAGAAACAACTCCACATGCTTCAGTGGGGTTAGGGAGGGCTTAGTTTAGTCTTAGTGTACTTTTGCTATCAAGTTTGTTACCACTGTTGGTCTTAACCCAAGTTCAAGAAAACAACAACAGGATGATTGTCCTACCAATCTGCAGTCCTTCAAAAATGGCATTGTAATAAACCAAGTTATTAATTCAGCTGTGAGGAAGCAACACGTGCAAAAGCTGGAGTTGTTGGGATTTTTAAGCTGTAGAAGAGTCCTTGGGTGATACTTTATTATCACCTTCTCACTACTTCTACCAACGTGTCCCTGACCATCCTTTAAGGATATGTCAAGAAGCAGGAGGGTGCAGGATCCAGAATATATCATTAGTTTACAACAATCATTTCAGCTGGGCAGAAGTAACAATGCTGTGGCTAGACTGGGATTATTTTAGATGATGCAGTCAGAAAGTAAAACCTTTCCCAGCTGGAAGAAACGGTTTTTTCTCTTTTCCCAGTAAACCCTTCTCCGGCCAAAGACTTTCCTCTGTGCCCTCCCCTGGACCTGTGTCCCTCAGGCTGGCTGTACTTCCAGAGGAAGTGTTACTACCTCTCAGAGAGTGAAGCCACCTGGAACTCCAGCCAGAGCAACTGCTCTTCCCACAGCGCTTCCCTCCTGGTCATCGAAAATCATCAGGAGCTGGTAAAGGAATCAAAGGGGGATCCTGTTTCTCCCCCGGTTCTCTTCTAGGGAACTGCTTCTCCAGCCTCCTCAGCCAAACAGTTAGGAAGCTGATGTAAGAACACAATGAGTCAACAGCCTGCAGAAAACTTCGTGCCTCTTCTCCCTGAAAACAGGAAACATTTGGGCAGTTGATGTTTTAGAAAATGTCTGAGTGCTTGTCTGAATTGCATTTTGTGCTGCTCACAGCTATAAATACTCATATTGAAGTCATCTATCAGGGTAAACACTGTTGCATCTCATTTATCTTTAATTAAACAACTGTTTTCTCATACTGAGATAGGTTAATGACATACAAGTTGGTAAAGTTGTTAATTGTGACCTTTGGAGTTAGGAGATAGTTACCCAAAATGCAGCTTGGAGCATTTTTTTTCTATATTATACCGCAATATTAGGAAAGATTCCACTCTGCACAAAGGCCTAGGAGTATGTACAACATCTAAATCTATTCCAGACCCTGATAGCCAACCTTGATATTTTAGAATAGCCTCTCTCTAGGTCAGTCAACCCTATCCCTGTCACCAGTCTCTGTATATTTAGGTTTTAATTTAGGTTAAATTATTCAGGTTGCTTCTGCAGGAAAGGCTAGATTGTTGTGTTGCTTTTGCCCTGGATCAAAGACTTTGTATTTTGATAGCTGGAGTCAGCATGCAGGACTTCTTTTCTCATGTGGGTTTATTCCTACAGACATTTATTATGAAGATCACAAAGCAAGACCCATGGATTGGACTCTCTAAAAGAAATGAAGAGTTCTTTTGGGTAAATGGAAAAGCATTGGACAATGAACTGTAAGTTGATGTGGAGGGGTTTTGCTGGTGATATTTGATTGTAGGGGAGTAAGAAAAATCATACTGAAATAGTGACGTGTAGGAAATGTCTGTTATTATGTTGAAGGGATGATAGTGGAGAGGGTATGGAATACAATGAAGATTTCACATGGCGTTGTTAAAACTGGCAGGTGAAAGTTAGGGGATAAATTTGTAAAGTTGAGAAGCAACATGAGGCAGGTAACAGACATTAGAGAAAGTTAAACCAAGAGACACCAAATCGATGGGGGGAGGAAGGGAAGATTACAGTAACACAAATTCCTCATTATAGAATATATTTTGCAAAAATACAAACCTGCATGTAAGCTGTGTGAGGTTTATAGCAAAGAGATTTGGGAGACTGCTGACATGTTTTCATTTTCATAGAATGTTCCTCTGAAAGAGGCTGCTGGAGGGAAAGGAAGATGTGAATTTATGTTGCATGACCTGCTCTGAGGCCAGGGCCCTGTGTTCTGTGCCACCAGTGCCAGGTGTGGGACACTTTGTTCCTCTCCCTGGCAGCTGTCTCATCTCCTCAGAGGCTGCTGCAGCTCATCCTGGAGCAGCTGCTGGCAGGAGTTGGCAGAATTACCATCGATAGACATAAGCACTGAGATTTCACAAGTCTGAAATTACCTTAAAAAGTGGAAAATGTAAATATTTCTAAGTCTGTGACATTACTGGTGGTGTGTGACTATATTCACTTCATCCCCAAGCCCTAAAGGCTTGAACTGACAAAGGCATTTAATGTGAGATGTGAGAAACACGTGGGCACCTCAAACTGAAAACATCAGTCCTTCCCACTCTTTTATCCCCTGTCTGCATGCAATACAAACATCCCCTGGTGCTTTCATTTTCAGTGAGGTTCTTCCCATTCTTAGATTTCTGCCTCAAACTGCCCCTCCTGAAGGGGAGGGCAAACACCTTGATATCTAAGCTCAGCTGTTACTACACTGGTGGGGATTTGTCCCTTGGCTTTTTCAGAGACCATTCCAGTTTGCTTGGCCTGTCCACAGAACTTGATAGCACTCTGAAAACAGAGTTGTCGAGGGAGTCCCTTACATCTTATGTAGGGACACCTACAGTCTGGAAACTGAGGTTTGCTTCTTGTTTCCCCCCCACCCCGTTAACCATGGTGCCTGTTGGGTTCTGAAGAAGGGAGAAATGAGAGATACATTTGCTTCACAGCTTCTGCTGGAATCTTTTAGCTGTATAGGAGGATGTGGAAGTGCAAGGTGGTGGTGCCCAACTTGATGGCACAGCATCCCTGAGAAGGGCAAACCTGAGTTTCAGTCTCTGCTCTAAGGGTGTATTTCACATGAAGAGACCACTAAACAAGATACAGGAGTGTTACAAGTCCTGGATTTTGTATTCTGGGCACAAGATACCATTAAGAAAAGACAATCTCCACGGTGTTCTCTTCAAGGCACAAAACATCATCCTCCTGTGGTGCCTTGCCTGAGATAAATCAGGCTTTATTCAAAGAGAACCTGAGGTACCCATAGCTACCTTTGCTCTATTGCAATGTTTGATTGTGGGTGTCCAAGTAATCCTGTCTTCTCTTCTCCCTGACAGGTTTGAAGTAAAAGGCTCTGGAAACTGTGCCTATCTGGAGTCCAAAGGGGTTTCAGCCTCAGGATGTTATTTAACCAGGAAATGGGTCTGTAGCTTGAATATCAACTCAGCACAATAAAGGTGGGCCAAGCCACTACCCCTGACACTCAGAGCTCTGATATGATGCCTGCACAGGTTATGTTTGTACTCT
The DNA here is from genome assembly GCF_029207755.1 of Chamaea fasciata. Lineage (NCBI taxonomy): Eukaryota > Metazoa > Chordata > Aves > Passeriformes > Sylviidae > Chamaea > Chamaea fasciata. The sequence goes on along the minus strand of NW_027094090.1, from coordinate 55,344,565 downwards.
GGGATCTGGGAATGTGTTCAAGCTTCTGCCTGGAGGTGAATGACTTTTCTGGTAGCCAGAATTCTCCATCCATGGAGGAAGGCTTTAAAGATAAAGGCTTTAAAAGACTCTCTTCAGCATCTTGATTAAGTCATTTCTTTGCCCCATTTTTCCAGCTACCGCCCAGCTGTAGTTTCTTTCTGTTGGGCCATCAGTATTTCTTCCATTTACTCTCCTCTTGTAGGAGCAGCAGTTCTTTCTTTCCCTTTTGGAGGTTTTTGTTCTGCTTTTCCTTTCTCCAGGCTCTCTGCAGGGATGGGTGGTGGAGTGGGTCTGTCTGGAGGAGTGCCAGTGCCTTGTGGATACAGGGTAATGCAGAAGTGAACACTGTTGTTTTAGACAGGATCACAATAGATTCCTCTCTCCAGGTTTGATTGGATGCACCTTGCATTGTATTCCATGTTTTGTTAATGTTATGTTACATTAATCTTGTTAAATCCTGGTGATGATGCTGTCAAGCTAATTTATGTAGCTGCACTGCACCTGAAGCTATTCTCACAACACTTTCTTTAGCCAAAAAAAGGTCACAATAGATAAGAATATTTATTTACCTCAGCATTTGCACTGATGGGAGGGGAGAAGAGTTGGAACTGAAAGAGTGGTAGTGAAACTGCAGGCATTAATGGAGAAATAATCCTCAATGCAAGGAGACAAAATCAGGAGAAGGGAATAAAAGAATTAACAGCAAGGGATGTTTCTCTATGTTTTCCTCATGCCCTGTGCCTGTGGGGATTCTGAGGAATGGGGACATTTCCAGATGGACAGTCAGTGTTTCCTTGTGTAGGTGACATTTTCAGCAGCAGCCTCCAGTGCTCTTAGATTGCTGGGAGCCTGAACAGAATTAGGGCACAATCCCTCTGATTATCTGAGTCCCACTCATATCTAGCAGGTTACCCAAAGATTAAAAGTGTCATTTGACCCAGAGAATGAAAGTTTTCCTGGAAGGAATATAACCATTAAGTTTCTAGAGAAGGAAGAATGGGAAGTTCACCTTCATTATTTTCTGTGACAGAAGGACTTGACTGTAGCAGGACCATACACATGGATACTTGTAGGAGAAAGGAATACAGGTGCCCTTGCCCCTGATAAGTAACTGCTGCGTTAATTACCCGATTCCAATAAAGAGAAGTGTGATAAAAGGGAGGGGGTTAGCTGGTGGATGGAGGGAACCAACCTACTAACCTTGAGGAAGAGGGAATGAGACGATAATGAAGGGTTCTGATGGGAAAGAATCACTGCTCTGGGTCTGCAGTTAGAGCCTGTTGTTGGAACCTGCAGTCACAGTCTAGCTGGGTAAAAGCCTTCATGCAGAGTCTGCAAATTAATACCTGCAGTGATAGTTCAGCAGAAGATAACCAGCAGTCAGAGGCTGCAAGGGAAACCTGCAGGAGGAGCTTGATGCAGCCAGAGTCAGTGAACAGTTGGAGTCAGGATGGCTGAGCTGTAAAAAGAGAAATAAACCAGGACCCTTTTCTTGTTGGTAAACAAGAAGTCTGTGTCTTGGCTCATTTCTATCCCCTAACAAGACAGCTGCTGCTACAGATACTGCCAGCAACTTGTAACTTTCAGATGTTTATTTAACTATAATCACTAATTTTGCTAGTTTACACTTTTCTTAATTGCTCATATTCTTTATAGGTACAGTGACAGGACTCTACAGTATGAAAAGCCTAATTATCTGTTAATTTATATGTTGGGTGGAGTGTGTTATTCTGCAATGTTTTTAGATTAACCTGATTCTGAAGGATATGGTATGTGCAATAGTCCTGAAAAGATACTTAATAAATATCTTTACAGTGCCCCTGGATTACAGTGGTTTGTATCTAAACATTGGGACATCAAAAGTATTTTTTGTCTTAGGCACCATTTTGGTGAAAAAAAAAAAATCTGAAGCAAAGTAAAATATTCAGGTTTTGAACATGAAAAAATCTTAAATCATAATGTAAAGATTGACATGAAACAGAACATTTGATCCAAAAAAAGAATGTTTTTTTTTCCATTCTAACACTTCATAATGTGTTAGCCTTTTTAACAAAAAGTTACAGTAAAAGTTCTTCTGGAATCTGACTCCTCAGGGATGCAATGAACATCTTTTGGGGATGTTAAGAAAAGAATGGTCAAGCTGCAAACTCTGCCAACCTGCTTTACTCAGAGTGGAGTTTGATGAAGTGCTTCAATGGTAATTTCTTTTTCTTTATTCTTTTTAAATAAGTGCTTAAATTGTGGCTTAGAGCTTCAGTAAGGCCCTGCAAAAACTTGTTTAATTACATGAATAATAGCAAGAAGGCCCAAATAGTAGATGTTTCATGAGTATTGTTAAAACCTAAACACCACAACTAATTTGAGACAAGCCAGCATGCAGGAATTTGTTTTTCCTGTTAAATTCAGCATGAATCAAGAAAGATCAACAGATCAACTGTCAACCACTGCATGGAGAAGGGTGTGCTGTGAGTACTCTGAAGTGAAAATTTCTCAGCAACGAGAAATTATCGCTCTATAAAGCATGTATTATAGAGATATGGAGATTCTCTTACTAACTTCAGATTCCTTCCTTTTCTTTGCTTCTCTGTCTAGAATGAACAAACCAGTCCTCTTCCCCTACATGCTGTGCTGAGTTTGGGGGATTTTTGTTGTTTCCTCTTACATAATAGCAGTTTCTCATGTGCCTTGAGCTGCTGATGCTGCATTCTGTGGGATAAATCTTTGTTGGGATTTTTTTGTTGTTGTTTGAAGGGAAGTCCCTGAGGGTACAGTTCACTTTTTAATCTGCAGCCCTTAAGTGCTGGACATTAACCCTCCCCAGGCATGTGCAGGTATGAAAAAACATCTCTGTGAAACTGCAGCTGCCTGTATTTGTGTCCATCACAGCAAAGGCTCACCATCTCAAAAGCCATATTAGACTTGTTTCTCTTTGCTATAAGTACTTAAATACCAGTCGGTGCCATTTTTGTTAGAGCAGCACCTTCAATTAATGACATTTCTTCATTTTTGTCAAATATGTTAATCTAATATAAAGTCACTAGGTCACACTGCTTTTAGTATTTCTAGACCCAGAAATAACATTTATTCATGACACTTCAATGACTAAGTAATGCATTTACTGAATGAACTCCCAGGCATTAATTTCACCAGTCTTTGGCTTTGATACTTCATCATACCATAGCTGTGGTTGGAATTTACAATGTGAAGGGACTAAATATAGGTGGAGAGGAAGGTTATCAACTTTATTTCCTCACACTGCAAGGTTGTCTTACAGTCCAAGCCCTTTCCTAGTTAATCCCTTCAGATTCCAAGGCCCAGCACCAGAAGAAACTGGGAGCAATCAGCAGATTAACCACGATTGTTACAAGTCACTCCGTGCCTGGTCTGCTGTCTATACCCAGTAGCTGTGCAGCAGCTTTGCATAAGACACTGTCCAATAAATGCATTTTTTTTTCCCAGCCCTCAAGTGGCTTCTGTGAGTCACAATTAGACCCCAAGAAAAAAAAAAAAAAAAAAAAAAAACACAAAAACCAAAACCACAAACTTCGGAAAAAAACTAAAATCCTGAAACACAGAAAAGAAGTCCTCAGTTCAGCAGCTGCCTGTGTGCAGGGGAGAGTGCAGTGGGCCCAGCACACCCTTCATCCCCCACAGGGACCATAATTCCTTCACATGATGGAGTTCACGTGCACAGTGTTCCTCCTCATGAGTATCTCTTCTCCTGTGACCTTTCCTGAGGCAGCTGCTGCCAAAATCTGTCTTTGTGAAGGCTCAGCACCCCAAAACTCCTCATGTGGCAGCTTGCAGCCCTGTAGCAGGACCTGTCTTCTGACTTCTTAGGGAGCACAGCAAAGTGCAAATTTCCCTGCAAGTCTGATAAAAATTATTTACATCACAAGTTGGTTTGTCTGTAAAATGGCTGTTCTGACAGGAAGGTCTGTCTGTTGTCTGGAAATGTGGCTCAGAGCACCAGCAAAGTTGCATTCTTCTTACAGATCCACTCCTTTAATGTCTGGCAATTATCTGCCTGGATCACATTTTTCCTTCTGTAAACAGCACAGTTCTTGTCAGCCTCGATGCTTTTTGGAGCTGTCCTGCTGAGAGACCAAAAGGAATGCAGTTGTCAGCTTTAAACTCAGCACTAGTTCAAAATCCCGGTGATGCTCTGAGTGAGGGGGTGGATGGTGCCCACTCGGCCACACCCTTGAAGCACAGCAGCTGTGCAGAGGTGGCTTGGGCACCCCCAGCAGGGACGGCTGGCTTCTGAGGGATGGATGCTTGGGATTGTTAGTGTTACAAGGGTAAGGATCCTCCCCATGCTGCCACAATGGTGAAGAAAGCTGCACCCATCCCAGCCAATGCTATGTGACAGGCATCACCTTCAACAGAGGCAGGCAGCACATGGTCTGTAAAGTGAGAGTTGGTAGGGATTTCAGCAGAAGTGTGTAATAGTATCTCTGCATTAAATAAATATATAAGCAGTGGCTGTGGTTGGTCCTGGAGGCAGAAATCAGCTTCCAAAAGTGCCCAGCAGGAAACTGTTGATCTGGAACTGGCCATAAAACAGACTCTGAATACGTACCTGAGGCTGCAGGGTTAGATTTGTGCTTTGGGTAATTAGCTCAGATTCAGAGCTGTATTTCCAAGCAGGGATACCAGACTTCGCTTTTCCCGAAGATATCCTCCCCCCACAAATCATCACCTCTTTTCTTTTACTCTGTGCTCTCCCGCTGAACTCCGTGTTTTCTCCATGTCTTCAGTGTCCAAGCCAATCCAGATATATTTGGTATCTTTGTCTTTGCTGTCTATAAATTCCTGTGGAATGATTAGAAGGACATTACCTGACAGAAGAGCTTTCCTGCTGTGCCCAGGTCACTGTCCTGCCTCATGCACAGCTTTTATTTCCTCTTGAAGAGCAAGGCCAGAGATGCAGCCATGACAGAGCAGCCCCTTACATCAGCCCATCCACATGCCCAGCCTCCTCTCTTCCCAGTGCCAAGCAGTAGAAATGAGTGGAAAGTCCCTAGCATTTCCTCTTCCCAATCAAAACTACTCTGGCTTCCACACTTGCCACATCTTGTGTTTCTCCTCTTCAGCTCAGCTCTGCTGACGTTCCCAAACCCAGCTCCTGTGCAAGGGAGAGTCAGATGCTTTCCCTGATGGGGCTCTTGCTTGTCTAAGCTTACTCTTGACATCCAGGCCATTTTCTCTTGGAGAAATGTTTGGCTGAGGCCTGTCACGTGCTTTTAGGGCTGCTGCAAGACTCACCATCTCGATTTCATCCTCAATGACAAGCAGCTGGGATTTCCTGGCCAGGCAACTTTTCTGGCTGTCCTCCCAGCTCTTGGCCTCCTCGGAGAAGAAATAACATCTGCCCCTGTGCAGCTGCCACCCAGGGGGACACAGCTCACATGTTGTCCCTGTGGGTGGACAGGGGGAACCTTTAGCTCCTACAATGGATGGAATTCCTCCCCCCGTTTATGAACCATTGTCTGGAAAGTGTTCTCCAGGACAAGAGGAGGATATATGGCATTTCTGACAGCAGCTCCTGGCAGAGAGAAATGTAATGAAAATACTGGAAGCTTTATACCAAGAGAGGAGCAAGACTATCATGATTAAAATATTAGTTTAGATTTTGTTATCACTGCTCTGCAGGAACACCGTGCTTCCTGGATAGCACCAGTGAGTTCCCATAAACTGCAGGGTGTCAGAGAAATGGGAACAGAGACAACAGAACTGTGCACATCACATGTCCTCTGTACTGGAAAGGACTAATGTGCCTCACCCTGTCCATCTTCACACAGCTCCTCCATGAGCCATTTCAGGAGCGCTGCTGAGACAGTCCTCTCTGAAGAAATGTTACTGCTGGTGTTGTTCAGACCACACTGAGGCAAACTTTTTGATTCTCCTGCTCTGACCTTCAAAACTTGAACAGCCCAAAGTCAAAAAAATAACAGAGAGAGAGAGGTCATGGTTAACAAAAAGGATAAGGAAGTGCAGGCTTTGTACCCAAAGCTGTACTGTGAATGTGGGGATATTTCTGTGTACATTGCGTGGTACAGAAACAGTTATGAGCAAACTCAGTGAGTAAAGCTCAGTGAGCAAAGCCCTCCTGAGAAGATGTTCATGGAATGGCCTGATTTGGAAAGATCATTTCATTACAAACCCCTGCCTGGCCAGAGACACCTTCCACTACCCCAGGTTGCTCAGAGCCCCGTCCAGCCTGGCCTTGGACACTGCCAGGGGCAGGGCAGCCACAGCTTCTCTGGGCAACCTGTGCCAGGACCTCCCCACCCACACAGTGTCACAGCTACAGCTGGTCTGTAAGCTGCACAGATGAATTTGGCCATAACAGACCCCAACTCCTAGCCTAGCTCGTTGAAGAGTAGAAGTAAATGAGTCCCTGGGAATGACAGTGATAGGTTGGATTCGAACTCAAACAGGGGACCCAGCCAATCCCATTCAATTCTGGATGCAGACATCTAATTGGCCAGTGAGCTGGGTGGTGCTGAGACCTCGACCAATCAGGTGTTTAAGCACAGGAATTTTGAACTCCCTATAAAAGGGGCAGCCATGAATAAACATTGGCTGCTGTTGCATGATGTCGGCGTGTTCTGTCATATGCCTGTCTCCAAATCCACGACATCACAGGGAACGATTTCTTCCTCATATCCAATGTAAATCTTCTCTCTCTCAGTGTGAAACCATTCCCCCTTGTCCTGTCAGTCCCTTGTCAATAGCCTCTCATTTCCTGTATTTGTGTGTAAGTTGACGCCTTTTGGTGCGACAGTAAGGGAATTTTTCTCTCAGCTCTTTCAGAGGTTTAACCATGCCTGCAATGAAGGGATGAAGGAGGAGGTAGGATCTACTCACATTGCTTGGCTTGGAACACCACGACTCCCAGTAGGATGAGCAAGAGGACTGCCAGGACCAGCGCCACGTAGAACCAGGCTGAGCACCTGTGCTGGCAGCCTGGAGGGAGGCACGAGGAAGAGCAGCTTAAGGCCCTGGCACTCTTAAAATTGGGGAAACAACAGAGAAGTCATCTGCCTAAAATCAGTCTGCTGTCAGGAGGATGCAGTGGCATTTTACATATTAAAAATCTGCATCCATTTTGCATACATGGAAGTGAAATCAAAATATTTGGTCACATAGAGCAAGTGATTGTCAACTATCCCTGGGACTCCTCATCCACAAGGGTTCTGAAAAACCATGGAATTTTACTTTGCTTTACTACATTTTCCATGTAGGGCACAAAGGCATTTGTAGAAACCATTTTTAAAAGGAAAGTGTAAAATCTGAGAATCAAGGAAAAAAGGCAGCAGATGAAATGATAGATCAGCCCTTCATTGAGAGAGTGTACATAAAGGCTCTTGATAACAGGTTTCACTGTTGGGTAATAGGAAAAGCTACATCTATAATTAGTAACCAAACAAAATTGCACAGTACCAGGAGCGGAAGTCTCTTCTCTGCTGTTCCCTTGGGGTTGGGGCTTCACGTGCAGCTCAGCGTATGTGATCATGTTTCCTGTAAGGAGAGGGCAAACGCTGACATTTGTGGCTGTGCAAGTCACCAAGTGGAGGAACAATAAAGGCTGAGCCTGTATGAAAAGGGGTGTGTGTTTCCAAGGCTGCTTGTTCAGCATTTTCCTTTTCCTAGGCAACGACAGGAAAGATGATGATTTACCACTTCCTCCTGCTGTCAGCTCTGTAAGCTTTGAACTGTTGGGAGCTGTGTGGCTGGAGCAGGAGCCAGACAAACAGGCTGAAGGATGGGAAAGACCTGGATCCTATCCACGGCAGGCATCCCATCTGTTGCTGAGCCATCTCAGAAGGTACCACGGGGGCTGAAGGGGCACCAGGCCCATGACTGCTTTGTGGGGCAGAGAGATGCCAAAAGGAAAACCAGCACTCAGAGAAATGCTGCTGCAGCAAGGTAATTCCTGGGAGCTTTCCTGACTTGTGTTTATCCCAGGATACTTCAGATGGTGCCTGTAGCAGCAGAGAAATGGACTTGATGGTTGAAGACATCCTTTTCCAAAAGCATGTTGCCAAAACAAAACCAAAAAGGGCATTAAAATCTCACGGGTTGGGTTAAAGGCACGTAGATTCTTTCTGAACATGTTTTCAATATCATTTACTTGGGTAGTTTGCAGAGCTACTGGTTAGTGTAATGGAAGAAGTTTGGACTTTTGGGACATTGCTTTTGCATTCATAAATGGGGAGATTTTATCCATCTGTTTCAAGAATAAGCTTCTGTGCTACCACCCTAGTTTGTGACCACTGGGGCTTTTAAAAAGAATGTTGTTTTAAATTTCACTAATCAGGGGAAAACTTGGCAGAAGAAGAGAGTCTCATTAGGTTAAAATGAGGCAGCATTTCGTATGAGAATTGCTGAAGTGCAGAGAGGTTTTACAGTAGAAAAAACTACTGAGAACCTGATTGGCAAATAAGGGTTATTAATATGGGGAGACAGTCTACGCTTTAGAGAATCTGACCTAATACACTTGGTTGTTTGCTTTATTTCAATTTATTAGTTCAATGAACTACAGAAAAATTGTAAATTAAATGTAATTGTTCTCAAATCAAATGCCCTAAAAGTTTTTCTTCTTATAATGTAAATCATTTTCCAAAGACACTAAGGACTTTTAAACTTTTAAATGCACTAGCCCTGTAAATGGAGGTACTTCTAAAATAAGTACTTTAGACATTCTGATAGTATTAGTAAATAATTTGTCTCTCAAATGAACATTTATTCCTTTCAAGAATATTTCTAAGTCTGTAAGAAAAAAGATATCCATGCAAGCTGAATAATTAAAGGTATTCCTTTTATTGCAGTGTGTATGGGCTCATGATTATTTGAATGTGAAGTCTTCAGAAGTCAGCAGGGGGTTTTAAATTACCACACAATCTTAATTCTGCCAGATGCTTCCACACCCTCACCTAATTCAACAACAAGGTGGAGATCTCCGTCAGTCAGTCACTAAAACTGAAATTTCACTTCCCTGTGCCTGTTGTCAGGTGCAGAAAAACATCTCTGTTTATGGGAAGCTTCTGCTTGGTGAATGTGACAGAGAGTGCTTCTGGGGGGTTGTCCATTAGGGAATGCTCTGTCCAGATGGGGGCCAGCACATCCAGGGGTCTGGGGGAAGCTGGAGAGGCTCCAGGTCAACCTGGTCGACATCCAGAGCAGCCCAGGAGGTTAAGGAGGGGAACAAGAAGTTAAGGCCACAGCCAATAGCGAGCTACAACTTCTTGTGGGTTAGTTTGGTGATGGACTTGAACTCTCCTAGGCTTGTTCTTCTCCCAAGGAGAGCTCTGTGTAGCCACTCACGATTCATAATCAGGCAACTTTCAAATTATCCGTGAGGGAATTGGGACACAAAAACTGCCGGAGTCTTTCGCTGCAAAATGGATTCCCAGGTGTATTTATCCTTTCTGGGATTGGGGAACACTCTTCTACTTTTGAACATCTGTTTTGAAGCACATGCACAGTAACAGCACCTGCACCTACCAAAGCCTGTGCACAGATAATGCCATTGCTAAATCCTCCTCACCACACTGGCAGAGCATCCAAGAATCCCCTCGTCCTTGTTATTCAGAGCACCTGAGTGACAGCTGAAGTCCAACTGTAAGTCCAAACCCAATCAAACAAAATGTATTTGAGTATAACCAGACATAAGAGTGGGGAAGGTGAGACTGGGAGCTATAAACAGGGAAGAAAATATTGGTTAAGAGATTTTTGTCTCTCTACAATTGAGACAGCATAACCAATACTTATAGAAATACTGGGTGGATCACTGGTTCCTGTTTTTTAAAGGAGATGGAAGCATTGGAGTGTGAACAGAAGAACATCCAAAAAATGATGAGCATTTTTGAGAAGTTAAATATTTAAAGGAAAAAGGGCATTGAGAAATCACTTAATTGCCATGGCCAGTAACTTCAAGTGAGAAAATATCAAGAGTTAAAATCAGTTCAACAAAAGTTTACTAAGAGCCATCCACATGTTAATGATAAATTTCATTGGAACTGGCCTGTCCAAAATTGAGCTTTTCCTTTAGGCAGCATGATCAAGGAATAGTTTTGGATGTCTTCTAATCAAGATTTATGTCTCTCTCCCTTCACAAATAAGTTCTATCCATTTGGATGCTGGGTAAAATTCCAGGCAAACCCTCTTTGTGTTGCACAGGTTACAGCAGTGCAAACAACATCCATGGGTGCATGAACACGCAGTCTAAGGTAGCATTTCATGTAATATATATAATAAAGTGAACTCACTTTTATCTTTTGGATACCGGTCTTGTAAAAATAAATAAAAGGTATTGTTTTCTGTCATTTAAGTGCATGTATTCAGAGCACCATCTTACAACCAGATGGTCTATTGTAAGTAGAGCATCTAAAAATGCCTATGACACAATGTTGTTTCCTTAAGGGATTAAATATATTAATTACTAATGAAAGCATGAAAATGTCCTTAGTCTGATGCCACAAGCATTTCCTGTTTGCTCCTTATAAGCTGTCATTCATATTAGATGTAATTCTGAATTTTGTCCAAATGCTTCCATGAATGAATTACAATTTTTTCCCAAGCAGTAGAAATGTTACTTCTTTAGAAAATCTTGTTCCAATCATCTCCTTACCCTGAATATTGGCTTAATCCTTTGAGGCTTTTTACAAATATATGAAGTGATCACAGACTGATAATTTGGTTCTGGAAAATCACCACTGGAAAATAATAAAGAGCAGGAAATTTTTAGGAGACATTCAGTACTTCCTTCAGTGACAGTGACTGTATTTTTGACTGCTACTAGTTTCTTGATTTACTGGTTAATTTACTGCTCCTTTTCCATGAACAAAAACATTGATCTGACTTGTGGTCTAGGTAGTAATTCAGTGGAGCATTGTCTTGATCATGTTACTCATTTAAAAAGAAATATTATGCTCATTATTCAACCAATTGACACCTTTTCTTTCTCATTCTGTTACTTAAAGCCTGGCACCAGACCTGAGCTGCTGCTCCTTGGAGGTTCTGATTTGGGAGCAGCTTGGCTGATTTGTACTCTGAGGATCTCATCCACTCGTCCAAATTCTTGCCCTTCCCATGCAGCATCTTATGGCATTCTTCTAGGTTTACCCAACTTAAAATGTGAGAGATAAAGAGAGAGAGAGAGCACAGGAGAGCACAAAGTGCGTGCCCAAGATGTATTACCTGGGTTTGATGTCCCTGCAGGAGCATGTGGCCTTTCCCTCGGCAGCATGGCCACGGCCGCGTAGGTGACATCCCCTGCCATCCGTGAGCCTGTCCCTCGGAGCTATGGAAAGAGCAGCTCTAACACAGTCATTTGCATCCTGTCGCACTCTGCCTGCCTCCAAACACTCACACACTGTGCTATGGCTCTCAGGAAGGCTGAGAAACACCAAAAAGGAAGTCACTAAGTTCTTTCAGTGCAGCTTCAAAGCCGTTTTCAGCCACCATTCTGTCTCTTCTTGCCCTTCAGAATACAGGAGAAAATGAAGATTAAGCCCCCTAATTTTCACTAACATATATGAAAAAAATCTTGTTGGTCAAACAGTGGGAATTCTCGAAGGAATGTCCAAAAATGGACATACACAGGTATGAAAGGTTTGCAGGTTTGCATCTCTTTCTCACAAGAATGGAGAGTACAATTTGTGCAGTGGTTGTTTTGTGGTCCTGTGCATGATCTTACACAGCCTATCCACCTGAAAGAAAGATGAACAAGAAGAACATGTATCAGTATATGGTGTTTTAGGGTTAACAAAACTGTAACCACACAGCTTCAAAAATGTAACTCAAATACTAACCTGCTCCACCCACGAAGTACTTTAATGGCTTAACTTTAGTGGTTGAATTTAGGTGATATTGATGATGCATTAACATGAACTCAAAATAAATTTAAAAAAAAAATATGATCAATGCTTTTTACAAGAATGCTCCCATACTTTACTGTAACGGTAGTTACAAGGAGCTACTGTTCCTACATTGCTTGAACTATTCACTGCTTGAGCTAACAACTCTACAGATGGAAAACCTGAGTTGCCTTTATTACCTTAAACTCCTTTTTCCTTACCCACGTGTTTGCTGCAAGGTATTTTGATGACAGTGTTTTTATCCTCTATTTCAGGTCAGGGGGAAGCCACACAGATTTTAATTGAAACATAAACATCTTCTAAAACCTAAAAATACATTTACAACACTTAGAGTCCTGTGCATGACAGTTCCTGCTAAGTGCTATGATCTTGATTTTGTGCCTTATTTCCACTTAGAAAATTCCCTCCAACTTCAACACAGAAAACGTCTGCAATCCTACATTTGAAATGTATGTTGAAAATAATGTTTATACAGGCTGTTTGTAGGTTTTTACTACATTCAAAGGCACCTGAAAAAAAACAAATTTTGGGGCTGTGATCTTATATTACTGATCTTTTCCCTTATGATGTTAAAGGCTGACAATGGTGTTAAGTGCAGAAACAAAGAGGTTTGGGGCGGGGGGAAAGAAGAACCTTTGATAGTCATGGAACAGATTAGTCAGACGTACCCGAGTATGATTTATAAGCAATGTATCTAAAACATTATGGGGTTATTATCTGATAATAAACGATAAATCGATACTGTGAGCTGGAGCCTGATAAGGTTTGTTTCACAGACACCTACATAGCAGTCGTATCACCAGGCCTCACATGAAATAGAACTTTGTTCTCTGAATCAGTTTTCCCCTGAACTTCTCAGCATCCTTTACAGCAGGATAGTTAATCTCTGAAATGGAAAAAAAATAACCAAAACCCAACCCTGAACCAAACCAAATTTCCTTATTTGGGGTTTTGTTTTTTGTTTTTTTTTTTTTTTTTTTTAACTTTGGGCCATAAAGAAGTGTTAGAAGGCCAAACAGATTGTTTGAACTCTCGGTCTCTTTCCATCACTGCACACCCACTTCAGCAGTCTTTTCTCACATGACTGCCTCCTAAACCAGTCACAACCATCCAGAGGTAACAATGTACAGTCTTGAGGCCGTTTCCTCTCATCCTGTCCCTTGTTCCCTGGGAGCAGAGTCTGACATCCCCTGGCTGCCCCCTTCTGTCAGGGAGTTGTGCAGAACCCTGAGCCTCATTTTCTCCAGGCTGAGCTCTCCCAGCTCCTTCAGCTGCTTCTTCTTCACGAGCTGTAATCTGGGTTGTTTAATTTATCGCATGATCCACCTTCATCTTGTGTCTTTTGGGTTCTCCAGGTAGAGCCTTGCCTCAGCCTCTTCTTTCCGCACAGGAAATGAATCCGGATTAATATGCAGAGTTTACAGAACCCTATGAGGTCCCTAAAATACTAAAGGGGCTGTGTATCAAAACATCCATATGTCTGGGGAAGGGGGAGTGCTGCTTTAGCCTTGAATTTTCAGACTTTTTGGCAGAACATGGAGATGTACATCTGAGGGCCCAGACTCTCTTGCAGCACCTGCAAGGAAAGATGGTGGGATTGTTGTGTAGGATTTCTCTGCACATCATGGAGATCTTGACAGCCTGGAGCTTCAGGGGCACCGTGGGGGTAGCAAAGGGATGCGAGCTTGTGTCATTCCCCATCCTGACGTGCTCCTGGGTGCACACAGACTCCCCCCTTCCAACTGCCAAGCCTGACTGATGTCACTGAGTGATGTTCTGGTGTTAGCACAGTTACCAGCTATGCACAGAACAAATGTGACAACTGCAGATGCCACCCCTTCTTGTGGGTGTGACAGCATCGCCTTCATTGCGTGTGGAGGCAAATGCAGACTGAAAACAGCGACGTGGGCTGCAAAGCAGAATCCAGCAAAGCAGAATTCAGCAAAGCAGAATTCAGCAAAGCAGAATTCAGCCCCTCCTGCCACAGAACAGGCAGCTCAGCTCAGGACTCCAGCTGCCTCATAATACACATTTGAAAGAATTTGAACTGCCGGTCTGACAATAAAATGAAGTTCCCAAAGGATGAGCTGCAACACAGAGGCGTCCAGGCTAAACTGAGGGAGTCCCATAAGTAAATGTCCAGTTTAGGTTTCAATTCTAAGCCTCTGCTGCATCACAGCAGAGCCTGTTTGTATGATGAGGTGCAAAAGCAGCACCCAGAAGGCATGATCAGAGCTAGGGCTGAAACAAACACACCTATTGCCATAAATGAATGTCCGTGCATGGATATCCCACACTGCAGCAGGAAAAAAAAGATGTCAGTTAAACTTTTAAATTCACAGACTAAAATCTATTTATCTATTTGTTAGTCCTTCGCTGCTGTTCTCTAGTCTGCCATACAGATACAGCCTCTCTTGCTTCAGGTCTGGTAGAGCTCCTGTCTCTTACCCTCATGTCTGAAAAAGTCTGGGTTTTGGGTATCACTTTAACCTGTGGGTCTGAGAGCATTTAGCAAAGAAGAGCATCGATTCCAGGATGCACTTGGAAAGGCAAAAATAAAAGGACTGAGCCCATCAGCAGGCGCAGGGGCAGGGGCTGGACACTGCTCAGCACTTCTGTTCCTCAGCACAACACCCTTTTCTGAAGGTGTGCTGGTTTGGGCTGGGACAGAGCCAGTTTCATTTACAGGAGCTACCATGGATTTGTGCTGGAAGCAGTGTGGGTAACACAGGGGCATTTTAGCTGTTGTTGAGCAGTGTCTACACAGCATCTTTTCTGCTTCTCACCCCACCCCAGCAGCCAGGAGACTGCACAGGAGCAGGGAGGGGACACAGCTGGGACAGCTGATCCCAATTGACCAGAGGGATTTCCCATATGGCATCATGATCTGTATTTACATCTGGGGCAAGAGGGAACTGAGGGGATGTCTGGGGTGCTGGTGTTTCCCGAGTCACAGCTATGTGTGGTGGAGCCCTGCTCTCCTGGAGATGGCTGAGCGCCTGCTGCTCATGGGAAGCTGCACCAACTGAGCTAGCTGAGATGGAGAAAACCTTAGCCTAGGTAGTTCATGCAGAAACCATAAACCTGAGACCATGGGAGGCAGGATATGGAAATTAGAATAGTAATGGCATCATTCCAAAATAGGTCATGTCTCTGGTTCTCCGTGGGATCAAGACCTTGGACATATATATTCAAGCCCCTATCCCCCATCTGGGATTGGACCCCTGCCCCCAGGTAACTTTATATATTGTCAAGTTAGCCATGCCCCCGGGTATTTGGATGCTGCCTTCCAAGCCGTGTTTGTGTTCGGATCACCATTCAAGTTCTACATTCAGGCACCCCATCCTTCCCGTCCCGTTTGTTTGCCACGCTCCGCCCGGCCGGACCGGACCCGATATCACAGTGCCTTTGTGATAGGAAGCCGTGAGTTAAACCCTTCTTTTGGCTTTCCTTGTGTGTGCAGCTTTTGCTTTATCTGTGAGAGTGTTATGTCAGCCCACAAGCTTTTACTCTTGTGGTTCTCCTCCCCATCCCCCAGGTGTGAGGGAGCGAGTGGCTCTGTGGGGTTGAGTTGCTGATGGAGTTAACCACGGCAGCAGGCCAGGCTGATTGCTGATACCTCATGGATTTGTGGGTTGTTGCTTCAAAACCTCTAAAACCAGATTCATCAGTTCCCTTCTTTCCATGTAATCCAGAGCTCTTTCTGGAAATACCATACCCATGTAGAGTTAGAAATCCCTTAGCCATTAATGCATTTATTTTATGTCAAAGTGATTTGGGGTAAAAAAAATCTCTTTCTGCTTGTAAAATTGGAAGCAAAGCTGTTGTAAAAGTGGGACCATCTGTAAATTCTGTCAATCGAATGGACAAATGGTGCTTGTAAGCGCACAGAGCTTACAATTCTACCAGAAGTTATTGGAATTAATACCCAATGGCAGGAATGAAGAACAAAGAGCATTCCCTTGCCCAGAACTTCCAGTGCTCTCTGGTCTTATTTATTTACAAGTATATGACATCTTTAGATTTTCTCCAGGAGGCAGAAATGCAACTATGAATGAATTTTTCTTGGTAATTTCAAGATTCAAAAACTCTTATCACACTGGTCTCAGAACAGATTTAGTATAGAGATTAGTATAACATTATTTAGTAGCATTATAGTACATAGATTAGTATAACAATGCAGATGGTATAGCCCATAAATTAGGATGTTTGCACGGGAGGGGGAGTTAAAGTTAAGAGAAGTTTGATATAAAAGAATCCAGCTTGAGCAAGAAAGAGTGAGTCAGAGTGAGCAGTAAGATCATTTATTGCTTGGATGGAATTAACACATTGGAGTTAGTCCAGCCTGTAATATTTGCTATCAGTGAACTGCAGCAGTGGAACTGGAGAAGGGGGCTAAGTGTGAAGCAGGGTGTTAACCGGAGTGCCTAGTGTTGTATGGATGTTGAATATAGAAAAACAAGGACATAGAAGAGCTGTACAGAAGAATAAGAAATCCTTTTCAATCCTTACTTTATCACCACTGAGAGGTTTCAGTAAAGAATCCCAGGATGGGTCAGGCTGAAAGGGACCACAGTGGGTCAGCTGCTCCCACCTCCCTGCTCAAGCAGGGCCATCCCAGAGCACAGGATTGTGTCCAGACTGGAATATCTCCTGTGAGGGAGACTCCACAGCCTCTCTGGTCTCTGTTTCAGGGCTAAGGCACTGCCCAGGGACAGAAGTTCTGCCTCATGTCAGTGGAACTTCCTGGGATCAGTCCCTGCCCGTTCCTCTGGTGCCATTGCTGGCCCCCCCGGAGCAGAGCCTGGGCCCTGCTTGGAGCCCTCCCTGCTCACAGGGACACCCAGGGCTGAGGCCCCTCTCAGCTGGGGCTCCTCTCGAGGCTGGACAGCCCCAGCTCCCTCAGCCTTTCCCTGTCAGAGATGCTCCAGGCCCTAAATCATCTCCACAGCCTCCACTGGTCCCACTCCAGGAGCTCTCAGTTAAGTTGTAATAATGGACAAACTGGGACAATTTACATCAAGAACACTGCACACAATTTATCCTGCTATGCTGAGTAATTGATGCTGGCTCTTGATTTTTCTTCTGTTAAAAACTGTTCTTACATAAACATCCAGCTAGTATTGCTCATGAGCTGAACATCCAAGCTAATTAACTGTTTGGAAACTGGACATCTAAGTTCTCTGAGGACTGGGATTTTATGATCTGAGAGGATCTTCCCTGGGACGCTTGAAAGCCTTCCAGCACAGATCTTTGTACTTTGTCCCTTGCTGCTCCTGATGCTTTTGACAAAATCCCCAGAAGTTGTTGAATAGAGCTTAGTAAGTTACTGTCTTAAAGTGTTAATTTCAGTTATTCTTAAATTTTCCTTAGGTGTTGTTCCTGCAAACAAACCAAAGTGAAACAAACCAACCAAACAAAAAGAAAGAAAAAACAAACAACAACACACACACACACAGAGAAAAGCCCCCAAAACCTATTAAAAACTAAAACCGAGATGATCTCCAAAGACCCTTTCACCCCAAGGGTTCCAAGTGTGATTCAAAGTGTGCTGAACAAGAAGGGAGCAGCAGATGGCCATTGTGCTTTGAACTGAAGACATGCAGCAGCAGGACTAGGAAATAAACTGTGCAGTGTAAATTACACAGGGAAGTCAACTCTTTTTCTCTCCCTTTTCTCTTCCTCTGTCTTTCTCTGACAAACTCCAGAGCCTTCTAACAGGCAATTCTTACACTGCACTTTCTCCTGTGCAATCTTACAGTCATCAAAACCACTCTTTCAATGCACACACACTCCTTCCTGCAGGGAGAACAGATCTGAGCCCCTCAGGCCCCTTTTACTGCATTGGTGGACTTAATTTCATTCATCTTACATTAAAATCAGCTGTTTTAACTTCTGGGGTTTTTTTTTTTAAATGCTGGAATTTGCATCTTACTTTACCAAAAGAAGATGGTGTCCATATGTCTCATTAAATAGCTGGAAAGGATTTTTAAATATATGTATTGATCTGGTTCTGCTTTGTTCCTGACCACTTGAGGAGCTGTTGGTACATTTGAGCAGCTTAATGCCGTTATTTAAATGGAGACTTGTTGAGGCCTGGCATTAGGTAAGCAGCTCTGTTGAAACCTTACAGTTTGCGGTATTTCAGTTGCACTTCAAAAGGACAAGCCTGGGCTTTTTGTAACAGCAAAGATTTGTTAACTTTGAAATTCACAGGCAAGGTCTTTTCCACAACAGTGAAGTGGGCATTCTAGCAAGCCCTTGGTGATCTTTTAAGTGCTTTGTCTAGAATATGTCTTTCTGGAAATTGAGGGTTCGGTGGAAAGTTTTGGGGTTTTTTTTTGTTTGTTTGTTTTTTGTTTGTTTGGGGTTTTTTTCCTTCTGAAATGGTTATAATGATTTCTGTCAGATGTAAGATTCAGCAAGGTTCAACCAGGATTTTTCGGGGATCGGAATTACATCCTGGCTTCACCTTTAATGTGTTGACAATGTCTAGTGGTGCTAAATCATGGGGGTGCAGTCCATGGATGATCGGCCCTGGAGAAAGGGAACAGTGTGGGGTGAAGGAGAAGCAGAGAGGAGCCGTTATGGACTGACCCCATTGCCCCATCCCCCTGTGCCTGTGGAATGGTAGGTGAGGAGGGGAGTGAAGCCAGGAATAAAGCAGTGGAATTGAGGAAGAAGAAACAGGAGCAAGGTGTTGCTTGAATCTTTTTGTCTGCGTTTGTTACTATCCAAATCTATTTTAATTTGCAAAAGTCAAGTCTGTTTTCTCCACGATGGTAACTGGTAAATGATTTATCTGCTTTTATCATGACCCACGACCCCTTTCCTCTTATTTTCTTCCCTGTCCTGTTGAAGAGTAGGAATGAGAGAGAGGTTGGATGGGTGTCTGGCTGCCATCTAAGGTCAATCCATCATAACCATCTTACCAGCTTATATTAATTTATAACTTTCTTTTTTTTCTTATACCTATTTGCTAAGCTGTGTAAAGTTCTAATAAAACAAAGGTACTGGATCCTGTGGTTATCTCAAGAAGCTCTTAAAAATATTAGCAAGAGACCACTCATGGAATATTGATGGAAATTGACTCCTAAGTGAATTATCCTCCTGAGCAGTTTAAAACAAACCACTTTTAAAAGTCAGGTACCTGCCAAATAAGCTGTTTAAATATTATAGTCCTTTGTTTCATTTGCACTAAATCCTCTTTACATTTTCAAATTAGTTTTTGAAAGTCTGGAGTAGAAGTGAAAATATTTTCATGTAATGACACATAAAGATAGCAGAAAGCCCACCCAGGGAAAGAAAAACCAATCTTTTAGTCTGACAAGAGTAACACCCCTCTCATCTCCATCCAAGTTAAGCTCAAGGCTGTTCACAAGTTGACAGCAGAAACTGATACCAACATTGCAAGGATGAAGGTCAGAGACAGTGCCAAGCCTTGAGAATCCAGAGCACTGTCTCAACAGAAGGATGAAGATCTCAAAGAGGAGTAATCCGGGAAAACATAGGCATGTTTACATTTAAACCTAATGTTCCCCTGGAATTTTGAGTATGTGTGTACCTGCAGATGGTGTGCAGTGTTTTTAAAGATCACAAAGCTTGTTCCTGTTCTGCACATTCAAAGAACTGGCTTCATTTTTCATCCTGCTTCTTGTTACTCAAGCACACTTCACGCTTCGAGTTTTATTTCACCAGAAAGAAAACTTCAAAGCCATTTACTCACATATATAAAATGCTATATCACTTCCTTTTCTTTTGTGAAGTCCAGCACATGCTTTAACTGAATAAACAAAGAGCAGTTCTGAGAAATGCAAATCTTTTCTTGGCAAGGTGGTGGTGTGAATACAAGGCAAAATCATTGGGACTCTTCCTTTATTTCAGAAGGATATTCGTATTCCTTTTACTGAGATGATAGATCCAGTGAATAATGGCAGAGATAAGCAACCAGGCAAGAACAGCAAGAAGCCAGCCTACAAAAAGGTAGGTGTTGAAAGGAAGCAAAATGAAAGAACTATAATTTCTTTCAGGCTGGCAACCTGTCACTACTGGGCTTCCACAGGGCTCCATCCTTGGCCCTGTTCTCTTCCAAATCTTTGTAAATGACCTGGACACAGGACTGGAAGGACTTACTAAGTAAGTTTGCAGATGATCTTAAATAGACAACAGTTAGCACAATGTGTAAATGCATTGTTCCTTTTCACATCCTATTTTGTTCTTCTAGCTAGGAAGCATCCAATTTCTAAATGCTAGAATATTCTGCTAGGCCAGTGATGTTGTCCATAAAATATAAAAATGCTATGAAAATCATGAACCAAGAAAATCCTGAACCACAAGAACTCAGAGTTTCTGGCCACACAACTGGTGAAGACTTTTTGCAGCGTCTGGGCTTTATATCTGGGAAATCTCTTTACATGCCTAAAAGCAACCATGGTTTTTGCAGGTCTCAGTGGTTCATTATCATTCAGATATGTTGGGAAAACCAACCAGTTAACTGTGACACGTAGTAACGTTGACGTTCATTAACATCCTTACAGTGCAACATGTAATAAAACTTCACTTCTCAAAATTCCACTTCAAAGCATGTTTCATGTAAATGAAGATCCAAATTCCTGTAAGTGGCTTTGGCACCATCTAAAGAAGCAGGAAGCTGCCTAGAGGTTTTATGATACAGATCAAAGGACACTAAAGTTGCTTTAATAGAATGTAGACACTCTCGCACAGTCAAAACAAAAATAAGAGGAATGAAATTTTGTCAGCCTTTCACTTCACTAGTTCCCGTGGAAGCTCTTATCAGGCTATGGGTGTTCACAAGTTCAAAACCATTCTTACCTGGTAGCACTGTGGTCACAAATCTGGCACCTTCTTTTTCCACCCTCTACTCCACCTATGGATTTTTTCTGCAACTTCCATCTTAATTTTACTTTCTGCAGAGCGGCCTGTAGCAAAGTGTTACGTTGTAGAATCATCGAATGGTTTGTGTTGGAAGGGACCTTCAAGATCATCTTGTTCCACCCCTCTGCCCTGGGCGGGGACACCTTCCGCTATCCCTGGTTGCTCAGAGCCCTATCTAATCTGGCCTTGGACACTGTCAGGGATGGGGCAGTCACAGCTTCTCTGGGCACCCTGTGCCAGGGCCTTACCACCCTCACAGGGAACAAGTTCTTCCTGATATCCAACCTAAATCAACTTCCTTTCAGTTTAAAGCCATTCTCCCTTGTCCTGTCACTAACTTTCCATCTCCAGCTTTCTTACAGACCTCCTTCAGACACTAGAAGGTATCTAGCTCTGAGGTCTCCACAATTTCTCTTCTCCAGCTGAGCAGCCCCATTTGTTTCAGCTTGTCCTTGTAGGAGAGCTGCTCCAGTATTCAGAGCATCTCTGTGACCTCCTCAGATCCATCCCAACAGGTCCCTGTCCTGTGCAGATCCCCAGAGCTGCACACAGGCTCCTCTCCTAACCACCTCCTTCTAAAGCTTTCCTCCTGGGGAATAGGTCCCCTTTCTACAGCCACCTCTTATTTGTGGATGATTTTAAGAAAAAAGAATGCAAATGGAGTGTGAGGAAGCACTTGGATGACCTGATTTGAGCAACCAGCAAATGGTATTGTGGTTTCAGCAACCTTTAAGCCTCTGAGTAATACGAAAATGGTTGCTGCAGGAAGTGGAGGTAACTTCTACACATGGGCAGCTTCTCTTCTCTCCTTGCCCGGCTGAGGTGAGCCCTGCCTGTCTCATCCATGGCCTTCCAGGTGTATCAAGGCTGGACGGCACATCCATTGGTACAAAGTCAGAGGTGAAGCCTTGAGAGTGGAGCTAAAAGTGTCTCTAGTCTTTACCTCTTCTCTATGCTCAGACTTTCCATTTGCAGGACTTTCCACGTCAGTCACCACAAGTTCTTTAGCCTGCCATTTATTTCCAGTTGGTGCTCTCTTTTTTGCAGGAGGAATTCTTACAAATGAGATAGGAAGTTGGAATGTGAGACCTCAGGCACAGTTCTCACATGTATTTGTTCTTGCACTAAATGTTACATGACTCCCCCACCCCAGAGGATTGTCAGGGGATCCTCCCGAAATCTTCAAGGGTGTTGGGGTTAACAAGGGAAGGAAGGAAGGTGTCTGTGGGTGCAAATAGCCCTGACACAGGGGAAAAAAAGCTGCTGCTGCTGCTTTTGTCAGAGCCCTGCCCCTGCAGCCACCATCAGTGTGCTCTGCCATGGGACAGCCCAGCTGCCTGGCTGCTGTGGTGATACCCATGAGACAGCTTCTCCTTCACCACTTCCCTTTCCCCTCTGTGAATGAGAGGGGCTGGGAGTCCTGGGGACCTGCCTGGTCAGGAGGGCTGTGAGGTTCACCCTTTTGGGTTTGAGAACATCAAAACCTCAGAGGTTGTGGGCAGCGTTGCTGGGCACTACAGTCACTGCAGTTTCTGCACCCTAAAACCTTCTGCACCTCTAAAACACAGTAGATCCCTCTAACCAAGCTTTTAGAGAGTTTTCAGTTAGTGCCAGCAGGAACAGGATTATGTCCAACAACCTCTGAATAGAAATAATTGGCAACTAAAGACTTCATTGGAATGACTGTAGGCTTTGAGATTGATATCTCTGAGAAGTGTGTTCTATTTTTTAGGTTAACCTAAAAAAATGGCTGGAAAAAAAGCTGAAATGGGATGCTTGCAAGAAGAAAGGGATCTGTTTGATACATTCTTATGCAACTTACAAGAAAAATGACAATTCTCTTGGGCTTCAAGGAATCATGCAAGACCAGGCATTTAGGCCTTCCCATCTCCCTTTAGAAACGTTTCAATTGGTTATTGAAATATTTGATATTTAACATGGGCTTGTGTGAATGTGTCACTGCTGCTGTATCAGTCACTGTTGCATAATTCCCTCCCTTTGTAGCTTTCTGTGTGCACTATTCTGTGTCCTGAGCACCTGATCCTGAACAGCAATTTCAAGCAAAAGGACAGTGTTTGTAAATATCACTGGTGGCCAAACAGATTCTTATGCTGCCTGAAAGCTGCTGAGCTTAAGTGAAGCCTTTCTTATAACAATAGAAATGATCTCTGAAAAATGCCAGCATGGGGAAGGTCTTTGGTAACAGAAAATAGCTCAGTTTGGCCCAGACAAACACAACCCAAAATCTGTAGTTGTACTTAAGTGCAGTTTATTCAAGACAGTTTTTGACTGTCTTTTTTGTCTCAGAATCCCAGAGGGAACATCCAAGGTGCAACAGCTAAAAGCCCCAAACTGCCTTATAACTCCTCCTC
The DNA here is from genome assembly GCF_029207755.1 of Chamaea fasciata. Taxonomy (NCBI): domain Eukaryota; kingdom Metazoa; phylum Chordata; class Aves; order Passeriformes; family Sylviidae; genus Chamaea; species Chamaea fasciata. The sequence continues at coordinate 55,321,389 of NW_027094090.1, read as the reverse complement.
TATCAAAGAGCCTCTTCCCAGGAACCCAGGGAGGGAGCTTTCCACAGTGTAAGTTTGAGACTCACTGCATTCCTCTTAGCATTCTGTTTGCATCAAAATTAATTATTTACATAAGTCAAAAACCACCCGCACAGCTCTTGAAATGCAGAGCAGGAGCTCTTATTTCAGCTGCACCAGAGTAAAGCAGGTATAACCTTAGGGCAGTTGATTGTGGAAATTCCTGGGTGTGAAGCTGGCATCAGTGGGACCTTCAGGGCTTTCTCAGCAGGTCCACCTCCAGTGTTTCTTGTCACTAAAGGAACATCCACCACCCTTACCTGAGTGCTTTCTTGCGAGCTGTCAGAGCCAGGCAGGCTTTAACTGATAGAAAGAGAAACACTCCGGAAAAATTAGGGGACTTTATTCACTGTAGAATTACAATTCATATATCTTTTCATTCCTTAATTTGCAAATAATACTAGTTCAAAATAATGCAGTTATGCAATCAAAAATAAACTTGTAAATGACAGTTTAGGTCAGCTGTGCAAGGGATGGACCAGAATTCAGTAGTTTAGCTTTTTAAGCCCATATTCAAAACTAGGACAGCATCAATAAGAATAAAAAACTGCTATGGTGTTTCCTGCAAGAAGATGTTTCCTGCAGTATTAGAACTTCCAGGTAATCTATCCAAAATTTCATGAACCCATTTTTACAGGAAATATGCCTGAAGTATCAATGCTTCCAGTGGGATTTCACAAGCATTCAGAGTTTATCTAAATCCATCATAAAATCCTAAAGATCAAGGAATTTTTGAACATTGTGCATAAAATACTCCATTACTTTCTGGCAGTAGGCAGATGATTTGTAATTTCAACCCAGCATCACATCCTTGTTGTTAGTGTCATGATATATGTTGTAGATTGATCTGCTCAGACTCAAGAAGATTTTCAAATATTTGAAATAAGGTTGTCAGAGGAAATCTTGAAGGTACAGCATGCAGCACTCTTGAAGTATTTTTCCATACCCCTTCTAGGAAATCATATAAGGGAAAAGGTGGTTAATTATCAGACGGGAAGGCCTCCACCCTCAAGAAAATATAGGATTTATTATCCGGGGATCCTAAGTTTGCATCTGCCAGCTCATACAGATTGCTAAAAAAGGGGGGGGGGGGGGGGGGGGGGGGGGGGAGAAAAAAATTTAATACTATTCTCAGTGGCTTTTATTCTGCTTGTTCAGCTTTAGTCAGCTCCTCAGTTTATACTCAAAAGCTGAAAACTAAAAATGAAACAACGGCCTATGTCCATGAAGATTTGTATCCATAAATGTGCTTGTTTTGGATATGAATTATATGAATTTATTCTCCATAGTGATGAGTTCAAAACCATGAAGTAAAGAAATGTTTTCCTCTTCCTATTCTGCCCAGTGCAGAAATAACAACCTGCAATTATCTATTTCAGGGAGGGAAAATGCTGGGTTTTTTAGTCTAAACCAGAGGATTTCCTTTAACTGGGAGCTATAGCAGAGCTTTAGGTGCTGGGACGGAGCAGGTTTATCTGCAGAACTCAAAGAATCAAACAGGTCAGTGTTATGTAACTCATACTTCTGAAAAAAAAGGCTACATAAGCACTTCAAATTTCCATCAGTTTAAATGGAATAGAAATTCTGATACGTTTTATGGTGAAGTAGAGACATCTAGTGACTATTTTGTGTGATTCAAATGCAAAATGTAGGAAGGAAAAAAAAACTTCTTCCAAACTCTTGAATAACCTTCCAACAATAGGTACATCTTTATATATAAAATAAACTTAGTCTGGCTTTGCATTACTGACACTGAGGACAGTTTAGCACTTAAGTACTAACACAAATCCTTCCCTCATGTTACTTTTTAAAGAATCTTCCTCAGAACAAATTGGATGCAATCTCAAGCAAAAAATGTCTTTTTCTAACCATCACCTGCCTGCTGAAGGGAAGGGGAAGATGCTGGAATTAGAAGGGGAAGGATGTTGGAACTGGAAGTGGGCTGGAATCAGATGGTCTTTAAGGGCTCTTCCAACTCAAATCATCCTGGGATTGATTCCATGTTTCTTTGGACAGAGAAGCATTAACCCCATAATCTTCTGCTCACCCACCTAGATGCCTAAATCTCATCTGTTTACAAACTTCTGCTTTCCAGCTGCTACCTCCACAGTCCTCCCACTTTCTCCTGAAAGGTCATTCAGGTACTGCAACACTGTGAGACACTTCACATTTTCTCATTATATCTCAGCAGCCAAAGAGCACATTTTTCCAGAGTATGGGACAGTATCGCTTTCTCTCTTTGCTGTCCTCCTTTCCAGGAAAGAAGACGACATTGTGGTTCTCCTTCACCTGGTGAGGTTCCCCTGCAGGGCTGCACCCAGCCCTGGACCCAGCACAGCAAGGACAGGGAGCTGCTGGAGCCAGGCCAGAGCAGGGACACCAAGGGCATCAGAGGGATGGAGCAGCTCTGCTGGGAGGAAAGGCTGAGGGAATTGGGATTGTTCAGCCTGGAGAGGAGAAGGCTTTGGGGTGATCTCATTGTGGCCTTGCAGTGCCTGAAGCGAGCCCACAGGAGAGATGGAGAGAGACTCTTGGCAAGGGCCTGGAGTGACAGGACGAGGGGCAATGGCTTCACACTGACAGAGAGGAGGCTTAGATTGGATATGAGGAAGAAATCGTTCACTGTGATGTGGTGAGGCCCTGGCACAGGTTTCCCAGAGAAGCTGTGGCTGCCCCATCCTTGGAAGTGTCCAAGGCCAGGTTAGATGGGGTTCTGAAGAATCTGGGATAGTGGAAGGTGTCCCTGCCCATGGCAGAGGGGCTGGAATTACATAGTCTTTAAAGTGTATTCTAATCCAAACCATTCCATGAGTAATGCAGAACCTTTTAGTTACCAGGACTGTGAAGGCCCATTCTCAAAACATCTCACTGATACAAGCTGAAAAGGCCAAAGTGTTCATCTTTCTTCCATGGCTGGTCCCAAGAGAGCAAAATATTGCACTCCTTGACTAACCACCATGACAACTCCAAAGAACCATATTTTCTGCCTTTATTGAGAAAATTTGAAAATCAACATGCAAAGGAAGCATAGGTCAGACTCAGCCCTGGTTTAATTCTGAGCTCAATAGTGCCCCAGGGATATGAGGATTAGCATGTGGTGTAGAGCTGGTTGAAGAGCAGAAATTCCTCTCTGAGAATTCAAAGTTTTGGTATCATTCTAAGTTAGCAGAAGCGACACAAATTTAGAAAAAACCCCCAAATTTAGGAATTTCTATGGGCAGAAAAATCCAACAAGGAAAAGAAAGTGGGCCTTATAAAAACATTTTTAAACCTAACTTTAAAAAATAATTTTATTCTGTATGAAATATTTAAAAAATTAAAATTCAGAAGAACATTATTTCAACAATATTTAAATTATGTTTTTCAGCAATATCAGGTACTCTTTCTGTTCCTCCCCATATCATTGCTTTCTGGTTTCAACCCTGAACTATGGAAGTTTAGGAGGAAGTTATCTGATAATCACAAACCAAAGCAATCTAATAATCACAAAATGAGCAATCAATCCAATATTCATGAACTGAGTTTTCAGTTAAAACACATTTTGATGTCCAGTTGGTTTGAGGACAATACGAACACACTCAGCATGTTGCCAGCTCAGGTTCTAAATGAAAATTATGTGTGGGTTGAAAGTCACAGTTTGTGAGAAAATTGATCAAAGTCTCAGTTTTTAATAGAGCATACACCAAGAGAAGGGAGTAAGAATTAAAAATCATTCACCAAAAGCTACAAGGTGAGAATTTACATTTGAACAACAAAAAAAAAAAAGTTCTGGTTTCCTTTCATTTTGCAGACATCTAAACACTCCTTTTGACCTAATGTGGTGTGATGGGGGGAGGTCAGAAATAGGGGCTGTGTTTTCTTCAGCAAGTCCCATTTTGATGGCAGACGTGAGACCTGAAAGCAAGTATTCAAAATGGCAAGTGAGGTGCTCTATGCCGAGGTGTCGCCCAAGGAAAGAGTGAATTTTATTACAGAAGCTTCAGATACAGGTAAAAAAAAGTTTATCTTAATATTACTCATTTTCTTTTGCTCATTGACACAATCTTAAAGCTTTCATTCTTTCTTAAATTGTTCACCAGCAGCTGAAGTCATGTGGAAAGCCTTTTATAACTATTAATACCCAACTCTGGTTATTTTATGTATCTATTGGTGTGGCAAATTCATGTTTATTGATAGAATGAATGCTGAATTATAACAAAAGTGAAGATTGACCTTTAAAATCCCATTCTGACTTTCAGTAAGATGGCTGAAATAGGACCTTTCTTAAATACGTTAATGTTCAGACACCGAAGATCTTTATACAGATTATGGGAAACTCATTGACAGTTGAAGTTCATTGAATGGATATTTCTCTCTCCTCAGTCCACTTACATTTTGTATTTTAATTTGACTCAGTTTCTTAGACACCAGAAATATTTTTAAGTTCTAAAGTGAGAGGTCTGTTTCTATTTTCTTTTTTCCTTCTCTTTCTTTTTTCTCTCCTTCTCTCTCTGTCTCTGTCCTTTTCTTTCTCTTCTAAAAGTTCTGTGTTGAGAAAAATAGAAGTCAAGATTTAACAGAACTTTCTATAATTTTGAAAACTGTTAGTACTGCAATTTCTGGATAACCTACTAATGCCTTCAACTATAAAACTGCATTGCTTCAAAAGAAATTTTTTTTTAAAATGACGTCCAAAATATAGCCATTAATGGATCTAGGCAGGAAATAATTCATGGTTTTAAAATGAAAGTATCAAGTTTTACTTTTTCAATTCTGATCAAAAAATAGATCTTTTCTTGTTGTAAGACAATTGAGCATGAAAAAATTATTTTAAATTATAACATTCAGAGGTTCCGATAGGAAAGAAAAATATGTCCTGAGTATGCCAGTAAAGCAATACTTATTCTTAAAAATTAGATATGTATATTCACTCATTGGAACAGAGTACAAACAGCACCTGTACAGGTATGAAATCTTTGTCTTTCATTATTAACTCATTTTGCCCCTTAAATTGCTTGACCAGTTCTCTGCAGAAGAGCTGCACTGACAGGACAACCCTTGGAACTCTAGTATAGAACTGGAGTTAGGGTAGAACTGTCCATTTATAGAACTGTCCCCTAAGGATTTGTTGGAGATGCACCCTCATGCCCTGTACAACTCATTGTGAAAATGTCTCAAACTTGGAGAGTGTAAAACTCTGTTCCGTCTATTTTTATTTTCTTCCTCCCCTGTCCCTTAAATTTCTAGTTTATATTTTCTAACTATATGTTATAGTTTTAAGTGCTTTCACACAGCTTTTAATTCACTCCAGTGAATCATGCTTAGAAATTGCTGTATACATTATTCTCAGAGCCCCCTAAGCCAAGATCATACTTCTGAAATTTGCCAATATAAGGTGCTTGGAAATTCTGAATCTAAAAAATTCTAATGGCCAATTATGAGGCTTAATAAGTAACCAAATTTCACGCAAAATTCTTTTCTTCCATTTTAGAGCATGCCAGCATAGTGTTTAGCCTGTCATAATATTTTCAAAAAATATTTTCAATTGCAATACCTATATCCTTGTCACTTGTGTGAATCTTGCATCCTGGTTGGTGTCCCAATGAGTGCTTAAATGGCATCCTAAAACAAGGACTTCCACAGGCTGATTGTAATATCTTGCACTAAGAAATACTTTAAATTGATCTTAAATTTGGCACCTATTAATAGCACCAGTGTTTTGTGGTGAGATAGAGCAGAGAAAAATCACCTATCTATATAATTAATATTTTTTCATATTCTTATAGATATAAAATCATATCTATACATGATTACAATCTTCAATTTCTTTGTGTGTTCCATCACTTTTATATTTGAGAGCACAAGTGCAGGAAATTGAGCCCTTATCTTCTGCCAGATGCTGTTAAATTGTTCTGACCACTTGGCCGTTGCCTGTGCAAGATGCTTAGTTCTGAAAATGAGTTGCATTCTATATTTTTTGTAAATTCTAAACCACCACACTAATATTGATCTCCACAGCTCTGGCACCTTTAGGATGTTGCTTTTCTTCAGGCAAAAATAATCTTATTTCATACACTATCAGTGAGCAAATTTTTTGAAAATAGCTCCTGGGGAATGAGGCAAAACATGCAAAGCAGGCAACCCTGGAGGTTGTGGTTTGTTGCAGTTGATATAAAAATACAGGTCCTTCCTTCCTTCTGTTGACACACCTACCAAAAACTGCTGGGGTCAGTGACACATCCCACACCTTTGGGGAAGTTCACCCTGACAACACTTTTTATGCTCTCTGTTGGTTGCAAAAATCCTGTAACACAGGTTGATGTACTTTTTATGATGGTTGTGACCACGAGTATCACAGCCCTGCTTGTGGTTTATTAAGAAGTAAACAGAAAAAAAATTAATTTAGCCAAGAAAAGTTGCCAGTGATTAACTTCTGCTTAAAGATTGACAGAATATATAGAAATGTATAGAATGACAAGGAAAAAACAGAATTAATAATAGAGTAGTTCAGTGTATGGTAACTGAGAGTCACCTAGAAGGTTCTGTAAAATTGTCTAAAATTATTAAGTAACAAATTTATTTATTTATTTATTTATTTATTTATTTATTTATTTATTTATTTGGAATAGTGCACTGAAGAACCATTGTTGCAGGAACTCTTCTAGTACTTTCAGCCCTTTTTGTCCCTCCAGGTGATCCAATCACGTATGCTCTGGTGAATATGAAAGGGAGATCTGACAGACCTGACAGCACACCTGAAATTGCACATTCAGGTACGGCAACACGACAGGACACTTCATGTTTTCTCGTTATATTTCAGCAGCCAAACATCATATTTTTCCACAGTATGGGAGAAAGTCACTTTCTCTTTTTGCTGCAGGTGATTTCAATCCATTTTTTCTTGCTCTCCACTCCTGAAGGATGCTCATGCTTAAAATTCATTTTGCAGTGGAGGCACTTGAAAACTCTTCTGTTCTATTTAGCAACAATTTCCATGTATTGCCTTTCACTTCCGAATGAATTTTGGGTGAATGAACAGGCCAACAACAGCATTTAAAGCCAAATTGAGTTACTTTTGGAAAGTAATAGCCAAAAAGCAAAAATTCTGAACAGCTCTTTGACAATTCCAGAAAAATTGTGTCTGTCTTTTCTTAAGTTAATATTTCAAGATACTTTAAACTGTCTCAAACCATGTAACCAGCCCTGAAAGAAAATTTTGTTCTGCAAAGTGAAATTATATACTGGATATGAGTTTTGACTCCTGTGTATGAGGTGAAAATGAAGAAGAGAATATTGCATCACATTCATGTGATGCATAAGAGCAATTAACATATGCAGGGGAAAAATGTTAGCTGTTGGAAACTCTGGTGCAAACAAATATTTCTACTGGGGTTTAGTTTGGCCTCCCAACAAGGAAAAAGAAACTGAAAGCTTCAGATGATTTTTCTGACTAAAAGTGGCAGTCAGGCGGAGAAGGGAGTGGGCCAGGTGGAGACTCTGTTACAAAGACAAAACTAATTTACTGGCTTCATTGAAATGATTTCAGCTCAGTGAATCCAGGCTAGAAATGCAGCATGGAAAGTGTTGTTAGTAATGCAGTTTTGACATAGGGCCATTGACCTGTCTGCTTTTTGGGTCCCTTTTACATCCCAGTTGTCAATTCCTCCCTTCCTTTCTCCGATTCTGGCTACACTGTCCAGGTTTTAGAATTTTTTTCAAGGAATATCAAAATCCATTAATGCTCTACATATGGATAAATGCTACTAGGAGAGCTCTGTCCCTTCACATTCTTAACTGGAATCTCTTTAAAACCACAGAAGCTGCATGTCTGTTCTGATTCTCGTTCAGACTGGGACGGAGTTTAAATGGAGTTTTAAATTAAAAGGAATGGGGATCAAATGAACACAGTGATCCCAGTCAGGATTAAAGTTGAAGGAAAAAATGATGGAGGCAGGGATTTAAAGACCAATTAAATAAGTGTGTCCGTGTTGTACTTAAAAATCATGGTAATTTGGGAAGAGTGTCTAGAATTTCAAATTACCTATAAAATCTTTTCTTAAAGCCTGAATTGGACCTTCAAGCTTTCCTTGTGGGTCTTCAGTTGTGTAACCTCAGACAATTAATACAGGATAGCACAACCACTGCAAGCCATTTTCCAAGGAAAAGGCAGGGCATATGCCAAAGTGGGAAGCACTGGCAGTGCTGTGTGTGCACACGGCAAAACGCTGGCACAGCAGCGCTGGCAAAGCTGTGCTCTGCCACTAAAGGTAAGAGTTTGTATTTTTTGATTTCTTCTCAATGCTGTGATGATAAAATTTAGGACTGGCCAGGAAAAGGTTTCTTCTGACCCTGAAAGTGTGATTTTAATAGTTACACACTGATTTGTATGCATCTAAACTTCCATACATCTACAGGTGCTGTATCTATAGCAGGAGGCACAATGATTTTTCATACTCCTATGTAACTCATAACAAAAGTTGTCTTGCTTCTGCCTGTGGTGACACCCCTGTCCCTTGTCCCTTTGGCAGTGACCTGCTTGGAGAAGTCCCCGTGGTGCTACGTTGTCTTCGCTCTGCTCTTCTGCACAGTGGTTCTGCTCCTCATGGTCATCCTGCTGGTGGTGAAATGTTACAGCCGCTGAGCCTGCTGCCACAAGGGGTAAGCCCTTCCCAGCCCCGCTGGATTTCCATACAATACCTTGGCATTCAGCACAGGAGAAACAAGGAAGCTCCCAAACCAAAGGCTGGTATTTTTAGGCACCCATGATAACACTCATAGCAGGTTGAGCTTCAGTGAGGTACTCTAATTCAAGCAGCTTTTGTCTCTTTTGTTTCCAGGTAAGTCAGCACAGGAAGGTTCTGCTTCAACGAAATGGGATGTAGTGCTTGTTTTATTTTACATTATTTTGGCTGAAGAGATAAAATGAAGACATGTCAAGAAGTCTGATCACTCTCCAGTTATGTCATCCCAGATGTCTGTTAAACCTCTAACCTCTCCATACGTGGACTAGACATATATTAATTTTATTTGGAATTTTTTAAATCCTGTAATATCAGCAACCATCCAACTATATCTGTGAATGTATCAAGACATGGGCTCAAGCTCCTGCATCAAAAGCTGGATTTGGGCCTTGGTTAGACAACAAAAATGACCAGGTGGAGACATACTTTTAATTCACATCTGACTTGATTCTGCATTGATTTTCAATACAGATAAGCTTTTGCATTATATGCAAGTGCAAAACCTCATAGACAAAACAGGGAATGAGTAAGGTTGCACTGAGCTTTTTTATAAGGCCTGGGCTTGGACTTGATTTTTCTTCTTCTGACAGCCCTTAGTTGGATTTGTCTGGAAGGGATATTGAAGGTTCAAAAAGCGAAATGTTGTCAGTAGAGAAGTCTCAGTTTCATCTGCTCATTGGCTTGACTTAAACTATTCTGTTCCAGTTGTCCAGAAGAGCATCTCACAATATACTGTTTCTGTCTTGGGACAGTAATTGATTTTTGTATTTGTTTGGGGTTTTTATTTCCCCCACGTGCCATAGCTTGAGTTAAAACTGAGTCCTCCACTGGAACTGAGGCACCTGAAGTTTAAATGCACATGTTTGTAATCATGACATTATTTTCTGGTTTTATATTATTTTTGGATCTTATCCATTATAACTTCTTTGTGGCAGGCTGCAGAGGATTTGCAGATCCTGAGTAGGAGGAGCCTGTATAGCAAATATTTCTAGAATATTTCTTGTATCTAAACTTACCTGTACTTTAGCTGTTGCTGCTGTTTGGAATATACCCCATCTTTATAATACATATATGCACAGAAGTCAATAAACAGATTCAGTAAAGCACTTTTTCTGGTGGTTGGTTGGTTCCCCCCAGTCTTCTGTTAGTCAGACTGGAGGAAAAATAACAATTAGTATTTTGTATGAGTGTTAGTTTTTGTGGGGTAGCACATTTATGGCACAACTGTTTTCTAGATCTTCCTACTTACTCTCTCTTTTTTTTGGACTTACCTTTGTCCTCCCCTCTTCAAGATAAAAATGTAGCACATAAACCCCAAAAAGCCCAAAATTAGACTCAACACACAGGCAAAATCATGAGACTGGACATTTGGTAACATTAGAATATTAGAAATACTAGGTGATCAGTGAGGTGCCAGAACCAAATAAGCCAATATTACTTTTAATAATGTTATATTTTTTAATAGTTGAATACAACTCTGTCTCAGAGGAAGGCTACATGACTGAACAGCCTCAGATTTTTACAGTGTGATGATCTGCAAAGAGAAGGAGGAAAAATCAATTGATTTTACCATAATTTCCTTGATATTGGCTTTGTAGCCTGTTCTTTTGTGAAGTATAAAGAGATAGAAAAAAATTATTGTTTCTGGCCTTTTTATCATCCTAAAAATATTAAAGGTTTCATGTCAGGCCTCCTAGTTTAGTCCAAAAAAAATTCTTGGGAGGTCTGAGAGGAGCTGATTCCCATTCCCACATTCCGTGATGTGGGATCTGGACAGGCTGGGTAAGTGGGCTGAGACCAAAGGAACGAGGCTCAACAACACCCGGGGCTCATTCTTGCCCTTGGGTCACAACAACCCCTGGCAGCTCCAGGCTGGGAAGAACCCAGCAGGACAGGGCCTGGGTCTGCTGGTCCATAGTGCCTGGCCACCATAGTGCATGTCCAGGTGGGCAAGAAGGCCAAGGGCTCCTGGCCTGGGTCACCAGGGGAGTGGCCAGCAGGACCAGGGCAGGGACTGGCCCCCTGTCGTGGGCACTGCTGAGGCCTCACCCCGAGTGCTGTGTCCAGTTCTGGGCCTGGCACTGCAGGATGGACATTGAGGGGCTGGAGCGTGTCCAGGGAAGGGAACAGAGCTGGGCAAGGCAAGCTGGGCACGAGTCTGATGAGGAGCGGCCGAGGGAGCTGTGGGGGCTCATCCTGGAGGAAAGGAGGCTCAGGGAACCTTATGGCTCTGCACAACTCCCTGAGAGGAGGGGGCAGCCGGGAGGGGTCAGGCTCGGCTCACAAGGAACAAGGGACAGGACGAGAGAACACAAGTCTTAAGCAGTGCCAGGGGAGGTTTGGTTTGGACATAAGGTGGGTTTTTTTTCATGGAAAGGCTGATTAGGTATCGGAACGGGCTGCCCGGGGAGGCGGTGAAGTCCCCATCCCTGGAGCTGTTGGAAAGATGCACGTGGCGCTCAGTGCCACGGGGCGGCTGACACGGTGGCGAGCGTTCAGAGGTTGGGCTCTCTCATCTCCGAGCTCTTGCCCAGGCCGAATGCTGCCGTGACTCCGCGCAGGGCGCAGGCGGCGGGCGCGGCTCTCCCACCGCCGCCAGCACCCCCTCGCACCGCGCCCCCCACGGCCGCCTCGCTCCGCTCCCGTCTCCGCGGCAACCGGGCGGGGCCGGGCCGCCCCTCGGCGCCGGGCGCGGGGCCGGCCGGGCGGCGGCGGGCGGAGCGTCCCGGGAGCGGCGGCGCGGGCAGCCCCGGCAGCTCCGGCCCTTCTCCCTCGCAGCTCTCCCGGCGGCCCCGCCGGCTCTCCCGGCGCCATGTGCGAGCCCGGCAAGCAGGACATCGCCGCCATCTTCAAGCGGCTCCGCTCCGTGCCCACCAACAAGGTAAGGGGCCGGGCCGGCGGGCAGCGCTCCGCCGCGGTGACACGTCGCACAGCCGGAGGGGCGGGGGAGGCGCGGGGCCCGCAGCCCGGCACGGCCCGCCCGGGACAGCAGGGAAAGGACCGGCGGGTCCCCGGGGTGACCGTCCCGGGAGTGGGGGAGCTCTTCCCTGCCTGCCCCCCGCCCCTCCGGCCGGCGTCCCGCATCCCGAAGGGATGAGCCCTTGGGGAGAGAGGTGCCTCAGGTCGGCTGCGAGGGTCAGCTCCGCTGAGCATAAAAACAAGTTCCAACCAGCTGCAGTGTTGAGTGTGTGTTTCTTTTGCCTTCCCCCCCCCCCCCCCCCTCTTGTTTTTGTTATCCCACAAAGTGCCACAGCCACTTAAGCAGTGATAAAAGCTTGTTGTTTTTTAATCTTGATGGGCTTGTGCCGTGCTCAGGTGGCTTTTCCCGTGGCGTGAAGGTGTTTCTGTGGTGTCCATGGCGTGTGGAGGTGTGGGCTGCGGAAGGTGGCTGGCCAGGTGACGCGGCACAAGTGCCTTCAGCTGCTCCGTGCTGCTTGTTTGTGTTGGCTTTGCGATGTTCGCCGAGGACATGCGTGAAATATACACCCACCAGGAAACTTCGGATTAGCGTTAGGAAGAAACACGTTGGGTTTGTTTTCTGGGAATAGGAATCCGGATGTCTGCCTCTGGTCCAAAACTGACTTCCACTCTTCGAACACAGTTCCTTAGGACTGTACAGGTCTGGTTTCTCAAAGCAGAGCTCAGAGGTGAACACTGAGTTTCTAACAAAAGTATTCTTAAAACCTGCCTTTGCAGTGGGGTAAAAAGTTTATCAAGAAAAGATCCTAGTCCCAACGACGAGGGTGAGAGAAGATCTCTTACAAGCTCCTGAAACTCACTGGCACTCTGCCTGGAAATGGAGTAGTTTAGGGCTATTGGGATGCTTTTTCTGTATTGGGATCACCGGAGAATTAGAAAGTACTGCCCCTGCCTGGCAAGCATGGAGTGCCTCGAGCAGTTCCCCTGTGCTGGACTGCTTGTTGCTGTGTAGGTTTAATCAGGTGGATGTGGTACCTGTGGTTGCTCAGGTGTATCTGTCTCCCCATGTCAGACGGCACAGGGAAATTCAGTGTTGACATAGCAATGTTAGCACAATGTGTGCTGCCGCTCACCGTGGGCCAGCGGCAACGAAGTGGCTCAGGCACAGAGAACTCGATAACAATGTGGTGGTACTCGGTCTGGTTGACCTAGGAAGGCAGAGAGGGAGAGTGGGAAATAGCAGCTTGGATCTCACAACTCTCCCATGCCCGTCTGTCTGACCGTTCTGCTGAAGGTGTTTCTTCCGTCAGTTTCTCCTCTCCTGTTTGTTTCCGTTTGTTTCCTTGCTGTTGTGTTCTTCTTAAGCAGTCTGTCTGCCCCTTTTATTTGTAAGTTTTTTTGCTGGGGGAGAAAGACATGGAAAAGTGCAAATATTGAAAAGGGCTCTGGATTAAAATCCTAGTAATTTGTTTTAACTGTGCAGTTTATGGGTAGAGTTTGGGAAGAGCTGCCTGCTCTAGGCAGGCATGTGTATTTACACTGTTCTGGATGCTCTGTAGTAGTTCTTAGTGCACATGAGCTTAGGAAAAGACTTCTCATTTAAATAAACGTGCAGTTTAATTTGTGGGTGATAATGTGTTGGAAGTGGTGTTTGAATAATTGTCTTGAAATTAACGTCTGTAATTTCATGTTAGTTCCTCTTATGATGAGACTTTGAGTTCTTGGTGTCTTTGGATGTTACATAATGTAGAGCTGACTGATGACAGACAGGTGATCAGCTGCCTGATGACTTAACAAACGTTGCTGTTATTAAATAGGATGTATTTTGTACCCATAAAAATGTTCGTAGTCATTAAGCTACTTGATATTGTTAACTTGAGTGTTTGAGCTCTACAGCTCAAGCCTTTTGAAGACTTGCAAACACAGGCTATGCTGAAAGTCTGTTTTATTCTGTCATTGACCTGTTCCTCTGACAATGTTGGTTTTTTCATTCTTTTCCACCTGGTTCTTTTCCCTGGTTGATGATGGTACTCCTGTCTCTGCTTGGACTCCCAGTGTACATGTTGTGCTGGTGGTTTATCAGTAGTTGAGTTTTGTTATTACAGTGTGTGTTCGGGTGTGGTTTGTGTTTGTGTTGGTTTTGCCCCGGCATGGACTCTACTATCTCGTGTCCCTTAAGTCATTTTGTGCTGATGACACTTCCAAAGCAGGCAGTCCTCTTGCCTTCCCGTGGCCAGCGCTGCAGCTCCTTCCCTTATGTTGGCATTCCTGTGCTGTGAGTTGGCCTTACCTTTGCTCTGAGTCCGTGTGCCTGTGCAGAGCCGCTTCCCAGCGGGATCAGCAGCTGGGATTATTGGTGCTGATGCAAGAGAAGAAGGAAAGCATATCTGGGGACAGTGGCTGGTGACTAAGAGGAGCTGCTTGGGTTTAGATCACCTTGGCTGAGTGTGGCACTGCCTCCTGAGTTCCAGCCAGGTTAGTGTTCCAGCAGCTGGATCCACAGCCTGGGAATGGCAAGGTGTGGATCTGCCCTGTGGATTCTGTTCCTGGAAAGGTTCAGAATGTAGAGGCTGAAAGTCTCTGGGTAACCCTGACCTCAGGGGTCAGTGCTCTTGCTGAACCCACTCACCTCTTCTGCTTGGGCCAAAAATAGCATTTCTGTCAGCTATTTATTACTGCATCGCCATAGCCAGTGTCAATATTTAATTTATTTATTGATTAATGTAGGTGTTTTGCGCAAGGTGGATATTTTATGATTTCTTGACTGCTTGCTGTGGATTATACCCAAATCTCTGTGTTTGCTCTTGTACAAACATCTCAGTTAGGTCTTTGATTGGTTTTTCCCAAAGTGACTCTTACTGAATGTACACTGTGAAGTGTTTCAACACAAAATAAACAAAAAGCATGCAAGTGTATTTTGAAAGCACTAGATTATTTAAGCATATCCTTCAAATTTATTTTTAATTGATATTTTAGTTGCACCTAAATCTGCACAGAAAATATAATTCGTCCGTTTTTAAAATGGAAACAGTTTCATAGGGTGGCTCTGAAATAGATTTTATTTTCTTCCCCCTGATTCTTCTTAAAATTTATGTGGTGGGAAGTACTTTAAAAATTGAGAAAACTAAGCAAAATTAGTCTAAATGTTAATGAAACATGCATCTGTTTCTGTTGCATAGTATTGATGGAAATAGCAGTTCCTTCTTTGCTTTCAGAAGAAAATTGGATGTTCCTGCTTGCATCTCAGTCCTTTTTTTCGGTACAGAAAGGTACATTTTTATGCCTGTGAATAATCTCCACAGGTGTCTGGTAGGGACTCCTGTGTGAGTGAAGATAGTGAGCTGTGGCAGCTAGCTCCAAGGTGATGCAATTGACTAAGATGTTGAAATGACAAAGTGCTCGTAATTGGAGGAAAGGAAAGGGAAAGGAGGAGAATCTTCAGGTATGTTTATGACTGAACTTTTAAAAAATGGGTGTTTTATTTTTTTTAACCACCCACTCAAGATTCTCATTTCCCATTTGTACTCCAGGGAATTTCCACAAGACTCCAGCTGTAAGTCAGCTTTGCTCTCCTGTATCAGAAGTGAGACTAGGGTTGCTCTGTTGGCTTTGGTTTCAAGCAGAATCTTCTCCTTTTTTGTTGTCCCCATCCTCCTTTGGCCTTGTAAGAAAAAGCTTGAAAACAGTCAATTTAAAATGAAGATGAATCTCATGTTTTTTAAGGAGCTGCTTCAAAGAATTTAGGGAAAAAAATAAGAAGTTCTTACTACTTAAGCTGTGTGTTTTATTAGAATATGGCATACATGAAGTCTTATTCATTCTTCTCTTTCCCTCAGCTCCTCTGGGCCATTCTTCCACCTGCGCTTGTTTCAGGGACTCCCTGTAACCCCTCCTATGTCACCCGTTCTGCGTTGCTTTCATTTCTGCTGTATGCCAGTGACTGCCCCATTTCCACATACTGGAGTGGGATATGTAAATAACATCAATAAGTATTAAGTCCCTGTTGGCAGGGAAAGGCAGGACTTGCACGCGCAGGAGCTGTGATCTCCGTGATTTCTGTGTGTGTGTTACCTGTCATTACCTAACTGAAGCTCATCCTTAACGTGTTCAGTTGTCGGAAGAGTTCATGCTGGGTCTGCTGGTGAACTGTGCTTGTGCCTGATGAATTTGGACTGCCCAAGCTAAATAGGCCCACATTAAACTGAGGAGTTTAGCCTCAAACTGCTCCTGGGCATATACTTGAAATTAATTTGGATGGATGATGGGTGGCATGACTTGAGCCCACACTCAGGGCTTGTTTGACTGTGTATGTGCAAAAAGATAGAGACAAAAATCTCTATCCATGTTTACAGAGGGAGTTTCTGGCAAGAAGTCTTCTTAATTTTATTTTTATTTTGTTGTTCAGCTTGGCAAGGAGGTGCTGGAAGCTCTGTGGCCTGTTTTTGATGTTCCATATGTCCCCACCTGGCTTGGAATAAACTTTATTTTTTATATCTGCATATAGCTAGAACTTCCAGTCCTATCTGATGCATGCATCCTCCTTAATATAGGAGGATTTTAAAGGATAAAGTTGCAAGTTGGAATGCTGTCAATTTGTGTGTAAAAGCTTCTCTCTCTGTGGAGTTATTTCTTATTAGGTGTGACTGGGTGGATGCTTTTACTGTAAAAATACTTCTCTGCAGCCTTTGGAGATACCTCTGAAAAAACATTGATCAGATAAAGTCCTGTCATACAGGAATAGATGTGTACACATGGCAGTAACTCAGAATAGCTGTTTCTGTTTAAAGTTGTTGTGTTCCTTGCATTTGATAATTGATTTGTATCAGATCATTTTCCTGGTTCTTGCTTTCCTTGGTCAAAGAAGCACAAAACTCAGGATAGCTGCAAAAGGTCTTGGGAGTCATGGTCTACCGGCCTGCAAAGTGTATCAGACACACACAGACACAGCTGTTGCTGTTTTGGCTGGATGTTAGAGGTCTAGCATGGTGGCAAAGGGTAGGAAATTCCCAGGTTTGTCCATGCAGTAATTGTGGACCTGGTTGCTTTTTAACCAGTGTGGCACAGACAGTGGAAAGGCTGATGTGGCAACTGGTGTGTGATGAATCATGCAAATATCTGCAGAGGCTGCCTGGATAAGCAGTGCTCAGAGGCCTTCTTCACACAGCTGGACTGCCATGGCTTGCCCTGAAGGTCAAGGTTTCAATATAGGAAAGTAGATAATGATGTCATTAGTCCTGCTGATAACTTTCTGGGGACTCACAGGTGCAACATGAGGAGAGTCTGCCCTTGGGGAAGTATTTCTTAACCACTTTCCTGTTCCAGCAGTTCTAGAAGCACTGTATTAAACATGTGTTTGAACTAGGCTGATGTGGGTTCTCTGACCTGGTTTCCCAACCTGTGTAGGGTGGTTATTTTTGGAAATGGGGAGGCTGTAGTTGTGTGGGCAAATTGTGTAACTCCTCTTTAGATGTCTAAAATTAGGATACACGGAGTAGTCGTGTCCACAAACACCATGAGTTAACAAAGTTGGATCAGTGCAGGGGTATTACATTGACCTGTAATACCACTCCAAGGCCTGGTTATGCTCAAGTCCTGTTACTGATGTGTTTTTGCTTTAAGGTGTGTTTTGACTGTGGAGCCAAGAACCCCAGCTGGGCAAGCATCACCTATGGAGTGTTTCTCTGTATCGATTGCTCAGGGTCCCATCGGTCCCTTGGCGTTCACTTGAGTTTCATTCGGTAAGTATTGGTGTGCTTTGACAGTAAAATTCATCTTTCAATAGTTTCGTTTGTTCACAGCCCTGCTCAGAGAGGAAAACCCATTCTTTCTTCAAGCTTCTGATTCAGACCTTCTTAGTGTTTCTGTTGGCTTTGCTGTATCTGATAGCTTCTTGGGAGTTGTGTTCAATTTGTCAACTTTGCTTTCTGAAGCAGCTCATTGTGGTGGCACCTGAGTTCTGCCCTTCCAAGCCAAACTATTCTGTGGTTCTGGTACCTGGGTAGTGCTCAGGCAGTCAGCTGGTGCAATAAATCTGCATCCTGAGCTTGTCCTATTCCAAGTGAGTGTACCAGCTGCTGCCTCAGGGCCTTTCGGGGTCTGATAAATAACTACAGATTACAAAAAAAAGAAAATGGGGGAGAGAGAAACACTTGAAAAAAACCCAGAAACAGTGATTTTAAATGGCTTTAAATGGTGGTAACACTAAAAACATTCCTTTTTGTTTAGGTCTACAGAACTGGATTCCAATTGGTCCTGGTTCCAGCTGAGATGCATGCAGGTTGGAGGAAATGCAAATGCTGTACGTACTCCTGACTTGGAAAATGTCTGTACTTACTGCCTCTCTTCCTGGGATTTTTTTTTATTTTTTCAATCCTTTTTCTTTGTCACAGCCCTCCCCCATCCCCATTTTTTAAGAATTCCTCTGGATGCTGATTTCATCCTCCATTCTTGCAGCTTCTCCATTTTGGTATAGTCTGAAAAGTTTTTTCCTTAGAAGTCAGTGATGAAAATCACTGAAAAGGCCAAATCAGATTCCTTGTCAGTATGTGTCTAATTTGGTCAGCTGCTCAAAGATGCCTTGTAAAGCAAGCTTATGGCCCCTTCCTGTGACCATCATTCCTTCCATGGCTCATGAAAAAAACCATGCCAAAACCCATGGAACTGCCAAAAGTCACCCTGCAGTCAAGATCTGACTTCACCTGAGTTAGCACTGAAGATAAGATACGCTGCATTGTTGGAGGGGGACTAGCAGTGTCATGGACTGTCCTGTGGAGCGCAGCTACTGGCAGTTAATTTTACCTCTTCCTTCCACTTAAGCACTTAATTTCAGAACAAGGATTTCTTTGTATATAATGGAAGCTTGCATTTGTATATGCTCTTTAGGCATCACACTGACATTTTGGGGCTTTTTCTGTTTATTTATATATAAAGAAGTCACCAGAGTGGAGTTTCCTTTGTACTTTGCAGATTACTTGAACTCCATAATTTGAAATATTAGATTTAGGCAGAGGAACATAGCAGTTTGCTGCATTGAAATATATTTTTGTGTCAAATGTCGTTAGCTTTTAAGCCTGTTCCTTACAGCATTTTCTGTGTTCTGCTTCCCAGTCTGCTTTTTTCCACCAACATGGGTGCACAACCAATGACACCAATGCCAAGTACAACAGTCGTGCTGCTCAGCTCTACAAGGAGAAGATCAAATCTCTTGCAACACAGGCCACAAGAAAGCATGGGACTGATGTGAGTAGTGTGTGCCCTGAGGCCTGGAGATTCCTGAAAAACTTCACCTTCTTTCTCACTAAAGACTCGTTAAATTTCTAATCAGTAATACAAAAGATTGTCAGTCTTCAGTTAATATGACCATTTCTCCATGAACCATGCTTATTTGAAATTGACTATTTAGAGGAGGAGAGCATGAAAAATTGTAATGGAATTAACTACAGACTATGTGTGATTTAAGTGGGGTTTGTTTTGAACAGGTAAATAATGGTATTTTTTGGGTTTTTTCTCTACAAAGATAATATTTTGGAAATTAGCAAGCTGTGTAGAACCTGCTGTTCAGAAATGCTGAGGCAGTTCGCACAAGCTGTCAAAACATTGTTAGGTTACTGACAGGAATTAAACAAAGTATCCAGGATTCATTTCTAAAGTGTTAAGTTGGACAACAGTTGTCTTCTTCATACATAGAAAACATATTTTGATTGTTTAATTCAGGTTGTTGAAGTTTGGGACTGGTTCATTCAAAGTTGATCAGATGAGTGGAAATTAAAAGCAAGAAGGCTTGATTTTTTTCTCTTATCTGTGCATCAAACAGCGTGAAATTTAATGGATCATTCTTAATTATTCACGCTATGGACAATATAATTCACATCACTAAGTTCAGAGAATAGTTCTTTTGACTTAGTAAACAGCTTAAGATGTAAAATGTGTTCAGGTAAGTACAATATACTGTGTGTGTCTAAGTTCATGGCAAGTTCCTCAAATGACTCTTTGAGGTGATTCTCTTGCTTCCATTACATATTCCATCCAATTTGATATTAAATATTTTAAAAATTCACTACATATTTAGTAAATATTTTTAGCTGTGCACTGCAAACTTAAGTGATTATGTGCTACTTAAATTACTGAAGTAAATTATTCAGGTAATTGCATTTAGTACCAACCATCCCCTCCCCTGTCACATGTTAAAAAAATTCCTTTTCTGACTTACTGATAGAGCTGATTGTTGAATGGTGAGGTGAACTTGTTGTACCTTCACTATCCTTTCTGAGAGAGGTCATTATTCCTGCATGGAATAGGAGGAGCTGTGAGAAAAGATTTGCCTGTGGGTAACCTTGGAGTGCAGGTCACAGGTTGGAGTCCTGTCCTGCAGTCCTGTGGCACTCTGGGGACCCAGCCCTGAGATCTGGCTTTGCACAAAGCTCTTGGCTGGTCCACCAGGAGCACAAGAAATACATATGAATTTAATAAAAAAAAGGGATGTCATCTATTGAATATTGGATAAATTTGTAAGGAAAAAATAAGGACAAGATAAAGAATCAATACATTTTTAACCTGAAAACAGAGTTGTTTTAAGATTAATGCATTGGAAAAAAAATACATTCACGCAATTAATCTGGAAAATTCTGTCCCTTAATTTCAGCTGTGGACAGATGGGTGTGGAATGCCACCAGCATCAACTCAAAACAAAGAGGAGGAAGATTTTTTTGCATCCCATGTTTCTACCAAGGTACAAATTACCTGTCTAATTCTTGTTTCCTTTCTAAATACTTTGGTTGACTGTGAAATCTATGGTGAAGATTAAACCCTGAAAGAAAACTTTATAGAGAAAAGGTGGGTCAGGGAGATAATATTTATCTGCTTTTCCTTCGCTGAGTCTCAGAATTCTTCCTGGATGTGAACCACTTGCTAAGATCACAATTTTAAATGACCCAAATAGCTGCTAAATGTGGAATTAAAATCTTTTTTTTTTTTTTTTGTAGACATAACAATTCCACTTGGAGCCAGAATTTCTTGCTTGGAAGTGCTCTGATATAAATGCACTGTGTTGTACCTTGGGTTTTCTATCAGCAAAGTTTAACAGTTCTTACAACTTTTGTTGTCACCTGGTCACAAACCTGCCTGTGTAGGGGGATGTGTTTGAAGGGAGTGGGAGGACACACCAGGAATGTTGGGGGGACTGCTCACAATCAAAAATGAAATGTGTAGAAAATGGGAAGTGCAAGAGCTTGTGGTGATTGTATGTAAGTAAATCATCCAGCATAGAATAAATAAATCTAAAGCCCGGTTAAAGTGCTTATTATTGCTTTTGATGGTAAACATATGGTAAACAAAATTCCTGGAAGGGTAAATAGAAGTGTTCAGGAGTGGATTGAAACCATCTTGTTTTTAGTAAAGGTAGGTGTTTCTTGTAATTTTAATAGCTGCCCTTCTGAGTACAGGTTTTAATCCTAAAAGCTGTAATCATAAGAATTCAATAATAATAAACCAGTGATGCTTAGGCAGTCTTTAGCTAAGTGCTCATATTTATTTGTTATATTTTATTTTCTGTGCACTTTTGATTTTGTGGGGTTTTTTTTCAAGGCAAAGGATACAGACTGGATGTTACCAGAACCAGTTTCTCTCCAGCAGAAAACTTCAGAAAACATTCCAGAATCCTGTGAAGGTATGACTGATTCTTTGTTAACAGTAAGTTGCATTTTTCTGATACTGTCTTAGTTTAGTCACTTTTTACCCTGTTTTAATAGTTAAATAACTTAACCATGCTTAATAACACAGGAAGTTGGGGTGCCTGCTGCTCTTTTAGTGACTGGAAAAGCTGTGATGGAAATAGCACATTATGGTGTCTCTGCCAGGCACTACCCTGAGCACAGTGAGATGTGATTTTTGGTACTTCATGCATCCTGAAGAGCCTTCTGATATTCTTACCCTTGTTATTCCTTATCTTTTAGGAGCAGAACATGGACCAAGTGTTGATGGCCTTAGCACATCCCCACAGCCTGCATTAGGTAATGAGTGCAAGCAGCAGAAGAGAGCAGCAAGTGTAGGGAACCCAAATATCCCTTTGGACAGAGAATGTCTGCCTGGGAAGAGCTGTGGAAATAGATTTTGCTCCCTCTTCAGAAATCTGAACATAAAAACTTGGACTGGAAAAATCCTGTGTTGATAATGCAATTACCTTCAAAGACCAGGCTCTTGCACTTAACACTGAGCAGTTTATCATACTGTGAGTAAGGAAAAATAGTTGATGGAAATAGAGTAAAATACCTCAGTGATTTGTCACTTTGAGGCTTGTCCTGCAGGACCAGGATTCTGAGAACAAAGTGTTCATTCTCAGCAGCACAGAGGTAGTGAAGAAGTGCTCTCTGGGCCTGTTTCAATACTTTAGGCAGGTATGGTCTTCATCGCTTTTTTTTATTTTGGTTTGGTTATTTTAGAGCTAGGGACTACAAAAAAGTCCACTGGATGCACTTCCTGTTTTTCTCACTTGTATCTTTAACATGCACTCCTAAAACAAGCACTTTACTTGGTTGGTTTGGATGTCACAAGTTCTGTCTTAAGGGAGAAATCTCTGTTCTGTGTATGCCCCTTTTTTGGAAATTTCAGCTCAGAGTAGTTTTGCTGTGTGCACAGGAATCCAGTAGGAGCTGTTTATAATGCTTGTGATGTTTTAGTGATGCAGGTATGTTTTGTGTGTGTCACTGCTGGGTTTGACCGCAGCCAATGCCTTTCTAGACAGGAAGAAACTTATCTTGGAAGTGATATGAGGTCAGGTGGACCTCAAGTCTGGTTCAGAAGTGCAAGTCCTGCTTTCCTGTTCTGTTGACTAGCAGGAATCTGCAGCAGACAACTGAGCTGTAATTTTATTCTACTGTGTATTTTCAAGACGTCCCAATCAAAGGTAGCTCCTCACATTTTCTTGGAGACATGCACAGTTCTGTTCTGTAGCTCAGATTAGTATCTCAGCCCCTCAGTGTAGAAAGACGTGAAAATAAATGGCAAAAACTATTTTGAGGTTGATGTTACAATTTTCTTCTACAGTTCTGGAATTAATAAAAATTGTATGTTAACTGATGTACATTTAATTCTTGCAGAGAACACCACCTTCATAAAAAAGAAGCCAAATCAAGCTAAGAAGGGGGTAAGTGTATCTAAACAAGGAGTATTTTAAACTGTATTACAGGTCATTTATTTCAAGATAGTTTAAAGGTAGTTTACAGACCTGCTTCTACATGAGGTCTGAGCACTTTCTTAACATTTGATTTCTGTAAAAGGGCAGGAAGAGAGTTTAGCGTCTCCAAATTATGATTCAAGGCACAGGAAGACTGAGGAAAGCAGCTCACGTTTTGAATGTGTGGCTGTTGCAACTCAAGAAACAGCCCTAATAGTCACCCTGATGCCACCCTAATTGTGGGCTATTAGAGTGACTGCTTGTTACAGGGAGTCACTCTTTTTAAGTCTGGGCCACTGTAGGACAGAAGATTTTATTGGAGCAGATAATTCAGATTAAATCCTATCATTTTGTGCTCCCACTAGAAGACCCTAATATCCAAGAGGAATTTTTTATTGTAAGTGGTTTGTGCAGATCTGTTGCCTTCTAGTGAGAGCAACAGAACTGGGTTGACAGGTGCAGGTACAGTTTGTGGTCTGTGTGTGCATGGCCTGGAGCTTTTACATGAAGGCTTTAAAGCAGTAAGAGGTGGAGATAAATGCATTGTCAGTTTTATTGTTGCTGCAGTGTTGCAGGTGAGGAATTAAACACAGAGGAGACTTGAGAGCAGCGGTTTGAGGGCTGTGCCACCATCTGAGTCAGCACCATTGTATCCATATTTGCAGTATTAAGTGTTTTATAAGTCTGATAATAGTTCCATTGCGACAAAATTTATTATATTATTCCTATACAACAAAAGAAACCAAAGTTGTTCTGTGTGTTATATTTATCTGAGCCTCCCAGTCTCTGAACAATTAGAACCTGAATATTTCCAGTTTTCTATAGGACTTTACTGCAAGGCTAACTAAATTTGTACAATTTTGAACAATTAGCAGAAGCAGAATTTTGAAGTCCAGAATATGGAAAGAAGTATTTTCTCTGCTCCAAATTGTCCTTGCTGTCTGCAAGGACTGCTCCTGGACAGGGTGTAGTGTTTGCTGTGCTTTCACATCTGGCTGTTGAGTCAGCTGAGGTGGTTGTCTCAGTTATAATATTGGGGCTTTTGGTTTTTTGTTTTTCAATAATTCCAGCTTGGTGCCAAAAAAGGTGGTTTGGGAGCCCAAAAAGTGAGCTGCCAAAGCTTTAGTGAGATTGAAAAACAAGCACAAGCTGTAGATAAAATGAAGGAACAAGAGGATCTTCACAGTAGTAAGAAAACTGAGAAGGAAGAGCCACTGTAAGTATGAATTAATTATACAATGGTAAACCATGAAGACTAATTTAATGAGCTCACTGACAGCATTTTGAATACTACCATAGATTAGCATATGCCAATAAAACTTCAGTTCTTCAAGAAAATGCCCAAACAGACATGGTTAAGATGAGCCAAGCAGTAGTTCCCCCAGTCCCTTTTTTTGGCTGTTAAATATATGTTTATACAATTGATGAGTTACTGTAGGAAATTAAGTATTAAGAAAACTCTTGGCTCTTGAATTTTTTTAATCTCATGCTAGTTACCTAGTTTATTTTGATTTGGTGTAGTCAACTCAATACTATTGAAAACAGTCTTTCTAAGAGATTCAGCTTAATTTGTACTTACTGGGTAAGAGCAGAGGAAGTTTAAGTATGTCTCAAATTGCCTGATGAAGTTTTCAGCTGATTTATACTGGAACTGCCTCTATTTTCACCAAAACCCTTTGAATAATTCTGTCTGAGACCTTGAGTCTGCGGGTTGTCCTTAATTAATAAATACTCAGCCCTAAAGCTCAGAGGGTGCTGTTCTTGATTCCTTCCACATTCCTCTGCTATGGGCTTTTGGTTTTTAATATTTCATTAGTTCTCATCAAAATCAGACTACTAAATAGTTGGTTAGTGCACACTTCTACTGTTAAAGAGCTGAACATCCTGTCAGGTGCTAGAGAATTTTTCCTATAACCTTTTAAGAAGTTTTCTGAATTATTGCATAATTACAGTCTCACTTTTTGCTCATGATACCAAGGTCTTTGGTCTATAATTTCCTCCTCGTTCCTTTTGCTCACTTTGATGTTGTCCTTGCAGAAATGAATGTTTTGGTTGCATTAAAAATGTCAGTCATAAGGGAATCATTTGAAGTGTTAACCACAGCCTTATGGTTCTTGGTGATTGCCAAAAACTACCACTGGAGAGACTCTGAAGTAACAGCTAAATAATCAAAAAAGGACTGTTCATGTATTATTACTCTTTATCAATATTGTGTCAGAAATGTATAAATCTAAAGATCCAAGCCAGCTTTCATTAAAAGTTCTGCAACCTTTCTGCAGTAGCCAAAACCCTCTAAAAATGCTTGTAAACACAAGGGATGCACATACACTGAGTGTATGGATCCAGTCCCAGTGGAGGCAAGAGAACTTTATTTCCCTGAAATAATCATTTGGGAATTTTAACTGTAGGTGGCAGCAGTTACCAAAATGAAAGGAAGGGTGAACTCTGCTAAAACTGCATTTGCTTCCAACTAATTTGTGTGGTGGCTTTAATTTTAAAAGCTTGAGTAATAAGCTTTACTAAATTAATTCAATATGACTTTGTTATGTGGCAGGAGTGGAAGTGATTCTTTTGTAGTTTAGAGGGAGGAAGAGTTCTGAGACTTGAAACTTTAAATGTGATTTTAAATTCGTACACAATTTCCTTCTGCTGTGCACTGACAAGAATAGATAGCTGAAATTACTTCTAAAAACTTGATCAGTATTCCCATTTGTTTTAATCAACAGCAAATAAGATTTTAATGTTAATAAAATAGATTTCCTGAGATGGGCTGCTATTCTTACTGCTTAAAGTGCTGGGTAGATGTTATCAGTTACTTCTTTCTGCTTTGCAGCACATCTACCAGCAGCATCCTAAATCTCACTTGCCTTTCTTCTGTAGTGCGTTTGGACTTCATGCCGGTTGAGACTTATAAATTAAAATATTGCTGAGTTGCTCATTAAAATCAATAAAAGATGTATGCCTTTTGACCTGAGAGATTAAATTTAAGCAGTATTTGTGCAGTTCTGTAATCAAGATGAAAAACCTCAGTGTCTGGTGCACTGTGCACTGGTGTGACTGGGAAATATTAAGATGGTTTAGAGGTAGGGGATGGAGACTTAGCTGGGCCCAGATGCTTCCCTTAAGGGAAGACATTAGAAAATACAGTGCTACAATAAATATTGTTAATGTTTTACTGATACTCCTGGGCTGATCACTCAGTGTAGCATTGGACATTTCTCTGGTAACTTGTGTTTTTTTCCAGTGTATCATCTTTAAGGTTGGCCTACAGAGATCTTGATATTAAAGCAAAAGAAGAAACCTTAAACCTCTCTGGTAAGAAGAAAACAGAACTGGAGAGGCTTGGCATGGGATTGGGCAGCAGCAGGAGGTATGTGAAGTTCTGGAAACTGTGTTTGAAATACTCTGTGGTTTTATGCACTTATCCCTCATTCTACTCAGGAAATTAAGAAATTGACTAGAGCATGTTATGGAAACTTGAGCAGTAGCAGCAAAAAGTCTTCTTGTCAAGGGGAAGCTTCTGATAGATTTAAGTTCTAACCTGCCAGACAGAGGTCAACCTAGATTGTTTTCCAGCTGTCACAACAGGCTTTGTGTTCAGAAGTCTTGTCCCTACCTTGAGAGAACAACAGTTTTTCAAGGTTTTCCTTTATTTTAATTCCTCTTTCCTTAGATGTTTGTATAGCTTGGGCTTTCTCAGCAAGCTTCAGAAACTAGATTCGGGCTTTGATTTTTGTCATCTCTTTACATGCTTGTTTTCTTCCTGTCCCCAGTGGCATTTCTCACTCAGTCAGCTCAGATATGCAGACAATAGAGCAGGAAACACCTACAATTGCAAAGCCGAAGAAGAAGTACATGGATGATGTGGAAGACTCTTTCTTCTCTTCTAGCTCAAGGTATTCTGTAAGCTTTTGATTTTAGATGGGCCCAGAAGTATATGCAAGCTCCATAATAATATGCACAGTATTTTTGAAAGCTGAGATGAAGGCAGTTTGAACCTGTGTACACACCCAGCATGTTTTCAGGGGACATCTGAATCCAAAGAGTTGTGGAAAAGTTGACTTTCCCTCAGTGACAGATGGATTTGTGAAGGAGGGGAGGTAGCTTTGTTGGGAAAGTGGTCTGAACTATGTGTTTGTAGATTTTATCTTGTCCAGAGTCTAGTCTCTGCTTGCACAGACAGTTGCCATATAAACTTTTATTTGCTGTATTCCATATCAAGTGAATTTTTTGTCAGAATGACTTGTGTTCATTCTTTTTTTTTTTCTTTCTTTCTTGTGTTACTGTCTTCAAATTAAACAAACATTGAAGTCTGATATTAGATGTACTACAGTTGAATCATTCTCTGCATGCCAGATGCAAAAACTTCAATCTTTTGAGGTATTTGTGCTGGGTGTGTTGTGTCTGCAGTCCAATTTCAAGAGACTTGTATGTAAAATGTGAAACATAAAATGTAAGTGAAAAATAATTGAAACATTTGTTGTCAGAGGATGACTGCAATGCACACTACAAAATATTGCTCTTGGGAGAAGAAAAATAGTTGAATCTTACAGACACTAATTGCAGTGAACCAGCTGTTTCTGGACTGAGAGACACAAACAGGTGTTGCTTTCATAAATGCCTTTATTGGATCCATGCCACAGCAACATGAGAAATTGTACCTAATTGTTTGTAGACAGGCAAATAAAAGCACAAAGGCTTTTGTGTCACTATTCTGTAGTGCAATCACTGCAGCAGAAATACAAAACGTGGGTCCAAGGAAAGTGGCAGCAGTCTTGTAAAATAAAACGTAGCATTTCAGTGCTTGCCTTTTTTGTTCCCTGAAAAGAACTGTTACTGCTCTCAAATTATTCACCAGCTACCAGCAGGCAAAGGATAAATTATGGAGGAGGCTTTTTAATGTGTTGTGGTTCAATGGTTAGAGGATAAATTGTAACCCGGCTGTTCCCTGCTCTTGTTGTTCTGGTTCGAGCTGGGAGGATCTAATTGGAGTTGGTACACAACTTCGTTCTCTTTAAAGAAAGAGCAGTCTGATTTGGACTTGTCAAGGGTATTATTATTCTTTATTTCAAGCTGTGTTTTGAAATAGAGGCAAAGTAGCTTTAGCTTCATCTTAGTATATGCCCAAAAGCAAAATAATCATCCTGGATATTAGAGTGCTGGTAAGTGAATTAAGCAAGGTAAAGGTCTCAAGGTTTAGGCATAAAATTGAAGCCTCTGAAAATCCTGTGTTTTGATGTTTTGCTTTTGCTACAATTAATAAAATCTTTATTAACATCACAATGTAAAATTTTGGTTTTTGTTAAATGCAGTCTTTCTTTCTCTTCCCCACCCCAAATACTGAGGAAGTATTTTGCAAAGCTACAAAAATCTGAGAGGGAAGCTTAGAGAAAATAAACACTTTACTCAAATCAGCTCATGTAGCCTCTACCCAGTGCTATGGTTTTGGTGGCCATTGTGAGACTGGAAATCTTCAAATCCATAAAAACACCTTGATTGTTTGTTATTATGGAATTTAGAAGATTGCTGTGGTTTCTTTTTGTCTGTCAGGAGAAAGGCTCCTGCTTTTTGTAGAAGTTCATTCCAGATTGGTGCTGAGACTTTGCTGCTGCAGGTGTCACATTTCTCATAAACTGTAGAAATGAGTGGCCTGACCTGACCATTCATAGTGCAAACATGGAGAACTTTCTTTTTTAAGAGTATTTTTCACAAAATGCAGGTGCAGACCTTAATATCCTACCTTCTTCTACTGAATGGTTTCATTCTCCTGTCCCCCTGTGGTTTTGATCATCTTTCTCCCCATCCTGGTCACTTCTTCAAGCACAAAATCTTAATCTTTGGCATTTAATAGGTTTTGGTGGTGTATTTTTTTTTTTCAAATACTTTCCACATATGCTGAGATGTGTGTAGGTAATCAAAGGGGGAAAAGATCAAATCATGTACCAGAATTGACAAACATGCTTCATTTTTTTTTCCTTTATTTTGTGTTTCCCCTGTGGTTTTGATGTGCAAGAGAAGATTGCCTTATTAAACTCAGACTTGCTTTCAAGAAATACATTTTTAGGATTTAATTTTAATAAAATGTGCTGCAGAACTCAGAAGTTCTTAATATTTGGATAAAAAAAAACCCCACAGAACCAGAAATAAAGGCTTTTCTGCCTGTTCTGAGCCATTGGTTCGACTGTACAAAGCTTCTAAAGCAGTATTGTGAAATCCAAATTACTCACCGAGAACTGTAATTTGAAAACATACTTGTTAATGAATACTTACAGCAGTCATTATCTAACAACAAATAAATGTGTTCCCACTTTTCAATAAATAACAAAGTTCTGACTTTTCAATAAGTTTCTCTTTCTTTTGTTCTAGGTACTATGACTCTTCAGATTTGAGGAGCAGCACTTTTTCTAAATGGGATGACAATTCAGATGCTTTTTGGAAGAAAGAAAATAATAGTAAAGACATTGATATATTGTTAACTTCAAAAAGCACAGGATTTTCAGACAGGTATGCTGATTTTTGTCCAGAAAGCCCAAGTTTTAATTTGATTTGAGTCCTGGTCATAGTAGTGGGATTTTCTTCAGTCTGTAGGAGAATTTGGCCAGAACTTCCATCAGCAGTCAAGGGATCTCCTGACTAATTTTTTTTTTGTAAGCTGAATATCTTCCTTACATTTTAAGCTCTCTCTGTTGTGCTCAGAGCTGTTCAGTGCATGTACTGGAAGTGATTCCCTAACACTTTCGGCAAAAGAGGAAGTAGACAAAAGATGTGGGGAGAAACTCAAATATTTGCCCTGTTCTGAGCGCATATCTGCTTTGTTTATTGTGTGATGAATCAAAGGAAGCCTTGTTAACAAATGAATGAAATTTTGGGATGCTCAGTTCAGAGGATGAAGGTAGTGGAGACACAAACAACAGGTCTGATTGTGATGATAAAAAATACTTTTTCTCTATGAAAACTGTATTTTTATCTTTGTAACCAACTAGAAAATGTGAGAGGGGGGGGGCCTTATGTGCTTGGTTGGTGTTTTCTGCCTCTCTTCTTTCTACTTCAAATCATATTTTTCATTTATCTGTACAATACAGTTGGAGCACTTCAGTGCTTCTTGTTTTTGGTTTTTTTTTTCCTTTCATTCTGCCACGATGTGAGTGAGGTTTCTCTCCCTGATGCAGTTTATTTTCCTTCCAGACCTGCGTCTCGGCGTAAGCCTGAGTATGAACCTTCTGCAAACACAGACGAGGCACAGAAAAAATTTGGCAATGTCAAAGCCATTTCATCAGACATGTACTTTGGAAGGCAAGATCAGGCTGATGTAAGTAGGAAACAGTGATAAGTCTTTTTAAATGTTAAAATTATTCTTTGACTATAAAAATGGTGTTCTTGTGAGTAAGAGAAAAGGCAATAAATAGTTAAGATTGGTAGAATTAGCACGTTTATAGAATTATGTCCCCTTGATTATTTGTTTGATAGAAATATACAAGTTTCTGATCATTTAGAATTTAGCTTTAAGGAATTGCAGTTGCACATAGGACTGTACCTCCATCATTCTTCTTTCCTGATACAAGTGGTAAACTATGATTCAGCACTCCTGATTTTTGATAGAATCAGGCTTCATTTGTTCTAAATACCCAAACTGATGCCAACAAACGGCTGCTGAAACGTCTTCCTGCTCTCTATTTGTTACATGAGAGCATCATTAATGCTGTAAAGCTAACCAAGTAAATAGATTTTTTGGTGAATTGCGTGGAGTTGAATCGGCCTAGAAAGAGATCCGTATTGTGCTGCATTTTTGAGGTGG
This sequence comes from Chamaea fasciata, assembly GCF_029207755.1. Lineage (NCBI taxonomy): Eukaryota > Metazoa > Chordata > Aves > Passeriformes > Sylviidae > Chamaea > Chamaea fasciata. The sequence goes on along the minus strand of NW_027094090.1, from coordinate 55,290,728 downwards.
GATACAGATTTTTAATGAACAACTAACAGTGTAAATACTAATTAAAAATATAATTACTGTTTGCAGGGAACTTGGAAAAAGTTGACTTAAAAGTGTCATGTGATTGGAAAGGTCAGCAGGATATTAACTGCAGTGCTTTCCCCTCCATTTCACTCTTTTAGTTGTTGCTTTTAATGGTTGCATAGTTTTTCAGCAATTTTAGGGTAACTAACAGTGGGTGAGGCCCTTGGGGTTGCAGTGATAAATGTCACTTTTGAGTAATGCAGAAATGAGATGGTGGCAAACTCAGTGTAAGTGATGTGAGAACTGAAATGGGCACAACTTTCAGTATGGCCCACTTCAGTTCTAAATGTCTGTAGTCTCTCAGATTATCTGACCTCAAAAGGTGGCAGCAAGCTGATAAATCCTTTTTGTTCTCAATGCTTTTCCAGTATGAAGCAAGGGCTCGGCTAGAAAGGCTTTCTGGAAGCACATCCATAAGTTCAGCTGACCTGTTTGAAGACGAGAGAAAACAACCAACAGGTACACTCCAAACAGAGTGAGAACCTGGAGCATGTGGGGAATGCAGGCCCTGATTCTGCTTCTAATCACGATCATCACTGTGTTCTGCAAGCCAAATGCTAGGAGCTCAAACAAGCATGGGAGGTGTAGTCATGGTTTAAAAATTAACCCCTTAAATTTTCAAGTTCTGTATTTTTGATTCTGTAAGTTCAGTATTTTATACTGGCGGGCTGTGTTGCAAATAACAGACTGTTTAGTAAATAACATTTATCAAAGGAAAACTAATGTTTTCCAATGAGGTAACACCTAAATGGACTCCAAGGTAGTTTTTCGATCAGTTACCATAAGTAAGTAGCTCATTAGCTGTCATAATAATACTGCATCTAGGAAAAATCATTAATAAAATCTTAGTGGACTTGAAGTTCCCATGTAATCTATTGCATGGCATATCCATTCAGTGGGATATTTGCTTCTACCTCTGGCCTTGCAAAATTATTAAGGAAGGTCTTCACTTGGATTGTCTGAAAGATTTGTTGGAACACCTCACACTGGAGAGTGTAGTTCATCAAATCAGAAAGGGAGAAAGATGAGATTGAGTGAAAAGAAACCCCTTAGGGTATTGAAAATGTCTTATGTTTTCTTTCCAACACTTCTTGGATTGTACAATAATGTGCAATGGAAAAGGTGGCAAATACTGGAACCTTCTATAGGCTTAATCAGTTGAGCTTCATTCCTTAACTTTGAAGAAATTGAAAAAAACGTTACTGAAGAACTTGAAATCTCTGAAATTATTCAGATAGGCTGGAAAAACAAAGAGTGTGCAGTATCTGATTTTATTTTGGAAAAGTAGGAGGGGAAAACTTGAAAACACTTGACTGTTTAGTTTTGTTCCCCTGAAAGCAAGTTTGAATACACTGACTAGCAGAGAAATAACTCCTGTTACTGGTTGCTTGAGTACAACTGGGATTTAGGAATTTGAAATGTGAAGAAAAAAAAAAATTAAGGAGGGAAAAGGATATCAAGCAGAAATCACAGTAAGTTGCTTTAGCCACTTGAGGGAGCATTTGCAACATGGTGTCGTAAATTCACACTATATCAAATGTACAGAAACTTCCTTTCCTGCATGTCTCTGCTACACCACTCACCCCAAAAACTGAGGGGTGGTCCTTCCTGGAGAAGTGCTGCTCACTGACAATTTGTCTGGTGTGGAATTAATGTCCAGACTATCATTAGTTCCATAAAATAAATGCAATCAGCGTATTGTCAACAAAAACACCGCTGTAGTTCTGGACTCCTTGCCAGGATAAAACATCCTTTGCATCTAAGGTTGTTTTTGTGAGCACTGATGAGATGTCCAGGTAGGACAGTGTGGGGCTCCTTGCTTTTGTACAGAATGCTGTAGGGAGGATTTTAACCAAAGAGGGAGCTGCAAGAAAAAGCCTTTTTGCATTATTTCAAAGCCGATGCTTATGAAAGTCAAGTGGCTTACTTGGAGGTGCTGATTTGGAAGTAAACCACAAGAAAAGGAGTTGCTTTCCTGCCTTGTTTGCAAGAGCTGCCTTAGACCAACCAAACTTAACCAGCAAATGATGAGGGAATTCTTGTGGCTGAGAAGTGGTTAGAGCTTCTCAGATTATTTATATCTGCAGATTTTATTTCTATGACTGATTTTAGTAACAGAAATGCCTGAAGCATTTGATGAGTGGAACAGATTGTAAGGAAGTCCAAATTGCAGCTTAGAAATGGGGCTGTCTGAGGTATATATAATATTTTTTATTTTTATTTATATATATATATATATATATATATATATATATATACACTACAGATATTATATATAATATTGTATATTGTATATAATATCTGTATAGATAGGATAACAGCTGTTGAGGATACAAACCAACATTGTCACAGACTGGAAGTATAGAATAAGTCATCTACTATCCAAACCTGAATTGCTTAGCTGAGAATACAGAGTGTAGAGGATGACACTCCTGAGTGGAATTATGAAAACTTGAAAACAATCCAGAGATGCATTTGAGACATTGTGATCTCTGTATAGTGCTCCTCGTCATACATTCTACTTCAGTGAGAGAGGGAAAAAAAAAAAAAAAAAAAAAAAGGTTGATTTTAATACAAAACTCTGCTTCCTCCATGTGTGTGTTCTCCTTTTAGGAAGCTACAATATTACCAATGTCTTGCCTTCAGCTCCTGATATAGCTCAGTTTAAACAAGGAGTGAAATCCGTGGCTGGAAAACTTTCTGTCCTTGCTAATGGAGTCATGACATCTATACAGGTGAATAAAAATGTCACAATCTATTAACCATCAGTTGAAGTCTTCCTGTAGGGATTTAGTACCATGGATCCTGCCAATGAATTATCTTTAGGGAGAAAAGAATGAATTTGGTTTTGAGCCCTGTAGATGTCTCCAAGTAGATGGTAAATCCCTGTAATTTAAAAAATGAATCCGTATCTGCTAGCTCACCTTCATTAGGATATCTTTTTTCTTACAATTACAGTAAAAAATGCCATCATGAAAGTTAATTGTTGTCACTCTGTTTTTAAACTCATCACAGTTCCTAACTCAGGATGGAATAGTTTGGTTTGAAGGGATTTGCTGTGATCATCCAGATCAACTCTTGTGTTGGCTCTTTAATTGACCTTTCATCCATGTTTTTGCATGAAATAAAGCCATCCTGGCCTCAGTGTCCAGCATGTTTTGTGCTCCAGTCACTTGGCAATTCCTGTTTGAAGTCATGGGGAGCTCTCAGGTGTTTGAAAATCGGGCTGATTGTCCTGGAATTCAACCTTAAACGCCAATTCTAGGAAGCACTAGTCAATTTTCTGAAAGCCTTGAAGAATTCAGCTGCTGTTTATTGCACAAATGGAAGTAAAACTGATTTATTTCCCTGGAAAATCCACTAATATCTGGCTTGTTACTTGTTTTTACTTTCCTAGGATCGATATGGTTCCTAAGTGAAGCTAAAGGAGGATTCCTCTTCAGGCACACAAGTAATCACTGCTGATTCAAATGAAGGTTGCCTTAAGACTGATGATGTTTTTATCTGTTTCTTAGTGCAGATTTCTGACTCAGCCTTTTCTTAGTGCTGTTTCATCTTAACAGAGCAGAAATCTTGCAGCAACTTGTTACATTGCATATATTTTTTTTCTTTTTTCTTCCTTTCCAGTCTTTATTTCTTAACAACCTTATTGTTAGATAAGCTGGGAGCTTTATTTTATTACTGGCCCTGTCTGTGAGGCAGGAAGGAGAAAGGAGGTGGTGGTTTTAGTAGACTGTAGCAAAATATGCATTTAAATTAAACCTGTGCTTGCCAGGAAGTAAAAGCTGTTGAAGTCATAAATTGATGTGCATTAAAATGGTGGGGAATTAGTGGTTTAAAACAGTATTCCAGCTAGAAGGTTCTGTGCTTAGATGTGAAGTGTGGAGAAGTCAAAATGTGGTAATGCTGAGTAGTGGATTTCACCTTGTTGTGGGAACAGTCTATTTATTCCTAGTTTTGAAAGTTACAAAAAAAATTTGCAATAGAGAATCCTTAAGTGCTTTTAAAAATTCTGTATTGTGTAAAAATTAAAAATAAAAACTTGAAATATACTAAGGGCCTAATAGAGTAGTTAGTTAAATACTTGTTAAAATGTTTAGCACAATCTTAGATTTTTGATAAATTATCAATTATTGAATAAAGAAATAGTGGGGCTGTGTTTTAGACAGTCTAGAATTTATTGCTGATGACATCCTGCATAAAAATTATTATGACCTTAAAGAAAAAACTTTACAACCAAGAATGAATTCAAGTTAATTCTGTTCTGTAATTTTCATAATTCAAATTTGTAAACTGCTGGTATCTAATAAAAACAATTGATATAAACTCAGTTTTGAATTTAATTTCTATATGTGGTCATTGGTATCCAGCTTTCTAAACACTGTCATCTGTATTTTGTCTGTACAGTGGTCTGGTTAAATTAGCCTTTAGTTTCAGGTAGTCAGACTTGCTTTCTTATTAAATTGCTGTAGTGATTTAGAAATCTAAACAAATTAGAGTAGAAGATAAACTACTGAACTGGGATACTGTGTTAAATACAGGCAACAGAGTAGCTGTATTTAGGATTTAATTTCTACCTGCCTCGTATCTAATTCCCCCTTCTGGTAACCTGTTCTTGTGGCTGTTGGGTTTAGATTTATTGATTAAATTTATTCATCAAAAAATTACCTCTCTTTTTTAAGAGAGTTCCAAGATGAGCATTTGTTCTGCGTAATGGTATGGCTTTGCAATAAAAGATTCGCTTTCTTACCTCCTTTCCCACCCTATTGGGATTTTGGTAATGTAACAAAAAAATGCAGTGTATAGGGGCACAGGGAGGGGAAATAGAGGGGGAGCGGGCCGGGGTGGGGGGAGGGAGGGAGGGGAGGGGTAGGAAGGAAGGGGAAAAAGGAGCGGTGTAGAGGAAAAGAAGTACAGAAGAAAAGAAATAGAGCGAGCTATAGAGGCCAGCCCAGCCCGGCCCAGCCGCAGGCACCCGCCCCGGGCGCCGACGGGCAAATAGCTCCTAAAGGGATTCCCGGGGTTTAAATCCCCTCGGCCCCGCCCCGCGCAGCCGCTCTGGGGCCCCGCGCACCTGAGCCGACCCCGCCCTTCACACCTGTGCCGGCCCCGCCCCGCCCATAAATCCCGGCGGATCCGCGCCCGCTCCGCTCGGCGCGGTGGATGCTCATCCCGGGGCGCGGCGGGACCGTCGCTCGGAGCGCTGTGCGGAGCCCGAGGCGCTGAGGTGGGGCCGGCACCGGGATCCGAGCCCGGAGATCTGGGGCCGGGTCCTGCCGGGGGGCCCGGGCGCGGAGCCGCTTTTTTCTGGGCGGGGACCGGGATGGGGACCGGGATGGCCGCGGGCGGGAGGAGCCGCTCCGGGACGGGCGCTGGGGTGGAGCCCGGCGCCGCCGCTCCTGCTTCGGCCGGGGCTGGGCTGGGGTCCCGCCGGGGCTCCGGGCACGGTCCCGCCGTGGCCGCGGGGAGCCGGGGCCGTGCCGGTGCCGGGAGGAGGGCGGCGGTTCCCCGGAGCAGGCGCTGGATCCCGGCTGGAAGCGGGCGGGGCGCGGGGACCCCCGACGCCGCCGCTCCCTCAGCTGGGGCGCCGCCTGGCGGGCGCGGAGCGGCGGCGAGCGCAGCGCCCCCCGCCGGGCAGGGCCGGCCCCGCAGCCCCCGGAGCGCGCTCCGCTCCCGGCCCGCCCGCGGCCCCGGGCATGGGAGCGCCCCCGGCCCGGCGCCCCCGGGCACGGCAGCGCCCGCCTCCCGCTCCCCCGTGGCCGCTCCCCGGGGGCTCCCGCCCGCCGCGCCCCCGCGGAACGAGCGGGGCTGGAGCGGGGCGGGCGCTGGGGCCGAGTCCGGCGCTGCCGCTCCCGCTCCGACTGCGCCCGGGGCGGGACCGGGGCTCGGCCCCGCTCCAGCCTCACCCGACACCTGCCGGGAGAGACTTGATGCTGTCCTTCCTCTCCCCCGCTTTCCCTGTGGCTCCCGCTCTCCAATGGAAACACTAGTGGGTTTAAAAAGCCAGCGTAAACAGTTTGCTCTTTATTTCCAGAGCACAGGAGGTTCTGAGTCGGAAAGAGCCATGAGGATCATCAGGTCAAACGGTGATAAGTGACTGGCCCCTGTGGGGATTGAATTCAGAACCTTGGCCTTCTGAGCACCCTGCTCCAAGCACCTGAGCCAATCTCAGGCCCCTGAGGAAGGTCCTGCCTGGGATGGGAATGGCTGCTACCGGCAAGGGAATTCCTATGCAAATCCAGCTCCTCCTCTCCCGCTAATGCTGCTTTACACCCCAGCCCCTAGAAAGGCTCTAGAGCAGAACTGGTTGGTACCTGACGTGACAGCACAAAACCCTTCTAATAACCCTGGTTTCCCGCCCTTTCCAGAATTTACCCAACAGCTGTAAAGGTGCTCATTCCATGTCCTTTTCCAGGGAGAAATGAGCAGGACAAGTCCTGAGGGTTCACTTGGTCCATGGCCAAAGTTCTCCTGGGGAGTGTCAGAGCTGGTCCTGCCTGCAGAGGGGCGTTTCCTGCAGGTGAGTGTTCACAGCCCAAAATCACGGCAGGTGCTGAGGCTGGGCCACTTTCCTGGCCCAGAGCTGCACAGAGCCCTGGGTGACTCCTGCTCGCTGCCAGGAATGTTCCTTGGTGTTTCCTGTGTGTCCCAGCTGGCTGGGAATGCGGGCTGGGAGGAGGCCGGGAGCCCCAGGAAGGGAACCAGCACCTCTTCTCCTCGGTATTTGCAGGGGAGGAGCTGTGCCTGCAGTGTCCTGCCCGTGGCTCGCAGCGTGCCAGACACACATCCCCGGGAGGGGCACTGGGATTCCTGGGCAGTGCTCGGATGGACATGGATAAAGGGCTGCCTGCAGCTCCTCAGCCTGGGGCTGCTCTGAACAGGCCCCGGGAGATGCTTCAGCCTGGACAGGCCCCACCCACACCCCAAAATTGCCCCAAGGAACAGCTGGCATTACCCGGGAATGTCAGCACAGTGTGTTTGGGAGGGGCTCAGACAGCAATTCCCGGTGCCCACTCCTGGAGCTCCCACACACCCCCAGGTATGTCCCAGCCACCCCAAATCCCTTCCCTTCCAGCCTGGGGACATCATCCATCAGCAGTGTTGAAGTCGTGGGAATCCTCTCTCGCAGAAATTAAACCCCAAGCAATAGCCCTCAGAGATGCCTTAAAATAAAAGGTTAGAGTCAGGTGAGTTTTGTTTGGATTAAGTCTGGAGTTTTTCAGGGTACCAGCTGGAGCTACAGAACTGATGGAAAAATTTCACAGGTGGGTCCCACTGAAGGTGTGCTGGAAGCAGGGATGTGCATCCCTTTCCTCAGGGAAAAGAACTTCCAGAGGCCTCTCCTGAGGCTCTGAAATGAACTCAGCCTCTGCAGGGAGAGATGTCCTCCCCTGGGCACAGCAGCTGCCTCAGCACGGGCCAGGAGCGCGTCCGGTCGCCGCCTTCTCCTGCTTTAAAATATCAGCTGGAGCCTGGCCTCAGGGAGGGAGAAATGGGCTGAATTCCAGGGAACTCTGTCAGGTGTCCCCCAGGGACATTGGTGGGGCTGGGGGATGAGGGGTATAAATAGCAAACTCTATGGAATATAAACCTGTCCTTGTCCCGATGCCTCTGAGCTTCCCCGGAACCTCAGCTGGTTCCTGACACAACTGGTGTTCAAGGGGCAGCTCTGCATGGGAATAGCCATGCTCCACGAGGCACTGTCAGGTTATTCCAGCAGGAATTCAACAGGGAATCTGGGGCTATGGGTATAATTCATCTGAACTAGCAAAGCTGATACTGAACCCCAAACCTGGGCACCACACAGAGAACAATCTCTGTGTTGCCCTGTCAGCTAAAGCCCCCGGGCTGGGAAATTTCAGCAGCCAAATGTATGGAATGATCTAAATCCCAGCCCCCAGCACCCCCCAGAGGGACAATCCAAGTCCCAGGGTGGGAGTGCTCGTGTCCTTCCCTTGCTGCTGGTGGGACAAATTCCCTCTGCCCAGGCGGCCCCGGCTGGGCAGGAGCTGAGAGCAGGAGGGGCGGGAGAGCGGATCGGCTGCCCGAATCTCATCTGAATCCACTGAAAACATTCTTTCCCTGCAGGAGACAGGAGCCAAAGCAGATCCCTCCTGGCCAGGCTGGTGGGCAGCAGCTGGATCTGCTCTGGGGGAAAACACCGGGCCCCTGCCAGGAGCTCTGACTCTGCTTTTCCTCCCAGCTCCTGAGCAGTGTCAGGGCCACTCTGGGGGGTTCAAATCCAAATAAACCCCACAGCCCACAGAGTGAATAATCCCAACAGAGAAATGCAGTGTTCTCAAAAAGCTTAAAGATCTGTTCAAAAGGCTATGGCAACACTGTATTGGGATTCCCAGGAACCTTCTTAGTGCTCTTGGTTCCATTTTTATGTATTTTTAGTCCCTCAATGGGCAGCTTGTAGAATTTATCGTGGGATGTAGAAGCTGAGCAGGGTTGGCCTTGGACCGACCTTCATCTCTGGTCCCACTTTGTGCAAACACAACTTGGGCCAAGCTGAGTAAACTCATCACTTCAGCTCTTCCCTCCAAAATATCCCCTACTTATTTCCCTGCAGATGAACTCAGATTTTGCCCTGAACTGTCCACTCCTCACCTCCACTTCCCTCACAGTGTCCATTCTGTTCCCCACAGGTGCCCTGGTGACTCCAGGGAGGTCCCTTTGCCCACAGGGCCTTTCTCCTGCCGCTCTCCAGCCCGAGGCCGTTCCTCTGCTCTCTTTGCCCTTGTCCCACACGGGGCCTCTTCTCCATTCCCTGCCAGCTGCTGCCAAGGAAGGACATGGTGAGTCCTGAGTTCACCTCAAAACAGTCACTCTTTCATCTTGAGATGACCTTGGCTTTTACCCCCACATCTTCCCTACCTGTGCACTGCTGATTGCCTCAGTTTACCTCAAAAATATTCATTCTTTCACCTGCACATTAACTCTGATTTTATGAACAAAATGTCCATTTCCCCCCAACATATTACATAGATTTTTTTAAACGAAAAAAAATCCAGGTTCTGTCTTATCCCCAAAATGCTCTTTCTGTCCCATATACAATGTCAGATTTTTTTCTCCAAAATACTTCTCATCCTTACACATTATCTCAGGTTTTGCCCCCAAATTCACCCTGATGTCCACTACTGATCAACTCATTTTACCTCAAAATGTTCTTTCTTTCACCTAGAGATTACCTAAAGGTTTACTCCCAAATTTCCCTTTTCTGTCTACTGCTGATTATCTCATTTTTCCCTTGAGATATTCATCCTCTGCCTTACAGATTATTTCAAGCTTTACCCCCAAGATTTTCCCTACCTGTCCACTACTAGTTATCTCATGTTTACATCAAAATATTAATTCTCCATCCTGGAGAAAATTTCACTTTCTACACCCATAATTTTCATTATGTATCCACAAGTGATTAGCTCAGTTTTCATTCTCTTCCCTGGGAATTATTTCCTGTTTCCCCTCCAGATTTTCCCTGTCTGTCCACTTCTGCTTTTCTCATTTTTTACAAGCAAGTATTCATTCTCTACTCTGGACATTACTTCCCATTTCCCCCCAACATTTTCCCTACCTGCCCAATTCTGATTACCTCCTTTTAACCTCAAAATATACATTCTTTCCTCTACACAGTAACTCAGACTTTATGACCAAAATATCCATTTTGTCCCCTATATACTAACTAGATTTTAAACCAAAACCACACAGGTGATGTCTGTCTTATCCCCAGAATATTCATTCTGCTCTCTACACATGACATCAGAGTTTTTATCAAAAATATTTTTTTGTTCCGACATATTACATCAGGGTTTGTCCCTCAAATTCTCCCTAGATGTCCACTCCAAATCACCTCCTTTTTACCTCAGTATGTTCATTCTCTGCCCTACAGATTTTCCCAAGTTTTATCCCCAAAAATTTCCTTGCCTACCTCCAGTGACTTCCTCAGTTTGTCAGTACTCACTCTCCAACTAGAGATTTACTCAAGTTTTACCCCCAAAATTTTCCTTACCTATCTATAACTTCTTACCTCATTTTTACCTAAAAATATTCATTGTCAACCTTTAGATTATTTCATATTTAGCCCCCAAAATTCCCCTGCCTATCTACTACTGATTCCCTCATTTTTACTTCAATAATGAATTTCTACCATGTAGCTTTTCTCAGGATTTACCCCCCCAAATTTTCCATCTGCCTACTACTGATCTCATTTTTACCTCAAAAATGTTCATTCTCTGCCCTAAAGATTGTTTAATAATATTTTTACCCCCAAAATTGCCCATAACTGATTCTCTCACCTTACCTTACTTATGTTCATGCTCTTCCCTAGAAATTATCTGAGAATTAGCCCCCTAATTTTCCTTACATGCCCACTATTCATCACCTCATTTTTCCCTCAAAATGTTCATTCCCTGCTCTAGAGGTTTAGTCAGGTTGTGCCTCCAAAATTTTCCCCACCTGTCCACTTCTGAGTACCTCATTTTTACCCTAAAATATTCATTCTGTTCCCTACAGATTACATCAAGTTTTACCCCAAAATTTTCCTTCCTGTAAAATATTGAGTCCTCTCCCCTAAACATCACTTCAGCTTTTCTTCAAAAATATCCCCATACTTATTCCCTGTAGATGAACTCAGATCTTCCCCCAGCTCTGCCACAAATTACCTCCATTTTGCCCCCAAAGTGTCCATTCTGTTCCCCACAGGTGCCCTGGTGACCCCAGGGAGGTCCCTTTGCCCACAGGGCCTCTCTCCAGCCCCTCTCCAGCCCGAGGCCACTCTGCTGCTCCCTCTCTCTGCCCTTGTCCCACATGAGGGGAGAAAGGAGAAAGATTTGAGAACACATCAGCATGTGCCTATGTTTCAACAAATCTCTCATCAAATCATCTTTGCAGCACTTTCCAAGTGAGGTGTATGTGTAAAAACCCCATGTTTTCCTATTCAGACTAATATTGAAGTTTTTAAGAAGATCATGATCTCACAGGGACTCACAGAAATTCTCCCAACACCATTTGCTGTTTGTCTCTGCCAGGGCACCAACAAGAAGTTCTGGGTCAGTTCTTGTTCCATGCTTGCTAGTGACCTCGAGAGAAAAAGGTAGTTATTGCTATTAATTATTGCCACAGGCTTTGGGTTCACAGCTGGGTTACATGTCTATTATGTTCTCTAAATATAGGGAGACAGACATCAACCTGTGGCTCAGTCACTGGAGTCACTTGTCCATTCCCTGCTCTGCTGTCACTCTGCCAAACCCAGCACTGCTGCAGATCTCTACAACAGCACAGCAGTTTATTCACAGGGGGCTTCTCCTAACACACAGTTCCCATAACATATCCAGAGCAATCCAAGTGCTTATTTTACATCTCCACAAGTGTGGCCAAAGTCCCAGATACACAGGAACACCAACTTTTAAGTGTACCAATAGAAGCACCCACAGATTTAAGTATTACTCTTCACACAACCACTAATCCAATTAACTACTGTGCACTTTGACTGCCTGGTGTGGGACGGTCAATAGAGCTTCTGTGTGTCCTGAAGTATGAAGCATGAATTTTTTTCTACAAAATATGAAAAAAACATTAAAAATTATGCCATACTCTAGACAATGCCTTTTAATGTTTAATTTCAAAAAGATAATATTTAATTTTAAGTTTCATTTTAATCAGGACAATGCCTTTTAATTTTCAAACATCCATTAAAAATGAAAAGCACACACAAAATGGACTAAAGCACCAAATATTGGACAAACCTTCAAACAAGCATCATTCTGAAATATGGGCTCTCCAGGTCTCTTTGCCTCTCCATCCTCAGGTGTCACTGCACTCACTCCAGGGTACTTGATAGGAAAAAGCTGCAAGTGGAGATGTCGTGGCTTCCCTGGGATCTTTTCTCCTCTGACCATTGTGGGCAGTGACCAGCGACTGGGAAATGCTCTCTGGGAACCCAGTGTGAGGTACAGGGAGCATGGGTGGACTGGTGAGCTGGGTCAGCTTATCCAGAATTTGCTTCTTGGCTGTGTTTTAAACTCAGAACAGAAGGTCCCCCTGCCCAGCTCCCAGAACAGTAACACCTGTCATTTCTGATGTTTGTGGGATCTAGTTTGCCTTAAGGCTTTTTGGGGTGGAGTGGGAAGAGTTGCACGTTTTGAAGAACCACTGAAGGGCTCTGTTCGTTCCTGCCCTGCCCAGGTACGGTTTGATGTCAGCGTGGGCATCCCACTTGAAGGCTTCCTTCTGCAACGCCAACAAAACCCTCTGGGTGTCCATGTCCATCCTGGTGCTGCTGGCTGCTCTCACGAGCTTCCTGACGGGGCTGTCCCTGCAGAGGCCAGCAGATGCTGCCCCCGTGGGCACGGGGGACTCCTGGACGTCGGTGCAGCAGCTGCTGTGGCCCTACACAGGACTGCAACACCACGGCCCTCCCCCGGTATAGCCCCTGCGGGACAGGAGGGGAGCCCGGGACTTATTTAAGGTTACATGTCTGGATCTGTTTTGTTGGGTTGTGGGTATTTTTTGGGGAAGATATGAACTTTTTTTCTTTAAAGCATGACTTTAAATGAAAAAAAGGTACCTTTTTCCCATTCTGACAAAAGTCATCTTTAAAAGTAGCTAAAAGGGTCTCAGTTCTGTTGAGGTTTACAACAGAATAGCGACTTTGAATGTTAGCTAACAATAAACATGTCTAGGTGGTCTAGCCACAAGAGAACAAAGAATTTATTTTGCTTGAACAAAGAAAATGTTTGAATTTTAGAACCTGTTTCAATGATTTGAATATAAAAGGATTTAAGACTTGAAATGTAACTATATTGAAAGCTTCTGATAATAAAGTTTTAAAGGAAAGCACGCAGTAGTATCTAAGAGTATGCTAAAACTCTGGTAGCAAGGAGCAGCTGATACACAGAATCAATAAACAGGAAGCCAGCTCTTTCCACTCTATCCATGGCTTCACTGCTGGCAGAATCCTTCAGCATATGGTAGAGTGTGGAGTGAAATTCAGACTCTTCTTCCAGCTCTCCTGAAAAAGCTTCACTGGTTTCAGTGAGCTTGAGGGTTTGTACTTTCTCACCACTGAACATATAAAGAGACCAGTCGTTGTCTTTGGCAGAACCTGCTGTAAGATGTTCACTTACCTATGGCAGGAGAGAATGCTCTGTGAGGTGAAGCCTGTGCCACTGTCAGAGTACAAATTCTAATACTTGTGTCACATGCATTTAACCCTTGAGTGAGGAAGCCACTCCAGCTTTCAGCAGTGTGGGCTGTTACCTTTCTCCAGCCACACGTGGGAGTGTTTGGCTGGCTGGGAGAAGTTTTAACCACATGTTTTAGTTCACAGGTGAGACAAATCAATACTGAGGTTGCTTATTCCCTCCTTTTTAGTAGGGAGCAAAGGAGACCCTACAGGTAGGAAGAAAGTCCCAGCTGTTCTTTAAAAAGCTGGCAGAGCAGATTCCCGATTTTCAAGGGGCCTCTGAGGAGCATGAAGCTCTGGCTAAAGCCTCCCTTGGTGACTTCTCAGTCCCATTTTCCTCAGCAAGTGTCTTTGCTGCTGGGACTTGTGTCCCCTGAGAGGTCTCTCAGGTGCAGTGTGAGACACTGAGCTGAGGCCACCATGGGTGAGTTAATTGTTTCTGACTGGGGCAGGGGTCAGTGCTGGGCTGGTCTGACTCCACAAACCTTGAACACAACTTGCTCTGGCCCTGCTTCTCCATTCCACTTGCTGTGAGCAAAAGCAAAAGCAGGTGCAAGCAGAGCCATCTGTTCATAGGCCTTCACTTCTGCCAGGGCAGCCTGCAGTGCACAAGGACAAACAGACAGAACAGATCTCACTCTATTTCCCTGTGTTACAGCAATGTCAGGGCCTGCTTTACTCAGTCCCTGGCTCAGCTGGCAGCACAGCAGGTCCCAGTGCAGCAAAGGGTGACCTGAGTGAAAAATGGGCAAAAACCACCAGGAAACTCTCTGGCACTCACCTTCCTGGGCACAGGGACATACTTGGGAGAGTACTCTGCTGGGAAAATGTTCACTCCAGCTCTTTTCAAAGCTGCTCTGAGGGCAAAAGGACTCATCCATTTTCCTGTGATGTGGGAAAGCACCTCCTCCTTTTCCACCACTACTGAAGCCAACATACACTGATTATCCTGTTGTACAAACCAGTGAAAGCAACTTACTGGTCATGGAAGCTACTTTCTGCTTTAGGCTTCAAATGCTGATATCTTTGCTATGCTGGGTATTACCCACATCATCTGCTACCCTGGGCTGTGACCTTTCATTTACAGATCCTGAAGAAAGCCAGCTTTGTGTAGGAATTGAGAAATGACACTGGTGTACTGATTTGTACAGCAATGAACAGATGGATAATCACGTGTAGCTTGAACTTTGAGAAGAAACAAGGAATATTAGTACTAGGCTGTTAGAAATGCTTTAATTTCTCTTGGTAGAGCTGGGAGGGGAGAGGAGTAATTTTCAGGTCTCTAACAGGTGGAACAGGACTCATAGTAAATAATTGAAATTAAATAACCAGTGCAGTGCTTGGAAAGGAAGAGAGATTCAAATTGCTCTTGTGGAAGCATCCCACATTCTTAATCAGGGACACTGTAATAATTATGGGGGTGTTTTAAACTACAAATGTTTGATTAAAAAAAAACTATTGACAGTACCTTAATCTGTATCTGAATGGTTGCAAAGACTGCAGTAACTGTGAAGAGTCCTTCATCCACACCAGCAGGGTGCAATTCCCAGGCCTGATAGGGCAGGTTCAGGTGAGCATCCTGGAGAAGGGCTACTGTATAAAAGGCACCCATCCCCAAGGTGATGCTCTTTTCTTCTGCTTCATAGGTTATGTTGCTGATGCCATCAGTTCTCCACTGCTGGCCTGGACAAAGAGGATGGAAAGATACAATGATGTACATGGAAGGCTTCTGGCAGTAATGCTGAAGCAAAACAAAACTAAAAAAGTAATAAAAATAAAAAAAATTTAAAACCCCAATCAATTCACATTGAAGTCCCCCAACTATTTCTGGGCTTCAACCTGGCCCTTATCTTTACAGCTGGATTGTAACAACAGTCCATCTCAGGTATAAATTCCACTATTGAAATTTAAAATAAATTTATGTCCTAAGTTTGTACCTGCAGGATCCCATCGGGCAACCACAGGCATTTGAAAATAAATCACATTATCAGGGAGCCTCAGGGTTATCTGTACTGCTGCCTGTGTGCCATCTTCAGCCTTGTCTGGGGAATATGGATACACCTCCAATCCAACATCCAGCAGCTTTAGCAAGAGAGGAAAAGGACAGATAAGGGATTTATCAGAAAATGCAGGTTTTTGTCTTTGAGTTCATCTAACCACTGCAAAGTTTTTTAACGCACCATTTAAACTGGTTTGCTAATATTGCACATTTCCAACTACAACTTTGAAGGCAGTAGAAGAGTTGCTACCATGAGGCCTTGGAACCCTTCCTGTGCTGCTGAAGGCAGCCCCAAGGCAGGGCCATGGGCACAGCCATTTCCAGCAGATCCACAGCCTCAGAAACCAGGAGCAGCTGGGAGGCAAAAGCAGGTGTAACTGCACCCTGTCCCCACAGTGTCAGAGGGAAGGGGAGGTCACAGGGGCTGGGGATGAGCATCCAGGCTCTTCCCTGCCCACAGTCCTGCTCTCTGAGTTTGGCTCTTTGGGAATTTTGCTTACTAAAGGTTTCCAGCTTCACAGTGCAATTTGTGGGTAAGTCAGCACTAGAGGAAACCAGAACACAGTGACCACAGTCCTCCACCAGCCTGAAGAGCCTGGAGCTGCACCAGCAGTGATTTTTGGTAGCACCGTGCTTTTACCTTTCTCATATGAGAAGCTGATGATTTGCAAACCTTGCCTCGTTAGTTTGCTGCTCAGGAAGTCGTGTCCAGTGCATGTGACGGCGGTGACAAGCCCCAGGAGCAGCTCCTCAGGGGGCCCAGGGCAGCAGGGGCTGATCCCTCTCCTCCCTCACCTCCACCATGCTCCAGTCCCCGACGTCCTGGACCTGGGGCGGCAGCTGCAGGGCAGCGATGTGGTACACACCCCCCAGGGGCACCAGCTGCTGCAAATCAGCGACTTGTGGTGCCTCTCCTCTGCCTCCTGCCTCCTCCTGCAGCAGGGCATCCTCTTCTGAAAAACCCAGCAGACAGCAGGAGTTGACCCGGTGCCCAAACTCACCGACCTTTCCCACCCCTCTCGGCATTCACTCTGTGCTGGAAGTGCTTCACTGCAGCGTTCCAGCCCCATCTGCCGGTGCTCTTCAATAATCTCTGAAACGTGGGGAAAGGCGGAGAGCTGGGCAGGGAAAAGCACTTCTTGATTTGGGGCCGAGCTTTTGGATTTGTGGCCAGTTTCAAATGATTTCTATAGGAATAAGGATTTACTGACAAAATGCGTCCATAATTATCCACAGAAGCGTTTCACAAGCACAATAATACAGCAGATTCTGGACAGGTTTAGTAAGATTGTATTGATATAAAAAGAAATGAAACAAATAAAAAGATATATAAAAATAAGGCACTAAAAGGCCATGAGCTGAAGGTGAAAGACATGGTAATTATGAAGAGCAAGAGAGATTTGACATGAAACACAATTTTCAGATAACAAAGATAATTCCTTTTTTTTTTTTCTGTGCATAATTACTTATATATCACAAATGTAAGAACTTAGTGTTTAATTAGTTGGAAAATGTTAGTAAAAGGCAGAAACACTGTGGACAAAAATAGCCATAAATATTTTCTTTAAAAAAACCAAACCAGCCCACATAAAACATCACAAAGGATGGAACAGGAGAAGTTAATGTTGACAGGAATCAAGAAAAAAGTGTTCAATACTGTAGAAACAGCTACTGTAATTGTTATGAAATTTGCTCTGAGAGAATAAGACCATATCAAAAAATGACAACTCTCTCTATAAATTGTCTTCAAGCTTTAAAAAATATTTAAAAGTGACAATGGTGTTAATTTTATGTCAGATTTAGATACATTCTGCAGACTACACTGTCTCACACACCACCATAATGTCCTTTTGCAGATATTTTGAACAACCAACTTACCAGAAGTAAAAAACATTTTACTGCGTTCAACAGTGGCAGCTTATACTTTAACTTGGTTTTTAAAATAATAATACAAAAATATATAGGTATCTTCTAAAGAAACTATTTATTATCCCAAGGTAATTAATCTCCTCAATAGAGGCACAATAAGGGTAAATTCAGAGAAACTGTCACTCTGTTGTTGCACTTCTGGTTTTTAACCCTCATTTACCTGGCTTCTTGTTTTGAACTTAAGGTAACTGAGCATCCTTTCACTGCTATTCTCAAAAGTGATTGAAAGGGTTTGCAAACCATGAACATGCCAGAAAAAAACAGTTTTTTTCCTTCTTTCCTTATTAAAACAGATGAACAAGCTGGAAAACACTCAGGTGTAATTTGTATCTGTGCACATCCACTTCACCTAATACTGTGGTAGGGTTTTTCAAAGTCTGACAGAAATAAAATATAAATTCCTCCACATGAGGCCCAAGTCCTTTATAATCTCTTGAAAACCTTGCTTGTAGGATCTAGTCTGACAACTGGTTCACTGGATGGTGCTCAGTCCAAAGTGTCATGGGGTGGGAAAGAAGAAAAAGGCCGTAAAGTGGAGCTAAATTATGGTAATAGTTGTTTGCAGTTGTTTTATTTAAGTCAGTAGCACAAGAAAACTCACTCTAATTAAACCAAAGGATGACACCACAACACTGGAGAAATTTGTAACTTACATGGGAGAGATAAACAGTTTTATTTCCTAGAATTAGGCCCTCTCACTTTAAGCACCCATTTAGGGAATACTCAGTAACACCCCACACTACACCAATGCCTACCATGATAAGCATTGGAATCATCATTTATTGAGGAAGTAAATCTCCCCAGAGCCTGGCAGGTT
The DNA here is from genome assembly GCF_029207755.1 of Chamaea fasciata. Taxonomy (NCBI): domain Eukaryota; kingdom Metazoa; phylum Chordata; class Aves; order Passeriformes; family Sylviidae; genus Chamaea; species Chamaea fasciata. The sequence goes on along the minus strand of NW_027094090.1, from coordinate 55,272,734 downwards.
CATAAAGATTGTGTGTCTCACACATAAACATATGTATAATAATACACCTATCTATACAAACATGATCAACATGTACATAAGCATAAATAATAAAAATAAGTGTGGGGGCAAACTCCATTTTCCCATCTGCCCTATTATCTCTCCACATGTAACAATCATTAATAGAAATGTCAGCAAAACTCAAATGTTATCAAAATATCCCTATATTTATAAACTTTGCTTTATTCACATGGAGACACTGCAGTGTTTCCATGGATTATGGAATGGCCTGGGTTGGATGAGACCTTCAAGTCCAGTTCCAGCCTCCAGGACATCTTCCACTATCCCAGGCTGCTCCAGAGCCTCATCCAGCCTGGCCTTGGACATTTCCAGGGATGGAGCAGTCACAGCTTCTCTGGGCAACCTGTGCTCAGGTTCTTCACCCTTACAGTGAACAATTTTTAACATAGAAAATACTTAGCCTAAGTACTTTTTTAGTCCTGCACGTAAAAACTAACCAAATACCTTGTGATGGAACATCCAAGGTGTCTGAATTTTGCTCGGTTTTCTCCTCTGTCTCTTTTACATCATCTGTGTTATTGCTGTTTTCTTTCAGTGAAGCAGCACTCTCCTAGACAAAAAGCAAGATTCCATTAGTCAGAGACAAACACAATGAAGAAGGTATCCCCTCCCTCAAGGAGGCCTAAGGAGAAGGGATTCAGCAACATTTGTACCAATCTTGCTACAGGGTCACGGTTGTAAGAGAAGTAATTTCTACCTAGCTAGCAAAAGTGTTTTGATTAAAGGTACTCTCTGATTTGGAACTGGATTTATAGAGACAAAGTAATTACTGCATTTCCACAGCAAATTCCATCTTGAGCTCCCTGAGTACCAAACAAGCACTAGCACCCAACCCTTTTTCAGCAGAGTGCACTCAAAAGTTGTGGTTTTGCTGATTTTACAGCCAGCAGAATGGCACCAAGTAAAACGGAAGTTGAGACTGAATCCAAACCAACACTGAAACTGTGCCAGAGCCTCACCTGTGGCTTTGGCCTGTGCCTGGCCCATGATATTTATCCCCTTTCACACTGTATTTCATTGTTATTTACACACAGCAATGTGGGGGAGCTCAAGGCACAGCCAGACAGGAGGATGCTGAGAAACAATTCCCTGGATTTCCAGACAAATGTCCAACCCAGACAGGGATTCATCCATGCCACAGCAGACTCCTCTGGAGGCACAGCACCTTCTGTGCCCTGGCTGTGCCTGCCAGCACCTGGGAACAACACACATCTCCTCCAAGAGGACAGGAGGTGAGAGGACAGAAGCTGAGAGAAGTGGAGCCTTCTGAGGGAAGAGGAAAATTCACAAAATGGGTAAGAAAGAAAAAGAGAGGGAATAAAATGAAGGAGCATAAAGAAAGTCTGAGAAATGTAGGTGAAAAGTGCCAGAAGATTTGATTTTTCATACAAAAAAAGAAAAGAAGGAACCAAGAGACACAGGATTACAAGCACTGATTCATTACAAAGGCGTTATGGACTGAAAAGGAGAAAAGCCATGCTCATGAACCCCGTTTGATCCCCATTGGATCTGTGCATGGACCCCAGAATTCGTTCATTAAGAGCTGAGTAGAGGATACTTGTGGGTCCCTTTCCACTCAGAATATCCTGTGAAATTGCTCCAAACATGGTAAGTAGGCCTAAAACTTGATGTTTTCTCAGTTATTTCTGCAGAAACTTCAGGTAGAGAACACCAGGCATTTATCTGAAAGTCACAGGTGATACACAAAGTGAAAACCCCAAATGCTGTAAGGACAACTTAAAACCAAGCAAGTTCCATCACACCTAAAGCCAACATATTCCATGGAAGAGAGCTGAGGAAGAGGACAGGCAGCCAGAAATAGTATTTGAAAAGCCTTCAAAGCGCAAAGGGTCAGCACACAGACATGGAGCAGCCAGACATCTGGACAGCCAACACCTGCTGAACTCTGAATCTTACTCTGCACACTGCAAATTTCCCTAAAATTGGATTCCTGCAGGGATTTTGTGGGGCTGTCAGTTTTGCAGAAGCAGAATCCATTCATCTGTACATGTGCCAGATATTTATAGAAATATCTTTCAATGGCACTTCATGCTTGATCCTTCTCTTAAACCACCAACCAAATGCCAACTGCACACCCTGTCCAAACTTCCTTTTCTACTTTCCATTCCCTTGAGAAGATCTATGACACTGTTGACACAAGCCGCCTTTTCCTATGAAACATTTAAGGATTTGGCTGTCCTGCACAGGGCGCTGTGACTGAGCTTCAAGTGTAGATTATCCTTTGAATAGGTTTTTTTACTTACCTTTCTCCCCTGAGAACTCGTTTCTTCTGCAGCAGGTACGCTGGGTTCTTCCTCACCTTTCTCCTCCTCGTCTTCTCCTCGTTCTTTCCCAGAGTCTTTTGGATGCTCAGCTAAGTCCCTGGTGTCTGAGGCTTCCTGCCTGGGCAGCCCTTGGCACTGCACCCACAGGGGAGACAAGTGGTCGTAGCGGGTGTGCAACACACGGACGGCCACGCTGCTCAGAGCCAGAGATTTGGGCAGGTCAAAGGCATGTCCTGCCCCCTGGAACACAAAGTTCTTCAACCTGGGAAGGGCAGTGACAACAACAACAACAGGCCCTGGTGAGGTTGGCAGCACTTCACTTGGTGTCTCCTCACAAAGGGTCAAATCTCTTTGGGGATTTGTTGCAGCATCTGAGAAACGCTGTGGGATGTCACACATCCCACAGCACAGCCCCTCCAGCACAGCCACAACTGCAGCAAGGGGATCAGGAGTTTCAAAAATAAGTCGTGACAGGATGACAATGAGGCAGGATCAGGTGGCAGCTCTTCTAGAAACTACATTCCTGGTGAAACTCATTTATTGGAAAAATCCCTGCACAGCTGTTACATCATTCCCAGCAGCTTTTGAAATAATTCAAATAATATTTAATTTTGGGTCAGATAAGCTGGTCACAAGTTCTAAAAATCTTCTAGTAAAGCAACACTTAGCTTTTAATTGTTGGTGGAATAATTAAAGTGCATCTCTCTGCTGGCTAAAAGGCTTTAACACTTAACCCATATGGGCTTTTCCTGCAGGTCAGTCTGATATTGCTTAGCACCCACCCTTCTACTTATCTTAACAAAACTCACAGCAACAGGTCCTTAGTCAAGCTAAAGTCCTTTTAAAACCTTATTCCTTATATTTATGGAGTGGGAGTAAGAAGTCTGCTCAAAAATGTCATTTTGAGAATGTACTATTTAAATGGTAATCCAATAAAAACACAAAACTCAAGATTCAGAAATTATAGTGCATCCCAGGCTCTAAAATATTTTCTCTAACTGAGCACAAAGTATCATTCACTGCTTTGCAAACAACAGGAACAACTTAGAAAATATTAAATGCATCAGCAAGAAACACTGCTTCCAGAGGAATTTCAATTCTATGCATGAGCTTTATTGTTTTTCTTTCAAATTTTTCTGGCAGTGACAGGGTTCTGCTGCTGCATTTTAAGAAAGAAATTTATGTATCTCTAAACCACTCCTTAGCAACAGCAGCATTGAGAGACTGCAGAATGGATGCTATTCAACAACAACAACAAAAAGATGATGTGAAATTGACTCTTGGTGTTTACTCAACAAAGCCAGGCCTCATTTCAAATTAATAATTTCAGTGTGCTGTACCTTGCTTTCTTCTTCAGATTGACCCAAATACAGAAAGTACTATTTTTATTCTTTATGACTGTGTGCATATTCCCGGTTTCAGAATCTTCATACATACTAGCTGTCTACAAAGAAAAAAGCCAATTAAAACATGTGTTATTTATTTCACTTTGATTGACCTACATTTACTTGAATAAATTAATAAAAAATATATATAAGAATGAAAATACACCAGACCAAGCCCAGCTGTGTTGTATTTATGCACTAAAGAACAACAGTTATAAACTCAAATCTGTTTCTTAAAATTTGAACTATGTTCCTTTTTTTTCCTCTGACTTCATAAATTCTGTGAGTCAAGTGCTTCCAAATACGGATTCTTCCATTATTTCCCTAATTCTCAGAATAAATTATTAAAAAATTGACAAAAAAAGGATTTCCTGAGCAATAGTGGACTCCTACTCCAGAGTCATTTCACAGATTATTTTATCATTAAGGCAACACTGAACTTGTGTAATAATGATTATATTGGGAGCTTAATCCTAAATTCAACAAACAAGAATTCAACATTTCTTAATTTCCAGGGAGGTCTGACTGTGCACGTACAACTGGTTCACTATTTCACTAATATTCCATTGCTAAACACACTTGTCTATATTTGATTAATATTCTTGAGAGAGCAAGGTCACTACCTACACATGCAGCTCAAAAAACTGACTCTCCAGCACAATTTCATTTTCTTGTTTAAATACTCTTCACCTTTCCCAAGAGCTAAGTTTCAAAAATATTTTAATCACATGAACTTGTATTAAAAAAATGTATACAAGGCAACCTTATGAGCTGCTTTTCACATCTACATTATTTCGGTACTGTCAACAAATTTCATACACCACCTCTTGTCTTCATCATCTCCAAATCTCTCAAAACTTCCCAGTAGTTTATTCTTGTCTGACTTATTGATGAGATTTTCCACTGTAACGTTCAGATTTTCAGGAATTTTGAATAATTGCAAAGTCTGGCAAGTGCTATAAACATGATTTGGGAACTCACAGACTCATCTCAGGACCAAACAAAGCCACCCATCATTAAAGAACACTTGGAGTTACACTTATGTGCACCTGTCACAACTTTGAAGCAGTAAATCTCACTCACTTTGAGCAGGTTCTGTGTAGCCTCATTGTACTTCTGATGAAGCAGATCCTGCAATTGCAAAATAAATTCCAGGTACTGGTCTCGTTGTTTTTCTGTGATCTCATCTGGTGATGCCTCCAATAGAAGATACTCAAACTTCTCAATCAACTAGAAGACATTTACATGGGAAAAGTATTTGTTTTGACACCATCTTTAACATATTGTCTGTTCTGTCATAAAAAATGGGGCAAACATACCTCCTTTGTACCTAAACAGATTTTGGTCACAAAAATAACATTTTTTTTTTTTTTTAATAGACAGATAGGAAATCTACCTACCAGAACCAAACCAGCCCAAATAAACCTGTATTACACATGCAATTCCCCACCCCCCCGCCCCAGTTTCAAGAAGACCTCATTTAACTTCCTGAAAAACAACATAAAGTCAGCATAAAACAAACTCCTAAATTTACAGAGCAGGCACAGATTGCTTAAAATTGCTTCACAAGCTATCAGTGGCTGCTGACTTCTGTTGGTAAAAATCAATTCTGGGAACTTTTGCTCTTACATGACATTTTAGTGGCTCAAGTGTTACAAAATAAGGCTGTTGTCCACCAAAGCATTTCTATCTGACATGAGCCTGTATGCTCTGGTTTAAAATGCAAAGGAATATGGGTGTTGGAATGATAGACCTCAGTACAGAAACACAGCACATAAATCCCTTAAATGCATATTGAGAGTCAATACACATCTTCTTCGTGTTAACAATAAATCTGTAATGAAATAAAAATAGAAAAATTGAAGAACTTCTAGGTGTTGAAGATCTTTCAGTCATTTGGCCACGAAAAAAAGGGAAAACCGAGTTAGAGGGAGCTGTTAAGGCTATGTTAAACTTCAACCGAAACACACCATTTTAACACTTACATTTAGGACCACTTCCTCCTTCTCCATCACGAGCTGAACATCCTCATCGTGGTCGTCACGCCACAAGCTCATGAAAGTGTTGATTTCCTGAGGTACAGTGGGGTCAGGAGTCCCATCACAGCTGAGGTAATGCTCCCACTACAGAAGAGTTCAGAGAAAAGTGGATACAGGTGTGCTGCACACTGCTACTGCAAGAAAAAGGAGGATTCTGAAAGACAAATATATTATAGTGACAGGATTCTAACACCACCTGGTTTATTTTTCCTATGCCAGGAAAAATGGTTTGCTTTGATATTAATGTGTTAAGATGCTTCTGCCCACCTCACACTTGCTGTTTATACCTATTTATCAGTGGGTGCTCCACAAAAGCAATGAATTCAGTAGCTGCCACAAGGGAGGGGCTGGAAGAATAAAATGACTGAGAACAGAAATGAGAAACGTGCAGGTGGAAGAGGCAGGTAGGTCTCAGATCAGATTCCACCAAGAAAACTGAACATTCCTACAATGGCAATAAATTTAAGAGCCTCTACTGCAACATGTTTATTTCTCCTTTCTCTGCCCCTGAAGGAGATTTCCTCTCCCTTACCAGCATTAATTCTCCTGTTGTAGAAACCCCTGGTAGGAATGTGAAATCCTAGATTAGTGGGTTTTTTAAATAATTTTATTTTCAAATCAACTCTTGGTCATTCCTGTAAGTGGTGGAAAGAAAAAAAGTCAGTGGCAGACTAAACCCACTTAATGCCAAACATAAGCCTAACATTGGCTCCTGGGAACAATTTATCACCCACAATGGATTTTTTTGCATCCATAGAATAGGATATTAATGAAACATTGCCCTCCTGTTTGCTGTGAAGATTATTAACCCCATGTTACTGAAAACTCCATTACAAAGGAAAATATATCTTTTAAAGCAAAAGCACTTAGAGGATTGCATTCCCAACCACTCCCATCAGCATTCCTACTGACTTCAAACAAAGCAACAATAGGGGAGTGCTGAGTGCACTGGAAACTCCTGTATAAAAGACTGATCAATTTTCAGCAGTAAGACATCTGATTTCTTTTTTTTTACATCTTTGCACCGAAAAGAGAGCTTCACTTTTATTGTCACACACTTAGAAGTAACAGCACTTATTTTGAGAAAAAGGATAAATTTCATGGTAAGTTGTAAATGCATGTCTTCATCTAAACTGAAATTGTTCAGAAATAGACGTGGAAAGTCAGAATCTGCTATTATCTATTTCCTTTGCCCTAAATAATCTTAACAACAGACTAACAGAAACTCTGGCATTTCCCATAATCTACCAGTGTTTTATCAGACTTATTTTAAAATCAATAGTTCTAGTTTGTCAAAAACATCCATAAACAACAGCTGGCAATGATCACAGGCTGTAACAGAGAAATGCCAATTGCATTCAGAGAAAAATTGTTACAGTGAGAGTGGTAAAGCTGTCAAAGATGCTGTGGTACCTCCAACTTTCAAATATTTCAAAACCCAACTGAGCAGCTTGATTCAACATAAGACTTGGCCCTGCTTGGTGCAGGAGGTTGAGCTGCAGGAACTTCAGAAGTTCTGTCTAACATGATTTAGCCTGTGATTGTGAAGTTCTTCTGCAGAGACTTTAAAAGGATTAAGCAGTACACAAGAAAAAGAGAAAATCCTTGTGTCCACAAGACTGTGGGATATGAAACGTTTGGTTCCTTACCTGACCAAATCTCATTATCAGACTGTCACTGAGTGGTGTGTCTGCAAGACTCACAAGAGTGAAATTTACTCTATTTCCGCACCTTACCACTTAAAATTGAACTTGACAGGTACATAATGCCATTGGGTGATGATTTGATGATTCAACCACCAATGGGTGTCACCCTCAACTGCAGCCATCAACTTTTAGCTGCATTTTCATACATTTCCAGCCCTGATCTGGGTTTGTGCCACATCCTTCAAAAATCTTGCAAGCCTGTCTCTCTGAATGATGACTTTTGATATCCAGGAACAACTGAAACAAATGTTCTACAGAATTTCTTTTTAAGCCCTGGCAGAGCTGCTTTTTTTTTTTTTTTTTTTTTTTTTTTTAATGAAATGGTTAAAAGTAGAATGAACTAAAGAAATAAAAGAGGAAGATACCAGAACATCTCAAATTACAATTCCTTGTGACTGTTGGGGTAAGCTATGGGGCATTGATACTTTGATCACCAAACAGGCTCCTCTTTGCTGACATTTCTTTTCTGTGTGCTCCAAAGTAAAGAAGTGAGCATGGCCTGTCACTGCTTTGAGAGAGAATTCAAAATGCTGTCACAGCACACACCTACATTCAAGAACTGGAAGCTCCTAAAGTCTCTCCCTTGCCAAACCTCTGGGCAGATTTTGGGAAGAAAGCTTACCTTGGCTTGTTCTCTGTAATCCATTTTCCACTGCTGTGCAGAAAGAAACTTCTGTTCCAGTGAATGAAGTTCTGCTAGTTCGGACTCCCTCTCTACTTGATACTGTTAATATATATATATATATATCTCAAACAGAGCAGTTAAATATTTGGCTTATTTCTTACAATTATTTTACACAGAAGAAACAAATTTGGGATATTTGAATGTGTTATTATTTAAACAAATCCAAACACTGAAAACTTTCTTTTTGTATTAAACATATTGAGAAGACTACAGTAGTTTGCAATATGTAGCTGCTGAGCCATATGATAAACATAATGTGACATATGATTGTAACCTCTCACTTGAACAGTCTCCATAACACCATCCCAGAGACAGCTCTAATGGGAGCTGCTAAAAATGTAAGCATCATTTGGAAAAAGTGTGCAAGACAGTTTTATTTTTTTCCCGTTAAATTTCTATTATTTTAAGGTCACCTTCTCCCTAGGAGGGAAAAAAATATTCTGTGAAGTACAAGAGGAGCAGACAAGAGTGACTCTTTCAAAAAAAATTAGCTTGTTGCAAATATTTTTTTTTCTTTTTTAAACACAAAAATATTTATCTATTACCAATCAGTTTTTGTTCTGAATGCCAGACTGTTCAGAAAAATAAATATACGTAGTCTAATACACATACATATATATACAAACACAAATCACTGTATCTGCCTGAGCAGGGAACCAATTAAGGAATTTGTACCAAATATCCTCATGGGGAACATGAAAAATACATTCAGTTGAAAGCACAGTGGAAATTGAAAAAAAAAAAGGCATTTAATCAAAGTGAAGAAACACATATCATAAAAGATAATGCATTTAAATTTATCAAAATTGGAAAATTTCCTCAATATTGTTCCCAACACATAAGGAAAGGAAGGAAATAAATTCCTATATTAGGAAGCTAATTAAGGAAATTAATTCCTGTAAATGACTAGTGTTTTACAGGCCTTGTCTCAAGTTTAGAAATAGGATTAAATTTTTTCATTGGGTAAAAACTAACCTTTGCCTCTAGCTTTGCCAAGTGCTCTTGATACAGTCTCTCCCTTTCAAGTCTTTCTGCTTCTTCTTGTTCAGCTCGTAATTGAGCTTCAGCTGAGGATTGGGAAAGAGATCAAGGGCATAACTGTGCTTTCCTAAATCATTTCTAAAAAATGATTTGGTTACAGCTGTAATGATAAAACTACTGTAAAATTAACATTATGAGCAACATAAATGTTTATCTTTCACTGCACAGAAATCTCCCATATGGAGATTGATCCAAATTAATTTGAATGCTACTAAAACACACTCTCTGGCACTGCCCCTATCAGTCTGTGAGGATAAAAGCAGAAACAAGGACCAGCAAGTACAGCAGCAGGACTGCTCACTCCATCTACAGTTTCAATGGACAAAGGTTCTTAATCCAAAGTCCTGAGTGAAACTCAGTGCTTTAATCCCAAATTCCTCTTCTTCTTTCCTACAACCACTGGTTTCCTACAATTCTAATTTTACAGCTGTTTGTTCATTGAAATCCTCTTCAGGATCTGCTACTCCACAGTTCTGGCTTCTCTTTGCTGCCATAGGGACTAGAAAATTAGAGAGGATGTGAAAACTGATTCAACCTCTAAGCCTTTAGTCTAAAATGGCACAGTCTGTGCCTCAATCCCGATGTTCAAGTGACTTGATGCCATCACCTCCAAATAAATCATGTCAAGAGTGTGTGTGTGCTGCACTGAGGCAAGTTCCCAAATCTGCCTGTGCCCACCTGAGCTGCCACTCCCACCCCAAAATCTTACAGTGATTAGCAGTCACTGGTAGTCACTGCATGCTTAAGCCCCCACCAGGATGGATTAATGGTAAATTATTTCTTCCCAACTTCCTAACTGCAGCAGGAACAACTAGAAAAGAGAGTATTGCTCTGATAGGGAAGTGTGACGCAGCATCAAGGACAGGGAATTTGGCCCACACCAGAAAAGAGGGAAGAATCATTTGTATTTGTAAAACAGACAGCAATTCACATCTAGTTAATGATGTTACTTTCAGCCCATTCATTTAAAATAAATGATTTGTCCATCCTATTCCCTCTGAAGGAAGTGCACAGTACCTCTCAGCTTCGCTTCCCTTTCTTTCTTTGATTTGCCACCTTTGCCACCGGACTTCATGTTTGCAATAATGGAGAACAGAACAAATGTCAGTATTATTTTAATACAATTTGGCAGTTCCATAAATCTGTAACTTTGCCCTTCCAATGTGATCCCTCAATTAAGATTTTAGACTCGCTAAACAGCCAGTGAAGCCTCCAGAACAGTAATGCACATTCTGGACTCAATTTTCTTCTCTTTTTTATGCTAAGGTCTTACCATCAAAGTATTTTTCTATGCTAGACATTCCCAAACACAGCCACAACATGAGAGTATTAAAATCTTTTGGTTTAATGCAGAAATTGAATAACAGGCAGATCTGCTAAGAAAGTAGATGTTACAGCTTCAAACATTTTAGGAAATACCGGAAATTTTGGGACAAGCCTGGCATTTAGAAGCATCTAATTCACAACACAAAATACAAAAGAGTTCTCTTTTCTGTTATAAAATCTCACTACAACTCCAGACAGCTCACTGTTGACCTCCAGCATAATCTAAGAATAACTATATTTCAAATCTGAGGTTCTCAAAAATTATCTGACCGCTGGTCCTTCTTCACACACCAAGCGTGTTACAGATACTCTCATTTCACCCTTTGATTCTGACTATCACACATTCAGATATAACTAACTACTTATTCACTTCACACTACTTGGCATGGCAATAAATATATTGACATAAGTGTATATAAATGAATGCAACTTTTAGTACAGAGATTGCCATGAAGCTGGGACAAACACAACGGTGACAATAAAGTGTCACTGGAATCTGAGTGCATCTTATCGCATCTGTTACCAAAGTGTTAGTTTGCAAAATTATGCCAAAACAGTCAGCAAAACTCACACTTCTATCCATTAGGATTTCAGGGAAGAAATTGATATTTTCACTTTGAAAAATAAGTAAACTGAAAATGGAAAATCTGCCTGTTTCAATTACTTCCAACCACATTTTAGGCAACTACTTTTTACATTCCTATGACTTAATGGAGCACTGAGAAGAGTGAGATGCACAGCTGGGGTAAATAATTTCATTATCACTGAATTAAGAATAACCCAAAGGATAAATTTATGCAGCTCAGTTTCCCATGGACTTCTGCCTGTTGTCCCTTCACTCCCCTTATTCTGTGTCTAGCCTATGGCTCAAATAACAGAATCCCAGAATCATTCAGGTTGGAAAAGAGCTCTAAGATCATCAAGTCTAAGCTGGGCCCAATCCCCATCTTGTCACCGAGCTCAGAGCACTGAGTGTCACGTCCAGTCATTCCCTGGACACCTCCAGGGATGGGGATTCCAAAGATTTCTGGGCAGCCCCTTCCAATGCTTGACAAACCTTTCATGATGAAATTCCTCCTGATGCCCAACCTGAACCTCCCGTGGCACAGCTTGAGGCCGTTCCCTCTTGTCCTGTCCCTTGTTCCCTTGGGACCAGCGCCTGACGCCTCTCGGCCACCCCCTCCTGTCAGGGAGCTGTACAGAGCCAGAAGGTCCCTCCTGAGCCTCCTTTTCTCCAGGCTGAGCCCTCCCAGCTGCTCCTGGTGCTCCAGCCCCTTTCCCGGCTCTGTTCCCTTCCCTGGACATGCTCCAGCCCCTCAATGTCCATCTTGCAGTGAGGGGCCAGAGGGAACTGGACTCAGGACTGGAGGTGTGGCCCCAGCACAGGGGACAGTCACTGTCCCGGTCCTGCTGACACACCATGGCTGGGACAGAGCCAGGACACGGCCTCTCTGCCTGGACACCCGTTGCCAAGCCAGACAAGCACTGGCTGCACCGGCCACACTCTCTCAGCAGCGCTGCAGGAACACTTGGCCCCCTTGCAAAAGGCACAAAAGCTCGGTGTCCTGGAGACGCCTCTTCCTCCTTCAGATTCAATGAACCCTGGCCAGCTGCCTCAGGAAAAAACCAAAAAATCAAATTAAAAAAATAAACACAACAGTGAATTACAGCGTGTTTCTGCCTACCTACCTTTTTTTTTGGTTTTGGACCCTAAAAGATAAGAAGGGGGGAAAAAAGGAAAGGGAACATCAGACAACAACGTTATCAGCTAGAAAGGAATAATTAAAAAAATACTTCCATCCTGTTAAAACTGGATGTGATAATCTATCGAAAAACTACGACAATAATTTCAATACTGAAGAAAATCAGCCACTAACACACGACTCTTGGAATGAAGTTTGTTAGCACAGAGCCATTCTGGCAAGAAGTCAGAGCCACCTGCCGGCTGCTTCCACACGGAGCAACCACAGCAACAAACCACGGCACAGGGACTTACACCGGGAGATTTACACACAAGAGATAACGCGTCCTTCAGGCGCTTCTTTTAGCCTTAAAGCCTTTTCTGCACCTCCAGGGACTTTGGTAGCTAACAAGGAACCAACCCGCTTTACACTCCGCCACCTCATCCTTCCCCTGTCCACCACGTAACCCGTACCCCAGGCCCCCTCCCCGCCCCACCATGTCCCGCAGCGGGTGGCGGTGCCCGTGGCCGTGCCCGTCTCCCTCAGGCTGGCGATCCCGCGGATCTCCACAGGCTCCAGCGGGTGGCGGTGGCGCTGCCCGTGGCCGTCTCCCTCAGGCCGGCGATCCCGCGGATGCACAGGCCCCGCCCGGCGGCGGCGCAGGCGCGGCTCGGGCCGGGCGCGCTCCCGGCGCTGCCGTAAAGCGGCGCCGCGGCGGCTCCGGGAGGGAGCGGGTGAGGTCCCGGTCCGGCCTTGCCGGGATCCGCGGGAACCGGGGATGGCTCTGGGGAGACCTCGGGGGACAGGCGGGGCCAGGGGGAGGTGGCGGCCCCAGGAGGCCCCGCAGCGGGAGCTGGATTGGATTCCAGTCGCCTGTGGTTTGGTAACGTCCGAGGCCGGGTTGGACGGCGCTCGGAGCAACCTGGGATAGTGGAAGGTGTCAGGGAGCTGGGGGGAGATGATCTTTAAGGTCCTTTCCAACCCAAGCCATTCTGTGATTTTGTCTTTAAAATAAGCAAATCAGTTACTTTGTCACTTATCCTTACGTTTTGCCGGCGCACGCTGGTCTCCGTTTGTAACGCACTTAAAGGGTCCTTTAAAAAGCAATGAGTGCGACAGTTACAAAAATATATGTGTGTATTTATAAAATGGATATATCTACCTATACAATATAGGAATATGTAATGCATAAATATATATGGAAATAAAAATACATCAAAATATGCTATTATAAGCATTGCTATATAAATATATAAAATACATAAATATGTCTTTTTATTTATAGATCTTTACCACTTTATCTGTACGTATATGAAGATACAGTTTTTTAGCAGACTATAGAAGCAGCCACGCCAGCAGGTACAGAATTGTAAGGGTGTGAGAAAGCAGCCATTGAACAGCACAAAGTGTCCCAGTTGTTGGAAGTTATTAGAAGTTTATTGTTTTCTGTTTCACGGGGAAGGGGAGAAGACAATGAGAAACTAAATGGAATAAAAAGTAAGAAAGAAAAAGAAAGAAGAGAGAGAGAAGAAGCAGAATTAGAGCAAACTGGGCTCAGCAGGATACAGAAGTTTTAGGATGGCTGAGGCGAGATTTACTGACTTACAGAGAAGGCTAATTTCAAATTGATTATCCTTCAGGTAACAAAACCCAAACAAACCAAAAAAATCACACAAGGACAGAGTTCACTGAAATGTGAGAATGGCCAATTCTTTAAGAAGTGAAGTGATAAAACTGTACAAAAATGTAAGTGTCTTAAATGCCACCAGCACCTTCCTTAACCAGAAAACGAACCCCCTTTCACTGTGCACTCAGTTAATTAAAAACACATTATTCTTTTCTTTCCAAGCTGCTGTACCTTGGAAGGGAGTATCCCAAAGGAGCAGACTACTTCAGAACCCGTTTGAAAGCAGCTTTTCTAAAAAACAAAGATGAGACAGACCCTGAAAAAATTAAGCAACTGATTGCCCGGGGAGAGTTTGTTATAAAGGAGCTGGAGGCTTTGTACTTCCTGAGGAAATACCGAGCCATGAAGCAGCGCTACTACAGCGACGACGACAAGCCCTGACTGTGCCTGTAACCACACACACCCAGGAAAGGTAACAATAAAAGAGCTCTAACTGCAAAAGAAGTGAAATGTAAATCTTTCCAACCCCTCCAGAGCACAAATCAGGGGGCTGCTTCCCTGCCAGGAGTCACTTGAAGGGTTTGGGGTGTGCAGGTTATGGGTAATAGGTTTTCCTCTGCTGCTTTTGACCTCCTCAGACTAAAACTTCAGGTATGAAACGATTTTGCAGGAAGGAGTGGTTGCACAGCCCTGTTCTGTTTCACTTCAATGTATGTGTTGAACAGAAGGTATTCTTACCCCATAGCTGTGTGGTTTGGGTGTCAGTTAAAGGTACTATGCTTGTTACCTGAAAGATGAACCTGATTTTAAAAATGCTCCACACTGAATGATCTGTTTCCCCTGGAAATGAGCACCCTCTCAAAAGTGAAGTTCCCAGCCCTGGAGAGGGAGTGCTGTGTTCAGTTCTGGTCTCCACAGTTCAGGAAAGACAAGGAGCTATTGGAGAGGATCAAGCAGAGGCCATAAACATGAGGGGTCTGGAGCATCTGTTATGAGAAGGGACTGCAGGAGCTGGGCCTCTAGTCCAGAAAAGAGAAGACAGAGGGGATCTCATCAATGCATATAAATATCTCATGGGTGGGTGCCAAGAGGACGGTGCCAGGCTCTTTCCAGTGGTGCCCAACGACAGGACAAGGAGCAATGGCCATAAACATAATGCAAAAAGTTCCACCTCAGCATGAGGAAGAATTTCTGTACACTGAGGGTGGCAGAGCCCTGGAACAGCTGCCCAGGGAGGGTGTGGAGTCTCCCTCTCTGCAGACATCTCAAACCCCCCTGGACTTGTTCCTGTGTCACCTGCTCCAGGTGACCCTCCCTGGGCAGGGGGGTTGGACTAAATGGTCTCCAGAGGCCCCTTCCAACCCTGACTATTCAGTGATTCTGTGGAAGTAAATTCTTCAATTTTTTAACTTCATCTGCTCAACTTGCAGAGGCACCACCTTGCTGTGTCAGGGAGACAACTGCAGGGTCAGGAAAGGGGGGTGTTTGAACAACAGTGCTTGAAGCACTTGGGCCCTGAAGACAATTCCTGCTACTGCTGAATTCTGCTGTTGTGTAACTGCTGCAGCAGGAATAGAAAACTTGATCTTTGCCCCTGGAAGAGAAGTTTGGCCATGGCTGTTTGCTGCAGGCTGTCTCTATGGGCTTTGGCCCGACTCACACTTGTGTCAGAGCTGATACTGTGTGGAGTTGGTTGGTGTTTCCACCAACTAAATGACACTGGAGAGAGAAATAATCTTTGAAATATAGGCAAGGAATCACTGCAGTAGAGCTGTTGGCAGTAGCAAGTCTTCACACTGGCACTAAAGAGTGTTTTAAGGTCACTCAGAGAATTGCCAGCAAAGGCATCAGCAAAACCAGGAGTAATATAAAAGTGAAAGTGTCACAAAGTCCATTCAACAAGGTTCACTCCACTATTTACTAGGTGGTTAAAGCACACAGAGAAAAAGCAAACTAAAATCTACAATCAATCCAAAACCAAAATCAACCAAAAGGTATCTCTGAGGATGCTGGGGATACAAAAAGGGCAAGGATGGAAAAGGGTATGGATAAAAGGAATAATGAAGATGCTCCTGTTGAATCACAAAGTTCAGAGTGGACCCCCTTGCAAAACTGAGCCCCAGATCTGACCTATGGTTTATGCCTGAAGTTTTAACAGCATTTAAACTTAACAGCACTTACTCCATAGTTTAAAACAATTTAACTAAAGATTCATACAGAATTTCTTAAAAGCACAACAGCAACGCCCTCATAGGCCTGAGTTACTTGCAAATCTACAGTACTGAGAATCTCAGAGAGCAGTATCCATTGTACATTTTCTATAGCATATCCACACTCACAGTCCTGAAGGAGTATGTACAAGGTATGAAATCCCCCTGGAATTCACTGAAGCACGTACCTTGGATACCTTTGCATCTTGTCAGTAGCTGAAGGGCTGAGCCTTAAGGAAGGGGGGCACCATTCCATGCTCTGTTGTCACTGCTGCTCCTCCAAATACAGCAAATGAGAGTTCACTGGCTCTGAGGGGCCATACAGAGGGAGACTTGTGGTCACTGCCCACTGCAGTCCAGGAGAGCACTGAGGGCCTCACTCAGGCCCACTCTTTATAGGGTCACAAGAGAGGTGGGTACTGTCACAGCAACTTTCCATCCTGACCACATTCCAGGTCGGTAACTTGATTTGAAATTTCAAAAGCAAAAATGCTGTTCCACTGAGGGTGTGATTCAGGCAGGCAAAGTAAGTTTCCAAGGCTGTTGGTTACAAAGCAGGAGCTCTTCAGACAGCACCAATTCCTGGGAACTCTTCCTGCAGAGCTCCAGAGGATCTCAGCCTGGGTGCTGAACGAGCATTTTTGAGATTACAGCTCACCTGAGAAGGGAGGGGGGGATGCAGCACCATCCTCACAGAATTCTAGGACAGAACTGAAAAGTGATGGCAGAATACAGTACCTGGTGATGAAAGGCACGTGCTCCAGTTTCTGCCACCACACTGATGTGAAAAACTCTTTCCACATCAACTGAGCTCTTCTGCACTTCCACCTGCCCTGAGCAGCTGCCCCTCTCAGAGACAGGGACACCAAGGGGGACAAGGATAGCAGCTCTGGGACAGGCAGCACCAGCAGAAGTACAAGAAAGAATGGAGAACAACTGCCAAGCACATGGAATTCGTGGGATTCTCTGTTACCTGAAATTCTTGCAGAGGAAAAGGAAACTGGGACAGACACTCACAATAACTATTTTTTATTACATTACAATAAATAGGAGCAGTACAGTTTGACAAAAAAAATGACAATTCCAGATCACCTCACAGCACATACTCCTAAAAACATTAAAAATTTTAAAACAAACAGTGGTCTTTTTTTTTTCCTTTTTTTTTTAACTTAATGTCAGGCATGACCAACATTCCTAGGTCACACAACCAAATTATGGAAAAACTGGATCACACTGCATATGTTCCACATCAAATAAAGCACAATGTACAAAATGTGCATGTTTCAGTTTACACTATACAAAAATAGTTAAAATACATTCCAGGTAAACATATTACATTAAGAAGTCATTCTAGTAAGAAGTTGGCACTCAAGAGGAAAAAGCAGAAGTATTTCCAACATGAAAACACAAGACAGTGGAATAAAGAAATGTTAGGAAAGATTTACCATCTATGTAGCTTTATGTAAACTTGAGACACAATGATTTGTTTTACAGTTTGATGGTCTTTGAAGGTAATAATTGTATTGCTTCATAGTCTAGACAAGAGCAGAAGATTGTGTGTGTCAGTATTTACCCATTATCCTGTTACTGTTAGAAAGCCCACACAGCAAAAAAAAAACGTAGCAAGAAATTTCAGGGCACTGAAACTGGTCAGAATAATTCCTTTTGGAGCAAACCAAGGATCCAGGTATTTAGCAGTTACATAAAGCTACTGTAAGAAGGTGTTACTCTCTGACACATGGCAGTCTGATGTGGTGACATGGGCAGTGACTCCCAGGCTGGCTCAGGAGCTGCTCTCAGGACACACAGCACCCAGGGATGTTCTGTGGAAGCATCTCAAATAGGGCAGGGCAGTGATGATGGAGCAACTCGGGCAAACTGCAATCCAGCGTGCTTCACCAAATCTCAGCAAACAGGAAGACAAAACTGCGCTACAGTGGCAAGGACAGGGTGGGGGTGGGGTTGGGGTTTTTTTCAAGTAAATAAGGGCTAATCTAAATGAATTTTGTACTAATTTAATTAGACTGGCAGCTACAGCTCACTTTTGCTGAAAAACCCCAACATTGGTTCATACATAGCTTTATAGTAGAGCTACAGAAATCCACTTTTGATGAATAAGACATTTCAGCTACAAATTCCCCTAACAGCTTTTAGTTAAATTAACATCAGAATTTTAGACCAGCCCTAATCTGACATGCAGTGTGACTCAGTTACCAAAATTAAAGTAACCTTAAGATTACTTCCATTTGCTCAAGGCTTACAGCCCACTTTTGCTACATTCTCCATGTATTATCAAGAGTGTATAAAATGTGCAAATAACTGTCTCCAACACATTTTAACCTTGGAAGCTCTGAAATATTTTGTGACATTAAGAATCTGTTCTTACTGCTTAAAGTATAAAGTTAGGTTCTCCCGTTACTGTTTTTCAGAATATTTCATAACCTACATTTCACATTGAAGCTGAGAGGGGTGGAGGGGTCTGCATTTTGGTGAAGGGTGGGAACAGGGGGCACAGGCAGGGAAAGGCCTGCTTTCTCCCAGACACAATGAAATTAAAGAACACGGAGCAATCCACACACCGTGTTCCCTGCCAGCTTCGCAGGTCCCCACCTACAATAGTCACCCTGGGATATTTTTTTGTAGAAGCAAAATAATACTTTTCACAGAAATGGTCAAAATTACACAGTGCAATTTTTACACACCTGCGTAAAATTTCCATGGAATACCTTAGATTAGGGCAATGCTGCTATTCCCTGTTCCAAATTTTCCAGTGTCCTGAACTATCCTACTTCAATGTCTTGTGTTTTATTTTTTGAGTACGCCAGAGTCACACCTTCCAGTGTCACTCTGCAGCCTGAGTTAGCTCCTGTGAAGAAGTGCACCTTCAGGGACCAAAGCTCTCCTGAAACAAACAACTCCACATTTACAGGGAGACACTAGGAACTGGAAACACTGGAACTACTGGCTCGTACTTCAGTGGATAACTAGGCTACTGCAGTACCAAAAAGTGAAAGCTCCTGCAAAAATCCTGCATTAATTCCAATCAGAAAAAGAAAAAAAAAGGGGGGGGGAGCGAAGAACAAAAATCACAAGAGAACTTAATCACAGAGAAAGACAACATTAAACTCTTGGTGTAGCTTCATGACAGTCTAGACACTGGAATGCCACTCACCAACCATTGAATCAGTACTTCACAGACATCACACAAACAACACTGACTCTGGAAATCATGTTCTATGCTGACAGATTGTGCAAATTCCACACCATTTCCATGGCATAGTGGATTTCCAAATTATTTGCATGAAGCAGCTAAATTCAACTCTTTCATTCACTCATCTGATGTTGTTAGAATTTAGAATTTCTCCCCTATTTTGCACAAAATGGGCATCTGGAAATATTTAATGCCACTCTTGGGGAAAGAAAAATGGTTTTACTCCACTATGTAATTTAGGATTGATTCTGATTTAATTCTTACAGTAAATTCTGGGTCCATGTATGAATTAACCTAAGACTTTGAATCAACTTCTCTGTTAAGGCATTCTTGTATTTCCTAGGGACGCTCAGGGTGAAATCCTGACCCTACTGAACAAAGCCACTCAAAGCTTCGACACAGAGGGATTTCACCTTGGTCTTCAGACACAAAAAGTCAGTGAAGCTTTTAAAGCAATGCATTAACAATAGCAAATCAACCTAATTAGAACTTTTACTTTTTCCATTGCCAGGTGTGCATTGTTGTCTTCTTAAAATTTTTTCTTTTTTTTTTTTTTGATTTTTTTTTTTAGAAAAAATAGAGTATTTAAGGAGTGACTGTGACAAATTGCAGTGAAATTTTTTTTTGAAAGTTTTCTTTTTACATTCATTAAAGTTGATCTGAAATGCTACAAGACTAGATGCCTAGAAGCAAAATCTACAGGAAGACTATATAAAGGCTTCTGGTCTCTCTATTGCAATCAGTCTAAAATAAAGGAAATGCTGAAATGAAAGCTTCTTTTGCTAACTTGTCCTTTTTCCCAACCAAATTTATAAACCCAAAAATTTCGAGGGGATGTTAAAATGTGTAGAGCATCATTTGTTTGCTTTGCACACAGAACAGAAGTTCACAATCAGTAAGAAAAATAGGAAGTTAGCAACTGTGCATGCACCAAAGAGTCCTAAGACAGTTCTCAGGCTTTTTGTGGGTATTTTTTGTTTGTTTTGGGTTTTTGTTGTTTTTTGTTTGTTTTTTTGTTTCTTTTTTTTTCACAGGCATTGCTAGTTCAAGAACCAACAGTCAAAGAATACTGGCACTTTAAGAAGAATGAAGTTTCCACTGCCATTTAAAACAAGCATTCAGGTAAAGCTAACAGGATCATGAAGCAGAAAGTAAAGTAATGCTAAAACAAATGCTAATAATTTAGTGTAATGTACAAAATTACTTCAGTACTTCTTAAGAATAAGGATAAATTGTATTTACATAATTATACACTTTGTCTTTGTCTTCTTTTTCTTCTTTTTACCATCTTTGCTCATCTTCTCTTTGTGTTTTCTGATTTCTCGAACTAATGTGTAGAAGGCATCATCAACACCCTGCAAAGATACAGACAGGTACAAATTAGGATCAGGTTCAGACTCACAGGTCTGCTGAGGTAGAGCCCGTGTCCCTCCCTGGCCCATGAGGGGGGTTCCATCAGCACCTTTTGCTCCCTACCTGCCATCCTTTGAACAATGAATCCTGGCTGCAGGACTAAGCCTGTTCCTCTCTGGAATTCTGAGCAGCACTGATATAATCACCTGAGGGAACTGCTTTGGTGCCAGCAGCAGCTGACACCTGCTGCGCTGTTCCTCAGCTGCTCCTAAACTGGGTTTAGGGCATCCTGCAGGTTACTCACAGGCGCCCCACAGGTGAAATTCCACTGTTGATGTGGGAAGGAAGGTAGTGAAATGTGTGCTGCCCTTGTCTCCATCTCCAAGAGCACACCTTGCCCCACCTCAAGCTAGAAAAGTATCGTATACAGAATGTGTATTTATATAATAACACCTCACAATTAGGTTGTAAGTATATATTATCATACAATCATAGAATAGCCTGGGTTGGAAGGGACATCAAAGGCCTTACAGTTCCAACACCAACACCTTCCACTATCCCAGGTTGCTCCAGCCCTCTCCAACCTGGCCTGGAACACTTCCACGGATGGAGCAGCCACAGCTTCTTTGGGCAACCTGTGCCAGCACCTCAGCACCCTCACAGGGAGGTTGTGAGGCATTATCTATATTTATGCTTTAATAACATATTTACAGCTCTGGAATATGAATTTTAATATTTGTACCAATAATTCAATACCAAAGACACCGTTATGGTTAATCCACATTTTCTGATCATTTTTAATGCACATTGGTATCATAATCACATCACAGTTTTATAAATCTTTACACATGCAAATCAGTCAAATCATTCCCATGTCCCAATGATAAGTTATTTGATAAATCATTCTATTCAACTTCTAAAGTTAAGGACACGTGAAACACATTCTCTCTGGAGCTGGATAGTCACTCAAAATCTCCACGGCTCCAAGACTTAAGCTACAGACACAAAAGCTAAAGTTTGCTCTCACTGAGTAGTTTCTCATTATTTTCCGATATTATTACAGCTGACCAAAATTAACTCTGATCTAAAGAGACCAGCATATCCAAAAGCCTGACATGGACCACTATCAAGTACAATGTTGTACAATGTACTTTGTTAAAGCTTAGTTACAGGGAACATTTTATGGTCTTGCTCTTGTGTTCCTTCAAATCCCACTAAAATACTCATGTTGTCAGTCTGCCTTTACTTTTGATAATTTGAATACAGGCAGTTATAAAATCTTTAAGATACAAATGTTCTTGATTCTTCCCTGCCTTACTCCTTTTATCTTTCCCATAAATGAGAAATGTTACTGTATCACAGCAGCCAAATGCATCACTATAGATCTGGGTCTAGAAATTCAGCCACACAAGTTTGCCCACAAGCTGCCAAAAGAAGTAACACTTTGCATTTCTTCCTCTATGCCTACAAGAACTAAGACTGAGCTCTGAAAAAAACAAAAAGCCAAAAGCCACCTAATTCATTACTGTTTCAGCCAAACTCCAAGTGGTGATGAAACTGGTGACGGACTTGACTAAAAATCCAAACAGCAGAGAAGTGTGAAATAGCTTCACTTTAAAAGCAGCACTCAGTATAAGCTAAATTTATTTAAAACCTTCAAGTTCATAAAACATTTACACACAGCTGATGTTCAAAGTCCTTGACAGTGTATCTCCCAATATTAATAGCACACTTTTGCATATTACAAGACAAACAACTTGTTCTACATTTTGAGGCATTTTTGACCAATATAAAATTGCAGAATAGCCTTATTCCTGCAAAAGGTCACGTCACTCATTAGTTTTTGGAAAATTAAAAATACTTGGTATTACTTTAGAGAGAACTAGTGTGTTTTGCTTACAGCTTCAGCATTAATGCTTAAAGAGATTATTTAGCAATGGTCAGGTAGGAATATGCTATAAAAGTAGCAACAGCTCACGATTCCACTGCAGGTCTCATTATTAAGAAGGAGGACAGCATTAAGAATCAATCACAACAGACAAAACTACAGTTTCATTCTTAAAACACAAGAACCATGTAAGAACAACCTCTGTCCAAAACTGTTCACACTGCCCTACAGAACCACCTTTCAGAATTGGCTGTCAGTTGGTCCCTTCAAATGAGACACACCTAAAAACTGCAGTTTAAGTCTTCAAAGGAGAAATCTTCCCTCATTAAACTTGTTTTAAACAAATGCTGAGAAAGTAACTTGTACAAAGTAATACCTTTAAGCACATGGCTTCCCAATCAAGGTTCATTTTTTTTTCCTACCTAGTAAGATGAGAATCGTTTAAATACAGCACATGTTGCAACACAAAATCACAGAATGGTTTGGGTTGGAAGGGATCTCAAAGATCATCTCATTCCAAGCCCCTGCTGTGGGCAGGGACACTTTTCACCAGACCAGGTTACAGAACTGACTTGGCTTTCATCTTTGCATTTACACCTTCGTAGACCAAGCCTCACTAATTATTGATTATGTTCGGTCCTGCCACAATTTGTCTTCATTTCAGGTCATTAATAGAACATGACATACAAAACTATGCTTAGACCCTTTGTGAGTTACAAGTGGAGAATGCAAGGTAAAGGGAGGTCTTCCACTTTTCAGCCTGCCCATTAAATTTTAAATGTAAGTAGTGGATACTCTGTCTCCAAAAGGTCCCTGAAGGCATCAATGCTGTGAGATCAAAGGCTGCCAACCTTTCCAGTCAGCTCTTTCAGTAGGAAGGGACTGCAGGCAGCTGACCTTCTTCCTTCTGACAATACACTTATTGTGTGCAAGCCTTTGGGGAAGTAAAGATATACTGAATGAGAGCTTTAAATCCAGGCTCAGATTAGAAACTCCCAATTCCCTGCACAGGCTCAGAACTAAACCCCAGAGCCTCACTAAAGGTGCAGCGACAGGCCTTGCTCCTGGCCCTTGTTCTTCCAAAGAGCAGAGAGAACAGAAACAGCAGAAATGATCCCACAAAACAGCCTACTCCTGGCCACAAGCTTTTGGAGCCCCATATGATCCCACGGCTGCAGAGAAATCTAGAGATGTGGCTGCAGGACCACAAGAATGCACGAGACTGGGCAACGAACCTGGCTGGCAATAACACACAATGCATAAGGAATTTGGAATTCCTTAAAATCCCGGCACCAAAAATAACCCTTAAACAAGTTCTAAATTGTAGGAGTTCTTTCTTACTTTTTTTTAATATATAATGCATATATACATACACACACACCAGTCACGAGGAACAGAAATTATTTGTACATCTCTGTAGTACTATGGAAACCATTAAATTGCAGCTCAATCAAGAACATAAGCATTTTTAAATTCAAATCTAGAACTTTTCTAATTCAGACTGCTTCCTATTAACCCAGCTCAACACAGATTACATTATCTAGATGTCTGCTCGTAGTGTGCTTTTTATTTAAAAAATCTGACACTTTCACAAAAAGAGCTCTTTTGAGGATTTCACGTGGAGTTTTAGAGATTTCTCCCTGCTAGATGAGCAAAAGATGTTCTGTCCTTTCTGCTTTACTGTGTAGCAGCCAAAGGAATGAAACTCTTGGAAAGCATCAGCAGTTCCTGGCAGTCTGGGTAGTCTAAGTTTTCAGTTTCCTTGTGGAAGACTAATATAACTTAAGAAGGCAACCCAGAGGCAGCAAGAAGATAAATAATATTCCAAGAGGGAAAAAAACACTCAGAACCATCCAACTTGATTATTCATAGAATCCTATCATTGTAATCTGTGTTACAATGAATATTTCAGAAGTCTAAAATCCCAGCTGTAAGGCTCACACCATCAGGTGCTGCTCTCCTTGGCCACCTACTACACATCAGACTGAAATAATACTTTTTTTTACTGACTGCAAAGTAATACAAGCCAGGCTGGTTTAAATATCAAGACTTCTCATTCCACTCAAACCACTACTGAACTAGAGCCATGCCATAATAATTTTGGAATAGGCTTCCTACAGTTTAACTCACTAAATACAAAGTTGCTGAAAATGCCCATCAATACCATGTAGAATTCACTCAGGAATAAAGGCAAATTATTCCTTCCCTAAGCAGACTCCTGAAGTTCTAGAGCCTTAAATCCAAGACTGTTTTCTAAACAGGGTGCAGGGAAAAAAGAAAACACAACAACAAACATCCAGAACTCAACAATATCCACTGTTGACAGAAGATTTCCCTCATGGGGTGGGGGGAAAAAAAGATGCTAAACCCACCAAAAATACTTCTCTTGGACATCACCAGAAAGAAAGTAAGAAGCTGGTAGAAAGAAAGCATGTGTTCACTGAGACATAAATAGGAACCTTACTATCTGCAAAAATGCTTCTACTGAAAACCACAATTCCCACCATCCTATTCTCATCCTCCCAACAGGAAGGAAAAGCAGACAGGACTCAGGATCTTTCACGTCCCAGTATTAAAAAAAAATAAATTCTACTTTGTGGTATGGTTCCATCAGTAACAGACCAAGTTGGCTTCCAGAAGGCTACAGGGCTTGAGCAATTTAATTTCTATTGCTCTTATCAAAAGTCATCTTGCCCAGCTTCTGTTTGTTGTTTTCTGATAGCAAGGGAAGGATAAACCAAGGTGTTTTGATGGCATCAACTTTAGTAATATCTAGATGCAAGATTAGGGAGCTTCGTGACGGAAGCTTCCAGTTTCCTGCAAAGGAAATATGTGATGAAAAGAGTATCACAAAGTGATTGAATCATATAATGAAGGTTGGAAAAGACCTCCAAGAGCATCAAGTCCAACCTCTGACTGATCAGCACCTTGTCAACTACGTCATGGCATTAAGTGCCACATCCAGTCATTTCCTGAACGTCTCCAGGAAAGTGGACTCCATCACTTTCTTTAGAAAAAAAGAATCTAAATAATTACCTCTGAGCAGTCATTCACCACTTAAAAGCTGAGACTAACAAGCCTGAGCAGATCTAGTAAAAACTGATAAGAACCAAAATTTCTTCCCCAGAAACAGAACCCCCTCACTGAGGCGGATATTCCCACACTGTGACTGTCTCTGGAGGATACAACCCAAATTCTACTACTTCTCTGCCACACACTCTGAAGTACAAACACACACCTTGAATAATGAACAGTTTTTGTTTTACACTATAGGAAATTCCACGTCCTCCTCCACTTGGACAAGTATATAAGGAGAAACAACTCACTCTCTGCACTGGTGCAAAAAGAGGTAAAGAATTAATGTGACAGGAAAATCTGCAAGGAGCTGCTCCAATGGTTTGCTCAAAAAGCACTGGAAGTGATTTAGACAAGCATTTCTTCCATACCAGTTTCTTCTGTCCTCACCTCCTCTCTTTTTTCCTACAGTGGAATATATAGATTTAAAAAAAAAAAAAAAAAAAAAGATTTCATGAGAATTTGGGTATTGGGGTTTTTTGGTGCTTTCCTCTTGGTTTTGGCTTAGTCTCCTTTCCAGTGTTCCTTTGCTGTTGCTTAACCCCCACCTCTTGTAAAGGCTCTCAAAAAAAAAGGTGAAAGCTTATTTTGTCCAAATCTGGATCACTCGTGGCATTATAGTTGACAAAAATCTCCTGGAAATGATAAGAGTAAATTTTTTAAGCTGGGGAAGAACAAGGGGAAAATAGCTTGGCGTAAGGAAGGGCTTGAGAATTAAAAAATCCTGTACATCAATCTAACACTGTTTTGCTGGATTAGGAACCTCCTACTTCAGAATCTGAGGGGCACTTGTAAGTGTTCTAATCTTCTCCCCTCAGTTCATCAGCCTGAAGCTTCAACCAATATTGACTTCAACAACATCTGCAATGTATTCCTAATAAAACTCCTTCCTCCTAATTTCTTCCCACTCAGAACTCTGCCTCCATTTCCCAGCTAGAGAACTCAATATGCAGTAAAGACTTCTTGTTAATCCATTTATCAAAAACCCCACAAAACAAAGCAAATCCATATTCAGGACACCGAAATGTGATTGGTCTTATATCTGAAATTATGTCATTGATTAGCCACAAAAAGTCTTGATTGGCGAGACACCCTCAATCAGTTTTATTTGGCAAGTGATTTGCAACACTTCTCCTGGTATATTACAAACTTACCCTGTTACATTACAAGGCATTTTTTAATTTTCACACACCCTGGAGTCTTTTCTTCTTTGCTGATTTTTTTCACTCTGTACTGTCGGATCTCTCGCACCAATGTATAAAAAGCATCCTCCACTCTCTGCATTGTAAAACACAACTCCTTAAAAATCACTTTGTTAATGACAGAGACAAACTGGGACACCCTTGGAAGGGGAAAAAACCACAACAAAACCACTGAAATTATGAGCTTTACTTGAGAAAAATATATGGAGCTTCATTTATGTATTTAAAATGCTGGGTTTGCTCGTTTGCTGCTCGATAAATACCTAATTCAACATTTATTGATTACCAATTATTGTGAATATCTATGCTTCAAGCCTTGCTTTTCCTCTGTGCATGGTAACACTGGGCCTAAAAAAGAGTAAGACTTATTTTCTTCCATTGCTGAAAATGATCCTGTTTGTGTTACTGAATCTATTCTCACATTTCTGTGAGCATGGATGTATGCAGGAGGCACAAAACCTTATTAGATTGTCAACTAGGGGGTACTTATGAACACACATAGTTAAACCATCCACTTGCAGTTTAGAGCCAAAGTGAGAACATGTTCCTGTTTGGGCAAAGAAAAGCAAGCTCCTTTATATTCTGTTCTTTAGGTAAGAAGGGGAACTTTGCAAAAATCCATGGATCAAGCAAACGAAGTATTTAAAAAGTCACTCCAGGTGACTTCCTAAGTGGTCATAAAGAAATAAAATTTTCTAAGGATACTAAATTTGGGGCAGTGTTGTTTTTAAAGCTACTAACTTTCCAAAGCAAGTGCTGTGATATTAAATTTAGGAAAAGTGCTATCTGAGCCACAGCAGCAAATGTTCATGATTAAGAGCTTTGTTACATCAACAAGACACACCTGATCTGTTCCTCTGGGCCAAACTCAGCAACCATGAGGGTCCCATAACAACAACTAAATGCAAGCAATCGGTGAAGTTCTGTTGCTCAGATTTTAATCTGCTGCAGAAATGCTCATCCCTGTGTTCCAGGGATGACACAGAGCTACATGTTTTACTCCTCTGGTCTGACATCTTACTTTTCTGCAGCTGAGCATTTAGGCCACTTGGATATGATACCACAAGCATTAAAAAAAATAAATGTATGGAGACTGAAGACATTTTCAACCAAACACAATATAAAGAGATACAGCACCAGCTCTATGTTACAATATTTCAAGATTAGTGTACCTGTGCATAAATTTAAGGATTTAGATCAATCTGTGAGGATGTTCTTATTAGAACAAGATAAAAAGTGTTTCACTGCAGCTTTTGAAGGGGAAAGCAAATCCCTCCTCTGCCTCACTATCAATCTCAGTACTTGTCTCCTCAATCAGATCAACAGCACTGTTAATTTAATACAAACTCATCATTTGAAAATAAAACCAGAACACACTGATGATTATGGTAAGCAGCACAACCACTTAAGCCCCAAAGCTTTATTACTACCAATAGACAGTCTGGGCTTTTATTTGGCAGATTTTCCATAAATTCTGTCTCCATTTCATCTTCGTATTATGCACGGAATAAAGCCAGCCAGCATTTACTGCCACAATTACTGGGTCATTTTGCATGACCTATGCCACAGGTCATCACATTGAACACTTTTAACACACTGCTGCTTATTTGAGGGTTCTTCTGAACTACAGCCTCTTCAATCTGAAGATTAAATGAATTAGATTTATTTCTTGGATTGTATTTCCCTGTATATACATAATGTGCCACCTTAGGATGTAGTAAAGTATGGACAAGTCTTACATTTCAGGTCTGACAGGTTGCAAAATGTAAAGAAAGCCACTAAAACAGGCAAAATCCAAGTAAAGCTCATACTTCCATGTTTTTCTGGAAGGAATGGAAGTTTCTTTCTGAAGTAGAAACAGCAAACATTGATCAGCTGCTATGTGCCAAAGCACAGGCTGTACAAGAATCAGTATTTTTGCAAATCTACTCTTTTGCAGCAGAAAGATGTAATTTGATTATGGAGTTTTCACATGAAAAATTAGGTAACAATTGTTGAGTCAACATTTATTGCCAACTTTCCCATCACCAGGAGGAGCTGTAATTTGCTTTAGCAATGCAGAGAGATGGAGAGACACAGAGTGAGAAAAGAAATTGCTATTACTGCCACCACCAAGAATAGACTTATGGACCTTGCTGAAAGAGATTATTCTGAAAAAAAATCTGTACAGATACATATTTGCTTATATCATTAGCACAAGGTGACATTTTAAAGAGCCGGATATCAATCCTACAAATTTAAGTAATTTTAATACCAATTTAAGACTCTCTAATACTAGTTTATTTCCTTCAATAAGCAATGACCATATATATAAAATGGGACTAACTAGATCTTTCAGCTGTCAGAGCTGGAAGCAAGAACACCCTTTGGCAGTTATTAAAAACTTCAAAATCTAAACAGGCTGAAGAGCCCAGGACCTTGACGCACTGTTTTTGAGGTGCTTTTGTTTCCTGAATGACAGCCAAACACTCCATTTAAAATATGACCATGTGCAAAGAAAGGCTGTTTCAAACACAGACCAAAGTATCCCAAACAGGAATTCTCACAAGTTCCACTTCTGTAGCACTTAAAGGAACCTAATGAAAGTTAGTCCTGACAACTCAAAAAATTGTTCTGTGCCCATCCTTTAACACTTGATCACAGCTGATCTCCTAAAAGCAACCACAACTTTCTTCCCTTTGTCCTTGGGGGAGGACTATGCTTCTCCAGAAAAGTTCTACCTTACAACAGACAAGTGACAGGAAAAAACTCAACCCCCAGTGTCAAAAGTCAGACCAAGTTAAAACTCATTGAAAACAAAGCTTTAAGATGAAACCTGTACACAAGAACTGGATTAAAAATCGCTTGGAATGATACAGCATCATGAAAGAGATATGACAAACCCCTAAATATGGTTCAAGCAAACTAAGTTATCAGTTAGCCAGAATTTTAACTGAGATGTAGGAATGAAGTTCTGTAAATACTGCCCCAGGTACTTCACCAGACCAGGCACAGGTTCTCAGCTTAGTCTGATCACAAGGCTGGCGCCTTACCCACTGTACATTAGACAGCTGAAATAACAAATACTTTTTTAACAATATTCTCCTGATTTGGGTTAACGTCTTCATTACACACTTCAGAAGTGTGTTCAAGCATATATTCCAAATGACGAGACCTCAAACTCTGGGAAACCCTTTGCTATGCTGCAATAATGCCCATTCATCTGCTTTTCCTGTGAATCCAATACCAGCAGGAAAGCAGAAATGTTCCAGGGCAAACAAAGCCCTACAGTCAAACCACACTGGGGTGGTTTGGCCTTATAGCTTTGCCCTGGAAGCCCAATGAAGAATGGTGGGTGCAGTTTTGGTGGGGATAAATCAAGTTTGTCTCTCATCGATATTATTGATAGCATTGGGAGCTACATGCTCATGTAGACAGGGAAGAACCTGAATATAAAGCTTACGTCAAACAGAGAAAAGCAAAATCAGCAATCAAAATAAACCTAAGCTATTCATCCCCTTCTCCATAAGGATTGTGAAAGGATGAGTGAATGCTCATGGCCTTACAAAGCCACCAGTACTGCCACTTGCTTACATTCAGAAACAGGACTATCACTATTTTTCACAAACTACATTATATTGATTTCAGTTAGTGGGCTAACTGAAAATATTAAGAAACTGTACCCTTATACCCAAGTTGCAGGGCCCACTAAGGCAAGGTTTCACTGATGAATTTAATGATTTGTCTGAAAATTCACAGAGGAATTTGGCTTAAAACACAATATTCTTGCTGTGAGCTGAAGTTTGCATCTTTATTCCCAGTCAGAATCCAAACACCCTAATTTCCAGAACAACTTATTTCTGTACTTCATTTCAATATTCTTCTTTTTTTTTTGTCCTTGCCCATGAATTTTTGAGAATATTAAAAACTTAGTTTAGCACTGAGACATCATCCTGCACGAGCATGCAATAACACCCTTTTTAAAAAGTGTCTTGGCAATCAAAAAAGTCTATTCTGACAACTCCCTCCCATGTCCACCTTCCCAGATTCCCAGAAACATTTCTGATTCCCTCTGAGCTCCAGCAGAACTGGGCACAGGAAAGGGCAGAGGCAGAAAAACGTTGTCTTCCAGCAGGGCATTAGTGATGATGTTTCCACACGGTGGAAGGTGAGGACAGAAATGCAAAAGAAGGTTCCTACTTCAAAAGGTTCATGGCAGACTTTCCACAGACTCCAGAAGACCACCAGCTGCATCTGTTCATACTTGGAAGTTCTCCATGAGGACAGAGAGGACCAGAGTTTTATTTATATACTGACTTTGAGACAAAGAATGAATATAACTATAGCCCATGGGCCATATGCAGCTCACAAAATGGTTTGACTCCGCTAATTTAAAATTACTTTTGAAGAAGGGGGGTGTGTGTGTATACAAGTATGTTTATGTACATGATAGTGTGACTGAAAAATCATTCTATGCACATACACACGCGTGTATATACAATCACATACACTAATATCTAGATCCTCTTGCTGTAACTAAATTCCAGTTCTTTCTCCAATGTCCTTTGTTTTTCTCAAAAATATTTTATTTACACAGCACCCTATGAAGGAATTTCATAGCACAACATGCTCTAAAGAGCACTGGGAAACAATCAGCAGCCATCCCTAGTGGTGCCAACTCTTTGAACCCAACAGGTTCTAAACAGTCTGCTGGGCATCTTTATTTTAAAATATCCCTTTTAATAGAAGTGGCTATGCAAAAGGAGTATTTCCCCAACAAAGCCTGAAGCTGTATAAGACAGACTGAACAAAGTAAAACGTAGATGCTGGTGCAGCATTTGTGTTGTTTCAAACGTTAAATGTAATTTCAGAGTTATTTTTTCACCCTCCTATCTCCATGACAGACACTAATACAGCACCTTCTAAACAAAGCCACTGTCATTATTCAATCCACTTGTATGCCCCCTTCTTCAGCACACTTGTGTGGCTCAATTTATTCTCAGTCATTCCAATTTGGCAATTCTGCTTTGTTTTTTTCTAATCTTACCTAACAGACTTTCTTTGCTGCCAGAAGTTAGCATTGCTTTCTGAAGTTTGACTAATTAGCCCAGGTTTCAACTTGTCAAAAATGTGGGTGGGTGGAGGAAACAAGCACTAATAAAATATTAATTTCTCAGATCCAGAAATGCCTTACAAGCTATGAGGAAATTCTGCCAAGTGATGTAGTTGGATCTCTACAAAAATTCTGAGCAGTTAACTCAAACTGCAACATTCTGCCCTTATTTACCTCCTGAATTCCTGATTCACAACCTGCACAAAACACTTCTGATTATGCAGAGTAGGAGCCACTCAGGCCTGATCTAGTTTGTACTGACAGTAAAATCTTTGCTCTTAAAAGAAAAACCACCAACCAGCTTTTTTCAGGACTGCTTTCTTCCAGAAGTACTGAACCAGTTCCACCTCTATCCACACAGTTTCTCTTCTCCTGAAAGCTCAGATGTGCCACTCTGTCACCTGTGTCCTCACACAGCCCATGAGAGGCACTGAAAGGACCAGTGAGCTACAATAAACCAACAGTGAGCTCTAAAGTCTTAGGGAAAGTATCATTTTACATAAACAACTAATTCAGGAATTTCAGAAATAGCCTTACGGTCAATTGCTTAGGTGTATCAAGCATGTCCCCCTAATTAGAGAATTAATCCCTCAGGGAAAAATTCCTTTGTTATTAATGAAAACACTTAAACCAGAATAAACTAATTACCTGTTTGTCTGTTTAATCCTCTTGCTGAGGGGAAAAAAAAAAAAAAAAAACCAAAAACATTTCACCTCTCTCAGCAGAAGTGGTTTTATTCTATTAAAACCTCTCACAAGGCTAAGAATGCTGCAACCACCAGACAGAGGAGAGCAACAGCAGGCCAGGTCTCACTCTGAGTCTGCCCACTTGAAGCCAATCAATCACTCATCAATAAACAACAACCAATTATAAGCAAGTTGACAGAAAGAAGAAACACCCCAAGGATTTCCAATCTGCAGAAATGCATCCACTGATATGACCAAGCAAATGTCAATGCCTGGAATAATTAACATTATGGTAATTCAGGTGAGAGCTCTGCCTTTGCATCTGGGAGATTTTGAGCTTTACCTGTCTTGTCTTTGCTGATGTTTCAATGAAAGGAATTCCATAACTTCTTGCTAAATCCTGAGCTTGTTTTGTGTCTACTGTTCTGGAAGGCAAATCACATTTGTTTCCTACTAGCACCATTGGGACATCTTCTGAGTCTTTAACTCTCTTTATTTGTTCCCTAAAAACAAAGAAAAAGAAAAGATTGCATTTAACAAGTATTAATAGTTTATATGGTAGATTTTAAAACAGTTAAAACATTAAATTAACAGAGGCAAACATCATTCTTTATGTTAATCTACTGCACATGCACTACTGGAAGCCACTAAAAAATAAATTGACCAATCCTGTCACCACCAAGTTTGGCATCTTACTAAACAAAAACCAACCAACCAAAGGCCTGACATTTACAAACTACTATAGATGTTAATGTCATTACACTGGATTTTTTGGATTTTTGGTTTTTTAAGGTTTTTTTTAACTTTTCAGCAGCTAATACCAGAATAAGCTTAACAAACTCCGGTATTAATCTTACTACCTACCTTGCATATTCAACACTCATAATACTCAATTCATTTGCCAAAACACTGCCAAAAGCTCTAGGTCTGCTGTCTTGATTTTGGTTTGGTTTTGGGGGGAGGTTGTGATTTTATTTTGCTCTTTAATTAGAGACAGCATTAAAAAATCTGCACTTAAGGGGTTTAAAACCTTGCAGCCCACTGTGGGCTGGCTTTCTACAGAGAGAAATTTGGTAACAGCTCTTTCAAGCACTAGTTAGAAAGCATCTTGAAAGATGTTAGATGTACTTGTGAAGAATCTTGTGAAAAATCATTTATTTCATTATTTTTGCCTTCCCAAATAATCTAGCAGTATGTTCTTTAATTAAAATAGACACTGTTCCCAGCTCTTTCTGATCATTCAGCTTCAAGCTTGGAAGGTCACCCACAGGTCTATCAATGCACAGAGGAAATTCCAGCACTCAACTCCCAACACTCTTTGAAATAAACTGTGAAGGTCTTCTTATGCAACTCTGCAACTCTCTTTAGAAACAAAAATTCCTCATGAAAACGTCTATGCTCCTTCTTCCCCTTACACCAACATCTTTCTTGCCTTTTTCCCTCCCTCCTCTAAACCCACAGGAAACCCATTTGTGATATTATTGTTGTTGTTGCTGCTGTTATTGTTATTTCCTAACTGTGGATAGATTAACACATGTTTGGGACTAACCTTAGGCTGATTCTGAGGAACTCAGTGATCCTTGGTGGAAATTGCACTGGCTTCTAATAGAATACCCAGAGAGAATTCAGGGTAACTGTAAGGTATCCGAGTATCTTACAGTAAGATCATCATAAATGATCTGCTATGCTAATCACCAGAGACTGCTTCTATTTCTCAATTAGTGTAGTTGACAAAGCATGAGTTGGAATTCTTAACTAATTATTTAAAAGAAGATAATATGAAGAACTGAGTAACAGGTTGGTTTTTACTATCATTTTGGAGCTCTGGTGCTTTCTGGTGCTTCTCAGGCATCAGGGCTCACACAAGTTGTTCTTCTCACAAGATTCCCCAGGTATTTCCCACTCCAACCCCAGACAAAACCAGGAACTGACATTACTGTACAATTACAACAGCTTCAGTTTTTCCATCTTAGCAAACAATTTTATCAATGGAATGAACAGAATTTAGCTTTGGGAAGTCTTGACTCAGAATACTAAGTAACAACAATTTACACCTCATAAATGAGCCAGGCGGATTTTCAGATTACCCAAAATTCCAGATAACAGATGCATAAATAAGATGCAATATTGTTAATTTTCAAATTCCCCTATTTCATGAGAGATCACTGTATTATCCAGAAGAAGAACAAGCCCCCTGTCCACCTAATACAAGAGCTGGTGGATTGTCTCTTCATATACACACCTATAATGGTGAATATCTTCAAAAGACTTTGTATTGTTTATGGCAAACACACACAGGAAGCCTTCCCCTGTTCTCATATATTGGTCCCTCATTGCACTGTATTCTTCTTGACCTGCTGTATCAAGAATATCCAAGAGACAGGTTTCTCCATCAATTACTACTTGCTTCCTGTAGGAATCCTAGGGGAAAAAAACACACCTTGGTTAACCACAAACAGGTAAGGTTTTGAACATCAGTGAATCTGGAGGTAATCAAATTATTTACTAGCAATAAGAGTAACCGAAGAGTGACTGTGCTTAAGATTGCTCAATCTACTAATTTTATTTTTTCAACTACAATTTGTCCCTCATTCT
The DNA here is from genome assembly GCF_029207755.1 of Chamaea fasciata. Lineage (NCBI taxonomy): Eukaryota > Metazoa > Chordata > Aves > Passeriformes > Sylviidae > Chamaea > Chamaea fasciata. Next base: position 55,237,586 of record NW_027094090.1, on the reverse strand, counting down.
AAGCTACAAGAATGCACAAAATAATAAACCAGAAAGAACACGCAAGTAAGACAACTCCAAAAATCTTTGAAAGGAAGAAGAAAAAGCCTTCAGTATTTGGGACATGAAATCTGTTTTATACGCCTGAGCAGGTGTGTATTATGGTATCTGTTATTAAGTTATCAAAGTTGAGCTGATGTATTTGAAATTCATGCTTTTCAGCCAGGACAGCCTAACAGAGCCATATTAAAACCCTGGTGGGCTGGTTCACAGAGATGTCAGAACAAATTATCTCAATGCTATCAAATCAAAGCTTTCAGGTCACTGACTCAAGTGGCTAAAATCTGTACAAAGTCCCACCAGCTAGATTTTATTACATCCCTGTTTCGTGCCAGGCCTCTGTGAGCACACAGCTTTAGCAGTAAGGAGGTGAGCATTACATGCCCAATAACTTCTATAAACGCCTCCGTGTTTGAAATAAAGCCATGGCAATGAGCTTGGAAAAGGTGTCATCAACCAGCACCATGAATTATTCCCAGTAAGCAGCTCTTGGAACAAATAAAAGGTATGAACACAAGCTCCTGCTGATCACCTTTCAGCTTCCTTAGTCAGAGATTAACACAACATTGCTGCTGCTCTGACACCACACAGGAGTGAACCTAAGCTGCTGGGAAGGGAATTAAAGAATTAAAATTGCAATTCTAGCCAGCTGCAAGACGAATTCAGAACAACCTTTCTTCCTTTGTACCCATTTTTGGGCACAGCACACCTACTCTTAGGCACTTTCTATCCATTTGTAATTTTACAAAAGACTCTTCTTTCCTGTTGCTCATGCTAAGAAATAAGCAGGAGATAATTGTAAAAAAACCAGTATTTTAAACTAAACCAACTCTGTAATGGCACATTTACTGTTAAATGTCATCCAGGCTCACAGTATCAGGTAAAACAATACTTACTGTTCACCTTAAAGATAAAAGTTTGTCTCCAACATGATTTTGGGACTACTTATTTCACAGAAGTTCAAATTCAGTGTTCAGGTAAGAAGTGGGAAGTTACTTCAGAAATTTAAAAGCCATGTTTAAATATTGATACAGCTGAGAAACACACAAGCTCCAACGTGTTTTAAAATAAAGTTTATTATTATATCTTGCTGCTTAAAGGGAAAAAAAATTACACCCCCCTCCCAAACCTAAGGATGCATCCTCATTCCAACACTTCTATTCAATAGCAGACCCCCCAAGTCCTAGGATACCTTTATCACAGTACTGGCAGAACTTCTATCATTTTACCAGACATATTTACAAAGCTTGCATTTTCTCTTCTTGCAATTTGACTGCTAGTTCAAAAATATGAAAAGCAGTTCTTGAAAAGCCTGTACTATTCCTTTCCATCTTGAGGACTTCAAAGGGAAAGAAATTCCCCTCAACTGGGCTCTAAACAAAAGCTTTAAGTCATTTTCATCAAAGAAAATAATTTTTAAGAGGAAAGAAAATCACTTTTAAGAACTGTCTACCATGTTAGCAGTAGCAGCAAAGATACACCAGCATGAAGCACAGCACAGATACAAAAATTAATATTTTGAGGTACTAAGTTGCTTTGCCACTTCTGGGGAGAAAATTTTTTTAACTACCTAGCAAGGGGATTTGAAGCAAAAGGAAAAGGAAAAGGAAGATGTGTAAGAGAAAACTGAAGCTCATGATTTCCAGACAGGTAAAATAATAAATATTTTCATTTGGGGCCTTTTTTGCCTTCCCCCTTGCAAAACATCAAACCCGAAATCACACTTGACACTATTAAGTAAAAACAAAATGCAAGCTAGAAATAATGCAAACTAGAACATTAATTCCAGATTCCTACCCAGCATCAAATATGAAATTCCAGTTTTTTCCCAGTATACAGTATGTAACTTTTAAAAATTCCATTGATTGCTTAACCTGCTTTTATTGGTCTTTCACAAGCCATAAAAAACAGCAAGAATTATGTTAAAGGAGTAATAATTCCAGCTGCTCACAAGCACTGATAAGAAAATGCGATATGAAATCTCAGCTTTATACTAGATATGGAATTTAGCTAGGAAAAAAAAAACAACCCAGCACTTAATAAATCTCATCTAGGCAAGTAATTATTACTGCACAAAACTCCATTATACCAGAGATTTAATGCTAAAACATCACAGCTCCTGAGACTAAGCTATTACTAAATATTGGTGCTTGTTTCATGAGGGCAGAGGTCATTTAAGAACACGGACTTAAATATCGGTATTCCTAAATCAGCCGAGGGATTTGGCTAATCCAATTTCAAAACCTCTGACAAGCAGCTACGAGAGCTGCTCTTTCTCTGGGATGTTTAAAAGACGACACGTATTTAGAGCTGAAACGTCCTGAAAGTGTAAAAGAAACTCAAAAATGAAAGAAATTCAAGGGAGCACGAGTAAGATTTACTACACCTCGGCCAGCAGAGGGCACTGCCCCCAACTGCTCAGGCCAGATTTACAATGGTCGCTGCCCATTTAATTTAAAATAAAACACTTAAAATTACTCGGCTATAAATCCTTGCTCGGACATCTCCTTCAAATAAAGCACTGGACTGTGAAACACACATAAAGCATCGATATCTGAGCAACTGCAGCCACCCAAACACTCATTTTCAGTCCTCCCCCTGCCCTGCCATCTGCTGTGCTCAGATTTAAGTAATAAAACACTCAAGCAGGCCCTGAAACTTGACGTTTCCCAACCAGGTTATTTGTTGAATCATTAGATTTATTCTGCCAAAAAACTGCAGCAAAATTAACACTGTAAAGGCACCTGTGATTAAGTAATTAGTGTGTGTTTTCCTCTGCTGCACCATATTATGTCTTCGCGACATGAGAATTTCAGAAGAGTGGTGTTTCAGTCTGTCAATCAGGAAATATTTAGAATTATTCAGTAACTGCACAGTTATGAAATATACATGGATAACAAACACTAAACTATCTTCTCTATCTTACGCCAATTATTTAGCTTGATTATCTGCGGGGAAAAAGACTATTCTGCTGTATGGCAATGAAAGAAACAGCAGTAGTGACACGACTGAACTATCCTAATTATTTACCAGTCCGGGCAATTTTAAACACTCATACTGCCTAAAACCCATTCCACAGCTCTTGTTCTTTGATCAGCATCACAACTGCACCTACACAGGAAGCACCATCACCAACCTTTCTAAACCAAGCAGGATTCTGCCAAAGCATCACCTGGAGCATTCAAACCCAATTTTTATTTTTGTCTGCCACTCCAAACCACAGCTTGCCCTTGTTGGCACTGAATTACTGCTTACCCACACGTGAGCACACACAAGGCCAGTTACCAGGAGGAGGAAGATACAATTTCCGTCCTCGAGGTCTCAGAATTTACAAGATAAGAACAGGATCTAGTAGACAAGAACTTGTAGAAGGAGCAGAAATGAATGCTGCTGCATGTGACAAGCTGTGAATGCTGGCAAAACCTATTAGGTTGCTAAATAACCAGTTAATTTGGTGTCAATTCTTAAAGAACACATGGATTCTGGACCACAGCACTGAATTTGTGGCTGCCCCATCCCTGGAAATGGCCAAGGCCAGGTTGGACAGGGCTTGGAGCACCCTGGTCTACTGGAAGGTGCCCCCGCCCATGGGAACAAGATGATCTTTAAGGTCCCCTCCAACCCAAACCAGTCTATGATTCCATGAATAAAAGACACAGTTCTGGGATTTTCAGGTTCATTCCACGCAGAACTGTAGTTCCATTTTATTATTTTACATTAAAAATGTATTTAATGTCCTTCAAATCACTCAGCTGGTTGAATAGCAAAATCCCTCAAGGTGTTCCAGGAATACTGGCATTTAAGTTTCTGCGTTCCTGAATTGTTTACACAGTGACAACTTATAAGACGGAACCCGCACAGCACTTTCTGTGGTGCTCAAACACACCTCTAACCTAAGAGAAACCCAGGTAATTATGAACAGGCATCAAAAACCACTGGCCTCCAAAGGTCCTTTTGCAGGAAAAAAGTAAAATCCCATTTGGCTTGCTCCCCTCAGCAAGTTTTGTGTGATTTTAGACAGTATTTGAGGTTGCTGTTTTAAGACTTTATACCTCAGTAACTGAAAGAGCTACTCTGCTGTATGAATCAAACAGAGTTTTCTGAACAGGTCTAGCCACAAAACCTTCTGCAAGCAAGATGCTGCTTGGCCATGCAAGAGACAGACAAGAAGACACACAGGCACATGAAACAACCTCAAGTCAACACATCTCTCTTTGGGCTCAGGCCCTCACTAAATTTGTGCCACCTCGGGGCACTGGCTCCTCTGCTTGTTTCTCCCTGAAAATCACTACCTACACACTTCCCAAGCCTCCATTTTAAGCCCAGATTTAAACACTTGTGATTCCTTCACGTGAGCCTAGAAGTGCCTTGCTGGATAAACATAAAAATGAAGTCATGAGGTGCAGAGCTTCAGTACCGGGAACATAAAAACCTGGGGCAAGTTATGGTGTCATTTCTCCTTTTATAGAGTCGGAGGTTGTTAAATGCAACGACCCACAGGACATTTCAGACAACACCGGTTTTTTTTTTTTTTTTTTTTGTATTTAAAAGCCAGAGCTTGCCTGCTCACTACAAACCTTTAAACCAGCACAACTTTCAAAGCTTGAACACAATTTCAAACTTTGAGGTACTGAGCCATTTATTTCAAAGAACCCATTCCAGAAGCTATCTTACAATATTTTCTCTAGATAGGGAAACATGCACCGGTGTGCTTAAATGAAGAAAAAATAAAACAGGCTCGAATTTTTTCTTAATTCACTGTAACATTCTAGGACACATTTCTCCCTGTGTGAAACAGATCCCAGCAACAGGAGCTGAGAAAGACTGCCACACACATTTCACAATCACTAATTTTCCTCCTTATCAAAGGGAAAATGCCCCATTTAAGAGGTTGCACAAAGCTATGAAGAGTTTCACCAAGTGTTTTCAAGTGCGTTTGCAAATACTTTGTTAGAGAGATCCTAAACACACGCATCCAAACTGACCAAGGACACACGGCAATTAACACCACGCTTTTAATTGATCAAAACTGGTAATTTTTTACTGCAGCTGTTGTTCCACAGCCAAGACGAAGGAGCACAGCCATTCTGTCTCCAATGCAGACCATTATCTCTGAGCTCTTTACTATAAAGCCCTGTCCTTGTGCAAGTGCCCAAAAGCAAACAAGCACCATTATTAACTGATAATCTCCCCTCACAAAAAGCGTGAGATGAAAGTGTTTACCTCTATTGTGGGGTCATATTCATCCACAAAGTGATTCTGGATTAGCTGTATTGTCAAGGCGCTCTTGCCTACACCACCAGCTCCAACCACCACAAGTTTATACTCTGTCATTTTTTAGCAGACCTGATGACAAAGAAACCAACATTAAGCAGAGCTGGGCTCCCACTAACGAGGATGCTGCCGGTGCCTTCTCATTCAGCGTCAGGATCCTCTACTATTACCGGGAAGCAGCTCCCTCCCTGCAAGACAAGACAAAAAGGGATGAGGGAATGCTGCTCCTCAAATGTTACACACACTGGGAATGCAGAGCGGGCACTCGGCCGACAGGCAGCGGTCACACAGAGATTAAAAGAACGCGTAGTAAAAAAAAAAAAAAATTAAAAAAATTTAAAAATTAAAAAATATTTAAAAATACACTATATAAATTAAAAAGGCACCGAATTCCGGGAAAGGCCAGAAGAGTATTTCGTGCAGGGAATTAATCCGTGAAGGGATTTAGTTGCCGGCTGCTTCCTCCCGGTGCCCGCCCGGGTTTCCCGGAGCGTCCCAGCTCCCCTCGGGATGAAGCTCACAGCCGGGAACGCGCCTCCCGTGCCCGGACAGGAGACAGGGCGAGCACGGCTTCCCCAGGCGGTTTCCCCTACACAGTCCAGGGTGGGTTGTATTCATTTTTAATTGCCGGGCGAGCCGTGCCGGCGGGACCCCCGCGGCTCCGGGGCATCGCCCGCCCCGCCCCGGCTCCCTCTGCCCCCGCCAGCGCCGCGCCCGCACGGCCCCAACTTTCCGGGGTTAAGGGCTTGGGAGAAGGGGTGGGGGGGGAAAAAATAAATCCACGAGGGTTCAGGGAAGGGCGGGGGATGTCTCGGGCGAGCGTCGGGTCCCGCAGGGCGTTGGCCACCTGTCCCCTCCCGCCGGGAAGGACCGGGAATGCGGCTCCGGGGGATGCCGGCGAGAGCAGCGGGGGTGCGGGATAGGACAGGGAAAGGGGCGCGGGAGGGGGAACGGCGACGGGGGAGGAAAGGGGCGCCAGCTGCACTTCCCACCTCGAAGGGAAAGAAGGGAAGAAGGGAAGAAGGGAAGAAGGGAAGGAAGGAAGGAAGAGGGTCGCCCCGGCTCGCCGGGGTGGGGATAGGCGGTACCTGGCTGGCCGTGCCGCGGGAGCGCCCGGCACCCGCCGTGCCCGCGTCGCGTCCCTTCCTTTCCTCTCCTTTTCCTTCCCGCTCCGCGTCCCTTCCCTTCCTTTCCCGTCCCGGTGCGAAATGGCGGGGGACGGGCAGGGCTGGGCGGGCGCTGCCCAGGGAGCCGAGCACCGATGCGCGGATGGACGGCCGCGATCGATGCGCTCGGCGCTCCAGCGCCCCTTGCGGCAGCGCCGGCCCCTCCCTCCCGCTGCCGAGTGTAGGGCCGCGGGTTCGAGACCGCATGCGGCCACTCCCGGGTCCAGTCCTGGGATCCTCAGGATGAGGCAGACGCGGAGCTCCTGGAGCGGATGCTGCGGAGATGGTTTAGGGACTGGAAAGGCTGAGGGAGATGGGACTGTTCGGGCTCGAGAGGGTGTCCCCGTCTGCCCTGCGTGTCCCTGTCTGCAGGGAGGGCTCCGAGCAGGGCCCGGGCTCTGCTCCGGGGGGCCCAGCAATGGCTCCAGAGGAACGGGCAGGGACTGATCCCAGGAGGTTCCAGCTGGACATGAGGGAAAACGACTTCCACAGAGTGCCCAGAGAGACTGGAAATTTCCTTCACTGAGGATATTCCAGAGCCATCTGGACACAGTCCTGTGCTCTGTGCTCTGGGATGGCCCTGCCGGAGCAGGGAGGTGGCACCGGGTGCCCCACTGAGGCGCCGTCCAGCCTGACCCATCCTGAGATTCCACGGGACCAGAGGATGCGGGTTTGGGACCGGGGAGAGGCTTGGAGTAGACATTTGGGAAGAGTCCATCCGGGAAGTGCGCGCTTGAGGGCGGTGAAGGGAAATGTGTACAATTCCAACATTTCCTCACTGTTTCCCCCTTCCCTCACTGCCCATGGGGACCCTGGAGGGGAAGAGGCACAAGAGCCCCTGTAAGCCTTGGGACAGGCTTATCCTGAGGGGACATGTGGGCTGCCCAGACAGTCAGTGCCTGGTTACACATAAAGAGCGATTTTGTCCATCATGGAAATGTCAGCAGAGGCTTTGTGGAACCGTTGTGACACTTATAAACCAAATAAAGTTGGTCAGCTTTCAAAATAAAATGCAAGGTTTCGTTATTAGCTCAGAGTGAAAGTTAATAAACACAGTGTTTGGGGTTTTTAAACAAGTTAACAGATGCATAGTAAACCATGATTTCTTGTTAATAGGCTGAAACCATCATTCACTGTAACTGAAATACAGTCACAGAATGGCCTGAGTTGGAAGGGACCTTAAAGATCATCCAGTCCCACCCGCTGCCGTGGGCAGGGACATCTTGCACTATCCCAGGGTGCTCCAAGCCCCATCCAACCCGGCTGCGGACACTTCCAGGGATAGGAAACTCTTCATGATCCTCATTTCACCTCTCCCACAAATTCAGGTATCAGTAACCTAGTAATTTTTGTGTTAAAGGTTATTAGGTTCTTTCCCAACAGCCACAATTAAAAAAAAAAATCTCTTACAAAAATCCATGTGACAGAGTAACATGAGATCATCTTGCAAATCAGGGTTATTAATTAGGCTGCCTCACATGAGCAGATGTAAAACCCAAAAGTCAGACTTGCTTTCAAAGAACAAGCAGCCTGGTGGTAAAACCACATGCTTGGGATGTGGGAAACCCTGAACCCACACAGTCACAGCTGGGATCAGAAGAGTATCCGGAGAGCAGCTGCTGTTGGCAGAACATTCTCCATGAAAACTTCAGGTCCTGATGACAGCTTGTGCTATCCTATCTCCACAGGATCTCAGCGAAATCCTTTTGTGTGTCATGTGGAGGGAAAACAAATTGTTAGGATTCTGGAAAAAGCAGAATGCAAAGCTGCATTTTTGTGCACAGATTTTGTTTATAAATGTCTATTATGAAATTGCTTTTTGCTGTATTTGCATTTAATTCAGAAATATCTTCTCGTGCTCATGTGTGGCGTGGTTTGGGAACAAGATCAAATAAATGAGCTGATCAAGAGCATTAAGTGCCAGCCCATTCACTGCACTGATATGAAAGCTGATGATAGTCAGCAGAAGAGATGGAAAACCTCTTAGATTCTGTGGAAGTTTTTTTCTGTGAGTTACCATCTTAATTTTAGTGATTGTTTCTTTGGTGTAATTTGCACAGAGAATTCTGAACATGTGCAAAAATGATGCACACTCTCAGATCCCAGAACACTTCATTGGGCTGCAGCGAAATACTCCTCTTAAGTTAAAGCATATTTTCAATTCAAAGGTTTCTTCACAAAGGCAATAAAATATTCCAGTCCTTCTCTTCTGGATCCTCCATGGATATGGAACATTGGGAGCTACATGAGTCACAGCTCCTTACTTCAACAAGTTGCCTCCCTTATGATATCAAGTACTAGGCCGAGTATAATCCCACATTTACAGTACTCAGATTTGCCCATTCCTAAACATGATACAATAAATTCAGTGACACTTTCGCTTTGAGAATATAGGAACATTCCTCACCTGTCAGGAGTTGCAGGCTGGGGGGGCAGGACTTGTAAAATTCAGCTCCAGCCTGAGGGTGAGTAGTAAGCTCTCCCTGTTAACAGAGAGCATCAGACAAGCTGGGACAAGAGTTAATTTCCCTGTGGCTTTTCCTGGCATTGAACTCTATGCAAAGCAGATGCAAAGCCAGTGTAATGGTAGCACAGAAACAGAAGTGAGTTTTGTGCAACTTCAGGTCTGCCTGCAGTGAATTGGGAATATTAGTAAAGGGAATTTTTTTTAGATAGGCCAAGAGTAGTAGTGATACGTACATTGCCAGACAGGCACCTGCATGGATTCAGTCCTGGCCACGCAGTGATGCTTCCCTGGGTTTAGCCAGAGGTCACTTGGGATCAGCCAGCCTTCAGGTTTTACCTTTTCCTTTTCTCCCTCCAGGAAAATTAAGACTTTTAAGGAAGTCCTGCCAACTTCCTTCTGCTGCTCACTGGTTGAGATCACCTACAGAAGATTTTTCATTTTAAGTTCTATTTAGAACAGTACAAATGTGCTTGCAATTTTTCATCTGCTGACACAGCAGGATACAATTATATTCCCGAAGACTTTTAGCTCACTAACTCTACTCAAGACAGGATCTACAAGACATTTATACAACAGCGTACAGTGAACTTAAATATATAAATATTTGCATCCATAGATAAATATCTCTACATGTGCAGTTTGGAATATGTGAGTTTATATTAAAATAAAGGTTATAGTTCTCAGGAGATGGTGACTTTTATGCTCTGTCAAATTTTCTGGAGTGGTCTGGGGGGCTCCAGTAATTTTACATGTACAGATTGAAGTCTAACAAAGCCGAACTCACCCAGATCATGAATTTAGCATGTATGGGCTCATGCTGAACGTGAATGTATACTGCCCCATCATTGCAAATCTCTTACAAATTATCTGATGGACCCCAAGAAATCCACAAACACTAAACCAAAAATTACATTTCAAACCCTCAGCTATGTAAAGCACAAGTCTAGGCCCTGCTCCTTTGGCTTCAGTTGCAGCTTGGTTGGCCACTACCCACTTTAAGCACAAGAATAGCACGAAGTCCTGCAAACCTTCCTTCTTTTTTTAAACATGTAAGCATTAAAGGAAACACGGCTAATGTATTTTTCTGCAATAACATTAGATTTGGCTTGAAAATAACATGCTAAGGTACATGGTATTTGTGAATGGTTTGACTTTTGGTTTAATTCAGCTGTCTCTGACTTTTTGAATATAGTTCTTTACTAAAAATGGGGTGGGGTGAAATGAATAGTTCAACTGTGAACTATTCTTTACAAAACTGGAGGCTTTTGCCATCCCACTAATGTCATCTGGCATTTATTAACATAGCATCTCTCTAATTATATTGTCAGCATACAGCCACCAAATTAAAATACAAAGAGAATCATTAAAATTTCCCAATTTAACTTCAGCATTTCTTTTAAAGCATGATTTTTTTCAACTTTTGTGTATGTAGGAAATCATCCAAAGCCCACTGAAGTTAATGGGTTTCATCCCAATAGGGCACAGAAATGTTTGGAAAAAATCAATGGGGCGTCCAGATTGCCTCTCTAAACCAAGTGGTTCAATGCCTCTTTTCTGTTGTTGGCACCAGGAGCTCAGCACCCAAAACTGAGGGTGCAGGGCTGGTGGGTCCCTCAGGGAAGTGAGGACCATCCTGTGGGGAGGAAAAGAGGGCATTAGGCACAGTGGAACTCCACCATCCCTCTGCTCCCTAAAAGGAACACAAGGAAGGAGGACTTTAGATCTCTGCTGCCTGAGACAGTGTGGAAGGGCAGGGGGGTTGCAGCGTAACCTGCCTTCATCCCAGGTTTCTGTGTCACACCAAGATCAGCTGCGCCCTGATGCTCTCCTCGAGAGTTTTGTGGCTCTTTCTTCCACTGGGGAGGGCTGCGGAGAAGAACTGGTGCCTTGGGCCTTGGCAGAGTGTGTGCTCTCAGGCAGAGAAGGCTCAGAGGCTTTGAACAAACCCTTGGGTCCCAGCTAAGTCCATCCTGCCTCAAAGCACCCTGTCCGTGGGCAAGAGGAATCCGTGTGTGAGGCTGATCCAGGCGGAGGGCAAGCCCAAAGTAAAACACTGCTTTGATTTTGCCTTTTGGCATGGCCTAGAGCTCAGTCCTGTGAATGGCATTTCTGCCACTTGTTTGTGCCTGGCCTTACACATTAGCACTGTCTGCTCTTGAGCATCACTGGCCTCTGCAGGCATCCCTTGGTGTTACTAAAATCTTTGGGATCAAGCTGATTTCTACCTCATCAAGAGCTTCTCCTCTCTGGAGTTACTACAGAAAACTACACATCACCCTAAGATGATCAGAAACACATGGAAAAATAATAAAATGGTTCATAAAGAGAAAAAAAAAAAAAAAGAAATATTTTCCTTCCAAGACTTTTACTGCTGAATTTTTACTTCAGGGGGAAAAAAAGAAGATGCTTGTCAGCACTTTAGAAACAACGTTTCTTTTTCCACCTCAACAGCCCCTTGCCTATTTTGCCTAGACCTGTTAAGCTGAGTATGTGCTACAGCTCAGGACAAGGTATGGAGAGCTAATATTTTTCAAAGAAATAAAAAATGTTCCAGCAGCAGTAGCAGGTCACGTTTTTCTTGGACAGGATGTATTTCCCCAGCTCCCCTGAGAAACTTGAAGCAGAATCCCAGGATAGCCCTTCTCACTGACTGCTGTACTTGGGCGTCAGCTGTTTGGGGAGTATGAGCCAGACTGGGAAAATCAGTCTCTGGAGATGCTGGACAACTTGAAGACTTAGGGAAGGCTGGAAGCTTCTGACCTCAATGATCCACAGACCTCTCAAAGTTTGGAGCCTGAAAAGCCAGGGCACCCAGGCTTGCAGTTCAGGAAACTGCCTGGTGGCTTTGGAGCAAGCAAATAGTTCAAATTGAAATCACCAGTTCCACACAGAAAATTCCAGGTGGCAAATCTGTGTTTCCGCATCAGAGCCATCACCTGGATGCAGTTATTTGCCATCAGAAGGCTGGTTAGCACAGTGCTGTATTAATTCCTGCTGGGAGCCCTGAATGCAGAGGGCAAGGAGTATGCTGGGCTCATCTTACATGGCCTTTCCCATGGAAAATGGGGTGGTGCCCCTTCCGTGAAGATGTACATGTCTCTTGCTGTGGTACCTTCATGATCTGTCAATGATTCTCATTCACTGGTATGCCAAAAGCTAAAATATGGAGTGACATTTTTGTCCTGTCCCACTAATGCAAGATTGGATTCCCTGTACCCTGTGACTTCTGTGTTCATGCATACCAGTGGCAGAATCTGTGTGGGCAGGGCACATATGCAAGGCCACTAAATGGAAGTGGTGGGATTTTACACAGGGAGAAGGGCAAGCATATGCCCAGGTTCCCAGGCATGAGGAGGTTAAAACACATCTGGTCTCTGAGCAGATCATTCTGTGAACTAAGCATGAATATACAAATTTTCTGCTAATTTCTCTTGGTTACAAAGTACATTCCCATAAGTGGTAAATGGTCTGGGACAACCCCTGTAGCCAGATCCTCCACGGGCAGAAAGGAGTGAAGGGTGAGTAGAGTGATACAAATGAAGCCTCTTGCAGCCAGGTTTGGGCGTCACAAGGTTATATTTGGAACTGAGTTTTGGAACTCAAATGTGTGGTCAGAGGCAGAGAGGACCCTTCCATCCCTGCAGTGGGAGACAGAGATGTAAAACTAGGACAGAACCTCTGGTGAGCTGAACTGTTCATTCCTGTTGCTGCCCAGCCATAAGGAGGCTTTAGACAGTGGTTGCTTCTGGGTATGGCCAGTGCCAACCAGATTAATCATCTCTATCTCAAATAAGCAAGCCCTTCTTGGCACAGCACCTTCCACACTCTGCCAGAGCCATGGACAAAAAAAAAAAAAAAAAAAAAGAGGGCCCACACTACTCCTGTCTCTTCCCATCCTGGTCTGCTGTCCTCACTCTACACCTGGGGCCAGCCTAAATAAATTATATGTGTTAATATGTATTTTATATCAACCTAAAAAATGTTTTTTGTTCTTAGTTTATGCCTTTGGCTGTTACTACTATAATAACTAAACAAACACAGGAAGAAACAATGTCTGTCTGCAGCAGCAGCAGTTTGGTTACCTGTTTCCTCACACACACACACACACAACCAGGGCTAGAATTTCATGTCAAGAAAAGCTCACTGTAGTCGAGGTTGCAGGTCCTGCTTTGCTGCGCAGTAATTCAGTTTTCGTTCAGCTTAAATTCAGGAGACTCCACTGTCCATTCAACAGCTTACACATGCAGAATTTTCTGGGAGTGGCTGCATTTACTCCAGACTTGAATTAGAATAAATTACAGCAAAATGTGTCTAATGGGGGTTAATAAGTCCACAACAGCGTGCAATGGAAATGCATCCAGAAGCACTGCAAGACTCATCCTAGAATCTTAAAATGACAGAATGATTTGGGTTGGAAGGGACCTTAAGGCTCATCCAGTTCCAGCCCTGCCACGGGCAGAGACACCTTCCACCAGACCAGGTTGCTCTGAGCCCTATCCGACCTGGCCTGGAACACTGACAGGGATAGGGCATGTGAACACAGCTGGAAGTATTGCTGAGGTGTAACACCTTTAGATGGTTCTAAAAATAAAAGAAGCTTCGGTTTCATACCAGCGTTGGGATTTTTAGGATTGCTTGCTCCTGCAGAGGCAGCTAAATAGATCCTGACATTGAGTACCAGGGAAGGAAATGTACGTGTTTATTTTGGAGTGTTTGGATCATTGGATAGAAAACCTATAAGAAAATGGAAAACATGCAGCAGTAATTTATTTCTAAAGGGATGGGGGGAAAAAAGTCAAGGAAATTCACTCACAGCCTGCTTGGAGCCAGGTTTTCAGCTGGTGTAAATCCGAGGCTAGGTTAAAATTAATGGAAGCAGCTCATGTCCTGTACCAATAGCAAACAATAGGGCAGTGGTGACTTGTGGCCCTGAGGAGCTGGCATTACCAGAATCCTGCATCAGGGTTTGCCCAGGGTTCTGTGCTGGGAGCAGCTTCAGCTCCCATCCACAGTGGAGCTGTGCAGACAGGTAGGGGTCCCTGTCCCTCGTTACATGTCAATAAATGTGTCCCATGTTATACGCCAGTGTCTTCCTCCTCCCACCAATCTGTTAAGGCCCTCCCTGACCACATTCAAACACCATGTGAGCTTTGCAGCAATGATTCTCATTCTGTTGTCCTTAGGTACCAGCTCTCACCAGCTCTGCTGACTGAGAGCATGTTCTTTGTGACTTCCTCAATACGTTTGTGTTATCAGCTATTACATCTTTTATCACACATCATTGAATTTGATGCATCAGGGCTTCTACACAGCTTGCCCCTGCTCTCTAGGAATTCCACAAATAAATCACTGCCATGCACTGCAAACTGTCAAAGAGTTGCTGACATGCTCTGCAGCAGAAAACTGGATAACCTTTGGCACTAGAACGCTATTTTTAAGTGCTTTAATAAAGAGCTCCATTGTACTTGAAAATGTACAGCTATGGTGAGAGGAGTTAATGGTTTGCACATGATGCATCACACCCATGAAAAAATTCTTCATCGAAAAGTTAAAAATCTGAAGCAGTAACCACACACACAAAATCGTTAAGGATACTCTGTGGCTTGAAGCTCTTGCCTCTGTCTGAGCTTTCTGAGCAGCCTTTGTGAAACTGAGCCCAGATCTATAAAAGCCAAGCTTAATGATCCAGATGCTTTTCCACACCACGGGGTCAGAGCCTTGGGCAAAGGTTCCCCCCATTCACAGTCAGGAGTGGGAGAGAGAAAGGGGTGCTGGATGTGTCCAAACAGCTGCCTCTTGGTTTTGTGAGTGGCCCAGAGAAAAAGGACACCGAAGCATCTGTTCCTTGGGACAAGGCCGTGGTGTTTCTGCAAAAGGGAATTGGCTGTGTGCTGTTTATAACCACCCTTGTGGTGATCAGCAAGTGTCAGTATATTCTTTAAATAGACACATTACCCTAAGGAAACACCCAAGTCAGCACCTCTGTATCCTGCTCAGAGAGAGGAAACCTACAAGGCACCAAAACTTGCTGTCTCTTGGCTAAGGGGCAGAAATATTCTAGCTAAGGCCTGACTGCTGCTTGCTTTTCTTGGAGAGTTTGCTTCCTTCAGCTCTCACGGAAGTCAGTTTTACTCTGGGGTGACTCCAGTTAGAGTTACTCAAAAATTACACAATTGGCAGTGAGAAAAGAACCAAGCCTCAAGGAACTGCTTCCTAAGTAAAGCAAGGATATGATCGAGTAATTGATCAGTTTATAGATTCCTCATTAATTCTCACTAATTGCTGTTTAATATGGAAATATTTCCAAAATTTTGTCCCAGGAAATTGCTGCTCTTTTATCTGATGCTGAAGTCTGACTATATGAATAATTCAAAACTAGACAAGACAAGCCACCAGAGAGTGTGTTAAGCAAAGTGAGGATAGAGTTGCAGCTGATCAGAAGAAAGGAGAAGATGGGTCTTCCTTCTTCCTCAGTGCCTGCAGAGGAAAGTTCTGTGCCACAGTTTGAGAAACTGATGTGCTTCAAAGAGAGAAGACTGAGGGCAGATCTCATCAATGCATACAAGTATCTCAAAGGGTGCCAAGGGGACAGTGCCAGGATCTTTTCACTGGTGCCCAGTGACAGGATGAGGAGCACTGGCCATAAACTAAACACAAGAAGTCCCACCTCAACATGAGGAAGAATTTCTGTACATTGAGGGTGGCAGAGCCCTGGAACAGCTGCCCAGCGAGGGCCTGGAGCCTCCCTCTCTGTGGACATTCCAAACCCACCTGGACGTGCTCCTTGTGTCACCTGCTCCAGGTGACCCTGCCTGGGCAGGAGGTTACACTGGGTGATCTCCAGAGGTCCCTTCCAACCACAACTATTCTGTGATTCTGTGACAAGGAATGTCACCTACACACTTTTGAGGAATTTCTCTGAAATTCCCATCAAGCAGCACCGCTGGTAAAGCTTAGAAATCTATTTGGGACCCAGGAAAGGAAGACAACTGAGGACTGCAAGATGTCATTGTATAAATGGTGTAGTTCACCAAAAATAAGACCCTGAAGACTTACCCCTGTCCTCACCCTACAATTATGGGGAGGGAGTGACTGTGAAACACAGCTTTTAGGACACCATGGAATATATTTGACCTCCAAGCAGTTCTCAGAGCACCTTGTCATACATAATTAGTGAGGATGCTAGTGTTTATTTAGGGCTTGTGGTTGTGAAAAATAGAACAAAGCGATTTGGGAGCTGGGGGTGGGGATGGGCAATAATCAAGGCAGTAAAATATTTTCTCTGTTTTCTATGCTTTTCCTCTCAGATTTTCTATCACAAAATCAGATCAAACCTCAGACCCTACCCAGTTAGCTCACTTAACACACTCTTTTTTGGTAGCACACGCTGTGCAAGACTTTTTTCCTATATTCCCTTTTGTCTACCATCCTTCCATTTGATTATTGCTGTATCATCTTAAAGCTGGGAGATCTTACAATTTCAAACTGGTTTTGAGAGCCCATTGTTAGACTGACAGAAGGCAGCAGGGAACGAGCTTACCTTGCTGTTTTCCTCAATAGTTTTCTTTGAGATGAAAATTCCTCCTTGGCACAGGCAGTCCCTAAATGAAAGAGCAATTTCTGACTTGCGTGCCTTTTGATTTTCTTCTTTAGTCTGCACATGTCTCACAGATATTTCTACAGCCTGTGCTCCTTATGGGCCAGTTTCATCTTACCTCACTCTTCCATTTTTATCAAAGCTTTCTTTTAACAGAGAGATGCTCTGTAGAAAAAGTTCAAATCAAAATTTCCCTGAGCTTTGTGAGAGGAATCACCCTGAAATTTCTTTTTTTTTTTTTTCCATGATGTTCAAGTCAGTGTTCTGGGATCCATTTTTTTTTTTTTTAAATTTAAAAGAAAATTTGGTTGGGGCTAAAATTAACACTACTTTCTGAAAACAAACTCGTATTAGCACCTGAACTTTGCAGCTTGTGCTCAACCATTCCTTTAAGTGTTCATTAAAAAAAATACTTAGTGAAGGCAGAGAAATAATTAGTATCATCTGACATCACAGACAGAAATGGAGGTTGTGTGTGGCCAAACAGTACAATTAGAGAGCATTACAGAAATCTAACTCAACTAACTCTCTTTAAGCCTGCTCTGCAGTTCCTTTGTTTCAAGGTGAAACAAGATAAAGGCTGGCTAGGTGAGTAATAAACTTGTATCACAGACATTAATATAGAGTAATCAGATAGTAAAATCTTATTCAAAAGGCCTGTTGTGCAAGACACTGTACAGAGTTCCTGCCTGGCAGCTCCATAAAGGCAAAAGGGAGAATGAATCAATTTTACAGAAGATTAACACAAAGCATAGCAAAGTCAGTGCTGGGCTTTCCATGGACTTCCCTTGATTGCATCTCCCATATGCACATGTGTGTACATGTATGTCCCGCCTGTGTTTGTAGATGTTCAAATTTAACTGAGATGCAAGTCTTGCAGTGGCACTTCATACGTGCAGCAGTGCACGAGGTCATAGACTCAGAGAATGGTTTGTGTTGGGAGGGACTTTAGAGATCACCCAGTCCCAACCTCCTGCCTTGGTCACGGACACCTTCCACTATCCCAGGGGGCCCCCAGCCCTGTCCATTCTGGCCTTGGTCATTTCCAGGGATGGGGCAGCCACAGCCGCTCTGGAAAACCTGTGCCAGGGCCTCATCACCCTCACAGGGAACAATTTCCTTCTCATATCCCATCTAAACCTCCTCTCTGTCAGTGTGAAGCCATTCTCCCTTGTCTTGTCACTCCAGGCCCCTGTAAATAGTCTCGCTCCATCTTTCCTGTGGGCTCCCTTCAGGCACTGCAAGGCCACAATGAGATCACCCCAAAGCCTTCTCCTCTCCAGGCTGAACAAGCCCAATTCCCTCAGCCTTTCCTCCCAGCAGAGCTGCTCCATCCCTCTGATGCCCTTGGTGTCCCTGCTCTGGCCTGGCTCCAGCAGCTCCCTGTCCTTGCTGTGCTGGGCCCAGGGCTGGGTGCAGCCCTGCAGGGGGGTCTCAGCAGAGCGGGGCAGAGGGGCAGAATCCCCCCTCCCCTGCTGCCCTGGGGCTCTGGATCCCAGCACACACGGCTGGGCAGGGCCAGCTCTCACCCACAGCACCCCCAAGTCCTTCTGCCAGGGCTGTTCTGGATCTGTTTATCCCCACCTGTATTGATCCCAGGGGTCACTTGGTCCTGTTGAACCTCATGAAATGTCCACGGGCCGCTGCTCGTGCTGGTCCAGGTCCCTCTGGATGCCATCCCATCCTTCAGGTGTGGTAACAAACCACTCAGCTTGGTGTCATCTGCAATTTGCTGAGGGTGCACTTCACCCCTGCCTGTACTGAAAAAAGAACCCACATTTCTCCTGGCAATGAAATCAATGCCTGCTGTGTTTAATTGCTGCCACTCTCCTGGAATGGGTTGGTGTCCTAACAGTTGTACTGTGACAGAAACAGGGAGTGAGGGAGGATCTATCTTGAGCAGAAATAGAGGATTACATTTTAGAAAAAAAGTATTTTTATGGAGAATAACAATGTGTATTTTCATCCATACAAGCTGTTCTATGAGGAGGAGGAGGAGGAATTTCACTATTTAAATTTTCTGGGGTTTAGTGTAAGCTGAGGTACTCAAATCCTACACTGAAGGCACGAGCAACAAAGGTTAAACCTAGCAAAGCACAGTTTTAGCAATGTGGGGGCAGGGCAAGAATGCATCTTTTCTCTCACAGTATTTCAAGAACTTGTTCTCACAAATTTTTGGAATATTTTGTGCGGCATTTAGTGAAGCCACATCAAGACTCCCTCCTCAGCCCTTAAGAGATGCTATTGTCTTTTTCAAACACGCTTTTTCAAAGCATACTCCTTCGCTGCTAAACTCATGATAAAAACCAGTGTGAAAGGCACAGAGAATTTTCAATACATGAAACATTCCATTTGTGTGGCAAACAAATAGCTCAGGTACTCGAGCAAAGAGGCCAGTGTCACAAAAACTCATGAACAGGGGACAAGTTTTAAATGATGTTGAAGGAAGGTGGGTGCTCTCCCTCAAAAAGATTGACTGAACCCAGTGTGAAATGCTCCTGTCCATGAGAACTTCCAGATACAGGGTTTTTTGCTTGGATTTAGCTTTTATTTATGAATGCTTACTCCCTAATTGCCCTTTGGCCCCTTATGGAGGAGGCTGGCTCCTACAGAAAGATTGCTGTACCTTTTACCCAAATCCTACTTCCCAGCCTGTTCCTAGCTTTCCCTAGCCTAGCAGGAGCAATCTCAGTCTCAAAACCCTACCCAAACTTCATCAAATGAATGCACTCTGCCTATCCAGCTTTTCTACTTAGTTTCAGTAGGAAGAATTCAGGCTGCAGGTTCCGTATTGCTGTGTTTTAAAAAGTTTTTACAATGTAAACCTACCAAGTCTTTGCCAAAATGTGCCCTACTTCAGACACAGCCACAAAAGTGAGGGGGAAAAATTGCTCAGTGCGTGGCACACACTGATGGCTCTGAAATGTATTTGTGTGAAGGAATGTCTATAAATTATGTATAAACCTGTTTTTGTTCATTTAAAGGCATTTCTTCTGGTGGCTTATTGTCTCTGGCTAATGTAAGCAGTTATGCCACCATCATGCATTTACAAATTGGGCTATGAATAAATAACAATTAAACTGTTTATACTTTCATTTTCAAATTTCACATCCTACTGGCACCGAGAATGTATAACTTGAAAGTTGAACCCAGGAATACTATAAAGGAAAGATGCACAAGGCTAAGCCTTGGGTTTATAACATCTTGCTTGCAGATACTTCCCTTTGCATCTAATGGAAGGTGAGGGAAGATCCATGTTTCAGTTTATTTGACCCACCAAAGTTTACACAGAAGGAAAAGAGTGGGTGGGAGAATAGGAAAAGGGAGGGGAGGCTGGGGGAAAAAGAAATCAGCTGTTGTCTATCTATATTCTAAACACAGAATCCTCTGATCTACCGATATGACATTCATACCAGCAATTTGATACCTTGAAAATATTTTGCACAGGGCTGATGATGTTACAGAGGTTCCCTCCACCTCCTTTAACAAACAGGGCCATGGGATGATTTTCCTCTCTTATCCTGAGTCATTTCCTCTTCCGTTGCCTCGAGCTCTTTCAGCTACAACTGTCAGCAGCCATCTCTCCATCAGGGGAGCCCTCCAAGTGTCCCTGCCCAGCTGCAGCTCACAGGAATTCCGCATTGCTCTTTGGGGAAGCTGTTGTGACACTTGCCAGGGTGTCAGTGGAGTTATTGTGGTTGAACTTCCCACGTGGACATTCTGCCTTTTTTTTTGTGGTTTGATTTGATCCAGTTCCAAACGAGCCTATGCTAAAGCCACATGGACATATCTACATGGAAAAGTAGCTTGCAATAGCTTGTAAGAGCTTGTATTCTTCCAATGTAGGGATGGTTATTCCCACCGTAATTACCCTCTGGAACTGTCTACTGAAACCTTGGGTAGTTTTACATAAAAAATTGTTTCTATTATCTCTTTCATGCTACTGACTGCAAGCAACTCTACCCAGCTATATAAAATGAGAACTTCCCTGATTGCCCTTTTTCACAAGCATTCTGAAATGCCTTCAGTGAGTGGTATTTTATAGATTTTACTGGAATACCACAGATAAAACACAGATCTTTTTAAGAAAAGATCATGCTAATGAGATGTTGCTATAGAAATACTTAAAATATAAACGGCTTTAAACTTCAGCCATTGTGATGGAGAAAAAAAAAACCAAACTTAAACTTACAGCTTTTTTGGCACTTCAGGCTAAGCCTGGAAGCAGTGGGGTGACAGGAGCAGGTAGCAGGCAAGGAGAGCCAAGGTGTGAGGCAACATGATTTCACCAGGACAGAGGCAGTGCATGGTTAGTGGGAGCCTGGAGCTCCTGGGGCACAGTCAGAGGAAGGGATTTGGGCTTAGGAAGGAGTCGAGTGTGCTGTGGTGGAAAGGGCTTTGGAGGAAAGACAATCCCAGCAGAAGGGAGGGGGCAGTGGGTAGCTAGAGGGCTGAAAGGCTGTGGGGGGTAGAGCAGGGACAAACCTTGTGGCAGGCAACCAAAACAGAAGAACTGGTGGCTGGGAGGTGCAGGAGGGCTCTGAGATGAGGTGGGTGGGAGCTGGGATGTCTGAGGCTCTGAGAGAGTTGGATACACCATGGATGTACTCCTTCCCAGGCATTCCCAGTTACACTTGGGGTCTAATAGGGGTGACCCTATCAATTACCTTCACCTTCCTCATCCTCACGTTTGCTGTGAGGAAGGCGGGAGCTCAGCTCAAAGCTCTGTGCTTGCTGCTGGTGGAGCCTCTGAACTCGGAGGGTTTTGGCAGCAGAGCTGACAACTCTGGCTGCTGCAGGCCCTAGGGAGCCTTGAGGGGTTCAGGGCCTCCCCCAGAGCTGTGTGAGCCACAAATCTGCTTGAGAATAACTTTTGGATTCAGAATTGAACATAAGTTAGGCTGGGACCCTCTGAGGAGAGCTTCACGTGCTGGGAAACCACTGCAATCCAAGGAGATTCAGGCTGTCAAAAGAGTGATGCAGATGTTCCCATCCACAGACCTAAAGAGTGAAATCTCTGTCCCACAGAGCTGGAATTGTATTTGCAGAAACTATAGGGCTCCTGAGCAACAAGTTAAATGCTGCTGCTGCTATGGCTGCTCAGGGGTCCACTTACTCATCACTGTATTTGGCAACATCTTAAATTACTTCTCATAATTTCATTTAGAGCATGGAAAACCTTTAGAAAGAACTGAATTATAAGGTCCTTTGAGTTGGTTTTATGCTGAGAGCTTTATCTTTTAAGAGGCTAAATTATGACATTTTTTTAAAAGCATTTGTCTGTATATCAAGCCTTTACAAGAGTTGGGAGGGAAAAGGAGGAACAACAGACATTTCATCCTGAAACATATAGGGATCATGTGGATCTTGGCTTTGTTCAAGTTAATTTCTACTTAGGTGATAAATCTATTTTTCACAGATTTGTAACTTTGCTATAAAAGCATATTTGAAGCCTTGGATATTGGCAGTCAAAACTTTCAGGTTAGGAGAATATTTTTAGCAATATTTTATTAAAAAAAAAAAAAAAAGGAAAACCATAAAAGGTTGTTTTTAAGTCTAGAAAGTTAAAGGGAGAGTTTTAAAAAGCATGGGTTGGGTCACATTTTGACACCCAAGTTTGTTTTATTTTGACACCCTTAAAGAAGAGAAACAAAAATCCCATCCAACACACTTCCAGCCTGACAGATAATAAAAGACATTTCAGAATGATCCTTTTAAAAACTGCCCATGGGCTTTTTTCATATCCAAGAGTAAATAGTCCATCTCAACTAATAACCTATAAAAAGCTGAAATCAAGGGACTACTGTGAATTTTAATGGCTGAGTTTAATGGGCAGATCTTCAGCTTGTGCCGGTCATTGTAACTCCAGGAATGGCAACAGCACTAC
Source organism: Chamaea fasciata (assembly GCF_029207755.1). Lineage (NCBI taxonomy): Eukaryota > Metazoa > Chordata > Aves > Passeriformes > Sylviidae > Chamaea > Chamaea fasciata. The sequence continues at coordinate 55,215,156 of NW_027094090.1, read as the reverse complement.
ATCAACCAGCACTTGCTGAAGATGTGGATGGTAAATATACACCACACTCCCTCCCTCAAAACACGTGACTAATTCAGCAATACTGAGGCAGTAATTAAGGTAATTAATACACTGGGAGGAATGAAAACCCAATGAGAGGAGACCAGTCAGCTCAGCATGCCACGTACAAAAAGCATCAGGACAATTTTGGCCCCGTGTTCTGGGGCAAACACATTGCCACAGAATCTTTCGTTTCACAGTTTCCTTCAGCCTCAAAATTACAGAGGGGCTGAGTCAATCCTGCCAGGATTTGAGTTAGTGGTTCCAGGGAGAGCAGGAGCTGAGCCACTGGCACAGCTCAGCTGGGGGGCAGAGAAGGTGTGGAGCACACAGAGCAAACAGGAAGGTTCATTTCTGGCCGTTCACTCACAGCCTCTTGTGTGTTTTTTTGCTGCACAGTCTCCCTTCTGTGATTTAGGCTCCCTTTAACATTGTGGGCCAAACCCAGCTCTGGCTGCCTCTTTGTGCTGTCCCTGTATGGCAAAGGGGTGTCCTAAAAGAGCAGCTGCTGTTTTGTTGACACTGAGAGAAATCCAGATTTGGTATAAAGATGATTCATCCACCTGCTCCTAGCTCAGACCAGGAACTCTTTAGGACACTGTCTGGGCCAAACCTAAGGCACCCCCTGCAATGGAACAACCCCTGTGAGGCCATCTTAAAGAAGTTATGGCTTTAAATACTCTCGAGCCACATTGATCCCAGCCCCGCAAAGTTTAGAGGGATCAGAAAGATTACTTTGACAGATTTTACTCTTGCCACAGGTTCTGTATTCAGTTCAGTCCATCTGGGTCTGAAGATCTAGTTCTTCTAAGATGACCAAACCAACATTTAAAAGAAATTCTCACCCCAAAGGAGGTCTTCGAGTTTATCTTCAGATGTTTTACATCCAGCAGTGACTTTTGTAGTCCCAATTACTACCTTATCTCTGTCCCTCCACCCCTGCTCCTGCAACCCTCATCCTCTCTTGCTCTCCCTTCCCTGCCTCCTTCCTCCTGTGGCTGGGTCCCCCCCCTCTGGGCTGCACACACCCTGCTAATGATTTCTGCACATCTTCCAAGCACACATCCTTCCTACGGCGTGTCACAGGGCACACCTCCCCTGCCGAACAACCGGCCTTTTCTTCCAGCTGCAGTCCACCAGCTTGGTCCCAGCACCTTGCCACAGCCCAAAATAGAAGAGAGCAGGGAGGGGAGCGGCTGGGCAAGGTTTGGGCTATGCTGGGCTCAGTTTCACACCCAACAAAGTCGCGGGGCAGCAGCTGGGATGTTTGCAGCCTGTTTGCAATTATCAAGGTAGCTGTGCTCCAGGAGGTGGATGTGTGCTTTCACTTAAAGGTAGGGCTCTGTTAACATCATTTAGGGGGAGAATCTCACCACTCAGCTATTTCAGCCAGGCTTTGAGCTGCTGCTGGAGCTCTTTCAGCTCCAGCCTAGGTATTATATAGTCCCCCTCACTGCAGAATTGGAGCACCTCCCAAGTACTTGGAAACAGAAGTCGCAGTAACAATCTCCCTTTCTTACTTGGCAGCGAGAGGGAGAAATACTTGGCGTAACTTATGCATTTGTTTGCATGTTCGTGGGTGGGATCAAGTTATTTGTTGATGTGTATATGGGAAGAATTAAATTTCTCTCAGTAAGTTGAAAATATTTTAGCATAAGGAAAGATGACTTCAGAGGCAGTTTTCCACGTACTCACAGTGCAGCTCAATGAACTGCCTTGTGTCCCTTTATGTTCCCTAGGTTTTGCCCAGAAGGCAAAGGTGTGGCCAAGGCAACGACCTGGAGCTCATCGTTCTTGTTAATTAGCTAATGGGGTGCCCCCAACATGAAGGACTTTCTGTCCCTTCCTTTCTGCTTCCAGGCAAAGCCACAGCGCTGCTTTGGAAACACTTCTGTGCTCTGGAAAGCCTTTTGAAAGGGCCGAGCAGCCCACCCACGTGGCACAAACACCAATTGTTTGTTTGGAGAAGTCTCTCCCTAATGGAACATTCCTCACTCCCCGCCCTCTGTCACCCAGACAGGCCCGACTGCCCTGGGATGCAGTTCCTATCAGGAGCTCGCAGCATGGATCCCAGATATGACTGTACGCAACGTGTACTCATCAGCTCACACATCTGTACACTGAGGGAGGACACACCTCAGAATGAGCTCAGCACTCTGCTGAGAAATACAGCTTAAACCTTCATGGGTTACCAACTTCGCAGGGATCGAGCCCAGAAGGTGACTGAGCCTGGAGAATCAATGGGAAACAATGAAATTGTTCACAGATCAATATTGGGAGGGGAGGGAACAGGTGGAAATGGAAGAATTCAATCCCATTGCATGCCTTAAATATAAACTAGGGGTAAATATGGTGGGCATAAATAAATGTGAGGAGAAATTGGAAAGTTGGACTATCCTCCCAGACTGAGATTTTTTACTCTCGGAACACAACCTAAAGATATAGGATGTACTCTAGGACTGAATATCTGGATGTATTTATCAGGAAGTCTCTCTGCTGGAAAAGGATAAAGAGCAAGGGGCGTTTTCTGTCTGCATGTGTCCTTGAAGAGAGTAGATAACCTTAGATTTCTTGATATCCTTAGATGAAAGGCATTGTTTCTTATTGTTCTCTTGTTATTAAGTAATTTCTCAACAAAGATACAGAATTTAACATATACTCCCATGATACTGTCATCATTTTACTTCTTGAAGCTTCAGATTTTCTGGTGAAACATCCCTGGAATAATGCAAAACTTTGGCAAAAGGCGGTCTGTAAGTAATGCCCATTCTGGACTTAGAGGCCTGAAAAAGTCAAACCTGCTCCTTCTCACTGTGAGTTAACTCGGGTGGTGTGGAGCCATCTCCCAGCCTTTGGAAAGGTGTGAGGTACCACCCTACAGGTGTGTTCCTTGTAACACAGTGCTCTACAGACAGCTGATGCAACAGCTGAGCTGCTCCTGGGATGTTGGATGGTAATTTGCCTCTGTTGAAACGTGTCCCACTCGGCCTGTCTGGCTCCTTGTCCCTGTTGCTGCAGCTCCACTCACCTCCCCAAAATCTGAACCTGAGGCTTCCTGTTGGGTGTCTGCTTTTCCCACACCTGACCTAAAATGGCTTAAGCCTCCCATGTTGCCTGCTTTGCTACCAGTCCCTTTTTGTCACACAACCAGATGGGTGAGCTGGAGGTGCTTTTGTCTATCCCAAATCGTGGCTGACCGACCAGGGATGAACCTGACCCGACAGCCTCCGTGTGGTCACGGGCAACCAGCAGCACTTTGAGCTCATTAGGGCTTTTCCACACACCACCAGTGGCTCTCTGAAGAGCTTTCTACAGTTTTCAGAGTATGGTTTATTGACCCCACACATATTCCAGCATGGAACAGCATGGTTTGGCTACCTGGTCTTACAGGTAATCATTTCTCCAGGCACCTCCAGAGATCAACTAATCCTATCCTCTGCTCAAGGCAGGACCAGGCTGCTGAGGATCATGCCCAGCTAGATTTTGGATATCTCCAAGGCCAGAGACTCCACAACCTCTTTTGGCAACTTGTTCCAGTGTTTGATCACCCTTACAGTAAAAAAGACTTTTTCTGTTTATGGTAGATTCTCCCATATTCGCCCCTGGCTGTCCCTGGGAAAAGCCTGGCTCCGTCTTCTTTATATCCTCTTGTCAGTTCTCTATACACATGGATAAAATCCACCAAGCCTCGTCAGCTCAACACTCTCAGCCTCCCCTAGTGGGACAGATATACCAGTCACCTTACTGGCCCTTGGCTGGATTCACTCTGTATTTCCATGTCTCCCTAATGCTGGGGGACTCCAGGACTGGATCCAGCGCTCCAGATGTGTCTCAGCAGTGCTGAACAGGGAGGAAAAATCACCCCTTTGAATCTGCTAGTAAAGCTCTTCTAATGCATCGGTGGAGGCTCTTCCTTGCCTTCCTTGCCCTGGCAGAATGCTTCTTTTTGAGACTATTTACTGCTAGCAAAGGTGTACACCCAAAATACACAGGAAAAATGAAACTACTCTAATTTTCCCTTCCTGTCACTGAAGCACTACGGTTGTCACTGGACTTATCAGGAATAGACTGTGATTCATGCTCACTGGCAAACACACACGGATCCTACGCAATTCTACCGCAATCAGAAAATCCCTTCCATGGCTCTGGGCTGCTGGCACTGTTCTGACTATCATGATTAACACCAGTCACCAGGAAACACTTGTACCAGGGCTCTTGAATTATGAGATGTAAACAGCCCCATGTGGATTGCTGGAGTTATACTGGAAAGCTTCTGGCTATCCTGCAGGAAGGTTTTGAGCTGCTAGGCACAGTGACAGTACCCTCCAGTACCCTCACTGTAACACTTCCACTCATGCAGGTAGTGTGTATCTTGATGGGACACCCTTACCTTGTAATTGCCTTTAGCATAAGCCAGAGTAAGGTAAAATCAAATAAGAGCAAAATAAGCTCAAAATATAAGCAATTCAAAACCCATAACATCTTGTAAAGATTTATGAAGGCGGAGACAACAAAGAAGACAGGAAAAAACCCATTTATCATGTGATGAAATCCTTAAATCCTCCTACTCTCCTCCTTCCCCCTTAAGCTGATAAGCTGTAGATCCACTCTTAACCCACATGGTCAGACTGGATCCCTGTGCACACTCCTGCCTTCAGGCAGCATTTACAGCTGGTAGAACCACACCAGCTCTGTAGTTTCACCTTTGTGTGGAATTTGTGTGGGAATTGCTCAGATTCACATCTCACGCTTCTCCCAACTCAGCCCTGCTTCCTGGTTTCAAACCTCACCTCCTGAAACCATACCTTTTTTTTTGGAAATACCAATCCCTGTGCCAGGCCTGATGTGTCAGAGCTGTCTCTGAGGAGGTGTAAAACACCTTTTATACCTGACAGGACCAAGTGCAAATACTCAGTGAGCAGCATTTCCCTACACTTGCATTTATTTTTCACAGGAATATGCCCATGGCAACCCCACTGAAGGCAGATACCTGTCTGAGAGGCATCCTGGCTGAGATTTCACTTGACAGTGATTAATTACTTCAGACATGACATACATGGGAGAGCTGAGCAACCAGTTCTTGGTTTGGGGATGTTGTTTGCAGCTGCATGTCATAAATTTGCCAGGACAAATCAAAACTAGCATTATGCACCTAAATTTAACACCGGTACCTCCTTGTTAGTGTAAAGTGGAGCCTTGATTTTCCCCCCCTTCACAGGTCTGCAGTGGCATACTGGGCAAGATGCAGAGCAGCTTCCTCTCTTAAGGAAATTTTTTCCCCTTAATAATAATAATAATAATAATAATAATAAACATTTGAATAGTACTTTTCAGAAGGTGCACGGTGCAGGCAAAATGAGTTGCCAAAGGAAGTGTGAGAGGCCCTGGCACCCATTCCTGGGGCCACTCCCTCTTCGAGGCAAGTGACACCAGACCTCCCATACAATGCCCCACTCCTCCAGCTCAATGTCGTGAGCACCTTTAAGTAGCAGCTTTTGTTCTTTGTCACCCAAGGCAAACAGCTTCTGGGAAGGGACGTGCTCCTGTTTACCTTTGCTCTGTGTGCCACCATCAGCGCTCCCCAAACCCGGGCGGGCAGGCAACAGGTGCCAGGGTTGCATATTTGAGCCACCCTCGGTATAAAAGCTGACTCATAATTGCAGTGAAGGTAGAGTGTGCTTTCAGAGCTTTGGGGAGAGATGTGAAAACTGATTGTCAGGTTAGAGAGAGGCTGTCAGCCCTCTTGGTCTCTAAGGAAACAGGGTTTGACAGCGAAAATGGATAATGATATCACTTCTGAAACGTTTTTTTAGAGTTTATGACTCCTAGACTTTACACAAATCAATTAAGCTTCTCTATGCAGCCACTACAGAAACACATCTAAAAAAATTATGGAGGAAGTCTCTCAGTTGTCCTCAGGGGAAAAAAATTGCATTTAAGTGAATGGAAGGGAACAGGCACAAAGACTACCCATTTTAGCTTAGATTGAAGTCAGAGCTGATCCCAAGCTATGTCAGGCACAGGTGAGTCTTCAATATGTGAAAGTTAGTTCATGTTCAGGCACTTCTGCACAGTGCCTGCTCTGTTTGCTTTCATTACTGAGGATGGTTTCCAAATTTAGAAAAGATTCTTCCTTCACTAATAAGCGAGGAGGGAAATGAAGTAGAATGGACTTCTCAGAGGCAAATGAACGTGGATAAATGAGAGACCTTTAATTTCTGCAACACGAGCCCTTTCCTACCTTTGGACTAACAGCACTTCACTCCTTTCTCTTCTTTGCAGCTGGCAGCTGGGACAGGCAGCTGGAGTCCAGCTGGAAAGGTCATCGCTGCATTAACCCCTGCTGGGCTGGTTTCCTGCCCTTTAGACCAAGGGGATCCTAGACTGCGAGTATCTGAATGTACTTTGGTGAAGAACTGGGAATTTCTGATTCTAATTTGGTGGAGAGTACTAAATGACTCCCCTGCAGGGCTGCATCCAGCATGGGAAGGACAGGGAGCTGCTGGAGCCAGGCCAGAGCAGGGACACCAAGGGCATCAGAGGGACAGAGCAGCTCTGCTGGGAGGAAAGGCTGAGGGAATTGGAATTGTTCAGCCTGGAGAGGAGAAGGCTTTGTGGTGACCTCATTGTGGCCTTGCAGTGCCTGAAGGGAACCCACAGGAAAGATGAAGAGAGACTCTTGACAAGGGCCTGGAGTGACAGGACAAGGGGCAATGGCTTCACACTGACAGAGAGGAGGTTTAGATGGGATATGAGAAGGAAATTGTTCCCTGTGAGGTTGGTGAGGCCCTGGCACAGGTTTTCCAGAGCGGCTGTGGCTGCCCCATGCCTGGAAATGTCCAAGGCCAGGTTGGATGGGGCTCTGAGCAGCCTGGGATAGTGGAAGGTGTCCCTGCGCATGGCAGAGGGTTGGAACTGGATGGGCTTTTAGGTCCCTTTCAACAGAATTCTTTCTATGACTTTAGCTTTTGGCCCATCCAAATGCAAGGAAGAGTTTATGTCCAATCCCAAGGGAGCTTTTCAGGCTAATATACATGCACAGTACTCTTACATAGCACATTATCCAAGGCTTATCAATCACTATTTTTAAATAAAGGAAATACAACTATCCCCATTGTATAGAAATACCAGGCACAGGAAGTTGTATGTAAACTTCTTAAATGGATATAAACATCTCTGTTAGAACTACAGTCAGAACTCAGGTCACTGCTCTAACCTCTTGTTTCTCTCTGCTGGGTGTGTTACTTCAGATATTTCAGGGAGAAATAATTTCAGAGGTTAGATTTTCTAAATGTTGCAGAAGAGCCCCATGATTACTCACAAGACAAGAGCAAAAATACAGACTCACATTCCCTCTTCATTACCTCATCAAAAATGCACTTGAGAGGGCAATATCTACTCCCCACCTGGTTACACACCAGGTAACTTCCCAAAAGGGATCAAAGAGTCCTGCCAGGGAGCAGATCTGGAGCAGAACAACAAAGTTCTGGTGAAGCAAGAACCACTTCCTCTCACTACGACGATTACGCGGGATCAGTTCCCTGGGAGATAATTTAATCAAGTGATCAGTTTGATCAGAAGTTTCTATGAAGATTTTATATGCTCCTGTCTGGTGAGAACAGTTCATTGCCAGCCAAGTTCTGGCATGTTTGAAAGATTGAGAAAGAACTGATTCCAGGACCAACAACTCAGAAGAACTTCTGGCAGCAAAGGCCCAGATCCTGCAATCAGAAGCAGGCGAGCAACCTCCTACACCTACGAACCACTGGTGATTGAACTGAAACTTTGTACTCAGGACAGTTCTTGCCCATGTGCTCCCCACTGTTCAGCTGAGCCAAAGGCTGCACCTCCCAGCCAGGGACACATTCCCAAGGAAATGGGAAGTCTCCAGGGGCTGGATTCCCACCATGCACCTGTATTCCAGCCCCACCTGAACTGCGTGTGCCCTTGGCAGAACAGGAGACACCTTCCTAGTATCTCCTAGTGAGGTCTTTCTCAAGAATGACTGCTCCCTGTTTTCCTTTGCCTTGCTTTCCAAAGCTTTGTGCATTCATCTAGTTGTCTCACAGAACCCCCTCCTTGCTAGTTTTCATCCAGTTCCCTCCTGCATCTACTATTGTTTCCACAGTCCTGCTAAGTATTTGGAGATTATCTGGAGACCACACCAGTCTCCTGCCCTACAGCATCACCCTCACCTTCATTACTACCATCTTTGATGCCAAACAGCAGGATTTCTCCTATCATAGAACATCCCACTGGCAAGGAATCAAGTGTTTCACCTCCAGTACTTAAACACTTTGTCCCATTTTGTTCTCTGCTCTTCCACCATTCTGGTGATGGGCTGAACAATGCACCCAACTCTCAACGAAAAAAAAAAAAAACAAAACAAAAAACCCCCCCAAAAATCAAACCTGAGGAAGTTGAAATCTAGACCTACAGCTGAGATCACCTCTGCAAAGCAACAGTAACAACAGTAGCAAGAACTAAAAAAGCAATTTTACTTATCCAACCTTGGGGATGTCCAAAGAACTGACATGACTTTCCTCAAAGTCAAGGTCACAGAGCTTGCCTAGTTCACCATTAGTGTGACACCAGAACCTCCACAATTTTGGCAACTCCTCTATGGAACAGGAGACGCACCACAGAGCATCCCTGAGCTCTATAACCTTCCCCTCCAACTGCACCTAGCTCTCTAGGAAATATTAGCAGCTTTGGTGCTAAACTCTGAGGGTTCAGGCATGTCCTGCTGAAGTCTCACTGAAGAGGTTCAGACTCTCATTCCAAAGAAAATTTACCTTACGGGTTTTAGGAAGCATGTGTTCTTTTACTTTCTTGGCCAGTATATGTAAATTAGGCATAAAACAGAACTTTTAATGAGTAGAAGTGCCTGCATCATGTCTGTTCACAGCTGCCAATTGTGAAAGTGCCAAGTGTTTGTCCTGCACTGCAATTAAAAATGAAGCCAGTATAGTTACAGGAGAGCATGACTTTCTGTGTGGATATGTGGGAACAAACCATTTATTTCCAGCACAGCTGTTCCCTGGGAGAAAACCACTGTCTGCTACATGACCAAAGGAGAACCCATCCACTGGTGTTTATTATGTAACTTGGAAGCACTAAGATATCTGTCAGAAATACGGGTATGACTACAAACCAGCTCTGCAAATTCGGGGAAATTCTGCTCTGTAATGCCTCTGTCTGGGCAATTCCCCCTGGACAGGCAAAGTCCCCCTAGGTCCTGTGCAGGACTGGAAACACGAGCACTTAGCACTCATTCTAATGGCCCTGAGATAATTTCAGCAGAGCACTGCAGCGTGATTTGAGCCCAGCACCCCCTGAATCGATTTTCCATGCTCTATAATCTTTGCTGTAAACAGCCTGCTCTGCAACTAAGGAAGCAGAAAGGGTTTTAATGCCATCAGTTTCACCCTCAATGCCCTCACATTAAGCTCAAAGAGCTGAAAGGATTTCATATGATTTGTTTCAGGCTTGTATCAGACCCTACATCAAGGCACCTCCCTTGTTCTAGACCACCAAGGTGGCCTCTCATGTTTGCCTCTTTGCAGGACCAGCCCTGTGTTCAGCCTAAATTAAAGCAGCTGCAGGATTGTATCCAAAGGAGCAGGGAAACCCTCTCAGCGTAACCTCTGCCCTCTCCAGGCTTGGCATGTGCCCATGTTGGGAGCAAGACAAAAGTTCCACAGGCTGCTTTACCTTCACTTCCAGCACAAACCCCAAGGAAAGCCAGTTCTGCCCTGTGATGTCCCCTTTGAACAGCTGCACAGCCTCCAAGGGGTCACAGTGCTGGGGAGGGGTGAACGGCTCTCTTTGTTTCTCATTACCACCCTGCAGTCAAACATCCATTCTCTTTTTAGCCATCCAAACTATAACAAAATCTCCAAAGGCATTTTCCCAACCTTCACCCCCAAATAAACCACACAAGAGGATGCCACAGGGTGCTGAAAGACTTTGAAGTCCCCATGAGAGAACTTTTCTGTGACGTTCCCTCCCTTATCATGCCTAAATTATGCTTCTAAAAAAACAACAGCATAAGAAAGATAAGCCATAACCTCCTTTTGCTTCATCTCCATTTAAAACTGAAGCCTGTGAAAAGCTGGAGATAAGGTCTGACATAAATAAAAGGAGTTGCCACTTGGGGTTGAACCACAACATTGGGCTATCTTTAAAATCACAGGATAATATCATAAGCAAAAGAGCATTTAATAAATGAGAAATCATCCCTGCAATGCTCCAAAACCTCAGAAATACAGTAGGTTTTCCATAACTTAAAATAGTGGGGTGTTTATGGAATACTCTGAAATAATAACTGTGCAAACCTCCTGTGATGCAGCAGATGATGAAGACTGCTGACTGGAGTAGCACTGTCACCATGTGATAGAAATCCCGGAGAAATTTCCTACTGACAGAACAGTCTCCCCCTCTTTTTTTTCCCCCTTTCTTCTTCTGTAGTATCTCTTTGGAAAGAAAGAAAAAAAGAAAAAAAAAAAAAAAAGAAAAAAAAAAAAAGAAAAAAGAAAAACACTGCCCAAGTGGCCACTGTAGCTACTGAAAAAGAGTTAGACTTAAAAGGACAAATGTGAAAAAAGCGCCAAATGTGAAAAACAATCTCAACTTTTCACATTTCACATAGTTCTGCCTTATTTTTTAAAGTCTGCAGATTTCAGAAGCCCTCAAAAACATTCAGTGTTTGGATCTCAGGTTCTGGTTTGAATTAACTCTTATTTTCAGGCCCTCTTTTCCCTTACCACTGGTGTAAGTACATTTTTTTTTAATGCCTCACAATGATTAGCACACCTTTTTGATTTTTTCATTTGTCTTCTGTATGGGTATGAAAAAAACCTCAAACCCAAAACTTTCAATTGAGATCAAGGAAATGTCTCATTAAAAAAAAACCCCCAAAACCCACAAAAAACAAACCAACAACCAACGACCAACCAACAAACCAACTCCCCCAAAACCCCAAAGCAACACCCCTCCCACTCCCTCTCCCCCCCCCCAAAAAAGGAACAGGGTTGTGCTTCCAGAGTCCTAAGTCTAGCTAAGTCCAGCAATTCTTTTATTTTGGTACATCATGAGATAAACCCCAGTATTTCTAAATAACCTGAAACATTTAAATTTTTGCACGCGTTGAAATCTTTTCTGGTGAGCTCAGAAACGGGGCCCTGCCCCCAGCAATTCCTTGGAGGGATGGAAGGGAGGGAGGAAGGAAGGAAGAGAGGAAGGAAGGAAAAGTCAGCTCAGCTTTTCCTGTGATACAAAGCGAGCCAAGCAGAAGTTCCCCGTGTCTGGTTCTACAGCTCTGAGAGCCTCTGTGCTGATAAACGAGTTGTTAATGGACAGAAAGCGGGACACCAGATGTGTTTCAAGCAGCAGCTCACTTCTCTCACTGCACCCTTCACAGGGAGAATGGGCACTGCCCAGCACCTAGGGATGGTGTCCCGACTCAACGAGGCTGATTTTTGTTGCAATCTCTTGAGAAAAAACCCTGCGGAATAACATTTTGCATCCTCACAAGTGGGCTCTTTCAACAAAGACCTGTGAGGTGCTGTTGCAAGCTGCTTCCCAGGGGCAGATCATGGAATGGCCTGGGTTGGAAAAGGACCTTAAAGATCATCTCATTCCAACTACTGTGGACAGGGACACTTTCCACTATCCCAGAGTGCTCCAAGCCCTGTCCAGCCTGGCCTGGAACACTTTCAGGGATTGGGCAGCCACAGCTTCTCTGGGCAACCTATGCCAGGGCCTCACCACCCTCACAATAACCAATTTCTTCCCTATATCCAGTCTAAACCTCCTCTTTGTCAGCGTGAAGCCATTCCCCCTCGTCCTGTCACTCCTGTGAAGTGGGTGTTCCCTACACTGTGCAGAGGGGAAACCGAGGCAACACAGGCTCAAATCACTTGCCCAAAACAGCACAGTAAAGCTGCAACAGCCCAGCAATAAAGCCCACGAGTTATGAGATAATGATAGGAACTGTCATTTTCTCATTATTTCACAGTTTGATGAGGGATAACACATTACAGAACAGCAGCTGTCCCTGTCATATTGTTAGCCTTCACTTTTTGGATGTGTGAACACTTTACTGAAGCAGTTGGGAAGGGCTGAGTTTTGTTTCTGTGTCCCATGTCTGTGTATTCTTCATGCAAATGCCAGCTACAAGGTGTTGTCATAGTGAGGGCTGAGGGCAAAATACATATATTATAACATGCTCAGCTTGTTCAGTTAATCTTTTGGTCACTCTTCACAGCTTTTTTGTGGTAGGTTTCTGCATGCACTGGAGGTGCCTGGGCAAAAAACATTCAGCCAGTGCACTTCCTCCGTTGTACACATTAGCCTTTGCTGAAAATTAATTTCAGATTAGCTTGTACAAGAATCTTTGCACCAAATGCACACACACAACCCAGCCAGGCAAAGGGAAGAGCGCTCGAGGTGTTCAATCAATCACAAAAATCAGTCAGTGTTTTGCACGAAAGACTTCCTGACCGTGTAAAACCTGCTCCCTGTCCTTGGTGTGCCAGGGCATGCAGGTGAGTTAATGCAGCTTTTGTCTGTTCCATAGATCTGCCTTTCCCTTGACTACTGACAACAGCTCACCAGGCTAAACTGGGGTTTGCACTGGGGAGGCTTTGCTGTTGGCTGTGAGGTTTAGTAAGAACCCCTGGCCAAATTAATTCCTGGCAAAATTCTCGCTTACTCTACAATCATGCAACCACCCCCCTCCAAATCCTGTTACTGGTAGCAGTTCTGACACCTGTTTAAAAATCCCTGTTTCGATCACTTGCAGACAAAATCAATCCTGTGGCTCCCTTCTGGGGCTCTGCAGGAACCACTAATGTATTCAGAGCTGTACCAAGGGCGGGGCAGAAATCAAGCTAGCTCTGGATGTTCCTCCAACAGAGGCACGAAATGGGGAAAAGAACAAAGCAAAGCAGCTCCTTCTGGATTTGGACATCAGTGAGAGACAAGCAGGGGAACTGAATTCCTCATCCTGCCCCAGGCAGGACCATGCCTTGCTGCAATCCTGAGTATCCCATACCCCGAACTGAGCAGACTGAAAGTTCCTGCTTAGCTGATGGATAGGAAAATGAGGTGAGCCTTATCTGATGCAGCAGGGACCTGACTGCATAATCCCCAAGGAAGCTGCCGGGGTCAGGTTCAGAGCTGCAGCTTTCCACGGAGCAGCAGAGATTCAGCTTCAATGCATCAAATGAAAATGCACCGAGCTCATTTCAGTGGCAGCCTCACGTGCCTCATCTCCAGGGGCCTGTTCCTGGAATAGGATAAGGAATGCCAAGCCCAACAGCTGGGCTGATTACCTGTCTGCAAGAGGAACGTAAGGAAACATGAAGTGAAAAAAATGGAACTCACAGAAAATGAAACTCCAGTAGAGGCACAGCAGAACAGGGCAGTGTGGCATGAGCATGGAGCTCATGCTCTGGAGCTCAGTGACAGCTCAACAAGGGACTTTTAGGTGACCCTTCAGTTCCACTTAAATGCTGTTGTGGCCCCTAAACCATCTGGAACCCTCAGTCTCACCAGGAGAATGAACTCCCTGGCTATTCCTTTCTGCCCTTTGCATGGCTCCATGTCCCCAACACAAGTCGCCTGCAGGGAGACCTGACACTGCACAAAGTAGGCCTGACCCAGGTATCTGAAAATGCATTTTTGTACTAAGCAAGGAGGTTCCTCATCCTGGAGAAACTCAGATCTTCTGCCCTTCTACAGATAGCATGCATGAAGGTAAAATGCTGAGGCCACTGGCTAAGGAGTGCAAATTACTTGAGTCTGAAGTGTGGCAACCTACACCCCAACCTACCCAACAGGTTTTGGTTAATTGTAAAATAAATGAGCCCTGGCTTTAAAACTGCATTAACCCAAAACACTGCTCCTCACTTACTCGAGAGAGCTTTTGTTTACTGGTATTGAAGGCACCATATGGGAAACTTATTACAAGTACCTATTCTTAGCTAAGAAAACGTCACAGCATTGTCACAGCAAAAAGGGATCTCTAAATGCCATCACTAAGGCCTGTTGCCTGAGATTCTGATCCTGCTGTGCTGGCACATGCCCAGAGATCCTTTAGGCCTTGAACACACAATTGGTGAGCTCTTCAAAGAGTAAGGCTAACACCATCTGATCCCAAACAAGCTCCCCAGTCTCAGAGGAAATGAGAAAGAAGGGCAGTGCAAAGGTGTTTGTAAATAGGACATGTCAGCGGGCCCCAACATATTTGCAAATTCCATACAAAAAAGTATTATCCACTTTGTCACTGCAGGATTTCTCAGTGAGGGTCCATAAATTGGTCTGTGTTACTAATACAGGACACAGGATGGACTACAGATGTGGCCTTTGAACTATACACTGGGGTCTAAAGCAGATTAATTGGGTAACTTTGGGACAGCTTTAAAAAGCAAGCTGTAACTCTTGAGGGCTGCAATTTGGGGGAAACCCACATGTCAAAACAACTCCTTTCCTTGGTAAGTACTGAAAAATGTGAACCACTAGCTTGAGGCCACTTTCAGCCAAACTTACTCTCAGTTTTCCCATGTAAAAAGCAGGCACAGAGTTACCTTGCACTGGGTTTTATCCTACAGACTTGCATTTAGGAGGGAAAAAATGAAACTATGCCAGAAGAACTATTTTGAGTCTCTTCATATAAGAAACAGTTTGCAGAACAGGGTTTAGAGATTACTGTATGGCATATTCTATAGACAGAGGTGCAATGCTGCAAGAATCAAATGTGAGCTCTTTAATCCCAAGACATATTTACACAAACGTGTTCTATTTCAAAACTGCCTCTAAATTATTTCAGGCAAGCGGAGAACACTCCCTCCCCAAAGTGTTAAATTATGCACAGAAATTGCGATTCCATTCCAGTAAAATGCTCATTCTGGTGCTAGATTTATTTTCCCCTCCTGATTAATTGCATGTGCTGAAAAGACCGCAGAGTCCCCGAGAACCTGAGGCCGTTTTCCCGAACGCTGCTGAGGTCATGTAGAAAAGCTGCATAATGGGTAAGGCAGGCAGCTCTCATAACACACCACAAGGCTGGGATGACACACCTTCTGTACACTCTGACACCTGGGTTCCTTTCCAGAGTACAGACCTTTATGAAGGAGCAATTTTAGTCCACAGACCAATAAAGCAAGACAAGTTGCCCAGGTTGGAAACATGGGAGGAGCCGCTCAGAAGAATGTAGTTCTCAACCTACTGAATTAATAATTAACAAGACAGACAGAAGGACAGGGAAAAAAAAAAAAAAAAACAACAAAAAAAACACCACCAAAACCAAAAAAACAAAAAAAAAAAAAAAAAAAAGGAAAAGAAGGGAAAAGAATGAACTCATTGAGAACCACATCTCCAGAAGGCCCAAAGCCACTCTTGTAATATTGCTGTGGAGAACTGTCCTCTGAGTGTTTCACCCACCCTGTTTGGGTTCCTAGCCTATGTGAAAAAGGCAACCACCTTCCTCAGCAACTCCCCTGGGTCTGTGTTTCCTGTGGGATCCTCCTCGGCTTGCCCTCACTGCTGTGCTTCCTTGGCACTGTCAGGCAGATGGCAAGCCAAACTCCACCACACAAAGTCCAGGTTTTGTACTCTGCCTCTGGCTCACAGGCTTTAATGTTCATGTACTGATATGCAGGACTTGAGCTGCTGGAAGGATCCGAAGATTAGTGCAATTTACAGGCGGAAAAAATTCAGCAAAATGTACATTAAAGAAGCCCGAGTGCTACTCAAAAAAAAAAAAAACAAAAAAAACAAAAAACCAAAAACCTGCTTTTTGTAAGGGTATGATGCATTTTGGATGTAGAGGTGATTTTTTTTTCTTTTGGCTGTGAACTTAAGTCATCTTCTGAATCTGGCTCTGCTGGTAAAATCTGTTACCACCCCAAGCCCCTCTGCTGGATGTTGGCCTCTTCCAACTGCCTGTGGAGCAGTTCCAGTGAGCACTCCTCCTTTCCCTTCAGATGAGCTCAGACCGACTATTGCAGCTATTCAAACCAGCCTGCCTGATTTTTGCCTGAAAAGAATTAGGATATGCTCCCACAGACCAGCAGCTTGCTGGGAATGGCAGTTTTCAGCCAGGAGACAATTACAGACTGCCAGAAAGCTGCATGTGAAAAGTGGCATCTTCCTACAGCCTGATTGAAATAACCAGTCTGGGAAAGCAAATGTGGCAATTCTGGGACAAAAAAAATGTCTTACTTCTGCTGCCCAGCCTCATCCCTATCCCTGGAAGTGTTCAAGGCCAGGCTGGATGGGGCTTTGAACAACCTGGTCTAGTGGAAGGTGTCTGTACCCATGGCAGGGGGATGGAATTAGATAGTCTTTAAGGTTCCTTCCAGTGCAGGCTGTTCTGTGATCCTGCACCTTAGCCAGATGCTTGTGGCCTCCAAAACAGGCAGTGTGTCCCATTTTCCATCCCCAGGGTGCCCTTGCACTGCCCCTGTTGCTCACCAAAACCACGTGGGAATTAATTCAGCTCATTAATCAAGCATAGAAGGAGTGACTTTTTTCAGTGATTTGTCTCAACATTAGTAATCTTGTGGTGTGTGAGTGACTTCACCCAGCTCTACCTGTGGACTGACAAGGAACAGACAGTGAATGTGTGGGACACACTGGTGGCACTCACCCTGGAGCCCTCGAGGGGATGGCTGGGAGCAGATCACCTCCCTTCTGCTGCTAGCAAGCCCTTAGATCTGCACAGTACCCAACAGATAGCTACAAACTCCAGAGAACTGCAGTTCTTTCGTTGTGATCTCAGAGAATCAATATTAATTGGAAACATCAATGTAACAGTATCCCTGCCACAGCCCCAGAGGGCTTAATTCTACCGACACTACTCAAACCAGACAACTCCTGCGTTTAGACAGTACCAAAATTCAGCCTCTGTGGAACGTTTCTAAAGAAGCAAAACCCAAAGGATTTTTCCCTTTATTTATGTTCATATACACACATACCTCTCTGCATATACACTCTATACTGGTACAACTACATCGATTGCTATTCAATACCTTTTCATGGGAAGCGAGGTTGTGCTGCTCCCAAAGCCATCAGCAGCCTGAGGCATTCACTAAGCTATTCAATTTTCATCAGGGCTAGTGATTTAAAAACAAACAAACAAACCACAAGTGTATCAGGGGTTACAACTGGAATGAGACTTTAGTAGGACAACAGGTAGGCAAACACACGCAGGTGAGTGCCTGGGAGAGGGACAGGGGGACCTCAGCATCACTCCTGGATTCAGGCAGCTCACCAAAATGTACGAGTCCCTGCCAGAACACACCAGGGACTGCTAAATTTCCCTGCAAGCCTATCAGAAAGCCAGTCACCCTCACAGGCTGCTCGGTCACAGATGGAGCTCGATTTCTCTGTGCCAGCACGGGCCCTGCCTCTCCACCTGATCCTGCCCTGCAGAACAAAAGCCTCCTGCTCAGCAGCCGCGGGGGACTCCTGTGCATGTCTTGCTGCCCAGCTCCATCCCATTTCGGCTGGGATGTGCATAAACCTCCTTCCTTGCTTTGCTCCCTGCTGATATCTGGTCGTTTTCAATTTGAAAGCAGTCCCTTTCTTTGTACACACTGAGTAGAGGGGCGGGGATTTGGGAATCCTTTATATTCCTGACCAATGTGAGCAAGCAGATGGTATTTGCTGGTGACGCTTCGCACCCAGCCTAACTCCACTCTTTGTGGATCTGGTTGGTTTGTGCTTTCTTTTATTATGGAATATAATCCAAAGCATGAGAAAAGTACAAAATTGCTGGCATCTAGTTCATGCAGTGGTCATACACTGCAACGTAAACTTCCCTATATTCAGGAATTCCCTATTGATTTAACCACAGAAGGTAGTAAACCCTACAGCTTTAAAATTGCATGTGAACATTGCAGTCAATTCTCAAGCAGATGTCTACAAAAGTGCAGTTAGAAAAACAGAGAAAAACCCCAACCAAACAAAACCAGGTCACTTGAAGAGCATTCCAGCTATGAAATACATTTCTCCCTCTCTCCCACTGTGGCAGCTTAAGAATTCCAGAAAGCCCTTGTAAAATGCACTTACCCATCACAATACTTTAGCACACAGTTCCTTCAAGGGCCTGACCCACATGATCTTAAAATTACTATTCTAATAAATCTCTGCAGTGACTGAATGGGCATTGGTTGTAATGTTAAATGCTCAACAAGAATGAGTCATTTGTTGCCTTTTTTACTGATTTACTCCCAATATCTCACCCTTTCCCAGATCTATTACAGTTTTATCCTGAAAACCACTGTCCTGCTCTAATAGAACAGGGATCAAGTCAATCTGTGTCCTTGCAGCACCATCAAGGCAGAGTGCTGGCAAGAAACTGGCAGCAGGGACATGAGGCTACCCAAATCCCTGCTGGCAGCCAGCTCTCAACACATGGATAGGCTTTGGGGTTGCTGTGGGGTTTTCTTCTTTTCTTGGTTTGAAGGCAATCTTAATAAAAGCCAGGGGAAAACTTGTCAGTCTGCTGTGCCAAGCAGTAGGAGTTGGAGCAGTTCCTGTCCCCATCCACATTCACATCCTTTTCTTAATTACGTGCAGTGTGGGTGGGCTGCCACACCTGAAGGACAGGAGGGAATGCAGAGAAACCCGGACAAGGTTGAGCTCTGGGCCATGGAATCTCACCGAGTTTAAAAAGACCAAGTGCTTGTGCTGCACCCGGGTCAGGACAACTCCCGGGATCAGTCCAGGCTGTGGGGTTGGAAAGAGATGGGTTTTAAGGTCTCTTCCAGCCCAGGCTATTCTGTGATACTTTAGCAAAGCATCCAGGCTGCCCTGCCAACAGCTTAGGGAGGTTTAGGTTGATTATTAGGAAAAGGTACTTCCCCCAGAGGGTGGTGGAGCACAGAACAGGCTCCCCTACGGAATGGTCATGGCCCTAAGGCTGCCAGAGCTCCAGGACCATTTGCACAATGCTCTCAGGGACAGGGAGGGATTTGTAGGTTGTCCTGTGCATGACCAGAAGTTGGACTTGATGATCCCTGTGTGCCCCTTACAGCTCTGCACATTCTGTGATACTTTGATGTGATGTTTTTCTTTAAAACAGGAGTAAAGACATTTGCAATTCTTATTCACAGAATCAACACTCAGCTGTGCTGTGGGAAGGAGAGGCAAGCACAGGTATTAACCAGATGAAAGGCTATGTATAAAAATACATAATACACCCAGAAACAGCAGGCTGGGTTTCTAAATGAAGGGGGAAACGCTGCCGATTTCCGTAGCACTGCAAACTGTATGACAAATGACAAATGTATCTTATGGAGACACAAAGCTGCTGTTCGTGACAGAAAACCTCTGGGTGCCTGTTCTGTGGAGGGCTGAGAGTGAGCTGGTGAGCCGGGCTTTGATCACCAGAGCCGCTCTCGGGGCGGAACAGCTACAAAACCCTCCTGCCCTGGCAGTGCCGAGGATTATGCCATCTGGCACACCTACAGATGCCGGGACACCTCCTCCAGCCCTGGAGCATCACCGTATCTCCCTTCCAACCCTCACCGCTCAACCTTTATCAGGCGGGAGGGAGGTAGGGTGGGGATGCGGCAAAAAAGCCTTTTCACAGCGCTGAGCTCCGGCCCGGAGAGGATGAGAGTGAAACGGGGGGAAAGTGAAGCCACCGGCGCTCGGCTGGTGAAGCTTTCGCGGGCGCTGTATGAACTGGAGGCCGGTGCCGGGAGGCCGGAGCGGTCCCAACGCCGGAGATCGAGGACGGGATCGGGGACGGGATCGGAGACGAGAACCGGGACGATACACAACTCCCGCCGGGAGCGGCTCGCGCGGCTCCTTAAATAGCGGCTATAAATACAACGCCGGCGGCGCCCTCCCATTGGCTGAGCCGCTCTCCAGATTTGCATAAAGGGGCGTGGCCGGAGGGCGCGGGCGGGGTGAGCGGCGCCGTTTGCCCGGCGGGGCCGCAGCGCCCCCCAGCGTCCAGAGAGGGGAGCGCATCGGGAGCCCCCGATCCCCCCAATCCCGCGGTCCCCTGTTCCCCCCATCCTGCGATCCCCCGATCCCCCCATCCCGAGCCAGCGCTGGCCTGGCCGTCCTTTATTCTGCCCTGCCTTGCACTACTCTTCACCCCTAGGTCCGTGTCCCTGTTCCCGAGGCGACACTCAGCGCCTTGGAAAAGTTATAAATGAAAATTAGTGAATGAGAAGGCTCTAAAGTTCAAGTAATGCCCTTCACCCCACGGGATCTGGGTGCACTCAAATTGCATGAAAATTACTCGTAAATTAGTATATTGTGTTTTGCTTCTTCACCTAAAAGCGCTGTTGAAATACATTCCATATATTGGATGATAACCATAATTAATGCACCGAACCATTTAGCAAGGAGGTAATAAAGGGTATGAAGGATTTACTGTAAAAATTGAGCCTCAGCACGGGAATTAGAGTTGCTGCTTTTGACAGGCAAAGCCTCTACCCTGTAGGCTAGAAAATGTCTTCTCCATTTCAGGTGCAGGCCATAAAAGAGTATCATGGAAATGAATCCTGGTTTTATGTGCTGGAAAAAACATGTGGGAAAGGGAGACTAAATCTGTGGGTGTCTGGGCCAAAAGGGAGGATAAGTTGTAAGATCTTACCTCCCTAGTCTTATGCTGATGCTCAGTACGTTGCTGTCCCCTGCTGTGGAGAAGATTCAGATCTGGCCTGCAAGCGGCACGTCCCAGTGATGAGTTTCTGGAATTAGGAGGGGTGGAAAAGACAAATAAGGCCTTTGGAACTGTGGGTGTCAGGACTGTGTCACACCATGGTCAATAATGACCATGCAAACCACAGCCGGGCACAAAGCAGTGGAGCAGACACTAGGGGAGGTTACTCCAAGGCAGCTTGGAGCTGGACCAGCTGGGTGAAAGAGTGGAGCCCAGTTCCAGGCCAGGCTGGATGAGGCTCTGAGCAACCTGGGATAGTGGAAGATGTCCCTGCCCATGGCAGGGGGTTGGAATGAATTGATCTTTATGGTTCCTTCCAGCCCAAACCAGTCCATGATTTTTTTAAAAAAATAGGAAAGCAGGACACTCTGAGCACCTGCTTCTTGCAGAATTGAGGGATATGTATCCACAGGAATTGCCCAAAAACTTTCTGAGAACACAGTTCCCCTTTGAAAAAGAGTTGCCAGGCCGGAAAAAAAAAAAAAAAAAAAAAAAAAAAAAAAAAAAAAAAAAAAAAAAAAAAAAAAAAAAAAAAAAAAGCAAAAAAGCAAGGTGCTTTGTGGGAGCAGGATTTTGCTTTCTCATAACCCAAGGGGTTGTTCAGAGAGCTCCTTTAGGTCTATTATCATTGCTGCAAACTGAATATCTTATTTCAAATGAGGCCAAATTAAGAATGAGAACTGCTGTTGAGTTTTTGCTGACTCACCCTGAAATAATATTAGAAAATGTTCATATTTCTTGGCATAAAATCTGGAATTTTGACAGCTCCTGGAATTTACAGACTTGCCCTGCTTCTTCAGCAAGACACAGACCTTCTCTGCTTTGCTAGCAGGAGGAGGAATCTCTTGGGCAAACAGGAGAGAGATTTCCCATGCCCTGCAGCAGTCACAGGGCTTTACCTGAAGCCCAGCTGACCCCAAAGACCACCCACGCTAAATACTTGACCTTTCCCTAACCTTTGATCTGTGGGGCCTCCAAATTCCTGCTGTGCCTCCGGACTTGTGCTACACCCACCACAGCACATCCCAATCTCACCTAAACAAGGGGATCCACACAAATAGTGGCTCAGGGGCAAGCAGCTTCTTTGAGGCAGAGCCTAGACCTGCAGACTGCTGCTTGAAAGGCAGCAGACAAAACCAGAAGCCTGAGCATTCCTTAGGATACAAAATACCCTTTTTGTTTAGTAACAGCTCAGCAGCACAACTCGGAGGTGGAAATACAGGGGCATTGATCTCAAAGCTCATATGTGGGGTGTTTTTCTTAGACCTATGGTACTCTGAGTCATCTGATTATAACAGACTCTCAGCTTTAATTACAGAAAAGGAAGAGTTTCTCCATCTCATGACTGTGCAGGAAGATGCACTGTGGTAGCTGTAAAGGAGATACGTGTAGGGGGAGAGAGAGAGAGAGGGAGAGCGAGCAGGGAGAGAGAGAAGACAAGCCAAAAGGCAAAACGAGTCAGACTCTGTTATAGAAGCAGTAACTTGAGGTTTCTGAGTTCTTGGCACCACCTGTGCCTCATCCAGCTCCGAAGGCCAGTGCTGTGAGCGGGGGAATTGCAGGTCCTGTAGGAGTTACCCCGTTCCCACTGAACAGGTAGAACAATGTTTGCCCACACGCTGCGTTCCTCAGTAATTCTGCTTGAGCTGAGGTGACCTAGATCTGCCTGAGAGCCTTATATATTCCTGAGTGCAAACATAAATACACTCTGCTTCTGCATTTAATTTTTGAGCAGCTCTAATTAAGCTTAGCTTTGTTTAAACACATCCAGAGCTCCCTTGGTATTTGGCCTTCAGAGTGAAGACTCTGCCATTCACAAGAAGAGCTGGGCCATAAATGAGAGTGAACAGCAGCTGCTCCTGCATCCCTGGTTGCTGCTGGTGGAACCTGGGGTTTCTGCTACTGCTGCAGCTCCAGGGACTTGTCTGAGCCTGATGGGCTCTCACAGGGCATGTGTGCTGGGGGCAAGGGAAGGGAATACAGAGTGAAAATGCTGAGACCCACAGGCTGCAGTGTCATGTTAACTCATATTTCATGGCTCTGTTGCATTTGCGTGCTGGAGAAAAGCAGGGAATGTGTTCACAGCCCAACATGTAGCTCAGTTCTTGTGTAAATAACAGTTCAAATGGGCAATTCATGTTTCTCCCTCTCTCCTGATTTTCCCAATTCAGCTGGCAAAGAGTCCAGGCTTTTAAAACCACTTTTTTTTTTTTTTTTTTTTTTTTTTTTTTTTTTTTTTTTTTTCTTTTTCTTTTCTTTTCTTTTCTTTTCTTTTTCTTTTTTGCTTGCAAGAATGAACCATTTCTGATCTCCATCCCCAAGAAATGACATTGATTTATAAGGGACTCAGACAGACACATCTGCAGACAGGACTCTGTAAAGGGCTACAGGCCAGACCTTCCCCTGCTCTGGCAATGTGCCATAACTGCTGCCAGACTCACCCCCACTACCCCTCTAACCCTGCCCATCTCTCTGCTTCCAAACCACCAAACTTAGTTCCTCATGCAGCCAAAGATTGGGTAGGTCCCAGTAGGCACAACTCTGAGGGAGGGGTGGATGGCAAAATCTGCCCAAGCACAGGGACCTTCCCACCCCGCTGCTCCACAAAGTCCCACTACCATGGGCCAGCTAGCTGCTTGCACTGGCCCTTGAGTCTTCTTGACCTCAGAGATGTCCCACATGCCTAAGGGTGGTGGTACTGTGGCTGGATTTGAGTCCTCTGTTCCAGTGCTCCCTGTGTGTAACAAGGAGGTGCACTTTTGTGTCTTGAGCCCTGAGCCTCTACCCCAGCAGTAAAAGCCAATCTGTGCAGAGCAGTTTAAGAAAGGGGAGCTACTCTTGTGTAGCTGCCCTTTCCCTGCTTTGCTTCCTGCTGATGTCAAAGAGCTCCAGAAGCTGAAACCTTTTTAGGCAGCACCACCATGGTACCCATGGAGCTGCACTTCCTCACCAGCTGAAACCTACTGGGACCACAGCTCTGTTTGCTCTTTCTACCACAGCAGCAGTTGGTTTGTGTAATGAAACACTTCTTGTATTGTAATCAAATCCTACTTACGTGGTGCCACCAGCAAGGCAGGCTTATCTCTTTGCCTGTGTCCACATGCACATCGAGATATGCCAGTTTTCTGCCAAAAGGCAAATAGAACCAGAACCTGGTCATGAGGAAATGCAAGCATTAGGGTAGGAATGTCTTGTTGCATTAACAGATTTAAAGTACCAAATGATAACACATTTTACAGTCACCCATTCCACAGCAAAGCTGCTATGAAGTACTTCAAAGGCTGACTGCTCACCCATTTTAAGGCATAATAAATGACCACACAAGGGGCAGTGCCATAAAGACTCGGATCTGTGATCTGTAAGTATTCACACCATGCAGCCAGCCAAGTCCTATCAAATCCTATATTGCTTTTGGCATTTCTACACTGTTCAATGCTCTTGTGAGTGCCAGGTTATCCTGAACTTTATTATATATGGCTTTGAACATTTCATCAAGTCCTTCTCTTGCTGGAACAATAAATAACCAGTCCTAACTAGGTGCAACTCTGGAAAATTAAAATTGCACTGACGTGGAAAATTAGCCCCTGATAGCAAGACTTCAGCAGCTGGGCCAGTGGGACAGTGCAGACCAGCCAGGGAAACACCGAAGCTGGTGGTGGGAAGGATTTAGCTGCTTGAAGCAGAGGTGTCTTGTGCTATTTTAGTCATGTGTGTATGTCATGCCCAGCCCCTCCCTGCCAGTCCAGAAGGGCATGGGACTCTCAGGGGCTGTGTGTCAGACATGCCAGGCCCATATGGGTGTGTGGGGCACTGTGGGATGTATAAACCAGCCAGTCAGAGGCTGGGCAGGGTAAACAAATGTGCTTAAAATAGCACTGCATGACTACGTTTAGCCAAATGAATGTCGCCTTGGCAGGTCTGAAACCCTGCCCTGTGCTGTCATTCCCGTACCTGACACAAGGCAGGGGGGAGACTTGGTCTCCTGGGCCACACAGATCACACTGATGCAGTCCTTAGAAAAAGCCAAGGTGGGGAAGGAATGATTACTTAGGTGGAAACTGGACGGGTGTGGCCTTTTGGAGGGGTCACAACTTGGGGCTTGGGGGTTTTGGTTCCCTTTATGTCGTGTCTGAGGTACCTACACCCACCTGCAATAGGATCTTTCCCACGGCCAACTCCTGCAGCCATTTCCTGCAAGCTGAAAGGTGCAGATGGGTGCGTGTGCCTCACTGCTGGCTCCATGGGCTGCAAATGTCCGAGGGGATCCTGCACAGGAAAAGAGAAGTGAGGCCTCATCAGTGCTGGGGGAACTCGTTATGAGCGCAGAGCAAGGAGGCTTCTCCCTGCTGGAAGTGTCTGCCGCAGCCAAGGAGGGGGAAAAAATCGTCTTTGTACACAGTCTTTATAAATAAGTAGGTTACACCAAGCTCATCCCTGACTCATGCTGCTGTCATCCCAGGGAATCAGCTCCGCCAGACTCTGAACTCTGGCTGCCCGGCAGGATTACGTGGAGGCAGCTCACTGGAGGGGTTGGATTCAGCCACACCACACAACTCCACTGCAAGCTCCCCTGGAAACAGTGCAGAACTGTAAATTTGCTATCTTCTCTGGGCTTGGACAGACAGGTTTTGCAGTGAGCAATGCTCCTGCCACATTTCCCATCAATTTGTGATCAGGCAGGGAGGAGAGACCACACATCCCTGTAGCACAGAAGGCTCTTCCCAGGCAGCCTAGGTAGTTTGCTAGGGGACGGGACAATATTTTTGGCTTTTTCCTCATTTAAACTTAGTAGAGCACCACTTCAGTCTCTCCTCTTATTTCTGGTGATGATACCTGCACCAGTGAAGCAAAGAGAGTCCAGGCATGGCCTCAAGCAGCAGCACAGAGCCCTATCTACGTGGTTTTTAAGTGTTAGCACATTCCCTGCCACCGTTTTGGCCCAGGGTGCCCTGGGACGTCCCAGCTGGCAGCCCTGGGGCTGGTCCTGACCGCAGAGTGGGTGAGCTCACCCTGTCCTGGGGAGAAAATGAGGCCAGCCCGGAGGACATGAGCAGGATTCTGGGCATGCTTGCCTGACCTCAGGGCAGAGGACAGGCCCTGGCCAATCGCTCCCTGCTGCAGATACTGCCCACATGAATGAACTCTTTTGCTCAGGAAACCATAGCAGTGGTGCCACATGCCACAAGAGTTAACAGTCTGATGCCATCCTTTCACTGCTGAGGTGATCTCAGGGGCTGCCACTCAATTTGCAGGTCTTCTGTGGACAGCAGAACACCCCTGACCTCTGCTTTGGCAAATGCTTGGTGCAGATGCTTCCCAGAACATTACTGCATCCTGAGAAAGCCCTCGTTGTGCTGGTGTGTGAAGTGGCTTCTGAAGGCAAGGTACAGAGCTGCAGACAGGCAGATGAGAGAGATGGAGCTCGTGCTGGGCCCAGGGAGCTGCAGCAGGTAAACCTCTCCTGCAGCCTTTCCCCACTGAAGTGCTAATGCAGAGCAGAGCAGAGCTTTCAAGCAGTGCTTCCAGCTGCTCAGCACTGTCAGCTTGCTGGCATCCCGATGGCGTTCTCCCAAAACTGCTGAGGAAGCACAGCATGCCCCAGAAAAAAGTGCTCAGAAACTTCTGTGAAAGCTTAGTTTAATGCTTCACTTTGCAAATTCCTACTCCGTTGGCTGATGGAGGGACAGCCCTGCCCATGTTCCTGAGGTCCCAGTGCAAACAGAGGATTATTAATGCACCCCATGCTGGCCTGGGCTCCTCCTCCAGCCCATGTTTGAGGCTGTATCTCAGGAGATTGAGGTATCACTCTGGGGAGCAGGTGGCCATTCCTTGGCACCCTACACAGGCTAAGCAGGTCCAGTCCTTTCCTATATCTCACACCAAGTCTAGGCTCCATTCTTGCCCCGTGTAAGCCTACTTTGAAGCCTAGAGCATTGCCTTGTATGAGCAGGAAGGAGTCTGTGTGGGCTGAAAATGTTTCTCCTCCCAGGGAGAGGCACTTTTAGATGAAGGACCTGTGGCTCTGGCTGCATGAGTGGTGTTTCCTCCCAGCTGCTCATGGCCAGGGAGCTCCTGGCTGCAGCCTGGACTGATAGCTCTGCATCCAATTGCAGCCTCAGGGAGATGTTTTTTGGCATCCCATTGTGACACTGCTTTTTCCTCAGCCACGACAGACCTTTGCTCCAGGCCATTTTGATGCTTTTGGAAGACAGCCTGTGTCTAAAATGCAAATGCACAGCTATGACAGCTTTGAGCTGAAAGATCACAGGACACCTTTGCAAGGAGTTAAATTTGCAGCCATGCAAAAACAAAAGCAGCAGTCTAAGCAGGTTTATTTAGGGCTCAAAAAGCAACCTGACATTTGAAGTCTGTCAGGTATTTTCAGAAGTCTGCCTCTATCAACATCATCTCTACCTGTGGAGTCGCTTTGTGTCGGTGCTTATGTTCTACATTGTCATTTTTCCCCAGCACAACCACTGTGTATCAGTGGGGATGTCACAAAATGCCTTCTGAAGGCTGGAAAGAAAGAATGGAGGGTTGGGGAGCCAGGAAAAACCAGATACAAAGCTCCCATGGCATTTGAGCAGCACAGCCTTGGACACCCACCCAAAGCCAGGTCGTTGTCCTCATGGTACCTTGCTGGTTCTCAAAGCACCCTGTTAAAGACAAGCCCTGCTGCATCCCTAAGGAGCTGGCACTAGGTGAGTAGCGAAGAGATAAGGATGGCTACAAGTTTCCAGGACACTAAAGAAGTACCACCTATTTTCCCCGGAATTCAGATTATTCATAACATGCTAGTGATAATTTTGCATCTCACCTAACAGGTGATCTATTAAGGTTTCTTGGCTGCAGTTGCAGAAACAGTACTTCTGGGCTTTATAAGCAGCATTTATCATGGCTGGCAAGGTAGTTTATTTGTGTCTTAAATACTTGTAATTAGACTGCCTCATAGCTAGAGAGGAACAAAACAGACTTCAGTAACACGCAGATAAATAATTCAAAGAGCATTCCTTAAAAGAAGCATTTGTTTTTCCTCTCTGTTCCCAGTGTCAGTTTGAGTTCCTTGATCTAAAAGCTGGGATCAGTCTCCCCAGGGTTTGCAGGTCACATAGCTGCCACCCCTCCCGGGAAGTTGGAAAGTTCAGAGAAAACCAAAGCATTTAAGAGGGAAAGAAGTTCTGTAATGTCAGCTTCTCTATTCTGGAGAGCTGGCTCCCAGCTGCTGCCTCTCCAATAGCTACTCCACCCAGCCCTCAGATAATAATCACAAGCTATTTCGACAGCTCTGTTTCCTTCTACATTTTTGCTGTTAACTCCATCTGCTGAATGGATAGCATTTAGCTCAAGAGCACAGAGACTTATGGAGCAAAAAGTTGTTATCTGCGTTCTGGATGACAGAAAGTGTTGGCCCTTGTCCTGCAAACTACAGAAACCTGTGCAAAGCTTTGTTTCAAGGAGAAAGAAAAAAGTTAAGCATGGGTCTTGAAGAAACAGGGTCAAAAATGCATGGTGTGTTTTGCCAGGGTGAGCCAATTTCCTAATGGATGTGGATGTTTGTAATGTCAGATTTGTCGGAAAAATCACTGCCATACCCTGCCCTTCAGGCTGTCCCTGGGGGAGGAACAGCTCTGCTGTCCAAAGACCCAGCTCTCCTGCTCCCACTCAGGCATAGATCCCACCGAGAGCAAGAGTTGAGACAGCAGAGTGGGAATTGCAAAACTGGATTCAGATTGGCACCTGGTCAAAAGCCAGGAATCTTCAGTGATAAAATATTTTTATTTTTTGAAGCATGCATCAGATTCTGAAGCATATTTTAGTTTTCAAAAATGTCATTTTCTCCCTCAGTTGCTCACAGTTTCCCTCACACAGAGGATTATTTTAGCAGCCCCAAATACGTGTATCTGCATGTGCAAACTTCAGCAGCACGTTAAAGAGAACTGCCCAAAACACTTCAGTCCTCATGAAATGAAACTCAGAGTGTCTGACATGGAAAGTTTGTATTAGCTTAAGCTCGAATAATTCAATCCATCTGCCACAGAGACCTAATAAAACTCCTTTTGCTGGACTGGTTTTCTCTAAGACTTCCCTTCACCCACACAGGTCTCTAGGATTACTCTTCCTGGCTACATTTGCTGTACACAAACAGCATCCATACTCAGGACCTGGTGTTTCCCAACAAAATCACCCTCATGAAATCCAGGAGGGTTTTCTCTCTTGTCTGCTCATTTGACATGGCTTCTAAACATCATCTCTGGTGTCCCAGCATACAACCCATGTTTGCAAGGACCTGTGAAGCTGGAGAGATGCACACATTTTCCCAAGGCATCAAAGAGCACTTCAGCCAGCACACCAAGGAAACAGCTGAGAGAGGGTTACTGTGCACAGAGAACAGTACAGGCATGTCCCCACCTCTTTGAGGGCTTCCCTCAAAGTCCACTAAAGAGTTCAGTGTACTCCATTACTCACAAGGGTTTTTTTGGGGTTTCAGTTGCCCAGATGGAGCAGGAGTTCTCAGTGCCCTGGGACAAGTCCATTCCCAGCTGGCCAAGCTTGCCCTGCAGTAGAAACCCTTTATTTCAAAGGCACCTGTACCCTCCACTGACTGATTCCCCACTTGGTGAACACTTTGTCCTTTCCCTGGCATTCAGCCCTAGAAAACTAATCCAGCCTGGGCAGTCGCCTTCTCCAAATCCAAGGGCTTTCCATCTCCATGGAAAGCAGCTGTGTTCAGGAGCTTTCCATTCCATGCCACCATGTCAAATTTCCATCCCCTAGCCCCATCTCCAGCTCAATGTGGCAGGGAAATAGGGATGAGAAGGTGAAGGAGCCCTCCAGACAGGGCTGTTCTGCTGGCACAAGTGTGCTGAGAGAGGCCCTGGTGTCACAGAATCATAGGGCCATAGAGTAGACTGGGTTGGAAGGGACCTTAAGGGTCTTTCAGTTCCACCCCCTGCCATGGGCAGGGACACCTTCTACTATCCAAGATTGCTCACAGCTTCATCCAGCTCCTCGGGCACTTCCAGGATCAGGCAGCCACAGCTCCTCTGGACAGACTTCACACACCTGTGTGGCCAAAATCCTCTAATCAACACCCAGCAAATGACAGCAGTTGTCAAACGGGAGAGGGAAACTCAGCTGGGTGCTGACAATTGGTGATGGTAATTTACAGCAATGTAAACAAGGGGAGCTGTCCTAACCTTCTGCTCAGGGTGACAGCACTCCAGGCTATGTTCTGCCAGCTTTATTTATCCTGATTCCAATGGGAACAGTCAGGGGCTGGAGCAATAGTTGCTGCAGGTCGATGACGGAGTCTGGCATGCAGGGGTGACCAGAGAGCTACAATTTCTTCTCACTGAGCTTATAGAAGTAGCTCAGATATCTCTGCTAAGCTCCCATTTATGGGATGGTTTGGCTGCAACACTCTGCTTCATCACATTGCTTAGTTAGTCCTGGTTTCATACAGCACTTCTTTCTAGTAGCTACTGCAAAGATGAGAGTTTCTCAGTGGGGAAAAGTTGATCACAATAAAATCAGCAGCATCATGCCATTAATGGCAATAGGATTTGACCAAAGAAAATCTCTACAAGTCTTTGAGCATTTTGATTCCATGAAGAGCATGCAACTAGAAAAAGACTTTGCTCAAGAAAGTGTCTGTGAACAAAAGGGAGCTCAACTAAAACTGGGAGATGTGAGTCTGAACAAACTCAACATACCCAGTATCTGCCGGTCTGATTTGTAGGCAGGAAGCTCCAAAATGATTGTTGTTTGGGCAAGAACCAGAAGTTTGGGCTCCATTTCTGAACTAGATAATCAATATGGGCTGAAGCCAAACCCCACAGCTTTCCTAATGCTAGGCTATTTCTTGCTTCGTATTATTAGGCACAAGAGACAGAGCTGACTTGGATTTACAGAATCTTGGCTCAGACACAGTTAGCATTAGCATGACTACTGAGGATGAGTGTATTCTCAGTTAAGGCCCCTTCAGGAATCGGGCCTTTCATGGAATTTCAAAAGCCCAGGGAAGGTGCAGCATTCATTTCTACCACAGCATCACTGGTGTGTTGCATGGGGAAAGATAAGATTACATCCAGGGTTTATTTGGGTTGTAGAGTTTTTCCTTATTTCAGCCCTAAAGCTGAATCAGCCCAGGCGAACCCTGGAACTGCTGCCCCCTCTGCATCCTTGTTGTCCCTTCCTGTGGTCAGGCTTTCCAGCATCAGGAGCCACAGAGGCTTCCATCAGACACCTGAGTTCCTGCAGAAAAATCCTTTCCAAAGTGGTTTCCCTGTGCTGAGATGAAGCTGACTGGACAGAGGCTGGATGCAGTGCAGACACACCACAGAGCAGCTCTGAATTTGAAGGGAAGAATAACTTCTCCCAGGAAAAACTCCAAGGGGAATCAAGGCAGCGATTTTGGCAACAGTCAGGATAAAAAACATCCTTTTCTCTGGAAGGGTTGTCTGGAGAGTTTTGGATGGCTGTGGAAACTCAGTACAGTTTTCCACCTTATCCAAAAGATGGCACTGTGAACATTGCAGCCAAGCTCTGCTCCTGCCCGGGTCTGGCCCTGCTCAGCTCCTGGGGGCTGATCTCACAGCCCACCCTGCTGTGGCACCCAGCTTCTAACAGCATTTTCCATAGCTGATTGCCCTTGTCCCAGAAAAAAAAGAGTAAATTGGAGCCTGACTTGGTTCAGGCAGTTTTTGATTCCTCTAAAATCCAATTCCTCAGCTTTTGGAGCAGCTTTTTGTTTTAAAGTGAGACGGGATACAGGGAGAAACAGGAGAGGGCTGAGAGGGAGAGGGGATGAGAAGTTGTGAGAAGGAGCAGATGAGAGCACAGGGGTAGAACTTGTGTCGGGAGAGGGAGGGAGGGAGGGAGGGAGGGAGGGAGGGAGGGAGGGAAGGAAGGAAGGAAGGAAGGAAGGAAGGAAGGAAGGAAGGAAGGAAGGAAGGAAGGAAGGAAGGAAGGAAGGAAGGAAGGAAGGAAGGAAGGAAGGAAGGAAGGAAGGAAGGAAGGAAGGAAGGAAGGAAGGAAGGAAGGAAGGAAGGAAGGAAGGAAGGAAGGAAGGAAGGAAGGAAGGAAGGAAGGAAGGAAGGAAGGAAGGAAGGAAGGAAGGAAGGAAGGAAGGAAGGAAGGAAGGAAGGAAGGAAGGAAGGAAGGAAGGAAGGAAGGAAGGGTCCCTCCTTTGCTCACCACAAGAATTACCCAGCTTAACACCTGGCGGGGCCGTGTAACTGCACAGAGCAGGATGGGCCTTCCACTTGGACAGTCCAGCTCCAGCCTCATGCTCACACCGCATCCCAACTAGACACCTTTGTAGAGAGATATGAAAATAATGCATCAAATTTTTAGGCAAGCACAGGAACAATGCGCAGGAACATCACACAAGAGTGCTGGACAGGAAGCAAGAAATTTTTCCGTTAGCTTGAAACCACAGAAGTTTAATTATACTTACATGCCTTTCAATCCAATTTGTAACTTTTATGATGACCCCAGAGGGTTGTCAGTTTGAGTTTAATTGACCTATTTGCAACCGAGCCAGTTCATTCCTACAGCTGGGGACACTTTTTTCAGATTCCAATTCAGTGATTCAAGCTTCTGAGGCCAAGGGACCATTAGATAATGTAGCCTGGCCTCTTGCATATGAACTTTTTTCCAGACATTCTTCTGAGCTGCACAAGGTGTGCCTGGCTAAAACCTGCATCCCAAAAAGGAGCTCAGGCTGGACCAGTATTCCCAGGGATGGGCAATGCACCATTTCCCTTAACCACTTGCTCCTGTGGGCAATCACTCATTTGGAGATTTAAATGTAAGCGTCATCAGGATCTTGGTCATCCAAGATATTGCCTGACCCAAAAATGTTGAATGAACAGTGCCTGATGGACATGCCATTGATTCTTTAAAGTAAATTTTTTTAAATATAAATTGGATTATGAAGTACTTAGGAGATGTTAATTTTGCCGAGTGGTCTCATTAGCTCCAGATCCAGATGGAGCAGACTAAACAGCAGGAGCCATCAGTTGTTCTCTCAGGTTTAACTTATATTCTTGTGAAAACTCAAGCCCTTCTGAGCAATGGCATGTACAGAACTCAGTGTTTTTAGTTACCCTTTGGAAGCTGTGACCGGGAAATGCCCCCATAAGACACCACAGATGGCTCTTTCCACATGCTGCTTGGCAGATGTGCAGGAAAATTACACTGGAAAGTCAGCTCTCAGCTGGGCTTTGCAGTGAGGTGCTAAATGCATGTGCTGTAACACTTTGTGATGACGTGCTTTGGGTTGTTGGTTAGGTTTTTTCCAAGTTTCTTTGCCAAATTACAAACCCAGTTGCTGGTTGGAAGCTCAGAATCTCCCATCTTTACAAAAAAGCAAGCAGTGAACTGATGCCTCCCAGCCTGGGATGTGGTGCTGCCTTCTGGGATGCAGCTCTCCCTGTGGGCACAGGCACTGCTCTCCCAGGCCTAAGAACACCTCCTCAGCCCCTCCAAGCTCCCTTTAACCCTCTTGCTTTAACCCCTGGCCTCCTTCCCCACTCCCAACAGCATCGCCTCAACTTTATTGCTTTTTTCTGCAGCTCTTCAGCCCCTTCCCTCATGGCCAGGAGCTGAGGGAGAGGAGGATTTTCTTCTTCACTGATGCCCAACTAACTGGGGATCAGATGCCATGAAATAACTTTTTATAAAGCAAAACACTCACCTGTCAATCTGAGACATAGGAGAACATGGCCAGGGTCTGCACACTCGTACATTGGGCTTCTCTTCACACTACAGTCAAACTCACTCCGCACAAACACAAGCACTGCAACAGCCCTGCAACGTGTCCAAAAGTCTGTCCAGGGAGGTGGGAGAATCCCCTCTTCCCAAAACTGAAGCCTACAGCACACACACAGTGCATGCAGGGCTGGGCCATGCTTGTTTAGAAGTACTTTATGTCTTTGCAGCCTGCCTAAGAATCAGGGCTTTGCCATAGACAAGGGGCTCCTTCTCCATTGTGCTTCCACTTCTTCCAGCACCGAGGCACTTTGCTGCTTTCCAGGGATTCAGGCAATTTGGGGAGTGTTGGCTGACTTTCAATGCTATTTAGGCCAGGCTGGATGGAGCTGTGAGCAGCCTGGTCTAGGGGAAGGTGTCCCTGCCTGTGGCAAGGGGTTGGAACTGGAGAATCTTTAAGACCCTTCCAACCCAATCCATTCTTTGACTCCGTGATTCTGTGATTCCATGATTATTCTTATTACAGTTATTTGACCAAGAGAAGCAAGAAATTGGGCTCATTAAAAAACCTGAGGGCAAGGCACATCACACCTGCTGGCCACAGGACAGTGATGCCCTGCAAACCCTGATGTGGCAGTCTCAGGCAAAGGTAAGGTGCCAGCTCTTTGGAGCAGAAATGAGGAATACTATCACTAAAAGAAACTGCAAACGGAATTTTAAATTAAATTGGGATTTTAAAATTTAACAGCATTTAAATTTTAAATAGCCCAGCTCTTGGCAAAATGAAAGCAATCTTTCTGTTCCAATGTGGAATGGGCCAGATCCTCTGCAGCTGTGAGTCGGTGGCCCTCTCTGTCTGCTGGAATCAGAGGGACTTAATTGATTTGTAGCAGCTGAAGGTCTGCCAGCTCAGGCTCTCTCCTGAAAACACACCACTCCAATCTGACTGGCAGTGCAGCCTTGATGTTTCATTAATTCACAAGAAAGCTCTTTCCAGGACAGACACACGTGGCTGAAAAAAAAAAAATTATTCTAAAACTTGTTATCTTATCATCTGTCATGTTATTGAAGCTAATTTAAAAAACACTTCCCAGGCTCCCAGTCTCAAAGGATGTTGTTTTTCCTTCTGTGTGCCTGTGTTAGGAAACCACCAGTCTCGTGTTTTTCAGGCTCTGTTTTTCTCAGGAGGGTGAGGGCAGAGAGTCAGTGAGGAGGAATGGGAAAGACCCTTCGTGCCCTGCCAGCACAGAACCATTCCCCACACTCTGCCTTTGTCCTTCAAAGTTTGCAATGACTCACTGATAAAGGTTCCCACTGCTTCCTTTGGGAGATATTTAACAGCCCCTTTGGGCTTCAGTGTTGGGATGTTTTTCTTGATAGTCAGCCTAGACATTGCTTTGCTTTGTTTCCTCCCATTGCCCCTGGTTACACCTCGTCCCACCTTAAACAATTCCTTATCCCCTCCTTGTGCTGATACTGTGCATATCAGAAAAGGAGGGGGTGACTGATACAGAAACATGTTTTTAGTCCAGCCTGCAGAATAATTTCTAGTCAGGGTTGTCATAGATTACTGCTTGCCCATCATCTTTTTGGACAAAGAATGAGGACAGGGGTATAAAATGGCATCAGGACTGTCTTAAGGATTTAACCATCTTCCACCTGCTGTAGGTACCACCACCACCTCTGGGAACTGGGCCTCGTGGTCCTTGCTCTTTTTAGTGGGCATGTGGCTCACCGTAAAAACTGAATGTAACAGAAGCTGAAAGATCCCTCTGGATGAGGCAGCATATGGAACAAAAAGGATTTAACGGCAACATTATATCATAATCACAATCTGAAAAGTACTTGAAACTTGTGTTTATTGACTTCTCTGCTGCAGTAACAGCCTGGCAAAACAAAAGGCAAGGAAAGCTGACAAATGCAGGGATACAAAAGCAGTGCAAAGCAAAGCACAGCCAACAGCTTTACTGATGAGAGGTGCACTTTTCCTCCCTAGTTTATAGCAATTGTGCAGCTCCCTCTGTGCTACTGAAGTGCAGTAGAGATTTTTGGCTTATCAATTAAAGTTGCTTCTAAAGCTGTGCTTTGAATATCTCTGAAAATTTTGGGGTGAAACCTCACCCTTCCCAGGTCTTTTGGCTTCCTGTAATGTAATAGACCCAGGATTTAAAGGCAGTGCTCAAAATACAAACGAAAAGGTTGACTTTGTTTTTGGCAAAGGAACAGCAAAGAGAAGTTCATTGGCCCAACACTGCTGCACTGTGATATTCCCTGTAAAAAGCATCACCTGCAGAACTGGGGTGGGCAGGGAAGGAGGAGAGAACTCACCTGGTATGCTGGTGTGACCCACAAACACAGATTTTGGAGGGAAAACTCCAGAAACACCTATTCATGAATATTTCTGCACATAATGCCTTAGAGCATCAAATCAGGTCACCAGAACGGGTTAATTCTGGGGAAAGATTCAAATGTAATCAGCCTGGGAGAAAGCTGCACCTCAGAGGCAGGAAATGGGAACTGTTTTGTCTCCTTGTATATGACTTCAGCCGACTTTCTCCTCAGATTTTGGGGTCACTGAAAGCTTTGGGCTGCTTTGGCTTTGTTGCTGCCATCTGGATTGTTCAGTAGAATGTAAAAATCAGCGAGGTCAACAACACACCTCTGGGGATTCAGACTGCAAGGCCAGGAATGCTGCCTGCATCCTTCAGCACTGAGGGGGAGCACAGGCATTTCCCCAGGTGGCATTTCTCCTGGTGGCAGAAATCTCACACCTCCATGGCCTCCTGCAGGGCAGCAATTGTCTATCCAGGGAAGATGCTCAAAGCTGAGGGACTGATTTATTAAAGCCTGTGTATAAAACAGGTCTGCAGAAAGAACTGGAGCAAGGTTTTCTTGCTGACAGAGGGATTGAGGCAGAAGCACAGCTTTCCATACCTGGATTAAAACTAGGCATTTAGAGTCCAGATTTAAATTTCATAACACTCTCATAACAAGGGAAGTTAAAGGGCCTTTGGGATCCCAGCACTCCTGGGTTTACAGGGAGTTGGGATCTAAAAAAAATTGCTTTGAAAGCCAGACTCTAGACAGGATAAACATATTCCTGGGGACAGATCTGATTAGGTGAGCTCCTCTGAAGGGGAGCCATGGTATAAATAGAGCTGTGGTTGGCCTTTCTGACTCAGCTAATCTGATCATTACCTCCTGCCTGCCTCGAGGTCACCCTATCTGACCAACTCTGCTGACCCCTTGGAATATCCCAGCAGCTCTCGCTCCAGCAGTTGACTTGCCAGTGGCTTATAAAGCTAAAGAAGAAAGAAAATAGAGGGAGGGAAAGCACCCTGCAAAATCTTTTCATTATCTTTTCCTTCCTCACACAAAATGGATATTGCTTCTGAAGAGCTCCTGAGGTAAAATCACTGACCTATGTAGCAATGGGTTTTTTTCTCTTAAACATTGCATACAGGTGTAAGTACATAGAAAATTTATAAATTATACACACCTCAGTGTGCGTCAATACAAATGTGGAATTACTGAGCAATGCTAGTGATGAGAACAATTAAAATAAACATTATTATTAAAACACACTTACCAGTCTGTGCTGAGAAGTTTGACAGCCTCCGATGTCACCACAGAGCCAAATTTCTTACTTTCTTGAAGAAATTGTTGTTTTTCAAAGGATAAAAAAAAAAAAAGGTCAAAAACCCAAGCCCAGATAATTTCTTCCTGTTCATGAAAGTGGTTCTGGAAGCTAAAGCCACTGATGTATTTGCAGCATGGAGATGTAGGATAGAGTGACACAGTACTTCCAGAGAGCAGCGACAGATGGGGTGAGACCCTACAAAAATTACCAAAACTACGCTGGAAGAAAAAAACCCCAAGATCTCTTGTAAGTACGAGCAGTACACACAATTGATAACTTTTAACTTGATCCTTGCTGATTAGTTTAGCTTTTCTTTTCCTCTTAGTAATCTAACTGCTCACCAATGCCTCTAATTATTTATTCAGTATTTGGCAGGTTGAGCAACAACAGAAATATCCCTTGTGCCACTCCTGTTGCCTTGGCCCTGGCACCAAGGCTCCAGCTGAAGTCCTTTCTGTGTCTGGGTCCTTTTCCTGAGACTTCTATGGGAGGCTAACTGGTGTTAGAGAAGATCATGGTGTTATTTCTATTTGCATTCATTTACTGGGCATTGGACTGTACATGATTTTATATTTAACTCTCCAAGCTGTAAATTGATTGTTACCAGTAAATTCTATTGGAAAAAATAGTCAGGTGAGGACCCTGGTACTATAAACATCACTGTCCTTCCCTGTTCTATGACCCATAATGTCTCTGCCCTTTTTTCTGAAATTTCATCAGAGCAAAAGATAAGGAGCAAAAAGAGAAATTGAGATTTTCCAAGTGTGTTTCTGACCTTGGAGAATGAAGACGGTATCATTGCAACAGGGCCTGGTTTCCACTGAGTACAAACATTCATTCACTTTTAGAAAAATCAATGGTTACTCAAGGTCATCACTTAAATCATAAAATGGTTTGGGTTGGAAAGGACCTTGAAGGTCACCCAGTCCCACCCCACTGCCATGGGCAGGGGCACCTTCCACTATCCCAGGTTGCTCAGAGCCCCATCCAACCTGATCTTGGACACTGCCAGGGATGGGGCAGCCACAGCTTCTCTGGGAAGAATATCAAGGCATGGTAGATCAGTGGTCTCTTTCTATAGAGAAAGGACCTAAACTGTTTTTAAAAGGTGGTATTCAGGTAACATCCTGAAATTCAAGACTTTACATTTTCCACTCCACAGTGGGAAAAAAGAAAAAAATTATGTCCCAAATTTAGCCACTGCTTCCAAGATCATGTGCCAACAAATAAATATTTTCATTATCTTGCAACCTTTAACTGTGTTTCTGGTGGCATGCAAGCAGGTGAAAACAGGAGATATCAGAAAAAAATTCTTCATTGGGAGGGGGGTGATGCCCTGGCACAAGTTGCCCAGAGCACCTGTGGCTGCCCCATCCCTGGAAATGTCCAAGGCCAGGTTGGATGGGGCTCTGAGCAACCTGGGGTAGTGGAAGGTGTCCCTGCCCATGACAGGGGATGGGAATAATCTTTGAAGTTCCTTCCAACCTTCCAGGCCATTCTGTGATTCTGTAATAAGAATTTTAGATGGCTGCATAAAGAAGCACCAAGAAAGCAAAAACTGTAACTCCTGAACCACTGAGGAGACAATTCAGTGATGCAATTACTGCTGAAGCACTCTCAAAGGGAAGATCCAAACTTTGGGGTCGTCAAGGTCAATACAACTTTCTGCCGTTTCCTGTGGGCTTTTGCACCTTAGCATTGCTCCTGCCTAAAAACAGAAATTCTGTGTTCTCCTTCTAATTCAGCTTCCATCAGGCCTTATAAGATTGAAAACAATGTTAAATCACTCTGAGCCCCAGGTGTCCCTCCAATACTTTGTTCAACCCAGCTGGAATTGTCCATTTAGTCAGAAGAAAAGGTGTAAGACACAGCTGACATGTTTGTCAAAATGTCTTGGCCAAGAGTCACTGGAATGACAAATACAATGAGAGATTGCAAGATTCTTTTTTTTTTTTGATGTTTGCAGCAACTGCAGTGCCCTGCCTGGGAATTCATAGAAGACTAAGGAAGAGACTTTGCTGTAGAAGGATGTGGGCTGGTGGCTAAAGGAACAGTGTGATTTTCAAGAGAGACTCAGAGATTTATCCCTGGCAGCTCTATGCACTTTGACCTTCAAAAGGTTGCATGAAGCATCGGGCTCATGTGCCTCGGAAATAGGGGTAGTAGAGAGGCTTAATTAATCACAGCCTTGAAGTTTCAAATCCAGACAAGGGAGGTGAAAATCAGTATTGTTTCAATAACGTGGGCCCTCTAGCTGGTTGTGTTCAGGATCAGATAGCCAGAGTGATTTAAGAAGGACGTGTTGGCAGGTGCCCTGCAGATGGCCTGTGACAGTTCCCTGCTAGGTGCGGGTATTTTTAGCTGCAAATGAACACACAGTAAAACTCAAAAATTTCCCAGGCTGTGGCATGGGGAGCTACTGTGGAATTTAGGAGCAGAGCTGTGCAAGTTGCCAGCTGTGGAGCGTGGACAGCACCAAAAGTTCCTGGAGAAGAGGAAACGGGGGCAGAAGTGGGAGTGAATGGAGCAGCCACAGGGTGACTCCTGGGCAAAAGTATACCTTGCAGTGAGAAGATCTCATCATTAACTGTACACTGTGGAGGAGAATCCTCTTTGATCTGTTCTAAATGCTCAGTTTAATTAAAATCCTTTTATTCTTCTTGAGAAGAAATAATAAGCTTCGCTAAAAGAGTTACCTTCTCTCCAGTGTTTTTCCTTTTATTCATTGCTAAATGACAGCTCCAATCTTTTGAGCTTCGCTTCCCAAGAACACTTTTATCTGGTAATTTCAACGTCCCATTTCTAGACCTTTTCTATTTCTGCCAAATACTTTCAATTAAAAAGATAACCAAGAATTAATACAATATTTCAGATATGCCAATAAGCTTGGTTTATCAAGGAGTATTGTAATATTTGCAGAGTCTGTTTTGCATCCTGGGCTATGCAGTATTCACACAACTTGGTTCTTGGATGTCTCTGCATTTTAAGTGAGGATTTTCACTGTCACTAGTGATGACCCATTCTTTTTTCTTCTTCCTGAGTGATTTTCAGCTTTTATGAATAGCTGACTTTTGGTGTTGCTTCTTTTTTTTTTTTTCCCCACTAAACTGATCATTTTGTATTTATTCCAAACCGAAGATTCTGCTTGCTCTCATATTTCTATCTCATCTTGCTTTCCTAGAGTCTTCTAAAAGTTTTCATGGCCATCCCTAGTCCTCAGTGACCTTCAACCACTTTGCGCTATCTCCAAAATTTCTGACTTTGCTGCTCACTTAGTTTTCCAGACCATTCATAAAACCAGCAAGGAATACATCTGACAATGTGGATCATTAAGGCACCTGCTTCTAATCCTTTGCCAAAGTGAAAATGTTTAATTTTCTCACACATTATTTTCTCTGCCTTATCTAATTTCTAAGACTGAGTAGTAATTTGACTTTTGCTTAAGGTGCTTACAAGGAACCCGATAAATAAGTCTCAGGTATCGGTGCTGTGAGGTTACATAAAAAGTACTTTGAATAAGGAGTGCTGCATGAAAAGTTGTCTCCGATGATTGTCATCTTATGTTAATATTGTCTATTCTCCTTATGCTCCTAATGCCAAATTGCATTAGACCTTAAAATGACAATATTTTGGAACATAAAGACAGCCTGCTGATATTTTTGATCTCTGTATTTAAGCACAATGTGCCCATCCAAACTGTTCTGTTATTTTTCTTTATTTAAATAGCAATCTTAAGTATGTACCTGGGAAGGATAACTGGATTTTGATGGAATTGAAATTCCATTGCATACAATGAAGGAAAACACAACTATCTTTACCTGTTAAAGCAGGAGATCTATATTAGGAATAAATCTGCTGGGACTGACATTCTGAACAGATCATTTCTGTACATTTATGAAACCACCTTTCAAAGCTATCTGCAAAAAAACCCCAAACCCCAAACTGCTGTTCTCTGGTGTTCAGTAGGGCTGTAAATTCAAGAGGCTTTGACTATAGCAAATCATTCTGAAATAATCTGATTTTAAGAAAATCAATTAGTTAAGTGTTGAGTCCCTTAGGTGAAAGTGGAAGTGACTAAACTAACACATGCAGGAAATAAGTTTGCAAGCAGAAGAAAGAGGGCAGCAAAAGGACACCTGATGTTCGTCCAGGCTGGTTTCACCTCGGGTTATCTGTGATCAGTGCAGCCCCGTGTGACACAGAGCTGTCCTGCATGGGACACTGCCCAGAACAACCCTCTGTGCTGATGTTTTGGCTCTGCAATAACGAGGGCATCTCTAAAGCTGGAGCGATTAGCCTGGGATAAAATCACCACCCTGCTGGAATTGTGATTCTGAGGGGGAGGAAGTCTGATGAGGCTAATGATTACTTTGAAAAATGTACAGATTCTTCCCCTTCTCTGGCAAATGCAGCAGAGCTTGTGGATCCCGTGAGCTGTGCCAGTGAGATTCTGGGAATATCTGCAGCACAGTGACTCCCTGCAGCAGAAGCCACTGCAGCTGAGTGTCCCCAGGCAGGAGGCTCCCACAGCTGCAGTGAAACTCCACCAAGTCAGAAAAGCTCCCTCATTCAAGACAGAGGCCAATGCTTAATTTTGGAGGGGTTCCAACATGCATGACTGATTTCCCCATCATCAATTTCTCTGTCATTTGCCTCATTCTTGCTCCTGGTGTTGACAGAAGGATTGGGTGGTCATCCAAGGGAAGTGGCCATGTGATCCTGGTGGCCTGGCTTATGGCTACATTAAAAGGACACAAACAGGGATGAATCAGAAAGATGTAAAGCCTAATAGATGGATCAGCTTAATCACTCTGCAGGCCTAGCAAAGGACCATCCATCTGTTAATGACAGCAAAGAGATCCTTACAGGGGTAATTACTAAGCAGCACATTTGGAAGGCGAGTTGTTCCGTTTTAGTTTTTAATTACTGATAAAAAGGGAGAAATTAGAATATTTTAATGAACCTCCAGATGTCAACAAGTTGGTCTAATAAATTGGATGTGGAAGATAACAATTTACAGTTATAATTTGTCATCTCAGAAGCTCCAGTGGGAAAGCACATCTTTCAGAGGCTCTCACGTGACAAGATCAAGTCATGCTGAGCCCAAAACATTCAGAATCTTGAGAGGAGAGAGAGATGTGTGTCTGCATTAGGGCCCTTCTGCTCCCTTTCACCCCCACACACATTATTCAGTGCAAGCTTCATTGCAAGACCAGGTCTTTCATGGACTTTTTTTTACCTTGGGATTGAAATTATCTTTGCTACTGACTTCTGTTCACTTTGCCATTACCTTACTTGATCTCTAGGAGGGTCCAAAACTTCAACTGAAATAGAGAAGCCCCAAAGGATTGTAACAAAATACCTTTCAGCATGCCTTTCTCACAAATATGTGACCAGCTAAAAGGCAGACATCCCATCCAAGCTGGTCATATAGATTTTCCCTGGCAGTATGGAGAAAGAGAACTCCACTGGGAAAATCGTCCAGTCAGCCCCAGGCACCTATTTTTGGGCAGGATGAATCATCTTCTAGAAGCACCTCTCTCTTCACTGGCTACCAATAGAGCTCAGACTAAGACTAAAACTGATTTTTTTTTTGATGCCTGATGTTAAATGAAGGAAGCCTTACACTAAATCACAGTATCATTATGTTTCAATCCAAACATTTTATTGTTAAATCTTCACGGAGCAAAACCAACAATTTGTCACACAATCAAACAGAGAGAATGGTAATGATCCTGGTAATAAAATGGGAGGTGTAATTTATTCAAGAAATGCCAGTTAAAAAGTAGGAAGGATCAAGGCTTAGGGCCTCCTCAGTAAAATTAGGTGCCAATCTTAAACCTCAGTAAAGGAAGCTAGATTGGTGCTGTGTTCTCACTCCCTCCTTGCAAATACAGTAAAAGCTCTGGGTCTACCTCCTGCATTTCCCTTGCTATTCCTCTGGCTTGGTACCTAGTGTAGTAAATAAAAATTATCTTTGCATACAAGATAAAGTTCTTAATATGCCACATTTATATAACTTCTTGGTGCCCCTTCAGGATCCTGAGACAATAAATCAGTCCTGTGAGGCTTTGGATCCCCTCTGCTTTCCTGCCTTATGCAAAAAAAAAAAAGAAAAAAAAAAGAAGAAGAAAAAAAAAAAGAATTGTTTTTCCAAAAATATTTGCCAGCTTTGAGTTGAGCATCCCAAAAAGGTGTGGGGAGCACAGTCAGTGCACACAGCTTTTATAACTGAGCACATACCAGGCAGAAGGCTCTGTGCTCCATGGATGGTGCAGCCAGAACAGGCATCACCTGTGCATGGAGGGGATGGGAAAAGGAAGAGCCTAAGAACTGATCACTGCTGGGTTAGGGAATCAACACACCCACCCCATGTGTCTTGAGTCAGATTTTAGATTTAGTCAGGTTTCCAAGGCTGCTACACCCTTTTTGGCAGGAGCCCATCTGCACATAGCTCTCTACTTGTGGGTGAGGCTGGATTTCTGTCTCCAAGTCTGCAGACTCCCTTTGGCTCCCTCTGCCTCGGAGGGGCTGCAGGAGCTTCCTTAAAACCTTGTGTTGCCTCA
Source organism: Chamaea fasciata (assembly GCF_029207755.1). Lineage (NCBI taxonomy): Eukaryota > Metazoa > Chordata > Aves > Passeriformes > Sylviidae > Chamaea > Chamaea fasciata. The sequence goes on along the minus strand of NW_027094090.1, from coordinate 55,171,505 downwards.
CAAAAGGAATAGTGCAAATGACTGAAATGCCACAGAAATAGAACAAAACACCTTGGCTCCAACCATTCATTTCACAGCCTCCTGACCTCTCTTTCTGGCAAGTAAAGGGAAGTTAAGTGGAGGAGCATTTTCCTTTCTTTTCCTCTAAATAAGGCCTTTCCTTGCTGAAGTTCCAGCTATCTCCAGTCATTTTTTTTTCTGTCTACCTGATCTCAGACCAGTTCAAAAAACAGTCTTTGTGAATGCCTCTGGAGTATCACCAAGCTTAAAGTGAGTTTTCAAGAGAAGGACCACAGCTAAAATATATTCAATATATATTTCAGTAGCAAATTCCCATGACTTTGGATCAATTCTTTTGATGGAGTGATCTGGCAGGGCTCATTCCTGACAACAGAGGTGTGTGCTGGTTTATACCAACTGAAAGTTTCATCCTGCTTTGTTTACCAAATCAATGCCGAACTTCCAAAAAATAATGACATTACCAGGTCATGCAGCTGCAGCCTTCTGTTCCTGACAGAAAGGCAGAAGGGAAGTCAATCCCACTTCCCTCCCTTCCCAACAGAGTCCAGTCCCACTGGTGATATAGAGATGGGAATCTTTGGGGAGCATTGTAGTCTCATTAGCTTCTCCATAAGTGGGGATTTGTTATTTTTGCAGCAAAAAATGAACAGATCTTGTTGATTCAGCAATAATTACACAAAAACACAGAGCAATGAGTTAGTAGAAAATAGGTGCCCATGGTAACAACTTAGTATTTAATAATGCTTATCATGAGACTCAGCAGGACTAAAGATAGATGATTTTTTTTTTTTTTAATTAAAGCAGCTCTGAAATTTGGACCAGATTAGAGACAATGTCCATCCGCTTCTTCCAGATGCTTAAACAGACTGCCAAATTCTAGAAGAAAAAGAGGAAATCACTGTAGTGGACTCTCCCGCTTCTTTTTAATTAAATTTGCAAACAGAGGAGGATCAAATAAGAATCTGGCCTCTGATTTATTTATCTAATTGGAACCTGAACCCTGCTACTTTGAAAAACCACCATATACAGGCTTGTTTCTAGTCAAGGATTTCTTTCTAGCAGAAGATCTTTGGATTGGGAAGAATTATGTGCTTCATACCTCTTTGTACAACCCCACGGAAAGGGGGATCATCTCAGTGTGGGGAAGGACGTGAATGTGTATGCATGGATGCAAAATCCCAGAGGACACTCAGAAGAGCCAAATATACTCCATATCATTAGGATAAAATAGATCATGCTATTTTGCTCACAGATTACAAGGGAGCCACAGGGATACTTAAGCTGGGAGTAGATACTCATAGCCCTTGCTTGCTACCTGCTTGGCAGGAGATGTATATGGAATTATCTCTAGTTGGACTATGCACCACAGTGCTCAATTCAGTCATAAAAATGCTCTAATTTATTGAAAATGCAGTTGGATGACATGAAAACTAATCCAGCTAGTGATGCCACAGCTGCCTGGAACAAATCATATTTCACTATACCTCAGCCCATGCCTTGATCATTTAGGAGCAATCTCAGCACTATTAAAACATGCTGGAAAAACAGCACTTGAAACTGAAGTTCCCCTGTTCTCCCACAGAACAGAACGAATTAAAAGAAGGCAATGTAGCCCCATCCTTGCAGTGAGGCTGCCCCACTCCTGCCAGGAGAGACAGCATGACAGTCACCTCTTCCTTTTCTGTGGGCAGCCTCTCATGGCACAGGTTGTGCCATGGACACCCTAAATCCAAGTAGTTTCTGGGACACTGCAGAGCACAGCCTTCATGAATGAAGCTGCAGTGGTTTCTCTGGAAGAAACAACTGTGCCAAGAACTGAAACTGAGCAGTTTTGTCTCCACAAACCTGAGCTGGCAGCACTCAGTGTTAGTGTGGGTGGCTCTGCCTTAAGTACCCAGTGGAAGAGGGCAGGATGTAGGTGCTGGAATATTCAGGGAAAAGCCCTCCTGAGACTGGTAAAGCTCATGCACTCTAAGGAAGCAAAGCATCACCCTCAGGAAGAATTTCTTCATGGAAAGGGTGGTTAAGCATTGGAAGGGACTTCCCAGGGAGGTGGTGGAATCACAGTCTCTGGAGGTGTTTAAGGAAAGACTGGACATGGCACTCAGTGCTCTGGGCTGGGTGACAAGGTGGGGATCAGTCACAGGTTGGACTTGGTGATCTTGGAGGTCTTTTCCAACCTAAATGATTCTGTGATTCTGACAATCTGAGCAGACTCCCTTCTGTACCACTCTGGTATCTTTCTAAAGTGCTTCTCACTACAACCTACTGCATTTCTATAACCTCAAATAGTGTATTGGTTCATTCTCCACTGTCCCAGATAGAGAAGAATCAGCTGTCTTTAGAAAACACTGCAGCCCTGTAGATGGTCAATATTATTTTATAAGGGCTTTCAAGTGCTGGGAGGTTCTGCCCATGCCCACTGAAATAATGATTTGAGAGCTCCTGTTTCAGTCCCCTGAGCACATGCAATGTCCTAAAGAAGCATCAAAACTGAAAAACTGGACAAGGGGAGGCTGTTACCCTGGTGACAGGGAGTGGAGAAATGAAAGTTCAGACACTTCCACTGTAATCCAGAGAAGCCCACAATAAGCTCCTGGTGTTTTGACCTCCAGGTCTTCTCAGTCCTGGGCCATCTAAATTGGCCCAACTCTAAGGGTGTTTCCTGGCCTTCACCTCCTCTTGCCAACTCATCTCACAGTGTGGTACCTTTATCATGTGCTTCAACTGTAGTTACCAAGGGGACACAACAGGCTGAGCACCACCTTCAGCCACACCATCAGCCACAAGCACGTGTAAATCTGCAGCTGGAAGGGCTGGCCTGTGACTCCACCAAAGCATGTGCTGTTTCAGTTCTAGGTGGCCTGGAGACCAGTGCCACCACTTGGGAGGGGCAGGAGGGAGGTGTCCAAGGTGCATTCACAAGAGGGTTTGCCCTCAACAGAAATGCTGTAAGTTTGGGAATAAACATTTGTATGTTGGAGTCCAGGGCATTCCACTGGATGCCCTGGAAGGCCACAGACTTGAGCAAGAGGGTTTGAGATCTGTACAGGGGGGTTTGAGGTTTGTACAGGGGGGGTTTGGAGCTGTACAGGGGAGTTGGAGACTTTAGCATGGAGCTCAGGAGGACACTGCCTTTGACTTCAGTCCATGGGAACGGTTTCCAACATTGAGGGAAGAATTACAAACTACAGAGATGTGAAAAAGGTAGTTCAGTTTGGTATAAGATGAGAAATGATGTAGTTTTGAGTTTTTAGAATATAAGTACATGGGGCACAAGATGGAGGATTTAGGATGTTGCCCTTAGTTCTTCCTTCTTCTCCCCTGGCCTCCATCTTTTGGTGACAGTGGCACAAAGTAGTTTAAGGAGATTGGATTAGAGTAAAGTTGACCATTTTAGTATAGGTGATAGGTATTGGAATATAAGTATAAACAGGTGATATGTAACCTTCTGTATAAAGGGACTGCGACGTCCCACTGTGGGGGGAGTTGCCTCGTGTCCTAGCTGCTGCTCAAATCTCGGCTGGGCACGGAGAACATTTTAAGATATGGAACAATAAACAACACAAAATATCAAGAGAACGAGACCTTGAGGACTCCGCTTCTTTCTTGCGACCTGACTCGAGGCTTTCAGAGGGAAAAAAAACTTTTTACCATCTTTAAGCTCCGGTAAGGAGACCAAACCCGACATTTGTAGGAATGTCCTGTGGTGTATCCAGTTCAGCTTTGGGTGAAACTTGCAGCAATACCAAAGGGTGTGGGTATGACCAAACCAGGGAAATCATGGAGACAAAGTCAACTCCCTGTTCTTCCACCAGGGCAAACCACACTGCACTTGATTTAGTGAAACGTTGTCATGCAGCAGGTGAGGGCTGAAACAATCACCCCTCTCCATGTGCTTTCAGGCTTCTCTGCAGCACGGTGTACTGCTGCTGAATCAATTCACTCCATGTCTGCAGGTTCCTCCAGTAATCCCTGGTTTTACAGGATGAACATGGCTTGATGTTTCTCTGTGCTGCACTTCCCCATTTGCAGCGGGGTTTTTACAGGCTCAGGCTCTGACTGAGGACACAATGTTCTGGCCCAAAAGGATGGGTCTGACAAGACATTTAGAGTGAGACTGCATCTGCTCTTCTGGGGAGACACAAGCCTAATAGGCAATCTACTTGATTTATGTACCATGAAGCATGATTAGAGTAGGGGTAAGATCCTCATTCATTACATAATTTCTTTGAAATGATGAACCTGGCATGTTTGTTATGAGATCCCAAACAAAGAGTAAAAGGACATTTTCAAGGTTGGTGTTAAGCTTGTGTTCAGCAAAACCTTTTTTGTTGCTCCTTAGACTTATGAAAATGCTGTGGAATTTTATTTATATTTCTAAGATTTTTTTTTTTTTTTGGTATCACTTAATCCCCTGTGCTTCAAGTACTACAAAAACAAGCATCATTTAAACTTCACAAAGGCATGATGCCCTGGATTCAAATGGGTAAACTGAGGCAAATGGACAGATGAATAATTTCTCTCAGAGGCTGAGATTGCTGTCCACCAGCCTTGCCCTGCTTTACCCACATCTCTCCTGCCTGGGGTTACCTTTTCCCTTCTCCTGCCTTGACCCCAGGGTTCCCCACTGTCCCTTGACACCTTTGCCCACCTTTACCCTCACCAAACCCTGGCACCCTGCCCTCCTTGACTGTCCACCTTGAGCCCTATGTCTGTCTGTCGTGTCCCACCCCCCCCCCCCAACAGGGGGAAAGGAAAATTAAATTAAGGTTTTAAAATCTCAAAGGCACATCTTTAATTAAAGTGGCTTCCCAGCTGTGGAGAATCTTTGTGTAAAGGACATTTAGGACCTGATGCACAGTCTTGTACTCAAATCTCACCCTGGTTTAAATAAAGCCTGGATTAGGGCCTAATCTCTGTCTTGTGCAGTTATTTCTCAAGTGCAGGAAGTGACAGATTATTCCATGCACACCTTAAATAAAAGAGTAGGGGCAGCTAAGGTAAGTAATATCTATTAAAGCAGAGCAAGGAAATGTTGAGAGACCATTCAGCTGTCCTTCCCCTTTTTAAAAACAAACTGTCAGAGGAAAGAGAAAGTAGTAATTGGGAAATGAAGTGCTCTCCGTATCTGAAAAGACGATGTCTATAAAAGAACAAAAATCGAATACAATACTAATTTAGAATGACTCTCTCTCACTCTCCTACCAATTTCGAAGCATACGTTTACTTTTACAACAATAAATATATATTTTTGTTCTATTAGGAGACTTAAAAAAAAAAAAGAGTTTGGCAGTTCCTATGCAATTACTATTTTATTTTCTTAGGTTATAAATTATGAATCTTCAGACTGTACTCTGCTGGTCTCTATGGCTACTCCTCAAGCAAGGTAAAACAGAGTCTGTCCTCCGAAGCCAGCAGGACATCATGAGAGAAAAAGATCTCATTACACTGGGTTTGAATTTAAACTTACTCCCAGAGAGGGAGACTCCAGACCCTCCCTGGGCAGCTGTTCCAAGGCTCTGCCACCCTCAGTGTACAGAAATTCCTCCTCATGTTGAGGTGGAACTTCTTGTGTTTAGTTTATAGCATTGCTCCTTGTCCTGTTGCTGGGCACCACTGAAAAGAATCTGGCACCATCTGACAGCCACCCTTGAGATACTTGTATGTCTTGATGAGATGAGTGCCCAGCCCCTTCACACTGCCAGTGCAGGGCAGGATTTACAACCATTAACACCCACAGAAGTGAGGAGTGGAAGGAGGAGATGAAGGCACCTTCTCATGCTCCCCACAACCCTCTAGACCAGAACTCAGATCATACAGAACTTGCCACCGCTACTGCTGGCCAGTCTCCAGCTGCCTCTTCCAGCCCGCACAGCACCTCAATTCAGCACTGCCTGGGAGACTGGAAAGGCCCCAGTCATGATTTGTGGGAGACTGGGACAAGTCAGGGTCAAGGAGTCTGTCTAAGTTACCCCAAGTTTGACTGGCTGCCCCACAGACTGAAATATTGCCTAGGCTCCCCAAAGCTTCAGCACTGCTCACTGGTTTTTATTAAAGGTTCAATCACAGGTCAAAACTCATAGGAACAATCTGGATCCCTTCTCTCCCTATCCTCTAGGATAAAGAACAAAAGGGGCAAGCCCACAGACTAACTGTGAGTCATACCACTGCATTTATAGCGAGTGCATTTATAATATTCTCTTCATAACAAACATTGCAAACTCATCTGTGCCACTGACATATTTATGGAAATTTGGGCTTGTATGGAAATCAGCCAGGGCCAAAGTTTACTGGATAATTCACCCAAAACAAACAACTCACCCAGTGCTATGGAAATGCGATATAACCTGCTTATTTGGTGACCTCTGTGAATTAGTGCCCTTCACCCCACCCTCACTGAGACATTGTTTATCCTCAGTGGAATTACTACACAGCTGGTATTATTCGTTATCTCTCTGGACACTCTCTGCAGAGGCACTTACAAATGAAAGGGCACAGAGTCTCAAGTACCATCATCAGTTTTCAGAGGAAACTCAGCCTGCCACTTCTCAGGCTTCCCTTTGATTTGTGGATAAAAGCAGAGTCTCGAGGAAGATCAGCCTGGAAACTCTGAGGAGCCACAGGTTTTGCACATACTGAAGCTTAACTGATTTTGCAAACTAGAAAGGCAAACCCCCACGATTAAAACAGTTGATGATATCACAACATCATTTATTTTGAACTGTAAGTTTAGGTTTATGTATTACGTATAGAGCCATAAACTAAAATGTGAGAGGTTCCACCTCAACATAAGGAAGAACTTCTTACACTGAGGGTGGCAGAGCCCTGGAACAGCTGCCCAGGGCAGGTATGGAGTCTCTGGAGACATTCCAAACCCACCTGGACACACTCCTGTGTCACCTACCCCAGGTGATCCTGCCTGGGCTGAAGCATTGGGCTGGGTGATCTCCAGAGATCCCTTCCAATCCAAACAATTCTGTGATTCTGTGAATTGCACTAACACTTCATAGAGGGTCATTAAATCTTGTGTGGCAGGGTGTTGTGAAAGCAATGAAGTGACAGGACATGTGACCACAGCACTGACTGCCTTTCCAGAGGGAAATCACTGGGTCTGCAGCACAGCTGAGACTCATCAAGATTTTTCTTGCTGCCAGACGAACTCTGTTCAGAGATTGTAAGACAGTAAAACAAAAAACTCATAGCTGAGAGAAATTAAAGAACACAAAACTAAGTGTTGTCAATAAGAGGAAATAAATCAATTATTTCCAAGCCCAGCTCTCAGGCTCTGTTCCTGTCTGTGTAGAGAACATCCCAAAGCCTTTACACCTCCTGCCTTGTGTCATATCATGCTGCCTCTTGTTTGCAGCCAGCACCTCTTGCTGTTGTTCTTGTGATTCCACAGACTGAGGAAACAGCAGCTCTTTATCTCTTTAATCACCATTAGCCAGCACAATCACCTCCCCATGATCACTAGGGCAGGGGTGCATGTTTGTGGTTTCAAATGTGGCGGATCTTGTAAAACTGAAAAGACTCTTTCCAAAGTCAAGATAGACTGCGCCTACCTTTGCAAAGTGTATTTCATAATTAGAGAAATGGAAAAAAATCTCCTTTCTGTCTAGTTTCTACCCTGCAGCCATCTGACTTGCTTGTACTCAGCACACATTACAACAGCAGAACGGAAGGCAAGGACAACACAACACCCTTAAACCCCAATGTCAGCAAAGGAATTAAAGCCATTTGCATGGTGTGTTTACCTGCCAGCTGCTCCACAGGCTGCAGTTCAGCTTCTTCTGGATAAAGGGACACAAAAAATAAAGTTTCTTTATGAGGGAAGAAGGAACCAATGCCATCCTATTGCGAATGCATGCCCAAGTAAGACAGAAAAGGACACAGCCAAAGAGCAAATGGACCCAAATCCCACGTTTTAAAAGTCAAAAGAGGCATGAAAAAAACCCCAAACTATCTTCCTGTTGTTTGAGTCATATTGATTGTCTTCAAGGGACTATGAAAAATAAACGAATAAAGTTTTTTGCCATTAATTCACTCAATCACCATAAATATAGAGTGGATTAACGAGTTCAGGGGAGTCCTCTGTCTTTATCACTAGCCAGCACAGTGACCTCACAGTGGTTGCAATGAAACTTCCACCCACAAGATTTTCAGTGTGCACACAGCCCTTAGCCTTATACACCTCTCCATAAACCATTTCCAAATCAAATTCTGGTGAGAAATGTGATGCAAATCAAAATATTTTGAAGGCAGAGATGGCAACACAGAGCTGTAAGAGACTGAGATCCACACACTTTGGAAGGAGTCAGTAATTTCCCACAGGAGGATGGGAGGATCAAGTAGCTGGAGAACAAGAAAAAAGGAAGGGGAGCTAGCTGGGGAATCTAGTACAGGATCCAGATAACAGAGGTAGCAACTCCCTGGTTAAAAGTACTGGAAAACACTTAGAGGATACTGGAGTTGGTCAGCTAAGCTTGGTCCGGGCACAACTCACACATATCAAGAGCTGAATGAGACAGGGTGGAGGGCAGAGCTCTAATTCCTCAGGGATCTAAACTGAGGTTGTACAGGACATCCTAATTCTAGCATTTGTCAGTTTTTGCTCACAGAGTATTGCATCATGAGCAATCTCTTGCTGTTGCTTTTTCTGTACACTGTCATTTTTCATTTAAGTGAGGAGTGAAGTGTAATTTACCCCTACTGAACTCAGAGAATGTATTTTCATTTAAAGATCTTTGACAAGAAGTTTTATACATCTGTACCTCACTGTCCTAAGTAACCTTCCACCACAACACTGTGAAGGCCTGGACTTGACTGGTAGAATGCATTGGGATATTTCAGCAACAAAATTTAGAGCTGAATCCTTGTTTACTTCATTAGCTACATCCCACTTGAAACTGCCACTGAAAATTAAATATTGGCCCTGAGATGAAGAGGGGAAGTCACAAAACATGTGTGGACATCACTTCAGCAGGATGACTTGATCTTTGAAACTGCAAAGACGTGCACAATGACTGATTTCTTTTGGCTTTGAGTTTTGTTATGAAAGTTTCTCTCAGCACTGTGGAGAAGAAAAGGGAACCTGTCAAAAGCAGAGACCTCTCATGAGGTTTTGGGAATGCATTTTCTCTCAGCAAGGTTGCAAACCAGGCTTCTACAATACCCTGAAATTCACAGGAACCTCTGTTGCCTTCCTAAGCTCTGTTACATCCCCTGTCTTTCTAATAACTGTGATAAAAATAGCATGTGATTCCAGCCTGCCTGCAGAGCTGTATCTAAAGAAGATGTGCAGTGACACACGGACATGTCCCAACTCCCTGGGATTATGCACAAGAATATCAGCCTACAGATTGGACAATAAATTTTTAACATTCATCTCCAGCTCACGGGGGAGTTCACTCTGTGTTAGTGTCTCCTGGGTGGAGCAGGCAGCAAAATTGTGATTCACCAAGTGTTTTGTTTAACAGGGATGAGGCAGACTGAAAGAAAATGGGGCACTCTCCAAAAACTGTGCGCTGCCTTGTGATTGTGCAATCATTCCAGAATGGAGTCATGGACATCCTTCAATTGTTTGGAACTTGTACAAGATATTCCTGCAAAAATGATGTGCTGAGGGCCCAAACCTGTGGGCAAACGTAGCTGCTGCATGTGAAGAAGGACATGGAGCTGTGGGAGTGAGTCCACAGGCCACCAAGGGCATCAGAGGGATGGAGCAGCTCTGCTGGGAGGAAAGGCTGAGGGAATTGGGATTGTTCAGCCTGGAGAGGAGAAGGCTTTGGGGGGACCTCATTGTGGCCTTGCAGTGCCTGAAGGGAGCCCACAGGAAAGATGGAGAGAGACTCTTGACAAGGGTCTGGAGTGACAGGACGATGGGCGATGGCTTCACACTGACAGAGAGGAGGCTTAGATTGGATATGAGGCAGAATTTGTTCCCTGTGAGGGTGGGGAGGCCCTGGCACAGGTTTTCCAGAGTGGCTGTGGCTGCCCCATCCCTGGCAGTGTCCAAGGCCAGGCTGGATGTGGCTCTGAGCAAGTTGGGATAGTGGAAGGTGTCCCTGCCCATAGCAGGGTGTGAGAACTGGATGATCTTTAAGGTCCCTTCCAACCCAAACCATTGCAGATTCTGTGATTAAAGAGTAAGACAGAATTTGGAGTGGCCTTGCCCCATATAACTTAAATGGGGTAAGTCTGGACAGAGGGCTTCCATATCAGGAAAACTGTAAACTTTAGGGAATACAGGGATCAGAGACAAGGTATAGATTTAATTTCCTTCTTTTGAAACACCCTGTTTTGTCCTACAGTGTCCAAAGCCACCTCAGGTGTGTGTGAAGAACTGAATGGAATAAAGTTACACCCAGCCTGTCTTCACAGATCTCTAGAAATATCTGGATCTATTTTGGGTGCTTGACCCTGTCTTAGCTTGTAAAAGAAGCCATACAGCTAGTCTTGGAGAGTAAATGTCATAAATTCATAAATCCACAACACAGGGTAAGCAGTAGAAACTGTGTTTTTATGCTACCCTTTTCTATTGTCTTAAAACTGTCCCACAGCTTTGCTTCTCCTCCGCCTGTGTAGTCTCTGCCTTCCCTGTTGGGATTGCTACCAGCAGCACACAAAGGGCTGGCTTCTCTACCAGAGGCTCAGCTGACACCCACAGACACGTCCCACACAGCTGCAATCTGCTTGTGACAGCAGCTGGGACATAATAACCTACACTGCTGACTCCAGGTGAGAGAGCCTTTGGAATTAAATCCCTGTTTTTAGCATCCCCACTGCTCAGGCTCAGCAGTGGGCCTGACTGCAAAGTGACACAGACTGCAGTGGAAGAGGATGAGAGAACAAAAGGGTACCAGGAGAGGCTGCCTGTTCCAGCTCTCCTCTAACAGTAATCCAGAGGGTCACTTGTTCCTGAGCTATTCCCAATGACCTAAAATGCAGTGAGGAGGATATCAACATGAATTCTGCACTGCTGTTCTGACAACTGACTGTGTGCCTGCACAGAGCTTGTTTGTACTGCTTCTAATTTATTGTTAAAAAAACCCCCAAACCAAACCTTGGGTCTCAACAACAGCCACTCCAGCAGGAGAACCAAACTGAATGGAAGAAGTATGGCTCACCAACCACAGAACCTTGCTGATTTGAAATCTGCATTTTGAAATTTTAAATCCTTGTGTTTTAAATGCTAGGACTCCTCATGAGAAAGAACAGATAAGTCAATCCCTTTTCCCATCCTGCAGTTCCCATGAAGGCCCACAGAAGAGTTTGGGAAGCTGCCAGATTTGTCCTCTCTATCCTGCTTTCCCTCACCCACAAAACAGAGCCTTGCACTGGGATGGACAACATCACTTCTGATCTGGTCCTGTCATGAAATCAAATTTCACTTTTCAAATACTCTAGGCTTTCTCAGTGCCTATTTAGTATGGAAAAGGTCCATCTCCCACCTAGAAATAAAACCACTCTTAGGCCAATTAGTTTCAAGGATAAATCGATTATTGCAATCAGATTTTCCTTACATTAAATACTGTGAAAAACCCAATTCAAGAGCAACAGAAATCACTCAGGAAGCCATTATTAAGTCATCTGAGCTCAGTGCATACTCACAGGTATTCCTCTACCATTATTACACAGAAAAGAACATGCTATCTATACTTAGTGAAGGTATATGCTAAGATGATCTGTGGGGGAAAACTTACTTGTATAATTTTACCACTGAGTTCACAGGGATTGCACTGCCCTTATAGATATTCCATTCAAAATAACAGCTGGGGGGTTTGCTTGTTTGGGGTTTGTTTTTGGTTTTGTTTTGTTTTGTTTTTCTGGTTCAGTCTATGTAATTTTGAAAGTGGAACAGATCAAGCCAGGAAAAGAGAGTTCTAATTAGGGACAAGATTATCCCTATAGCATGCATTAAGTGATTGAATTTTACTTATTCTTGTTTCCCACACTGAAACTACCTTTATATAGGATCAAACCTTTTTTGCTTCTGAGCTTTTTGGTGTCTCACAGAAGCTCCTGTCTACTATGTGGTTTTAGGACAGAATTTAGGACTACACGAACATTCTGATTGTTTCTATTAGAGTATAAGGTCCCAGTGAGCCAAAAGACCTTACACACAGATGTTGTCTTAACAGTCATCATTGTTACAGCACTCCAAATGCACAGAGAGTTTGGGAAAATCGTTAAAAACTGTCTATGACCATCACCAGCAGTAAAATATAAAAAATTATTCTAGAAGGCAATTAGCAAGTGGATTTGCTTGGGCACCAGATTGAAGATCCCCTTGAGTTCTGTGTCCTCGTGGGGACTGTGCACACCTCACTTCCAGCACCACATCCCACAGTCCTTTTAGCTCCAGCACAATCAGCTGCTCTGTTATTTCTGACCCTGTGCAACAACTTCCAGATCCATCCCAGTCACTTTGGACCACTCTTCATGACAAAGAGGGAAAGTGGGCAGCCCTTGTGAGAGCTTCTTTTCAGACTGAAGGCAGTGCTCTTGACAGTCTGGCTTGACTGAGAGCAAAATGTTATCCAGTGAAAGGATTTTTAAGGAATATCTGAATGAAAGCCTGACTTGGCTGAGAAGCAGATATATTTTTAGGGCTCTGCAGCACAGCTGTGACACCAGAATTTAATGAGTTGCCGCAAAACAGCTAGGTCGGCGTCAAGCTGGATCTTTAACACCCTGTAATCTCAAGGATACTTTGAAATCTCTTTTGCTGAAAACAAAACAAATATTCTTGTTTTCATTTGCTCGGAGAGAACTGTGTATAGAGTTTGTTACTGCTGATAACATAACAGGTCACAGGATGAGGGTTTTTTTTTGAGCTCAGACATATCCTCAGTGTGAACCAGCATCAAGCCCACAGTGCTAAGGGCCTCCTCCCCACAAAGCTGTAAAATGTCACATGGTTGTCTTTGACTATTGCAGTCCTTCCACTAAACCCTGACTATCAGGTAACAAACCTGGAGATTAGAAAGCAAATTCCTTGGTCATGGTTTTCTTGAGGTCATTTTAATTCAGCAACTTCCTCAGGAACTGTGGAATTCTTAATCAAAAAGCATTTAATCTAGTGTCACTGAGAAAAACACCAATTCATTGCACTTCTGAAGTGCCTCTCAGCTAAAGATAGAAAAGATTTTTACAAACACTGCTGACTCACACTGCCTCTAGCAGAGAAGTGTTATTACTAGCATTTTATATAAGGCAAAGCTGTAGTACTGATGTGTAAGTCTGTACCTGGGCAAAGTGAGCAGACAGGCACAAGCAACAATCCTCCAGTTCCTTTTTTTTCTTTATTTCTACCTGATGTGCATAGGTTGATTATTCTTGTTCTTCTATATATTCATGTGTTTATAGGTCTATTTATTCATATTATCTACATATATATGTATACATTTATATACTCCTACATATTAATTTATATATTTATAAAAATGTATAAAGGACCTTGGAGAACACTAAGCATTGCAACATCAATACATGTTACACAATTTAATTATTATGGCAATAATAATAGAAAATTTTATATATCACTAGTTTCATGGACAATTCCTACACCTTTTACAAGAGAATTGAAGAACTAAAATAGGATTTTGGAATGATACTTAACAGGTCACAATGCTTTCCCAACACCTGAATATTTAACAATATTTTGTAGTACAGCCATAGTTAATACATTCTGAATTACAATGAATCCTGCAATTGATATTAAGTAAAATCAGACATCCACCTCCCAGGGAAGAGTCAGGAAATCAAGAAATTGGAAAGTAGAACTTGCAACAACTCGAGTTTGAGGGTCTGTGTATTTACATGTGGAGGTTTCATGACTGACCCCAGATTCTGTCCCTTTAAAAACGTTAGTGCATGCAACAGAATCCTCAAAGAGATTAAAAAATTATATCTGGGTGCACACTTGAACCTTTATTTTCCCTGGAAGGAACACAGTAAATACTTTCCAAGTGAAAGCAAACCTAAGATGCAAACATGGAGTTCTCTAGAGTTAGATGTGTGTGGCTGTGATCAAGCTGCAAAGCCTGAATCCAGATGCTTTCCATTTGCGGTCTGGCATAGGTCTTTCTCCCAGAAAGAAGACTAAAAGGATTTTCAATGAAATAAAGAAATTTTTGTATTCTGAAATCTGGGGGTTTTTTTAAACTCCAACTTTTTTTTCTCTTTGTTTTATTTGTTTGTTTGTTTTGTAAACTGTTTTGTAGCAACTCTACTCACCCCTGGTTGAGTCTGCCACCTTCCACCTTTACCACTCACCCAGCTGGGAGCTGAAGGATTTTCCTTCTGGCTACTTCCTTCATGTTGATGACAACAGTCATTATTTCCACTTACCTGCTTTGAAAAGAAAGTTTAGGAATCAAACATGCTACAACAAAAATGCTCTGTTTCTTCTGACTATATGGAAGAACATTTTAAACAAAAGCCACATGGGGATAAATATACAGTTACATGCAAGGTCACTAGCTGTCACTAAGGTACTTCTACTTTAAAGGATCAAACTCTCAGGCTTTTGGTTAAATTGGGTTTCAGCAAGCATTGGTTGGCCAAAATCGGAGTTGCTCTGGCTGCCCATGGATAACATGTACCTCTCCAAACATTTATCAGCTTCTGAATGGAGATTACCTAATTTTCCTCTCCTCTGTCTCTTTCCCTCTAGTTGGTGCTCTCAGACTCTCTGCCTTACACCATCCCCACAAGTGTCACTGCAAAAGCCATCACATGTTTGGCTCCCTCTTTTCACTTCCTGCAGTTCTTCACAAATTCCTGGCAGGGAGGGAACAAGCTTTTTCACTCCTTCACCCTGGACTACTGTTAGTTCCTAGAGCCGTGTCCAAACCTAATCTCAGCCCTGGACATACTTTTACCATAAAATCATCTTTTAAGTTACTCCACATTAGTATTGATGAGAGCACCACCTCCAAGCAAGTTCACTTGGAGATTTCCTAGGTGTTGGGGGTTGTTATGACACGACAGCAATTTCCAGGAGCAAATCTCTGGATTCCAATTTACCACTCCATTATATGACTCAGCCAGAAACATGGGTGACAAGAAGATAAAGGGCCACCCTTAGTCATGGCTTCTTGAAGGTCAGGCTGTTCTGCCAAAATTATCCAGGAGGGATTGCTTTGTCACAGGCCAACCTGACACTTGCAATCACAGTTCCCCCATAGCCCTCAGCTTGCAAGAGAGGCAAGGGGCAATAAATGAACTTTTCATCCAGGCAACTCTGCTGATATTTCCAGGTGACTTGTGCTTGTGGAAGTGTCCCCATCTCAAAGACAGCTCTCCAGATCTTCCTCTCAGCCACAACCAGAGTTGGCAAGTGCCAAATGTCTCAGCACACCTGAGCATGGTCACCCACATCAAAAGTGGAAGAGGTATTTGGCTTCCTAAAGTTTTCAGAAAGCCTCCTATGAAATGCCACCTCCTCTCTCACTCAACAAAATGATGGTTAAATCTCTGATTTGTTTTCTGTGGCACTGAAGTATCCATAAGGTGATTTACTCGACTATGATGGAAGGAAGTGAGTTGTTTTCTTGTTTATATTGTTTGAAGATGTTGGAAATAATCTTGAATTCCTTTCACAATTTCCATGTGTGGCCACAGAGAACTATTATTTATCCCTTGATTTGCCCTGTTTTTCCCCCTCTACCAGAATTCTAGGTCAGAATAACCTCTCCGTTTTGTTTCCTGAAACACCAAAAATACACAAATGCACATTGCATCATTGGTTTTTAACTGGTAAACAACAAAAGATAAGGAAATAATTTTGATTTTTTAATATGCCTGGCAGATAGAGAAAGACTGTGTCAAGTCATAAGATATCATAGCTGAGGTGCTTCACTTTGTGTCGATAGGAACAGTTCATTTATCCACTCTGGTCAGTTGATCTGCTGGAGAAAGCAGCTGACTTAATTTCTTCCTGTGGAATACCTTGTTATTGTTTGGCCTCTTACTACTTAGAAATTGCCTCTGTGTGTTTGTGCAGCATCATTTAAAATAGCCAATTTTATTGCTTAGTCTTGCCTGTAAAATGTCAACGCCCTAAGGCAGAAGAGATGAATCTGCAAACATTGCTCACAGCTAACTGGAAATTACTGGGCAGTTCCATAAACTGTGGAAGTTCTTGGGACAAGTCAAGAGAGGAAATGCATCATGATGTGAGTGCATCTCATCTCACTCAACACTTAATTTCTGGGACAAAACCCCTGAGAACCAGTGGTAAGAACAGAAAGCTCTCAGTGGTAGAAATTGGCTCTTTCTCACTGAAAATGTGTGCTAAATGTGTTCCTCGTCTGCAGGTTCAATTTGGCCCTGAAAGCTTAATTAGTGTTCCTTAGCAACAGGGCAACATCCTGATTGACAAAGCCTGCCAGTTTTGGCTGAGGCTTCAAAGTGCTCACTTCACAGTTATTTTTAAACTCCCCAAATTCACAGCTGAGCATTTCGATTCAGAGTGAAATTCTTCAACAACAACAGAAAAGAAACGTCCCCAGAGTGATGCATTTCTGAGGAAAATGGTAGGCAGGAGCTCAGCTCAAACTTTGTGATCTGTGGCAGCGGCAGCTTTTTGCCTCATCCCTCAATCTAGGGAAGTGGGGCTATCTGGGTGAAGAGGAAACCAAACAGAGAGTTCAACAATTAATGAAAAATATTATAAATTAAAGAGAGTGAGGAATTAAGTGAAACCATTTGTAGATAACTTGTGAAGTCTTTTGCTGTCAGCACTAAAGAGCTTCAGGAGGGACTCAGAAGGCAAAGTGGACAAACAGTAAAGAAAAATCTTAGGATAAAAAAGCACATATTTATACAGTTCAAAATCATAATACTATTGTATATTTGAGGATATTATTCCATCACCATCAGAAATAATGTCTGGTGGCAGACTTACATAAATCTGCCTAAAGCATTTGCAATTTTTGTGTTGTAATAAAATAAGAATGATGCTTACACGCCTATGTATTCAGTTCTGGAAAAATCCAGCATTAATATGTACTTCATATGAATATTTATAAGAGTAAAAAAATGATTATACCCTTATTTAATTTTTAAACTGAGATTTTGGATATGATTAACTCTCCTGGCAGTATTAAGAGGAATAATTTCATAATTCAGTAGTGAAAAGAACTGCAAATGAACTGTAAGTAAATAGAACTGAATTAACTTTTGCAAAGATCTCAGAGACTGAGGGTATGCAGGCCGTATGTGAAAACCTACAGAAATCAGATATTTTTAATGTGTGACAGACCACTTTTCTCTGAGTTCCCATGCTCAGGAAATAAATCTGCAGGCATCCCTCTCCCTCTGCCTGCAGCCCTGTATCCTGGAACAATGTGACTGCATTGCAGTCTCAGGTGCTTTGGTTTGATTTCCTATCTATTGAAAAAGTTTTTAGTCTTAACAATTGCAAGGAGGAAAAAAAGAAAATTTGAAACGGAATGTAGGGAGTGGCAAGAGCACTGACCTCCCTGTGGGGAGATGTGACAGGAGATGGGAGCACAGCAAAGGAATGCACACAGATTATCCACAATGTGCTGGCAACTCCCTTTGGAGCAGCCTGGGAAGGTTCATACCCAGAAAGGAGCTGTGCCATGCAGAGGTAGGTGGGACTTCCCAGACTAGAGCTGGGACAAAGTAAATTGTCCTTAAAATGTGTGCAGGCTGGATGCCAGATCTGCAGCAACCAGGGCTTTGTTCTACAGGCCTGCTCCTGTTTGTTCCCAGCATCTGCTCCTGTGAACACAACCTCTGATGGCATCAGCACCCCCAGGTGCCAATTCCCACTCTGTCCCCAGCTTTCCCCTGTGCAGGAAACCAGAAGAACACACATGGCGGAGCCAGCTCTGCAGAAAACCAGGGTGACACACAACAAAAGACAATGAAGTTTTGGCAAATGAGACAAACCAGGACAACATGAAATAGACACCCAATAGCTGATGCTACCAATGATTAAGACAGAGCAGGAAACAAATCACAAAACCAGGTCTATTACAACTCACTCCATCACGTCTTAATCTTAGAATCAAGGAATGGTTTGGGCTGGAAGGGACTTTAAATATCATCTCTTTCCAAACCCCTGCATGGGTAGGGACACTTTCCACTGTCCCAGGTTGCTCAGAGCCCATCCAGCCTGGCCTTGGACACTTCCAGGGATGGGGCAGCCACAGCTTCTCTGGCCACCCTGCGCCAGGGCCTCACCACCCTCACAGGGAACAATTTCTTCCTAATATTCAATCTAAATCAACCCTCTTCCAGTATGAATACATTTCCCTTTGTCCTGCTACTACTTGCCCCTATAAAAAAGGTCCCTTTCCTGCTGTCTGCTTTGCCTGGATTTAAGAGTTGAGAAGGATCTTCCTTACAGTCCTCCCTGGTTGCAGGATTACTACTTGGGTAAGTAAAGCTAAGCATTTGCACAAAGACTCCCCTGTCTCATAGTGAAAGGCTTTTCCTAGGCTGGCATTCCTAGAAATCACATTTTAAAATACTTCAAAGTCTTTTTGTATTTATCTGCTCCTTTTAAATATCTGTTCACGTGCATGTTTTACAATGTACACAATATACACTTACAGTAGTAAATATAGATCATTCACAAAGAAATAAGTGTATATATTGCAGAAGGGGACACAGAGAGTGTGTGTTCAAGGGTTTTTTTACTGATACAGGTGCACAATAATAAACCTTTGGAGATCAATGCTACAGAAGGAAGAGGTGGTAACCTACACATAATTTAAGTCTTAAGTCTGCTGTCGTGTTTTTCGTATATTTTGCACATGCATGTGTGTGCACAGGGTTTAAAAATACGTATATTTCACATATTACTGTATTTTTTCTTGTATTGCATTAGCATATTTATTAATATATTTTGCATAGATTTACTGAGCTTCCTACACACATTTATTAAATTTATGCAATATACCTAACAAACAACACACATATTTTTGACATCTTCTGCATTTAGTTGTAGGTAGAACTGCAAATTCTACACTGTTTGACATATCACATTAGAATTTACCATTTGCCTGTGGTTATAATTCTGCCAGGTTTGAACTCTTTGCACTGAATTCTTACATAGTTTTGCCCTGCTTCTAAGTTACTTTCTTTGGAGAGTTTGAGTAAGTGTGATTTAGCCATTTAAAAAAAAAGTAAACTTGTGAAAAACAGCCAGTGTAAACTATGGTGAAAATAGTTCATCTTATGAACATCTCCAGCCACAGTCTGGAGAAGAAAATTTAGAGAAGAGCAATTCCCCCAACATCACCCACTTACTTCACTTTTTTTTTTTTTTTTTTTTTTTTGTGCAAATATATCCAGATTGGCCAATACTTTATTTTTTAAAAACATATTTTGCTCTTCTGAATCTAGCTCAAATCTTGGCTTTCCCAATTGTGATCTCTGAACAGGGCTGAGAGGATAACATGCAACAATGAAGTCACATTTGAAGAAGAATTTTACTTGGATTTTACTTTCCACTTAGTCTTGATTGACAGCGAGTGCACTCCTCTAAGGAGATTTGGGCTGTATTCTTGTTTGAAGCTTAAGGTTAATTTGTATTTTCAGAATGCAGAGCTGCTCTAGAATTGCTTACCAAGACACTAATTTAAAAGCATTCACTTACAGAGCCAGTCTGGCACAATGCTGCAATTGCAGAGTGCACATAATAAATGTCACACACACCTTTTAATGAAGATTTGTCTTTTCTTGTGCTAGTCATGGGTCAGCCTCTTCCACTCTGCATCATTTGTTGTAAATTCCTGTTTATTTTGCCATCCCTCTTTTTGCTCTGTTGTTGAAGAAAGTTGTAAGACAAGTTCTCAAATTGTTTTTTCCTCTTTCAACAGCCATCCTTGTCTTCTGTTGCAGTAGAGAGGGGTGGACCAAGCCACAGCCTGAAAAAAGCCAACCAAACAACATTTCACAGCCTATTTATATTCTACACCTTTTCATCGAGGTAATTGTTTTTTGTATACCAACAGAGAGGGCTGAAAGGGGAGGTATTTCAATGTGTTTCTGAGTTATTTAACTTTCGAAAGATAAATACTTATCACCACCACAGAATCCCAGCTTTTTTTATCAGTCTTTAAAATCCATCTCCAGATTTTAAATATATTTAGGATAAATTCATCATTTAAGAGTCTTAAAATTCCATGGCTCCAAATAAATAAAGAGGTTGAAGAAGGAGAGAAAAGACGAGCAAGTATGGCCAAATTGAGTTAGGAGAGGAGTAAATGTGAAAAGGTGAGACTAAAAGTCAACATTCACTCAGCAGTTTGTAAGGTGTGAATTATGGTGCCTTGGGGAAGTTGTATAATTTACACCGTTTATGAAAATCACAGATCTTTTCCCTGTTCTCACTAGCTCGAGTTTGTTTAGCTAAAAATGACCAAACATACAATTACCACTGGGCAGCTCTGGGGTAAAAAATGATCTTGGGCTTTCTCTCATTGCCAAATTAACAGAACCTTGTCTGAAAATACTCAGCGGGGCTGCCAAGCCAATGGCAGCGCCTAACTTGGCAGCCTGGACTAGATTGTCCATGGCTGAAACACGGGCAAGGAATATGGGCTGCTCTCAGCATTCTCCTGGTTCCCTTCAGATCCTAATAATCAACAACCACACTGAAGCAAGGCTGACAGAGAGAGATCACAAGAGTTCTTGTGCTCGATTCAACAAGGACTTGAACAACATGGTCCCCAAATCTCTGAAGGAAGCCCAGTGACAGAGCTGCCACTGGACAAAGGAGGTGATTTTGCTCCTGCTTGACCACTGGACTCGCAGACAATGAGTTGTCCTAAATCTCACCAGATCCTCCCAAAGAAAATCTGAGGGAAGTTTGTGAAGCACTGGAGCACCTGCTGCTCAAAGCTGCAAAGATTTAAGACAAAATGGCTCCTGGATATTTATACAATGTAATAACTCAGTAAAACATCATATTTTCCCTTTTCTCTTTGATTGTTGTAACACCGGTCACTGTGTGATCTGTGACATCAAAGCTGAAAGAATTTACTGCTTATTTTTAGTGATTATTTTCAAGTACCTTTCCTGTGGATTAACAGAGATTAGCAAAGGCACATTTTTTTCCAAGGTGTGATGGTAAATCCTGGGCTTTTTAGTCAGGCTTGCTGAGAGTAAGATTAAAAATAGGCAGTTTCTTTTATTTTCTAAATTACATGGGGCATTGGAAGAGATCGGTGATATTGGCTTTAAAATTCCAGTCTCTGCTTGATTCTGGATTCCCCCTGTTCAGGGAGAAGCTGTCTCCACTGGAGACTAGACATTTTTGTACTTTTATCCTTATACAAAAGATTTAACAACGTTGTGCTTTAAAATGTGAATGCAATTACCTGTGACCTTTATCACTAACACAGGAGCAAAAGGACCCATTATGAAAACATTTCTCTTACACGAGACAACCACAACACGTTTTTGCAAATGGTGTTCCTAAAGGATTTGGCATTTGCCATCTGTGATAAAATAGCTGCAACCATTTCCTGTGAGCCAAGGCAATTCTCACTCAATTTTAAAGGAGAAAGATCCTGAAAAAATAAAATGCTTTCCTCCAAAAGTCCTCACTGTACTCTGTCAAGGTCTATTTGTGGCTTTTTCACACATCCGCCAGAAGACATCATTGAGTGCAGCTCTTCTGAGCCCCCCAAAATTGCATTTTCAACTTTCTTATGGGAGGGCTCCCGCAGGGCTGCACTGAGCTGGGTGATGAATAGACCTTGCCTCCTTTTGTTCTGCCAGACCCCAATTTTCATTTCAGAAAGAGGAACCAGCACTGGTGGTAAACGAGGCCTCAGGGCACGTTCCAGCCATCTACACCAGTATCTAAGTGGAGCACTCTGCCTTGGTTCAACTGCTGCTCTCTCGGGGGGCTGGAAGGGCTCCCTTGCTGGCTTGGCTGACACAGACACTATTGTGCAGGAATTTTAGATGCGAGAGTTGGCAGCCTGAATATGACCCTTGGAAATTCATAAACCAGCAGAGGTTTTCTGCTTGCCTATGCTGGATTGAGACTGAAAGAGAGGAAATTTAGCTTAGATATTAGGAAGAAATTGTTCCCTGTGAGGGTGGTGAGGCCCTGGCACAGGATGGCCAGAGCAGCTGTGCCTGGCCCATCCCTGGCAGTGTCCAAGGCCAGGTTGGACAGGGCTGGGAGCAACCTGGGAAAGTGGAAGGTGTCCCTAGCCACGGCAGAGGGTGGAAATAATGATCTTTAAGGTCCCTTCCAACCCAAACCATTCTGTGATTCCATGAATCAGAAGCTGTTTCAGACCCTCTCCCTCAATTCACTGCTTATCCTAGAGCCTTTTAATTATAATATGAACAGTAACAATTAGTTCACATCTTCAGGCTTTTTTCATCCCCATGGATGTCAGATGCACATATTTGTTGTTTTCTCTTTAAAGGTTTTCTGGCTTTCAATGGAACCATCTGACTCCTCATCTTAGCTCCTACCTACCTCTCTAACTCTTATTCAAACAGGCAAAAAGACACATCTGAACTAGCTGGAGGGGAAGTAATTTCTGAAGAGCAGCAGCCCATGCACTGAATTTTTAACATCTAGTTCTGGCACAACATCAAAGCAGGGCACATCATTATCTTCCTCTTCCAGAACAGGAAACTAAGGCACAGAGTATCATCATCATCTTGCCTAAAGTCATCCAAGGCAAAACTGAGAACAGAGTCCCATTGCCAGAACTCTTGTTTATGGCTTTCTGTGCAGGCCAGCAGCTGTCCTCGGATAGCGGACACACTCTGGAAAGCAATATAATTTTTCTTTTTATTTTCAGATGAGATCCTACTCTAGTGACACCTCAATCTATACAGAAGCCCATAATAATTCCTTCAGTAGCAACAAATAAAACTCATTTCCTTTCCAGTTTCCTGATTTGTGGGTTTCTGATGCAAGGTTCACACCTCTGTTGGCAAACACTGGCACAGCTCAATGTTCTGACAGTACAGGGAGCATTTTATGTGAACTATGGTTGGAAAAAGAAACATATCAAAAAGGACTCTCCAGGACAGCCTCCCTTTGCTGGGCAACATGAAATGATGAACAACATGAGATGTTGGACTTGTCATGCAAATGCCAGGCTTGTACTGACGATGGGCATTTGCAGCTTTTTCTGAGTTTTACTCACATTATTTGTGAGTGTGAACCTTTCTTAAAACACAGGTTTAACTTTGACTGTGTACCAGGAGGCTGAGAGTGTACCCTGGTCTGGCAGCTGAGAAAAGACACTCATATCCACCCCCCATCAGGGGGGAACCAGAATACAGCCACTTGGGCATCCTGGTTCAAGAGATAATTCCCAATGCTTTCCTGCGCTTCAGAGGAACAGTTCAGGGTCTTTCCAAAATGACTGCCAGCATCAACTTCAACAAATTTCATATTTCCAGTAGTGGTGAAAGCACAGAAGTTGGTTTGAAAGTGCAAAAGCATTGCTTAATTGAAAAGAACCCCCCACGTATTTCCTTACGGCAGCTAGCCTAGATGTCAGTAATTACTGGTAAGTAATTGTACCAGAGGCAGAATATTTACAGCACTGCCACTTGACTTTTTATGCAGTGCCTTTCATCTGAAAAAATCCATTTGCATTAAAATTATTAGTCTATTTCTCTTTCACATTTAGGTGGCATCCATTACCATCAGAAATTAAAAGATTCTCTGAGGGGCACAAAGTCATCAGTCTACTGTTTGAGTTTGGGTTTGTCTAAATTTATATAGGCTACAGCCTCTAAGGCTGCCTTGGATATTA
Organism: Chamaea fasciata; assembly: GCF_029207755.1. Classification (NCBI taxonomy): domain Eukaryota; kingdom Metazoa; phylum Chordata; class Aves; order Passeriformes; family Sylviidae; genus Chamaea; species Chamaea fasciata. The sequence goes on along the minus strand of NW_027094090.1, from coordinate 55,147,695 downwards.
ACTTCCTATGATTAGTGGGAGTTATGTAGCTGATTCTCTTCAAAAGTTTAGACAATTCCTCCTGTCTCTCATGATTTCTTCCTTCCTGGAGAAAGACAGATCTTCATTTTAAACACTTTAGCTTTAACTCAGAGAGTCCATGCCCAAAGACTTCAGAGATTTGAGCCCTCCCTTGTTTCAGAATCCCAACAAAGCAGGGTCTGTTTTGCATCTGCACTGAGATCAGGGACTTCTTGTGTGAGCTGGGGAACACTCAATCCCCCTTAAGCGCAGGAAAACAAATTTATCACTCGAGTGTTCCTTTAAGTAGCGCACATGTCAAGGGAGCCCTTTCAAACACTCACTCCCAGACCGTAATACTCATCATAGGTCTTAACAGACAGATTGTGAACCAAGTCTAAAAAATGTTCAGCTTTCGACATGGCATTCACTGCAATAAATTTCATTATTTAGTGCAGATGCAGTGCCTTGCCTGTCTTCTGTGCATGTAATGCTTTTGCCCTTGCCACATTCATCTTGTTCCAATAAGTTTAAGTCAGAACTCAGTGTGTTGGGACAACTCTGTCCCAACATCCCAGAGAGCCGATGTGCTTGCTTAAAATAGCCAAATCCTCATCCACAGTGTGACAAATACCACCCACCCACACCAAATAACTCAGCAGAGTGGCGTAGCAGTGAGTCACACTTGCTCAGGACAGTCAGGCTGCCTCCAGGCTGCCGCTGGCATTGATGGATTTGGAAGCAGAGCCTCAGGGAGCTGCCCCCTCCACATCCAGGAGATGTGCACAGCAAATGTAACACTTGGCTGCCTCTCCTCTGCCTTCCTGCAAATTTTGGGAACCCGTGAGATCTCTGCTCCTACTCGGTCCTTGTCTATTTGTGCTTCTTGTCAGCACAGGGAGACTGGAGATGGCTCTCCCCCTCTTCTGACTTTCATCTGGCTGCCACAGTCTGGCATGTTTCTCTTTCCTCACTACCTGTGGGACCACACTCTAAGCTGGCCACTGAAATAACTCAGCACAAAAAGTTTTGGGGGGGACATTATTTTAACATGATGTTTTCCGGCAGGCTCTGCATGCTTCTGTATTGGTGCAGCCAGAGGAACAGGCAGCTGTGCCTCAAAACTTTGGAAATGCTGCACCTCAGACTCACAGCTGGTTTGTACATACATTACTGTAGCAGTGGCCTGGGGCTCTGAAAACAAAATGACACCAGCAACAAAGAGAAAACCTGACACTTTTACCATTAGGAATGGTCTAGAAACAGTTTGGACAATAGGAGAAAGTTTTTAAACCATAGGGAAGGTAAAGATCTTCCTGATCTTACATTTCCCTCTGTCTGTGCAAGGAAAGTTTTGGGTGCCAGTATGTTTCTAGGTGGAGGACAGAAAAAAACAGATGGGAAAAGGCACTTCCTAAAATGGTCCAAAGAGGACCTGGGCAGAGATGAGCAGCAAACTTTATCCTCTGCCTGTACATCTCAAACAGATCTGCTAAGTCAAGAGCTCATTTTGTGTTAGCACATGAAAATCTAAGAAAAACCCCCAAGCTCCTTCAGAGTCAGTGTCAGTTTTTCATACAGGCATGGGGTCTGCACATAGCAAAAGAGAGAGAAGTGAAAGAAAAGCAGAAGGGAAGGAGAAAAGGCCACAACACGCAACACCAAGGACTATGATTCCACTCACCACAAAACTTAATAGCAGGTAAAATTCTTCTCACTTTACTTATAAGTGAAAGTGGAGCTCTGTCACACACTTCCTTACATTCCTTCCTGCTCTTTTCCACTGAGACTTCCCTCTTTAGTCAGTCATCTTTGTTGTATGTTTCTTTACATTCAAACTGGATAATCTTTCAAACTTTGAGGAACTGCTTTACCAGTGAATTCCTGGGGATATCGCTTTTCTTTAATAAAATAGAGTGACTAAATTAATAAAGGACTGACCAAATTAGCAAAGACTGACTAGAGATAAGACTCTTTTTTTTTTTAACTGGCAATTCTGCTTTACCAGCAATGGTTTTTAAAGAATCCTATAATAAAATATGCATGCTTCCACCTTTGTCTTCTGGTATCTTATTTCTTGGCAACCAAGACTCTCAATTTATTAATATCGCAATCTACGTCTATGTCTCATTGGGAACTTGGACCTTAGCCTGTGCACTTCCTACATTTGACCTTTAAATCCCAAATGCATAAGTACCTTTAGAACTAATTTTCCCAAACCAGTCTGGGTTTTGCACTAAGTGTCCATGCACCTCTCAGCTCCATGCCAAAGCCATACAGGAGGAAGGGAGCTGGTGGGGAAAATGAGATCTGTGAGGTTTCTTTAGGAACTTGAATAAGCCAGGAAGATGTTGGATGTCAACAGACTTCAGTGAGTTTAAATGAGGGAGCAACTTCTCTAAGGAGATGTTTACTGAACGCTTCAAAGCTCTTTTTAGCAAGTTAGTTTACTTTCCAAAACAGTGGACCAGCTCCTGTGAGACTAAAATGCTAAAGTGTGTGGGGAAGGATTGGTATGTGTTGATGCTGCAGTTTCCTCTGCTGTGTGCTGCTGTTCTCTGCTGGAACAAAATCCAAAGTTTTCCATGAGATACTGCACATTGCAGAGGGGGAAACGTGTCAGTGCTCTCAGCAATGGCCATAAACCAAAACATGACAAGTTTCACCTGAGCAAGAGTGAGAATTTCTTTACACCAAGGGTGGCAGAGCACTGAAGTGCTGCCCAGGGAGGTTGTGGAGTCTCCCTCTCTGGGGACATTCCAACCCCACCTGGACTTGTTCCTGTGTCACCTGCTCTGGGTGATGCTGCCATGGTAGGGGGTTGGACTCAATAATCTCCAGAGGTCCCTTCCAACCATAACAACTCTGTGAAAACAGACACCCCAAAACCACAGCAGATTTAACACTGTTCAGGTGTGGAAGTCAGGGAAAGGTTTGGGGTGACATTCACTCTCTGTAGACACTATGAGTGTCTGTAAGCATCAGTGCCGGGGTGCCAGGACACGCGTGGAAATATTATCACCTCCTTGCACACAGCTGAGAGCCAAAAATCCTTAAACCTTGAATCCTGATGCTGCTGAAATCCTGATGGCTCAACTCCCATCCCTGTCTTAGGATGACACCAGTCAACAATCTAATTAAACACATAACCTTCAGGGTGCTTTAAGCATGTTCATATATTCTCAAAAGCAACAAGATGTAAATGAAACTCAATTATAAACAATAAACTCAAAACGTCCTAGTTGGCCAAACCCACTATTTCTAGTAAGTTTGTGTATATTTGTACTGAGGCTTCATGGCAAATGAGCTTTAGCCATAGCAGTCATCAATGCTCTCTAGAAACGTCACTAAATTAAGTGTTCACACTGAGACATCCCAAGCATGTTGGATAATGCAACACCAAATTAAAACATTGGGCATCGTGTACTACACTGTATTTATTTAAGAGGTACAACAAGAAAAGGTAGAGCGAAACTCAAACTGAGTGGAGTGAAAAAATAAAAGTGCTGCCATTGTGGGATATCATAATAGTAATGAACAAGTGAGAATTGAAAGAATTGCTTGATTTATGCCTTTAACAAGCTTAACCACACACAAAGCAAACTGTCATCGCCTTTTACTCTTTATCTGCAACAATTAGCAGGGCTAATGACTCCTTTTACTTTCTGTATGAGACAAGATATGATCCAATCCCCACTGGAGAAGAGTTCACACAATACAAGGAAATGCACAAAGGGGAAGGTGATCCCTTTTATCTCCTGGTGTTTATCTGGAGTTATTCTCCCCAAGCCCAGTCAGACACTGTAGTGTATCTCATTATTTGGAAACTGCTTTGGAGCTCAGAATACAACTGCAGCTTTCATGCTGGCCTTCAAAGGGACCTTTTCATGGCTCTCCCTATAATATCCTGAGAATTACACAGATCTCTTTACAGAAACATATGCAAGGAGCACCATGGGTATACAAAGACTGAGTCCATGAGAAAAACGCACATAAAGTCGACAGAATTACAAAATGAATGACAGCAGAGAGAGCAGCAGGCATCAAAGAGCTGGGAGTCAGGAAAGCATTTGATAAAGTGCCTCTCAAAATATTATTTCCCATTGGCTCAGACATAAATACTGTCACAGGAGTTGTCTGAAGGACTGCAAACATGGAATAATAATAGACAAGGGGGTTGTGTCTCGTATAGAGGCACGGGGTAGCTCTCATTTCATGGAGCATCTCTACTTGTGATGTGTGAGGGGGAATAAAACAGCTGGTTAATAAAATATGTAGATAACATTAAGTTGAGAGGAGAGGGTAGAGAAACATAAATGAGAGCAAGAACCCTAGATACAAAGAGCCCTAGAAAGCTTAGAAATATGGGCAGGAAATAAGTGAGATGCAGCTCTTTGAAAATGGTGCACTAATTTATCAGGGGAGAAATGGCATTCACTGGAGGGAAAAGTATGGAGAGCAATAATGCTGAAAGAAGGAGAGGAGGAAGCCAATGATGCATTTGCAATTTGACAGAACAAAAAAGGCTGTTTGGGTTTTATGGCACTGTCCTTGCGGAGCAGTGAGCACCAAGTGGAAGATTCCCTTTGTGCAGCTATGGAGATGGAAAACTGGGAATACTGATTCTGATGTTCGCCAGTGCCTGGTGTGACCAGCCTCCACTTTGAGAAAACTCCTCCTAGGAGTAGAGGCAGATAAACAGAATTCTCCCACCTCTAATCCAGGCAACAGAGAGTTCACACACCCCTCACATCTTGTCCTGAGGCACTGATCATAAGAACTCATCCTTGGCACTTAGCTTTGGTTTAACTCCTACACTGATAGAAACGCTGGATTTAGGCTGACATAAGACCAAAATAAAATGTACTGAGTTCATTTCAGGACATTTTATCACCAGAAAATTACTGACAATTAGCAAGGAATTACAAAGACCAAGGGATCCAGGGGTTAATATGTGTGGAGGGATAAAAGAGCTAAATGCATGTCTTCAACAGATAATCACAAGGATCACAGTATGGGTGTAGCAGGTGGGTGGGAAATGTCAAAAAGGGATGAGAAACCTCAAAAAGGCAAAGCCCTTGTGCAGCTGAACTATCACCAATAAAATATGCCTGTAAAAGGAAAAATGTAGATTGAGTATTTTGGAATCAACCTCAGCAATAGCATAAGCAGGCCTATCCAATGACCAATGCAGCAGAAAACTCTGTAGCAGGCAGTGTCCACATGGGATAAACCGTAAAACTGGGGTTGTCAACTGTTGTACTTTCTCTGCAGGAGACAAATCCAGGATAATTGAAACCAGCTGAGGATCTGTTTTTCTAGCTCTCTCCCACCCTTAGTACACGTGGCACTAAATTAAAGATGGCAAATGCCTTTTTGGGGCAACTAACTTCCCCAGGACACAATTCTTGATTTTTTAATGGGATTGCTAGGTGGGTGTAAACAACCTAGAGCCTAGTGCACTCTTTTGGATGCCTGTTATTGCCTCAAATACTTCATGCAGCCCACAACAGTGGGACCCTCTGAATCCCCTGCAGTATCTGTTCTGTTCTTAGATTCAAAACTAGGTGGGATCAGTTGAAGACAAGGCCAAATCAGCCATGAAGTCTGTGTTTCTGCTCCTTTTAAGGACTACCTTCACAAGTAGATAACTCTGAATTTGTATTAACAGCCATTGGAGGGGACATAGTGAAAGCAGGTAATTTATCCTTTCTGAGAGTGAAGTCCAATGTGGGGGAAGTTGACCCTGAAGCAATAAGTGAGATATTTATATTTCAAAGCATTTGATGTTCTCCAATATTCTCCTGGATAATTATTCAATCCCTTACCAAGAGTTTGTTTGGTTGTGTTTCACAGCTCGTGGAAACAAGACACTGCAGCAAACACCTTCTCTTCCTACAAAAATAACCTGAAGGGAAGTCCCAAACATGCCTGTACCTGGATGCAGACTTTTGGTAATCCTCCAAAGCAGATTCCTTCCAGGATTCTCCGTGCATCCCAGGCTCAGGGCAATGTTCCTTCAATCAGCAAAGGACTGAAGCAGTTCTGGCATTGTTCAGTTTGGCTTGTCAATACCATCTCTGGGCTGAGCTGATGAGCAAGCAAAAGGCAAAGACATGGAGTTATGCAATATTAACAGAAAGACAAATTTTGGAAACAATTTTTTTTGGTAACAAAAACTGGAACATTTAATTTCCTCTTTGACTCTAATTGCAAAGTGATGCTCAACAAACACTTCTCTCAAAGCTTTAAAATCTATGGCTATAAAATAGAGCACAGCTGGCAAACTGAGTATTTCTTACTGACACATAGATTTATGACCTCATTGGAAATACCTTGGGTAACAACAAAATCAATAAATTATGCCATCAGCAGTATAATTGTCACCCTGCAACTTCAGTGCTGTTAGTCAGCATAGCATCAGCTGTGAATGAATATCAAATATATCAAGGCTTCCTTTCAATTACAAAATGAAAGTGGTAACATCTCCTAATCTCCTTTTTGATGGCCTTTTCAAATACAAATGTTCAAGAAGAGCCCCCATCCCGGACAGGGCTGGGAGAACCAGAGGCAGGGAACATGCCCAGTGAATTTGTCTTTTACCACACAAACTTAGCCCGTCTCCCCATGCACATCTTCCCAACAATCTAAACCCTTTCCAGTGCCAGTTCCTCAGACTTTACACTTGAGGCTTCCGTCAGTATTTTGTGTCGTGTGTTGTATGAGACTCACCCCCCAGGCATTCTATCTCTAACCAGATGTGGTGGGGCAGAGTAAATTTTGGGGGGAAATGATCCCTCAGCTAATCTTAGCACTGAAATGACTGGAGCATAAATCAGCTTCCCTTGGATGAGCGTCTGGGTCAGGCAGCATGCTGGCAATGCAGATCAGCTTCACCAGCTCCCTGGGAGTGTTGTTGACAGTGTTACTTTTCTCCATATGAATTTTTTAATCACAAGAACCAGGGTGTTAGAAACCCTGCCATTCCTTCTCGTTGTGCATTTCCTCACTGCGCCGTGATGGCCCTGCACCAGACACTCTTCCAGCAACATTTGTGACCCATTCCCCTGGAACACCCAGGGAAGCACCTCTGGGACAGTGGTGCTGTTCCACCTGCCTGGGTTAAACTAGAGACAGGGACACAAAAGTGCATTAACACAGGGGCAATTAGTAGGTGAAACATTACAGCACAAGCAGTCTGAAAATAAAGCTACAGCTGGAGTACTGCTCAATGGAGTGCAACCCTAGTGGAGGATGAATCAAACTAGGAAACATTAAATAATTTCCTTTGGGCTTTTGGTAGCAGGGAGACAACACAAAGGGCAGAGAGCTCCCTAAGCCAGGAACTAGAAATGCTGGGCTTTGTTTTTCTGGGCTGAAGCCTTTGCTAGATCAAACACTGGGAGCTGGCAGCCGCAGGGTGAGCAGACTGTGTTGGAGCTGCTTTTCATTGAAGTGTCAACAAGCCAGTCTGTTCCCCAGCTCAGACCAATTGTTGCTTTTGCTGTTGCTAGGATCTGGCATCTTCAAAAGGGGCTTTAGTGGAGCCTCTAGGAGGGGCACTGACACTGCTAAAATTCCTCGGGATCAAACGACTTCTTTAGAAACTGCTGTCTAAACTGTGATAGTGCTCTACAAATAGAAAAAAAAAAAAAAAAAAAAAAAAAAAAGCTGCAGGAGAAGCCTCCAGGAAAGCATCTCCTGGGCAATGTCCCCTCTCCTGTTCCACCCTGAACTCTGGGAAATCCCATCTTCATCAGTCATTAGGCTACCTTAGAAAGTTTTCCTAAGAGAGAGGAAGCTCAAACACATCAAATCCAGACCAGGGCAATGATTTCAATTAGAGTTTCCCTCTTAAGGGGTTGGACTAGCTCTGAGGCAATGGTGTGGTGGGGACAAAGGGTCTGTCAACAAATCCCACTGTCTACCACGCTTCAGTGTTCACCAGCACACATTAGGGAACAGGAGGGAAGGACTCGAGGCTAGTGCTAGTCTAATGGAAAATGTCCCTGCCCATGACACGGGCTTGGAAGTGGTTGATCTTTAAAGCCCCTTCCAACCCTGACCATTCTATGATTAAAACATTTTCACAACTTCTTTTTCCCTTCAACAGCTGTTCAGGGCAGGAGGACAAACACTCCTTCCAGGCAGATTTGGTCTATCTTTGATTTCTGATACTGGGGGTGAAATTCACATTAATTCATCACTACTTTGGAGACAATCAGCACTGCACTTCTGGAACTGGGGTGTCAACCTCTCCCAACTCTGTGGCAGGAAAGTGCTGCTGGAATAAGCTGCAGCAGCTCCCTGCCCAGCCTTCATTACATCCCTCCACCAAAGCTCAGTGTTTTGATTTGGTTCAACAGGCAGGAATGAAACATTTGAACTGAAGAATGGCAAAGCATTTTGTTTAGGTCAAGTGAAACATCCTGACCTTTCCAAACAGGTTGCTCCCCAAGCAGCTGAATTAGTGAAGCCTGTTTTCTAATGACTTTTTTCCTTTCATTCTGTTTTCCCACCCCCTGCCCTGGCATCATGTTGGTTCCCTGTATCTAATAAATGGGAAGGAGGAAAGGAGGGAAGGACAAATCAGCCTTTGCTTTAAGAGGAGCACTAAAAGTATCTCTCATGCCTGTCAATTTTCAGAAAACATCAAGGGCTGCACCCCTGAGGACACTATCCCACAACAACCTGGAATGGAAGAAACTGGTCCATGTATTTCAGAGTTATTAAGGTTAGAAAAATGGGTGCACATGCACAAGGACCGGTAGCTAGGAATAAAAATATCCGATTTTTCTTTGTTTCTCTCAAAAAGGCCATATTTCCATTTTTATCACTGTGCGAATCAAATACCAAAGTATCAGAATTGCCCACTCTGTTCATAACTGTGGCAGACTGGGCATCTCTGGGGTCCCTATGATAGAGGCAGGATGAGATAAACCCATGAAAGACATGTCTGAAAAATACATTGATCCATCTGCTGTGGGCCTTAGAGTGGTGGAATCTGGACCAATAACTCAGAAGGCTGCTGGAAGGATGTCTATGATTCTATGTCAACCTTGTGCTGGATGAAAAAATGACCCTCCAGTAATTTGTCCAGAAAGTGATCTTGAAAACAAGATCAAAGCATACACTAGTTTCTTTTTCTACTAAATAAATGAGTGAAAACAGGATCTTATATGGGAACAAGTCGTATCAGTGTAGACCTGGAGAACGATATCACAACCTGTTCCTCATTTTAACAAGGACACAGCCCCAGCTGGGCAATACTGCATGGAGAGGGAGCTGTTAACCCTGTCTCCAGCTCTGAACAAAATCCCTGTGCCATCTCATGTGCCTGCATGCTGGGCTGTCACATCCTGCCACCTGAGCAGGCCCATACCTGTGACAAGATCTTTGTGTTCCTCTAGGCTACCTAAGCTGATGAGTGCTGGTGGTTTTTGGCTGGAATCTGTAACTCTGATTCTCTCCTGCATATCACCAGAAGAGGAGAAGTGTGGAGCTGAGGGTGTAATGCCTGCTCCTTGGGCCAAGGGCACATAAAGCCGCGTCCCACCTGGAAACCACCTTGCCAAGTCAGCACAGCACCATATCCTAAATACACCACACTCATTCTAACACAGGTATGGAGCAGAGCTGGTTTATGTTCACCCTGCTGGGAGCACAGAGCGATTTGTATTAGTCTGCACTCTTTAATCTACACGTGTTTCCAGGTGCCAGCTGTGTGGATTTCTTCCCTAGAATGATGACCAGGCAGTGGTTTGAGAGATTCCTGATAATTCGCCAGCACAGGGCAACAGGGTTTGCAAACATCTTCAACCATGATCTCACAGAAATTGCTGAATTCTCCAAACTAAGTTATTCAAAAAAAACCTCTCTGTCCTTGAGTTGAAGGTAAGCAATTACGTGGCTCATTTTATGTCATTCAGGGGAGCTTGCAGAATTCCTTATTGTGACACTGCTGCAGAGTCAGGACAGCAAGAGAGGTTCAGGGAAGGGGGAAGATGAAGCTTGGTGGAGTCCCTCAGCTTCACCTCTTGGGACAGCATGTGGGAGCTCTTCCAAGAGCCTAAAAGGGTGGGAGCTGTATGTCCTGTGAGGACAGTATGCTACCTGAGCAAGAGTTGTTCTTGTGCTCATGAGCCTCATGAAGCCACAGAGAAGGCGAAGACATTATTTACTTCTCAGAGCCATGTAATTTAACTGATGCACTCCTTTAAAAAGTGTGTGAGATGACACACAACATGCCTGTAAATACAGAGGCACCCCCTGCAGACACAGAGAATCCAGCACTCTCAGGGCTGCCCTGGATCCTCACTATAAAACAGGAGAGCAGAAGAAGTGCCACAGTTCATCCAATACTGACGCGTGCAGGACACTTCCCAACCGGAAAACTGAAAGCCTGGTGGCACCTGTTGAAAACCTCCAAGGAAGAAAAAGTGTGTTTGTGTTTATCCATGTAAGGATTCCTGAGAACACTATTTAGCCACACAGCTGAGGCTAACCATACACAACCTTGGCAGAAAAGGAGTTTCCTTCCCTAACATCTGGCTTTCATCTGGGCAGACACACTCAGCTGGGCTGTTTGTTTTATGAACCCCACCTGCACCTCTGTGCCTGTGCTTCTCTGCCTCTGTGGGCAGGCAGCGCTGAGTGTCTGCTGTATGTTAAAAAATTCAAAAATTAGCTTAATTAGCTCCTGCTTCCATCTATGGTGCTACAAGTGCAGAGAGCTTCCAGTAACTTAGTGAAACGACTGGTTGGTTTATACAGAGAGCACAGCTGAGCCCAGAGAAAATATTCACATAGAAACTATTCATAGAAAGTGGCAATCTGATTCTAATACCTGACAAAACCCCTGCTTGTGCAATGGATGCCACTGGGCATTAAAATACATTATGAGAATCTTAAACACAGATAGATTTGTTGCAAGCATCACACTGTTTAAGTGTCCACTCCACCCTGCCACCTTTTGGAGTTAAAAGCTCAATGTCTGCACTACACATTGGAATTAAACAGGAGTGAACCACAGCCTTCCTGCATTAGAGGAGGCAGGTAAGGACAGAGGTAGCCTGGGAACGACACATCACAACCAAAAACCATGCAGATTTGTTTTCCACATAAACCTCTGCTTTTCCCATTTAGAAAGGCAAAAGATGAGCCTGTGCTGATGGAAAAGGGGAGCTCTTTAGTTTGTCAACTAGCAAATGGCTCCAGTAGGGGGAAAAGCAGAAGGTATATGGCTTGCTTTATATAATACCTAAATTATAGTTATGTTATGTTGTTATGTTATGTTAGGTTACACTACATTACATCATATTGTCTGCTTTATGATTATATACATGTACACATACAGATACCTATATAGATATATGTCTGCGAACAAATGAATGGTCAGCAGGATACATCAAGCCGTTGAACCAACAAGGTTTATCAGTGCAAAACACAATCCTTGTCACAGGGAGATCAGATCACTGACATCGGTATTGTATTTGCAAATCTGCTCTTTGCTCCTCTAGACTTTCTAATCAAAAGAGATCAGATGTGCCTCTGTTTACTGATGTACATGTAGCCCTTATGTTCTCCTTTCTTTAATTTTGTGGGCTCTGGCACTACAGCTGGTTAGTGAGCCCTCTTCCTCTCACTTAAGTTTGCAGATCTCTGGCACATGCAGGTTAGAACTGCAGAGAGTAGCAAGAGAGCTGGGCCACTGAAATTCATGGCTGCTCCAGGAACCTGCAGCACAGTTCAGATACTGAGTGCCCAGTGGAACCTGGGCACGCCCTTCTTGCTAAGTGGGTAGAGAAAGAGGAGTGAAAATAAGTATGGTCATTTCAACAATTCTTCACACAATTGTTCTTCCTCTGCCTTTTCCAGGCACAGCCCTTCCAGCAGGTGCTTGGGGCTTCTTGCTTTGCTCAAAGGGAAGGAAGCAGTTGTCTTTAATGTTGTATCTGCAGGAAACAAGTGAAGGTGATATTTCAGAAGTTCCAGGTGGTGGTTCCCACTCTCAGGGTCTACCTGGAGAAGCAAAGGGCTCCTTGAGTTCAGCTCAGAGACACATGGGGTGAGGTTGGGTTGGCAAGTCTGCATAGGCTGCTTTGCCTTGGGAGAGTCTCTGTGCCTCCCAAATGAAAGGTTTATGGAAATTCAGCATGCAGGGCACTGGAAGTTGGCTTGGAAGAACACAAGAAAGAAGCTGAGGGAGCTGACTGGGACCTGTCTGGGATTTGCCAATCTTCTTCCCCCAAAGAGAACAGATATTAGAACAGGTCCACCAAGGGGAAGGGAAGGGCAACAGAGAAGAGGAAAGAGTAAGAGCACACACAGTATAGGAATTAAATTTACTGGCCTTGGGCAAGTGGGAAACTTGAGAAAACTGGGGATCTCACACAAGCTCTGACCACATAGGCTCAGGAGTACTTCCAAAATAAACATGGAAAGCATATGAGCACCATGCTCTGCTCTGGGAGGGTGGGTGGAGTGAGAAGGGAGCAGTTCAGAAAGGAAGAACTGGTAGGAACTCAGGAGGCAAAATTGTGTCTAACTCTATATGACAACAACATAAAAACTTCTCTGTCGTACTCTTACAGGGACTTTCTGATATTTTCCTTTGGTTCAGGACTCCAGTGACTACCTGACATTTTAACCTGGGCAACAGACTAGTTGTGAGGGGTGGTGGCACAGACTTTTCTTTGTCGGCTCTCAAAATCTGAGCAATGACCACTTAAATGTAATTTTTAAAGCAATGTACAGCAAAACAGGAAATAAGATCAACAGAGATTGATTTATTCATTTAACTCTCTCACCTGTGCCTCCTCCAGGCACATCTCTGGGTGACCTGACTGCACTTTCTAGGAAGAAGTAATACTTCTGAACTTTGTTCAGTGCTTCTTTCTTGGCAAGACGGTCTTGCACCTCCCAAACATAGAATCATCTGAAATCAGAGAGAAAAGGGTTTTGAAGCCATGATCATATCACCCAACATAATATGGACTTCAGATATGAAAACCAAAATTTTCATTCATATTTTGATCATTGAGCTAAAGGAACTTCAAATGTCTCATAAATTTGGCTACCTATAAGACTGATTTTTTGAGCCAAACGGGATGGTGTCACTGTGGGGGAAAAAAAATAGGGACAAAAGTGGTCCAATATCCATTAAATCTTAAGATTCAGCCATTTGTCATTAGTTTCTCAGATACGTGTATCTGCATTTGCCATTTAAGTAACGGAAAAATCGTTTATAATCAATAGTGGCAGTAGTTAAAGAGTGCAAAAAGATAAAGGGTGCTAAAATTTTGACTCTAAATTGATTGTCCCAGGTTGAAATTTCTATCTTATGCACATACGCACAGAAAAGAGTTCCTAAAATAACTGTACAGTGGTGTGCACTTTAAAGGCAAAACAGAAAAGCAGCAGCCCCAAATCCCACCAACACAAAGTGACCTCTGAACTCTCATCCAGGGAAAAGCTGGGAGAGCTGATACTTCTGCACACAAACCAGTTCTATCACTGGGCAGGAAGATGCTCCCCATGGGACAGTGTGAGCCAGGTACAGCATTCCAAATGCACATCCAAACATTCCTGGTGTGTGGCTCTGAACAGCTGGACAAACCTTCTGTGGAAATGTGCAGATATCTCCCCTGCACTGACAGAAGAAGGTTGTCACAGCTGCCCAGAGTGGGCAGCAAGGTGAATCCAGGCACATTGCACTGGGGAAAGAAGTTCCTGGGACTCCTGGGAAATTGCTGTTCTGCTTTCCTGAGCAGGGAGAGCAGCACAAGGCAGCACAAAGGATTTAGAATCAATTAGGCTGGAAATTACTCTTAAGAGCATAGAGACCAACCACAGGCAGTACAGAAGCCTCCTGGCACACTGCAGGGTGGGAAGCTTGGCCCTCCTGAGGAAGGGCCAAGACACCTCAGGGTCAGCTGGGACAGTGGGCAATGGGTGCCTGCCCAGAAATAGTCCAGCTTTGCCATGGAAAGGACACTGGAAGCCACAACAACCATTAGCTCCAAGTATTGTTTGACATGTGGGAGCAACTTGCTCACTGAGTGTTTTGACCTTCATCAGGCCGTGTACAGGAGGCAATATTTTGTAATCTGCAGGCAAATTGAGCTACTTCTTAGCTGGAGTACAATAGGTCAGTGCCCCACTGCTGAGCATCACATTTCCAGTGCCATCATTTCTCTTCTACCATGACAAAAACGTCCAGAATTTGATTATAGCTGCATCCTGGATGATTTGTGCAATCAGTAACCATAAGCTATGGCTCCAAAGATTAGGAGACGCCCTATAAATTATGTACACACAGAACACGGCAGCTGAAACATTTCTAGAAAACAAATCTTAAATCAGACTTGTTTGTACAGCCCCTGGAGATCTCATCCTTCCCCAGAATAAATGAGAAGGGCTAAAGGCATCTCTGTGGTTTGCCTGCTGCCAAATCAGTGCGTGTGAGAAGTGAACTTGTGGCTCCTACTCTACACTAAATTTGGGAGCACGCGTTTTGCAATATAAATATTTTGAGGAAAGAATAACTATCTCAATGTTAAAATAATATAACTTTAGTCTGGGTTGAGGAACTAATAGAGGAAATTTTGCCATGTGAAACCCGACAGTGCCACAATGCACTTATAAACAGAACTAGTCTGGGTTAAAAGCTATATCCCAAACACTAAACAAAGGTTACCCCACGTATAAATAGGGACAAAAAAAAAATGTAGGGAGTCATGAGTTCCACTTTGAGTAAAGATGAGCTGGCCAATGAAAAGAAAGCATTGCCTTTGCTCAGATCGGCATGATGCCATTTATGACCTCATTTAAACAACAAAATATCAGAAATACTGACTATAGTACATATGTTTTTCTGAGTCATGGAGATAAACCAAATGAAGTTAACTGGAGTAGCCTTTAGAAGAGCCAGCCTGAGAATGGTTTTTCCTTCCCCAGAGGTTTCCCTGATGCTCCTTCTGCCAACTAAAGCCAGCACATCTGCACAGGCCCAGGTGAGTGGTGCCGCCACTGGGCCAAATTTTTCTCCTTCCTCCTCCATACCTAGACTGGGGACTCCACAGAGGTATTCTGGGGTCAGGGAACTTTCCCTGCTATTAAAAGTTGCCCTCAAAATCAAACCTGAAGCTTTTGATATCTTTGTTCTACATTGCAAACTAACAAAGGGGACAATAATAATTAACCCTGCATTTCAAATGTTAATTACAGAGGCATAGGTCTGATAATAAAAAGTACATTTCTAGTGAACTTTAATTAACCTCAAAGCCTTGCCTTACTCTACTTTTAGACTTATTAATAGTCAATAGAAAAATTTATGATATTTGGATTTGAAACACAAATGTAATGTAAGGGCAGATGAGTTGTAAGATAAAGGAACTGTCAGTTTGCCACTGAAATATTTTGCTTGAATACACAGTTATAGCACTATTACTCAATACATTTGAGTCATTATTTGCTAATTTTGCTGATACTTAAATACACATAGAACAGCTCTTGGGAGCATCACACATGATGAAACTATCATATATATATATATTGAAATCCTATGTACATGGGGGGCAGCTCAGGTTAATTGAATGCTGATTGAGTGTTCAGTTTGGCTGAATGCTCCAGACAGATCCACATTCATCACTTCCAGGGTGAAAATTCATCTTGCCCTCACTAGTTGTTTCCTAATCAGCTGACTGCTCAATTCACTTGATTGCTCCCTCTGACCACACTATGGCTGGCTGCATCCTTTGCCTCCCAATCACACTAATTGACCACTTAGTCAAAAATATTCCAGGTTTCAGTGCTCTGCTCACAGCTAATTGCACCCTAACGTATAATTTTGGCTGAGCATTCAGAGTGCATTTCCAGGATAGGCACAGTATTTTAGGAGACACTTGAATTAGAGGATTAGTGGAAATAATCTGCATGAAGGCACCACGTGTGGTCCCATGATCCTACAAAACCTGGGAGACAGCAACTAATTTAGAGTCCGTCCAAGAGCTTGGGCAGAGAGCACAGCTGGGTCTGTATAAGAAATCACAGTGTTTCAAACAAAATTTACCAACTGAGTTCTGTGCCAAACTAGCATCCATCCATGGAAAACTGAAGGCCTCTCCCTTTTACCAAAATAAGGTTCTGTTAGAACTCTAACCATGTCCTCTGCACTTTCCACATGCTATCCAAAATGAGAGTTATTAGGAGCCAATGAGATTTAATACATAAATTTAAAAGCAGGGTATCAAGGAGTGACTCTCCTGCCATCAAACATTAAAATAACACCATGTTATTTGCAATAATAACAATTTGCACAAACAGCAGGGAGCAAGCTGAATAGAGCTGGGAAACTTATCTTTGTCAAGAAAAGTGTCTGTTGTCAAAAAGATCGAAATTAATTTGGGAAAGTGCATTCTAGTCAACACTTTGTTTGCATTACGTGCTGCTAGTGCAAATTAAGGGCCATATAAAGCTTACCCAAGGTTGTTAAAGGTTTGTTTGCTGCCAAGAAATTAGTTTCTTAACACTAACCATTTCTGACAAATCAAGGAAATCCAGCATGTAAAAACAGCAAGCAATTTGCTTACCGAAAAAATGTACTGTCCTCTATATTTAGAGATTTACCTACAGTTTTGTTCCAGATCTACTTTTAAAGGCATAGAATTTTGCAGATCTGACCTTATTCCAGATGACTCTGGAGTACTAGGAAGCACAGCGCAGAGACTATGTGCTTAGAAGGCAGAAAAACTCAAAATGTGGAAAGCAGAATTTCTGTGGGGCTTTCCCAAGAGATTGCTTTGTGTTATCCTGCACCTGGTGTAAGCCCAGAGACTCCACCTGCACACTCAGAGATGGAACTCCCTGAACCCCTCTCTGCAATACTCAGAATATTTCTTAGTTTTCACAGAGTCATTAAATTAATATGAGTATATTATACTGATATTAACAATACCAATAATGTTGTGCTAATAGGTCTTCACACAATTTGAAGGGACAGCAGAGGGCACATGTGGTCTTACTACCAAGAAAGAGCTATTTGAGAGAGGAAGTTTTCAGAAGTAGAAACTTTAGCATCTTCTGTGATATCAAGCATTGGAAGAAAAGAGCTGTCCTCGTCTCCTTAATTATAACTTGTAACAGTGGTAGGGCTCATTATGAAGGTGCTGTTAGAAACTGCACGGCCTAACTAGTTCCATGAATCCAACAGGATTGGAGGTCAAAAGCGATATATTCGTTTGAATTCTTGTCATTCTGAGATAATTTAGGGTCACCTTACCTTACCTAACACGTGTCCCATGCCCAGGCAGGGCCTTTGCCTGAGCCCCCAACTGATGGAGATGCATGAGAGCCCCTGCACACATTGGAGATCAGGCCTGTTCAAGGCTCCTCCTACAGAATTTGGGCCAAGAATCAGGGATTTTAAAGCTTCCCATTGGTCCTGGTGTGTTCAGAGAGAGGCTGTAACACCCCTGTGCTCTGTCCCATTTCCAGATGCCATCATTTAGACCTGCGAAATTCTTCCAGCACAGGTGCTTTGCTAAGCTGAGGACTTAACACAAAGGAGAGAGACCTGGCAGGCCTGAGTGGGGTAAAGTATTTAGAAATTATAGAACACACTAATTTATTTTTTTTCTTCCTGATTCCTACGGCACTTCCCATCAGGAAGTGCTGGAGTACCTTCAGGGTCCAGTGTACAAATGGAAGCAGCAGCAGTAGCTTTGAGAGCACGTTTAAAATGCAGTCTCTGTATTTATCCACCTCTCTGGGTGGATGTGCAGGTGCTGTCGAACACCACGTTGCTATGGCTACTCCTGGAGCACTACCTGAACCCACTGTGTGCCAAAATCAGCCCAGGGGGAGCCTGTGAGAACCGCAGTCAGCACAATTAATGAAGGGCAGAGCTGCTCTGAGCCACCATCCACAGCAAACACACTTTGGGCAGGTGATGCTTTGGGATTTGCAGTCCTAGAAGCACCTCTTGGGAGAAAAAAAAAAAAAAAAACAAAAACAAAAAACAAGCAAACCTGCAAGATTTGATTCACTTTTACTCCACTTCAGTTTCAGGCAGTTACAAAGACCCAGCCCCAGGATCAATGCAGCATGCCAGGCTCAGGGAGACAACAACCATGGTCCAGGAGGATCATTAACATCATTAACAACACTGCTCAGGTGCACAGCTCCTTGCACAAGCATTTTCTACTACTCACATTGTTTTTTTTAACTTTGGTGTTTTTCACCATGCACTGTCTGATCTGTTTTGCTTTCAGCTGCCCACAGGCATTCAAAAATGAAAACAACAGTTACGGATCTGAAACCTGTAATGCCAGAATTCAGATTGAAAGTACTATTTTCAGGGTGTGAAAATTACATTTTCAATTGTCAGATTGGCAGGACATGTGTGCACAAACATTCATAGAATCATAGATGAGTTGGAAGAGACCTTAGAGGTCATCTCATTCCACACCCTGCCGTGGGCAGGGACACCTTCCACTATCCCAGCTTGCTCAGAGCCCCATCCAACCTGGCCTTGGACACTGCCAGGGATCCAGGGGCAGCCACAGCTTCTCTGGGCACCCTGTGCCAGGACCTCAGCACCCTCACAGGGAACAATTTCTTCCTAACACCTAACCTAACCCTACTCTCTTTCAAATTGAAGTCACTCAAGTGATAAAAACGATTTAAAAATCAATAACTCCTGTTAAAAGGTAATATGCAGATAAAGCCATTACATGAAGCAGTTACTGAAAAATGAACATATACAAGTAAATAAAATGGGAAAGCTTTAGGTTATGCCATGACTCTGCCTTGTCTTTACTCAAGCCAGTCAAGAAATTACCAAGGTGTTGAGAAAATGTTGTCATTGCTGCTGCTATTTCTAAGGGCACCAGTAAGTGAAGAAATTTGACTGGAAATTCCAAACTACCATTCACAAACAAACGTTCACAAAGACAACCTTCTCCTGAGAGGAGTGGGAACTTCTCTGGTCTCCTGTAGATACAAACACATGGCAAGAACTCACACTTTTCAGAACACAGTGAGACACCTGGCATTATCCAAGTACATCCTCACCTCCCTTTCCTACCTGATTCCCACAATGGTTTTCTGAGATGTGTCATGAGTTCACTGAACTGCCCTCTCTAAAATATATTATTCCATTTGGTGTTATATACTGCTTATATTTTATTAGTTATTTCTCTGATGGAATAAAAATACTCATTATAGTGTTGTAGAAAGCTGTTACAGTGTTTGTGTTGTGCTTGGTTGCACCAGAGCAAGCAGGATTCAAAAGATAAGAGGCTTTCAGTGCATTATTGCTCTAAAGATAACCATTGCTGTTTTGATTTCTGTTACATTTACCCCTAGAAGCCCCACCAAGATTGTACTAGACAGTTTTGAAATCCACAATATGAGATTTGTAACAGATCTTTTTTCCCACCCTCGCACATGAAGCAAAGGCAGACGGGCAAATTAGACACAGAAACGAATGTAGCTTCTCCAGGGAATGATCTCTGTAGGGGTAAAATCACGTCTCCTGTCTCACATGAAGTCCTCAGCCACTAAACTGCATCATCTCTGCTCCTCCTTTGTATCTTGTATTACTTGTAGTAATTTCTCCACAGAAGACATTTATTGTGCCTTTCAGGTTACATCAAATAGTGTGGAAGGTACAGATCTGTACCACTGAAAAATCTGGCTTATTTGCCCATCAAAAGGTGCAAAAATTTTCAGAGAGGGTCCAGTGCAGTCACTGGAAGAGGGATGAAGAGAAATAGTGCGCATGAAATAAAACTGCATGTGGAGAAGTCATGTGTCTCTCTGCAAATCCGTGTTTCAGTGCTGCCTGGTTCATTCCTTTTCCAGGTGCAAATCAAGTTCTCAGTATAACCCAAAATGTTGGGGGCAAACTTTAGTCCTCCCCTGCCCACCTACAGGCTTGGAGATGATTTGCATGAAGCTGTTTTGGCAATATTAACAAGGTGGTATTCACCTAAGCAAGAACCTGCTTTCAGAATTTAGTAGACTTTACTGGAGGTCAGTGGGATATGGGTTCCCCACTCATAGGAACATCAGTTCCTGAGGAATTCTCATGTATCCAAAAATTCCCCAGCTCAAAAAGGGCAGCAATACCTTTGCACTTTGCTGTAAAGAACAGAACAGTGCACAAAAGTATTATCTAAGTGCAAGCCTGACCCAGAACATCAGAGGCAGTTTTCAAACAGCTGCATCTGTCTCCAGTGAGTCCATGTGCCTGTGCACAAGGGTGTGAGTGTTTCAACAACCATCTTGGTGCATTTTTATGGATGGCAAAGTACAAAGCTGAATTCTTATTAAACATTAAAAAAAAATTATTAGGTATTTTTGCACAGCTTAAAGACATACTCTTCACTTGGTGTGCAAGTATTATTACTAACCCTGTGAAAACTGCTCAGAATAGAAAGATAGGTCAGGGAGAGAACTTCACAGAACAGGAAAATATTTTTCCTCAAGGATGAATCAGACTTAAAATTTGGTGTTGAAAATAAAAGGAGCATGTGGAAAAGATCAGAATAATTACATTCTTTGTCATCAAAGAGCATAAGTGAGGTTGCTGCTCTCCTGGAGTGAGAAAAAGCTCAAAAGCATATCACAGAAAAGAATGGGACTTCCACAAGATTTCATGGGTGACCAGACACCTCTTCCCCTGAATGCTGACCTGGAACACCTGCAGAACACTGGAAAAATCCCCCAACAGGCCTTTGTGCCGAGGAGCAGCTGCCCTGGAGAAGGATGTGAGGTTCAGGCATGAGAGTCCACTTGACTCCTGCTCAGGTTGTGGCTAACCCAGCTCATGTTAAAGGCTGATGTAAGCTGGGAGCAGCACCATCCCATCAAAGCCAGGCAGAACAGGTGGCCAGGAAGGGCCCCTCTGCACTCACCATCACCTGAAAAATGCAGCTGTTACCTTTTGTCTGGCATTTTCCACAGAACTCACTAACTTCTGGAAATGGCAAAGTCGAAACCTCCAAGCTGGAAGGTATAAAACTTCAGCTTACCCCAAAAGTTCTTAAAGCAGATCCAAGAGCAGCTGGACTGCTGACATTTTTGTGTTTCCTGGTGGGATACCGGGGATGCCCACACAGTGATGGAGCAGGAAGGATGAGCACTCTCACCACTGAATAGGGAACTAATTCTTTTTTTTTGTTCATATGTGATAATATTAAGAGTCAGGGGTTATAAGTTAGGAAATCATACAACTTGAATGGTGGCTGAGGGAATTAATGCAACAGACAAGTCACCAAAAGGCAATTGAGCCCTTGTTTGTCATCTTTGTTCAATGATGAGTTCATGAAAGAAAGTTTAAATCACAGATTGCACTGTCCTGTAAATGTGAGAGGTCTGAAAGGACCCTGACAGTCAGTGCAAAAGATCAGGCTACAAAAATTTGCTGTTCTTCAACTCTTTCCCTTCATGGCTGTGACTTTTTGGAGCCAGAAAGGATGGGACAGCTTTGCTGTGGAGGATCAGTGTCCTCCTCTGCTGGTTTTCCCTGCACTGCACATGGAAAGTTCCTCCTCCTGTTACAGCAGCCTCTTTGTGTTTAATATTTATAGCAATCTCCTTCTGCTTAATTCACAGCATGGATCCCAGATGGTTGAACAGCCAGAACCCTGCTTTGCTGGATGGTCACAACCAAAAACACACAAGAAGATCCAATTTCTTGTGTGTTGAAAGAGGTCGTTGTTGGTCCTCTCCAAAAACCAGCACAGGAAGTGCCTCTCCAGCTTTGTTCTTTTCCCACTGAGTCTCCCTTTTCCCAGCAGTGCTGTTAATCTGATTATTCTGTACATTATAGTGATGCAGATTAGGACTGAACATATATTTTCACATGCCCATAGTTTAACATCCAGTAAAAAAAAAAAAAAAAGCTCAGAAGTATTTCTTAAAATGACTCATACATTTTATAAAATATCTGTATCAATTAATTGCTAATAAGTAGTTCAAAGCTGACTCAGAGCTGAATTAATAATTTAACACTCATAACTTATTCAATTAATTCAGTCTCTCTGCTTTTTTTTTTTTTTTTTTTTTTTTCCTGGAATGACTTCTCAGGAGTTATTTTCTCTTTGTGTCCAGGCAAGGATCTTCAAGTCTGTCATTTTGAATTAAAATCTTTCCCTCTCCTGAAATGTTATTACTTCACAAGATTGATCTTATACAATTTATTGCAACTATTTCTTAGTAAAAATTCAAGTGCTGTTGAGAATCATGATGAGAGAAGTATATGTGTTTTTTCATGAGAGTTGAGAGTCATTCTTTTCATTCTAAGGAATGTTTAAAAAACCCTCTCAAACTCTGCATTTTTCAGGGACAGGGAGGCCAGAGAGAACAGGTTATTATACTCACTACTGGAATTTAGGAACCTATCACAGCTTTCCCTCTCTGGCACAAAGAATTGACTGAGGCAGCATCACACTGGAAAAAACAGGCGCCTGTGAGATTACTGCATTTGCAAAAAGATGCACACAGCATTTTAGACACCACAGTGATTTGTTTTTTTCCTTTCTCACTGCAGGGGAATAATGACACTATCAAAAATACACTGAAATCACTGAAAGCCTTTGAGTCCTTTCAGTTGAATTCAGAGGGCTGAGATGCCAATAAATAGAATTGCTTGGCAAACGCTGACACTTTAAGGACAGACACTATATAAATGTTGAGTACTCTGTGTGTACCCAGCTTGACATTGAAGATTTAAATATGTTTTTGTTTCTTTAGCTGGTCCTCAGTAGAGCATCAGTAGAGAGAAAACAAGTTAAAAATGGAGAGAGATGGGGGGAAGTAACAAAAACAGTGACCTTTATGTAATGCACCCACAGGACACCATGACAAGATCCACACATGAGCAATCTGTGACCCCTGTGGCTTCAATCCAGGCTGAAGCCTCACTGATCACAAATAAAGCTGGGAGATACAAACACAGAACTTGTTTCCAAACGAAAAGAAAATAGCAGCCATCATTCCTGGTTCTTAATGCCTGCCTGATGTTCATTTCTCCCCAGTGAAGATGGTGGATCACCATAATGCTTTCTCTGCTTTGCTAGAGCTTTAACTTTTGTATAAAACCACTAACTTGGGAGGAGACTCTGCTTTGATGGTGTCTCTGTTAATTATTTTCATGAAATTTGAATTAACACTTTGCTCATTAAATATTTCTAGAGATGAGCTCGAGGCATGGAATTTGAAGGTAATTTTCTCTGAAGTTCAGGACAAAATGCATCCAAGGTTTTTATGACACTACCTGGGATACAGGACTGAATTTCAACTGGTAGCAGATAATAGAACTGTAAAGGAAATTGTTTTGTCTTTCAGAACCTCTGTTTCAACATGTGAAACTAAAACTACGGACAGCAGTACCTTCCTTTGTGATACAATTTGGTAACTCGAGTTTGGAACCTGGAAATTGTTCAGTGTCATTCCCGGAAAGTGCTCCTGTCTGGCATTTTGGGTTTGGTCCATTTATAATTGGTTCTTTTTGAAATGTTTACTGATTAATAGTAAATATTCAACTCTTCAGGTAATTAGGATGTTGACCAGCACAGTCATACCTACTGGTAAAAGAATTACAAACTTCACAGCATATAGATAACTTGTACCATTTTAAAAATAAATATATAATTCATAAGCAAGAGCACAAAGCATAAAGGATATTGCTAGCCTGGCCTAATTGTATTTCAGCTACAAGAAATCAAAGAAAAATAGGAATCTTTCAGAAACCCGGGAGGCTGGCACTTACCACTCCAGCTGCTTACTAGAGCAGGAAAGAATTCCCTCCAGCCTTGCAGGGAGCAGGAGTTACCAGTTACTGCATTGCAGCACTAGTCCTCAAGCACTGCACAACCCCTGAAAGCCAGCACAGGAAACACAGGCCAGGCAAGAGGCTGCACTCAGAGCCATCCACATCTACCTGGGCATGTGGGGAGAGAGAAAACCCCTTGTCAGAGCTGCAACAACTTCCTTTCCTTCATCCTTCTCCCTGAAAGACAGCAGAGCAGCACTTGCGAGATCCAAGCAAGTCTCACTCACAGTTTGGAGTTCTCTGAGCAGCACTGCTTTCTCCTGGATGATCAGTCAAGGCCAGAACCACTAAGAAAACATGATCAAATTATGCTATGGAATGATTTATGTTTATACACATCTGGTGGGTGGGTACGTTCACATAAAAAATCTGTGTGGTTGATCAAATGTGCCGGTGATGGGTTATAAAACGTAACCGCTGATTGCAGCAACTCTGAAACAAAACTTCGCAGCTCTTTAAAATTAACTGAAGTCCCACTACAGCAAAGTGGCTAATTATTTCTATGTCATTAAGCAGGAGTTTTGTCAGCATGCAGAGACCTGAATTCCCCAGTAACCACAGACTGATTTCAGTGCAAAATGGGGACCAAAATCTCTCAGATGTAGGAGAGAACCTGAAGGTATTTAAAACCTAAACAGACAGCAAACTGAGAAGGGGAGGGGACAGCAGGCTTCATTATATCTTAATTCGTAATAAAAGCTTAAAAAACCCCAAAACAAAACAAACTGTAAGGCAAAGGGGAGCTTGGGTTTGGAAGTCCCCAGCTGGAGCACTGTGCTGTGCCTGCGAGGCAGAAAGGGAAGAGGATAAGGAGCACAAAGTGGCTCAGGGATGACCACATTGCTTTTCCTTTAACTCCAGAGGAACACAGAGGAAGCTGGCAGATTAGGGGTGAAGGTAGGCTGGAGGAGGGAGACAGAACCCTGGAGCACTGGTCAGGTCAGGGCTCTGATGGACAGGACTGCAGAAGGGCTAAAAGACAGCAACTGTGGATAGGCTGTTGTGGTGAAGAGGGGTTGAACCTTTCAGGACAGAGTGGAGGGGAAAAAGCAAAAACAATGCAATTGACTCTTTATTCCCTGGTGCATGAAGGGTTAAAAAATAAAGAGAAGAGAGATGAACTTTTGGAAAACTCCAGTGGTTTGGATTCTGTTCAAGGCTTGGATCAACCCATCCCATCTTGAAAAAACAGGACAATGGTGTCCACTTGGCTCAGCTGCAGGCTCTATGGATTTTTATTACCAATGGCTGGAGTTCAAGACAAGTGAATTGTAAATAAGGAGAAATGAAACACAATAAAATAGTCTCCAGAGATTTACCTAGAAAACATCTGGAGTTTTGGCACTAACATATAGAAATCTATACCAATGGGAATGCAACATATTTCTGTGAAGTACAGTAAGAAATAGCACAGATAAACGAGAAGTTAAGGCCTCATATATATCACAATATTTCAGCTCCTTTCAGTTGTGTGAGTTTCCAAGACTGTGAAGTCCTGCCAAATATTTCATTGTTACCTTATTAGATGTTCTTGGTTTACTACCTTTTGCTTTGTAAAGCACTGATTTAGTGTCAGTCAGTGTAATTTTTAAAAACACAACCAGATGTCCTGTTCATTTAGCATATGAGAAAACCACATCGGAAACATGTGTTTTTATGCATTCCAACACAGACACCAAGATTTCTTTCTCCTGCTAAAACAGTCTCACTCCTGAAATAAGTCCCCCTTTTATCTTGGACATCAAATGCCAGCATTGGTGTGCAACACTATTCTGATCTTTGCAAGCTTTCCTTAGTGCTCCTATTTAGCAAAAAGATCTTTAATTTGGGGTTTGTCTCCTGGATTCCCACAGAGCTTTTCATTTCCTTTACAATGGTGACATCATTGTTTGCATTCTGGACTGACCTGGCCCGCTCTCTTTGGTGGCAGGGGATGCACTTGAGGCCGGGGGCCCTAGCAGAGCTGGAGGTAGCCAAGCGTAAGGGAATGCTCCAAACCTACCCACGTTGTTTAGGGAAAAGGGTTTCAGCGCTGTCAGCACAACAACCTCGGGAGCAAAGGTTAAGGAACCTCCCAAAATTCAGTCTGCGTGGTGCTCAGCTCAGCAGGGACGTGCATCTCCTCCCAGTCAATGTTTAACTGGCTCCATTCTCCTTTTGCCCAGGGGGTGCAATATCATCCTGTTTAAATTGAAGAGTGGAAAATGAGCCACTCTGCACCCGATGCAGAGAAAGTGAAAATAAAATTATCTCCACACTGCTGCAACTCAGAAATCCATTGCTTCCCAATGTTATTTTTCAAAGACTAACACACATCTGTGATTAGCAACTCCTCTGGAATGACAGTGAGTTTGGAGGTTACTCCAAGCTGAGAGCTGCTTTTGTTTGTGGTTGTGCTCTTTCTGTGGCCATCTGGGAGATTATTCCGATGATTCGCAGCCCTGCACTTATATTGCCTTCCAAAAGAGTAATTCTGCATTTGACTAAATCTGTAAGTTTTTTTCTAAATATTTTGATCAAGAACAACCAAGCCTGGATGCTGCCTATTGTGTCAGCACCACAGGACTGATGAGTCTTTCTGTAGATGTTTACAGTAACCAGAACCAAGCTGGGAACACAAAAACACTAAGGTGAACACAGCCTCTCACCCTGCCTGATGTGAGCACAGAAGCATCTCTGTGCCTCTCTTATTTTACAGATCTGTTTCTGCTGTCTGCAAAGACAATAAATACCCTCCAGAAGACCCCCCCAGGCTAAGGGGGAGCCCAGCACCCGTTATGCCCAGAGCCCAAACTCTGGGCTTACCTAACACAAGGACAATCATTTCTGGGAATTACACCATGACTGAGAACTAAAATGCTCCTCCAAAATCTGGCTTCAATAACTACAAACCCAAAATTCCATCTGAATCAATAGCCCAGATGTTCCCAGCCCCAAGCCCAGCTAGGAAGAAAGCCAGGACTTGAAGTCTGGGTTGATATTCATGCCAATCCTCCATGAGCACAAGCCCTGCCCTCACAAAGTGAGCTCAGACAAATCTCAGATGTTGCTGAGCAAACCTACAGGAGATTGTGTCACTGTGCAGCCCCAGAGCTCTCTGCAGCTTAAATTTTCTCCCACAAAGGTAATCATATTTTTCGTCTTTCTTTATTAACACTTCTAGCACAGGACCAGGGGAATTGTTTCAATCTGAAGAAGAGTAGATTTGGATCAGATATTAGGAAAAAATTCTCACCCTGTGAGACTGCTGAGGCCTTGGCACAGGTTGCCCAGAGAAGCTGTAGCTGCCTCATGCTTGCAAATCTCCAAGGCCAGGCTGGATGGAGCTCTGAGCAACCTGGGATAGTGGAAGGTGTCCCTGCCCATGGCAGGGGGTTGGAATGAGATGATCTTTAAGGTCCCTTCCAACCCAAGCCATTCTATGATTCTATGATTCCCTCCCAAGCTCCTCATACATCGCAGGTTGTGGCAGTGGCAGCCACTGTATAAATC
This sequence comes from Chamaea fasciata, assembly GCF_029207755.1. Lineage (NCBI taxonomy): Eukaryota > Metazoa > Chordata > Aves > Passeriformes > Sylviidae > Chamaea > Chamaea fasciata. The sequence continues at coordinate 55,120,361 of NW_027094090.1, read as the reverse complement.
TTGAGCTGTTGGACTGGCACAAAACAGCCAGGGAGGTTCAGGCCTCACTCATGGATCAGCTTCCCCTACAGGCCCCACTCTAGCACAGGAAGGACATTGGTTAAAAATCAACATCAAGAACAGGTTGTTCCCCTTAATTGTACCTTGCTCATGCCCCAGATGTTGCAATCACTGTGTCCAAAAGGAGCCAGGAGAAGTGGCTGGGATGCCAGCTAGAGGGTCCTGCCATCCTGCCCAAAATTGAATTGCGATGCTGGATGATCAGCCTCTATCCCAGCTTTTGTGCTGCACCACGTGTGGAGACAAGGCATGTGGAGAACTGCTGAGAAAGCTGGAGGCTCTGGGAGGGCAGAAGACCCTGACACTCACACACTGCTGCCTGACCAACAGCCTCACAAAGAGCCCAGGATAAAAGCTGTTTGCATGGCAGTTACCACAATTTCCCCATGGATTCCAGAGCCTGCTGCACCCCTGCACTGGAGGAAAGGGGTCTGGCCAAAAGTCCATCAGCTGCAGTTACAGGAACAGAAGCAGAAACCTGAATCTCATGTTCAACCACTTAAATAATCATGGACTCTTTGATTCTGTAATTACTGGAAAGAGCCATCACTTTCTTCCCATTTTCCAACCACCAGTTAACCGGAGACTCTCATCTGCATCATAATAAAAACCCCTTTCTCTTAGTGATCATGCAAAAATGAGAATGTAGACACTATAATCATGTTAGAAATGGTATTCAATTAATAGTTAGCTAAAAATTATTCAAATGGTGATTCAGGGAATGAATAATAAACGGGAAATGGACCAATTAAGGAAACGGACAGGCTAATGGCTGCAGTGCAACAAAGTGAGCCCAATGACAATCTGATAAATTAATAGAAACCTTCTAGGCAGGCTGACACATAAGGAGCAGGGGAAATAGGAAGGTATGGATAATTGACATTCTGAAATCAGAATACAGCTCTGTCAGGAGACAAAAGGAGAGCTTTGAGCAAGCAGAGCCTATGGAAATCAGACATCACCCTTTGACACCTCACAGAGCTCTACAGGGATGTTTCAAGCACATTGCTCTGACCACTGTATCAAGTAGATGCTCGCTTCAGGTACATACAGGAAGTTTCTGATATGAAAAAAAGACATAGCCAAAATCTAAATAAGAACAGAAGCTGTCCAGAGCAACTGACAGAAATTAACACAGTTTAGAAAATGAGCATTTTGCTTTAAAACGAGCAGCACAGGCTAGCTGGGGACTAGCTGGACCACTGAAATAACTGTCCTTGTAGTCTCAGCAGCCACGGAATACATACTGAGTGCAAAAATACAGAAATAACATTGCATCTATGAGTTAGTTGCCAAATTATGCCCCTGCACTCCAACATGTCAACCTTAAAACAGTCTTGTAAAGGAAACATACAGAATTTCCACACCAGGCTACCATTCCTTATGACTTCTCATTAAGAATCTCGTTTCGGTGTTTGATCTCAGCCAGATTTTCTTTGTCACCTCTTGAGGAAACAATCTGATGTTTCACCCCCAGGCCAAAGTTATAAGCATCTGGAAATGGTTGAAAGACAATATTAATTTTGCCTGAAAAATACCTTTGCTAAGTGAAGCCTTTATCTACAATAGAAACACAAAAGTGTAAAGGAACAACAACAGGGTGTATGCCATCATCACTTTTCCCGAGGGGTTAGAAATCCCTCTTTTTCTGTCCCTCAGTTTTTCCATTTACTCAGCTCCTTTGGGATTACAGCTACTTGAACACAGCCATCCCCCTAAACTTCCCTCCACTGAAAAGCATTACATTATATGAAACAATAACTCACAATGTATTTTTTTCACTGCAATAAGGTGCCCCTAGCTGCTGGAGCACTATGACAGAGGACTATAATCCCCCTCTTGTTCAGAGAGAGGAGGGGAAGGAAAGGACCTGCTCCAGGTTCCAAGTGACAGTAAGAGAAAGTTAATAGGTGGCAGCACAAAACTTCCAAACCGGCAAAAAACCTTGCAAAACCAGCAAAACAGGAAAGTCAGTTCCTTTCATATCATCGTTTCTTCAGCCTGCCTATTACCTATGAATAACAGAGGTCCTATTCATTGTGCTGGAGCAAAGCAGCCTTTGCACTAAGTGGTCCTTGCAGTAATACAGAGCAGTGCAGAATTCTGTGGCTTGGAAAACTGGTTGGTTTACTTATAATACGTTTATGTAGCCATAAATTCTCATCAGGAATTACCCCGAAATTGCAGCGTGTTTTCCAGGGTCATCATGTTACATGAAACGTTCAGCCCTTCCTGGGGCAGGATAATCTGAAAGAAACACAGATATGCCTCAAAGCAAAACAATTAAAGGAGGCTTTTGCTGGCTCCCAGGATTCTTGGTGTCATTGAGTTTTAGCACACATTCACTTTTAATACCTCATTTTATTTCTAAGGATATTTTAAAAGGTCTTTGAATGCTTTCCACAGCCCATTTCTCGCTTTTCATGTTATGTTTAAGATTCAACCCTACTAAAACATGAGCATTATTTTTTAACTTTAAGAACTATGTACCAGTGACACACATGGAGATTTAGACGGGCAAGTTAAGGACTACATGCAGGAGTCCACAAAAGCATTTCAGTGCTGAGCCACACAGCTTTCACTGTCTGCCTTAGGCTTTCCAGAAACCAAAACTTTTCCTGAAGAGCCTCTTACCCTGCAATTTTGCCAGGCACAAAGAGCAGATCAGACCTTTGTGGGTGCTGTTCTGCTATAGAATTTTCTACTTTTTCAGCTCTGCAGTGCCAAGATCATAAACTCTGCTCTCAGTTCCCACCATTTACTTGATAATACATGTAATTTAATGGTACATGGTCATGATTGTTTTTAGATGAAACAGATTTTCCGAGGGGGTTCAAGTTATGATCTAAGACTTGGAAATTCCAGCTGAGACAGATGTGCATAATGCTGGGTTTGTTATCAGTGTAAAATTTTGCCCTCTTATAAACAAGGTTCTGAGCACTTGGTGTGAATCAGGGCCTGGCATAAAGAATGTAAAAAACCTGAAACTCAGACTATGATCATGGCAGATCAGGGGAAGTCACAGGGCTCAAATCTACAGGTAGAAATCAGTCTCTTCTTCTGGTCCTAAAATCTGAGCAGCCACTTCAAAAAGAGATCTTCTCACAGTGGCTCAGCACCTCTGAACTTTGTACACACCTCAAAAAGGAAAGGGATGCAAAAAAACCCCAAGCACAGGGAAATGGCTTAGCTATGCTGCTCCTACTTATTAAGTTCAATTCAATTGATAATACAAAACAAGCCTGCAGAGCATCCTTCTCACCAAAGGAATCCAAATACGCCCCATTGTTGAATGTACATGCTCTGACAAAAATTTGATTTGCCATGAAAACAAGAATGCCACCTACCCACATAATACAGTAATAAATGTTTTTCCTCCCCTGTGTGTTTAAAGCTGCAAAATACATAAGCACACATGCACACACACAAATACTAGTCCACAAGAAATAGCTCAGAGCTTTAGTTTCAATTTCCATGTCTAGATGAGTATCAGGTAAGAATCTGTTCTCAGTCTGAACCATCACATCCTTCTGGTTTTTACTCCCAAGCTGGTTTTACCCCCAAGCTGGATACTGAATGTCAAATACAGTAAGAGCAGAATTGAGATGAATGCAATCAGACTCAGAAATCTTTTCATGAATGTTCTCTGTGGAAGAATGAAATATCCTGCTACCCCTCTATCAACATGGAACACATGAAAAACAAGCAAAATAAAATCAGACCTCTAATGCAATTGGTAGAGTTGCTACTGTCCATGGACTTCTGTAATAAGGCTTGATATTGATGGTCTCAGAAAGTCAGATCATCACTCTCACAGAACTTAAAAAAAATAAATTCTGGCAGTGGGAAACATATCTCAAGGAGGTATTGTTGGAAAATGAGTGGGAATATCTGGGAGCTACAGTCAGAGCATAACTGCTGAAGATCCAAACTAGATCCAAATCTTTATTTTATATATATCTGTTTTATTTCACATCATCTCCACTATCTGTTATATAAAAATATGCTCATAATGTACAAGGCACTGCATGCTCCAAAACATCTCTTTTCTTTTCCCAAACTATATAGATGTGTTTTTGTGTCTCTCTATTTACATTTCAATTCTGAGTAAGTAGATGTGCTCAGACAGTACCCATCTGAGTTGAAAACTACCTAAGCCTTTCCGAAAAAGGCTTCTAAATTTTGCTAGCTACAACTCAGTCTATTTAAAGCCTTCTCTTTAGGATTGGCATTTGTCCTCTGCAGATGTGGATCTTTTTGTAGCACAGTTTTACTGTGGAGCAGATAGATTAGTTTACCAGCAGTACCTGACTGGTGTGAAAACAAATAATACGGATTGGGATATTTTTGGGAAGAGAAAGCAGAATTTCTTTTCTCATTTCTGTACTTCATTAGGGCATTCTTTCTTTTTATCCTTTTCCCATGAACAACAAACACTGCAAAGATGACATGTTTTTATGCTTCATGATATGATCTTGAATTAATGTGCTGGAAGCAACAACAGATCTATTGCAGCCCTCAAACTTCCACCTATTTTAATTTCCTGGAATCATACACCTGGGAGCAGAGATCACCATCAAAAACTTGGAAACACACAACATATGATAAGGAAAAATTATGGAAGTGTTTCTAAGAAGTGCTGGATGCACATCTTTGTCCAAAAGTTCTCTTTGTATCTGCTTCAGAGGGCAATTCTGGGAACACCCTTCCTCCTCAGAGGCTGCAGGGGCAGTTTCAGCACAGACTCTGCAAAGCTGCAGCAGGTACTGCAGGGCCCTCACTGCTGCAGCGCACCTGTGACAAGAGCATCACACACGAGCACGAAGAGTGGACAGGCATCCATCCCTTCTGCAGCTTCATTTCTTCCACTCCTTTAGGCACCTGTCCTGCTGTGTCCTCCCTGCTGCTGGAGCAGCATCACTGCCAAATGATGCCTTAAGTTTTACCTTCCATATTTTCAGATGCTGTGCTGCCTAGGGATATAGTTCTGAGCCTCATATTAAGTGCTGGAAAGCTCTCTTCCCAGAGTAGGTAGACAAAACAAATGCTTTTTCTGCTAAAGACCAAGGACAACTTTCAGGCCCAAAAGCATAAACAACGGTGGACTGAAGAGAGAAAGCAAGAGGGATGGGACCTCACAACCTGAAGCTGTAATTGGGCTATTAAACCCCAATATGCAAATGGTCCAAAGCTTATAAAAATGTAAGACCTTATGACTCGTCAGCAATTTTATGACCATTCTAAGTCTATCTTGGGTGTAGCCCTGGTCAGGCTCTTGTCCTGCCTAAGGTATATCCTAAAGGCCTTTCAATAAATACCTACTTTATTCTCTAGGTCTGTCCAGTCTCTGTTTCAGGTCAGCCTTCCCAAGGCATCAGTTTCACTTCCACAGCAGGTCCTTGACTCAAAAATAGAACAGCCCCACGTGGCACCTGATGCCTCTCTTGATGTTGCTGTGCTCAGGACATCTCCCAAGCTGGGGTTCAAAACCAGGTGTTCCTTGTAACACTGATGATCCTGGCAGGTCCCTTCCAGCTCAGCATGTTCTGTGATGCTGTGATTAATTAGCATTTGAGGGAGCCTCTTGCCAGCAGGTTCTCTGCAGCCACAGGCCATTTTCCACAGGAATATACATGGGCTGTAAAATATCTTGCGCTCTCAGGAGCGAGCTGGAGTCCAGCACTGTAAATATTTAATTACTCTCAATGGTTTTACAGCCTGAGGCAGGCTTGTGGCTAGCTACACTGGTGTGGGAGACCCTGAGAAAACGTGGGATATTGCATTTAAATGGAAGCAGTCCTTCCCTCAGTTTTAAAATAGGTACATCTAGCAAAGCATTTCAGGCGTTTCAAACTACATCTCCAGAACTGCAAACACCCCCACATCCACTGGATGCTCACTTTGAGTCTTTATCAGAATAAACCTGAAGTAAATCACATTTTATTACATGACGAGTCACACAGTAATAGCAAAATGTGTCAACTCCTCTAAGTTGTTTCCCATAGCCATTATCACATGTATTACACACACACACACACGTATGAATGCACGTATAAACACCCACACATACAAATTTCACTTTATTGTTGCTCTTTAAGCATGTACAGTCGCACATGAGTAAACCTTAACTTAAATATAGGAGTTAATTTCCCTGACAGTTTCTTGGGAAGTTCAGATTTTTTTTTTTTTTCCATAGCTCTTCTCTACAAGGCATAAATAGGGTAAAAAAAGAACTGGTCTTGGCCAGACAAGCAACTCTCATTGCCAGACTGTTTAAACCTTTTCTCTTCTTCAACCAGGATCCTCCTTTTCTTTCTCTAGGATCACTGCAACAGAAACTATTTCAAGTACACTTACTCAAATGGTTTGCAAAGTCCTCACAGTTGTCTGTGAAGGTGCTAATGCTGAAGGCAAATAGATTTTATTTTTCTCTCATTGAAATGGACTCAAAGAGTCACTTACTCTGTCTCAACTGGAAAAAAAATCACAGCAGGAATGGGCAGAGGGAAGGAAATAAAAAGAAGAGAGGCCATTTTTTTAATCTAAACCTTGGACCAGGCAATCAGGGTGGACACAGGGCTGCACCTCTGCTTGGCAAGCTCTGCTTTGACAGTGAATATGGATAAAACACACTTCATTTCACAAGCATAATTTTTTATTTCAGGGGGCCGGTTTTGGTTTTTCATATTTTTTTTTTCTTTCAGATTCTTTCCAAAAGTGCTGCAAGCCCACAAACTGACTTTTCAATCACTTTTTTGTGCTCTCCTCACTGAGGGTAACAGACTCGTGGAAAAGGCTGCTGACAACTGTTGTATTGCTGAGCCAAACCTATTTATGCCAAGATAGATTTGTTCATTCTTTCTCCCCCTCCTTCTGCTCCCAATATTCTCCTCTCCCAGACTTTTAATAAGGCAGAAAAGCAATGATGCAAATGAACAGAGCCTCAGTATGACCATATGCACATCACCCCCAGTTGCAGGATCCTGCAGAACAGCAGTTAATTTTGTGTGTTGTATTTTATGTCACACTTATTAGCCTGAAGCGCAGCAATGCACGTTTCCATTCACAAGAGAACTTCTTCTGAATAACAACGCCATGAATGGGTAATAATAAAGGTATATTCCATGTGCCAGGGACCATGCTAATTAGCAGACTTGGAAATCTCTGTCAAACACTATAAAATGTTACACTGTTTATATAAATGTTTAATAATGGAAATGATAACAAACTGAGTGGGGATGGCTTGGGGAAAACAGTCATTTGAGCAGTTTTCTGAGCATGAGTGATGAAACAAAAAAAGAGGCCTTCAAGTCAATGTTTCATCTGGCTGACACATTTGAGTAAAGGCTAGTCCCAGTCTGCAGTTTAGCGCACTCTAACAGGTACAGCAGAAACACTGTGAGCTTGGTCTCTTTTGGGGCCAAAGACTCTATTTCCCAGAGGGATCAGCAGCCCCTGCACTGCAGCAGGAAGACAGCAGGCTCCCAAAAGTGCCTTTTCATTCTCGGTGCTCCTGATGGACACAGGACACCCCCCACCTCCCCAGGCATTGCTCTGAAACAAAAGCAGCAAATCAGAGAATTAAGAGCAGGATACAACAGCAGCAAAGCCAGCAGGCACTGACAAGGCTTTCAGAATCTCAGGTGTGGTCTTATGGTTTGTCTTTTTTTAAACACTGGCAGCTAAATCCATGTTTTGATTTAAAAAATATGATGAATGCAAGTATTTTGACAAATGAAACTAAAATAGATTTCATTCCAGACACATGAACTGCAGTGCTCATAAATGAGGTTAAATCAAGGATAAGGGGATAGGAACATTCTGCTTCCCCAATCCTAACGGTGCTTTTAGGAATAGAAATGCACCATTACTTCACCTCTTTCAAGTGGCACATCTGGGATGACCTCAGCAGCAGAGCTCCACTGACTGCAGCTCTGCTGAGCACCAGGTAGAAGTAATCTCGCCCCAGGCAGGGCTTTTTCATTATTGAACGATTTTTAGACTGTAATATTTAACATGTAAAACTTCTTCACTTGCAACTCCAAAGTCAAGAGTTTTGCACTAAACCAAAAGCAATTACATAATTCTTATGTACACACACAATAATTTCATAACTCTCTGCTTTGGGGGAATGTCTAAGTTCTAAACATAAACGAAAGACAGCAGGCTTTCCACTGGCACCATTTCCAGTTTTAAAGCCCAAACTAATGCTGTAGACATGGATATAGCAGAAAGCAAAGCATCTTGTAGCTCCTTGTGATCCCAAAAGGCTCCCTGGCCAGCCAGCAGGTTGTGCCAGCATTCCTCAGCTGCAGGGATGAGGAGCTGCCCCAGCTCAGGGGTCAGCTGGCAGTAAGTTTTACCTTCTGACCATTCAGTACGTATGAACCGCTCCTTAGAGCCAAGTCCCTTCCTTACAGCCCACTTTAGAGAACTTCCCCACAAATCTCTGAGCATTTTTGCTAAATGCAGCCCCAACAAGACCTGTCTGGGGGGAAACCCTTGCTCCACATGCTAGGCACGGGAGAGGGATGTCACACAGTGAAGCACAGCTTCCAGGATCCAATGGATGCTCTGAGAGATTGCTTTTTTAAACACTGACAGCAGATACGAAATGCAGCTGGATCTGTCCTCAGGAAAGCTGAGACCAGAGAGCTTGCCCCATCACCTCCTATCCCCGGGAACAGATCCCAGCATGGGGAACAGCACAGGGGCTGCAACCTTGGAAAGCAAAAAGGAAATGAGTTACAGCAGCAAAGACCCCACCACATCCCAAACCCTGCTTGTCACTGTGGCTCAGAAACCCTGTTCTCTTGAGAGACATGGGAAAGATTATGGTGGAGAATTAGAGATCCCTCTTGACCCCTTTCCCTGTGCTTTTTCCAAGCTGAATCCTGCCCAGGTTTTACTGAGCCCTGGTCTATGGCTCACAAACCACAGTTCATGCGGGAGGTGATGTGGTAGCTCGGTGACCTGTTCACATACTCCCCTCCTACATAAACTGAAAGAAATGTAAAAATAGAAGTATTTAAAGGACAGACTCAGGAGGCTCCCCCAGGGTTGGAAACCAACATTCAGCTCTCCTGGACTGCTCATACACAGGGCTATTAGGACCAGCTGAATCCCAGGACTAATGATGGATTATGTCTGTGCTTTCCTCCAAAGCAGGCAAAGCATTGGAAAAAGGAAATCTGAATCTTGACCGTCTCACTGCAGTCAGCAAAGTGAGCTCTGGCACAGAACTGTCAGGAAACGGGGTATTAGCTGGGGGAAAATAAATGGAAGAAATGTCCTTCAGCTTGGCCCCCTTTCAGGGGAACTGTAGGTTCTTAGCTTTGGTCCCCAGGTGAGCTTTAAACCTCCTGTTTGTGGCTGCTTCTTTAGGCTCAGAGTAGCTCAGCATCTCTGAGTTGCTACAGAGCGAAATGGCTGCAAATTTTGGGATTTTTCCTTCCAGTGCATCACAGTGTCCATGTTCCAGACTCAAGACCTGCATCTTTTGTTCAAACACCAATTATAACTAATTTTGGGAACACTTTATTTTTGTCTCTTCAGTATAAAGTCATCAAATAAATATAAAATGATCAAATATTACCACACAATTGGAGTATTTTTCCTTCATCACGTAGTTGGTTCCTTGGCCCATTAGAATGTGAATTCTATTAATTCCATATAATTTTCCCCCTCCATTTTGCTTGCTTTATTTCACAGTGCCCTATAAAAGATACTATCATCATGATTTCCATTTTTCACTGCCTACCTCAAGCACAGAATTGCTGGATACAGATTTCAAAAGACTCTGTCTCTTCCTGAGTCCTGGTCCACCACAAAATGGTTCACATTTTCCTTCATTTTTATCGCTGACAAATGTTTATTATTTTTCTGATTCCCACTGTACAGAGACCAGAAAGGACTCACTTGTTCTGGCAATAAAAGGGGTTCTTGAAGTGATCCCATAGCATAATAATACACTGGTGGGTTTAGTACCTCTTTTTAAAGCCAGACTTAAATTTTAAGTCATAACTCATCTGTCAGCTTCTTTAAAACATCCCAGGGATAAAGAGAACAGTTTAGGCTTACAGTACAATAGACTTGAGGGGTCTGGATCTGTAAATCTGAAGAAGAAAAAGAGAATGGAAAAAAAGTATCCAACCCCAGTATTGTGTGGTGAAGATATCCCACGGAGATATGTAAAAATTGAAGCATACAATTAATAATACTTTTCAAAGACGTGCCAAGATATACTTAATGACCATTTTTAAAGTACTTGGAAACCCTCAGAATGCAAATGAACCTAAACTCAAGGCAGCAAATGGAGCACAACAAAGTCCTGAGGAACAGAAGAGTATGAGCTACTAAAAAATACAAAGGAAAATACTACAAAAAACCAAAGTTGGATAAATCTTTAGTCCAGACACTCTAACCTACACTGCCCAGATGCATTAGATGATGAAACTTCTTCAGAGAGTCTATTTTTACCATGCTTCCAGCCCCTTTCTCCCATGTCTTAAAGCCACATAGCTGTGGGCTCTGTGTTATCAGATGTACTCTATTAGCAATTAAATCCGTCTGCACACCCCTCGGACAGGAAATCCCTTGCAGGGGTGCACCGTGTGCTGGCAGCCAGAGGCAGCAGAACTGGAAGTACAGTTGGATCCTTGTCACCTCAGCACAGCCACGGGATGTGACAGAGCGAAGAAAACTCCGGCTACGGATGGTCCCGAGGGATGACGAGGCCTCCTCGAGGTACCGCAGCACAAATAATTAACAAATAACAACACCAAAGGCCCTGGGTTTTTTCCCCAGTAGGCCAAGAGCTGCTTCATGGGCTGAGTTTGTTGTCTTTCCCGTTCAACGAACAGCCTGGGCACTGGAATAACCTCGGGGTGTCCTGCTTTCCCACAGCCCATCAGGCGGAGTCCCAGTGTTCCCACTGCTCCCATGGCCTCGGTTATGGCAGTGGATTGATGGAGCTTTGAGGGAGCAGCACAGTCTCAGGCAAAGCTGGGGACTCACAGGGTGACCAGAGCAGCCCCAGGCTCACAAAATTGCTCTGGGGCAAGGGCTAGACAAGAGATGACACCGACAGAACTCTGCTTCTGAAAATCACTCCCTCCCTTCCCCCAAGGGAAAGAAAAGCCGTGTGTTGACAACCGGCCCGAAGCCTTCCTCGCGGAGAAACACTAAACAAGAGGGGTTTTAATGCCAGGTTGTTTGCCGAAGCGATTGCAAACCACAGAGCTGGAAGCCAAAAGGTGAGAGGCTGATATCTCCCGAGTCCAAGAGTGCCTGAACCTGGTGTTTGTCCACTCCTGGAGCTATCTGAATGTCACAACAACAGCTTCCTTCTGAGTTCTCCTGTTCTTTAGCCATGAGTTGCAGACAAAAAGGGCTGGAAAAATGACCATGGAGGCTGGGGCAAAACTCAGCAAGGTGCGAAGAAGGTGAAGATGTCTGAGCAATCCAAGGCAATCACAAGAGAAGATTCCTGCTTAGTTTATAGAGTTATGACTACAAAAGGCCATACCCTTCTAAAAAGAGAGTGTAATTAGCTCAAAAGATGACAAGTACCAGAGAGAAGTGTGAAAAGAAAGCTTTTTACTGAGAAAGGCAAGATTCACAACTCACACGCTGTGCAGGTAGTTGGCTCCTCTGCTAGAATTCAGCCCATGAAATCCACTCCCTGCCAATCTCAATTGTGCTGCTGCCCCTCGAGAAGTGCCAGCTGGAAGCTGAGACAGAGTTTTGCAGATAACATTACTTGGTTGCTACCAAACTCCAGTTGCTGTTTTATGTATTTACTCACTTAATTCAAGGTTAAACCAGCTAAGCCCAGGACAAAAACCCTGCACCAAGTGCTTGCCACATGTGAGACTGACAGCAGCTAACTGCACGGATGGAAAGACAATCAGTCTTCATTTTAACACTGCGCCAGTGGATGACAGCCACAGCTGTTCTGGGCAAGACAGATTGTGCAGAGCACAGAATGCAGCCCACTGCAGGGAGAGACAGACCTGATCCAGAGCTCCACAGAACCTGCTTTCTTCTCTTTCGGGGGGTGGGAGATCATCACCTGAAACTCAGATCTGCACCTGGGCTTCAGATCAGGGTCAGTGAGAGGCAGACTAATTTTTTTAAATCTTATTTTCAGTCTGGAAAGGGCAGGGAGAATTTCACAAGATCAGTTTGTCTCAGTATTTTTTTTTCCAATTTTATCTGACCACATGAGTACAAACATATGAAGGTTCAGCAAAATCAAAACTGAATCCATATCTAAAACCTGGGTGCAAGTTGCTACTGAATTTTAACATCTCCCAGTCTAAACTCCCATTTCAAGACCCAACCCTTGAAAGCCTTAATTTTTCTGAAGGCCACAGTTACCCACTGAATTGGAGGGGCTGGTGGAGAAATGGGGGAAAAAAAAAAAATCTCAACTTTTGCAGTTTATCAATGAGACGATTTCCATCTAGTTTGTAGTATTAAAAATCTGGCATAACTTCTTTAAATCAAAGGAGGAGCACCAGGACAAGCTGCCAAAAGGAGTTATCAGATGGAAGATAAATTCAAGTTCCCTTAATTCAATGTCATCTTTATGTTTTCCTTTAAGACAAATTCTGGCTATTAAAATTCCATTAATTCTGAATTACTTAGATAGAGGGAATGGAAGAAACCTTCAGGTGTCCTAATGTGGCATTACTGATGCACAAAGAAATACTAATTCTAATTTCTTTTAGCAGATGTGAGCCAGGATAAAATACTTTTCTGATTCAACTCCTCCTTCTAAAAACTCTGGCTCAGACATGGGCCATCAAAAAGGGCTGGCTGAGGAATTATTTACAAGGAATCACCAGGATTATTTTAAGGAAGTTTCCCAGTGGATATGGACAGCAGCTTTATCTCCAGTGTGTTGGTGGTCTCTGTGAAATTCCTTCACAAAACTCCTCCTTCCTTTGGGATGTGCAAAAATTCATTGGTGAGATCAGCAGCAATCAATGAAGGGTGGCAAAGACAGACCAAGACTTATTTCAAGAGATTGCAAATCCATTTCTAGATCCAGAAAAGACTGAGCTGCTGATTGACATTCAAGCATAAACTGGGAAATTTATTCAGAGTCCTTCCATAATATTTCTTTTTTTTTTTTCTGTGAGATACCACAAACAAAAAGGGATACAGTGAAGGCAGCACACGTGATTTAGAAGGGAAGCCTTGCAGGGTGGGAGTTTGGGCTGTGAGGCAACAGGTAACACAAACTGAGCTATCCCTGAACCACCCTGGATTTACAGGACACCAATGCTGAAGAACAGATATGCATTATTTTTTGCTTTAACGTGCAAGTCTGTGCAACACAGGTCAGGCCAGAAGAGAATGAAAGCTACTGTTTTGTGGGTAAGAAAAAGTAAGAAGCAGAACGAGGAAAGACAAGACTCAAGTTAAATTTTTAATAAGGAGCATTTAGAAGCATCTTCTGAAAAGCCAGTGAATCTTTAATGCAAAAATTGCTTCGAAAAGGCAATTATCCCAAAAAGAAATTACTCTGCTCTGCAAAGGGACAAAATTTAATAATTAAAGTGCACACTGAGAGATTTTACTGCTATTTTAAGTACTTTCCTAGTTCAGCCCAACTATGAAGATTCAATTGTTGCCTCTCTTATGTAAGGCCAGCAGGCAGTTCAAGCTAAACCTTCTGTAAATCAGGCTGTTGTGGAAGTGTGACTGCCTTTGGCAATCACAGAAACAGATTCTCTGGGAAGAGAGGGGGATTGTTTTAGAGAGAATGATGTAGGAAGTAAACTTAAAAAATAAAACCACCCAGGTAATCTACAGGATGAAAGCATTAGCATGATGTAAAACCCGTTTGCCTCACATTTCCTGACCTCAGGGCTTCACTTGCCATCTTTCAAGGGGCAGAGGGCCTGGCTGCCTGTGGTGATGGTAATATGATGGTACCTAGGAAGAGACACTTCATTTGCAATCTCCAAAACAGCAATGGAAGAACCAAGAATCCAACACAATGACCCCCTGCTTCTCTTAGTCCTTTCACATGGCTGTCCTGAAGGTGTTAATAAACTATAAACATGTCCCTTTTATGTCCTCCCTTATTGAATGACCTGGGGTAGGATGCCATGGTAACATGCTGGAAAAGGAACTGACATTCATGCATGACAGAAGGATCCAGTGCAAGTCCTCCTGACTCACCCAAGAGCACTGCTACGCAGGCAGGAGGTGCAAAACAAGCACCCACCGAGCAAATCAATGTCAAATATCACAGAGCTTTCCTGATGCATTCGAGGTTCTGCTTCTCCTCTCCTCTCCCTCTGCCTCATCTGCGAGAGGGAAACCTAAAACCAAATGGCAGAAGAGGTTTGTGACTGGTGTGGAAAGCACTGAATGTATCTCAAATGGGACATTTTCAACCTAGCATGTGCCTGAAACAAGAAAAACAAGGGGTGCAGAGGTAATGCTGAATATTATTGACTACAGCAAAGTGCCTCTAGGGTGGCAGAGGCTTCCAGACAGCACTGGGGAGTGTCTGGCTCCTCAGGATCTGGAGAAAAGAGGCTGAATTTATGTATCTGTCCATGTAGACAGGCCAGAAAGATTCCACTGCTGAGGATCTGCCAGGTTCTCTTAGGGCACAGGAGCTACAAAAACTAATAGACAGCAAAGACATACAATAACTAAACTCTCTTTCTCTTCTCTGACTTGCAGGATACATTATGTTTCTAAAATTACAGTAGAAATAGCTTCAGTTATATGCTCCAATCCTTTTGTAAGTAATAAGAGAAAAGGTAATGCAATCTTGAAAATATATCAACAGATGACCAAACTGAAAAATGCTGCTCATGTGTCCAGGCTTCTTTCCTTTCCTTTCCCTTCTCTTTCCCCTGTCCTTCTCTTTACTTTCAAGCCCTACACAAATATCCATTCAATGCTGAAAATTCAGGAGGCTTTTCTCTTATTAAGAAAAGAGGGTTTGTTGCTGTGCTTAGAGAGTGTTTTTGTGGTGAGGTATTTTATTTTTGACAGTTATTGTTGTTTTCACAGATGTGCAGGAAAGGGTTGCTGAGCATGACCATGGCTGTCCATTCAAAGACTGGTGTCCATGTGAGATTTAACCAGCAGCAGTGAGAGCTCTAAGATTTTTTCTGAGACATTCATTAGGTTGGTTGGACCTCTCAGGCTGCACCAGAATTCTGCAGTCCTGTCTAAACCTGCTTATGAAACTTTAAAATCTTATGTTTGTTTGAAATACAATTCAGTGCTTTCAGAAACCGAGGTAACTTTCCCTGTTCTCTCATCTTCTCAGCACAGTTCAAGCTGAGTGGAAAAGGCTGAGGAGAAGCAAAATATGTTTATTTTTAGCTGCATGTAACTGAGATGGTACTGCAGCAGAAATCAGAAAGACATATCAGAGGAACATATCAGGGAGTCATTTCTCCTCAATTTGGTGATTAAATCAAGCAAGCTGACTTTTCCCCCACAAAAGGAGGTGTGGAAGAAGAAGAGGATTAAGAAAAAGAGCAAGATTGTCTGGAACCAGAAGCAGCTGGTTTCCACTCCCTGAGGAAGAAGAGGGTGGCTCCAGGGGGGCAGGGCTGAGGTGATGTGGTGGCTGTCTGTGCAAGAGTGAGAGGAGAGGGTGCTCCTAAACCACACGGTGGTTGCCACATCCGAGGCATCTTGTTTTCCTGACATCTCATTCTCAAATGGAAACCATCAAAAATACTGGAAAACAAATACTGGAAACAAATGCAGAATAGATAGGGAACTGAAAGCAAATACTGAAGAAAAGCTTTAAGCAGGAGAGAAAAAAATACTGAAGAGCACAAGAGTTCACCAGTATTAACAAAAGACAGGAGCAATCATGTAGTTTCACACCACTTTCTCCATAATGATTTTAGTTAAATTGCATTTGGTTTTGCTTTGGTCTGCGCTTTGAATTAATTCCAATCTTGCCAAATATTTTCATCTTGTTTATTGAAGCAACCCACAACCCCAAACCAGGGGAAAGCTGAGCAGATCAGTAATTAAAAGGAAAGGTGTGTACTTGGGGCTAGACGGTGCCTGGAGGAGTAGACTTGGGTTGAAACTGTCTGCAGAAAGGAACAGCAAAAGTGAACTGATATTGTTTTGGACAACAGGTATAACCCAGGATGTTCTGGAGCCAGCAGTAGAACCTCCTGCTGTTTACAGCAGGGTCAGAATTTTGTTTTTTTTTGTTTTCAACGTTGAGTATTTTTTTCCCCACATATTGACATGGTGCTTCCTTCCCCTTAAAGGTGCATTGTTACAGGTCCTAACCTTTATTTTAGGTCAATCTATAGCAAAGCAGCAGTCTCAGGGAAATGATATCAATGGCAAGAGAGAAAAACTCACTGACAACAACTCGGCAAGGTCTGGGAAACTCACAGACATGGAAACAGGCAGCACTGGCAGGGCTTGTGCCACACCGAACTGCAACTGGATTTGTGCAAATCCCTGGCAGTACTGACCAAAAAGGACACCCAGCACCCAGATTCAGGTTCCGTCTCTGTCCCTGCTCCCTCTGAAAGCCAGATCAGCTGCTGCCCTCCTAGAGGTGGAGGTCAGCCTGTGCTGTGCCTCCAGGAGAGTCACAAGCCACCACAGGGAGCTGCCAGGCTCCAGGAGATTTCGCAGGGAAGAGAGGGTCCGTGGGTGACCTTCAGGCACCGCAGATTTTCCCATTCCCTCCAGCCAGGAGGAACAATCAGGACGTGCCACTGTTTCCCCTCCCATCCTGCACCTCAAATCCCCCCTCGAGAGGGAAATCCCACTCCTCACACCCAGAGCACATCAGTGCAAAGCACTGAGATTACAGGGAGGGGTCTGGAGCTGCCTCAGGTCTGCAGCTCCTGCAGATCTCTGGGGAAGGGGAAATGCTCCCATCCTCCCAGGGACAAGCCCACAGAGCACTCCAATTAAATGTAAGTTGTTAAATTACTCCCAAAGCTGCCCCTGCATTCTTCCCGCCTCAGCTCTCTGGGTGTTGTTTAGCAGCCGTCAGATAATTAAGCACAAAGGCTAAGATAACATAATTTGAATAACAGCTAATGAAACGCGCTGCAATTATTTCTGAATGTGTTATCTGTCTTCCCTCTCTCACATGGTAACTGCGATTGCCTCTCACAGAAATCTCCAAGTAGGTGACTATACACCACAAGTGCACACTCTTCACTTCCATCTCTCCCTCTCTCACCCAAAAACCTCTCAATTCACTTCTCATTTCTGTCAGAGGGGATTTCTGCCTGTGTCTCCACACAGAGCCCACTCTCCATGAGAGCAGCCTCTTCTTGCTCCTCTCTCACTTCCATTCCACACCTGCCCTCTACCACTATGTGGGACTGATCAAATTTTGCATAGGAAATCCCTGTGAGAAAGGAAAAGGAGAAAAGTTTAGGAAGCAGGAGCTGCTACTCTCTCCTTATAACCTGTGGACATGCAGAAGAAGCAAATCTGGCTCAAGGATTTACGGGAAGCAGCACAATTTGTTGCCTTAAGGATGAGGATGATCACAGGAGCCCATGGTCCCACACCTTTGTTTCCAGCCTTCCCCTTCAAGGAAGCAGCAGCTCCAAAAAAATATTTTGGGGTAAAATCATCCCCTTCGCTGAAGCACCTGCACTCTTGTGCAAAGACAACAGTCCTTCCCCTGAAAAGGAGCTGTGATTTATAGCTGCACTCCTGAATTTTTCACCGAATTTAATTTGAGCTCAGTGTGATAAAATCCTTGCCCACTGAGACAACAACATAATTTACAAAACATAACTTGGGTGTTTATTTATAACAGCTTCAAAAATGTTTCACCCACAGCTTTGTGGCTTGTCTGGCAAAGGGAGGACTTGACCCGCTGGAAAAGGAATTATCAGGAAGCTCAGTATAAAACCACCTTCTTGATCTGTTCAAGGTATTCAAATTGATTACTGATAGGAGTAACGTTTTGATAGGTAACATGGGAACCATCAGCACAAGAAACTGATCTCCAACCTGCCTGGAGGCAGAGAGGTCAGGAAACACCCAGAAGACTTCCAAAAAGCAGGAGATGTTGCATGTACAATCCCAGCAAAGGAAAGTCATAGATCAGGGCAGAGTATTTTTAACTGAGCTTGTAAGTTAGATTTGTGGGGGCTTTTATTCTTTGGTGATGCCTTTTTTTTTTTTTTTTCCCCCTCAGAACTGACTACTCTCTAGAAGGCAAAAGAAGTGGGAAGTGTAGTAAGTGCGGTGGGAGAATGACAGGAGGCAGACAGAACTGACATAAATTTCTGCTATCATCCTTGGAAACACAGAAGACACTGACTGGAAAAGTAGTTGAATATAAATGAGAGGATATGTTGCAACCTGACAACTCTAAAACAGAGTAGGAAGCATATCTAGAACTCCATATTTGGCAGTAGGGTTTAATTCTGTAGTATCCACTTTATTGGACTCTGCTGGATCTCAAGTTCCAACATGATCTACAGTTTATGTGGAGCTGTTAGATCCATCTTTATAGAGAGTTACCACCTGGTCTCCAGTCAATTGCCTGCAGTAAATTAAAATATTGACAAAGGCTTCACTAGCTCTAGTTTCCTAGTATTTGATGGTATGTTAGGAAGGCATTTCTATTCCCTCTAAAGTGAATTTAGAACTGTTTGGATAATAAAGCTTACATCTGAGCAAAAGGCTCTCACAGGATGCAAGAGGATTCCACAGCACACGCAGTCCAAATGATGGGATAATATCCCAAGTAATATGAAACAAAAGAGGGCCCACATATCTGTGGTGTTTTGCTACAAGACCCTGAGGAACACTCATGGACAGATGCACAAACTCCCTAAAAACCAGCTCAATGTTCCCCTCCAAAACCATTCACTGAAGTGGAGAGAAAGTTGTGGCTTGAGACTATAAATACAGTCCAAGGCAGCAGAGTTTTCCACAAGGACTGCAAAATCAACCCATCCCAACCCCTTCCACCTGTGGAAAATGATATATCTGTAAGCTGAATGGAGCAGTGGGACACTGGTCCTGAGGAAGAGAGTTACCTTGGATGGATCTCAGTCAGCTGAAAGACAGTTTGACCAGAGGGAAGGAACCAGCTTGGACAGACATCAGAGGTAAAACTTTCTGGTTTACAGGAAGTTTGCAGGAAGCACGAGCTTGTTGGGTGGTACAAAAAAAACCCCCACAAATAATAAACCAGGTCTGCTGGAGGAAGGTGTTGAGTGTGATAAATGCTCTCCAGGATCTCTACAGCACTTGATGCCTTGGTCCTGCTGCCCTGTTCTGTAGCAAGGATTGAAACCATGTATTTTTCCAGGCTAATCTGTTACCTCTAGAGCACATTTGAAAAAAACAATTGCCATTCATTAAAGAATGTTGTATCTTAACACTCACTTTTCAGTGTAAAGCAAAATGCAGAAAGTAATAATGCTAATACATTTCAAGCAGTCAGAAAAAAAAAAAAAATCAGCTTTTCTAGGCCACCACATCTGCATTATCAGCATCTCCTTCAATCCTCCTGGCTCTCCACCACCCAGCTCCCAAAGGCAAACCCTGGTCACACCTGGGATGCAAAGCATGCCAAGGATATACATTCAGAAGCTTCAAAGGAAAATGAAAGAGGCCATAAGATGAAATAGAAACCCTGAAGAATGGATAATACATGCATAAAAAGCTGATAATTCACTGACTGGGTAATTGGTTTCATTAAAAGATAAATATCCCTCTCTCCTAATGACATTACTGTTGATATTACTCCATTGATAACATCCAGCCTAACATAACCCCTTTCTACGACTGCAGTGTCACATTCTGCTTTCCAAAAGAGCCTCTGCCTTGAAGAAAGATCAAAGAACCTTGCTCGTGACCTGAGCTCTTCAGCCATCAGCCAGGACTTTTCAGTATGGCCCCTAAGTGATAGATAGCTACATCCCATCACAAAGAACTAGAAAAATAAATTGCATCAGAAAGAATAAGTGTTCAAAAATGGGCACACGTTTAAAGAGAATGGAAAGGCAAGAGTGTAAAATATTTATTTCCCCGCTGCAATAACACTAGGCAGGAAAAACGGCTGAAAACCATTTCTTTGTTTTATTTCCTAACTTCTCAAGTGATGTGAAAAATCACTCCACTTCAGAAAAGGGCCCAAGGAGTATTCCATGCAGGCCATGGAATGTTTTGGGAGAAGAACCCAAGGAGATTAATGTGTTTCTATGGAATTTTAAAGTCAGAGAAGAATACTTGTGATATCACGAACATATCAACTATTTTAAATACCGGGCAAATACTAAGTCTGTTTTCACGAGATATGTTTTCTCTGCTATTATAAAAGGGGGATTACACAGTAGTAATATGATATTCCCTTTATAACTATGATTGATCCTCCTTTTATCATAACTGAAAAATTATCTGTAATAAAAGCATACACAATCTGCCTCTTGAGCATTAAGAAAGCTCGTTCACGATCATAATTTGAATCATAATTTGAATTGCACTCCTCCAGAAGATGGCTTTGTTGAGGGAGGTGAGCCAGCCCCAGGCAGGGAGCAGAACACAGAGCACATACACAAAATTGTTATATCCATATTCTCCCGGACTCAAAACCCTACAAGGGAAACAAGGCAGCACTCAGGGGTAGCATTTCATTCCAAAGGAGACTGACAGTCACAAGGCTGTGTCATCATCTTAACTGACTCTCCCAGTTGAAAATTTCCAGAAAGCTCACACTACACCCTGGATTGACAGCTGCTGGCATGATGGACAGGAAAGGAGAAAGTTTCAATTCCAGTGCTGCAAAACTGGGTACCTTTGCTGCTTTGGGTGTACAAGAGCCCATAACGAAAGATATTCCCCTTAACCACACTCCAAAGTCTCCCCTGATCAATACAAATATTTCCTCTGCTTTTACACAGTGGCAGCAGGACTGAAATGTCAGCTCAGTCTATATTTTGTAAAGGTTTGCTTGCTTTTCCTGATTTTTTTCCTTTTTTTTTTTTTATCCCTATAAGAAAGCCTCCCAGCCTAATTCAGCCCTTATGTTTTCTGTCCTAAATTCATGCTTGACATGTTTCAAGATGAAGACATTAGTGCAGTGAGAGTGGAATGAGCGTGGCTACATTATCATCAAATAATAACTTGATCAGCACATGAGAGAACCTAAAACCTAACTCATCTCCAGCCACAGAGGCTTGTGCTATATTCTGTGCAAACATTCCAGTGCCTCTCCAGCTGCTGAAGGATTGAATAATCACCAGAAAAGGCACATTTGCAAAAAGTTGGTTTCAGAAGCATCCTACATGCTTCTGGTTGTGGCAGCACTCTGCTGCAGGTTGACCAGAAATCTGGAGTGCTCCAAGTTTGTATGTTTTTGAAATGATCTGGATGTTCCAAGCTTCCCACCCAAGAAGCCCCACGGGCCATCCCCAGCCTCTGCATAATTAAAGTAATCCACCTGCTGCACAGCCATTTCCTCAGCTCTGGAGCAGTACAGACACAGATGTGACACTTTCCTGCCACAGCAGCCCTGTTTGGGGACACTGTGGAGGCTGCCACACTCGCTGCACTTATCCTGCCCGTGAAGCTCAGCAAAAAAAAAAAAAAAAAAAAAAAAAAAAAAAAAAAAAAAAAGTTAGGCAGCAAAAAATTCCAGCCATTCTTTCCCTCCAGTTACAATAAACTTGCTTCCAATTTGTTGTCCATCCGTTGCTAATTTCATTATCATTTCACACATGTTAATGAGACACATGCTGGTCACATGACCTCCCCTTTCCCTCTGGGGCCTAATGAATTATATATCATGAATAATTAAGGGCAGTTTGTTTTGGCATACAAATTCATTAGTGTTTTAATATAAAAATGCACAAAAGGGGAATTAATGTTTCGTGACAACTAAAATAACCCTTTCTGCTAAAAATGTGGCCACATTGAGACCATTTATTTGTGGGGGTTTTTTTTCTAATTAAGTCAGAATTTAAAGATCTTCAGACCACACGACTACAGAGTAGCTGAGTATTTAAAAAGTGATAGTGTGCAGCTTTGGGCAGATTTTTTCCAGATCCCATAGTGTTTCCTGATGCTCTGACATGGGTTTCTTCCCCTATGAGCGCAGAGATTTCTCCCCCTGCAACAATTCACTATCAACATTTGAAGAGGAAGCTGTAGCTTTCAGTTTGAGTGCCACATCAAACAAGTTGATAAGGCTGTCGTTTTTTATTTTTAAGCTGGAATTCAAGTGAAGACTTATATGGGTGTAGCAAGAATGTCTTTTCATGGCATCTAAGAATTCAGCTGGGCTTCTCAGATTTTTAGAGGAAAATAGAAAAGCGAGAAGTCAACTGGAAAATTTTTGGTTTAGGTGCAGATGGTGACATTGCTTTTTTTTAACCTTTTCATGCCTGGTATGAGGATTTTTCGGTACTCTTCTAAGGCATGGCACCCTTTGCTGGAACACACCCTGGTAACACTGTCAGCATTCTGCTAGCCCAGCACATAATGATCAGCCCAAATGGTTTGGATATGAACAACCCCACAGCAAAGAGTGGCCAAAAGCAGTATGACATATGACTGGAAAATTAAGAAAATGAGAAAGACTCAGATGTTTTCCATGGAAATCAGGAGTAAAACCTAAACCTTTTTTCATTTTTCCCCCCTTATGTACTCTTGGAGTGGGACATCCATTCTGCAGCTTTGCTGGCCTTCAGTTCTAGGTGTTTTAGCATTTTCAGAGAAACACAGGACCAGTGGGACCAAAAGGCACCTCAGAAGACCAGTGGTGAGGCCGTGTGTTCCCAGCCCTTGCCAATCACCTGGAAGTGCTGAAGCACCAAAGTGCTTCAGGACATGATTTTTTGAAAGCATGAGCAGTGACAAGTTTTTGATACAGCTTTATGAAGACATACACTGTTAGTCAGTTTTAAAAGAGCCCTCATAACTGCTCTTCACAGAATTCAAGTGCCTTCATACTCTGCAGTGAGCAGATTAAATTTGAAAGGCTGGGTTCAAGTGTGCAAGGCTTGTCCTTTTGCTACCCCTGTAAAACATTACCTGGTTCTGACTGAATTCTGGCCTCACTCAGGGAAGGTTCAGCCCTTTCAAACCAGCAGCTGGGTTTTCCCTGGGCTCCCTGTAACCTGAGTGTCCCTGGCTGCCTCTCCTGTGCCCATTTTCCCTCTGAGGCATTGGGACTGCTGCAGGATCATCCGTCTTGTGCTGTAGTGTCGCTTGTGGAGCAAGGAGGCTGGAAGAAGTGGGCTCCCCAGGATGAACAAAGCATAAAATCTTGGGTGAGAAAAGTGGCAATAGAGGAAGAAATTTGGGAGAGAACTGAAGAAAGCTCTGACCTCTCCAGCTAGGGATAAGAGATCTTTGGGCATGAAGGCTGGAAATGGGATCAAAGCACGTTAGGGAAAGCTGCATCACCTTTTTTTGGTTATTGAGGAAGGAATAAGGGTGGGTGAAGTCAAACACTGAGTACTCTAAGCAAAGTCAATACACATCTATCTCCCATTAGAATTCCCACAGAAGGATCCAGGTCCTGCCAGTAAATCTCATAGATCTAAAAGAAAAATTATGTAACCATGTTACAGCACATAGCACATCCTAACTTTGGCCAACTAAAGAAGCGATTCAGATTCCCTTTCATGGACAATAGTGGAAAATCTGGCCTGATCCTAATCCCAATTCTTCTCTTTATAAATGGAGGGGAAAGAAAAAAACCCCCTGACACACACACACAAAAAACCCAACAACAACAACAACAAAAAGGGTAATTCAGACATTCAGACTAATTAATCACTAAATTGTCCCATTGTCCCACTGAGTGTAAAGGAAAAGATGAATAACTAAAATATAATTGGTCTAGATTAAATGAGAAATATTTTACTACCAACCATGCTAGAACCACTCTGTACTTTCACTTCCTTTGTTTTACTATTTGATTTCCCACCAAAATCACAGCATAAAGTATGAAAACATGTTTTTAAATGATGGCATAATTTATTTAGAATCACACATTCCCTAGCTACTTGTATGGTAAACTCTGAACAGAAAAGATTAAATGAATACTGTTGGACATACTGAGGAAAACAAAAAATAAGTTGAAACACAGAAAAAGCATCAAAATGTTCAGAGAAAAATTCTGCTACTTAAAAGTAACAGAAAGTGTTGATAATGTTCTATCATCAAATCACACATTACTTACATGGTACAGAGGGATTGTGAAATCAAGATGCTATTGGGATGTGCATAATAAATAAATAGTAGAGACAACTTATAAAAAAAAGACAGCAATCGCTTTAGGAAGTAAATGCAGTAAGTGAAAAAGGAATTGTCAGAAGCCTTTAATGGAATCTTTTACCTTCTGCAAGTCCTTGGATATAAACCCTGAGCTCTCAGTAGGTGGTCAGAATGAGAGAAAGGAGACAGAAAGAACAAAGCACAGTGAAATAATCAGGTGGCCAGAGAAATAAAAGTTTTAGACTTTTACATTTCTAATAATGGAAGGAAAAATCAGCTACCAAATGGGACTTGTGTCATGGAGGATGTGAATCCAGAGACAGAAATGTTTGCTCTCAGTGTCCTCAGTGAGGACATTATGCTGGTCCTGTACATGAAGCAGCTGTCAATGAGCCTGAGCTGATGTTCACATCTGCAGTGGAAAGCCACAAACGCCAATAGGGGACCAGGGACCCTGAACAGAAGACAGGTTCAAGGTCATCCAAGTACCAGAGCAGAAACAGTAAAGCTAAAATCCCTCGTCTATTGACCAGCTCATCCACAAGGTTTATTTAATTGATAAACACTTAACACCTATGAAGTACATGCTAATGCACTGGCTTGTGAGTTAATGAACCAGGGCAGTCCTCTGGATAGATTCAGAACAAGCTGGCTGAGGTTCCTAAGCCACGATGGTTTTCTATGATTCATGTGCCAGATGCCTGTACTGTCAGGCCAGGTAATCTTGCTGGTTCTTTGGGCTTTTAAAAACCTCCTGTCTTTTGCATGGTGGCAATTTGTCATTTCTGAGAATCAACCTTTTTCTTTCCCATGTCTGATTCTGGATAGTTGTTTAGCTCAGTTGTTAACCTCAGAGATGTTACCTCCACCCTCACTCCTGTGCCAGACGTAGAAAATCTCCCAGGCATTCTCCTCAGCTCAGAGAGCACCAGCATCAGTCAGAAGACACTGCCAGATGCAGAAAGTTTTAAGGCCAACTGATGGTGCTGGATATGCTCCTGCTCTAATCTCAATTTAAATTAGTAACTAGAGGCAACACACTGGGAACTTTCCTAGTCTGCTTCCTCGAGAAGTAAATCGAATCCCAAATAAAATATTCAGCATTTGGAGGCTAGGCACAGAATGCTGCGAGTCTGAGCACAGCCCTTAATGTGCACTGAGGAAGTATTTTTCCTAAGATTCCAGAATGTTGGCAGCTTACTTTGATAACACATCCAGTTTTATTTGTTTTAGAATCTCTGCTCCTCTGGGGGCATGCAAAACGATCTGGGGTGCTCTGGGGAATTTCATCTCTACCTCTCTTTACCCTTGCACTTCTCCTTTTGGTCTATTTCTACCCACTGCCCAGGGCTGACTTATTTGCTTTTGTACAAGCCATTATCTGATCCATCCTCTCCTATCCTGCTGGCCAGAGCCACCCTTTCCACTACACCCAAACTGCTGATACCGTGACAGGTCCTAAGTCAACACTTCATCAGCCAGGAGCTTTTATCAGCAGGAGAGAGGAACCCCAGCACTGGCAGCAGTGACAGCCCTGGCCAGCAAAGACGTTTTTAGACTTATATTCTTGGCGTCTTGCAGTATCTTTAACAAAGCTGGCAGTGACTGCTGAAAACCTGCCAGGTAGATTTGCCCAGAAGAAGGAAATGGGATGTGGTAGGGTGTGGTGGTGAGGAGAAAAGAACATTTCAGAGCATATTCCCATTTTCTCATGCATTTTTCTCACCCCTTAATACTTGGGAAGGGAGAGACATTACTTTGAGGGGCGTGTCCCGTCCAAACAAACAAGACAGTGGGAACAGACCAAAGGGATCCATCAGCCTTGTAGAAACCACCTCTTTTCCAAGTTTGGCTTGACAGATCAATACAATACTTAGGAGGGCACAAGCCCTGCCTGAATCAACACTCTGCTAAGCTTGGAGAAAGAACAAAATGAATTGTGCAGAAATAAAGGTTCACACAAAAGGTCTAGGTCTCATATCAAGATCTTCTCACCAGCTGCACAGCTTCAGATACATATTTATAATGCCCCACACAAGTAACACCAGAACACCTGCAAGATTAAAGCTTTGTGATGACTAAAAACCACAAGCTCAGCTCCAGTAAAGACCAAAATCTAGAAGTGAAGTCCAAAGACCATCACCTACTTGCTGAAACTCAGTGATGCTGAGACAAAAATCTATTAGGCTTAAGAGGACATATTCATACAATCATTAATTGCAGTTCCTGCTCTGTAAAATGTGAAGAACAACTGCCTTCTCTCCTGGATACTGTAAAGTACAGTGTTTTAACATTTGTCAAGTACTTTCTGTCCACATGCAGTAATAAGTGCTGCTTTGGGTACTATGTCTATTCTGCCAGTCAAAATAGTTGGCTGCCTCTGCCAGACTGGCTAAATTTCTTTGGGGTAAAATAATAGCAATCATGTAAATTAAAATGAAAAACCAAGCTAGAGACTTACTTCTGGTGGGAAAAGAAATACTATTTTTTTCAAAAATATCAAAACCATCTGTAAAAAAAAAAACAACAAAGCCAAACCAACAAAAAAGCCTACAAACAAAAAACCAAAACCACTCCTGATGCTGAAACATTTCCCTGAATTCCCCAGTTATAGCTGGTAGATTTACACAAATACTCGGGAAAACAGTTGCTGTTGATACTATTTACTAGACAAGACAAAAGGATGAAGGGCTGAACCACAAACCAGCCCTTTTTGATGTGTTCTCCATACCAAGGACAGCAGCCAAAGAAGTTTCCATAAAAGCCATTGAAGTTTTTCAATATTGATCATCACAGGGAAACCAAAACTAAATCCAGAGATTGTTTTAGGTAGAGAGCTAATATCTTTAAATCCCATGAAGTTAGTAGAACCTGACACATCAAACACAGGCTGTGGGTTTATACCCTCTCCACTCCCTCTGTGTCTATCTCTAAAGGCCATTAATCATGCCCAGGGAACCAGTTACAATAAGGATCTCTCTGATACTGACCCAGCAGAACTTTGTTCTGTGAGGAGAAGACTGTTCTATGGCTTTGCTTCTGGAAAATCCTGCCTCATGTACCACTTGCTCTTCAAGCCAAGGGCAGTAACATGAATTGCAGCCATGGTTAGGCGATGGTTGTGTCTGTTCTGTAAAGTACTCCTGGTTTCTCCAATAGCAGAGACCAGGTCCAAAGGACACAGCTATTTACAGAATATCTTCTGCAGCTCCTGGTGAGCATGGTCACTGATTTGAACCAAATTAGCCAGACTTGGACCCAATTAGCACAGCACACGTCATCCACATTAATCATCCTCTTTGTCTGTACTGTACCAAGGCAATTATGCCCAAAATCAGAGTTTGCTTATTCTGTTTCAAAACAACACCCATCAGGGACCAGCCAATCTTGTGTCATTGCTTCCAACCCGGGAGATGCCTGTATTTCAGAGAGGGCATCAAGAGCATCAGCTGCAAGTGCTGCATCCCTGTGCCTGACTTGTCCTTTAATGTACCACACAAAAAATAGGGACATTCCAAGGACTTCACAAAGCCCTTCACAGAGGCCACATTTACACATAAGGCAACCGAATATTTTGAATAATTTAGTTCACATCCCTGGGGATAAACTCATGGAAAGGGTCCAGGACCTGACTGTGCAGAGGCTGGGGAGGGTGGCTGCAGTGTCTGCATGGGGGTGAGTGACTCCTGGCCTGGCTGGTGGCTTGTCAGCTCCCAGTGCCACCTTGCAGAGCACACTCGGTCACTGGCCTCTGTTGAGAGGAGCAAGGCAAAAGGACAGCTCTGTGCAAAGGAGAAGGAAAACACTCCACAAAAGAGGATGGAATGGAGTAATTAGCTGCTTCCTCTGCAGCCTCCAGCACGCTGCCAAGCCTGGCTGCCGCACGCCAGGCGGACAAAAGACTTTTTCAGCTGTCACACGTTCCACAGCCTCGGCCAGGGACAGCAGCCACGTCCTCGTGCCTTTCAGGGATTTGCACACATGTGCTGCTCTGTCTGCAGGCCAAGGAAAAGCAGTCTTAGCCCTTACCAGACGTACAGATACAAAATGCTCCTTGCAGTGCTGCTGGCACTCAGTATATGGTTACCCTGATTTATTTCTGTTGAAAGAGAAGCCAGAGTTTCTTCCTGCCAAAGCCCTCCATGGTAGAAATAAGGGGCAGTCTGTGTCCTGGAGACCTTAATTCAGTGCTAAAAATGACATTTTGTCCTCACCCTTTGCCGTCATTTCTGGATGCAGGCGCTTTAATAGAAGGAAGCCAAGGTACTGATGTTGCGCTTCACATATTTAATTTCCTAGGAACTAAGTGGTGAGTGTTGCTTATGCAACCTTAAAATGAAAATGTGTTTCAGGAACAGACTGTCCTTTTTTGTGTTTATTCTGCTCAGAAAAAAAATCTCAACAACATTTTAAAGGATTCACCCAACAGCAAGATGGTTTTCCATCAGGACTACTGGAACACGAGTTTCTTTTCTGTCCATGTGCATGTCTGTGTTTCTCACAGACGCTCATGGGAGCTGTGGTTTTCAGCTGTGTGCAGAGGTAACAAGGGCAGATTAGCATGAAATTAACATGCCCTACCTTTGATTGAAACCCACATGAGGAGAATGACAAACCCCTACTCCCTCTCCAAACACTGACTAGATCCATGAGCCTGGCTTTGTGTAACAGCAAGTTAAATGCCTGAGACCAATTGGGATATCAGATATTACAGCAACAGAGGTTATTAATTGGATGATTTGTAAAATTCAGTGACTTGTTGTCAGGGTGTCCCTCACAATACCAGTCAAGTTATAAAATTCAGACACAATTACATGCTAGCTGAATACATTTGGCTTATTTCACTATACTCTATATTAAACTTTCCCTTTCATGTTTGCATAATAAATCTGAATGGAGCTTTTTATTGCATTCACACTTGGTTGATTGCTTTTGGTTATTTTATAGAGTGTTATAGGGGGAAGGAGAAAAAACAAAGGTTTTATTGCAAAACTGTAAAAGAAAACTAAATGTGAATGCCTGCTCTAGAGTGGTGATGAACATACTTCATGTTAACTCAGAGGTACCACTTTTTATCACTGACATGCAATTGCTGATATTATTGTTATTATTTTGGGGGATGCCTCAGTGCCAGAGCATAGAATAAAGAATGGTTCCTCAGTTTTATTTGTTGCAGGTACAAGTGCCATGCACTTGTCACCCTGTGACTTTCCCACTGAATTTTTTTAAGGAAATACCCCAGGTGAAACTCTCCTGGTGGCAGAAAGACAACACAGAGCCTGAGCAGGGTGTCAGCCTCTCACCAGCTCTGTAGAGCTTCAGTGGGTCTTACACAGCTCAGATGTGGTGGTGATTCTGAGGTGGAGTGAATTCTCGCCTTCCAATTTCTGTTCCCAGAATGCCACACAGTGTCAGACAGTGCATGAGAAAAGAAAGATTTGGGGGGTTTCACTCTTGCAAAACAGGGGCGAAGAACCTTCTCTTTACTGAGTGTCAGACAGATCCTTCAAAGCCTTTTGGCAAACCATGAATTAACACACCCCAAATATACACTGGAAAAAAATCCAAACCCAAATAGCATTAAAACACCTCCTTTCTACCTTCCCCCAATAAAATCTATCACAGTAAAATTCAGAATAAAGAAGGTATCAGTAGTAAAATATTACACTTGCAAACACAGAAGTCTTGCACAAACAAGAAAACAGAAGAAAGTCATATACAATGATAATAAAGTTAGGGAAAAAGATAATCTTAAAGAACCATTGAATAAAGACATAAAAGCTGATACAAACATTTCCAAGCATACCTGGAATAAGGAATGTGAAAGGCAATCTAGAGAACCACTAGGTGAAGAAATGAAGAAAAATATGAAAATGGTACATTAGAAGCAATCCACAATCCCACAACCCAGCTAAATGTTCTGTCTGCAAGTGATCAGTATTTGGTAATGTGAAAAACAGGCTAAAATAAGGACTTGTTCATTTCTTCTCACCTTCTGGCAAGGTGTGATTTAGAGATTCTTTAAAATAAACTTGCATCTGTATCTCCTCAGTTTTATAAACCTTGATCATATATCCTAGTCACCTTTTCTCCAGAATGAAAGCAACAAGGATGGGGAAAAGTATGCAAAGTATGAGGATGAAGCAACAGGGATTCTTCAAGTAAGAAAGAAAAAATTGGCCTTTGGGCCGCTGGCAGAGAGGTCTATACAGTCTCAGGTAGGATGGAGATAAACAAGGGATGATTAATCACTCACTGTTTCTTAGAATGCAAGAAATAGGGAGCACTTGAAAAAAAAGTAGCACATACATGTTTTATAAGAAAGGAAAGGCAGTGAATTTTCAAGCCATGCACAGACTGGAGAACTCACTGCTACAGGAGATGCAGATATAAAAGTGTAAACAGGTTCCACAAAGACAGACTCACAAAAGAAAAGCCTGTCAATGACTAATAACCATCAAAGGCTCCACTTCTTCAGAAAGTCCCAAAAGCCAGAGACAGCTAAAAGCAATGGATTTGTGCCCCAGGACGTTTGTCTTTATGCACCCTGGGTTTACCTTTTTTTTCCTCCAAGCAACTACTACTGATGCTGGGCAAGAGAAATCCTTGGCCATTTCCAGATTCACATGGCAGTAAGACTGTGTCATTAAAACACACATTAATGAAATATCATGTTATGAAATGAGCCTGTGCTCATAGCTAGGTTACAAGCTAGGTCTCAGGCTCTGGTGCCTACATTCCAACTTTCATGCACCTATAAATATTAAAACACCAAACAGCACACTTGAATTTGCAAAATGCAGGCTCATCACCCAATTCCATGTTCTCTGACAAAAGTAATTTATTTGCTCATCAGCCCATCATATTTTTTTCAAGTCCAGTAAAAACTACCATTCTATTGTTCTAAACAAGCCCTAATCTCAGTATGCAGCTCTCAGTCTTATACAGATGCTAATTATTATAGCTGCAGGGCAAATCAGCACAATATGACCAAATAAATGAATTTGCTGAACACATAAAAGAAAACCCCCCACAACCCCGTGCTTGTTGGTTCTTCAGAATCACAGCTGTACAGTGTTAATACTGTACTCATGATCTTAATAGAAAATAATCCCTTGAAAATTAATTGCCACTAGACATTAATAACCACTTTGTTAATTAAGCCAGTAAGCCAATTAGGCCCAAGGTGAACTCGAGGGCAATCAACTCTATAAACAGCGTGAGCTATGTCTTAGAAGTACACTCTAGTTTTTAAAAAGCCTGTTTTTGGGGACTGAATAGCTTATGGGATTGCTCATTTCAGAACAAAGCAACTGCCCAAATGGAACCCAGGTCAGGAGCAGCCAAGAGCCATCATCACCCAGCAGTTTATGTGTGTCCTCAGAGCAGCTGGTCTAGACCTCATCTGAGACCTTACCAACTTATAATTAATAGCTTCTCTAAGTAAACCAAATGAGAAACCCAGCAAAAAGCAATTCAAATGTGCCTCCTGGGAAAGAGCCTAAGCTGTAAGGCAGGGCAGGGTGTAGAGAGAGCAGTTTACATCTGACTCCATTTGACTACAGGTAAGCATCAGGCAGCTATCCCTGCCTCTTCTGCTAGGCTTTCACAGACCACAGGACATTCACTAAACCTGCACAGAAATGGCTCAAGCCTTCTTGAGGAGATGCAAATATTTGGCAGCTCTTCCAGCTCCAAAAGTCAGCATTGCATGGCTTTTCTTATTCACCGTCCAGGGGCAGAGACAGCACAGGCAGGAGTGCAGACACCTAAGAAACCTTCATTTCTGCCTTTCCTTTACAGCGGAGAGGAGCAGATCCATTCCTGGCTTCCCATTCCTGAGGAGAAACCTGTGTTTCTCAACACACTGCAAACAGGAAGGCTGTTAGGGGAGCACCTTGCTAAAATCACTCCTCTGTGGGCACGGCTGAAGGTCTCCCCAGGGCAGTGGTCACTGGCCCAAACCTGCCAGATTGACTCCTGCAGCTCTGCTGTTCAGGGAGTTGGACTTGACAATCCCTGTAGGTTCCTTGCAGCTCAAAATATTGTACGCTTCCATGATTTTCTCCTCCTCCAATCCTCCCGGTCTGTGGTTTTTTGTTGTCCCTTCACAGGTCTCAGCAAGCTCAAGTACTTCAAACCAAAAGCATCCAACTTCCCCTTCTTCTCTGCTTAAGTGAAAGGAGTTTGTCCATACAGTGAATTTGGCACAGGGCTGGAGAAAACTCATTTGTTTCTCTAATTGATTCCATTTGAAAAAAGATGCCATTAGTCCTTGCACATCTGTTGGCACTGATAAATAAGCCCTATGTTTTGAATGTTTGTCTTGAGGCCTTGCAGGCTGAGGACTCAGCTCTACCATCATCTTCTCACTTGTTTTTTTTCCAGCAGTGTGTGGACACTGGACCCACCAAACTGGAGGAATAGTGCTATTCCTCCCACGCTTTCCAGGGCTAGCCATTCCTTGTTACTCCATCTTTCCCATCACAAGCTTGGACTGCATAGTAACTTGTATGAGAAAGTAACACATGCAGTTAAAAGGCCTTAAAATTCACAGGATGCAAATGAGCAGGCAATTATTCTGTGCATAGTGATGAGCTGCTAAGTTGGAACATGTTCAGATATACAGTAAGTCTCTGAAATAATTTTTATTAATTTTTAAGAATGCTGCATCATCTCATCTGAAGCCAAAGACATTAATATTTGCATTAATTAGTGCTTATAATACAGTATATCTTTTGAGTATTACTGCAGTCATTTGAATCTTTCCGTACATTGACTTTCTAAAAAAGATCACCTTGATGAAAGGGGTTTAGGGAATTTTTTCAGCCTAGTGAAAAATATTTTCCTGGAATAGTGGTCAGCTTTCCGCCTTTCTTTTTCTTGTCTTTTTTTTCTGAGTTATGGTTGTTTCGGGTTGGCTTTGGGGTTCTTTTTGTGTCTCTTCCTGCCTTAGTAGAATATGGGGATAATGATGTAGGCTTGACTATGCATATAAATTGAATAATTTGCAATAATGCTCTAAAGTGCCACCGGGATAGAATTCAAAGGGCTGTTTGCAGAAACAATTGCTTTTTTAAAAATTAATTTCTGAAAAGTAAATGTAGAAAATGGTGAGATGGCTCAGGGGATTGAAAATGGCAGAGAGACTTTCATCTCCTGGTCACTGCTTCAGATCCTAATCAGGCTGCAAAGCAACTAGAAAATATTACTGTGAGAAAAATACTTTGGGTCTCTGCAAATTTTAACAGAATAATCTGTGCTGAGGTTATGAATGAGATTGGAGTTCACTGAAAATAATAGCAGGGGGTCAATTCTACTACATATTTTAGAGAGGTTTGGTTTTTTTAAAGTCATTCTACTGATGGAATATAAATCTATAATTTTTTTTCAAATAGCAATCATATAATCACAGACATTGTAAAGCAAAACAGAATTCATTTCCTTGGCCATAAGTAGAACTGGTTACCTGTCCTCAGGGTAGATAAAGTATTTTCATGATAGTAATCATGTGTGTCGAGTAGGTTATGTAACAGGAGAAGACAAAGGGCATTAAACCACTTAAATCAGACTGGAAGAAAAAGAAAATTATATTTTCAGGATGGGGTCATGGCTGAGGGATGTTAAGAATCTCATGTAGTTTAAGATAAATGCACAATCACTTGACACTTTCTATCTATTTGCACAAAGACATCAACACTCCATTTTCCTACATAGAAGTGCCAAATATGTATATGTATTTCAGTCTGCTGATTTCTGGTCAGGACCAGAACTACTCTTGGGAGTCTTAAAATTATCCACGTGGATTTCTAATTGAACAGACACCACGTCCATCCCTTCCACAGAGAGAAGCAGATGCTTCACTAGAAGCAGGTTTGCCTGAGGATGGGAGAACTCCCATTTGGATGGACAGGAGCGACAAACCATCACCTGCAGCTTCACAATTAAACCCTGTGCTGCTTCCCAAAGCTCCTTGCAAGCAGATTTAAAACATCTCCAAGAGCGTGCATTTCAACGCTCCCTAAGGTGCCTAGCAAGTTTCTCAAGAATGTAGTTGCTGATTTCTGGCACTATCTACAGTATCTTAAGAGATTTCCAAACAGAAAAGGAGGAGCAGCCTGAGGAGTAAACACCGAAGACTGAAAGGATGCAATGGCTGAGGGTTGAAAAGCTGCCAGCAGCAGCTTTCTAGCAATGCAGGCACCATGAGTGGCTGCTCCAATGTCAACACAGAAAAGGGTTAGAAGTTTTATTTCAAGCTTGAATAAACCTGCTCTGAGTTATTCACCTAACTGTGGATGTCTGCCTGCTTATTTCCCACACAGATGACCATCCTGAGATGCAATTTTGGGGTGCCCATGAGGTAGCAGCAGGATCAGGAACAAAGGGAATAAGAATGTGAACATGTGAAAATGGACTGGTCTTCTAGAAAGGACTGAGATAACTGCGTTCGCCTTGAGTTAATTAAGATTCAGCGCTGAGCAAAGCCAGCACAATCCCAAGCAGTGCTCTGTGAAAGGTGGACGTGGATGTACAGTGCTGTCAATCCAGTGCTGCACACTAAGATGAAAGAGGTGGTGGTGAAACAGTCACTGTCATTTCTTTCTAGAGAGGATATTTGCCTCTGCTGCTTCAGAAGGCAGGAAAGACTTTTACAACAGCTTCATAAGGCACTTAAAAAGCAAGTTCCAGAGGCACAGGCCCTGGCTGCTGAGCACAATTCTGCCACTGGAGCTGATCATTCTCCTGTGGGAACAGCAACAGGACATGAAAAGAACAGCAGAGGGTCAACTTTACCGTGGCTGTGACCACCCTCTGACACAGCAGTGCTCTGCTCCAAAGGTGGTTGAGCAAACAGAGAAACACATCTCTACTCAGAGGCAGGCAGCAGAGAAGAGCTCAGTGATCTTTGCTGGCTGCCCTTCACGATCAGGCAGTGAAACACTGCATGTTTAATCATGGTGAAGGATAATAGAGAGCAGAGAACCAGGGAGGCAGTTCAGCTAACTCCAGGCATGCTCTGTTAAACCCTATATGATATAAAAATGGTTTATAGCCCATGCCGCATACTTCCCTCGGATAAGGACCATCGCACACTGAAATTAAAAGCAATTAGTGTCCCTTAAGTGCTTGAAGAGAATTGTTTTTATAAAGCTTTTCCTTCAATCTTTAGGGAAAAAAAACATACAGGAAAAGGCATTTTTATGCAGAATGGCATTTGTTTACAACTAACACCCTAAGAGATTAGAGCTGGCTTTCAGACCTGTTATTACAGCTACAAAAAAGTTGCTGTTAAACTCCCATTGAGGCTGACTGATAGGTCCACTGTGTGTGAATGTAAAACACATTGTTTCAGGATGCTACAGCATGTCCACAGGTGCAACATGGCACTTCTTATAAAACACTGGGATGCTCAGGAATTTCATGTTGACTATTAACAAACTCCTTCCCCCATAGCCATTGCAGACTTTGATTCAGCCAAACCCCACTATTTCATCCTCTGCTTTTTCTGGTGATTAATCTGAAGGACTGATTTCCATACTAACATTTGAACT
This sequence comes from Chamaea fasciata, assembly GCF_029207755.1. Taxonomy (NCBI): domain Eukaryota; kingdom Metazoa; phylum Chordata; class Aves; order Passeriformes; family Sylviidae; genus Chamaea; species Chamaea fasciata. The sequence goes on along the minus strand of NW_027094090.1, from coordinate 55,084,512 downwards.
AACAGCTTGGATGCTGGGAACACAATGGCCTACATTTTGAAATCCAAAAAATGGATGTTGTACTTTATTTATGAGCTGTTAGTTTAGCAACTTAGAAAATATCCATCAAAAGTCACGGACGTTAAAGAAAATGAAGAAATTATATGCAACTTAATAAAAACAAAAGCACTTATAGATCCCCACTCCTCATTAAACCTCACATCACTCCTGTAAAACCATGTCCTCAGACAAAGACAGAGTTTGAAAAAGTACTGGAATTTCTTTACCTTGTTTTTAATGCCTTATTAGTTTAGATTCTATCATAAATTGCAAAATTTATGACCAAATGCTCCAGTGCTGTATAACAATGTCTTCCAATGCTCCATCTGACAGAAAATTTCTAATTACTGTGCTGTAAAATACTACCAAGGAGCTACAAGGAATGAAGCTGGACGTCATCTTGCAAGGCTTTTCTACAATCACAGTAACATTTACTGATCTTTAAAACGGTTCAACACTCAGAATCTTCTCCAAGGTTAAACCTTCAGAGCTAGCCATGAAATAAGAGAAATTAGCATTTCTATAAATGGTACTAGCTTTGCCAGCATGGGAAATTGTACTTAATTACAAGATATCTCAAGGGCAGGTGTAATGATGTTTACTTTACAGTAAATAAACGTGCTTCAGCTCCACCTGATCAGCTTAGGAGCTTGTCTGATCACTGAGCCTGCTGTTGAGGAAGGCAATGCAGCTGCCAAGTGTGATGAGGCTTTTGAAGAAACACGGAGTCACAGTGTGACTGAGAGGAGCCAGAGAGTTTCAATCTCCCACCATTGCCTTCCAGGACACCATCAGCTGTGCCTGAGCTGCTCTCCAGGTGCTGGTCACCTCACTTCCCAGCAAGTGGCAGTGGCAATGTCACCTCCCCTTGTCATCTGCTTTGCCACACAAACTTCATCACCCTGTTAAAGCCTTCCACCCGACATCTAACTTGGATCTTGCTGTCTGCAGTTTCAGCTGTTAGCTCTTGCCTTACCAAGAAAAATACATCCACATGTGTTTCTTTAGAATTGCCTTTAGACAGAAAAATTCATCTCAGGGCTTTGTGACTACAGCATTCTCTAATCTCCTAAGCAGTCCTTTGCCTCCGTCACACTGCTGTGATTAAAGAGAACCCATTAGCTGACTGCACACACACATGAACACAAGAAGAAAGGAAGAATTATATGTAGGATATCAAGCAGCATACGGCAAACCCATTTATGTCTTTCTACAACAGGTCAGGCACTGAATAGGACTCATTCCTCAGAGTCATTGTTGGCAGTGTGGAGACTACCTCGGTGGCAATGCCTGGAATACTGAATGCTCTGGGACTAATTGCATATTTGATATTCATGTGATAAATTAATTAGCGGCTTATTTCCAATGAATGGCCTGGATTCAAATAAAGCTGTCAGATGTAAGGTATGGGAGATGCACGTGTTAAAAATAGCTCCTGAGGGGTGTGTGTCTGTAAATATACACACATGTATCAGTCTGTTGCTACAATCATTTAATTTAGCTTTGCCCTCAGCCAGGAGTTGCCTAGAGACTCACTAATAACAGAAGCATTCAAGATACTTTTTCTTTTGTGTCCCCTTTCCTTTTCGAATAGATGTGTTTTACACCTTTAGCCTTGATGTAAAATACATAGAAAGGCCCTTAAACACGGCTTTCATTTATGAAAAACCTAATCTAAATAATGGATGAGATTTAAAAAAAAACCCCTATGACTTTAAACAAGTGTAGGACTAAAACTGATCCCACATTTAGTCTTACTGGTGTGATTTAGCTACCAGTAAATTCTAAGGGTTTTGCTCAGAATTAGTGCATCTGAAGGGGGATTACTTGTCCCAAAAATGAACCAAGAGCTTATAATTTCACAAATTAACAGCCAGGTAAAGGATAGATATTTTATTAATATTCTCACTCATGGAAAAAAAAACCCCACACCTTCGCTGTCTTCTTCCTGGTGAACACAGATGCAAGACAGACAGGTCAACCTCTGCAAACCCAAAAAGAACAAGCACAAACATTTTACCTTATATACGAAACCCTGTTGCAAAAAGACACTGAAGCTTAAAAGTACCTAGGTTTTATTAGGGCTGAAGCTCATTGATTTAGCAAGTGTTCTTGAAGATGAGATTCCACCACTGTTACCTACATTTATCTTGTAGTACCCGGAGTTCACACCCCAGGGTGTTCACACCTCCCGGTTTGAGATTAGAGGTGGGAAAAGGCTGGGAATTCCACCCAGAAAGGAGTTTGAGATATTAAATATGAAATTGTTCCAATTGGAAAGGGGAAGACGTGGTCCTCTGAGGGATTTTTCTTGATCCTTTTGTGGACTTAAGTTTGCAGATGATATAAAGAAGTACTTTCAAAGACTTTTTCTTGAAAGAGGAATACTTCACCCTGAAAATGTGTCAGTAGAATATGTCAAGATGGGATGAGCATAGGCTTTTCCCTCCATAACTGATTTTCTGCGCCACTGCCATGATTTCACAAAATATTTCAAGTTCCGTTGTAATCCTTTCACCATCCAAAAATGTTTCTGGGACAGTTTTCCCCAAGCCCTACCTGCCTGCATCACTGAGAAGCTCTGTAGTCCCTGCTGCGGTTTCACTTGGCTCCCACAGAGGAGGGAAGCACTGAATGGGACAGCACACCTGGACTTCAGCTGTGCTGCTTTGTGAGGACCTGAAAACAGCTGGAAACACTTGCAATGCTTAAAAATATCTCTGAAACACAAACTATGGAGGCAGGAAAGAGTAAAAATGAGTCTAACTCTGCTCTGGCAGCCCTGGCTCCCCTGTTACGGATACTATACATCAAATCCAGCAAACCATGTATGTGTGCAGGCCTGAATGTTGTCCTAACACCCAGCAACCTGATGTGCTTAAAGCAGAGGACGTGTGAAGAAGAGAAAGCAGCTGCCAGAATCTCCTCAGTGTGCATGGAATAGGAATATGTCCTTGCAGCTGTGTCCCCAGGAGAATTCCCCTTGCACAATTCCCAAACTATCAGGGAATATTACCTGGGCTAAGTGCCTTACCCAGTGTTTAAACACAAGCAAATGAAATAAAGATCGTTGTCACCACAAGAAAGAGGAATCGTCAGCTCCATCTCCTGCCTCCCAGCCGACCTCCAGGATGTGGGGACGGTGTAGGATGTCTCACATCAAAGCAAAACCAATCCTACAGCTATTCCACCTTCTGAGAAGGATCAAAACACGAAGAGGAGGAAGGCAAAGGGATGCCATAAAATTAGACTGACCTGAAGCTCTCAAATATGGGAGAGGAAGTACAACCGCTCAGGCTTGAGGGCTGTGCTTTTGTTTGTGGGGGGAAAAAAATAAGAGAAAAACCCAACACAAAACAACAACAAAGCACCCCAAACGTATTCACGACCTTAACTAAATCCTAAATTACATAGTTTAAATACTTTTTAAGGAAAGCTTAAAGTTATAAACAAAGGATTACTGATTATATTTTTATCTCATCAAAACTGCATCAATTATATACATTTTACTTCAGAAAATAGGTTCTCTCAAACTGATTATATCTGAGCATTTTTATATTAAATTCATAGCTGCAGATATCTGCAGCATTTACCAGGTGCAGCCAAGGAAAAGAAGAAATTATTGGCTTCTGCCTCCTGTACAAATTTTTACACTGTATGGAAGCAAAAATCAATTTAGCCTTCAAAAAACCCTTAACCCAAACTCAGGGATTGGGTTTTTTCAGATTATCTAATCCACAGGTTGCTAAAATCAAAATATTCTTCTATATTCATTGTTTTAAAATAGAAGATCAATATGCACAATATCTTTGTATATAGAGTGAATTTATAAAACAGCAATAAAACCATGAGGCTTCCCCAGAACATTAGATTGCATGACTAAGCACAGCAACAACCAAAAGCACTGAAGTTCAGGCTGTGCTCATATTTTAACTGAGCTTTCCCCTCTCTTCAGCAAGAATTACAGGATAGTGTCAGAACCTGGTTTGGCACATAGGGACTGCCCGACATTTTGAGTGTTTTACAAATGACATTTAAACTCTAATCTTAGATATATAACTTGGAAATTTCATTTCTTGTAGCCCTGGATTCCACAAACACAAGTTGCACTCTATTCTTTGAAGAACAAGTGCTCAGTTCTTAAATCAGGGAGGCAGCAGAGTGGGTTGGGGTTGTTTTAATTTTTGTTACATTCCCAAAAGTCCCCTCTGATCACCTCCTCTTGTCTCCCAGCACAGCACCTACAGCACCTATCTAGGTAACAATTGTTCTGTATGTGGGAGGGGGAATCCCAACACTGAAATAAACACAGATCAGGTCAGGAATGAAACAACAACTAGCAGAGCTCCACAAAAAAGTCACATCAAATTCTGTTTTATGAGCACCAAGCACAGAACAAAAGCGAAACCAACTCTCCTTCAGGGACCTGAGTCATCTGTGCAAGGAATGCTTGACTGGGCGTTTTGTGTTTCCTTAAAAGCTAATAATGATGTTATGAAGTTATAAGAAGTGTTTGAGAGGAGTCTTTTTGGAGAAAGATATCAAGGTTTTGTCCAAAGATAGTACACTATTCCCATGGTACACAGTTGAGGAACCCAAGAACAAAATGGAATTTTAGTATCTTTTATAAAATATCATCCAACAGCATTTTCTGTGGTTGGTACTCTTCCAGATGCTTTCTCTGAGCCAGAACCACATGAAATCTCTGCTGTTGCTAAAATCACAAGGACAGACCTGAGGTTTTTCCCTCTTTTGAGGTATCTACACTTTGGGCAGTGAGGTCTGAGGCAGAGAGGATCAGATGAGGATTTGCAAAGAGACACTGGATTATCATTATGGTGTTTTTCTCTAGTGCAAGTAGATTTCCTGTGTAGCCCCATTTGTGCTGCCACCCCATGTCCTCATTAGTGTGAATAAAGCTGCTGTGTTACTCTATTACTTACATACAAGGTTTCATGACAGGCAGTCAATCAGTAGGTTATCCAGAAATAGCGTGAATCATTCATTTTGGGAAGGCAGAAACACAAGACAATGTTGCAGATACTGGCCAACTTTTCATTCTTTGTATATTTTTTCCCCTAGTGTTCTTTTCTTACTTTAATAAATACACTAATACAAGTAACCTAGACTCTTGTCAAATATATTGCTTTTATTATGCCAAGCAGAGAGATCAGCCCTTTTTACTTTTCCACTTTCCAACATCTTCATCTCCTAATTAATACACAAATCAGGGACAAAGGCCGGTGTGTTCATAATAAAACCAAAAGGTAGTTCACACATTCAAATATCTGACAAAAAGGGGATTTGACACTTTGCTCAATGCACGCCTGAGTTAGTTACTTTTCAGGTGCTGACAGTAAAGGCCCCAGAGCTCCCATTATCAGTGTTAGCTCTGAGCAATTATATCTCGTTCATCACCGGAAAGCTGTGGGGCTACTGATTTCCAAAGGGGAGCTATCGGGGAGTGGTTTTGTGTGGACAACTCTTTTGGAGGATTGGACCCAGGAGACGAGGAAACACGGGCCAGAACTAGAATTGTTTTTATCTCCCACAGGATTTTTTTTTCTGAAATGCCTCTGCTAAAAGCACACACCTCATCCTTTGTTCACTGCAGCAGGACTGTGTTCAGAGATAACATCAGTGGCCCGGAGAGCTGTGGGATTTGTTCAAGTTGAATGTGGGGAATTGGAATATTTTTTGTAGTGTTGCTCTCCTTTCATATCACCAAACTGTGTTATTTTCCATTATATTTACATCTATCAATCCACACTATAATTTGAACTGCTAAAATGAAGAGATCCTTAGGGCACAGAGCAGACTTGTGCATTGTTCAGCTCGATATCTTGGCTAATGAGCCAGGCTCCACAATATTCCCAAAATACAAGTGCATAAATCAAAGTATTTTTTCCTATTAGCCAAAATCCAGTAAGCAAGTATGCAGAAACACAAAGATGGACAACCAATGGCCCAGAGAATGAGCAGTTGAGCTGTGGAGGACTCCGTGTTCTGCTGGTTCTCACAGAGGATGGGAATGCAAGCATACTTGCCCTAAGGGATACACACGTGTGTCCATAAATCCACATACGCGCACAAAAATAAACCTCCCAGACAAAAGGCAGCTACCTGGTGGGTGAACACCCAAGGGTGCTCCTGCAGGGATAGATCAAATGCTCTAAACATTCAGGGACAAGGCTGACCCTCTCCTCGGTGGAACTATGAGGCAAAACTCCAACAAAAGTATGAAAGAAATGGGTCCAAAGCAAAATACTCTGGTTAATGCAACCTACACTGAACTCCCTGTGACTTTGTACAAGCCCCTGTAAGCATCATGGTGTTTTTCACTGCTTGTACTGGTTGTTTTCCACCATAGTTCATCCAATACTTCAAATTACTGATGCAATAAAATCTGTTCAAGCAGCTTAAACGCCCAGCTCAAACACATCTTTTAAAAACACAGGATTTCTACATAAACCCCTCCTTACAACATCCTGACATGTGGGATAAGAAATGACCTAGTGATACAGATATGACATTCCTACCTCCCTAGGAACAGCTGTGTGAAAGCCTGAAGAAACTTTTCTGGGAAGACACAGGAACTCTTACAGGCTAGAAGCCTTTCCTTAGGCCTAAAGAAACTCACAGCACTAAAAATATTGTGACTCAATTCATGCCACTTTCATGGCCTCACTGGGACCTACTTAACTGAGTCTGAGTCACAGTAACGGTGATTTCCAGGAGTTCTTCGCAGGGTATCGGCGTGAGTGGGCTCAGAAAATTGAGTCACAGCTGACTCACAGCTCCTAGCAGGTCAGGGAAACTGCCTGACCCCGGCAAGGAGCCCTTCCAGAGAGAGATCATTAACAAACAGCTATTCCCACTTCCTATCTGAGCCATTAAGTCAGAGGGAAACAGAACAGGGGCGAGTTTAATATTCTTTTTGTGTGCAAAGAAGAGTTAAAGAGGCACCTGAGGGGGTGTTGCCAGATGCTAAACTTGATCCCACACACTACCTTAGTGATAATTTCACAGGCAGCAAATCTGTGGTTCTTGGACTGTCAGCCTTATCCTATTCCTGTTAATACCCCTCGACCAGCCCATATTACCCACCCCAACCCTTACGATCAGTCACAGCCACATACAGGGTGGACACCTGGATGAATTTTTATCATCTCACCGGTGCCATTATTCAGCCTGTGCTGAGTGTCTTAACCAATGTCAGCACACAAATCCACACCACCAAATCAAAACTTAATATAAATATATGGTCTGGGAGCCTAAGAAACACATCTTCTTGCTGAAATTGCTGCTTAGCAGATTCTACTGTTTCAGAAGAAAGCTTTCCTCTTTCCCTTCCTATCATAGAGTGGCATCATGGGTATCTCAGCCACTTCCCTGCCTCTCAAAACAGGGAAAGTCTATCTTGGCAAAAATCAGCAAGAGTGGTAACTGCAGGGTATTCCTACCCATCCCTTTTACTCACAATTTGGTGATGCAAGTGTCTAGAAATTAAACGTGAATATTGCATGAGCAAGCCAACATTTCAGAATCAGACCAACTGGTCCATGCAAGCCTATTTGTCTTTGGCTTATGTGTGCCATTAACTATTAATAACCAAACACACATTAGAAAAAGTCTAATAAATTAAAATCACTTGTTAAATCCAATCATTTAGGACATCTATCAACCTATGCTAAGTCCACTTTCTGTTAATCATGCACTTTTATTTTTTGCTCCTGGTCTAAAAATGGTATCTTTTTTTTCCCCCCAGTCACTGAAAATATTGGTCTAGTTGGAAAAACAGAAACTGAGGATTCTTTTTTCCAGGAGTTTGCCTGCTCATGGCTCTGTTAAAGAACTATGTGCAACAAGCAGTGTATGTTAAAATGTTAGCCTCAATAAGTTTCATTGAGTGTTTTTTTAATAGTCTCTTGCCCTTTAGAATTACTTTTGTACTACATAAATAGGATCCGTGCAGGGTTTTGAAACTTTAGGCATTCAAAACAAAAAGAAGAGTACAAGGGAGAGCTGCAGGATATGAAAACTGCAGTAAAATCCCAGCAGCAATTATCTCCTCTCAATCGTTGGAAAACAAAGAATTTTGTTTACGTACATATATATGTTTATATATAAAAAACTCATATACACACACATCCCCCACAACTTTTCTTATTATCACTGTCCTTTAAAATTAGATGCAAATGAATGCAAATTGCTGTTGTCTTCTAAGCACAGTAAAACAAACAAATTATCAGAGGCTGTAAACATTGCCTGCATAGTAAGAACAAATACATTTGTCAATAAACACAAAATTTTGTCTAAACTACAAAATAGTCACAAAGGGAAATTTCAATGTCACTATTTGAAGTTATTTATCCATTTTTACCAATTCAGACACCTCTTGGAATGTGGATTCTTGTGAAAGAAGTGAAGTGAGAGTTAGATTTGCAGAACTAGGATGATTTCGCTGTTTGTTGGGGTTGCTTAAGCTGCCACTGGCTGAGTTTTGTTCCTTAACTGGAGAAGGTCAAAATGTTTGGGAAGTGGGAGAAGTAGTGGTCAAACATACAAAGGAAAACTAAGAATTCATTTTGCCAGCATATGTGGAAATTGTAGAAACCCTGCTCCTAAATTTGCTTTATGTGATCTCTCACACTGGTTGGATTTGATTGCTGAACAAAATATTAAAGAGTCAGAGGAAGATGAAAGCACAAAGCTGTGTTTGCTCCCAGAAATCTGAGATCAGCACCACTGGAGTCTGGATGAGACTTTCTAAAACACAGGGAGGTCCCTCCACCAACTTCAGTGCATTTGAAGTCAAATCTTTCTGGAATACAAATATTAGAGACTGCCCAATTAAATACAAACAATCTTCCTTGTGGCAACTCCACAAATCTGCTATTTACATAATGTGGCAAAGGCTGAGCCAGTTTTGCTTATCTGCATCAGCAGATTGTCCCTTCCTCCTGACAGAAAAGTGCCTAATGCAAGCCAGCATTAAACAAAGGCCACTTAAACCCAATTATGTTTTCGAGAAGATAACTGGGACACTGAGGCTGAAGGAATCCTCCCCAAAAAATAAAGAGTTCCTTGGGAAGGTGATTTGTACTCACAAGAAGTCTGATAAACCCAAATGCACTTTGGCATTTGCCTCTCTCATGACCAGGCATTAAAATTATACCACCAGGCTCACAAATTAAAGAAAGCTGGTGTTAAAAAATAACTATATTACGTGTAGGATAAATTAAATTAATGCCATGCCAAATCAATTTGGTCTCCAATGTGATGTTTGGATGGAAACTTATGACAGGCCTTTGAAAAAGCAAAGTTGCGCAGACTTCTCTCCCTGTGTGCTTCTTGTACAGCCTTTGGCGTCAACATGTATTGATCAATAACTGGTCTGGCTGAGATGCTAGAACAGGATAAATTATTATACTTACTGTAGTTAACTGTATTTCAACAATGCAATATAAACCACAGCAATAAATGGAAAGGATTTTCCCAGTTTTTAAGTTCACGTGAAAATAAGAAATCACTCCCAGCAGCATCCTACAGAAGTTCAGCTGTAGCTTCGTCCCAGATTCCTGTGTGAGCTCCAAATGCTGCAATCTGCCTTGGAAGGAGGTGTGTTTGGAAACGTCTGCTGTGTTAACAGGTGACAATAGAAACAGTATCTACATATATCAATCAACAATCTTCTCCCTTACACAGGTCATGTGTGAGAGTAGCATACCTTGCTGCCTATAAGAAAACAGCAGAGCACAATTCACAGAAGAAAATCTCTATTGTTCCCTAATAAGAGCTGTTTTAGTTCCTATATTAACTTACACAGAATGCACTAGATGGGATACATTTTTATACAGACAAAGGGCTAATAATAGGAAAAGTGCTATCTTAAACCTAATAATAATAATTTTCCTAATATTAGGAGAAGTGCTTATCTTAAAGTATGTCTTTATCACGGACATCATCAGTTAAAGTGATCCCAAGGCAGATCAAAAGCCACAGCAGAAGGTAGTTTGGGACCTATTTTTATAGCATAGATGCCAACATCAGAAGTTTTTTCAGGACCACAAGTGGCTAAACTGTGTTTCCTTGTCAGCACAGAGGGTAAACTATTTACCTAAACCAAGAAACTCTAGTGAGTATCCTTCCAAACCAAGACCCATTGGCATCTCAGTAGAATGAGTTCACAGCACCAGATCTACAGCCCTGGAGCCTCAAACTCCCCTTCTGTTCCTAGGGTGTGAGACAAAGGGAACAGGAGGATTTAGACAAATACACTGACAAAACACAGTGTTTTATTTCCAATACCCACACACAGGCACATGAGCTGTACATGCAGCAATCCATGTGTGCATAAAGCAAAACACAACTGGTGATTCCAGGCCCTCACTCTGCTGCTGGGACAGCATTTAGGAAGCTCCCAGGAAGACCCAATACTGAGTCCCTATGGAAAGGGCTGGAATACTGGGAAACACTTTGGATACACTATTAAAACTCTGCTTACATGTCCAAGACCTTGGCCTAGCTCTCCAAGCGTTTATACTCTTTAAAGTGGGTTTCTAAGAGCAAGCACAAACTTATCTTGCATCACCTGCCCTACTCAGACACAACCTGCTCATGGCAGAGACAAGAAAAGACTTTACCACCTTCTTCAGGGACTCAGTTACCAAGTTAACTGGTGCCACCCTGGGGAGCCCAGGTCACCCTCCACAGTGGCATCAGAACCCTCTCCCCAAGCCCACAGTGCATTCATGACCAGGTCTTTAAAAGCTTGATCTGTAACTCTGCATTTTCTGAAACACCCTGGTTCAGATTGATGGGAAAGAGCCCAAGTCAAACACACACACATCTCACAGCCTGGCTCCTCAGAGCCCAGTAAACCCACCTTCCCTCATATTCATCCTGAAGATCTCACTGTAGCTCTGGCCACTCATTAGCCCCTGCTCAAAAGCCCCACAGGGTGCAAGGAGACTCCTCACACCCCACCCTGTGGCAGGAATATTGTGGGAAGTGCAGCAGCAAGACTGGAGACCAGATCACCCCTGTGTCTATCTGCCACTGCAGCAACAACAGCAGCATTATCACGCTGGGGGGTTGCTTTGCATGATATCTGGAAAGAAAAGGGTGAGGATTACTAATTCTGTTTGAATCAGAAGCAAAGTTAAGGTATCACTGCTCCAGCAGCATCTAGAAGTGCATTCAGCACATCCCTTGGAGGAGAAAAGCCCAAGGGTGAAAACAAGATTGCACTTCCATCATTGCTGGGCCGTCCTGGGAAATTGCTGAACACTGCAGCAATCCCCAAGCAAATCTTTAGGTTATATTGGGATTAAAAGGACATTTGACACTACATCAACACCTACAAACCAACAGCTTGACCCTTCCTTCTCTGAGTGACTCGCACACTAATATGTATCAAAACCTAAGATATTCATTAGCAAATGGAACAGTACCTAGAATAGCACTTCAGAAGCACGGCAGGGACTCCAGCTGACAGCAAACAAATGATGCTGTATTTTTGAGCACAAGCCTTCTCCATGGGGTAAAGGGAAAGCAGGCAAATCAGCCCAACCACAGAGCTAGTTGTCAAAACACAGTACTTGTTTCTTTGCAAGGGAACAGGTAGAGTTGAGTGGAAGCAACATGGATTTATCTGTTCCACCCCAGGAGGCGTTTGGCAGTGCAGCCACAGAGTTCTGCAGGACACGACACTACCATGTATTTCAGAGAGGAGTCTGTGGGTACCAGCATCACCCTTGGTGCTGAGAGCAGAAACAGCAACCTGGCTGAGGTTAGAATTGGGTTAACTTCATGTCTCTATCTTGATCTCCCCATCCACAGTTGTCCTTGCTTCACCACCCACGTTTTCCCTGCTTCCCAGATTGTTCTCTCCCTTTCTCTTCTTCAGTAGGTCTTGCTTTCACAGGCTATCAGTGGGCAATACACACAATCTCTTCCCACCCAGGGCCACATTCCCTTTCCTTGGGATAACTTCCACAGCTGGGGAACCCCAGAGCACTCTCTTCTTGCTCTTCCACTTCTGCCTTAAAAACCAGACCATGTCTGCCTGGCAGACTGCCTTACAAGACTGTGGGCAGGGGTGAAGATTCTGGCAGATTTGTGCATATGCCACTTTTTCTGAAGCTGAAGGATGCTTTTCCTCAGGTTTTTAAGCCCTATGGCTCAGCCAGATTTTGGTTTGGTTTCCTCCCACCAGCCTTGAGACATATCTTACAAAGGCAAATCAGAGCTGCTTCTACTATTGTGGTTTTTATTGTAGTCACATCAAAAGATAACTAGGTCCCTGGTGAAACTGCCTGGTCAAGTATTTTCCCTGTGGCATTGCATTTTCTAGGTTTGTTTTAATGGTATGAATCAAATACTGAGTAAGGGGGATATCCACCTGAAACGAAAACATACAGATGCATAAATATGCACACACCAATAAACATGCATTTCGCATAAATCAATCAGCAGGTCTGATGCCAAGAAGGTGACTGTGAGTGTGGAATAGAGGTTCTGTGTAGCCTGGATTGTACAAGGGGTTGTGCAAGGACACTGAGGATTCATTCATCCTGGACTTATTTAGCTATTGATGTTAAGGATGCTCCAATAAAAGCACCTAGGCCAGAACCTACTGTACAAGATAAGCCTATGAATTAATTTACACCCTCTCCCGTACTGACAAGCAAAAGTCACATCACTCAGAGGCTTTGTCTAAAGGCAGTTTAGGCTAGAAAAAGCTTGGGCTAAAACCAAAGTACAAAGATGATGGATATAAACATAAGCCAGGATGAAACTAGCAGAGGGGTACCTGTAGGGACTGAAAACTCCCCAAATCCTTTCATCTCAGGCTGCATCACAAAACTTCAGACATGGATTTATTCTGCCAGTAAATTTTAAAATATTCACAAGCATTTGTGCAATTAGGGCCTCAGATAATCAAGATAAGGAACTGATCTAATTCATAATGTAATGCCACCAAGGAGCACGGTGCCATCAGCCATCGGGTCAGTGCATTGTGCTCAGCATATGATTCATTGAACAATAACATAATCATATTTGATCACAGTGAGCTAGCTAAGGCTGGAAAAGAATAATTACATCTTCTGCTATCAACCACCAACTCATAAATTACCACAATTATAGGATTAACTTTGCTCTGAGCCCTGGGAAATTTTTTTCCCCCCCACTTCCTACAGTAGGGAGAAGGGGATGAACTAGTGTTAAAGAAGGAGAAAAAAAATAGGTATTAAACTGTACTCCAGTCATGGATAACTGCTGCAGGCAGACCTCTGGGTACTGGTTTGAGTGACTGTCTGGAAAGAGAAATGCAACCTGGAAAAGCCATTTGAACTAATGGGAGGTGTACTTTGAACATATATTTTTGGGAAAGGACACACTGTGCCACAAGACTGCTAAACCTCTGCAGAAAAGCCAAGTCAAGGAGCAGTATTGAGTTCATTTACTATGGCATGTAGGAAAAGGCTCAGCTAGGGATCCAGTCAAGGACCCAAGAGGCCTGTCCATAGCCCTATTTCAACAGCTTAATCCCCCCTGATAGTCCAAATTGCTTTGCCAAGAGGTTAATCACTCCATTTTTAATAAAATGTGTAAGACTAGAGGCTGACATATCCCAGGATTAGGCCCACGAGAACTGATATTACTCAAAGGAAAAAAAAAAAAAAAGAAAGAAAAAGCTCATTTCAACATAAGTATAGAGATGTGGGCAATTGCTATATTTATGTAAGGAGCATAGAAGGGAAAATTTCCTGGCAGTAGGAACTGTGATAGCTTAACTAGCACATGAACAGAGAAAATCAGAACCTGCTTATAATGGATGCTTTGCATGCTCAGTCATACCTCTGGTCCAGCAGCATATATCTGCACACATTAAAGACAAACAGTGTGTGGTGGGAGCTGTGGGAGGTTGGGAAAAGTAACTGTCAGAGACATTTCAGGCACATTGTGGTTCTAGTTCTTGGCAAATCAAAATTCTCAAAGGTGAAGTGGTGAAACCTGGCTGATACAAATCAATAGGTAATTGGGATATTCTCATGAACTCACAGCAGAAACCTTGGCTGCAGAAAAATGTTGAATTCTAAGTCCATAGCACTAACTTCACAAAGCTTAATTTTTCATAGATGTAGAATGAAGGAAAATTAGACCATGAGAGACTTCATATGCCAAATAAACACACTTATTAGTGAAAGAGATTTATAACTATTCTGAGAGAGATTTATAACTATTCTAAAAGAAACCAAAGCAAAAAGCACCACCAAACTACAGGACACATCTACCATATTTCCACAAGTGGGAAAAGTTCCTATAGATTGTCACTGTGAGCCAGGTCAAAATGGAAGCCACGGCCAAAACCACTGAGCTCTGACCCAGGTGAAAGGCAGCTGCACACCCCGGCACGTGCAAAGCCTGAGACTGTAGTGGAGGAAGAATCAAAGCCAAAACAGGCTGGTTTTACCCTAATGGATGTTATGGTCAGCTCTTATTGAGAAGCAGAGGGACAAAACTGCACGAGCTGTGTGATGCCCAGGGCCAGGGAGCTCCACAGGTATAAAGAAGCAGTAGGAGGGCACAAGAACACCTCATGTACAACACCCCAGCAAGTTTTGTCTCCAAGAACAAAGACTCCACCTTTTTAATCTCTCCACAGCCCAAACTCCAATGTGTTAATGAGGGGAGGCAGCCCCTCTGAGGGTCAGCTGGGAAGCAGGGATCTGGCATGGATTGCAAACCAAGATTTGTAGCTTGTCAACAATTCTGACATTATCCAGTGCTTGTTTTAGAAATCCAAACCTATCTTTGCAGAAACAGACTCTTGTTTGCTTCAGTGAAAGACAGCTTCTGTTTTTTATCCACCTTTGTTTATTTAAAATAGAGATCCTGACCATCAACTTCTCCTCATAATGGGAAAAAACAATAGTTAAACTAACAGAACAAGAGGCTTTGGACAAAAAGGGGCCATGGTATTCACTGACAACAGAAGTGGAGCAAGATGCATTTCAAAGGGTAGCTGGTGTGACAAGAGACAGCACAGAGTGTGAGTGTTTTTCAGCTCTGACAGTGTAGAGACTTAAAAAGGAAAAAAAACCCCACAAAATCAAAGTGCCTTTCCATACATTATCAGAAAGAGTAAACATATTAGTGCTGCTAATTATAATTGCAAATAAAACAAACATCCCCAGGAAAAGTCCATTACTGTCATTGTTTTTCCAACTGCACAGAAAAAAAAAAAAAAAAGCATTTTGGGACTGAAGGGACAGGAAAGACAACATTCCCTCCTAGGACTGGGGAGCACAGGGCTCCACAAGAAACTGCTGCCTCCCACCAGCCTGCTGAGTGTGGATCTTTCTAGGTGGCTATGCTGGGGAACACCCCAGGGCTGTGCTGGAAAACAGAAGTCAGACCAATTTCCCAAGCTTCTTTAAGATTTACTACAAAAGAAAATGGAAACACAGAGGTCCTGCTCCTCACTATCTCCACCTTCCTTTCAGAAAAAGAAAAAAAGGATAGGACCCCTCAGTACCAACTTTAGTGGAACTAAAACCAGAGTTTTCTTTTACTTAATTTCTCCTTCATGGCTGGGGGAAATCAAGTGCAAACCTATATACTGATCAGTCAAGGTTTTTACTCATTACTTGTTTGGGAGACAAAGCATAGGAAAGTGTTTTAAGAGACAGGACTAACATTCAATCACCTTTGGCTTAAAATAAGTGGAAAAGAATGTGAGGGGAAAAAACTCAAGGAAACAAATAATATAACAGCCAGAGAAAATGAGAGCAAATCCATGTTTAAACAGGAGTAACAGAATCTAGCACCAACATTTGTATCAAATGCTTCATAAGCACATCAGAGAGTACATGCCCCTGGAGAGGTGATGGGGAATTTGATGTGGAGAGAGGGAGGTGGAGACAGATCCAGGGGTCTCTGGGGTCCAGTGGAAGCTGCAAATGCTGCCTGGGATGCTCATGCATGTGCTGAACCAGTTCTGCTGTCAGATTGCACTGCTTGCCAAGGCTGGGCTGTTTGGGTGCAGTGAAGTTTTAAATAGAACATGACTTGCCCGAGTCAGATTATAGTTAAATATTCTTTTCTTCCTCCCCTCTTCCTGGATAAAACCTTCCCCCCTTGACTGGGGGCAGGGAGAGAGAGAGAGAGAACTCACAACTGAAGCAGCCACACCGTGGAGTTTATGATTTCACATGGAACAGGCTTACTCATGACTGCAGCTGTAACATCTAAACTCATCCTCCTCCCTGGTAAAGTCTAAACAACAGCTTGGTACAGCTCAGGAGAGCAGAGAAAGGGCCATGCCCCAGAGCCATTTGGGGAACAGTTGCTTTACTTTGTCATTACAGCACAGGGATAAGATGTTCTCCACACAGTCTCCTAAATCTGCCTTAATTCCAACTAATTCTGCACATATACAGCCTATTGAAATTTGAGGTGAATGCGAGGCCATATTTGTTACAGTACAACATCTCTCTGTTTGCAATTTCTGGGCAAGGATGGTAAAACTGTTTTAAAAAATGGTTGCCAGCTGAAAGGCCCTATAACAGCCTTAGTCCAAATCACTTCAGCCTCTTCTCACCTCTGACCTCTCCTTAGTAAAACAACACAGGGCCTCCTTTTACAGCGCTTTGCAAACTAAACACAGTAAGTGCCATAAAGGATAAGAATCATTATAACTATTTTACTTCCTTGCTAATGTCCAGAATACAGGTATTTATATTAAAGGCTGTAAAACACACAAGTCATTGAAAAATGAGATGTGGCCAAGAGGATGTAAATCATAAATGCCTGTGCAAGGACAACAGAGATTTTAGGGTTATGTAATTTACCCTCAGCTCCAGTTGGCTGCCTGAGGGAAAGTATGAGCAATTGGCACAGTACCTCAGGGCCACCGTGAAAAATATGCTGGAGAAGTTCTCCACCCACACACCCTCCCCTCCAATCTGACCCACTCCAAACTCTTTCTCAGCTCGGATCTATCACTTACGTTGCTATGGACAGGATGAATAAGAACAGGGAGTAATGTGCTACCATTTCTTTGACAGAGAAATGTCTTTACAGACCTTAGGATGTCAAATCTCCTCAACTTAGATTAAAGATAAATTTCACATGCCTAGTTTTTAGAAAACTCAAGGCAATATGCAATTATGCTATTTAATCATAGAACAGTTTGGGTTGAAAGGGACCTTAGAACCCATCCAGTTCCTACTCCCTCGACAGGTAGGGACACCTTCCACTATCCCAGCTTGCTCAGAGCCCCATCCAACCTGGCCTTGGACACTTCCAGGGATGGGGCAGCCACAGTTGCTCTGGGCAACCTGTGCCAGGGCCTCACCACCCTCACAGGGAAGAAATTCTTCCATATAGCTAATCAAAATTTCCCCCCTTTCACTTTGATCCCATTATTCCTTGTTCCCTCACTCCAGTTCCTGATGAAGAGCCCCTTCAGACGCTGGAAGGTTGCTGTGTGGTCTCCAAACCACCTTTTCTTCTCAAAAGTGAACAGACCCAACTTTCTCAGCCTGTCTTCATAGGGAAAGTGCAGAAATGGTGTTGTAATCTCTATTTAGAATGTCATTTTCAGTCAAATTTTCAGAGGACCTTTAAAGTCAGATTTACCATTCTACCCTATCTGTAGAAGCACACAATTTTTCGAAGCACATGCTTGAAATATAGAACATAAACTCTAAATCAAACACCCCTAGATGGGACTATGCCCCTGCACATCTACCTCCCATGGCCTGGGAACTGCCCCTTTTCTGGAGAACTTGCTGAATTTCCTGCCCATTCTGCCTTTGAAGATGAGGACAAAGGGAGAACAACACAAAAGGGAGGGAAGCTGATCTGAAAGTGCAGCTCTCTCTCGTTTCTGGGAGCTGCTTGGCTGTGTGTCTTTTGTAGACGGCTCTGCTCAAGCACCATGATTTCCCTCACGCTTCCACCTTCACAGGCTGTGCAGTGCTTTGTCCTCGCAGCTAGGCAGAAGCCTCTCCAAACACAACCCTATTATTTCATGGGGTAAGTGGGACAGCTCATCTCATTTTCCCATCGGGGATGAAAAGTAAAGGCTGCTGCTTATACGCCACACTTACCAGACCTTACATAACTGCCAAAGACCGCCCTGGCTCTGGCTGAAAGGGAGCTGGGAGAAATCATCTGGCTGGGGGAATTATCTATTGTAAATA
This sequence comes from Chamaea fasciata, assembly GCF_029207755.1. NCBI lineage: Eukaryota > Metazoa > Chordata > Aves > Passeriformes > Sylviidae > Chamaea > Chamaea fasciata. The sequence continues at coordinate 55,066,255 of NW_027094090.1, read as the reverse complement.
AATCACACGCGAGCACACAAAGAGCAGTTCTCACCCAGACTAAACACTTTTCTCCGAGCGAGGTGTCTGCTTCGTGCTCTGTGAACAGGAAAATCACATGTCTCACACTTCAGATCAAAATGCTCCGCAGTGAAGGAGACGGGATAATCACTTACTCCAACTATCACAGCCAAAGCCTTGAAAATTCACCCAGTGGCTAAACTCATCCGTATTTCTGCCCGTGCACTTGGACACGAACAGAACAGGGTTGAGCAAAGGACCTTTTATGCTGCCTGTGCTTCATTTTGAAGGGCTCATTCACTCCAAATTATCTCACCACCATCCTGGAAGTTACTACACGGTGGTTTCTGCAGTACACAAGGATCCCATCCAGCAGGTGAAACCCACTGCAGCCAGAGGAGAGCCCCTCTCAGGATACTGGCAGCGCTCCTCAGCACTGTGACCCCTCCCACCTGGGCTGCCCATGAACTGTATGAGGGATTAAACTCCTCTCAGTTTCACCACTGTGATTTTACTGAAGCACCATCAGCTTGGCAGCGGCCACAAGAAGGAAATCCAACTGGCCACACAAATTCCTTCCTACAGCCACACTCCACGGTATCAGGTTTCAGCAGCTTGCTGCAAGCTCTTCCTACAGGTTCACCTCCTGATGTCAGCACAACATTTAATAATTGTCCCATCACCTGCTAACTGGGTCCCCTACAAAGGGCAGGTGCTTTTCCTACAATCCACCCCACAGGTGCAGAGATGCACTGAGGAAAGGTTAGATACAAAACACAGTATGGCAACATTGCTATTTAAAACAGGTGTTGTTTAAGGAAAGAAACTCTTCATTGGAATGCACAAAACTGCACCAAATGCACATATTTCAGCAGTCCATCAGCATTTCCCCATCATGTGCCACCGTTGTGACAACTCAAGGAATCAGCATCTTGGAGAAGTGTTTTAAATAGGGGTTCAAAGACAATTCACTCTATGGGGGAGAAGAGTTCTCAACACACAGCCACGAGTCCTCCCATCTCCTCTGGGCACTTCTAAGCAAATAAAACCTGAAAGCAAGGAGCTGAAACTTCACTCTAACTTTTCCTTGTGACCACGTCATCCCAGGAAAAGTGAAGAAGTTCTCTGGAGACAGCTTGTCTGTGCAAGCAACTTTCAGAAATTAGTCACAAAGGCAACAGCGGTGTGATGGGAGCCATAAGGCCAAGCCTGTGCTGAGCAAGCCTGAATTCAAGCCCAGGGCTTCTGGTTAGCTAGGAGTTCTCTGCAGAGATGCCCTCAGGTAGAAAAACTTCTAGGCAGGTAAAGGGAAAACTTTCCAAAACCTCAGGCAACACTTTCAGTGAGTGTTAACTGTACCGAGACACTACACTGAATTTTGCTGTGATTGTTACTGCTCTAACTCTGCTAGCAACAAAATACACATTACACTGTTACCCAGAATACCTGAGTGTTCATCACTGTATCTTAATCTCTGAATTCCCTGAAAAAAAAAATCCTAGAAACAGTAAAACAATACCCACCACGACCCAAGGAGTAAAAGGAAGTAAGAAACATATTAGTAGAAAAGGATATAATCTTTAAAACAAATGGCTCGGCACAAATAAAAATCATTTAGAAACTTGAACAAGTAACAGGGCTCAAGTCAATGCTCAAAACCATTTGGTTTCTATTCCTGTGTCCTCTCCTCTGGTGGAGGAAGTTTGCACTCCTGGCTATCAGTGTCTGATGCAGCCTCATTTCTAGACCATAGAGACATTTGGAATTTCATATATTGGATTCTTTCCCCAAATTAACTATTTGAAGCTGTTGGTTTCCCTCCTGCTGATAAAGCAGCCACAAAAAATGGTGCCTAATGTTACCTCTTTAACCTATTTTACACTTGATTTAAAGTAAGTCCAATTGTCATCATAATTACCTTGTTTGATCAAGGTCATGCTAATTATTATTACACTTATTATAATCTTTAATTTCTTTCATTTCCTACAGTAGAGTGATGCCCTCATCTCTTTAAACACACTCTGGGATTTGCAGCCATAATTTCCCCTCACCTTCTCTAAAAGGCAATTTCACTGTCATTTTCAAAATATTGGTCAGCTCAGGGATCAGAAGAGAGACAAGTTGTTCTACATGGAAGTAGTTAAATTGAAAAACTGCCTGAAGTTGAGCTGTCAGGAGATGAATCAAAGATGCTGCTGCTCCTGGGGTAAATGTTATGGGTATCTCCTTCCTTGTAAATCAGGTACCCTACAAACAGTTGGTGCTAAAGGGATTGAAATATTAGATGGTGTCACAAAGTCCATTTTCCACCCCAAGCACCCTAAGCTCCTCATAGATTTTTTTAAGTGGGGAAGGAGTAGTGGGAAGTCCTCAACAAGAGTGCAAGGAGAAGAGTTTACTAGGGGAAAGAAAAACAAAACAGCAGCTGGAGGGGCATACTGACCCTTTTCTTCTTTGCTGTTTGCTGGGAGAGTCCCCCTTTTTAGCATCCTCCATCATGGAGGGAAGCAGAAGGAAGCTTTTGCTCATCTCTGGCACCTTTGCCCTGCTGCTGCTCTCATGTCCCATTGATTTGTTCCCTGTGCAGCAGATGCCAGTCAGGTAAAAATGGAATGTTTATCTCTGCAAGGCTTTATCTGAAAAATCTCAAGTTCTGCCTTTCAGTAGGTGGCAAGGAAAAAGCAGCTTCTTTCTCAAAAGGAACATTTCCATACAGGATTTGGCTTTCTCTCTGCCACATCCTCAGAAAATGTTGGGGTTTGTGACCCTTATGGCCTGGAAGGATTTTCAGTACAGTTGCATGGACCAGATTCAATGCAGCAGCTGTTTCACATTGCCCAAATGGTGTAAAAAAAAAAAAGGAAACAAATGAGTTACACTGATTGTACTTTATCATCACTTTGTATTAGTGGAGAAACAAAAATCAGCTTGGAAGAGAGATATGCAATGGAAAGGATGGGGAAAAGAATGGCTCAAGAGCAGAATCAATAAAGTGTGTCTGGGGGGAGACTTTGTTGTTGACTAAAAAATATTTTTTCAGTCTGAACCCAAATTTTGAATTTCATTTTCATGTTCTCAAAACTTTTTGCCCAATTTCAATTTAAAAAGTGGCTTTTTTTCCAGACAAAAATGTTTCACTTTTAAAAATCCTTCCAAATGAATTTTTGCCTCTTAAGCCATTCTTACATCCTAGCCTAAGAAAAAAATCAGGGTTGGGCTAGACCCACAATCAGAAATGTTTGTAACAATTCTGAAATATGTAGCCTGGATTCCCAAGAAATTGTAGCTTGTTCAACAAGAGAGAAACATTAGAGAAGTGTCCTGGGATAAGTCAGATACAAAAGCTGTCATTGCCACAGAACCATTGGGCTGGCAGGGATGGAATTAACTATTAAGTGAATATTACTCACAAAATTTTTATTAGGCTGGCTTTGCGCACAGGGAAAACCAGGACAAACAATCAATAAGGGAGATTTCCACATCTTCTGAAATATATAAGGCAGGACCTGAACAAAAATCTCCCAGCATTGCTGGCAGCAGCAATAGCTATTTATTTTGTAATGTTTAAAAAAAGGTGTCCAAGTAACTAAAAGCAGATGACAAGATGAAGATGTGAGTGGCTGGAAACAGCAAGCATCAGGAAATTGGCAATCACAGCATTGGAGGTAGCAGCCTTTATAAAGTGTTGGGAAATGAGGATGTAATGTCAGAGTTTATGGAATTATAATGCTCACTGCAAACACTCAGCCCTTTCACAGCAATCTCCATATAAAAGGTGTCAACCACAGACTTAATTTTTAAGAGGACTAGATCATGGATCATGCTATTAGTTTACACTTTTCCAAAGACTTATGCCCTGAGGAAGAGCACTGGGACCAACAGAGCCAGAAAGCAAACATCTTCCTCCCTTCCCTGAGGCTACCTCAGAACTACTGCAGCAATAAGCTGCTGCTGCTGCAAACTAAGCAGAATTCCCTGCCTGCTGTATACTCCTCCCAGCTTTATGCTCAGGCTGCTCACATGGCACAAGTGCTATTTTATTACTTCATGGCTGCAGTGAGCTAAAAGACTAAGAATGGCTGCACAGATCAGCCTAGCCTGGATCCTGGCTGCATCCTGCCTCAGCCTGCAGGGAGCTGCCTGGTCCCAAAGGATTCTCACATTAAATGGGACTCTGTCCCCATCCTGAAGCAGGCATGTGCCACCTCACCCAGGAGCATCCCAGTAAGTAAAGGAAGACCTACCTCTACTAATATCTCTAAAGTCATGCAAAAGAAGAAAGGAGACTCCAAGAAAGATGGACAGAGACAGTTTGCAAGCACCTGGAGTGATGGGACAATGCGGAACGGCTTCACACAGAGAGAGCAGGGTTAGATTGGATATTAGGAAAAATTCTTAACTATGAGGATGGTAAGAACTGGCACAGGCTGCCCGGAGAAGCTGTGTCTGCCCCATTCCTGGCAGTATCCAAGGCCACATTGGACGGGGCTTGGAACAACCTGGGATCGTGGAAAGTGTCCCTGCCAGTGGAACTGGATGGGCTTTAAAGTCCCTTCCAACCCAAACCACTCCAGGATTCAACAGCTGGGTCAGTCAGCACCACAAGAGCCCTGTGCAGTTTTATTGGGCTGGCCACTGCTGGAATAGCCCTTACACACCTTACACAAAACAACCACTGTCCATATTTGCACACACAGATTGGTCACTGCCTGAGGCACAACACAACATGTGAATTTCCTATTCACACCCACAACGGATTTAACTGAGGGCAATATTCACAACCACAAACAGCACAACCCATCCAGCAGCTACACTGAGAGCCCCAGGACAATTCTGGGGGGTGTCAGCCCGGCTGGGACCCAGTGACACAGCACTCATCAGCCCGCAGAGCACAGATCACAATCCACCAGTAAGGAAACAAAACTCCTGAGTAATTGAATTAAGTGCAAATCATTTAAGAGATCAGATAATGCCTTAGCTGCTATTTTGTAATGCCAGTGTTACTTTATTCATTTGCATTTTCAAAGCAATACATTCCTACTTAATGAATTACCAGATATTTCTCATCAAAATGAATGAAGAAATTACTGTAGAGATTTTTTCTTTATTATTTTATCGGGTTGGCAATATCAGAAGAGATAATGCAATGTCCCCTGGCACCATAAAATATTCAGCATTGTGAATAAAGTTCTTGATAAAAGAGCAGCAGAAAGCAGCATTTCATTAGGGCCCAGTGCTTTAAAAAGGCACGCTTTTAAATGATTTAATTTAAAAATTAAATCACATTTGAATCATTTGATTACTGTTTAATAACAATACATAATTCATATATTTTAAAAAATCAGATTCTGCTCTCTGTGGCTACATATGTATATAAGAAAAGGATTAGTGTTTAGAAATTTTTCCCTCCAACCAGCCAATTCTGACATTGAATCTTCATCCTGAAGAGTTCCTTTCTCGAGTTGCACCAAGGAGAAAGAGAGCCCTAAGCAATCAAAGTCAGAAAAACTGAAGGATGCTTTAAAACTGCACTGTTTCCCTCCCTCTCATTCTTTATATCAAGTTCACCTGATGGCCACAAATGTGATATTTTAACCTAGATTGAAATTCTTTTTTGTTTTTTGGGGACAGGAAAGATGAGCAAGTGGTGGGAAAAAGAGAAATATTTGGCATTCAAAGTGGACCAAGATGTTAACTCCTTGGTGCCTATTTCCCGGAGGTAAAGTTGTGTCAGACATGCTTCTAAGAGCGACCACAAGATTCCTGCCACACCCCACCAAGGGCAATTTGTACTCACACATTACATTTAAAGCCAATCCAAAGCAGAGTGCTGTGTGAACTTTTTCTGATAAAATTTCATACAAAGTTTTGAAGTACCACCACTTTAAACAGAAAATAAACTTTGGATTTGTTCTTTTCCCTCTACCTAAAGGCTGTCTCTTTTTTTCCCTTGGATTTCTAAAACTGAACAAGCAAAAAAGTTGAGTGGTAGGAAGAGGAAGAGAAAAATATGATAAAAAATAAGCTTGGTGCATGTGGAAGAAAATTTTCTTAAATGTCCACCTATCTTCTAATGAAAACAAAAAAAAATTTTTAAAAAAGCTCATGAATATTTTTATTGGGAGGGATGATGATACATCCCCCATTTAATCCAAGCAAACAAAAGCTGAGCCACAGTTATCTGGATTAAATGAGGCTAATTAAATTCTCTTTTGGACAGACATCACTGTCTTAATCTCCCCACCTGGAAGCTTAAGCAATGTTTCATCTTTTAGAGGTAAAACCTGTAAAGAACTCCAGAGCTCCCAAAGGGAACAACTCTCCCAAAGCACATAATGCAGAAGCAGCTCTGCCTCCAGGCACCCCATAATAAGCATTGTTAAATATTAGCCAACCAGGATTGTATAAAACCTCACACATTTCCTCCCCCCAACATTGAACTAAGCCATATGTAATTCTGCAGCTCCAAGTACAACTTGCCTCTCCTGCAGATGAACTATAAGATTTGGTCTATAATCAGACCAGCAGCCTCACAGTTAAATCTCTGTCCAGAAAAGTGCACAGACCTGTGGGGAAAAGCTGTCCCACAAAATAAAAACACGTGCAACAAGCATTACTCAGCAGGCTGTCAAATCCCAACAAATGCTTGGGAAGGGTTTTAATTTGATCCACTCCTTGTACACACACGCAGGCATTGAAAACATTGTAAACTCAAAGAATGAAATTTAAAGCAAGTTTTTGAGTGAAGGACCTTCTGGCCAATGGGGATATTTGAAGGCTAAGGTCACCCACTCTCTTCAGCTTTTACGGTTGCTCAGTCTACACGTTTAATCACATTTCTGGAAAAACTGAAAAGCACTAAATGGGGATATACACTATGCATTGCAGACTCTTTCCCCTCTCTCCATAGAAAACAGCTTCTCGTCTTCAGTAGATGTGGGCTAATTTATGCCACTCAGGGTTCTGACTTTTTGTACTTCTCTACCCAGAACACAGCTGTACATTTAGAGAAGCTTTGTGCCACGTTACGAGCTCTTTAACTAATCAAAGTTTCTGATCTAGTCTCTTTATACTCTCCACTTGGGAACATTTTTATGAAAGAAACATCATTTTACCTGGCTCCATATGATATTTAATTCTGCTTCTCAAATATCAGTTAATCTCATAAAGGCACACTGCACATAAGTGTTCCCCTCCTCTCACTTAATTAATTTTTAATGCTCAAAAAATTGCAGTTTTCAAAGAAGCCAATTAAAATGATTCATCCAAAAAAAAAAAAAATCCCCAGAAAATGCCCTTTCAGGATGACTCAACTGCTTGTATTTATCATATTTGCTCAAGTCAATGAGGGGAAACTATTTTTGAAGTTGGAAGACAGTTACGAAACAGAAAGGGGATTTATAACAAAACAGCCACGTTGCTCAGCATTTTTCCATCCAGGAGAAAGTAGCCAAGGCGTGACATCCAAATTACAAAGAAATCTGAGGGATCACTGAGGAGGCAATAAGTAAGGACATAGATATGCAGGAGCCACAGGAGCGAGATGGGGGGCAAAGGGATTTACCAGTGTTTTGATACCTCCCCAGGCAAGCTGAGACCAGGAAGTTTGCCTCATATTTCCATCCATATTAACCCTTTCCAAAGGCTCTCTGGGACAGATACTGACACTGATTCCTACTCTGCCTCAGGCACTGCAAAGTCAAGTCCCCCTTGGGTCTGAATCCTTGTTTTTCCTCCAAGGGCAAAATGCACGGGGGAAAAAATACCTGATTTAGGGAGTTCTTTGGTTGTGTCTTTCTTCTTGCCATTTATTTTGCCCCTTCTCTCCTTCCTTATTCATTAAAAAAAACAGGATTTTCTGCTTGTACAGTTTCACATTTAAGTGTAGTTAATCAAGTGAGTGATAATGGTGGACTTGATGAAGGAGTTCCTTGACGGTCAGCTAAAGATGGTCCATATAAAAGAACCCGTGTGAATCCCTACAAGCTTAATCCAAGCAAACAGAGGTAGTTTTAAAATGCCAGACCTTGGCCAAAATCATGGGGTTGCACTGATTCAGTGCCAGCTTCAGGCAAAGCTTCCACCTACTGAGTGTTCAGACTCAGTTCTGGCATTTTCACCCTGTCTCCTTAAAAACTCATCCCCTCAGTCTTCAAGGGGGTGCCCAGAACAGAACTGAAAACAATCCCAAAAGCTGCCATACATCCAACCTACATACAGCCACCTGCATCCTTATATTTAATAGAGAGTAACTGCATTTTAATAGGCTTCTTTGGAACAGTAGGTTATCAAACATCACTAGTGAAATCTTTCATCTGTGGCAGACTTGTGATGTTGAACAAAATTACAGAAACTTACAGAACATTACAGCACTACCTCTTCATAAAGAGGAAGTCCTAATACATTTATGTAATTCCCCAAAGATAATAGGTAAAAATAGCTTAATGAGAAAGGAGTGACAGACATGAAAGGAGGGGTCACCTTCATGGCAATGCTTGGGACTGGCAGAGTCATCACAGTCTCAGTGAAAGAATAAGAGTGAACATCCTTTGGTAGTGGAAAGCTAAACCACCTCACATGATGTCAACTCTTTTGTTTCGGGCAAGCCAGCAAATCATGTTCCCCAATAATTTATACCTACATGGCAATAAGTAGATTATAGCACATGACTAAACAGGACAAAATATCATTAAATGCTACAAAGAACCTGCTGGAGACAGGAAAAAAATATCCAGATTTGTTTAGAAGAACAACAGTGCCCTACTTCATTATCTCAAAGAGAAAGTGCAGCTAAGAAGATTCCATAGAGTGAAAGTTGGAAAAAGTCCATTGCACAATGATGAAAGCATCCAAAGTCTCCTGATTTATTAAAAAATGTATCCCTGCTAAGTTCTAGAGCAACATGCAGCTTATCTAGTTCCAAGGCCTTAGTGAAGATAACTGCTCACCTCATTCATCATTATTTCTTCATCATTTTAAACAAGAATATCAAGTCAGTAAAGGCTGGAAGAATTTGCTTGGTTACTATACACAACCACATATACACAAAGTCTCTTAAGATTTGGCATATGGCTAACAACATTTTTGACCCTTAGTTTATCTAATAATAACTTTCAGGGGAAAAAAAAAGAATTTTATACTTAGCATATATTCAGGTGAAGAGTCTGGGCCTAGGCCTGTGCCAATGAGGTGAAAATAAATCTTATTTTGCACAGCAAGTGTTGTTAGTAAGCATTAAATTATCCTCTTAATTAATCAATTATTTTAATTGGAGTATGGATGTCAAATATCTTGGTGCTCATTAATATTCTACTCTAAATAAGCATCACTGTAAGGAAAGTAGAATACAGTGGGGCACTGGAGTCATCAGAAGTATTTTCTAAATATAGGTATAGCTGCCACCTAAGTGGCCAAATTCCTACATCAGTTCTGGCAGCATGATCCAAGATAGATCTCTGAGCTAAATATAGAAACAGTGAAAAGAAAGAATAGGAAAGAGTAGGCTGCAATAAAAGTGGAAAGGGAAAGCAGCATAGCCATCCTTGAAGTGTCCAGTTCTCCTGTAGTTTACTGACATGGATATGTCAGGGAGGGGACCAGGTAGGCAGTGCTGTTTTTTAAGTCATGTATTCTCAAAGAAACCATGTTTTTATAAGGCACATCTATATAATAAGTGCTTGCATGCAAAGCAAATATCCTCAGCAGCTAGACTTGAATGCTCTTTGTGGGTCCCTTCCCAACTCAAGTTATTCTATGATCATTTCATTTTTAATCCCTCTCAGAGCTAAAGAATAGCACATAAAATACAGAAGCGACAAAACACACAAGTTCTCTGGAGTTTTGTAAGTCTGTGAGAATCAAAGTGTAGATTTTTTTTCCTCTACAGTGTTGGCAATTGTGCCAGAATGGGAGCAGAGTCATCCACCTGGAAAAAAAAGGCTATTTTTTTCCCCTTATTCCAAGCTATCTGTTATGATGGAGTTATACTAAAAGAAATCCAGAGGGATTTCAGGAGGGCCAGAGAGGATGAGGAGTAAACAGCCACCCTGTGATACAAGATCAGCACAAACCAACTGAGAACCAGGCTGGAAATCTGGATGTGCTTGTGGGATCTCATCAGTAACTGGCAGGCAAAAAGGACAACAGATTTCTCAGCAGTTTATATCCAAGTGTTCATAATCTCTCTCGAGCTGTATATGTATTTAGCTTTCTATTGGAAATTAAGAAACACAGAAAGCTCCAATAATACTCATCCCAGTGCTTCACCACAGTACAAAATCCTAGGAAACCACTCGTGACAAACTTGGAGCTCAGGTACAGAGCAGCAGAAGCTGCCAATAACAGCACATCACATGAAGATAAGAGACCATGAGAATCCCCAGAGATGCCTCACTCCCACACTTGAGCATTTCTGTGCACGTTGCCCACATGCCAGGAAGATATTTATTGTCCATGTCACAGAAGAAGTTGGCAGAAGTACCTCACAGCCTTTGGCAACCTGTAAATCTCTCCTTTGAACAACAGTCAAGAGCAAAAATTAAGCTAAAACCTTGAAAGGATTAGAATTATTTCATTAATACTGGGTCTGAATTTCAAAGTTAGTTCCACACCTGAACCTCCCACTCTACCCATACTGAGAGTGCTTGGATTTCATGTTTCAAAGTCCAATTAGAAAACATGCTTGCTGTCCCACAGAATACCTATGACTTTGAGATTGTACTTCTGTGGCATCTGACAAGAGGGGAGGAAAAAGGGAATACCTCAATGTCAATTTCAAAGATTCAAGCATTGACGTATTTTGGTTCTGAGTACAGGCTTGCAGATATCTTTTCCCATGATATGCATGGTAGAGTCACATGAAGCCTCTCAGAGTCAGTAAGCTCCTGACACCCATTTGTTTTTGAGAGAAGCAGCAGAGAAATCAGGGAATGAGAACTCCAGTGCTGCAGACACACTGCTTTACAAAACTGAGCATCAGGCAAAGTAAGAAATGAGAGCTGGTGTCACACGCAAACCACTGACTGCTTATTGGGTCTACTTGCGCCTTTCTGATTCAATTTTAAAATTCAGAACCAGGTGCCAGTCAAACTCATTAACCTTTCCCCACCTGGCTCAATGGACACTTTTTCCATTCTATATGAACTCAGCAACAGCCTCACCCACAGACACCTGCCCAAGAGCTGGTTTTTATCCATCAAGATATAAAAGTTGGTCTCCATATATTTTCCATTCATTAATTCATTCTGCACACATATATATTACACAGTGAATAAAGAACAGTTGAATCTGGATAATCTTAAAGGTCCCTTCCAATCTAAACCATTCTCTGACTCTAATTCTGGGTGCAGTTTTCTTTCACAGTCTCCTGACAAAGTTCTGTAGCACTGGTACAGGAACAGTGATCAAGAGTTTGAAGCAAGCTCCACAAAAATAATCTGTGGAAAATTCCCCATGACACTGGAGCCCATGGGCTGCTCTGGGCTCAGTCCTTATCAAAGACATCCCCATGGTGCTACACAAACAACACACAAGTGTGTGGACAGTAGCCTGGTTACTAACAGAAAGCATAGAGAAATACTGCTGGGATTAACATAGCACAGGATGAAAGCCAGCTCCGTTTCCTATCAAACTCTTGATGCTATTTTGGATAACCTCTCTGACAGAAACTCTCCATTTCACAAGCCAACAGCAGATGACTGCTCGCAGCGTAGTGCTGACTTCCTTCCTTAAACACCAACACCTGGCCACAACAGGAAAATATCCCAGCCTGACCAGACGTGTCAGCAGCTTTGGGGACACAACATATTCTAGGACCTGTCCTAGGGCACACTGTCCAGTCAAACTCACTCAATCAGCTCTGCAGACTCAAAGGAAAGCCTCCAAAACACTCATCATCCCTCCTGGCACTCTGCAGTGCAGTGCCTTTCATCTTGCTTTGGGCCAAGGTGTCAGTCACCACATGGACACTTAGTACAGCTGTGTCCAGGAGTTTCCTATCCCTCAACAAAGGGCACACCTGCAACACCAAGCACACCCCCAGCTGCCAGTGTGACTGCAGGAAGAGGTCTTTGTTTTAGTGGATCAGCTGGCATGTGCCCAAACTCCAAGCAACATTCAGCAGCACCATCTTCCTGTGATGATGCACCTATAGAACCCAAAGTGCACAAAAGGGACACCCTTCCCGGTTACTGAGCTAACCCAGACAGTTACTGAGGCACAGGCCAGGGGAACGCCTGAGATTATACCTCAGATATCCCATCCCTCCTCCAACAACCAGGCATCACCACCCTCTTCATCTCTCACTTACTGAAAGTAGGCACAGAAACATTAGTGTGTATATAGAGGCTCTGCCAAAGAAAAAATAATGAATGTGGCACATTCCTTTTGGCTCTGTATTTTGCTTACGTATGTCTCTTCTTAATCTCTGATCTACAGATGCTCAGGACAGACAAGCTAATAGAGCAACCGTCTCCAAACTAATCCTGAACTATCAAGATGCACAACACAGAAAAACTTGCAAGCTGCAGAAAAAACTGTGCTAAGAAAGCAGGACTCAGTCCACAGTGGGGGCAAAAGTTGTCTGCATTTTAGTTACAGCTTCAGCGTCTGCTTTACAGGGCAGGAAAAGAACTATTTCCACTGGTAAAACCCTCAAGAAGACAAAACCTGTACTGCTGGCTTTTGTTTTTCCTTTTAGATCAACTGTTTTAATGCTCCTTATTTAAATACATTAAAGTAGGAAAAATGAGGTTTCAAATAGAACTGAATGAACAAAGTACATGGCAGCCCCTGTAATCCCTCCTGCTGGAACTGCAATTTCTTTTTGTAAGAGAACTGCGTGCATGCGTTTCTGCACGAGCTATGCTGGCTGTCCTCACTTACAGGACTTGGCACAGCACTTCCAAGGAAATACTGAAATAAAGACAAAACTGCTCTGGCCTCTTGGCCCCCTGGGTTCTGCTGGCTAGCAGGACAACTTACAGATACTGCTGGAAGGCAGCAGGCTTGGCACTGCCCTCCCATACTGTCCCCCAGCTTGTCAGGAGGCTGAACACAGGTAACATGCTCATAGCAGCACTCCTGGCTTGCCAGGAGTTTGTCATCTGCAGGACATCCCAGCATGGAGCTCCTTGGAAAGGGTTCCCTCAGGAGGTTACTTGTGTATCCAAACAGGGCCTTACGCTACTGCTTCTTCTAGAAATAAAGTGTTGAAGCAATAATTTACTAAATGTATCACACACACATTTATAGCTGTGTTGCCTGACCTCACAGGCTATGGGGGCAGGGGGGGAAGGAAAAAACCAAAATCTAATCTCATTCTTTTCTTAGGAACAAGTAAAAGGTCAGTTGTCTCATCAAATTTCATCCCTTAATAATACGCCTGTTCCCTCAAGGAAATTTCTAATTGTTCCTCAATAACTTCAGATCTTTGACTTCTGCAACATTACTGAGTAATCATGCTGTAAATTTTAGGAGCTCCTTCAGGGAAGAGTCCCTAGTTTGCTCTGAAGAGATCCTGAGTAACCCAAAGGAGAAGAGACTCTTATCATGCATCATTTACAATCAAAACGTATGACAAACAGCAGAATGACTGTGAAGACAACACATGTGCAATGACACTACTGCCACTTGTGATGTTTCTCTCACAGCACAGGGAAAGGTTTGGATGATATATTGTTAACAAAACTCACCATTTCTAGACAAAAGTCTCTTGATATCAAACTGTTGATTTTATTTATTGGGCCTCTGGTGCCATAAGTTCATCTTCTCCCTTACACATCAGCACCTACACTCATCTACTCCACCGAGTCTAAACACTGCAACCAAACCAAAGGAGAATTCACGAGCTGAGCAACCACAAACCAGCACAACCCTCATCACCTCTTCCATCTTTTTAAAGAGGGAGAATTTAGAATTATTGCCTATCTCTGCCAGAGCCTTATCTCAGTTAAGAGCCCAGCACTCACAAAGCAAAGGCAAGTACTCATTCCACAAATAGCCACACACTCAAGGGCTCCAATTCAGTGGAACACCACAAGCTGGGCTAAATAGTAAAATTACTTAAGTGTTGAGCTATGGGAACAATTGTGTACAAGGCAAGAGGCTACAAGATGTAGCCTAATGTCTAACAAGATATCACAGCAAGTTATATCTGGTATTTTGCAGGCACTGTGTTGCAGAAATCTCTCTTTACCATTAAATTCAAAACTGTAAATAGGAGAAAACTTTGAAGCAGAATAAGACTCCTGTGGTTGCCTATCACAAGGATGCAACAGAGAGGTGTATGATCTGCAAAACAGTTGATTAATTTTGCTCAGCAGTCAACTTTAATTATAGGACAGCCTTAAGGCTAATATGAAATCCTTACTCAGGATAATCACAGACTGTGTTCTGGGAGTTCTGCCACTGCAGCAGTGGGGACAGGAGGCCATTTTAATGCCTCTACACGTGGTTCACACCTATTTCACTGCCATGTAGGAGGTACAGGGCAGCTGAACCTCCTGCGTTTCTCCTGCCTTTCCACAGCTACACACTTTGGGGCAGCTCCCGAGGCTGGACAGCTGCAGGCAGCAGAGGAGCTGGGCGGGAAGAGGTTAAACAGTTCACTCAAAGCTGGGGCTGGGGACACAATCCACATTTGCTGCCAGCCGACTCCCCAGTGCCCACACTGTTTCCTCCAGAAATTGCCTCCTTTCAACTGAATGATTTGACATTTATGCTAAACATGTGCTTGCCTTACCTGTAGGCATTTTCTGGTACATAGAAAGTTTTCCTCTTTGGAAAAGGCAGACTGGCCTTGTTCCAACTCAGCATCCCCTGCTCCTCAGTCCCTTTGCTGCAAGAGCCCACTCACTGCCTCTGCACATGGACAATGCACACGTCACAAGGACCTTAAATGTCAGTGCACATCTTTTGTAAGGACTTACAGGCAAATTTATGATTAAAAGTAGATATTCAAGCAGAAGATGAATCTATTATGTCCTCAGGCTTCTTAAGTCATGATCCATATTTATAATGCAAGACTAAGGCTTCTGTTGAATAATTACATCTTTTGCCTGCCCATTCTTCCCTCCCACCCCCATATGTATACACTCACCACAAATTCATATATAACATTTAAAGTGAGCAATTATTCAACCCAAAGGCAGAATATCCTTAAGTATGTGCACACTAGAGAAGGAGCTTAATTCTGTAATTGTCATGCAAGGTCTGCATTGGCAAACCTTGTTGAGATTAGAACACCTTACTCAGCACGAATAAAGGTGACAACAGCATATTCCAAAGGGGCTGGAGCACACCACGGCTGACAAATCCCAGGACTGTACAAGCCACAGTCATTCCAACTTCAGGTAAATATTTTCCTTTCGAGCAGAAGTCTCTGATATGAAGTTCCTGACCTCTTACTTGGTCAGTCCTTCAGAGAAGAAGGTGATGCTTTATAAATGAATTAAAGGCACTTTAAAACATTTGGCAGCCATTGAATTCAGAAATCACACAAAACCCCTCAACAGTATCACAGACATTGCTTTTCAACTAATGTTGATCTCCCCTCTCTCATTTGAGGTCATCTTCTTCAGCAACATGCACTGCCACTGGATGACTTGAAGTCAGAAATTTGGTAAAAAGAAGCATTTTCACCAGTACCCTAGAAACATAAGCTTGTATTTCTTCGTGCACCCTTCTCAGGGCAGCAGATTTCATTATAGAAGAGGGAGAGTACAGGTACCACTAAAAAGGACTCCACATAACCAAACAGACAAGAACTGCATTCAATACAGCTGGGAAATGCAGCTTTTACACACACGTACATGTACACGCAGGCAGGCACTTCTAATTCATCAGTAAGTCAGAAGATTTTTTTCACTAAATTGAACACTCTCCATCTTTAGTTATCCAGTTCTGGAAGTGGAAATGCTGTTCAGCAGCCTCGAAGTAATGTGCTGCAAACAAAAATGTTTCTTGACAGGACCCCATCTTGCCAAAAACTTTATTAAAAAATTCCTAGCAGGTCTCATCACTCTTTGTACCTCCCCTAAAATTTGCCCTCCAATATACAAAAGGAGCAGAAAGTGCTGGGAGCCTACACATGGCATTGTCTCCTGGGATCCACTAAGCCAAGAGTAACTTCCCTGGCAAATTTATCACCACAGACCTAGTCCCAGATAATCAGTGTCAATGAAATGCATTTAGCTAACCAGGATTCCTCCCATGATATTAGTTTAATATCCAAATCCCTTAGTCAGGCAGAAATATAAATCACAGTGACGCTGGTCCACTGAAGAAAAAAGTCACGGCTGCAACAAACGGGTGTCGCATATTCTGCGGGTTGACAGAGCCGGACAAGAACACCACCCATGGAGCTGACTATTTAAAAATAAAACTCTTCAGCTCTGAGCAGGTCATTGAGACATCACTCAAAGCAGAAGTATAGGAAATACTTCCCATAAAAGTGATATTACGTTGCCAGGCAGCAGGAGTGGGGCATTGTGAACAGGGATGGGCAGAGCATCGTTGAAGAAGCTACTGACTTCTTGCTTTATTCATATCATCCCTCAAAAAGACAAATGGAAAAACTCCTGCCTTGTTCTCATGGCTCGTGGCTTAGCAGAATCAGTGATTTGTCTTTCTTCTTTTTCCCATCCACCTCCAAAAGAGAGAAAAATCATTACCTCCTTCCATAAAGAATTTCACCACATGCCCTGATCAAGAAGCAGGGTGTAACCAAGCTCCCCGAGTTGTCCTCCCACCTCTCTTGTCCACAAAGAGAAGAGCAGAGAAACAGAACGACTGATTGGTCTTGACCTACAACAAATTAGCTCAGCTCTGCAGCAGATAAAGGAAGTCAAGGCTACACCAACAGCCTCTGCAGAGGGAAAAGACACACAAAAAGAGGTATTCCTGAGGTTGTAGTCTAAACCATCCTGGAAAGATTTTTTTCTCTTAATTCAGAATAGTCCCAATACTCCATCCAAGCATTTGTGTCTGCCAGTAGGGCACACAAGCCACAAAGAGAGATTGAGCTCCTGAATTTTCACAGGGTAAAGTTAGGCCCCTGGAATTTTTAGTTCCTCACCAGTAGAATTCTTATAAACACAGATGGATGGCAACATCCAGAGATGGATGTATTGACTTGTTCTGTAATCCAAACACTGCTGTGTGGTCTATCCTGCATCACTTTTTAGCACACTGCAGCATCTCACACCAGTGATGTCTCATTTCTACAACTTGCTGCAATTGCAGCAGGAGAATTCAGTTCCTAAGCACACTTTAGAAGAAAATCAGCACAAAAAATAAGATTTTTTTTTAAACTTGGTCTAAATATCTGGGTTATAGGAATGCATTTTGCTGCTGGAAAAAGAAACCCACTACAAGACACAGCCACTGCATTTCCATGATGTGTGTCCTCTTGTTTAGTCTTAAAGAGGATTGCATTTGTCATCCCATGATGCACAGGACATGTGCTGTGCATTTCACTGGTTCTGCCAGCTACTCAGTTTTATGTAGCAGGATTCCTTGCTGCTGTGCCTCACTCCTAGAGCATCATTTCAACCTGCTCTTTATTTGGAGTGGCAGGTACAGGAAGCAGCCCTGCTGAGATACAGGAGAACATCTGCATCTGAGGCTTGCTCCTGCTTTGTCATTATGAATATATAATATCACAGCCCTGGGAAGGGAGGAGGCCAGAGCATCCTTGTAAGTGTGTTTGATGGGGTGGGTAAATCTTGCCTATAACATTAAGAAGCTGATGCACTTATGACACACTAGTATTAATTTTTGGAGACAGTTTAGCATTCAGGAAAAGTCAGATCAGGTGGGATAGAAGCTCACCTTAAAAAGCCAAGGGGGGACACCTAAGTTACAGTGTGCCAAACTGAACAAAGCAACTGCAAATCATTTCTTAACTGCATCCAGACTACCATGGCAAAACCATTAGCAATGACTCATTCTTGCCAAGGGGCTTGTCTGTGCATTCCACAGCATCCCGCTGCTCACAAACCAGCTCCACATCGACTTCACTGTCTGCCAGTGGCTTGTATGGCTGAAATCTCCAGGATAGTCCTCAAAAAAGGGAGATTTTCCCTTTGTAAAGCCCTGGCCACCCCCTGCAAAGAGGAGCTTCTCTTAAGGGTGCCACTGCTTTTTCCATCTGCTTCTGGGATCCCTGGTGTAACCATGAACCTACTTTGCCCTCCACCCTCATCCTAGTGCAGGTCTGTTCACATCAAGTGCCAGCCTGGAGGCTGAAAATGCCCCTGGCAGAGCCTCCAGGGGCTGCCAGCACCTTTGGTCTCATTAGGGTGACTCTACTGCTCTGTGGGGCTCACACAGGCTCTGCGAGAGGATGCAGAAGTACACACCCAGAATGATGCGACAGAAGAGGGAAAGCGTACACAGACAATTCACAGAACAGTCACCAGAATTCACATCAGACACCAACTCCTGACATAGACGGGAAGATGTCAGACCACAAAACAACTGTGACTCTCTGCCACCACAAACCAAACCTAGGGCAGGGAAACAAATACAGAGCAGCAGAGATATCTCTCACATACCAAGCCCACCAGAGCAGTGCTTACCAAGTCTACCAAGTGTCCACATCCTAAAGGAAAGCCTGTGACAATTGTGAGGGCTGTTTGACTTCAGATTCCAAAATAAAAATTTAGGTGAAAATAAACTTTAAAAGGTCACAAATGCACCTGGAAAAGTTTTAGCACTGCTTACACTGGCTTATATTTAGTAAAGGCAAACTAGCTCAGCTACAATAGAAACAAAGCTCCAAAAACCAGCCTAGGATTTAAGTCTTACAACCTGCTTTTACTCATGAAATACCCACTCCTCTTCTGGCTGATTAGAGTAACAGGATACCCTGAGAAAGGCTGCTTTGCTATTTCCCGGGCTTGACGGAGTCAAAATCATTTCAGAAGTTTTACTGGGATTTCATGCCTCTTCATTAAGTAAGGAGGTGAAATGCCTGTTAAAAAAATGCCCCAGCTACAAAGGAGATGAAACTCCAATTGATAAAAAACCCCCAAACTTTTCCCAGCTACCAACACCCAAGTTGTTATTTCAATACTTACATTAAACAATACAAACTGTATTTTAGAAGCCTTATGCTTTTGCCAGGACTGTAGAAAATGTGGTTGCCTCCAGAAGCAAAATCTAGAGGAAAGAGAAATCTTCCCCAGAGAACTGATGGGTTTTCTTGCCATACATCAAGATATATGCACCTTCTGTGATGCCTACAGCACGTTTTTAGCCAAAAACTGGCCCAGGTGATGGAGCACACCATTACATCAGAGCATCTTTGTGTTATTGCACCACACACTGTACAGTGTCCTAACCCATCACAGTCCTTTACCCATGAGAGCAGTCTTTATCCTAGCTCAAAAATAGTCTAACTTCTGATATGCTGACTTAGAATGTTCTTCCCTTTGATTTTTAAGTCATTACTTGATTGTTTGGACAGTTCTACTCTAAGCACTACTTCATAAAATTATTTCCTCTGATTCAATTATACATTCACTAAAACAAGCTAAAATATCATTTAGATTCAATTACTTTAGCAATCTATCACTCCTCAGAGTTGAAAATATTTTAAGATAATCTGAAGCATAAGGTTAGATCATTTACTAAATCACATCAAGATGTAATCAGAAGACTCAAAGTTAACTTTTGAGAGTATCTGGGTAAATCTCACTTGCTCTCTTTATGAGCTTACTCTTCCCAGTACCATTCAGCTAAAAATGCTCTAATCACTAGAAAAACTTGTCAGTGCAGTTGGTCAAGTTTCCTACAAGTCTCATTTATTTGCCTTAAATAGACATTAGCTTAGTGCCCCAGAGCCCTTCTCCCTGCGCACTGTCCTTTTTGCAGCTCTTCTTTTTGCTGTGCTAACAAACATCCCTCAGGAAGGCAACTCCTCATCTCCTAAGCCAAAACTCATCAACACCCATGGGGTCCAGGATGAGGCTCAGATGCATTTCTCAGGACCCACTTCCTTTCCTTGCTGCTGGATGCCTCTGGAAGCAGGGATTTGAAGACTTGCAGGGCAAGGATGAAATTCTCTCTCATCTCTCCTCCAAATGTAAAGATTAGAGGTGCCACTGTCTGACCATAAACTCTAAGGGGCATTTCTGAGAGTGGTACAGTGTTTGCCAGGGAGATAGTTTTCAAGGTCTGAGTCTGAAGATCTTTGAAATGGAGAGTTTGCTGTCCTTCCACAAGAAGCTGTTTCTACTATGAGGAAAGACTGAGAGAACTGTGATTGTTCACCCTGGACAAGAAGGCTTTGGGGTGACCTCATTGTGGCCTTGCAGTGCCTGAAGGGAGCCCACAGGAAAGATGGAGAGAGACTCTTGACAAGGGCCTGGAGTGACAGGACAAGGGGGAATGGCTTCACACTGACAGAGAGGAGGTTTAGGTTGGATATTAGGAAGAAACCGGTCCCTGTAGAGTGGTGAGGCCCTGCCACAGGTTGCCTAGAGCAGCTGTGGCTGCCCCATCCCTGGAAGTGTCCAAGGTCAGGTTGGATGTGGCTCTGAGCAACCTGGGATAGTGGAAGGTGTCCCTGCCCATGGCAGGGGGATGTAATTGGATGATCTTTAAAGTTCCTTCCAACCCAAACCATTCCATGTTCGTACAATCAAACACCAGGTCCTGAGACAAAGTACTGCTCTACTTGCAGGAAAAAAAGGAGAGCAGAGCCATTCTTGAAAACACCAAACAAATTTGCAAATGCTACTGGTATCACAGTTCTCTGAACATTCATCCCTTTCCACACAGAAAACTAGTGGAAATTAGTACCTTTTTCTTGATACTTTTTCCAATAGCCTCTGCATTCGTCTTTGATTAGCACACCTATTCTTTTAGTAAGTTACTACACCATCCAAGCTGAACAGTGCAGGGACCTACCTTTTATTCCTGGGGTTGCTAGCAGAAATTCAGGAAGCAGGTGTGCCTCAGCATCATCCTCAGGATGGAGGGAGCTCAGATTATTCTCCTGCACTCTGTCCTACTCTAGTTGGAACATTTAAACATTTCTCACTAGTGGAAGTCTCATTTCCCAGCTATGCAACAGGCATAATGACATCGGGCTTGATGGGATCCAGGGTGCAGCTTCCCCTGAACTGAGAGTACAGCACAGAGACACAGCAGCTGGCACTGCTATAGGGCTGCACGTGTAAACACAGGCAGCCACAACCCTATGATTGTGAAAACATCACATTTCTACTGAAAATGCATTTTTAAAAAAAACACACAAACATTTTTAGGTGCTGGGAGTACTTCACGCATTTTTGGTAGAGGGGGTTTTTTATTATTTAACAAACAGATGCAATAAGCTTGCACCAAGTTTGAGGAAATTGTTTCAGTTCTTCTGCCATCTACCTGACTACATTTTTCTGGGTTGCTAGACATATCTTAGTTTAAAATAAAGATGTTTAACCTCTTTGTTTCTACATTATTCTACAAAAATCCAGTATGTGCAGCACAGCACGATTCATGTGGGACTCAATACCCTGAGTAGAAATGTTAGTCCAATAGGCTCAAAAGCTGTTTTTCAGTTCCATTATTGCCTGCAAAGAAACAAACATAACCTCATTTGTTCCACAAATACTAACGTAATTTGGCTTTGATCTTGTCTGGACCAAGATAAAAGGTATCCTTGAAATTACGTTCATTAGGGTTTTAACCCACTTTTAAACAAGAGGCAGGCTTTGCACAACCTCATTTAAGCATTTTACACATCTAAATAAGGAGGACAACATCCTCAGCTACCTCCTCATGAGGATATCCTCACCAAACTAGGGACACCAAGGACAAAACATCTTGAACCCTCTGAGCATTTGAGCACCCTCTACAGACAAAGGGAAAACCCCACAGAGAATGAAATTATTCCTCTTACATTTCAACAGGTGTCTGTGAAGTGGCTTGCCAAATTCACCATTCCAATGACGAATGAGAGGACAGAGAAAGCTCCAGCAATTTTGAGTAGGCTATTCCCATTGTGTTGGTTACAGGAGATAGACAAACACCCATCTAAGAACAACTTGATTCTTAACTTTTTAGCAAGAAAATTCAGGATTAAGTCAGTCCTGGTCTTTTACTACAGGCAATTACATATTTGACCAAAGCTGACTCCTCTCTGCTTCCAGTGCTTGGTCTATATGTTTCAGGAGTTAAACATTAAGACCATGTGCAGTCAAGATTTCCCACCATCACCTCTACCTTCCCTTGCAACACACGTATGCTTCTTTACAAAAAAAATCTTGAAAATATTCCTTTTTTTTTGGAGTCTACACAGATGTTTGACACAAGCCAAACAAGCTGCAGGAGTATCAAGAGTTTAGATTGCTGAAATAGACAAAGAACAGCCTTTGGCTCTTCCCCTGTGCACTGAAAACTTCAATATTAAGCATTTGACACTAACTGTCTGTTGGTAGTCTGTCTCCAGAGCCACAGCAAGGCAGAATCCACAGCCTCTTGCTGCTTGGCCCAGTCCTGCATCCTGACCCCAGGTCCAGCACTTGGAGTTGAGCTCAACCTTCACTTGCAGTCATCAACAGATCCTCAAGGATAGAGCTACAAAAGAACCCTGAACTGAATCTAAACTGGGCAGTATTTCATCCTTATGGACTATTCCATTGAGGTTCCCACACACAGCATGCCTTACCCATGCATTAATCTGACCAAACCCAGTCTTTTTCTGGAGGTGGGGGGAATAATTACTGTCATTTAATGCAACACAGTCAGGTTTCATACATTTCATACCTCATCTGTATTTAGAGATATAAAAACTATAGGCATCCATGTGCAACTACTGAGAAGTTAGGCATACTGTTTGCACAGACTTATACTGTACCAAAAAAATGTATTACACTATTCACATGTAAAATCTACTAGAATGCAATTTCTTGGAGAGTAGTCATAAAGAACAGGGCGTGTCTTATTGCCTCCAACAAAACCCTTTTGCCTTCTCCAGCCATGAAAAGGTTGAGCACCTCCCACACTTTAAATAACTGCTCAATAATCTCCCTTTAAAGCAGGTAACTGTGTCAGACTTCAACTCCTTTTAAAAGAAAAAAAACCACCCAAACCCACAGTAGTTTTCCTCAAGTCTCCTCTGGGTTATTCTAGGTATAGAAATGTGAGGCAGTTACAGCAGTGTTGCACTTGGAAGCTTTCCAGAACCACGTGTGACTGAGAACACCACGTTATCTTTTCATAATATCTCCAAGTAAACAGCTCTGCCACATTACTCACGCAGTGAATTATGTTCTGAGGCACACGGAGGCAAACGTGCCCATGCAAAACCACAACTGCATAAAAATCTGTGGCTTAACCTGTTCCCAAGGCTCAAACACTCCAACAGCCTCTATTATCCTTCTATCGATCTCACCCTCTTCTGCAGATCCATAAACTCAGCTGACAGACTGGCAACTTGCTGATCCAAGCACTGGCTCTCCCCTTGCTCTTGTTTCAGCATGACTTGGTCAGCGTGTGGCCTCATTTGTAGCTTGTGAAACTGCAATAACTAAACAAACATACGTACATGAGGGACTTGTCAAACAAGGCAGGCTGTAAAATTATCAGAGTGGAAATCAAGTGCCAACATGTATTACATGATGAGCCACACCTCAGCTGGCAACTTTCAGGCCCACAGCTTGATAAGAGGGAAGAAGTGGCTCCAAATTTCTCTGCATTAGACGTGACAAAGTCTTATTAAAGACGAGGCTGGAAAGCATTTAAGGAATAACACATGCACACATTCATTTGGATTTCCCTTAACACTACAGTGCATTTTATCAGAAATCATTTCTTTCAGCAATTTAATCCTCCTGGATACAGCTCCTAGTTAAACAGTATTACTACTACATTTCCATTAAAATGCATGAAACTTCTAGACATGTAAAATTTATTCCACTTTTGCTTCTTTATCCAGTGCATTTTCCCACCAACATGAGACTTGAGCAGTTTAATGGCTCGTGCTGGTAGTAAAGCAACACACTGAGTATTAATTATGTCAGGTTACATCATTTTCATCTTTCATTTTTCAAGAGCAACTGCCAGCCTTGAAGTTTTCTTCTAGATTAAGGGCAATGCCAAAGGAAATTAAGGCAAAGAAGGCAGGTGACAAAGTAAGCCTCTCATCAGCCAGGGAATTTGTTCTGCAGGTACAAATGCCACCCAGGGATAGGATGGAGAGGTAGATTGCAAACAAGTGCCAGGGAAGGGAGGAAAAGTCCCAAGCAAATCCTTGGGAGGTAAATGGCAACCTAAGAAGAATGCATTTTTCAATTCCAGCCAGCAATACTGCTGGAGGAGTTGCCTGGGATGTTTGCCTGCAACAAATATTTGAGCTGGTAATTATTAATTTTAAGGCTTTTTTCCAACTCTAAGTGTGTGGATACACAGATAACTGGAAAATTACTTTTTTAGGACTAAGCAAACCCACACTACTCAGGCAATGTACCATTCAATGCACCAAAAAAAAAAAAAAACTCAAGCCAGTACTGCTAACTTTTCTTTGTATAGGTATACCAGTAAATAATAATCTTATTAATATGCTGGCAGTTTTTAAAAAAGCTTAATTTATTATTCCACCTGTGCAGTGATGATGAATAAAGTCAATGTCAAGCTTAAGAAGAGAGTATTAAGGGAAGGAAATGGGCCAGGCTTTGCTTTTCCCTCCCAATAGGTTAAACATTACACCTCAAATCTTTAGGTCAGAGTAGATTTCTTACAGAATCCTAGAAGCGTTTAGGTTGGAAAAGACCTCCAAGACCATTGAGGTCAGCTATCAATCAAACACTGCCAAGGCCACCACTAAATCATGGCCTCATGAACTCATTTCCAAGTAACACCTCCACCTGGTTGTATCAATTTTGTTCAGTGCAGTTATATGATGACCCAAGAAATAGCAGAGAATCTGGAAAACGACTCTGGGCTTCGTCTGCATACCAAAACACTTGACCTCAAAAAGTAGAGCATCAGCTAACAAAACCAGGTGGGAAATAACCTTCAGACGTTGAATTCTTCAGATTTAACAGGGCTAGAATCTGTAGGTTTGGGCAGTCAGGATTGCCATTTTGAGAACTAGAAACTTGGGCTTTGCTTCAATTGGAGGAAAAACCACTGCCTGGAAAACAACAGAGCCAGAGCCACAGCTAGAGCTGCAGGACCAAATTCAAAGAACATCAGTCCAGGAGTTCCAGAAACAAATTCAGGATCAAGTTAAGCCAGCTTCTTTCTGCTGTATTTTTGTAGGTGTAAATAAAATGGGGCCTATTCTCAACTGTCATACAAGTTCCACCACATAATTTTTCTCCTCTCTACACACCAAAAACCAGAAGGAATGGTGAAAAGAGGTGTCAAGGGGACTATGGATTAATATATTGTGCTGTGACTTAAAACTGGTTCTAAAGAGCCACAGGCACAGTGGGGAAATAAAATCACAGAATCACCAGGTTGGAAAAGACCTTCAAGATCACTGAATCCAACCCAATCCTAACATTTCGACTAAACCATGGCACTGAGTGCCACATTCAGTCTTTTTTTAAACACATCCAGGGATGGTGACTCCACCACCTCCCTGGACACACCATTCCAGCACTTTATCACTCTTGCTGTAAAAAACTTTCCAAATATCCACCCTATATTTCCCTTGATGCAGCTTAAGACTGTGTCCTCTCATTCTGTCAGTGGCTGCCTGAAGAAAGAGACCAACCCCCACCCAACCACATCCACCTTTCAGGAAGCTATAGAGAGTGAGAGGGTCACCTCTGAGTCTCCTTTTCTCTGGGCTAAACAACCCCTACAGGGGTTGAGGAACGGCTCCCT
This sequence comes from Chamaea fasciata, assembly GCF_029207755.1. Classification (NCBI taxonomy): domain Eukaryota; kingdom Metazoa; phylum Chordata; class Aves; order Passeriformes; family Sylviidae; genus Chamaea; species Chamaea fasciata. The sequence continues at coordinate 55,040,416 of NW_027094090.1, read as the reverse complement.
CAGCCATTCCTCACAGGGTTTGTGCTCCAAGCCCCTCACCAGCCTTGATGCCTCCTCTAAACACACTCAAGAGTTCCAACATCCTTCCTGAACTGAGGGGCCAGAACTGGACACAGCACTGCCGGTGTGGCCTCACCAGTGCCCAGTGCAGGGAAAGAATGACCTCCCTGCTCCTGCTGGCCACACTATTCCTGATCCAGGCCAGGATGCCATTGGTCTTCTTGGTCATCAGGGTACAGTGCTGGCTCATGTTCAGCTGCTGTCACCAGCACCCCCAGGTCCCTTTCTGCCTGGGCACTGTCCAACCACACCATCCCCAGCTTATAACGCAGCAGGGGGTTATTGTGGCCAAAATACAGGACTCAGCACTTGGACTGATTAAGCTTCATCCTATTGAACTCTGCCCATCCTTCCAACCATTCCAGGTCTCTGTAGAGCCCTCCTACCTTCCAACAGATCGACACATGCTCCCAGCTTAGTGTTGTCTACAAATTTAGAAACCAAAGACTCAATTCCCTCATCCATGTTGTCCATAAAAATATTGAACAGAACTGGCCCCAGCACAGACCCCTGAGGGACACTACTGGTGACTGTCCCCAGCTGGATGCAACACTGTTCACCACCATTCTGGGCCCAGCCATGCAGCCAGTTCCTAACCCAGCAAAGAGTGCTCCTGTCCAAGCCATGGGCCACCAGCTTATCCAGGAGTATGCTGTGGGAGACAGTGTCAAAGGCCTTGCTGAAGTTCAAATAGACAACATCCACAGCCTCTCCTGCATCCACCAGGTGAGTGACCTGGTGGTGACCTCATAAAAGCAGATCAGGTTGGTCAAACACACTTAGAGGATGTAGAGGACAATCACCTCTGAAATTGCTCTTTGAGCCATGAAAGCTCCTGAGTGTCCCCAGGGGCCACAGCAGACAGTTTAAAAACCTCTTCTGTCCCCTCAACTCTCATTCTTGCTCCTTATGTAAGAGAGGAATGGCAGAATCGGTGGCTTCAAGAGAACAAGGCATGACCAGTCATCATATGCGTAGAAATCATACTAAAAGTACCAAGAAACTCTTAGTCCCAGTAGGACTTAGGCCTGTATTGAAACAGTAAATGAAGCTTCAAGTGAATTAAAATATAGTGAGAGATTTAGCATGCAGTCAAACTAGCATTTGCTCAGGACTTACCCTTAGGAGCAGGGGAGAGAAAAAGCACTGAGTGCTGTTTGGGAAAGTCAGCCTTTCCCCAGAAACAGAAAAAGCTCTGTGTTCTTTGAATGCTGCTTTCTAGAGGTCAGAAATAATTTTGCTGGTATCTCTACTGTTTTGGGGACTGTCTTACCACCAACGTAAAATAAAAACTACAAATGTCAATATCAAGACCATCAAAAATACTGAGACTTCTTTTCGTCTACAGTCTTGAGAAAGGAAAAAAAAGAGCCAAAACAGGCGTTTAAAAAAAGGACTTCAAATCAAATGACACAGATGTTTGAGAAAAGGTAAGCTACCTGGGAGGTTTACAGCAACAGTCAGCCCAGCTCAAAACATGATCCTGCTGGGTGAAGCCATTCCTGACTGTGTATCCAGCAGGGACACGTGATCACTGCAGAGCATGCAACAGGCTGTACCTTAAATTAATGGTTTGAGCCAGAGGACCACACACCGTTAGCTCTCCTGGAGGAGCTGGCTGTAATAACTGTGGTGCTCACACACCACCTTCATCCTTGCATTTAAAAACACAGGCAAAGTAGAAGGTGTTGTTATTCTTCAATGTCATAGCCAATAAATATTGCAGAGCTCAAAATTAAGGCATGGAGAGAAGCATCTACAGAACAATTTTCTCTCCATTAAAAATAAAGCATTGGTGCTTGTCAGATTTTAATTTACTAAGCCTTTCTCAGTCATGCATCCCAGTCAAAAATTTAAGATCTTTTCTGTCTAAAAAGAGTCATTTACTGAACTTTATGAGCAGGAGAATGCTGTTACTGACTGATTTTAGAAACTAATAAACAGTATTCTAAGTGATAGTCTGGTGGATTTATTGGGGGTGGGAATGCCTGTGGTGTGCAGTCTGGGGAAAAAAATGCTACGTTACAGGAATAAAATTGCTTATACTGCTGCTTAAAAGAAATGAAAAGCTCGCCACAGTGGATCTTCTGCTACGTGAAAGATGCACATCAAGACTCTTCAGTCTTCCAGTGTTGCAGCAATGGCCTCAGCCATGCCATGACCTGTTACACATCACCTCTGACTGCTTTGCATGATGTAAACTCACTGTGTACAAGAAATGTTACTCACATTAACTAGACAATGTATTTAAGAATTCACAGTTAAAAGCAGGGATGTTGTTGAAACAGAGTAAAATGAAGAGGAACACCTGGGTTCTGTTTCCATGCAGTACTGACTGAGCTCAAGCCTGCAAATCAAATTTAATCCCCCTCAACAGAATTGCTCTCAGACTTAGTACAGTCATTATGAAAATTAATACTTCTCTATATAAAAATAAATACACACACATTTAGAGAAGTGAAAATATACATACAACTAAATTGCTTTCAAACCTGGAGCAATAATTTAGTTTTAATGATTAGCTATTGCTGTTTAAAATGGAAACCTATACAGTAAATTTGAAACAACTAGCCAAATTCTACAGTTCATTCAAGGAGCATTCCACATTAAAAAAGAAAAATTAGAAAACTTCCACATTTTCTAAACAAGATTTTTGATTACAGAGTCTACCTAAGCTCTATATCTGTCCCTACTAAAATGTAGGGTAACAGATAGGCCCAAAACAACCTGAATATCCCAAGAAGGAAGTGATCCTAAGAAGAAACTGGTGCTGGATCTCTCACTGAGTTTATCTTTGATGCTGAAAGCTGGAGCTCATGACAACCAAACCAGGCATAAGGTCCTCCAACACCAGAAGATACTCTCTAGTGATTACTTGATCTGCTATAAAGCCATTTTGTACTCTGAGAGTGCTAAAGAACAGCTTTAATATACTGGTGAATCAGACCGAGAAGCTATTTAGCTGCAGAGAATACTGGCAAGCACATATAAATAATCTTTTTCCAGGGAAACACGCTCTCAAATTCTCTATTTTCCCCCACACAGAGGGATGTTTTCAATACTCTCTTGGTGGTTATTACACAAAAAGCTCCTGAGCACCATCAGCATTTCAGACAAGCACAAAGGAGATAAAACAAAGGACATAAAACAAAGACAACTCTAATAGGCTGCTAGTGTACACATCAATAAAGTCTGTGGATAAGCTTCAAGCTGGCCAAGACCACACTACTAAGGCTCAAACCAGTCCCAGTACAGCAGGGGAACTGGGTGAGGGATGGCAAAGCTGCTGACCCTTTCCTGGGTTAGGGAGAGGCCACACAGCACTTCCCACATCTGCTTGGTCCTGTGTTAATAACATCACTGGTTGCTATGGAAGCAAGGCAACTTCACAGCCCGTGGTGGTATGCAGGGAACATCAAAGCACTTCAGACATCCCTACTAAGGGTTTATGGACTGGAGGAAGCACAGCCCTGGGGGCCTTTTCTACCTTAAGAAAAAAAATGGGTAGAGGGAAAAAACCCCTTCAAACATATTTGACCCTTCATTGCAATTCTCAGAGAACTTGAACTGACATCAGGAGTTCCCAGTCCCAGGCTAAGAGGTGGCACAGAGCCTTTCAACTCCAAAACTGCCTCCTGGGCAAGTCCTTGTGTTACTGGGAATAGGCAAACTCTGCTTGCCCATCATCATGGCTAATCCTCTACTCCAAGCAGCTCAGACAACCTTCCCCCTGCAGGAAAAGGTGACTCAAAGCTCTCTTTGTTCTTGTCACAGGTGTGGTGGAAGGAGATGCTTCTGCTGCACAGTCCACATGTGCCACAGCAGTGACAGCAGCCAAGCTCCAGAAGTGTTCACAGCACCTCCAAAAGGAACATCTGTCCTGAGAGTTTGCACCCTCAACAGTAAGAAAAAAACCAGCCTGACTTACAACACCCAGGGACAATCTACAGAGTCAGCAGTTAAGAGGAAAATATCTCTGCAGATACGTGGAGTGATTTTGATCTCAAAGTCCACAAAAGTCAACAAACACAGCGCTCTGGGATGCTGTTTGCCAAAGAACTTCTCTTCAGGGGAGAGGGAAGTGACTCACAAGCTCTGAAGGAAGGGCCAAGAACTGAGAGATGCTTCAGAGCAAGCAGGCACCAGGAGTTAAACAGCTTGCTGCTCATGTGTTCCCCACCAGGTCCACAGATTTTAACAGCCAGCACCTCCCAGACCTGGTATTGCTGTGTGATTTTGGCAGTGCTCATGCTGACACTGCGTTGGTTACACTGCAGGACTTGGAATTCCTGGACTTCTTGCTTAACAGTTACTTTATCTCCTTTACATTAGGTGTGTGGCAGATATAGTTTTACATTTGGGGTTCCTCATGGCCAGGACTAGTGGGGAAACAGTAAAGGAGGGGAATGAAACAAAATTATCACATATGAAACATATGTCAGCCCAGGGTAAGTTGAGACAGAAATAAAGCAAGTTTCCCTTAGAATTGGTCAAAGAAACACAATACCTATTTTTAAAGTCAACAACGCACTATTTCTCATGCACATACAAGCATCTCTTTTCTTCCCAGCTCTAAGAGATCCACAAATATATGTATAATTCTGCTTACACATTTTTGACCTTTTGCTAGCACAGAGAAGATAAGAAAACATATTCCCCATGAAACACAGCTCCTTACTGGCACATGAAGTGAGTTCTGAGGAACTCCAGCAAGTCTGGTCCTTACTGCTACAGGCAGAATGTCCCACTTGAATCCTGGGAGGAAAAACCACACCACAGACTTCACTGGCCCTGCCAGCACATCCACTGACACAGCTCCCGGTGTTCAAGCTGGGCCATTCATCCCTAATTCAAGTGCTTTCAGTTATTTACCAAGAAGCAGTTCCAAGGCAAGCACTCCCTTCTCTTTGCCCCTCCAGATTCTCATCTTTAGTCTGAGAATTAATGATCTACAAGATATCTTGCAAGCTCTCCCCATTTTTAGGAAACCACTGCATACATTCCCCAAGATTTAATTAATGGCTTACTGTGGTCTGGACAGTCACCATCAAATGGATTTACATCTTCCACTAATGCACTTTAAGCACTTGGAGACTAGCTTAGTACCTAAATCTTTAAAACAGAGACACTCGAGACACTTGGAAAGTACTACCAATATTGGTCAAGTCAAAGGCCTAGATGCAAAGGAAGGTGGGAGAATGGAAAACTCATTTAAAACAAAAGATATATAAAGATATAAGAGATCTGTCTACTTTTGTTTCCCTTCTAAGAAAAGAGCATCAAGTTGCAAATGAGGCCATCCACTGAGACTGAAAAAGGCAGACTACATAAACCTGTTGCACATTCACCTCCAGAGTACACTACTGCAGGTGACAATTAAGATAAAACAACCTGAAAGCAAAAGAAACACCGTGTTATGTCTAGAAGGGTTTAAATCCCCACATCTCAGCACAGAGCCCATTTCCAGTTTTCAGAGAGGAGCTTCCCTGGGGAGGTTCATTCCTTCAGTGCCACCCGGAGGGTCTCTGCTTTTTTCCACTGAAGCAGCTGGTAATGGCTGACCACAGAGGTCCAAGGGCAGCAGATTATTTTTTCTAATTATGGAAAACCTTTTCCATCACAACAGAGGGATGCTGGTCACACAAATGTTGTGTTTATTTCATGAAAGAAGTTCCCTCACTTAAGAAAACAGGAATCAAACTCATGTCTCCTACACCAGTGTTACCTAAGAGAATCACTATTTTAAGTTCTTCTAGCTTGACACTTGGAGAAACCTGACTGGATCAGAATAAGATGCTCTAGTGGAGGGTGATGAGGAAGAAAAAAGAAGGAATTACTGACTTGCAGTAACAAACCCATTGGAGTGCAAAACAGCCTCCCAGAGGAAGTCTAAAGCTCTATGTTGTAGATAAGAGGCAGGAATGAATCACTATTCCTTATACATTTTCTCTGAAGGAGTAATTGGACAAAATTAAGGAGAAAAACAAGACCATAATCCTCCTGCATAAAACTGGTAAAGGAATACATTGAACTACATTGTCTTCTCGATAGCAGAGCTACAAGTCACTGATATAGAGAGTGGGTTTAAGTATTTAGAACAAGAAGGAACCCAAGTCTTACCCAGACTTCTTATGCTCTGTCTGGGAATACAGTAGTGTAAACACTATGTAAAACTAAGTCTTCTTCTTGGAGATCCCTATTAGAAATATTTTGGGTAACAGTTGCTGTAAGCATATCCTTCATTTATCTCAAGCAGGGTGGGTAAAACCCCAGGGCTTCCAACTCAGGAGATTATTTATCTTCCAGATACTGAGCATGCCAGTAACTTTGTCAAAGTCAGCTGGGATTACCCCCTAGCTCCCAGCAACACTGGCTTTCAACACCTCTCCAAACCAGAATTATTAGTTCAACAGCATCATAAACAGAACACACACACAAAATATTCCCTATAACAGATTTCAAGAAAAATCTGGACAAGTGGAAAAAGAATTAATCCATCCATCTGTTGGTTTCAAATGCAGTGACCCAGAAACATTTTCTGCCTCAGAAAGGCCCAAAGTAGAAACAAGGAAGGTATTCAAGGGAATTCTTGCTGTAGCCTTTGCTGAGCATCTGCTTCTTGGCAACACCAGGAGAGAGTTCTGACATTTAATTTCATCTGAATCATTAAGCATTTCTCCAACATCTATGGAAGGATTTATGGTCCACCTACCCTCTCTCTCTGCCCATCTCTCCATGGTCAGAAAATCCTTACAAAAGCACCATGCAACACAAAGTTTGTGTTTCAGCAAACAGGTATTTTCCAACCAGATGTTCTGCTCAATGTGTGCTGACTTGTTCTGGCACAGAAAGAAAAAGCTCATCTTACCCCAGGCACCCCTGTACTGACAGTGACAGGTGCCTCATCACAAATACAAGGAGGCAAACTAGAGCTGAACAACAATCAGCAGGCAATAAAGACAAGAAACAGCTGCATTTTTAGATTTTGTGACTAGCGGGGACAAATTAAAAGCAAAGGGGAAAAGGTTAGCAGCTCCTGCCAAAATTGAACCTTCAGCCACATGCCTGAATGGTGAAACACAGGAATATGACCCTGCTACTTTTTCTTCTCTTCACTATTGCCTAGAGGTACTGGAAGCATAAAAGGTGGGAAATTCAAGAAAAACATGTGATTTTTTCCCCCTTAATGTTTATATGTCAGATCCTAGGTCTAACAAATAACTACTTATCTCTGTCTGGGCTACAGGGGAAAGAAAAAAAAATTTGTTATTCCTCAGTGGAGTGCATTTCAATTATTTTTGCACTTCTTTCTTTACTTAACCTCTGTTAAATAAGGTGGATGCAAAGACAGACTATTGCTGAATGGAGCAAATTGACTATGGAAAAGTGAACTCCTTGAATGTTAAAGCCTTTTCATCTTGCTCTTAAGTCAATAATATAATGGAATTAAAAGTCAAATGCAAGAGGTTTTTTTCCTCTCTTTAATCTTGCTCCATTCTAAGCTCCAATCAAGTATTTTTATTCAAAATTTCTGCTCTTTCCCTTTATCTGTCATAGGTATCTGACATTCAGCTACCTTTCCGTCAGAATGAAGGGAACATAGTTTACCCCAGTAATAGCAGAGCACAATGGAAATTAAACTGTATCCAGAGCAAAAGAAATACACCCCAAACAAGCATAAAATGAATCCTCACATTTTTATATTGAAAATAGGTCTAGTCTGTTTATAGTCATTAGCACAGGATACACAAATGTATGGGCCTGAGGAGGTGCATCACTTTTGGAAACAGACCTGTGCATTTTTCCTTGCTGCCAGGAACACTGTTAGGACAGAAAATGTCAAACCAGCTGGGAAGCAACCTGGGCAATATCCCAAGAGAATTTTGCTGCTTGTCTCATGGGTACTTCATCTCCCTTGCATCAAAGGCAGAGACAGAAGGCTCTTTAAATCACAGCCTCAAGGGTGGATTTCTTTACCTTTAATTTGTCTCACATTTTCCTGCTCTCCCACTCTCACCCCTTTCCTACTTCATACACTTTCCCGACACCTGAGACACTGAATATCCACACCCATGCCACAAACCCTCCCCTGGTGCTACTGTCCCCAGCACAGAGCATCTTTAGAGGCATGAGACAGCATCAGAGCCATCTCAGCAGAAGTCAGGCAGTAGCAGAGCTTCTCTCTGTCTCTGGGTAAAACTCCGGAGAGAATTCAGTGCTTTCTTGCTTCTCTCTCAGTTCAGTTCAGTTGTTGTGGCCCAGAGGAGCCCGGATGCTCAGGGATTGGCACTGGCAGCTTTCACCTGAAAGCTCAACAGCTCAGCCCAGCAGTAATCCCTCACCCTCAGCCGCTGCACTGGAACTGCTGTGGGGCAACTGGTGCTCAGGCTTGTTGATACACATCCAAAAAAGCCTTTACAAGTGGTACCCATTAGCAGTTTTGCTCATGGTCCCCACAAGGCCCGGGATTAAGCAGGAGTTGGCTGCAGCCTGGTCCCACAGGAGGCTGCCCTGCAGGGCAGGTCTGAGCTGGAGCCCTGAGAGACACTGGTGCTCTGCCTGGCTGTGGATTTAACACATCCCCAGAGCTGTCAATCCACCTCTCAAGAGTGCTAAACCCATCTTTTGTGCAGAAGCTGGGAACGTGAAATGGGAAAGGTGAATAAGGATTCTCTGGGGATTCCCCAGCCTACAGCATTTGTAGGGTGGGCTGAAAACTGCTCCAAAAAATCCATGTCACAAGGAAGAGCAGACTCAGTGCTGCTTTAGATGGCAGAAACTATCACACCTGCAAACACTGCAAGTGCATTCTTGTTTGAACTCTCCTTCTCTCATTGTTCCTTTTATTCAGACCTATTATATGAGGCTCCCAGGGAGGTGAATTAAAATGCATCAGCAGAAGGAGGCTCCACTCAGGCCTCAGAGGCTGCATGGTATTTATCATCTGGCTGCAGACAAGTCTCAGTCTGCCAGCCTGTAACTTCCAAAATACATTACAAGCGTGCCAGAGATGAGACAAAGCATCACTTATTGCTTAGATAGCTCTCCCTCACTTTAAATGAGGGGTGAGTTACGGGCTGCACCTTTGTGCCACCCGTTACTCAACAGCATTTGCCACTCTGCACCCTTTACTATAAATATACCACCCACAGAGATACCACAGACCTGAATCTACTGCCTGACTCCCCTCACATTAACAAGTCGGGAGTTATTTTGTGATGAGGCATAACTCCAGTGCAAGTGTCCTGGGTTGAAGTATATTCTATCACCATCTTTAAGAACTGTTGAAACCAGGTGAGGCAGTGCTCCCTGCCTCCTCCACTCTGGCTTATCTTCTGTTAATGGGCCATCAGCACCTTTGCTACACAGCTCACAGATAACCCCCTCCTGGACTACTTCCTGTTAATGGGCCCATCAGGCCTTATCACATGACTCACCATCCCATTGTGGGATGCTCCGCCCAGAGGGAGAAACCAAGCATTCCAGCCTGGATATAAGCTGAGACTCTGAACACCAGAGGGGCACTTACCCATTGGATTCCCAGAGGACCCGAGCTACCAGACCTTTCTACAGGATCACTGCTTCAGGAAGACCACCTCATCTGGACTGCTTCCATCACTACGCTCAGGTTGTATTCTGACTCTGTCAGTGGTCTTTTGTATTATTGCATCGATTTTATTTTACTTTCTTTCCTTTTTTTTCTATTAAATTGTATCTCTGACTTGGAGCCTTTCATTTGTTTTGCCTTCAAACTACTACATTTTTGGCGCCCAACGTGGGGCACAAGGCACTGAGAAAAGTCAGAATTACAATTTTGTATTGAAGAAGACACCTGTTCGCTATGATGCTCAACATGCTTACATGTGTCTTATATCTATCTCTCTATATTTTTCCACAACTGGGGTACTATCTGCCAGTCTTAATGCTCCTGCGTAGACCAGGGTATGGTACTAAAATTGCTTTAGTGGTCTATTATGTCCATTGCTTGATAAACTCTGAGGCAATGAACATTATTCAGAATATACACCCACTTTTGTTTTCTTGTTCTGGTCTAGGATGCTACATCTGGGGCCTCAACAATCTCACCCAGCCCCTGTGGGGAGGGGTGAAGAATGATTTTTTCCAGCTTTTCAGGCATGACACAGCAGTTTTTGAAAATATGGAATACCCTCTGGATGCCAAGGACAGCATGATGTTGTTGTTAGTCCTGCTTTGTCTTCTCTGCACGGCCCGCACCATGCTTAGAATCAAAACACTACATGGTGTGATACAGCGTGTTCTGAAGGAAGAGGAAGAGGGAAAAAGAAGCAGAGCAACGATATCAGTGTCTACACAGAGTGTCACAGAGGTGAAAGGAACCAAAGGCAAGGCAACAGTGTCCTCATCTACACAGACCGTCACAGAGGAGAAAGAAGCCAAAAGTGAGGCAACAGTGTCCACATCTACGCAGACTGTCACAGAGGAAAAAAGGACTAAGAGTGCCATCAGCATCTCCACACAAACCATCACCGAACCGGAACAGCCTAAACCAGTAGCAGTTGCCCCCGTTCAGAAGAAGAAATCAAGGACCAAATCAGTCCGCATAGTGACTGATGAGAGTGCAGCAGGACCTTCACAATCAGCAGAAGAGACAGAGCCAGAAATCATCACTCGCTCTCTATCTCTGGGTGAGCTGCGTGACCTGCGAAAGGAATTCACCCGCCAGACCAACGAGTCCATCCTGACCTGGCTGCTCCGCATCTGGGACGCTGCAGCCAATGACACCATTCTGGATGGAAGTGAGGCCAGGCAACTGGGATCGTTGTCCCGGGATGTGGTCATTGACCAGGGGATTGGGAAAAGCCAAGAACCTCTCAGCCTCTGGCAGCGACTGCTAACAAGTGTGAAGGATAGATACCTTTGTAAAGAAGACCTCCAAGTGCACCAAGGAAAATGGAACACAATAAAACAAGGTATCCGATGCCTGAGGGAATTGGCTGTGTTGGAAATCATTTTTTCAGAAGATGAGAGATTTCCTAAAAACCCAGATGGTGTCCAGTGCACATCACGGATGTGGTTGAGATTTGCACGGCTTGGACCCGAGATGTACTCACGTTACCTGGCAACACTGCAATAGAGAGAAGGTGAGGACAGGGTAGGTGTCTTGGCTAATAAACTAAGAATTTACGAGGACACTGTCACTGCCCCAGTTCGTACCCATGTCTCATCTGTGGAAACAAGACTGGCTGAGCAAGTCCGGAACTTGATTGAAGAAGGCCATCAGAAACTGAAAAAAGAACTTAAAGAAGAAATTTACCATATCCAGCCAGAGCCAATGAGAGTCTCTGCCATTAGGAGCAGGCGCTCCCCAGCCAGGGAGAGAGGATACACACCCCGAGGTAACCTCTGGTCTTTTCTTCGGGAGCATGGAGAAGACATGAGGAAGTGGGATGGAAAACCCACCTCCTCCTTAGCAGCCCGGGTACGTGAACTGAAAAGAGAAACACCTACCACAAAGAGCCCATCTAGAATCAATGTTGCTCCGGTCTCTCGTGCACAGAACTCCAGACGGTACAGGAATGACGATATGACTGATCCTCTTGAAGGAACCTCAGAAACATATTTACAAGAAGAGAGCAATGTATGCCATGACCAGGAATAGGGGGGCCCTGCCTCTAGCCAGGTAGAGGAAAGGGACAATCGGATCTACTGGACTGTGTGAATCCGATGGCCTGGAACATCTGACCCACAAAGATATACGGCTCTGGTTGATACCGGTGCTCAGTGTACTCTGATGCCATCAAGGTACGTGGGAGCAGAACCCATTTACATTTCTGGGGTGACAGGAGGATCCCAGGAGCTGACTGTACTGGAAGCTGAAGTAAGTCTAACTGGGAAAGAATGGCAGAAACACCCCATTGTGACTGGTCCAGAGGCCCCATGCATTTTGGGCATAGACTATCTCAGAAATGGGTATTTCAAAGACCCAAGAGGATACCGCTGGGTTTTTGGCATAGCTGCTCTAGAGACAGAAGGCATCAGACAACTGAGTACCTTGCCTAGACTCTCAGACGACCCCTCTGCTGTGGGACTACTGAAAGTTGAAGAACAACAGGTGCCGATCGCCCGAGCAACAGTGCACCGTCGGCAATATCGCACCGACAGAGACTCTGTGGTCCCCATCCATAAGATAATTCGTGAGCTGGAGAGCCAAGGGGTAGTAAGCAAGGCTCGTTCACCCTTTAATAGCCCTATATGGCCCGTGCGTAAGTCCAGTGGAGAATGGAGACTGACAGTAGATTACCGTGGCCTGAATGAAGTCACACCACCACTGAGCGCTGCCGTACCAGACATGTTGGAGCTTCAGTATAAGCTGGAATCCAAGGCAGCAAAATGGTATGCGACCATTGATATTGCAAATGCCTTTTTCTCCATTCCTCTGGCAGCAGAATGCAGGCCTCAGTTTGCCTTCACCTGGAGGGGCGTGCAGTACACCTGGAACCGACTGCCCCAGGGGTGGAAGCACAGTCCCACCATTTGCCATGGACTGATCCAGGCTGCACTAGAAAAGGGTGAGGCTCCAGAACACCTGCAATACATTGACGACATTATCGTGTGGGGAAACACCGCAACAGAAGTCTTTGAGAAGGGAGAGAAGATCATTCAGATTCTCCTGAAGGCCGGCTTCGCCATCAAGAGGAGCAAAGTCAAGGGACCTGCTCGAGAGATCCAGTTCCTGGGAGTGAAGTGGCAAGATAGACGGCGTCAGATTCCCACTAAAGTTATCAATAAGATCACTGCAATGTCTCCACCGACCAACAAGAAAGAAACACAAGCTTTCCTAGGTGCCATAGGTTTCTGGAGGATGCACATTCCCGAGTATAGCCAAATTGTGAGCCCTCTCTACCTGGTCACCCGCAAGAAGAACGATTTCCACTGGGGCCCAAAACAGCAGCAAGCTTTCGCCCAGATCAAGCAGGAAATCGCTCATGCGGTAGCCCTTGGCCCAGTCAGGACGGGATCAGAGGTGAAGAATGTGCTTTACTCTGCAGCCGGGAGCCATGGTCTGTCATGGAGCCTTTGGCAGAAGGTGCCGAGTGAGACTCGGGGACGACCACTGGGATTCTGGAGCCGAAGCTACAGAGGATCCGAAGCCAACTACACTCCCACAGAGAAGGAAATCTTAGCCGCCTATGAAAGAGTCCAAGCTGCCTCAGAGGTGATTAGTACTGAAGCACAGCTGCTTCTGGCACCTCGACTACCGGTGCTGGGGTGGATGTTCAAGGGAAAAGTTCCTACCACACATCACGCCACCGACACCACGTGGAGCAAATGGATCGCCCTGATCACGCAGCGCGCCCGTATTGGAAACCTGAATCGCCCTGAGATTCTAGAAATTATAACAAACTGGCCTGAAGGTGAGACCTTTGGATTATCCTCTGAAGAAGAGGAGGAGCAAGTGACATGGGCCGAGGAAGCCCCACCATATAACGAGCTACCAGAGAGTGAAAAACGATATGCCCTTTTCACCGATGGTTCCTGCCGAATTGTAAGTGCTAACCGGAAATAGAAAGCTGCTGTATGGAGCCCCACACGACGAGTTGCACAGGCTACCGAGGGAGAAGGTGGATCGAGTCAGGTCGCAGAGCTTAAAGCTGTCCAGCTGGCTTTGGATATTGCTGAACGAGAAAAGTGGCCAAAGCTCTATCTCTACACTGACTCATAAATGGTAGCTAATGCTCTGTGGGGATGGCTGGACCGCTAGAGAAAGGCCAACTGGCAGCGCAGAAGGAAACCCATCTGGGCTGCTGAGATTTGGCAGGACATCGCCACCCGAGTAGAGAGGCTGACCGTGAAGGTTCGACACGTGGATGCGCATGTACCCAAGAGTCGGGCTAATGAAGAACATCATAACAACAAGCAGGTAGATCGAGCTGCCAAGGTGAAAGTATCTCAGGTTGATCTAGACTGGCAGCACAAAAGAGAATTGTTCCTAGCTCGTTGGGCTCATGATGCCTCTGGTCATCAAGGAAGAGATGCAACATATCGATGGGCTCGTGACCGAGGGGTGGACATTACTATGGACAGCATCTCCCAGGCTATCCATGACTGCGAGACCTGTGCTGCGATCAAACAGGCCAAGCGAGTGAAGCCTCTGTAGTATGGCAGACGATGGTCAAAGTATAGGTATGGGAAAGCCTGGCAAATTGACTACATCACCCTTCCCCAAACCCGCCAAGGCAAGCGCTACGTGCTCACCATGATAGAAGCAACCACTGGATGGCTGGAGACCTACCCTGTGCCTCATGCTACTGCCCGGAACACCATCTTGGGCCTGGAAAAGCAAGTCCTGTGGAGACATGGCACCCCTGAGAAAATTGAGTCAGACAACGGGACTCATTTCAAGAATGGCCTCATAAGCACTTGGGCCAGAGAACACGGAATCGAATGGATATACCATATCCCATACCATGCACCAGCTGCCGGGAAGGTAGAACGCTGCAATGGACTGCTTAAAACTACCCTTAAGGCACTTGGTGGAGAGACCTTCAAAAATTGGGAACAGAACTTAGCGAAAGCCACCTGGATGGTCAATACCCGAGGGTCCATCAATCGAGCTGGTCCTGCCCAGTCTGAATCCTTGCATACAGTGGATGGAGATAGGGTCCCTGTGGTACACATGAGAGGTATGTTAGGAAAGACTGTTTAGATTAATCCCACCTCGGGCAAGGGCAAACCCATCCGTGAGGTTGTCTTTGCACAAGGACCTAGTTACACTTGGTAGGTGATGCAAAAAGATGGGGACACCCACTGTGTACCACAAGGAGACCTTATTTTAAGTGAAAACTGTGTGTAGGATTTCATTATATATATATATGTGTGTGTGTGTAGTTTAAGGAAGGTATTGATTTGGGATGATGTAGATGGTAATAAAATAAGGGGTGGATAATGTCCTGGGTTGAAGTATATTCTATCACCATCTTTAAGAACTGTTGAAACCAGGTGAGGCAGTGCTCCCTGCCTCCTCCACTCTGGCTTATCTTCTGTTAATGGGCCATCAGCACCTTTGCTACACAGCTCACAGATAACCCCCTCCTAGACTACTTCCTGTTAATGGGCCCATCAGGCCTTATCACATGACTCACCATCCCATTGTGGGATGCTCCGCCCAGAGGGAGAAACCAAGCATTCCAGCCTGGATATAAGCTGAGACTCTGAACACCAGAGGGGCGCTTACCCATTGGATTCCCAGAGGACCCGAGCTACCAGACCTTTCTACAGGATCACTGCTTCAGGAAGACCACCTCATCTGGACTGCTTCCATCACTACGCTCAGGTTGTATTCTGACTCTGTCAGTGGTCTTTTGTATTATTGCATCGATTTTATTTTACTTTCTTTCCTTTTTTTTCTATTAAATTGTATCTCTGACTTGAAGCCTTTCATTTGTTTTGCCTTCAAACTACTACACAAGATAATTGCAGACAGGAGTAGAATTATTTTTCCTTTCAACCTATAGAACTAGGTTTAGAAACAACATACTTTCTGGTGTGTTGCTTAGTCTTAACCACTAACTGATTTATAGAACTATTAGTGAATATTTATTAGAAAGTCTAATGGGTCAGTAGTTAAACTAACCTATTAGTAACAGCTTTATAAAAATCTCTGAATCACATAATCATCTTTTAATTTAAAGACCTTAACACACACCATTCCTGTACCACCAGATGTAATTACTGCATCATATTACCTAATTCTTAGAAATAACCCCCTTTTCTCTCTTGAGGCAAAATTAATCAGTCAGTGATTTCCTTTCACTCACATGCACAAGTGTCCTGGGAAGCATTTTTATCTTCTTACACTGCTTGATATGGTTTGCAATTTCCCACTTTACCTAGCTAAATGATCTTTCCACTGAGTATTAGTTTCTCAATAGGTCTGCTTCCAAAAATAAAGCCCAAAACACAAGGATCTATTCCTGCCTGTGATGTCAAATGAACAAATAGGGCTGACCATTATTTTTCAGTCTTTCAGACATGGCAAACCATCTCTGGCTCAGCAGCTTTTACACAACCCTCATGGGCAGCAGACTGGGGTGGCAGAGAGAAGAACCAGCTGCAAACGCCAAATGCAAAAGTTGACGCTCTCCCAATCCCATAGGTGCCAAGCTCCTACCAATAAATTCATGCAGACCTTCTCATGACAGTTTAAACATTTTCAGCCGGTAATTAAAGCCTGTTCCTATCTCTTTTACCCAGGGAAAAATAATCAACTACTGCAAACCTGGTGATTCTAGAGGTCTGAATCACATGGCCTAGAGCAGACACATGGTCCAGTGGCACAGAGCTGGCTAAAGAAGCTGATGCTTTTTCCTTTCTCCCTCTCCACAAACACTGTTCCAGCTACTGATTCTTACCCCTGTGCTTACTGTTTACAGCTTCCAAAATCAACAAACAACCAAAGTCAGAAAGAAGCTCAAAACTCCACAAGTATCCCTTTTACATTTATAAAAAAAATAAAAAATAAAAATAAACCAGGAGGTCAGTGGCACCACATTGAAGCAGGAACACTACAGACTCACTGCAGGCTGTGCTGTACCTGAGCCCAAACAACCTGGCACCTCTTACCTTTCAGAACCCGGGACCCACCACTTGGGACATACCAGCTCATGTTTAACAGCACTGTCAGGGCCATTCTTCTTTCTACTCCCCTAAGAGAACCCAAGATGCTGATAAAGTTTATGGCAGACCTCTAAACATCTGCTTTGGGGTCAGGACCCACCACTTAGGCTGCACACCATGATCAGATCAAACAGCACAGGACAGTGCCCTGGGGTGCCCAGAGCAGCACAACAACTGCTCACTGAGTGCTTGCACATTCCCAAGACACAAATACACATCAATTTTTCTCCTGCTCACCATTTACCCTCCTCTTAGGCAGCAAAGACCCATTTGACAAACTTGTCATCTTCACACTTGCTCACAACATTCATTTGTTAAGCACACACTCTGTTCCTCTAAGGATATAAGAACTTGCTGCCAGCCTGGAATTTCAGTAAACACCATTTGCTTATAACTAATCCCTCCTGCAGCACTAAAACTGCTGACTGCTGCTTCAGGGGAGCTGACATTTACTTCGGAGCCTAATTCACACTACAGTGAGGTCAACAAGGTCCCTGTTGAAGTGGGATCAGGCCCCTCATTCCCTACTGCAAGTGTACTGTCATTTGCACAGCAACTTGTGTCACTACCACGGGGACACCAGTGTCATTATCTAGACTCAAGAATTAAGCCTGCCTGAGCTTCATAAAAGTCCAAATCAAGATGTTACAAACCCAACAGCCCTGGCAGAGTCACTATGGCAAATCTCTGATGCTGTCACAGAGAGGATGAGAAGGGTGGCACACAAAAATAGCTGTTCATTCTCCCCTGCTGAGGGGTTTAAGCAGGCTGGCAGCTACAGGAAGCACTGAGGGGTCTCTCCTCTTGGTGTTCCACAGGCAGGAGGTGGGATATTCACATGACAGCACCCCTCACCCCACTGCAAGAAGACCACAGTGCCCCAACAGCCTTCACATTTGCTTTAGGTCCCCAGGCTCCAATTCATGCTTATAACAGAGCATTAAAAGTCTGGGCCTTCTCCAGATCCTGGAAAAGGAGAAACTTTCTCCTCTTGAAGAGGAATTGGAGGCTACAGGGGGTGGAGAAGGACGACAGACAAACATATCCATCACAGTTGATCACTGCTTTTGGAAAACAATACAGCATCACAAAAGTATCTGTAGATGTTTTAATAAGGCTTCTTTTACACTGAAAAAAAAATAGTTCTTTTTTTAAAAAATACGGAGTAATGTTCTAAATGTTCTGAACTTACCAGGGAAACTGTTGACTTTGGGATTTAATAGCCAATATAATATTAAGTACACATTTGCAGCTCATCAGGAGAAGCATACCCGCTGATCAGAAACATGATGTGAAAGAAGAGTTGCTGATGAACTGTGGTCTTTTACCTCCTCAAATTTCTCCACTGACGCACAGCATCAGAGCCCCTGCAAAGAGAGCTGAGACTGCTTCCCCCGAATCAAATAGCAAGGGAGATGTTATTTGAGAAATTTAACCAACTTGGGAGCATATGCCTTGCAGACTATCCCCAGTGTGGAATTCATTTTACCCATGCCAGAGCTTTGCACCCTGGGATCCCCTTCATGGCTAAGGCAGGGAATTAAGCTACAATCCCATCAGTTACACATTACTAAAAAAAGAGAAACACTGATATTCCTCTTGGAGAAAAAAGTTAGCCAAACAGTAACTATTCAAGTATAAATAATTTAACAGATGATTTTATATAAGCGAGTCAAATATGGTTTTCATCATACACAAAAGGGAAAAAAAAACTGCTGAAACGACCCCAGTTCTACAGGTCTGTTGGCAAAAAAACACGCTTGCAAACAATTTTACTCCACATGACGGTGAATTTGGACATTAGAGGCAGAGTTCACAATATTGGTTGTAGCAGTTCTCAGTCCCTGACAGATTGGACAAAGGTCTGTAAATTTGGACGATACACAGTCAAAAAACCCCACCCAAACACCACTGGATGAATGCCTTGGGAAGCACACAAATCATAACCTGACATAGCAAATAACAGTTTCAGTCCTATTAGCAAAAGAGAGCTCTGATCTATTCTCAACTATCTATTCTCTAATAAACAATCCTTCAAATAATCACAAGGATTCTATGATCTGTGAAAAGCTCGTATATCATCATGCATTTATGACTTGTAGGTTCCTAAAATATGGCAACTGCATGGGGGGTGGGCGCACCATAGGCTGCTTATATGATCCAATGTCTGTTTCTACATCTATTCAATAAAAAAAAAATTTAGTCTGAATTTCTCAGGTTCTTACTTTTATTCCTTAAGGAAATGAAACTTAAGCAGCTTATTAATACAGCCACACATGTGGATGGACACACACACACACACACACACAGAGCCCCTCTCACCTCCAGTAGCTTTAGGACTTACTGGCTAATTTGAAACAGGTTTTATTGAGCAGCAGAAATTAACCTCAGTGCCCAGGCACAGAGGAGAAAGGCAAAATAATGCCTGTCTGAGGGAAGAACTATCATAATTAGAGAATCAGCTCAGGGGTACAGGACAAAAACCAAAACCAAGTCCTACTGCTGTCCCCATATGTAAATTATGACTGAGGATAAACTTAAGACATGATGAGTTCCTTGTAGGCAGAGTTATTTAAGGCACTCATTCAAGGCTTTTTTTTTTTCTTCATTTGTAAATCCTTCTACTTCTTCCAGTGTAAGTGCAAATCTGTTTAGGGCACTTAAGCCTGATGACAATTATCTTTTATGGCCTCTCAGAAAGAGTTCGTGGATCCTCCTAGATTGATGTACTTACTACAAGTTGTAAAATAACTCATCTCATGCAGATTTCTTGCATCTTCAGTTTGGGCTAGAAGTTTCAGGAACACCCAAGTAGATGTGCAGAATTTCCTAACTCTGGTTGAACTAGAAATAGGACTGAGAAACCTCTTTAATGGTATTTTAGCATTTCTAATCGTAGCTGAAAAACATAAAACTGACAGCAGGAAGCAACCCTTGATCACATTCAGCAAGATTTTTCAAAGAGACATTAAAAATACCTGTGAAAAATTGTGTTTAAAAGCCCTTTCCTGTATCTTGACCAGACATCCCTAGTGCTCAGCTGTGGGACAGGTTAAAGCAAAGACTTAGATCGTTGCAATTCATTCACCTCCTAGCTATCCCCAAAAAGTCTTATAAGACTGGGCTAAAAAGAGTTCATATTGTGGTCCAATTCTAGTAGTAGACCTCTTCATACACAGGCAGCCCTAATGAGAGTTTCTCCTTTAAAAGCCCTATTTTGATCCCTTATATTTTTGCTAAGCTAAAACCAGAAGAATATAAAGATTTTTTTGGGCAGCATTTTAAAAAGCAGAACTAATAATTTGTCAGTAACTCTCACTTTGATTTCCTTACTGAGGTTCTTTTGAGGAGAAATAGTATTTCAAATGAAGATGTGTCTATTCACATTCAGAGGCATCACTTACTTCATAGCAGAATGGATTCTTTACTAATCAACTGCTCACACAGGGACCTGAAGAGAAATCCCTGAGAACATGACAAGAATAAGTCAAGGGACACATGGCCTGGAAAGATGGAATACCCTCCTGGGCCTTCTCAGACTCCTCCAATTTGTGTGTTTTGGAAGATGCATTTTCAGCCATCCTATAAAAAAGATCAACCTATTACTCCCATCATTCTTGTGTTTCATTTCTCATACACACACACTTCACTGGTATATTATTTTCACTGGTTTCTGACCAACACATTTTTGGTGCCATTTTTCAAAAAAGCTGTTGAATAGCAAGAAAATTATAACTATGCTTTCTCTTGGACAAGGAAACCACAAACTATGCTTTATGGCAGCATGCTGACCAGTAAGTGCTTTTTCATAAACAGAAAACATCCCTCAATCCTGAGATGCATTAACAGAGCTCAGGCTCTCTGAGGACACCTGTGGCCTTAATGGCCTTGCCAGCCTCACCTGGGGGCCCAGAACATGACCCCCTGTCCATGGGACAGGACTCTAGCCCTTGCCTGGGCCATGTGCTGGCACGCCTGTGTGCAGCCCCATCCTAGGTCCCCAAAAAGCCCCAGGCCTGTACTGCAGATAATGTTATTTCTGACCAGCTGACCATTCCAGGCCAGATAAGGTAATTTCTGATGCTGTACACTAGATAATTCTTTTGCCATCACTCAAGGTAGCTCCATCTCCAGTCTGGTCTCCTGCTGTTTATACAGGACTCCTCCTCTAGACCTGGTCCACCATCTCACCTTTTTGAGGTCTGTCCATGGATCCTGCCATTGTCACAGAATCATTTAGGTTGGAAAAGACCTCCAGGATCAATGAGTCCAGACTTTGAACGATTTCCACCTGGTCAATTAGACCATGGCACTGAGTGTCACATCCTGTCTGAGCACCTCTAGGGATGGTGACTGCACCACCTCCCTGAGAAGCCAGTTCCAATGCCAGTTCCACAGCTTTTTCAGTGAAGTAATTCCTCCTGATGTCCAACCTCAATCTCCCCTAGTGCAGTTTGGGGCCATGTCCTCTTGTCCTGTCACTGGCTGCCTGGGAGAAGAGGACAATCTGTTGCCACCAGGTACTGCAACCCTGGGCTCTGGGAACAGAGTGTCTCGCACAGCCCCTGTTAGGCTGCTCCATTACATCAGGTAAAGTCAAAAACCAGAAGAATTTGCATTCTGGCCTGAACGACAAGGTCATGTAGAACATCCAAAACATCTTTCCCCCTGACCTACTTGTGTGCTATGTATGGACACATCCCGCCTGGCCACAGCCAGTGCTGTAGCAAGGAAAATGCTGCTCCTTCCAAACAGGCAAGAGAAGAGGTCAGAGAATTGCTTCAAAACACTTCACTGCTGTTTTCAAGGGCCTGCAGTCAGGAGCCAGGAAATACTGCACAGAGAGAGGCAGGTAGGGCACAGGCTATGAAAGTTCAGAGCAGAATTTCACTCCCTGAGTGCTGTCACCACTTATGGATAAATGAGCTGGGCAACACAAGACACACACCAGCACACGTGGAATAAAGGTTTTTAGAGTGGAGGAAGAAAGAGGGGCTGATGTTTCAGAATATCTGCAGATAGTCAATTATTCATATGCCCTAATGGAGAGGGAAAAAGAGCAATATTTCCAGTTCAGCATCAGCACATACTGAAAGCACTGTGAAAAACCACCAGAGGTGTGAAACAGCTGTCAGTCCATGTGAAAGGCCAAGATTAAACACCTCTTTCACCCAGCAATCTTAGTCTAAGGATAGCAATCATGAATCAGCTACTCACAACCCACATAGGGCTTGTTCCAGGAAATCGCCCTTAGAAAGGACCAGGATGGTTTGGAAATGCACACAGACAAAACCACACCAACAATCTGCCCACAAATGGATATTAATAATCTACAGACTGTACATGCACAGGCAGATTGCTCCAAGCCTCCCTGGGTGTGGGGCTAGGAGCACATCCTCCCATTCTGCCCTCTCCAAAGGGGCAGACCACGCTAACAGAGGAAACAGAGAGGAAGGAAACCTCCTCATACCTCCTCACAAAGGGCAAGTCCAAGAAAAGCAGGGGTCTATTTACAGTCCTCCAAAGTCCCTCCCCGCCAGATGGTCCCTTAGAGCGCCTTGGTGGGGCACAGCTTAAGGCTGTGTTAAGACTCCCCAGAGCTGGGATAAGCCCACAGCAGGAAGGAACCAGGGGATTGTGCCAAGTGCCACCAGTACAAGACCACACTCTGTGAGGTGCAGATGACCTCATTTTCCATGGAAGATGACATTAGAACACCATGTGTTTTCAGGTGTGAGGTAAGGAAGGAGGTTGTTTCCTAGGGGAGGGGGGAAAAACCCCAACTAAAAAACACACAAAAACCCTAAACAAACAAACAAAAAAAACAATCCTGGGAAGTGCCCCTAGAAGGTTGTAAAAGATACAAGCCAAGCTAACAACCCTTTGTTCTTCTGAAAATACCTTCCTCCGCCCGTAGCAACAGAACCAAGACCCCACATTACCATCCTAAGTTAAACGCGGGCCCTATTGGCTCTCGGGAGGCCAGGATCTAAACTTCTTTGTTTCCATAAAGCAAAAAAATACACGCTTGCAGAAATCACTCTCTTCTGATTCATTTCCTCTGGAATTGTATTGTTAAGTTGCTTAAACAAAATACTCAGTTTTCTCCTCTTCCTCCCCCTTTCCTCTCCTTCGGGGCCACGTTTTCCCCCAGCTGAGAGAAAGTCTAACTTTCTAAATAAGCTGTTACTGTAGCTAATAGCCTAGAGGGGGGAAAGCCCCCTTGTGAACCCTGAAAACGCTGTGTATTAACTCTCGTAAAGCAGACAAATGAAAGCAGGAACACATGTTATACATTAGAGGCTGAGATTTTGATGGTAGGCTGCTACAGCCCAACCTTCAATTAATTCTGCCCCTGCTCCATTGGCTTCTCAGGTTTTCTTCAGCCATCAAATCTGGGTTTGCATCACTCAGGTCCTGAAGGTTCCCTTCCAGGTGGAAGGAAAGAGCTTCTAACCACACAATCCCCATTCCCGTGCTGGCATTTTTTAATATTTCAAGAGTTAAATGGAAACAGTCTTGGGGACTGACTGGTAAAGATGGCCATATAGCATTTATTACTACAACAAAAAGAAAACCCACTCAGGTTTTGGTGCCACACATCTGCCAAAAGGAACCTATTATCTGATTGCTAGGCCTGGTTTTAAAAGAGGAACCTGTAACATATCTGTGTTCTTTGTTAGACTCAATTACAAATTGCTGTGGGCAAAAGTGTAGAAAGCAGGAGGAAAAAAATCTAGCAGCAAATTTACTATACTTTTCAAGTCAACAAAAGAAAAAATGTTTCAGTTGCAACCTACTGCTTCCCAAGGAGTAAATATAGATACAGGAAAATTATGTAAAACTGTTCAGACCACACCCTTCAACTAATCATCTACTAGTCAGCAGTAGGCTTTCACTCCAGTCCTTAAAAATGCTTTTATTCCTCATAGCCCTGTCCTGTGCAACATCTCTTACTTTCTAGCTGAAAGGATGGCTTGTCACCACACACAGACACACACACCAGTCTTAATATTCCATTACTTTTTAAAGAATTCTCTCACATGCCACCCATCATCTCTGTACAGAAGTGCAAGCTACAGTCTTTTCACAATAGATTGTGGAAATGTGAGGAGAAAAAAAACAAAACAAAAAAAAACCCCCACCAAAATAGATGTAGGATTGAATTATAAAAACAAAAAAAAGTGGAAAAAAAAAGATTGAGAGTTAGTAGATAATCTTTCATTCATGTAAAAACATCTTTGTTCATGCAACAATACCAGATATTAACACTCCAAGAATTATCTTTTAATAACAAGCACTGGTTATTTGTTCTACATAGAAAAAAAAACTATGCAATATTTATTGTTGCTGAAGAGTGGAAAACCTACTCCACTGAAAAGAAACTGTGCTCATTATTATGACACACAAGTACATATGATATGAATTATACGGAGTAGCTGGCTGAGGTGAATCATTGCTCTTTCCTACTGCCTCAAAGCTTTAGCTGAGGCTAAACTGCAGGTAACAGTTTATGCTTCAGATGGAAACACTCTTCTGGAGTGAGAGCAAGCACCAGCAGGGATTCTGAGACAGCCCAAATGCTCTGTGTAGTGTCAGAAGCTAATCCCACCTCTGCAAGGAAGGGATAGGGGGAAAACAGCACTGGAGAGGGCATGCACAAACTTTCTGGCTGATGAGATTCCCAGAGCTCTTCAACATGTGCTGGGCAGTTACATCATGCACATGGCTCTGGTTCCAGCAGCCTGCTTAATACATCAAGAGCTGCTGTGGGGGAAAGGAGGCAGAAGAGTGAGCAAACTGCTCATCAGAGTGACCTCAGTTCATGCTGCAGCCAAGTCTGCAAGGTTTGGATCCAGAACACCTCCCAGCATCCAGATCTAGAGTCCCAGGTGCTGCCATTACATAATGAGGGGCAAACAGAGGCAACAAATACTTTTTTTTTTTTTTTTAAATCAAACTTCAGCTCTGACCGTGGCCCTCATGCACGAAACACAATATGCTTTTATCTGTATCCATCTCTGCTTGGTACAAGAACAGTTCAGCCAGCAGCACAGGACTTCAGGAAGATTGGCAAAGATCTTCCTCTTCGTGCCAAGGGCAACACTTCTTGCCTGTGGCATTTTCCACCCACACATTAATTCACCTCGCTTCATGTTTGAAAATAAGGAGGAAAAAGCCCCATCATCATTCAGTAACAGCAGCAACATCAATTCACCAGGGGAAACAACAAAGGCAGGGGAACACAGGGAGGAAATGTTTATACACGCATAGGAACAGCCAAGAAAACCAACTGATGAAAAGACAGAAAATAAGCAAGTCCCACCCTGCTCTGCTCACCCCCCACCTCCAGCTGCAAACCAGCCTGGACTTTGTGTCAACCCGCTGCGGGTGCCAAAACTTTGTCCTGGCAGCCATCCAGGGGTCTTTGCTCCTCAGGACAGAGGGACAGCAGGGATGGTTACAGCAGCCGTGCCCTGCTCTTTGCTTTGCCAGCGCTCCACTGGGCTTGCTGCTAATGGCCACAGTCCCAGTGCACCGGGCTGCTCTTCCTCTCAAGTAATTTTGTTTCTGCCACTGAGAACCTTCCATTTCTCATTGCTCCTCTCAAAAGGCTTTATCCTCCTCCACAGAGAGGAAGCACCTTGGACTTGGAGCACCTCCTACCAGGTAACCACACCCTTGTTGAGACCCATTCCAAGGTGGCAGGCAGTCCCCAGCCTGACTCCTCTGAATGCTTCCACTGGGAAAGGATAAAACACCTGAACAGGTCATAAGTCATAATCAGATTTTGTCATCTCAGAACCATACTTCTGCCTCCATGTAGAATGACAGAGTCCAGGGACAAAACACTGCTTCTGCTTTTGAGTTGTATGGTGGAAATGCCAAAAGGGGTGGAGAGAGAGAGGGGAAAGGGTCACAGAGAAGTGGAACACCTTATGGAAGCAGACCTATGCTAGTGATGAAAGAAACCCTCTGGCCCTGCCAGAGCCAGCTCCTATCCAAGTCCACAATAGAAGGGAAGGGGGAAAAGAAACAACCACAAAACACCCCATTGAACCCCCTCCCCCCCAGTTTTCTGTGTTCCATTTTCACACACAGTGTATTGCAAAAGATCAATCCCATTTCATCTAGCAGCTTGCAACATTAGCGTTAACAAACAGCTCTTTCCTTCAGATGTGCTGCTTCTTCACTCTACACCCAGCCTGTAGTCTTGTTCTCATTGTTTCTACCCCTGAAGGTACCTGCAGTCAAACCAGTTACTGAGGAGCACTGGGTTTTACCACAGAGGATGTGGAAGAGCAGAATGAAGGCGTCCTGTGTCCAGAAGAGCTGAACTAGTGACTTCTCAGGACTGTTTATAGTGACAAGGCAAGACAGAGAAACACTGAGATTCATCTTGTATCCTCTGTCTGAAGGAAGACTCCAGTAGTCTTCTGTCTGCTTCTTTGTTCTATGTACTTTTAATATCCCTGTGTTTGTGCAAGGTATTAAACCCAGCAAATGCTAATCACTGCCTTTGCTGCTCCCATTCAGATCATTAAGTTAAAGTCAACACTCCTAATTTTGGCACTAGCACAGCTTCTGTGCCTCTGAGGTGAGGTTGGAGCCTTCTCACTCTGCACCAGCTCCTTTGCAATGTGCAACAGAAACAGAATTCCTATCTGCCCATTACTTGAAAACAACAGGTTTCCTAATCAACAAGTTCAGCTCTCATCTCACCTTGTGCAATTTTAAGTGTTCTCAAACACAAAACAAACCACACACCAAAAAAAAAAAAAAACAAAACAACAACCAACAACAAAAAAACAACAAACTAAAAAGCCGCTAAGCAGATACTGACAGGACTCCTGCACTATTCCCATAGAGAGTCTCCTAAAGTGAATGACTACAAAAATGAAAATAAATAAAAGGAAATAGTGCATAGGCTGTGCCAGAGTAAGCTTAAAAGGCAAATGAACTTATTTTAAAATTAAAAGCCATCCCGATGTAAGAGGATCCTAAGAAATATTTACATTTTCTTCCCAGCAGCCTCTTGCCTGTCTGCGCAAGGAACCAATATTACAACTATTACCAGAGCATTCAAATACCTTATTATTTTAATTTGCAACCATCCAAGTCAAGGAGCAACTCACTTTTAGGCAGAAAACAGATATCCTAAATACAGGGCATAAGAATCTACATTGTCCTCTGGCTAAGTCAGTCCCTGCCACACATCCAGGCACAAGGGGGAAGCAAAGCCACCATTGTTCCCAAGATGTCGATGGTGTTTTAAAAACCATTTACAAAACGCTCGTGAGAGGACTTGGGTCAACACAGCTTTCCACGACCTTCATTTCTTGCAGAAGTCATCAATATTCACCTACTAATGAGAACTCCTGGCCTCACAATTGGCTTTTCCCTTCCCAGCTGTGCTCTAAAGCTGTTTTTTCTTGCCCAAGGATAAAGCGATGGAGGGAAATACTCAGGTCTCTAGAGGGCAAAGTCAGAAACCTAAACATAGAACCACTCCTTCTCCTTTTGTTGGGCTTTCATTGTCAGTGTCAAGAGTGTTTTATGGATCAGCAAGGTGACCACCAAAACCCACACACGGCTTTTTGTCTTGTGACTTTAACGCCATCCTCTCAAGTGTCTCTCTAATACAAATGCTAATTTATGCTTTGCTTGTTCTTTTAGAATTCATGCACAGGAATTATTTCTCTTGCCAAATTGTTATTTTAGTGGTTTCATCAGAAAAACAAAAGCAGACTAAATGGAAAAGTTAACCCTGAGGTTTCAGGGGGAAGTGTGGAAAACCTGAATCTGGTAATACTCATTCCTACTAAGATAGTTCCAAGTACACAGCTTTTGTCATAGTATTTGCAGCTTGAATTAGTGACATTCCAAG
The DNA here is from genome assembly GCF_029207755.1 of Chamaea fasciata. Classification (NCBI taxonomy): domain Eukaryota; kingdom Metazoa; phylum Chordata; class Aves; order Passeriformes; family Sylviidae; genus Chamaea; species Chamaea fasciata. Next base: position 55,012,809 of record NW_027094090.1, on the reverse strand, counting down.
GACCTCTCTTTCCTTTCCCCTTGACCTCAGGATTTCATTCTTGTGTGTATTTTCTTAAAACCCAAACACCAATACTACATTATCGCAACTCTCTTCATCCTCTCCCGTTGTCTTCCCACCTTCAGCTCCTGTGCCTCAGCTGTAGTAAATTAACAGATCACAACCAAAAGCCACAGTAGGGAAGAAGTTTCTCTCATTTACCAGACTGATAAAGGCAGTTCCAGGCCTAACAAGAGCTTAAACACCCCTCACAGTCCCGTGGGGTGGGAAGTCATCAGTCCAGGTGGATGCCTTCCCACCATGCTCACCAGGAACAAGAATTAACATTAAAACACTTTTCAATAACGTAAGTGCTGACAGACCCTTTAATGAAGCAGCTCTAGCACTCAGTTTAAATAACAATCTAGCCCTGAAAGCTTACAGCATAAGGCCATTAGCAAGCTCAACAAATCTCAGGTAACTTCTTCACAGAATTTTAAAACTCTTAGCAAACACTAATTAATTAAGCATCACATCACCTTCCAAGCTAAATGACTGAATTCACCACAATATTACATTGGATTTTCCTGCCTGCACTTGAGGTTTTTCAAACAATTTGCTTTCCCATTTTCCTCAGAGAGAACCCTCGCTCTTCCCTTAGCAACCGCTGCAGTCAAATATACTACAAATACAGGGGTCTGGATACATTTTGAATCAATGAGTGAAAGGGGGATTTTCACCTTTTACCAGCTCCAAGTCCAGCATTTTTTTACCCCCATCAGCAGGTGGGCTCCAGGGAAGTGATACTGTGTGCTGGCCATAAAGGTCAATCTGTATTGGATGTGGCTTGAACAGATGACATGCTCCCAAAAAAAGCAGGTTTCTTATCACCCCTCTCACTGTGGCATTAGCTGTTAACACAGAGAGGCTGAGAGCACACAGAGAAGATTCCTTTCAAGTGCAACTGAACAGAATGATCAACTCCATTTGCTAATGGACATTCAGCCTGCTGGATGAGGCTAAGAGTAGCCCAAAAATAAATAAACTGTGGATTTCAGGTCCTAAGCAACAGCTATTTAGTACTGCAAGCCAGTTCCTATTGGGCCACTCGATTTATCAAAGGAAATAGAGCCACAAACAACCCACTCCTGAGAAGAAGCGCTAAGGCTCCTTAAGTATACATTTTAGCAATGAAGGAACATCAAAGCATCAGAACGGAGGCTTTAGTTTCTTCCTTTCAGACAGTAATGCACAGAGTAGAAGAGCTGGTTTAAATTCACACAGAGGCAGAACTGCATACCTAGGGCAGCCACTAGAGCCCTGGCTGCCTTAAGTCTTTTCAGAACTGCAGAAAAACAGTTAGAGAAGTGCCCTCAGATGAAAGGGCCTAGATCTAGGGAGCAACACTTCCCCCAGCCCTGACAATTTTCCTCCTTCCTGCAGTAAGAGTACATGCACCTCAAGCAAAACTAGATTCTGCATAAACATTATGTCATCTTAAACTACGGCTATTCAAAAGACACCCATTTAAAGCTTATTTATATGTTCTTCCTGTAAAGGACCTGTGACAAGTCACCCACGAACAAAATTCAGATGTGTCAGCACATGCCCTCTAACACAAGACAACAGCACCGACTCACTACACAACTACACCTCTGCTAATAAGTGCACAAAGTGAGAGCAAATTTCATTCAGACAAAATCATTCCACATCTTATATCACCAGTATTGTTGAAATGCAACATACTCACAGAGAAAACATGTAGCTTCACATCACAACCAGCCTCCAGGAGCAGACAAAGGCCCCTGATTCTCTCCTGACCTCAAAGGCAACACTGCCTGGCCATGTACAAGGGAGGAAAATTTAACCTCTACCAGTTGCCTCAGCAGGTGTGTCTGCTTAGCAATCAGGCACAGCAGCTGAACTTGGGCCAGTCAGCACCAGAGATGGCTCAGCAAGACCTGGTAATGCAGAGATGCGGCTGACAAAAATTATGAAGTGAAATGGTGCACTGTGGGGAGTGTCTTGTACCTCAGCATTTAAGAGAGTGGTCATTTAAACACTCCAGCACCACTGCAGCAGTTCAGTTCCATTAGTCTGTGCTCATCTGCTTTTGTAGCAAAGTCAGCTCGGTGGCAACAACGGCTTGGTCAGGAGGCAGTGAAGATGCCTGTTTAAAGGGCAAGGTTATTTTTTGGACCTGTAAGCAATCATCTCTTCGAATTTCCATCTGGTGCTGGAGTTGCAGTACTTGGTCCAGCAATTTCTTGGCCTTGATGTTTGGGGAGGGGGATTAGGAGAAATAAACTAATGTTGGTTTTGCATGTGATTTGGGGTTTGTGGGTTTTTTGGTTGGTTTGGGTTTTGGGGTTGTTTGTTTGTTTGGGGGTTTTGTTTGTTTGTTTGGGGTTTTTAGTGGGGGTTTTTGGTGGGTTTTTTTTGGTTTTTTTGGGTTTTTTTTGTTTTTTTTTAAGGAATTAACTCTAAAGAAAAATGTAAAAGCACCAATCACTAGCATTGAGAATTGGGAGTGGAGCGGGCATTGAAACTTTGTGTGACCAGTGTTGCTTTATCTCTCAGATACCCCAGTCTGGATCTGTCATGATGGCAAGGGGCAGGGCAAGCAGCTCTCTGTCACCTTCCTGCATCCCCCTTTCTCCCAGTGCCTTTTGCACCCCGCGTCGGTGAAAGCAGGATGTCACTCAACAAGGCTTTCCACCCCACCCCTCGGTGAGCCTTAAGCAGCTCTTAGCCTGCAGCTTAGTTTCGGTGATTTATAAAATAGATGTGCCGCAAAAGCCGCAGTCTTTGCTGTTCTGTTAAAACGCACCAATTTGTGCAAAGAGACAAAGAGTAAACGAAAACAAAGTGAGAGCAAACAGACTTAGATCCTCCCTTCTTTGTTTCTTAACAAATCTGCTGGAAGCACTCACTTGGCTTAGAGGAAAATCGTTATTTGCATTAGGACTCTCTTAAGTCACTGCTCCTTTGCCCTGTAAAGATCATGAACCATTGTTTTCCCGCTCTCTGAAACCAGTGCTGGGGGGCAGAGTCCCTACAGTGACTCTGGAGGAGCCTTTTGACTTCCTGGTTCCACTTCTGGCAAGCAAACTATTTGCTGCAGGGTGGGAGCCTGAGTCTAAATTTCTGAAGGAATGTAGTTACACCGAGCCTCAATTCAGAAAGGACTGAGTCCTCTCTTAACCAAACTCAAGCTCTTTTGAGGCGCAGTAGAGAGACAGTCACAGTATAAACAAGTTGCACATTGTCACTGAAGATTAAAATCTGCTGCTTGTTTAATTTTAATTTTAAAGAATGGAAAGTTTAGGAATTAAAAAAAAATGCTATGTAAAATATTAGCCTGAGGATCACAGATTTTGGCCTGAGATCTTTCCCAATTTCAGTGGCATGGTTGAATACACACTACAAAAAGACAGCTGTGTCACATAACACAGCCCATTGCTATATAGAATATCTAACTAAAGGAATGATTCAGATACTGAAGGTGCTACAGAGGAAAGTAAAGTTCACTTGGTATCCTTGGTAAGGATAAAAATCCTTATTATGCTTCTTTTCCTGAAGGGGAAAAGAAAGTGTTTTCAAATAAGGAGACATTTTTCTCAGAAGTCATCTGGTTTCTTCAAACACTTTTGGAAAAAAACCCTCTGCTTTGTAATAGATAATCATAATTTATCTTCCACTGAGCTCTGCTGTAGGAGAGTTTGTTTCTAGCCTTGTTCTTGTACAACATAGAATTCAGAATTCTTCATTTCTGTTATTCTTAGCACTGTCTGTGTACCACACTAAATTCTTCATTTTCCTGGTACCCCTACCCTTAAGTACTTTTGGTAGGAGGTACAACCACTTGTCCACTTGGTGTCTAGCCACAAAGCTTCAATATATTTGAAACTCCTTCAAGGTTTCTAGGTGAAATGAAACATTGCCATTGTGGAAACAATTCTTTCCAAATGCTGCAGAGTGCCATCACCCAGTGAAATTGCTGTTATTGCACACAAGCACCAGGGAATATTCACACCTGATGTCTACAGAAAGCTCAGGATGTGTAGAAATGCCCAGGGTTATGCTTATACTGGATACTTCAACATCCTGCTCCATGTTCTTCAAGTCCCAGGAGATTCAGCAAACCTGGAGGCAACTCTAGATGACTTGTTGGCCAGGAAAGGCTCATGAGTTTCAAGAGGCTTTTGCTTATCTACTTTTATTTATTTTTTTTTAATAAGTATGCAAGGAACAAAAAGCCAAGGTGCAAGAATTTCATATCTACCTAGAAAAGTAGGTATAAGGCAACTCCTAGACAAAATTGCTGGTGCCCCAGCCCAGGTCATGGCTGGAGTCTCAAATGAGTGACATTTTTGTACCACATCGGTGCTGTGGATTCTACAGGAGCTGAGCTGAATCTTTCATGTGCCACTCAAACCAAATGCCCCCTGACTCTGGAGCAAAACTTGCCTGGTCAGCGTCTGAAGGATGCAGCCCTGGGGTACATGGTTCACTGCTACTGCCAATTAACTGAGAAAAACATCCCCATCACTGACTGGGTTCCCATTGCATCCTTATTAACCTTTCCAGGCTTTGCCTGTGCCCAGAAGGCTTAACTGAGCTTGGAGAGGCAGTGTGCTAGGCAGGGTCTCAGCAGAGAGAGCATATGTCTGCAGGAGGCAAAAGGCAATACCTCAAGGGGCAGGGCAGAAAAAAAGCCATGCAAGTGTCTTATGTTCTGCCCTGGGCCCTATCCATCAAAATGTGTTATCTTCCCCTGAACTCAAAGAATAAGGTGGCCAGATTTATATCCCTCTGTTTCATAAGGAAACTGCTCAGGTCATCAAAGGCCAGCTAGCTGCAATCACTGAAAATACTTTTTAGTCAAACCTACAATATATGCAAAAGGTAAAAATTCTTGTTGGCATCCAAGCCTAGAAAAGACAAAAAAATTACAAATAGAAAGGGAAATAGGGTGTAGAAAATTGCTGCCTTTCTAAACCCTAATTTTTAAGATTTTGCTTCCAGCCCTGGAGAACTGCCAGGTTGCTTTACAATGCATATTTTGGTTTTTGGGGCGGGGGGGGGGGGTGGGGGTGGGGTTGGTGTTTTGCTTTCCTATTACCAGGTGCTAAACTGGCTGGGGCTCATGCTTGCCTCTCACACAACAATCTTGGATCTCTGAAGAAATAATACCTGCTCTCAGATGTTATACAAATAACCATGTCGTGTTTGCCAATTATACTCTACTTGTCTGGTGTTAACAAACCATGCAATTTCTAGTTTCCTGCAATAAATTCAAGTATAATTATCTTGTAATCTTGCAGGTATAAATGTAATTAAACCAGGGGATCATAGAAATAATTACCAGGTAGATACCAAAGACACTGTGCTGATCCCAAATCCTTCTGTATGACGCTAATCATGTCGCATGGTATTTGTATTTCTTTGATACTTTCCTTAATATCTCTGAGAACAGCCATGTGAAACTGATTATCTTGTACATTATTAACTGGGGCCTCCAATTTAAATTGACTCTCCAGCTTGCAAAGCAATCACAAATCTTACATGGGACAGAGATGTGACAATTTCATTCCTAGATAACAATGCAAATGTGAGACCAAGCTATGAATAACAATTGGAGTCAATCACATCGAAGTAGTTTCATGTTAAATGGCATTGCTTGGTGATTTTTTTGAGATAACAGAGATTCCTATGCCCTGCATCAGCTTCCTGTCAGGAAACATCATCTGCCAAACTTCCTGCTTGCCACAGTGGGGAAGAAGAAGACAATGTAACTTTTCCTTTACCGCGATCATTGCATGGCAATGGACATCTGTGGGGATCTGCTTCCAGCTGGGCAGGAAAAACAGTGAACTAACAGCAACAAGGGATGAGAAGAGACAAATACAATGAGGAGAACAAGTTCAAAACACGTGAGACCTCTGAAAACAATTACCTGGACGCCCCCCCATTTTCTAGCACAGTATGAAACTGAGACCAGCATGACCTTGTGGATGTGCCTGTACTTTCTCAAGACACAGAACAGCTCAAGAAATAATTTGCTTTTTAAAGCCCATAGAAGTATTTGTGTTTTACAGGGAAAAAAACGAGGAGTTCTCAAACAAATCCTAAGGCACAGCAGTGACACATTCATAACAGGCAAAGCCAAAAGGTCAGAGTAGTTAGGTGACATGCACCTCTTGTAGAGGAAGGACAGAAGGTGAAGGCCCAGTGCATCTAAAAGCTTTTGCTCATGCATATGCAACATAAAGGCAGCAGTTTTGCCTAATTGTTAACAGAAGTTCTGCTGGCTTTTCATCTCCCTGGGGCTCATTCCCACTTCATCTGCTAATATAGCAAGTTATATTGAATTGGTTGTCGTCAAAGTTTGCTGATCAGGAACCCAGTCTTTCAAGCTGGCAGCAAGCCTGGAGTACGGATTTGTCACAATAATGAGCAAGGCTGGGATATTCTGAATAAACATGTGCTCCCTTGGTGCAGGGCAAATTTATCAGCTGAATATGAAAAGTGTGGTTATGGGTATTAAATGCCAGAACACTAAAAGCTTGGAGACTCCTGAGAACCCTACTGTGAGCCAGCTCCCCTCTTCTGTATGCCTAAGCAACACAGGAGAGATAAAAACACTGCCTGGCATTTGTATTTCCAAAGCATTTACATTTAATTTAATAATATTTGGAATGCGTTTGGCGAATAAGCCGTGGCGAATTCCAACAAACTCTCTTGTACCTAAGCAAACCTGAGCTCCCAAAGGGGCTGGAATTAAAGGCTGGAGCAAAGCAGAGGCTTACATGGGAGCAATGGCACAACCCTGCTGCCCACTGCTTCTTTGCACTGCCAGGCTGCTGCCTGCACTTCCCACTGGGAAAGAGGGCTCCAGGGACAGGGGGCAGCTGTAACTGCCCTCTGGAAAGAGGCAGACAAGGCTCATTTATTATCTTATTCATGGCATCATGATGTCCTTATTTTGCTGTCTGTGCTCTTTTCCTGGCAAAACCCAGCAGCATGGAGGCTCCCCTTCTATCCTTCAGCCTCCACAGGTTTCCTGCCAGCTGCCCTGAGAGAGGTTGTGATGTCTTCATCGTTCCTCCACCCTGCACAGCCACAAAATCCAGCTTTATCCAGTGATGGGCTAGGATTTCTCTCATGTTTATCCTCTACAAGAAATCCCCCTCACTCGCTGTGACTGCAGCCAGGCCATGGCCGCATTTATCACTTCAGGGTGTGCCCTCTCAGGGCCCTGCCATGGTTTGGGGAGCACCTGCCCTCAACATTGCTCTGCTTAGCTGAAAGACTTCTCTGTAGGGGGCAGAAAGAAATGACAGTCCATAGGAAACAGTGAGCTGTCCTGTAAAAGGCAGCAGAGAACAAAGCTGCTTTGGTACAGGTTTTCTCCAGGGTTTTGTCGTGGCCGCTGATGGCTTTTCTCCGCTGGCCACCAGGGACTGCTTTTTGTCAGGACCCACAAACACCTCACTTTCTAAATGGTTTGAGTGCTGGATGAAGGACTCATCTGCCTGGGGAAAGTGAGGATGTGCGGCCACTCGTCAATCCCAGAGGATAACATAGCAAAGTTAGGCTACCAGGAGAACACCTGCTGCCTCCACAGTGCCTCGGCCCTGGCCGTACCATGGCATGTCTGTGAGACTGGTGGGATGTAAGGTCCAGTCCTCTTTCTCTCCTGACATCTAAACTATCCAAGCTGCAAAGTTTTATATTCCACGGCATCGCTTTTCTGAAGCCTTCCGGCTCTATGCCTCCTAATGCAGAGCTGCAGACTGGGCTGTGACCCCAACAAAGGATGAGTCTGCTTAGCTCAGCACAGAGGCTTCTGTGGTGTCCCCAAAGCAGCCCTCTCTTGTTCTTCCTTCCCAAGTGGGGAAAAGCTAAGTGTCCCTTGTGCTTCAAAAGCTCGCTTATTAAGGTCTCTGAACAAGCACAGTACAAAGCTTGCAACATGAACTTTCACAGGTGTGGTGCAATCATTGCTAGCAGTAAGCAGCCAGGCCTAAAGCACATTGTGTTCCCCACAACCACCAAGCCAACTACTCTCTGCTGCAAGGTGAAGCCTTGTTTTGCTTTGAACAAAATCCTACCTCACTTCTAATATGCAACTCTCCAGAGGAGAGAAGGCAGAGCTTCCTCTGATGTAGAACAGCTGCTCCCGCTCATTGATTCATGTGGGACACCCAGAAACCTGCACAATGCTGCTTTGTTACAGATGCTGTAACACAGCCTGTTAAAAGCAGTCACAACACAACATTAGCACCTCAAAGCCTAGAGAACCAGGGCAGTGGAGAGAGCAGACTGGTAAAACACAGATTGAGAGAGAAACCCTTCTCTGAACAAATGACAAACTAAACTTGCAAGGCAGAACACTACATGGATTTATCTTGATGTCTAACTGGAGGCCAGCTGAGATAGAGTGAAGAAAGGTTTTCCCCAGGAACACATGTAATGGGTTTTGTGGCACACACTGGGTCTTCAGCTAATGCTCAGTCATCTCCTGTGAATTAGATGCAAGATGCAAGCCTACTCGCACCTGAAAAATAAGAATATACAACAAAACCTATGTCTTCAAGCACGGCCAGCAAGTGCTGCCACCCTGACATCCCTGACTTCAGTGCTGCAGCAAAACTCACAAGGAACTGATGCCACTGCCTCATGTATTTGCAGAGAAGGTGAAATTCACCCTTAAGCAGAAGGGTCTGGGTATCACACCTCACTTAAGCCTTCAAAACACACTCCAGCTGAAACATAGAAGCCAAGAATGAATTGTACCCCAAGACAGCAATGCATCAATACCAAAATCTTGATCTACCAGCTTCGTTCCTCCAAAGGAACCCCAAAACCCCACGAGGTCAAGAAGCAGCTTTCATTCTTGGCGAGGTGTAGCTGTGAGGATTAGAACATGATGACAAATCTAAATCCTGATGAAAAACTGCCAGAGGCCCATAAGGCTGCCAAAGTACAGCAGGCAGGCTTTCACATAATTGCAAGTCTTCCTTTCTCAAATGCCCAACCTGATTGACCAATTAAAGTGTTTAATTCTCTGAGAAAGAGTCTATCATTAACTGTAATTTGTTCTAGTCTCACCAGTCCTTTCATGGCTGCCTCTGGTGAAAGAACCATTATGTATGATCTCAATCTCCATATTATAATATGGAATTTTTGATAGTTTGCTATAAATAGGATTTGATTCATAAGGAGAATAATGAATTCATTGCTAGTCCTTTACCAACTACTTAATGACTGTCAAGATACATTAAACATCCTTAGCCCTACACTAGGGCCTGAGTTTATTCTTGGCTAACACATCTGACTGTATTATGCACTCAGTGAATTAATGCCAGGTGAAAAATAGTCTCAGTGAAAACACATTTAGAGTGCTTTATTTCATCATAAATATTGACACTGATCATTATAAATGCCTTCCAGACAAGGCAAACAAACAGATATCTATTGCCATTGAAAAGAAAGAGAAAAAAAACCCCAAACAAACAAGCAAAACCACAAAAAATGAAACCAACCCAGTCCAGCATATCATGTGATCACCACGCTCTCCTGGTTATTCTTACCTGAAAGACCCTGACACCATGCTAGGCTCTGTACAAGTTACAGGCACTTCTTAGGCTGTACTACTTGCTAGGTGATTACAACATAGTATAAACCCACTGATATCTTTAATTTTCTCAATCCTCACTTCCATGCCATGTCCGTGCATCAGTATCATTCCCGCAGTGTACTGACAACTACATTTAACTTCGAAATAACAGCAGGCATTGCTCAAGGCTCACAACCCCCTGCTCTTACCCAGCCTCTCCTCAGAACCTCACCTCTGAGAGCACACCAAACTCCATATTTCCTGTGCTATTCAGGTCTTCCCAGGGCTCACAACTTCTCAGGGAAAGGTGTCCAAAAAAAGCCTAGGATCTCGTCATTGCAAGAGGGAGAGCCCAAATGTACAGGAAAATTATTTTTAGAGGCTCTGTGTCTCTTACCCCAGCGTTCACTTCCAGTTCTTGCATTTCCAAGACCCAGGGAGGAGTGCCTGTTACACTACAAAAACATGAATCCATGGTTTGTATTTTTAAAGGCAACAGAGTAGAGCCAGGCACTGTGGTCCTACAGGGAAGGCCTGTGATGTACAATTACACCACAGAACATTCTCTGGCATGATGTATATTGGCACTGGGAACAACCTGGAGGCTTCTCTGCAATTGTTTGTGAATTCAGCATGAGCTCTCATTATTTGTTATATGCACTGGGTACACACAGTGAGTTAATTCAATAGCAAGGGAGGATGGATGACTGCCGTCCAGATTAGTCTCTCAGTACAGCTACAGGATTACTAAATTGTTACCTTTTCTTTTTCTTTTCTCCAGTCCCTTTAAGTAGGCTGAGAATGCACAGAGGGATTATAAAATTTATGGATACCTTCGCGACATTTCCTAAGAGAAAAGGAACATGCCCAAACGTCAGAGTCTAAACCAAATAGGAAGCTAAAATTGGCTAAAGAAGCCATTTTCTGAATGGAGTTAAGGGACCGAGGCACGCTTTCCTGAAAGTAGCTTGGTGTTTTCTGGTGGAGGTGACTGTTGCAGCCAGACAATTGCTCCAGGAAACTCTGCTTGGACCATTACTGTCTTTTCTTGCAGGAGCGGTGCCAGCCCTACCTGACCTGCCTCCTGTCTGCTCATGTTCCAATGGGGCACCCTGAACCCACCTCTGGCCCGTGACTTCTGTTCAGGGAGCCAAGCACCTTCCAAGTTCCCAACAACACAGTGGAACCTGGTTCCTCACATTTCTTCTAAGGTCCCGCTTCCTCAGGTAAAAACCGCCTCAAATCTGGGCAAAGAACATGTTTTTGTGACTCCCATATACTCATGCAAATCCCTGCAATACATTTTCTGCTGTGGCACCTGGTCTCCCACTGATCATATCAAATTAAACTTATCCTTGCAATTTTTAATGAAATTCACCCGTAACCTGGTACAGACAATTGAAGCTTACGCTGGTTCAATAAATTAGGAAGAGGTGGAATAACAAGCCTTGGAACCTGCAGGAAATATACGTAGAGATTACCAGTCAAAGAGAAAGGGAAGTCTTTAGTCAATATTTCTGAGGCAAAAGTATTAAGGTGTATATATATTACCATGTATATATCAGATTATGTACAATAATGAGCTGGCACAGCTTGCTGGCAAGTCACATTAAAAACACACACATTAAGAACAGATGTCTCAGTTTTTTGTAGCACTCATCTTTCCCCGGATCTCTTCACTAACCAGCAACAATCCAAAACCTGTAATCCTTGTAAATTAACACTACTTGCTAAATAAGAGATTATCATACTCAAAATATGTTTCTTCCTAGCTATGACAGGCCCTATGTCCTACAAAAGCTGCTTGCATAGAACAGCAGTGCAAATAGGAAGAAAATATTGGAAATCCAATTATTTAAATCCTGATTCAAATGAGGCTGAGGAAGCCACAGCAATAAATCACCTGAAAGCACAAAATACACTTTTATGGAAAACCCAGGGTGGGTAAAGCAGCAGGAGAGAGTATGAAAATAGACCCTTCCTGGTGCCCCTCAAAGAGGAAATTTATACAAAAGGCAGATAGGGTCTAATGATTACACAGGTCCTGGAGCATGATCCAGTTAAGCCCAACTGCTATTTAAAATGCCTAGTGACTGTTTGTGTTCAAAGGACTCTGATTGCCATGTGCCATTTCTCTGATGAGGGACAGGAAGGCCTCAGTAACATAATTTACATTTCCTTCTCCTCTGCATCCCTTCTTAAAGGAAGTGTTCAGTGGACAGCAGCAGAAGAAAGACATATGGCTAATAATAAATGATATTCCTCACAGTCTCAACAGCTTGGCCTGCAGCAGAATCTTTCCAGAGGCTGTTTAAAACCAAAGAGCATCAGCACTTTTCTGCAGATATACCATTATCAAGCTGGTTCTCTATTCCAAGGATAAAGACTATTCCCAATATTGGAGCTGTCTTGGGAGCACTGATGAATGTCATTCTTCCTACAGAGGCTCAGTCATGAGAGTGGGTGCCAGGGAACAGGACACTTCGGGGCTCAGCCACCAGACCTCATTTGTCTGAGCCCCAGATGTCCTCTTGACATGGCAGAAATAAGAATTAGAGCTGCCCTGAAAGCTTATGAAGCCTAAAAGAAACCTTGAGTAGAACAGATGCTGTTTGCAAGAAAATGCCTATTTTTGTATAAATGTTTGGGAATTTTGTAATAAAAAAATCACACAAGCCAGATTTTTATTTATTATTATTATTATTATTATTATTATTATTATTATTATTATTATTATTTCTCAGCTTTGGCAAGGAAAATCCAAAGCTTTTCAATGAAGTCCAAGGGAAAAATAAAAACTATCTTCCTTCCCTAAAGCCTTATTTTAGTTTTGTGGAATAAAGAATTGACAACAATAGGAAAGTAAGTCTTTGACTAACCCTAATGAATCTTATTGTCATAGAGAAACACTTTGGCTGAAAGGCAGCATTTAAGAGCCAAATGCTGTTATGGATCAGCTCTCTCTTGATAGGACAGCTATGCTGAAGTCGTGGTCCAGCTGACAGCATCCTGACTTTCACAGGTCACACAGGTGGAGACAAGGTCGAGTCGTGTTGAAAGCACAATAAAGTCCCCCATTGAACCATTTTTCTCTCACTTACACAGGCAAGTTTAAACTGAGCTGTGTCAAGGTTAAATGACTATTTAGCTTGAGCCAGTGACTCAGACATTAAATCAAATGGAGAGCCTCTGGCACCCAAAATCTTTCTTTGTGATGGTCAAGGAAAACATGTCAATCCCCTGTTTACTAAATATTTATTCAAATACAGTTCTCACTAGCTTCAGGTTCAGGCAGTCTGAAAAGATTGAGGAACCTGGGGTTATCTTAACAGACCATTAAAAACAGACAAACATCACATTTTAAACCATTTTTCTATTCCAACACACCAAAGTAGCCTCAATGAATGAAACACCACAGCAGCAGCTACAACTACACAACACTAAGAACATCCAGTGCATGTTTGGACACCCAGCAGCACTGAAAATATATCAGCAGCTTTGGGAAGGAGAGACAAAGGGATCTTCAGAACACAAACACATTTATTTCCTAGCACTTTCCCAAAATAGTTCTAACGGATGTGGTGGTTACATATTCTTCCCCCTCAGGGCTTTCATTTGGATTGCCCAGGGTAAGTGATTTTGATAATGTTGCCTTGGCTTTCTGTGGCTGCAAATAGAGCTATTATTTCCAAATGGACTTTCTAAAAAACAGTGGAGATGAGAGGCCATCAAGCAAACATCTGTTGTGAGCCTTGGGGACGCTGACTGGAAATGGTGTCAGAGGTGTTGTTTGAATAGGCAGTCAAGAAAATACCCATTTTGATTAATGTGTACAGGCATTAGTATCAATCATCATTTCCTTCCCAGAGAAAGACCTTGGAAATGCAGCACTTGAACCCAGCTGTAGACACTGCTTTGGACATGTTCATAATGTCTCTTTCTAAACAGAGCTTGCTGAGCTACTTTTCTTGACCTGTCAGGAGAATAGACAATAATCTGAAGTATCCTAAATGCAGTTAATTACTCTAAACTGTATCTACACACAAAAACAGAAATAAAAGATATATCTCTTTCCCAGTAGAAATCAGCTACAGGAACCATTTATACAGGGGAGAAAAGGGGGTTGGTCATTTGACATAAATCAGTTTCCTTTGGTGTTTGCAAAACAGAGCAGGATCACAACACACTAGCAGACTGAAACTGCAGCTGAATAAATTTATAGACTTGTTTCCATTCATTTTAAAAATAGACTGTAACATCTAAAAGCAATCAACTGATAGTTTTGGTCCACTTCTGTCTAATCAGTGCTTCAATTGATGCATCTCCTAAAAATACTTGAAATTGAAACTGTCAGATGTTAACAATATCTCTTCTTCTGCCATTAGATAATATGCAATCAGTGATTATGGGCAGCAATGAAGCTCCTTAATTCAATGACTACACACCACCTACTTTCTCATTTTGCTGACGGAAGATCCAGCTGTTTCTGGTTTGTATCAATGCTCTTCCAAAGATTGGCAAGTATAGCTACAAGACTAAAAATAGGAGTATTCTGCATCCCACATCAGTCACCCTTTTGCAGCAAAAGAATTTCAGAAAGTTCTCGACTAGACCAGAAAGAATGGGATTTATTTTTAATAAGCACTAGACACTCACACTGGTAATCACTGGGATATATTTTCTCCTAGTATCAAAAAATGACAACATTACTGGTGGATGAATTGGCTCTTGGGCTGCTTTGCTTCCAATAAAATTATCCTACACAGGGAAACTTTTATCCTGCTGCATCAGTCTTCGAGCCAATACCTGCCTGCAAAGTGTCTTAGGATTTGGTCCCTGGAGACAAACAGTTCAGCTGTTTTCTCATCTGCTGTGCTATGCCTTCTTCTGTGAGGTTATGTTCACTGTAAATGTTCAAACTAATAAAATATATGGGAAACTCAAATCAGAGAGGGCAGATTTGCCTTGAGTGATGCTGGAATTTGTGCCTTTCTTGATGTGAAAGGTGGGGGCACGTAGCACATCAAACTCAGGCAATTATTCCTGTGACTAAAGATTGATCCCACCCCACAGATCCCACTGGTAGGACTGGGTAAAGATGCGTTAGTGCATGCAGGTGTCAAAATGATTGTACAGCAAAACCAAGTATGCCTGCTTTGAGGATGAAGAACATTATGAACTTAAAAACGCTGCAAAGAACTGCTTGACCACTGAATTCCAAGGAGTGAAGCCTCTTTCATCCATGGTGTGTACATGACATGACACTGTCTCAACTCAAGGCAGTTTTCTTTAATCACTATTATTTTTAGATGCCTGTAAATATGGGTGCCTTGAAGCAGCGACTGTGATTATTTTATGCATTTATTCTGCGTTTGTGCAATATGCTGAGCTCCATTGATGCGTGTGCTCCAAGTCCCCAAAGCTGTCAGCCTTCCTGGGGTGCAGGTTTACAGTCTGTGCTGTGCCCAGGTCCTTCCCTCTCCTTCTCCCAGCCCTGCCATGCTGTCAAGACAGCGAGGAAGCAGTGTAGAAAGCTGTGATGTGTTTCGGGGTGGGGACATCTCATGTCCTCCCAGCCTCCTCACTGCCATCAACAGAGACCAAAAGGGCTGCAGTCTAGCCTGAGGTACTTTATCTGACTTGTCTCTAATAAATACCACAGTCCCAACAGCAAACTCTTGCTGAGAACTATTTATGGTCAATTCACAGCCTGAAGAATAAATGCCATTACAGAATTAAAATACTTTTGAATTACAAAGCTGAAGAAACTGTGTTCTGCTTTCAGGGAGACTGCACTAAAAAAAGATGTTGCCTTCATCACAGGGTCTTTACTTGCCAACTCTTTCAAGGGGAGGAAGCAAAAACAACACCAGCACTGCCCCCAGGGATCTGCTACAGGGTCTACCAGGTCAGTGGGGTCCATAAGATCCCAATGCCTGTCCAGGAGCATTAAATTTCCCAGAACTTGCTTCTCCCTACAACCAGCCTCAGTCACTTCTGTGCTGTTTGTTGTCTCTTGTGGTTGTTTTTTTTTTTTTCCTTCATTCCTCTTGGGTGTGGATTTACTACAAAGAGCAAATAGTACTGAGCAAGGAATGCACTCCAAAATAATAATTTAACAAAAAATCAGTTCAAAATACATTTAAATCTATCTGAGTGCAAGTCACAGGTATGGCTTATACTTCCCTTTACGTCCAGCATTTGTTTGTGCATTGTGTGTTCATCACACACTGGCACTGGGCTAACAGGAACTACTTTCTAGTCTCTGTTCCAAGGACTGAGTGGAACAGAAATATGGGAGAAATCAGCAAAGAAACTGGGCTGTCCCAAACATGGCAGTGTCAACTCACAGAGATTGGTGTAGCTCAAAGCTCTGGTAAAAACAGAGCTGAAATGACTGAATTTACCCATGGCATGGCAAAAGGGCTGTCCCTCAGAACAGATAGGTTCTATTTTAGGGACAAAGTCCCCCCACATGAAGTAAAACCACATTTACTTTTGCTGGAAGCAGATGAATTCTCAGCACTAGGGCAATCAAAAGGGAAATTGGTATTTGCTGAATAGGATTGGAGGCCTGAAGTTGCTTTAGCTTTGTCTGCTTCCTTGTTTACCTTTTACAGCAAAGTCCCTCCATCCTAGGCTCAGGTTTTGCCTAGGTCTAGTCCAGATGGATAATCTACATCTGACAGGCACCACTGTTTTCCTCCCTTCCAGCCGTGTTTGGAGCCTTTACACAGAACCAGATGAAGCTCTGTCTGCTCATTAATTAGCCTTTGCTCAAATGAGATTTTCCTCAATTATTAAACCTGTTTACCGTTGCCCCTTCCCCATTTGATTCTTTTCTATCTTTATGCTCTAGGGAGATTTTCAGAGGTCTTGTTGTGAGGATTACAAAGGCAATAAGCAGATAATGGAAAAGCAGCTTTTTGGTGTACCCAGCATAATATAAATTAGGATTGTTTATAATTTCATTCCTTTATCAGTTATTGCTGTGTGTATGCTGAGGTACTTTGAGGTCTCTAAATAAACTGAGAGGGCCAAAGGTAACTGAACTATTTTAACTGGCACATGAAGGAACACACTTGCCAAAGAAAAGATCATGTGTACAGTGCTTCTAATTAGCAAAGTTTATCTTATTTTTAAAAGAAACTATGGAAAAAGGAATGATCTTGTGCAGAAGGACACGGGATTTCTGCAGGTCAAATTTATCTGTCTGTGAAAAGAGGACTGTGCCTGACTTTCAAGACTCTCTGGTTTCTTTAGGTTTTGAATTCTTCAAAGCAAGGAGTGCCTTCCCAGCTAACCCAGCAGAGTGAAAGTCTGGGCTTGATGAAGAAACTGTTCATCTATTGCTAATTAAGAGTAATATTGTTTAATATTTCACCCTTTATTTGTTTGTTGGGAAATTTACTGCATGCATTCACTTCAAAGTGAATCTAATTTAAAGTAAAAATTCACCACCCTATCATCAGGAAGTCCAAAGAATGCAAAACTGGGTATTTTATTTTAGTTTCTTCCACTTTTGCCTTTGTGGCCCCTGCCGTGTTCAGGTGCCCAGACCTACCAAAGAATAGACCAGATACTCAGGGAGCAGAACCTATTCTGGTAAGCAGCAGTTCCTCTGACTTCAGGCATTCCTGTAGATTTTAGACAGCTGCAGAAAGAGAGAGGGGAAATTAAAAATTGATTGCTCCATCATGAAATAAATATATGCTCTGGCATTTGATTGTCCAGCAGAAGTGGTCAGGCAGTTATTTATATCACAAGAACATCAATAACAAGGTGCAGTGCACTGCAATAGGCGTTTGTTAATGAATTGATGAAAAGAGAGTTATTTTTAGGTTGTGAATAGGTCTGAGGAAGTGAGCTCTAAAAACTCTCGAGGAGAAAACAAAATTCACTGTGTTCAGGTTTACCAGCACTGAAATCCATTCCCCTGTCTTCTGATAAAAACACAAGTGTAAATGTCAAGCCAAGCCAGTGATGCCCTCTGACTCCTCTGAAAATGCCTCGATTCTTTCAAGAGAGCACTGGGAGAAGAGGCTGAATGACTGGCTAACTGGGAGATTGTGCTCTCTGGAAAATCCCAGAGACGGTGTTGAAATTACTGAACTTCCCCAAAGGCAGAATGAGCAGAGATGCTGAGATCTGCACAACAACAGTTCTGCCTCACTCCAACACCACAACAGGCTTCTTCCCTACATCTGGGGCTTAGGGGAGGAAAGAAATAAGGAAATCCTCCTCTTTGGCTTTTTCCCCCTTGAAACCTGAGCTGATTTTTAAGTGTGTGTTCGTGTATTCTCTCCTTTTCCTCTCCACCTCCTGTTCCCGAGGGCACAGGTATTAGCAGGGACGGCTGCTGAAACCCACACAGCCCTGACCTAGGGAAACATTTTGAGTTGGGAGGGTCAGAATTCATAACCTCTGTGCTGATATCCACCCTCAGAGGCTGCTGCTCTTAGCCCCTCTCTGTGGAATGCAGCACCTGGTCCCTAGACAAGGCTTACAAATGACTGCAATTCTGTTTGTGCATCCCTGTGTTCCATACCCTTGCAGCTCGTGCTGTCTCATTTCTCTGTGCTGGGAAGGGATGGGAGGTGTTCCGAGTTGAGCCTGGAGACAGCACTGACACCTGTGGGGTACCTGGGTAAAATATCCACAGGCAGATATGGTTTTTCAATGCAAAAATATATAGATAGCATACACACCTGTGTCTTTTAATAGATACACCTATCTTCCCCTGACAAGTGTTTAAGGTTTTACATAACAAGTCAGCAGTAAGAACATTAAAATATATTATAATTCACCCTATTAGAAAGGCTGACTGGGACATTTCTACCCCTACAGATTTTTCAAGCCTTGCTGAGGACTGCAAGGCTGCCTGATGGTGTTTTTAGCAACTGAGACAGGCACCTCATAGTCCTTTCTTTCCAAACTGGCTCAGGATCTCTTCCTGCCCTCAGTGACAGTGACTGGGGTGCAGCCAAGCTGGAGGAGCCTCCCATCACACCCTGCAGACATTACTTAATACTTGCCCTCTGAAAGCTCCTACAGGTTAAGTCTTCCCGATGCCAGGAATTCTCAGCTGAACATCAACACAGTAATAACCACATACTCTCCATCCCCGCGGTGATCACGGACAGATTTGTTGTTGGTTGCTAAAGGCAACTCCTTCTGATTGATGGTTTCCAGGAACTTTCCACCAGCAGGGTGGGGCCGGGGCCACGGTCTTTCCAGGGCTCGGCAGAGAGGCAGAGGCTATAGGAGAAAAAGAGGGAAACTGGAAGACCATAATGGTATCAGAAGTCGTTCAGACTTCTGCCTGTGAGTGGCTTGTAACCGCAGCAGCAGCAGCAGCAGCAGCAGCAGCAGCAGCAAAGGCTCTCTGCGGGAGTTTGTAAGTGATATCAGTTGCCCGCTGTATAAAATAAAGTAAAAACAAAACAAGTTCGTAAAACTCTTTCAGATCCATTCATATTAAACTCCCTGATCACTTTCTCATATAAAGTCATCTTGGTGAGACGAATCTCTTTTTAAATATTTATCAGAAGAAAAGGGAAACGGTCTGAAAGAGATTTGCACAAAACCTGTTTGTCAGTCCCGGGCGTGCGAGCCAATCTATCAGCCCTGCCGTGACTCTGGGAGCAGTTTCCTCTGCCTGGCTCATATACTTCAGAAGATACGGAAGCGGTTCTGTGCACACTTGAAACGTTGTTCTCCAGATTTATTCCTCAAGTATTTTTCTCTAACATGCTTATTTGTCTCTTTTAAAGCCTGCTTTACATTACATAGTCTCTTTGTGTTCCCTGCAGATGAAAAGCACATGCATTTCCACTCCTCCCTCATTATAATGCTGCTTTCTGAAGAAAAGCATCTCATGTGTTCTAAAAAACCATTGTTATTACCAAGTTTTTAAAAACCTGTTGATGACTCATTGAGAAGTAGTTAAAAACATTATTTTCCCAGCTTTGCCTTATACCCATTCAATCTTAGATCTTTTTGCCAAAACAGTGCAAACTCCTTCTTGTAGGCTGACAGCTCTATTGTTAAGATTGTTCAAGTACATTTACCAAACATTAGATATTTTAGCTAAAATTTCCATGCTGAACATTTACCTAAATCTGAACTACGTGGGAAAATCTTAGCCAGAAGTTTCTCTTATCTCTCAGACCAGGACTAGGCTACATTTTGCCTTGTCAAAATACTCTGGTAATCTTTTTCAGAGAGGCTTTAATGCCCTTAGCCTTCAGAAAAGGAACATGAAATTTGCCTTTGTGAAAGCTTGCCCCAATTTAATGGCATTAGGAGGCTTTGAAAAACTGCATGCACCATTTGGCCAGATCCAGAGACCACACCACTCTGATCTGCTGGGTTCGTCGAAGGACTCTGGGATAAGAGAATGGGAAGGTCCCTGCCTGACTCCTTCTCCTGGCTGGGTTGTCTCAGCCCCCTCAGGGTCATTTCTCTCTCTTACCAGACCCCTTCACGCACCACACTAATCTCACAGAAAGGGACTGAATGAGCTCTGTGCCAGCAGTCAGAGATAGGTCCAAGGGATAGAAGGCGGGGGGTTGGAACAAGAAGATTTTTAAAGTCCCTTCCAACACAAACCATTCTATGATTCTGTGATTCCTCCTCCTCCTCTAGCTCATGGATGGGGCACCAAAGCAAACAGCAAGCCCTCCTTCCCACTGCTTTCCCAGGGTTTCTCTCCTCCTTAACCACATGAAGAAGGAAGCTACCAGAACTGTACAGCAGTGTGAGGAGCAAGATAAGGAACAAGAAAAGGAGATTAGGTTATGAGACAATACCTGAGGCAGAGAGTGGAGACTTGAGGTTTACAGAGGTTACCTGGGGTAGGGAGACAGAAGCTGGGCATGACATGGGGGTCAGGATGTGGCCCCTCAGACCTCCCTATGGTTTGAAAAACCCACTCAAGGTGATGGGAGAACCCACAGACAACACTTGGCTGAATAACATCCCAAGAATGAAAAGGGGAAGCTGGATGCTTCAAATAGGCAGGCAGAAAACTGGACAGTAGAACACATCCCTCTCTGGAGCCTGGAGAGGAAATCAGGAGTCCTCTGCTTTTCTGCTGTCAGCAAATACCTGCTCCAAAGTGCATCTGGCCTCACCAGTGGCAAGTTCACAGTCATTATTGGCATTCCATAAGCCCAAAGAGCAGAATTGCTTCAGCAGGAGAGGGGGTCACACTCCTGCTGCTGATGTTCTGTTAGCAAGACTTGGAAGGGCAGAGGAGATGTTAATCCAGTGCAAGAATAGGTACTTGAAACTCAGAAAACTCCTGTTCTCAATATAGATAATCTTGCTTCATGTTCCTTATGCATATCACAAGGGTCACCAGAGCAATGGCTTTTTATTTCTGTCCTTGTGACCCTCAGCACACAGACAATGGGTGTGCAACAGGGACCTGTTTGGTCAGGTTTATTTAATGAGGCCATTGCTTTTCTACAGCAAAAAAAAAGTACAAGGTCATGGGAGTAAAGACATGTTCAGAGTGGCTCAGAGAACAAGGGACCAGATAAAGGTTTCAGTGACCGTGTAGCTTTTCCTGGCACTTAAAAAAATTCCCTTTTCAGAGTAGAAATGATCTTTTACAATGTTAATGCTCAGTCACAGCGTTATCCCATACCACCCTATAAGCAATATCCAAAGGTTTGAAAACAAATTGGACCCCAAATCTGCCCTGTTGGCTGCACGTTCCCAAGATTTCCGTACATTTAGCAGCCATGAAAGGCTGTTTGAACTAAGCCGTGGGACCAGCCACTGAAACAAATGAACAGATAAAACAGTGCTCAGGTTCCTGCAGTTCTGCTTACACTGCTACATTTCAGCTGTGAACACCTCAGCATGGCTGTGGACCACAACAACCCAATCACTTTCAAAACTGACCAAAATGGTGAAAATCAAAGGGCAGACCTTATCTGAGCAAGCCCAGCTAACTTCATATAGGCTACCAAGCACTTTCCAAAAGGAGCAATGTTGGATGTGTCCTCATTTAGACTTGATTTTAACCTGGGATTCAGACTTAAAAGTCTCTGTTTCATTTTATTAATATTTTCTGATATTTAACCTTAGAGTAATCTGTTTTTTCAAGTTGTAACAATTAACAATTCCTTTCTAATGCCAAAATGTATCTGTAAACTTGTCTTTTTGCCCACCAAACCAAACCAAACCAAACCAAACCAAACCAAACCAAACCAAACCAAACCAAACCAAGTCATCCAAACCTTTAGAAAAACAGCTAGGTCAGGTTCTTCAACCCTTGGTGAGTTTGGGGCTGAGGGAGAAATCTGACCTGATACACAGAAGAACCTCAAATTTTTTTGAGTACTGCCTTCAGGCTGGACGTAGTTTAATTAAACACCTATCCACCACCTCTCACTTGTTTCCCACCCCCCTACATGTCACTCTGTGTCAGAAAGGGCCTTGCTGCTTTCCCAAGTCATTAAAATCCTGTTACTGCCCCGGCCTCAGGCATGACTGCAGTTGTAAGGATGGTGACAGTGCCCCAGTTGTGGTCAGGCTGGTCATGGTGCAGGGACAACCCTTGGCCTGTGATTTTCAGTTCCCATTGTATCCAGCTGGGATATCCTGACACTTGGAAGAGATTATTGTGATGTTCTGTCTCTTTGCATCACACAGCTCATCATCACTTCCAGCTGCTGCTCTTTACAGTCCTGCAGTGACTAGTTCTCTTACGACCACATCAAGCACAGATTTTTCACCCCAAACTCCTTCCTCCATCATCTCCCATTCCCTGCTAGGCCTCAGCAAGGTAACACCTTTTCCCTGCACTGCCTCCCTTCATCACACAGCTCACCAAGTCCCTCCTTCCCATTTTTCTCAGGCTTTCCCATGCTGTGTTTTATAGGCTAATATATCATGCTGCAGCTATAATATGCAGAGTAGCATTTCACTGCATAATTCCAGAACTGGATACATTCATCTCTTCCCCAGTCACAGCTCAGAAAGCTCCTCTGAACAGATGATTAGTGAGTCAAGAAGTTTATTAGAAGACAAACAACTCACCAAGGTAAAAGCCATAAACACAAAGCAAATTGCTCATGGCCATGGTTCCTTCTGGTGCCAAGAGGAATACGACCTTTAAAGCTGTGTTTCATGGCCTGGACCTGGCTCTCTGTGCTCTTCTCGAGTTGTCATTCTTGTAAGCTTCAATACAGAGCTGAGTTCAGATTTTCTACAATACCCCCGAAGACAGCGTGGATCCGCACCTCAACTTGCACAGGTCACGCTGTAATGTAATAATGTCATGTTCTGGTGGTCCTGGACAGAATGCTTCCCCAGGTTTTCCAAGGTATTCAGCCAGAAACAAGTGTGGAGAGTGTCTCCTCCCCACTATGTGTCAATACAAAATTTTGGTTTTTAACATGGTGCTTATACAATGGGTAGAGGGCCAACACAAGGCGTGCACTATCAGGAATACATCATTACCAACACCAAATATTCAAAGGTTTTAATCTAGAGTTCAAAACATTATGCAGTTGGCACTTCAAAAAAACCCTCAACATTTCAATACTAAACATTTAAAGTTGATGCTTTTCAGCTT
The DNA here is from genome assembly GCF_029207755.1 of Chamaea fasciata. Lineage (NCBI taxonomy): Eukaryota > Metazoa > Chordata > Aves > Passeriformes > Sylviidae > Chamaea > Chamaea fasciata. The sequence continues at coordinate 54,989,614 of NW_027094090.1, read as the reverse complement.
TATCTAACCACAAGAACTAGACCCTGACTTTTGTATAATTGTTTGATGCCAGGACAAAGGGCTCTAGAGAAAACAATAAATATTTTGAGATATGTCAAAGTTTCAGTTTTTAACCTGCAATCTGTGTGTTCATAGAGTGTATTTAAGGCGTCTGCAGAGGGTAACTAAGAAAAGCAAACCTATTTTCTGCAGTATTAAATCACTATATAGGAACTGACACTTCCACTGGAAAAAGCAAGGTTTTAAGGTGCTGCAAATTGTAAAAGGTTGAAAAACATGTTTCTAGTGATTCTTACTGGAGTTTTCAATTATTCAAGTGTGCAAGGGCCCCAGTTCTACTGAAGTTAACTGGGATTTGTTCTAAATCCCATAGGTACTTCGGAAAGTTCAAACCAGAGTTTCTGGATGAATGGTTCCAACTGTGTACAATGTGCAGAGCTCTGATTTTTTTTCTTTTCCTTTTTTCTTTTTTTGTGTGTCCAGTGGAGGTGTAAATCCCTGTGTATAGAATTTAGGCCCATGTATAGCAAGGCAGCATTTTTTCATTATGTTCTGTAGTCCCTTTCCTGACAGTCCCTGAGCCTTGAAATTTCCACACAAGCTGCCTGAGCTTTTATAGTGACTTGCTCCTGTCCTTCAGCTAATATTTCTGGGAGGGATTTCAGGGATCTTTTTTGGCTTGGGAGTAGTTAGTTAAACTGTCAAGGAAATGATGAATGGAATCTGCACCCATGTGTTACCACAAAGATGCCTTGCAGACATTTCCTCAGATCTCAAGGCATCTGGTTGGGGCTGTCTTACGTCACCAAATACAATAGAAGAATAGTAATGATTAGCAGTTGTATAACAGCAGCACATTTCTCCAAGTTCTTTTTGCTTGGATGTTTATAAAGCTCTGCTGGAAGAGAAACAACAGTTCAAATAGGAAAACTAGGGAAAAGGGGAAGTTCCTTGCTTAAGCCACAGATCCATCTCAAGTCAGTGCCCAACACACAATTCGGACTCTGTGTTCAGATCAAAACTTCTCACTGAAGGCAGATTTTTTTTTTTTTAATGAGGAAAAAAAGATTTTAGTTTCAAAACCTGAAGATTTATTGACAGTAGCACTGAAAAAAACACTATCACTTCCTTTGAAAGCTGTCTTGGAATTCAGAAATTATGTGTGTTAACTCTTCTGTGTGTCTTTCTCACATTAGAAGTTGCTCAAACCAGAAAATGAGCAAGAGGAGCAATAAGGCTCATCCTTAAAAAAGAAAAAGAAAAAAAAGAACCTGAAACTGTGCAAAAGGAAAACAAGTGATTCCTGAATTCCAACGATTTCTTGGTGTTCCAGTTTTGCTTAAGACTAAGTCACTCCTTTCAGGGAAACATCCACAGGAAGGGCAAGGTTGTTTAAGCTCTGAGTCAGGGTCTGTCACTGTGTTCCTGGGCGAGCTGCCCAAATCCTGCCTCCCTGCTCCAGCTGCTCCTGGGCAGGGTAGGAGGAGGCTTTGTGTCCCTGTGGTGTGGGATGATGGAGCCTCGAGTAGATCTTGCATGAAAATGCCTTTGCTCTGGCCTCTGGAACAAGCCTTTCCTGCCCCATGGCATCCCAGCCCTCAGTTATCAGCGATGCCTCTTTGCGATTTAGCAGAAAAGCAGATCACTTTCGAGTTTCCCAGGCCCTCTCAGGGGTTAAAAATAGAAAATGTTTGGGGAAAAGGTTTGTGCTGATGGTGCCTGTTAGGAGCCAAAGATCTGGAAATGATTTGTGATCTCAAAACACGAGACATCAGGTACGGCGCTTAATGCTGAACTTTGAGGGTGTTATTCTAAAATCCTGGGACTGGCTTAGAATTGCAATAATTAACAAAATTATTTCAGCATAAAGTGTGGGGGTTTTTTCACTCCTTCCCTCTGCCCTGTCCCTGTAGCCCAGTTTGGCATTCGCAGGAGGGAAATCGTTGTACACATTTCCTGTCTATGAGAGAAACTCGTCCCGCACTGCGATGCCGTCCCTGCATCCCTGCCAGCCTCCACTCCCAGCCCTGAGCGAGGCACTGGCAGGAGCTTCCCTGCTTACACAATCCTGCTGACAGAGGCCAAGTCCAAGCCCAGACCTACTTCCAGGGCCTCTCACGCTGCCTTTGCTCTTTCCTCCCCACTCTCAGCCGTGGGTTTTCCATCTTGGTTTGCTGCAGCAACCTCTGCAATTCAGCTTTGATTCCCATTGAGATATTTCCTCCCCCCCCCCCCCCCCCCCCCCTTCTTTTCCTAGTGAACAGCTCTACTCTGTGTTTCTCAGTGACCTGCTGGGATAATCCCAGGGTGCTGAGTGAGGCTGAGGGATCAGACTTGCTCCAGTTCACAACTGTCACCTTGTCCCTTTGCTGACGCTGGTGCTTCCCGGAGCGTTGTTCCTCTGGTGCTTGTTACACTGAAGCATCTCTCTCCCCAGCCAAATTTTTAGCCTCAGTGGCTCATCCCCTCGGTGATGAAGTTTGAGTAGCCTTCAGGTCTGACTTCTGAAATTGCTACTCACGCATTTTTCTTGTTGATATCACATGGGCTGGGAACATCACCACGGTTCCTCCACCACAGGTGATGCGGGCACCTTTGTATCCCCACGGGGTCATTTTAGCTGCAAAATTCTATGCAGATATAACTCAGGAAAGGGTTATTTACACTGCAAACTTTCCCGCATGTCTCCTGGCAGGCCGGTTGCTTGATGGGGCACCCAGGCTTTTAGCACATTTTTGTGATTGTGAAAGCTCTTCCGAAGAGGAGCTTTTTATTTGCACATGGCTGGACAGCACTTGGCACATGCTAAGCAGCGTTAGCAGCCGCTCCTGTGATGTGTTGCAGCGTTGCTCGGTCAATAAGATTTGATCCGTTTCATTTTTTCCCCGCTGTAGGCTCCACTGCTGCGTCTCTCCACGCCACCTTCCCAAAAGGATTATTGCCACCGCGCTGCATCCCCGGTCCGGGAGGAACAGGCAGCTCTATTAACGCAGCTGTCTTGCCGTGCGCTCTTATCGGCTTGGCTCATCACAGCAAGACCTCTATAGCCTCCCTGGAATTTCTGGCAGATACTATCACTTCCTAGGTATAATACATTACCCTTTAATAAATTAGTATGTGCCTAACTTTAATGACCCAGGGAAAAGTAATCTTTAAATTGATGGTATCCTTTTAAAAGAATTTAACCAAAGATAAGTCTTATGTAAATTGCGCAGTGTGTTAGTTATATCCACCTTGAAATGACTGAACAGGCAGCCTCCAGCTTGTGGGAGAGTCACATTTTTTAAAGACACAGCATAGAGAACAGTTCCAACCTTTCCCTTTCATTGCTCCATACATCATCAGGGGTGTTGGGGTCCACATCCCCTCCCCGGGCTCTTTTGCTGCTGTGTAATTAAAAAAAAAATGTAATTCTGGAGTTTTGTACTGTAAATCCACTCACTGCTGCACAAACAGCACTGCCCATTTCAGGTCTATAAAACTGCCCTCAGTCCCAGCACGGGACTCATGAGCCCTGCTCCTGGCACAGTTTGGCCCTGACTGTGCAGGAAGCTCATTACAGATCCCATTCCATGCACCCACGTAAATTTGTCAACCAGTAACTGGCAGAACGGTGCTTCAGGAACAGAGCATTCACTCACTACGTCTGTTTAGCTCGCTGGAGCCTATGAAGGAGTTTAATTTTTCATACCCTTCATTAAAAGAGACCACAGGGAGGACAAATGAGCAAGCAGAGCCATAAATACATTACAGATGTGCGGAGTTTCCTTTGGGGGCTCGAGTCAGAACTGATTTGGCTGGAGCTGTGTGACACTCGCACTGTGCCCTGGCTGTTGCACAGAGGGATTTCTCCTGTGGCACAGAGGGAAGGGCACAAAGTGTGCAGGCCCAAGGCAGATACCAAGGGCACCCGAGTGTGCCCGTAGACTTTCCCAGTGCCAGAGGAAAGCAGGGATTTTCTCTCAACAGCTTTGAAAACTAAGGCTGGTCTGGGGGATTTCTGTGTCTGCACAAATTAGGAAGATGGAAACGCATAAATTCACTTGGCAGGAAGCACAGGGTTTTGCTGACACTCCAGGAGTTTTCTCACACGATATCGAGTGAAAACCATTTCCATCACATTCCCAGGTGATGGTCTGCATTGGCCTGCCATGTAACAAAGCAAATCACGTGTGCCTAGGCTCTGAAACTACTGCCAAGCCCCACAGAAAGTGTGGAGGAGGTGAAATTGGCCTCTCAGTTTCCTGAAGACCAATGTGATAATCACACAGAGCCCTCAGAAAAGAAGATCTATCTGTGTCACACGTTACAACCTATCAGTGTCTCAGTTCAGGCCACCCCTTCACATCCCTCATCCCCTTGGCTTTTCTCTATGTATTTACACCACAGGTCCCTGACCTCTCCTCTTCTTTGGGCCTGTGCCAGGCACAGATGTTTGTCCTGATGTACAATCCCCCCGTGGGCTGTACCTGGTCCAAGGGGCCATGGATCAGGGGAATGACCCACAGGACATCCACAGGGACAACAACCCTGCCCCAGAATATCCCCCTTGTGGCTGCAGTCTATCCGGGCAGGCATCTTCCATGGGGTGAACAGCACCAGCACTCTTTCGCCCACATGGAAAGTAAATACTGACCATGAGAAAACAACTTAAAAAGGATTACTTGCTCCGATTTGAGACATACCTTCCCTCAGTGAAAGTTCATAGTACCACACATTAAATTAGACTCTTCTGAGAACTCCATTTTTTTCATGGAAGAAATGCCAGGCAAGTCCTGAGGGCACTGGGTCTTGTGGCTATCTACAAATTGCTTGCATAAGATGGGGAGGCAATGTGTTTTAAAAAAAAAAAAAAAAAAAACAAAAAACCATCCCAGGTACTTCATGGTAGCACTTCTGAATCAAAGCATTGATTTTTCAAAGCATTCGGTTTGTAATTTTTTTCAAGGTTATTATTACTTTGAAGTTTATAAACACTTAATACTGGAAAAGAGAAAAATAGCCCTCATTTATCCCAGAATTATTTAGATCCTTGTTTTCATGATGAGAGTCTTTGGCACGGCTTATGGAAGATGAAATATTCACAAAGTGCAAGGCATAAAGAGGTGCATGACTTTGGCAAACTTTCCTCAGAAGGGATGGGAACATTGTTTTAGGAAGGGTGCCTTTGTAGGAAAGAAAAACAAAAAGAAATTACGATGAAAAAAGCAAGAGCAGCTTCACAGCAGGATTCAACTGGCAAAACACAAACAACATCGTCTTCTTAACCCTCTCACTACTAAGAAACAAAATTCTGTCTAAACCAAATTTTCCTTACAGTCACCCTATCCCTCTCTGTGTGCTCTAAATAACAATATTCTCTTATTATCCTCCTTCATTTCTCAGTCTACAAGAACTGTTCTTGCTCGCCCCAAATGCCTCTGACTTCATTGCCAGCCTCTAAAATATTCACTGGGCCATCTGGAACACCATTTCTCACCTGAATGTAGGCAAGAGCCTCTTTTGAATTGGGAGATCTGCACAGCATCTCGGAGATATGCCTGGATCAGCTGCATTATCTGAGTGCAAAGGGCTTATCATTACTTTACAAGTGCTGTTTGTAGAGCGCTGATAAACAGAATGATTATCTTATAGCAGCTTGGCTCTCCTTTTGTTCCTGTCTTTGGCTGAAAGGCTGGGTAATTAGCTGAGAAACCCTCTTCTGCTACAATACCTAAAAAGAGAGTCTTATTCAAGACTTGTTTTTCAGCTTCCCTTAGCATTTCAAAGCTCGCACCTCTGCCGTTTGCACATACAGGTCGTAGAAAACAAATTAAAACTGACCAGGAACAAAAGATCAGTCCATCTCTTTGTTTAGGCATGACACAAACCCAGCGACATGAAAAAGCAAACAAACAGCAGAAGTCAGGGCTAGGTCAGAAAAACAAAGAGATTAGAGGTTACTTGTTATTGCTTGAAAGAATAAAAATTGGCCTAAATCAATTTACTGTGTATTTTCAGCTCTCCTGCTTGCCTTTCCTTACGGAGCAGACCCTTGAAAGCAGCTCGGAGCTGTGATTTTACAGCAGGGAAGAAAAATACATCCAGTCAGTGTCAGAGGGCTGTGCCTGCATCATTTACACCTCCCGTGCCCACATTTACATTGAAAGTTTTAGCGAACAAATTAAATTATGTCTACGTGTTGGAATCTTCTACCGTGTCATGTTAACAGATCCCTTTTACAGCTGAATTCCTCAGAAAAACATCAACAATTTAACAATTTTGCTGGGTTTTGACCAACTATATTTGATGCTAATATTTTTTTCCTGCCATTTAGCATTACAGCCCTTACTCTGTTTTAACAACACTTTCATTCTCTTTTGAGGAATTGTGCTGGTGGGCTGCCTGACATAAAAGATATCATAATAAAAAAACGGTACATCAATAATCAGATTTCAAGGAAATTCACTTACATAGCAGACTACCAGGCAAATGCAGGTACTTAAAAAAACAAACAGAGCCATTCTCTCTAAAGCTATTACTTTCTCTCTTCCTCTGCTTCCTCTAATAAGAAATTAAAATCCATCATGTTCAGGACATTGGAATATTCATCATTCTGTTCACTGGAGGGTTGTGCTTCAGGAGTAGTGGGGGAAAAAATAATGAAACCAGTGCTCATTTTAACTTGGTATACAAAATTAAAGACCAGATGGTCATTGAGTACAAATCGTTATAGCTCTTTTTTTGAAGCAATGCTGAGAATGTGGCCTTGGACCCAAAATGAAAATTACCCTTCTCCAGGCATTATGGTTATAAGTATGGACATTTTCAGAGGTTTTGCAGTTGTATTTTCACATAAGAGCACGATATTTTCTCTTGGGCAAAAATAGATCATTGCAGACCAGAGCTCCCTCGTGGAGTTACAACCAGGAAAAGGTGCCACTCACTCGCCTTCAACCACGAGCAGACAGCCCCAGAAAGTTCCCTCCCAGCAGGACTCTGCTCCTGCTTCTTGCAGGAATGCCCTAGGGGATCTGCGTGCTCTGTAAAGTGACTTTTCCCCTCTCCTTCCTGCAAAGGGACCTTAGATTACCACCACCACGGTGGAATATGAGCAGCAACAATCCCCCTTCTGACATCGTTCTGCAGCTCACCAATCTTTCCCAAAGGGAACGGGCTGGGCCAGACTGGGCTTGGTACTCAGCAAAAGAGCTGCTCTAAGTAAACAACTGCCCTAAAATACTTCCCTAGTATAGAGAAAAGTACATCGTGTTGGGATTATTTCCTAGAAAAGGAAATTAGCCTGCCCTGATCTCAGGCTGGCCCTGAGCTTACATCACCAGTGTTCCAACTATCCAGGACTGGTTTGGGTCCCTACACCACGCTCCCGTTGTTTCCGTGGGTATATCCATACCCAAGGCTGGGGGAGAAGCTCTCCCTTGCGTCAGGATGCTGGAAAATTCAGCTCCCTTCTTCTCCCTGGAGACTGAGTGCTGGCTGTGCAGAAAACAGCTGGTGGGAAGGGATGCCAGCCTTTGCTCTCTGCTGGGCCAGCAAACATCAGCCGAGATGTGGGCTATGTGCAGCTACAGCCTGGTTGTGACCCCACTGCCATGACTGCTCAGATCCATCCACGCTCCCAGAGGACAAGGAATCAGGGTGTTGCACAACAAATCTGCGGGACTTGTGGCTTGGGGGAAGAACACGAGGCACGAACCAATACTGGGAATCCCACCTTGATTCAGCAGTGAACCCTTTGCTCCCAACAGATATTAGAAGCCAAGACACGTGCCTGTTAAAGTTTAATACAGAAAACCCTAATCCAGCAAGGATGTGCACAGATCTGTAAATGAATGCGTGGTTGTGGATGCAGCATCACGCAGGCTTACAAGATTTTTGAAGATTTTGGCCTTAAAAAAAAAGCTAGCATGTAAAAGGAAGAGAAGGGAGAAGGAAAGTGGCAGGAGGAAAATTTTAAACCAATAACAACCAGTTAATAATGTAAATATCTGAAACTTAGCTTTGCCAATTTCTTTGCTCTTTTTCAGTTTGAAGTAGACAATAAATGAAACCTCTTGAAAACAAAGGGCTCGAAGAGGGGCAACAACAGGTAAAGCCAGGAAAGAGCTTTTCACAGCTCTGATTTCCAATAACTTACTTGGTAAGGCATGGAACTAGCCAATTATCCTAAAACACTGATCCAATTTGTTTCTCTGTGGGGAAGCTTGGCTCACTCGGGTCATAAGGACCAGGAAATTAGTTCTTTGTTGAAAGAGAGTATCTTGCCCTCTCATGTTTCCCAACCTACCAAAAAAGCAAGGAGTGAGACTGAGAAAAAGACTTTACAGGACAACAGGGAAACTGTTCCTGACAAAGAAATGAATCTGCTGAACTCAGGTGAAATAAAGACCCTGCAGAGCAAAGTGCCAATTTTTGCTGCAACACATTTGTAGGAGAGTGTGGGTTATACCCACACTCTGAGGGCCAGCCTGGCAGAATGTGGCTATAGTAATGAGCGAGAGGCTGATTGCAGGTGCCTTGAAAAATTAAAAGGGTTTTAATAGGGATGGAAAAAATACTAAACACAAAATTACAGTGCCGAGTACAGCACAGAGACAAACTCTTTGCTGCTACAGGACCTCGAGACGGGAGAAAGGAGAAGCGTGGAGTTTCTTTGTTCTCTCTCTTTTGTACTTAATTGCTTAGGTGGGTTTTTTAGCCCTTGGCCTAATGAGTGTACCAAGAGTATTTGAGTAACATTTTTAGGGTCCAATTTACACTTTTGAACTGGCTCCGAGCCAATTGCAAAGAGAAATCCACAGAACTTTCCAGCTAACTTCTTAACATGTCAAAATGTAAAATGAAGCTCTTTCCTTATTTGGAAACACCTGCTAAAGGTGTAAGGATTGCATTCTTACAGGAGAGCCTAAAAGTTCTATTACAAAGTTTCTGGAGGTGCAGGGAAGTGCTTATTCCCAAGCTTTTCCAAAAGTCCCTGAGAAGTAAAAATGTCTCCTTTTCTTCCCATGCAAACTTCTTAAGATGGAAACCTCAGCAGCAATACTTTATTCTGTGGTGGGTTTTTTTTTTTTTTTCTTCTCCATTTTAATGTGTGTTTTGAAAGCCCTCTAGGCATCTATTTGCATTTTCCAAAAGCTTTGGAGATCTGGCCCTAACTTATGAAAATGGGGCTTAAGCTTGGGAACTACTGAGGTGTTTTTGAAAATTTGCACTCTTTGTATTTTAAAACATATTAGCCATGATTTTGCTGCTTCAGGGGACAGGTAATTCCTATCATTTTCAATAGAGATGAAGTACTGTGCAGCAGGAAAAAAATCGAGGGTCTCGAATTTCTTGACAAGGTCAAAATATGGAAGGGGTTTGGTGTTCCTTTTTATGTGCATGATAAAAATCTGTGCATAATAGAAAAGCAGGCATGTCTTTTGGCACACCTGCTGGCTTTACAGAAGAATAACAACAAAACTGATTTATAAACTGAAAGTGAATATAGTTATAAATCTATTTAAATATATTTCTGATGAGCCACATCTTACACTGGAAATGATAATTGTCCTAAATCAAAGGAACAGTATCATGCCAGACCCTTTAAATGTTCCTGGTTTTTGAACTCCATGGAAGGATATTCTACTACCCTAAAGTTTTGTATCACAGCTGGAGAGAGAGAGAGAGAATTTTGCTATGTTTTACACACACAAAAAAACCCCAACAACAAACCACCAAAAACAAACAAACTAACAAAAAACAACAACAAAAAAACCCAACCAAAACACCCAACCCAAAGAAAGATTGGAATTACAAAGGTTTTACAACTTTCCTGTGCATTAAAAAATAATATTCCTGTCTAAATGTCCTTGATCAGAGAAGGGCACAGATTTCTAGTCACCCAGCAAATTAACTCCTGCATTAAATATTGCACCCATTTCAAGGGCACATTTCCAAGTTCCTAAATTAAAATCTTCTCCTTGTCATTCCCTCCTAGGTAAGTCACCTACTTTTGTCCCCATCATTGGATTTCTTTTAAGGTGTGAGGTTTTTTGCTGCAGAGCAAACTCTTCAACAGGAGACTCATTTTAGATAGTTTGATCTTAAGATGGTTTCTCAGTCCTTGCTTGGTGCAATGGTTCTGTCACCATCTAGGTCTTCCAGGCAAGAGAGATGCAAGTCCCCATAGAGATATTAATTTGTTTTAGCTGATATCTGGTCACTTTCTCAGAGTCACAGGACATCTTTTTCTCTCTTCTGAATTGCTTGAGATTTATAGTGGTATTTCTTTCCAGGACTTGGCAAAAGGGTGATGTGAAGTACTTGCATAATACTTAACAGGCTGAGCATTTTTGTTGTCATTATGTTCAAATTAAATGTCTGATGACTGATACTGGTAATTTCTCCTCCCCTATCATACAACATTTAGATTTCCTCTTATTTGCATTTTGGTTTCAGAATTGTCAAGGTTCACATCTTTCTTCCTTTTCTTTGTAACCATGGCAACTACAAACTTACTTTTTTCTCTAATGAAAGCCTAGACTCTTGTGCAGTGATCTACAGAAGACAAAACTTGAAGAAAAATACTTTAAAAATTATGGTTTACTATCCACCATGCCAGATAACTATTGATTTAAACAGGCCTTTAAAAACTGGTTTAAAGGTGTTCATCCCAGTCTTCGAATCTTACGGCCAATGCACAAGGGTGTGGTCTGCTAGTAATGTTTCACCCCTCTGTAACATTCCCCCACTTCAGACTTCAATATGTTCCTCTAACTTGAGTGAACTGCTCTGTTTCTGAAGGAAGAAGATGACTTCCTATTACTCAAGAAAAATCAGAGGCAAAGACCCTTTTGTTGATGAACAGACAGAACCAGGCTCACCTGATTCCCATTTCTGTGCAATAAACAGAAGAATCACACTCATGAATATTGAGTATCTTGCCTGCCAGAACTGTAACTATCCCTGAATATATTCATACAGTGCTTAGGCTGGACCCAGGAACTGGGAGAGTTATTGCTGATACTGACAACAAAAATAAATTTGCTCTGGTTGCTTATTCAAAGCTAATTCTCTAGTTAGTGTGAGTTAACATTCATGGCCAGGTCAGAAAGAAGGGGGAAGAATTTGGTTTGGGATTCTTTTTTGAGCCCATTTGGATTTCTTCCACAGAGCCAAGTCTTGAAATCTGCAGTCTCTGTGAGTATCCAGAATCTGCTGTGTGAAACAGAAATAGAACCCGTTTCCCATCTTAGAATCTCTGTCTTTTGAATTTCAACCATTTGAAGACTGAGATTGCATTTTCTGTGTATCAAACACAGCACATCACTCACACTCAATGCACAGCAAGACCTAGAAAACACAGAGGAGAAAGAACCAGGAATTATTGCTCCTCAGGCTCCAAGAAATAAATATTAACTGAAAAGAAAAACAAAACTAAGAAGAAAGAGTTTGAGAATGCACTTACATTTTAATCTGATGTTTGTTTGCTTCCCCTGAAAATCAGACAGCAACCCTATTTTAAAAGAAACCAGCCTCTTGAAATGTTCATTTCACAGTTAATCAAATACACCACTGGACATAAATTAACCCCAATCCAAATTAGCTTGTTTTTCTGCTTGCTGGCTATCAGTTCAGATTTATTTGCTATGGACAAAATTCAGCAAAGTACTTAAGCACATGCCTAGCTTTGATCATGCAAACAGTCCCACTGAAACTATTCACATGCTTGGATATATGTACACAGTTAAATAATTTGCTGGATCCAGCCCTACTTTTCCTCAAGAAAGCATTTGCAGAGACAGAGTTTGGTCTGTTCCAACCACGAAGAGCTTCCTGCAAACCCATGACAGTGAAAAGCAGCGTTGATCACTTGTCACTGGTCACACAGAGCTGTTTCTGTTCTCAATGAGCCGGATTTTATATCTGGATTACATTTGAAGAGCCCACCGAGACACACTGCATTTCTCAAGGTGAAATGACGGTGGCAAGGGCAGCAGTAGCCGCTGATAGATCAAGCAGAGGAGGAAATTAAGGAACCTCAGAAACATTCTCTTTCTGGTTTCGGTCAAAAAAGGCATAATTCTTGGAAAATCTACATACCCAAAAGGCATGTGGGCCTATTTTCTCCTTTCTGTGCTCATTAAGAACGTATGTGTAAAGCTCTGCATGTGTGTGACTGTGTGGTGCAAGGAATTCCCTGTGCAACTAGAATCCAAACAGTGTCTTACTCCTTTCCTGGGATACTTAAATTACCCTTTTGGCAAAACCAAAGTAGGATCTTTATGGGAAAACTGCTTTGCTACAGATTTGAAAACTTCTCTGGCTAGATCCTCCTTACCCTCCTCCAGGGAAGTGTGGAAAAAGGATTGAGTGAAGGTGAATGTGACACAAAGTATTTGGGATTACATTAAAAGTAACAAAGTTTAGAAGTGATTGGGGTGGGCACTAGGAGTGAAGAACTGCCACAGCAGAGTCACCCTGCAACAGCACAAAGTCCTGCCCTTGGCTGGTACAATTTAGCATCACTCCATAACTTGCTCCTAACCAATTTTCTGGGAAACAAGGAATCTCGTTCTTTTACAAAAGAGCAGCTGGACTGCTATGTTACATAAGGGAGGTATTTGTACAATTTTAGCCCCATTTCATGGCCAGATTTCAGCCTAATTCCCCCCTTTTTGCTAAATGACCACTGACATCTTCCCTGTGCTAGCCTTGGTCAAATCCTTGGTCAAATTTATGCAATTGAAGCAACACTGAAATCCCATTTTCTCTTTTTGCCACCACTTCACCTTCCAAAAGAGTCACATTTTTGATGTAAAAGATCACTCTTGAAAATGTATTTGATGCCCTTTCTGGACGTCCTGTCATATCAAGCTGTGCAAAAATTGCTCTGAAAAATTCACAACAGCTATTTTGAAGCAGCAGAAATGTGTTCCCTTCGGTGATTTCATAACCAAATTGCAGAAGGGAAATAGGAAGAAAGAAGACATTAGAATATTAAAAATGCCAGTGCTCAGCCAGCAGGTCAAACGCCACAACAACACTGAGCATAAACATTTTATGCCTTGTTGTGCATGTGCTGAACATTCAGAAATCTCTTAATCGTGGCCATTAATTTCCCTGCTATAAAGGGGTGTTTTTCATTCACTCAACTTTCTCACAGGAAATTAGACAGAAACTGTATAAAAATTATTTTTTGGGCTTGAGAAACTAATTGGTGAGTGAACTTTGAACAGAAAACACGACGTTTGATGTTGTGCCCCCCGGTTCTGCTGAACACCTGGAGTGGGCAAACAGCACAAACTCAATGACTTATCAAGTACTTGTTTTCAGTAAACCATTAACTCCTTCAAAAAGCCTTTTCTCCTCCTAACAATAATTTCCTAGGTCATATAGCTTCAATAGCTTCCCAGATCATTCACTCTGTAAGAGTCCCTGGGAAGTCTGAATTTTGGCAAAATTTCTTCCTTTAGTTTTACGGCTCCTGTTGTGTTTACAGGCTTCATGAAAAACAAAAGGAAGCAGTGGTATATTCTGAGAACAGCAGCCTTTGGGATCTTGACAGGTATATTTGGTTTAATATTTTGCAGCAAAGAATCTGCCTAGAAAATGCATCAAGCTTTTAGGATGTTGTCTGACATTTTTGAAAGTCATAGTAAAAAATGCCTAACGCAAACAAATCTCATCCAGTAGAGTGCAGAACTGGTCATCAGCACCATTCCTTTTCCTTTTATCCCTCAAGTGTTTTTTTTTTAAAGCTTCTTAAACTGAAGGTGAGTGTGCGTGTAACTGACCACAGAAAGCACATGGTCCCCAACAGAATAATTTCATTTTTACAACCACACCTTCGCTTCATATTGTGCTTAAGGCTCTTCTCACAGACTGCTGAGCACCTCTTCCTGTAAAAGAGGATAAAAAAACCTAGACAAAGAAATAAAAGTGGCAGCCTTCTGAAGACTTTTTCAGCAGGAACTTTGGAGGTGTGTTTACAAAAAATCTGCTTAGCAAAATGAACCCACAAAGAAAGATGTGATCATAACCCAAGGTCCAGACCTACTAGGAATATTTGTACAAACATCCCCAACCCCAAATCTCACAAACATTTATTTGCTTGTATCTAAACTGAAGTTATGCATGTAATCTTGAAAATGTCCTCCGTGTAGCACCAGCACATCGTTTGTGTGGAAGCAAAACCCTGCTCTCCTCTGAAGGATCAGGAATGATTAAAAAAAAAATCTCTATAAAGCCACTTCAGGATGCTTAAAACCCGCAAGAGGAATAGTGGTAACACAAACAAGAAAAAAAGTTCTTTTGATGAGACTCTTCTTTAAGTGACCAGCGTGTCCTGGACATGGCACAGGCAGTTTTGGGAAGGCCACAAGCGCAGGGAAGAGCAGGGGCTGACTGCTGCTGCTCGGCTGCTGCAGCTGCTGCGAACCGAGCGCAGACCCTGCGCCAGCGTCTGCAGACAGCGAAAAATGCCCGTGCATCACAGCGCTGAACTGCATTTCCAAAGAGGTTTCGGATTTGTTTTAATGGTCATTTCCCCAAAACTGATTAAAACTTCACACTCGAAACTTTTTGCCCCGAACTGCCGCCTGCAGTCTTTGCTGCTCTGAGATTTATAACTTTTTTTTTTTTTTTTTTTTCCCGGGGATTTTTCCATCATCAAAATCCAAATCAGCAACAACACAGAACACTGCCCGCCGGCTTTCCGCATCCCGGCTCAAACAAGCACCAAAGGCATTCTTGTTCCTTCCAGAAACAACAGTGAGGGGGAAAGAAAAAAAAAAAAAAATCTCGTGGAGAGCAACAGAGTAACCTGAGTTCTCCGGCGCTGCCGGGGCTCGCCCTGCGCTTTGGGAGCGGGGCGTGGAGGAGGGCGGGCGGGCGGCCCGAGCTGCCGCCGGTGCGGGGCACGGCTCCGAGGGGCTCGGCTGAGGCGAGGCTGCAGCGCCGCCGCCTCCCGAGGCCGCCGGGGCGGCGGGGGCGGCTGCGGCTTTAAGAGCTCCCACAATGCCGTGCTGGCGCCCCAGTTCCGTTACATGTCTCCCCCGGTGAAGGGGAGCGAGGGAGCGGCAGGAAGGAGGCGGAGGACGCCCGCCCACCCCCGCGGCGCGGCGGGGCCGGGGGAGGAGCGGGGCAGCAGCGGGGCAGGGCCGCGCCGAGCCCCGGGCGCTGCTCCGGCCGCGCCGCCCCCCGCGGGCAGCGAGGCGGGGCTGGCGGCCGCTGGCGCTGCCCGGGAGCCGCCGCGGGACGGGAGCCCGCAGCCGCTGCCGGCACGGCCAGCGAGGGGACGGGCGGTAAGTCCTGTTCCCCTGCCCCGCCGCCCTGCCCCGCTCGCTCCCTCCGTCCCTCGCTCCCTCTCCCGGCTCCGCGTCCCCTCTCCGGCAGCTCCCGGCTCGTCCCCGCTGGGGGGGTTTGTGACCCTGCCCTGCCTCCTCCTCGCTCGCCAACTTTCCCGTCCCTCTCGCCCGTTTCCCACCTCCCCTCGGATTTTCAAGGGGGTTTTTTTTGGTTTCTTTTCCTGTTTTGGGGGTGGTTTTTTACGTTTTCGGCTCTACCGTTCCCCCTCTCGCCTCTTCTCGGCTCTCTCGCGCTCGCCTCTGTCCTTTCGCTTCTTCCTTCGCTACTTCCCCGGCTTCCTCCGGCTTTTCCTCTCTCCTGGCATTCTGTTTTTCTCCGTTGGGCATCGCGTGGAAAAGTAAGGGATATTTCTCGATGTCCTTGAGGAAGGGAATTCAAAACCTACTTTTCTTGTACTGAGAAATCTTTGTAGTAGTTTTCTTTCCCCTTCTCTTCCTGTCACCGGAAAGAAAATTAAACCTATTTTTCTCCTTTTCATTTTTTTCCCCCCTTTTGCTACGTGGACTGTTTGTTCTGGTCTTTTTTTCTTCTCTCCCTTCTCCGGGCAATGCCGGTTTGTTTCACGATTAATCTCTTTTATTCCTGCCCCAAGCCCTCCCTCTCTCTTCTTCTTCCTCAGTAAGAGGAAAGATTAGAAGAAAATGTGTTTTGCCAGCAAGGAATGCATGAGACTTTTTGGTTTGTTTTAATTTTTTGTTCTCGTGGGGTACTGTTGATGAGAAAAGCTTAAGCAAATACAGTGCGGTAGGACAATACAGAGGCGTGAACTTTAAAGGGTAAGGAGATGGATTCTGCTGCTTGCTTTCTCTGAGGTGTTGTTGGGGAGGTCTGCTCCAGGGTCCCGTTTGGGCTTGTGCTAGTCCGGTGTGTGCCAGCCTGTTTTCTGTCCAGCAGAACGGTGATTTAAACGCAGTCCTAAACTGCATTTCGGTGTTGCTCGTGCGTTTCGTCAGTGTGGAAAATCAGGAGGCAGGGGAAGGTTACAGATTTCGGTGACCCCTGTGGAATTACACCTGTCACGCCTCCCATCCCCGAGCTGCAGGTGTGTCGGAGGTCGACACATTTAACAAAATCGCTGGAAACTGCTCGCTTCCTTGCCAAAAAGTGCTGTCGGGAGTTTAGGAAGTCAGGCTCGGACCTGTGAGTTTCTGCCTCACCTCTAGTCAGTATCACACATTGGAATTGTTTGCCGGGCTGTGGAGAGCGAGTAAATCAATTCCCTAATGATTTGTGCGAAGACACCTGTTTAAGGGCTTTCAGGCTCCCAGCTAATTGTGTTTGGGAGCGGTGCGATTGTGTTAAGTGCTGTGAAAGTAAAGGGCTCTGTCTTTTTCGGTGGAGAATATGTAGCTTGTGAATGAACTGTCAACTCCTTTGATTGGAGGTGGTTCTTTCTATTGCATTGCCTCTTTTGATAAATACCGTGCCAAAAGTCCAAAACACCGTGTGGCTGAACCGCAAATAAAATCAGTCTTGTTTTTTTCTGCTTTCTTGAAAGAAGAGAGAAAATTTAATTTCGGATTAACTTTTTGTTTGATGATATCTCATTGGAAAGTAGGCTAGACATGAAATTGGAAATACTTCTCTGAGTCTTAGAGCGGAAAAATTTCTTGATACGGTATGAGTTGGTGAGGGAACTGAAATGACTGCTTGGGATTCATTGTGTTTAGTTGTGTGCCCTTTAGGACAACTGAGAGATAAAGTAGTTCACTTCTTACAGTTAAGTAATCTCTCCGTCCTTTCCACCTTCACGAGCCCAACGGAACTTGATCCGTTGTTTGAATTAATCCTGTTTTAAATCATTTCTGGAGATGAAAAAGTTTGGGATAGTGGGAAATAGGAGGAGAAAAATACCAAGCCGTATTTAGCAAGAAGTTAAAGTCTTTCTAAACTACCTCGAACCGTTACTGGAAACACCAGCAACAATTCTGAAGAGCCGAATTAAGTTGATTAATATAACGTCTTAAAATCTGTTTGGGGGAAGCTCTGAAAAGGAATGAAGGAGGTTGAATTGCTGAAAGCACGGAGCTGAGGACTGAGGATGGTGGGTCCTGTTCCCGCTTCTGCCATCGTAGGGCAGTGTGACCTCCTGCCTAAGCTGCCTTTCTGCCTGTACCTCCTGGGATACTGAGATTTCCCCGATTCTCTTAAGTGCTTTTTCACATGATTTGTAAGAATAATTGCATGTGAATGTTCAATTGTGGTTTTGATTGCTGATCAGGTGGTAGTTTGGCTCGTGCTAGACTCATTCTTGGAAAGTTGTAGGGATCTCGAGCATCACCGTTTGTTTTGAGTGACACGGGATTTTTATATTGCTGCAGAGGTTTTGAGACTGGTGTTATTTTTATCTCCTGAATACCTCTGACAGTTTCGGTGTGTGCTTTTTCTATGGTCCCTTAAGTCTGCCTCAAGTTGAATGTGAAGAACAGCATTGACCTCTCCAGAAAGAAACTGTTAAATTGAATTACGGGGTGAAAAACTGTCCTGTGGGGACTGGGCTGAGGACCCCCCTCAGCGTGATGCTTGCTGTTCCTGGTAATTTTGTTTTGTGAGGTCTTTAATTATGAACTTAGCTTAGTCCACCAGTGTGTTTGCTTTCTAATTTTAGGTTTTTTGCTTGGTTTTTTAAGTCTTTAAGACTTCTATATTGACATTAAATGTTTTGGGGTTTTCTGGAGGTTTTTTTGGAAGCCTGGTTTTTCCTGTAATTTTTTTTTTCATGGTGGGGTTGGGACTTTACAATGTGATGAGATTTATTATAATCTCAGTGCCTGCCTTCCTGTAACTTTTGAGACTGCGATACTTTGTTAGATGTAAGGCTCTAACCTGTTGCTTGCCTTTCCTCAGTGAAAATGAGACTCGGCTCTGTAGAAAGTTCTTATTAGGCAAGTATAGATGTGTTTGTGTGTGTGTATGTGTTGTGTGTGTATAACTTGCTGTCCTCCTGCATATGCACACAGCCAGCTCCATGCTTCTGAATCTGGACAGTGAATCTAGTTTCAAATTCAGTTTCATAAATAACTCGGTCTTCCTACCCTTCCTATTCCCCTTCAAAGCATGTGGTGATCTCACGCCTTTGACAGGAGTGGTTTTCCTGGCTAATAAGAGGATGCTCATGTTGTTTTCTCCCTTGGCTGTTCTGAGGGCTGTGTGTTATCTCTCTCTGTGCTGATAAAGTGTGGGGAGGGGGGTGACTGGTCTGTGTGTGCTGAGCGGTGCCATCCTGCTCCATCTCCCTCCAGTCAGTCACCTGTGAAGTTGAGATCACAGAGCTTGTCCTGCTTGGGAGAGGAAGGTGGGTTGGAGCTGTAGGTACAGGGGTTTGTCGTGTCTGCCAGGGGAACTGCAGGCCCCTCTGGGTTGTTACTTCACTTGGATCTCTGCAAGCATCAGGTCGTCTTTGTGATGACATAAATAAAGAGAGTATCAATGTATCCAAGAGGACTCCAGGAGTCCGGCACTGTGAGCTTTCAGCTGGCAGGCGCTTGAGAAATCCGCTTAATTCACCTTTCTGCTTTTGAGTCACTCCTTAAGGAGGGAGGAATCTGTTTACTTTCTTGTTGTGCTTGGAAAATGGGCTCACCCACAACAAAAGACCCTGTAATGCTTGCAGTAGTGCAGGATTATTGCACAAAAGCATCTCACTGTGCAGCGCTGTGGCTGTGCCCGGTGTTGTATGATAACACATGTTTCTCAGCTGTTGTTGATTCCTCAGTGGCACAGACTTCAAAGGAATGCGCTGAAAGAGAGCTGCAGCCAGGGAAAAACGGGGTTTGTTCCAGTGGCCTGTACCATCCATCTGTTTACATACTTCGCTGAACTGTTCCAGGGTGTTCAGGCATCCAGTTAGGACTGGCAAGCAATTGCAGCTAGGAGTAGAGCCTGCTGCAAAGAGACCACCTAGGGGAGGCTTAAGTGCTGCCTCCCTTCTGTGGGTCAGAGCCGCCCTGCCCTCCCTCCCAGCCAGCCAGGAGAGATAAGGCTCCTCATTTGGGGTATCTTTCAACGTGACATTGTCTAATTCCTAATGCTGTTGAGGATTTATTTATTTTTACTCTCCATGCTATCTTTAGCACAAGAAGAGAAGAATGATAATGAGGACAGACGGTCATCTCTGTGGTCTCCTCTGTGTGGGTAGCAAGCTAGGTCTGTGCTTTAAATGAGTAAATATTTATAGCTAGATAATTCTTTTTTTGTTGTTCCCAAAACGTGTGGTATAGCTCATAAAGAGTGATCTCTTGGTCCCTTGTGTCTCCAAAGGTAGTGATATATATTACTGGATTAATTTTCACTCTAAAACATGAGCAGTGAAGTTACATTGCAGCCAGTTACGTTGTGCTCTTTCAAATTGAGTTTGGGGAAACACTTCACAACTTCATCCATGGTAACTAAAAAACCTCCAGTGTACTGCATTATAATACAGGAGGATGCTGCCAATTCCAAGTATTTTAAGTTACATTTTTACTTAAATTCCAATACTGGAGTCTCCTGTGCAAGACAGTCTACACCTGTCGTTGCTGACTGGATCTTCATGTCATGGCCTGTGTGTTCTATGTAGTCCCAGATAGTAGAAGTCAGAGGAAATATTAGCAGGGAGGCTACAGGTAATCCTTGGATAACCTGTGAAGATCCCTGAAGTTTTTCTGTGTGGGACTGACATTAATTTTGAGGATTGGAATGAGCACTGTAGATAGAGCAATGTGTGTTTCAGCTAAGAGGGTTTAACCTTGTTTGTCAATGGAAAATGCTCATGCGGATGCACTAAGAGGATATCTGAGCTTGGAAAAGTTGAGGCGCTCCAGAATTTGTTTTTCACCTGCAAGCAAGCAGCACAGCTTTAAAGGTGAGCTTGAATGTTGTCCTCTGGTGTGGTATTGCACCCTCCTTAGTAGTGTGATGTGACATCTCTGCCTTTGAAAAGAGAGTTCTTTCTCCCCATGTTGGCAGTGGTGATGGTTTCATGGTGTTTTGAGACGTCAAATTTTAAAGCCTTACTACCCCTTTGAGCGGAAAGGGGAGGGAAATTTCTAGAAATGTGTAATGCAACTGACTTCCAGCTTCTGCCCTTGCTCCAGGCTTGACATTGGAGTTTGAATTTATTTACTTGCTTTGAAAGCTGTACTTGGTGTAACCTTGAATTGTACTTCCCTTACTGCAACAGTACCTGATATTTCCAGCCTGAACCTCGCTGTGCCTCTGGATTGTCCAGTTTTAACCTAGCCAGGCTGTCCATGCTTTCTTCGTGTTGTGCTCTCCCCAGGAATCTTCAGAGCTGGAACTTCCTTTTGCTTCAAGTGAACTGGAAGTGTTTTGCTAAAATATTTTTGGACTCCTGAAGTGTTTGTCAATGTTTCCAAGCTGTTGTTCAAAAGGGCTTTGGAGTTTCCGGAAGAACCTTTGGAGACTTTAGGTTTTACTGTCAGTCAGCAGTTCCGTGAGCATGGGTAAAGAGAGGCTGTAATTCCACTGGGCAGCCAGATGTTTTGTGTCTGTGCTGAAGTGGGAGACAGCATGGCTTTAGGGGTTGAAGGGTCTGCTGTTCTTGTCATGGGGCTGTTTGGAGATCTTCAACAGATTGGATCTGCTTTCTCTCCTTTCTGTTCCCTCCTGCCATGCCTGTGCTGATGGTGTTTGCCTTCTTCTGAGTAAAGTGGGATTATTGAGAGCAAAGCATAATTTGCTGCTTTCTAAAAGGTAGATATTTG
Organism: Chamaea fasciata; assembly: GCF_029207755.1. Lineage (NCBI taxonomy): Eukaryota > Metazoa > Chordata > Aves > Passeriformes > Sylviidae > Chamaea > Chamaea fasciata. The sequence goes on along the minus strand of NW_027094090.1, from coordinate 54,968,558 downwards.
CTTGTCAGTCTGTGTTTCTTAAATGCTAAGTTTGAAGCCATATAAAAGCTGCATGTATCTTGACAATTAGTGACTTTATAGCAATTACCCAGTAGATTAATACTAACATTAATTCTGACTAGTGTGGCATTAAGTGAACTTTATAAAGAAATCAGTTTTCCTTGCAAACAGAGGAGAGAGCACTTAATGATGCAAATCCCCCAGTTCCATATTAAATTGCACCTTTTTAGGCACTTAAACACTTGTAAAATCCGTGTCTGTCCTTGTCTTTTTTCTCCCTCTTCTATGTGACGTGTAAGGGAAAGTTAAAAAGAAGTCATCAGTGCCTGCATGTGTCAGAGTCTTCCTGGAGAAGAAAGTAGGAAGATGCCACAACTGATAATATTTAGAAGTCGATATTGGGAATCAAGAGAGCAAATGCTTAAATGTGCCACTGCAGCTGTGTAGTTGGCAATATTAACTAGCAGTTGTACCTGGAATAATAATTCCCGTCCGGAGAGAAACATATGGCAGTGGTTGAATGCCCTTGTCCTTGCCCACCAGGAAGTGATCGTGGTGGTTTTTTTTATGATTTCTCTTTTTAGAGAGCTTGCCCTGGGCTTCATCTGTGCCTCCAGGTCAATCCAAGCATTTGCACTGTTTTCATTGGGAGTAAGGACAGAAACTTCGAATAAGCCGAGTTGGAGACTTTGTATTTTGAGCAGTGGAAGTGGCACAGAGGAACACAGGACTAACAAAGAACAGTCATGCTCGATACAATGCAGTGTTTTCATGCAGTTAATGGGATTGGAATTGGTAACCTGATACTCCAGAGAGATAACAAAGGCTATTTAGCATACAAGGGAACATAAATTTATTTTTTTTAAGGAGTTGGTAGAGTGTAGCAGAATCTTTTGTCAGAACTCAGTCTAGTGAACAAGTTCTGGTAGAAAATGACTGAATTAACAAGAGTTTATGGCATACCCGGAATAGAAAAGGGATTTTCTTTTTTACTGCCACTGTTCTTTCACTGCAGTTCTTGTATTTGTGTAGTTCTTGTATTTGTATCCCTCATGTCCTGTGAACTTGGCCTTTGTTTAAAACTGAAATATACCATAAATTAGAGCTCTTTGGGCTTTTTTTTCCTTCCAAGAATGGAAGAGGGGAACAAAACAAAATGAAATGTGCGAAGTACATGCGAAGTTCTCCTAACAAATCGGGTACCCTGCTGTTCCCTTATTTCCCAGAAACAGACCAGCTTCATCCAGGTCACAGCAGTGCTACTTGGGGTTAAGTTGTCCTGTGGGAGACCACAGAGAACTCCCTTTAGATGGCTTTTGGTGTAGTGAGGATGGACATCTGTGATGGCGATCAGCTGTAAGAAAACCCAGTCTGACCTCATAACTCGAGAATTAAGATAATATTCTACTTTAGGCCTGCTGCTTGCCTCCCTTGTGGTTTTAGCAAATCAAAGGAACTTGCAGTCCCTGTGGGCAAGGCTGGACCATAAGAGGCACATACTTTCAGGAGGTGGTGTGAGCTACAGGAGGAGAGATGGGTGTGAGGTTGCTCTTGGCAAGTTCTGTGTGCCATGGGTTGGTCACTTTTTTCAGGCAGAAATCAAGGGAAGAGGCTCACCTTTCTTATGTAGGGTGTGAGAGAGCTGGGCTCCTGCCAGCAGCCAGAAATTACAATTTAAAAAGAACCCTGGTGGTGGGTTTGGTTTTACTTAAACTCTTAGCAAGACAGAAGGGGGTTGAGTCTATTAGGGGTTGGTGGTCTTCTGTTTGTAACTCATTGCAAAGCTGCTCATCAGCCTTGGTCAGCAATCTGGGCTGGTGGAAGGTGTCCCTGCCCATGGCAGGGGGCTGGAATGAGATGGTCTTTAGGTCCCTCCCAACCCAGACTATTCTGTGATTCTGTGTTGGATTTGCAGTGTGCCTTTTGAAACCTGGGGCTCTTTCCCAACTCTTGCTGCTCTCCTGCTGCCATTCTTTTAACACTTCCCATTAGTGACTTGTTCCTGTGCTCCCTGTGTGTGCCTGATGGCACTGCCACCAGGCTTCCTAAACACTCCCTCATGACTGTGGCTTTCCAGGTGCCCCTCTAGTTGCAGCACAGCTTTTGGTTTTGGATGGGAGGGAAAGACATGGGCACTTTCCCTTCACATCTCCCAGCCACCAAACATTCCTCCAATTCCTCTGCTGCTGAGCTATTTAGAGCAGAGCAAGGGGAGCACTTGCTTTGCTGTTTCCTTGTCTGGGAGTCGGGTTTAACTTGCATGAAGCACCTGTCCTGTTGTGATCCTGACATCCTGTCAGTGCTCATTTCCCCTGCTCCTTGAGAGACGGCGTTTCTGTTGCTGGCAGCTCTTTGCCTTAGCCTTCTAGGGAAGCCCAACGAGAAATTTTCTAGCATTCTTCCACTCTCTCCCTCCCCTTGTCCTTCACTGACCTCTAACCACATTTTTATCTTTCTTGACAAGATGCTTAGTTTCATTTATCAGCTGCTTTTCCCTTCATTCTTCAGCTTTGATTATTTTTCCAGGAGATGCTTAGAAACATTAACCATAACAGATATGCAGAACAGTCAAATAGAGTCACATTCCTTAGTGTTTTGGTTTTTTTATTGTACTCTAATACTAAAGTGCCTGGGGCAGGTAAATATTTTTTATGTACACTACTTGTCATGACAAAAATCTCCATCCTCAGCACAGGATAAGGAACTGCATTTGGCCATATTTTCATATTACAAGATACCAATATTACCAGCTGCAAGAGCCCTGTGTTTCCCTCCCTGAGCATAAACTAGTGTAGTAAGTTCCTTTTTTTCAAGTCATTAACGTTTTCTGACCTTGTATTTACACACTGTAAGATAAAAATGTGACATAAATAGAAGGAAATGTAGAAGGAAGCTTTCCTGTCTTAGTCTCATGGCTTCCTAAGTGCTTGACAAATGCTCTGTCACCTCTAGACAATATTATTTTGTTCTAAAAAACTTAAATATTGCCTCAACTTTCATAAAAATGTGTTTACTTTAATTATGGATAGCAGAGCAGAGGATGACTGGATTTATTTAAACATGTGCTGCAAGGGTATTTCTTTCCTATTTTGCAGTGCCCTTCATGCTTGTCATTGTAAGTGTATATGCAAAAGCCTAAATAATTGGAAATCTATATGCTTCCTGAGCATGGTTTACTTTAATAGTCCACAATGATCTCTGGACAAACTGTATTTTATTTCAAAAGACCTCCATTATCCTCAGCTTGAGCAGTATGAATGAGAATAGCATTCAATGTATACACCATTTTTAAGAATACCCTTCTTTTTCTTGCTGACGTGGACATAAAGCATGTGGTAGGGTGAAGACAGGTCTGTAATAGAGTAGAAAATTAAACAAGAGGGAAGGAGAGGGTATGGCTTCAAGTTTATAGAAAGGAAGTTTAAATTGGATGTTTGGAAGAAATTCTTTCCTGGGAGGGTGGTGAGGCACTGGAAGAGGTTGCCCAGAGAAGCTGTGGATGCCCCATCCCTGGAAGTGCTCAAGGATCTTATGAAAAAAAGAATACTTAAATCTCTTGTGATGATATCACAATGTGTAGCTGTAATGTTGAGCCTCTTCCTTTTAGGATTTCAAGTACAAGGCAGCTGGGAACCTCTGGTCTGATTTTAATATTGGCAGGGGGAGCCATCTGAGTTGTTTCATTCAGAGTTCAAACCTTAGTCCAAGATTACAGGCTGAACTTCCTTTGGACATTCGGCCACTGCTGATCAGTGGCTTTTTTCCTGAAAAAAAAATAATCGGTGTAGCTACTAGATGGATAATTGGACCCTAAATCAGCAGCTGGTAGGTGCATGGCCCATCCTCAGTGGACGAGACTGTTGCCATTCCCAGGATTATGTCCCTGTAATGAAGTCCAGCTCTGGAACAAGTTCTTGACTAACTTGTGTAGCAACATGACAGCCTCTGTTGCACCCTGAAATGCTCCTCGGCCAGGCTGGAGTGGCAAAAGCTCAGATGTAGAACGATGATGACCAAACCATGCCACCTGAGAGCCACTCTGTGAGTCACCAGAGCCTCTGTGCTGTGGCTGTCACATAACCGAGGGGAAATGCCTGTGAAGGATGTTAAGCTGCTTTACCTGGCCCCTTGAGTGGGATAACAGCAGGCATGTAGCTGGGGTACAGCTTTTCTGCTGGAAAGAAGCTCAAGCAAAGGGAAATGTAAACCAGGGGTTCTTATGGAATACTGAACGTTTTAAGGGACAAGTATCAAGGAAAGGTTCATCTTTTTTTTTTTTTTTTTTTTTTTTTAATGAGAGGACCTGACTGGAAGAGTCAGATTTGTTACAAGGTAATTGGTGGCAGTCATGATTTGTTACTGTACCTTGTGGGTTCCAGGAGCTGGGAAGGGTGTGAAGTGTAATCCAGCACTTGGTACACAGATACTGTGTGGCAAATAAACCACTGGCTATTCTTACATCTTTTCTTGCAGCTTCGACTTTAGTTTTCCTGCAGGATAGTAACTCTAATGCCACTGCTCCAATACTGTTGGAGCATACAGAGCTTTCTGTAAGGGTTTGTGTGTTGTTCTGATGAAAGATCAAAATAATCTTGCTATATAACCGCTGTTCATTTTGCTCTGTGTTGTGTTCTTCTCCCTCTCTTCCTGACTCCTGCAATGTTTTAATTAAGTCTGTCCTGTGCTTGTTGAACTAGGAAAAGGGAAATAATATAATGCTCCAACATGAGTCCTTTCTACTACAACTGACATTCAATTGGGACATTAAAGCCAAGGCAGATCTTGAGTAGTTTGACTTGGTTCATTTTCATAATCCTTTTCCAAAACATGTGTTTTTGTCATATGATTTCCTGCAGTGAATTTATTCCTGATGTTGAGAATTAATACAGACCTTCAAAAGAGATCACAAAGTAAAGAATAGGTATTAGTTTAGAAGCTTTAACTGGGTTTTTTCTTTTTTTTTAAAATAAATACAGTAGCAAATTGATGGGAGTATCCTTTGAGAAATTCTTTACCATCAGTTCTATTAAAAAGAATAATAAGTTCTACTTTGCTGTGCTGAGCCCATCATCAGGGTTTCTGACTGCTTACCTTGTACTTCTTAGCATTCTTGAGGTGCAAATGGTGTCTGTTCTTCTATTCACACTGAACCCTGTGGATGTGTTGAGAGATGTTCTTTCTGTGCTTTGTTCATGACTTAATTTCATTAAAGCACAGGCCAAGCATGTCCTGAAATTCCTGACAATATTGTTTGCTCTCCTAGTACCTGTTTGCTCATTGTCACTAATTTGACAATGTGTGAAGCTGAAGCAGAGCTTGACTATGTGGGAATTGGTGATTTGTGCCTCCTTTTACCTCTTAGGGAATTTTCAGGGTTGTCTTTTCTTTTTCCCCCCCCCCCCCATTAATATTTACCAGAGGTAGGTTTTATTTGAAAAGGAAGGGGGGGGGGGGGGGGAAGCTTAAAGTATGGATTTAAGTAGGCCTATAAAAATGTGTTCCTTTGTCAGCTTATGCTATTAAAAATATGCTATATGTAGGAATTAATCTGTTTGTCTTCATGTAAAATGCTCTTACTCATTTAATAAATGTGAAGCTTATTTGAAGCATTGGAAATGTGTGTAGAGAGTGATGTAAAGAGTGATTCGAATCAAGTCAATTTGAGCCATCATTCCCAAACAAATATTGTGACACAAATCACTTGGATAAGTTTTCTTTTATGTCTTTGCTTTTTTGGGTCTGTCTCTGGGAGTTGATTTATTTGTGTTGTGTCTTGGATGGAGGGGACAGCAAAGCAGTTGTGATGGCTGATATTATAAACTAGTTTGCAAACTTACCTACATAGGTTATTTCTGTGAAATTGAAGTTGATTTATTCCACCTTGTCCCAGGCTAGGAGAAAACCAGTTGTTTTTTTTGAGTCAACACTGGTTGTTGTCAGAGCTGAGACTCCAATTGCCTGTGTTGATGTAGTCATTTAGGAGCTCAACTTGCTTAAAAATATATTCAGCATCAATAAGAGGGGATACTTTTTGCACTTTATTAAGAACTCTAGGAATGCATTGAGAAACTCTAGTAATTCAGTGGCTCTGAACTTCATTAACTGTAGAAGTATTTAAAGAAGGCGATTTAAGATTTGTCACTGGCTTAGGGCTAGTGGGAGGGCTCTGATCTATGTCATTATTAATGACCATATGTAAAGAAGGCTTTAATTTTCTAGGGAAGCATCTTCATCCTTTGACTCAGTTTTCAGACCCAGCTGGTGAAAGCAGCCTGGTCTGAGTGGAGCACTGGCCTGGCTTTGAGCAGGAGGCTGGGCTCCAGCATCTCCTTCCAGCCTGAAGGGGTTCTGGCTTTTGGTTTATTTTCTTTTTCTTTAAGAGGTGTTTGTACCACACAGCCACTGTCAGCTGTAATGGGATTGCCTTGCTGATACTGCCAGCAGTTAAGCCAGAGGGGTAAATAAATCCTTGCTCGTAAGTAATTTTTTAAAAAACCTCTTTTTTTGGCTTATCTTTACAGCACCTCTACTGGATAAATGCAGAACATGCAGGATTTTCTTTGCATCTTGTTTTCTGGCTGCTGCAGAATCTGTTTAAAGAGGTGGAGTAGGGCAAGTTATTATGACCTTCCTCTAAACTGTAGGGTAAGTTCTCAGCTTTCCAGGAGCTGGATTTTTGTATGGAATCTAATGATTCTGTACTTGAATGCAGCAGCCAAACAAACTGTGCTTTAGGGAAACTCGTCACAGATGTATAATATATGGAAATTACCCATGAATTATTGAGTTGGAAAGAAAAGCTATAAACATAGCAAATATTAGAGATTATAGAGACGAGAAGGAGAAAAATCTTTTATCCAAAGTACTTCTAACAGAATACAATGTACGCATTTATGTGATAAAACCTTGAACAGGGAGTTGAAAATACAGATTTTGCTATAGGAATTTTTATGTACGTACTTGAGTAAGGTGATATGGGAAAAATCCATGCCTGGTAATGAATACAGGATTTCAGGGCTGCTTGTTCACACACTAGCTTGCTTGGTGGAAGGAATAGTAGAGTAGGTGCTCCTTTATGTGTCTAGGCTTGTGTCACAGAGGAGCCTGTCCCTCCGTGGTGATAACTCTGAGATTTAGAGAGCCATCCCACTCTGGACCCAACAGAACAAATCAAGCTTTCAGCTGCGAGCTTTGAAGTGGGAGCAGAAGAAATTTTTAATGAAGTTGAAGGGGAATAAGTGATTAATATCCTGTGCTTCACTAGGTGCTACATCGCTAAAATTTTTTCTTGAAATTAAATCTCTGATCAAACCATTCTGCTGTCTCTTTATTTGCTGAGTGAAAGAGTTCCCCTTTGGTTCAAGTACTGTCATTTAATTTTTATATAGCTGATGTTGAGAGTTGGCTTGATGTACCTTTTTCGTGGAAATCTGATTTTCTTACTTTCAGTTGATTTCTTTTTCTTGTCTGTTAAGGCAATGCTAGAACATGCTATGAAAAAGGGACAAATTAATTCTTCACTAGGTTTTACTTCTAGGCAAAGTAATCTTGATAGAAAGCAATGATGGATGGAATAGAAAGAAATCAAACTTTGCAGGAATAAGGACACAAAAGAAACTCACCTGTGCAAAAACAGCAACTACAGCATCAGTTCTTAGAAATTTTGGCTAATTACCTGGATGTCACAGCATGTGCTTAGTTATTTATGTAAAGGCACCTGAATTGCAAAATCTTGAGTTTCTTAATTTAAAACCCAGTACATTAAAAGTTCTTTTAATAGAATTTGCACAGTGCATCAGTGGAGGTTAAAAGGGAAATGTCAGGACAATGGTGTGTTCTGGTATCATGTGCTGATTGTTTAGTCGTGTGCATCAATAGTTATCTACCCTAATGATAACTTCTGTTTTCTAAATCAAGATTGGATAGAAATTTGGGGTCACTGTGGTATCTCAGGCAGTTTCTTGAGAATTATTTTGGCATCTCTTCCTTCCTGGTTTGGTAAAATGTAAGACTTGATTTAACTGCTTGCTGGCTTGTCTTGGAAGCTTATGGTTTAGCTCCTTAGTTTATTTACTAAAAAGCAAATAAATAATCAGTTGGAATTTGAGCAGGGGGCTCTGAATATGCACATATTGCACTGATTCTGCAGCCAGTGGCCCAGTGCCAGCTGGGGTGGGCAGAGCTGGAACTGAGCCACTGCTAAACACCTCTGCAGTCACAATCATCTGTGCCATGGGAAGCTGCTGTGCAGTGAGCACGGAGGGTTATCTGCAGGAGTAACACAAATTGGATTGGATCCAAATTTTTTTTTGGAGAAAATAGATGGGAGTACGGGGGTTAATCGCAATAGAGGCTGTGTCTGTTGGGATGTGGAGCTGCAATACTTTGGAGTTGAAACAAACCCTGTAGTATTTGGGTGCTGCCAGCCTTGTGCCAAGGTGCAGGCTCATGGCCAGAGCTGTTGTAAAAGCAGTTGTAGCAGCTCTTGCAAGCAGGTCCTGCAGGTCACTGAAGTGGCAGTCTGGGACTGGTAAGCCCTAATTACTGACCACGTGTGGGAGAAGGACCTGCTGGATCTTGGTGAGCCTCCTGCAGTGTGTCAGCTGCAAAGCATAGTATTGATGATACTGTGTGGAAATGCACTGGTCTTATTGGGAGCTTTTTTTTAAATAGATGGTGTTTGAAGATCTGGGAACTCTGAGCTTGTCATGTGTTTCTGTAGCATGTTTTAGCCAACTTTCAGCCATTTGGGTTGGTAGCTTGCTGAAAGAAATGGCTTTTTGATTATGTGATTCTCTTAAAGGGATCAGTTGATTAAAGTGTTTGTTAAAAGTTCACCGGTCAAGCAACACTTAGAAATCCTGTCTCCTTTTGATAGGACTTCAAATAGCAGAGCAACTGTGCACTTGCATCTATCTTTTTGAAAGGCGAAAAAGAAGCTTCCACATTTTCACAACAATACTCTAAAAATACCTATCATTGCATATGGAGCTTTTTCTTACTCTATATTTTCATGTGAGAATTCTGCATTTCCTTTGCAGGGACAATTTACAGTGGAAAAACATATTTATTTTTGGCAATATTCTCAAAATAACCCAGATTAAGATCTTTGACCTACAGCTGTTGTAGATGCAAATCTTTTTGTTCTAAAGCATTGCAGAGTTGTTTCCTTTTTGTGTTAATTGATTAAAACGTGTGCTGGGTTGGCCCAAGTTCCTCTTGGTAGTTGGGTAAAATGAAAACCCCAGAATAAATAGAAAGATCAACACTACCTCTTCCATTTGGGGAAAGTTGATTATTATTTTGATGGACTCTTTTGCCTGTTGTGAGTGTATATATATATATATGTATTTATGTGTTTTAGCCTCAAGACCCCTTATATTGACACTGCACTCACCAGGTCTGTCTCAATGTTACAGAACAGATGGTTAATTCAAAACCAAGAGTATTAAAGCTGAGTAGCTAAATCTGATCTCCTAAAAATGAGGTTGCCAAAACAAGCTGCTGTATTTGATGTAGCTGCTGAATTGGTCTTTTATTTGCTACAAAAGCAAACCTGAGTCCAGTGCCTAAATGCAAAGAGATTGGTCTTTTCCAAATTTTTTCAGCTTTCAGTTTCTTTCTGAGCCTGTAACTTGAAGCAGGAGGTTGCTTACATATTGTAGGGGTTCTGGAAGAGAAAAAGGCTCATTTCAAATCCATTGTTTTTTCTGGGCTTATCGCTGTGGTCCTGGGTTTTTGAAGTAACAGAGACAAATTGCAGCAGTGGAATGAGGCTGATGCCTGTTTTTCATATGGTGTGATTTGCTTTTTTCTTCTATTTAGGTGGTCACTGAAATGAGAAGAAAAGGGCAAATTGTTAGAAGAAAGGATTACTGTGTTTACAGACAAATTCTTTCTCTGGTTGTCAGCAAATAGGATAGATAATTTGAGACAGGTGTTGTGCTAGAAGAAACCTTCAGATGTCAAATCCAACTTGTACATCACAGATCATGGTTATCTCTGCACAGGGCCTAATAAATATGCACTGATACAAAAGGGATTAAGGCATTTATTTCCTGCATTTACCCTTTAGGATTATTTCTTAGGGATGCCATTTCACACCAACATACTTTCCTAATTTCAAATGAAACGTGTGCAGGCTGATGCTCTTTTTATCTCTGTTCTTGGGGGTTTAAATACTTACAATTCTTACATGAGCTGCTGAAAGTCATAGTCACTTTTCAAGAATCTCTGACTTTGCAATCCATTTTCCTGTGGTGGATTCATCTTTAAAAGAATGCCGTATGTGACTTTTGGGGGGTTATTTTTCACTTATATGATGCTGTAAGATGAGCTCTCACATTTTTTAGGACTGCTTTATCTTGAATGGTAAGGCATGGCATCAAGGTAGTGTGATCATTGTATAAAAGTTAGAGACAGCAGCCAAGTTATTTGTGTATGCTTCTGCCTTGATAAGTGCCCTAAAGTTAGAACAAAAACAACAACAAAAAAATCACGCTTCCAAATATTTATTTGCTTTTGCTGCTTCTTTTAATGTTTAACTCTACGAAAGGTGCCAGGCAAACGGGTACAAACTGAATCCTTCCTTCTCTTTGATTTACACCACAAGTTTTGGGGGTAGAATTGCACTTGCTGCATAAGCATCAGAAATTTGGTATTTTTGAGGGGTAGGCCACTATTTGCCGTAGAGAGAATATTGCTTTACTAGGTTGCATTATTTAAATGCTAGGGAAAAAATCTTGACTTCCATGGGACTTCTGGGCTTTTCTTAAAAGAATGAGTGCATGTAGGTACTTTTAAAACTCTGCTTCTTCTCATTGGCCTGGACCCTTTTATTTCAGGGATTTTGCCAGCTCTGTTGATGCCGTCAGCCACATCCTCAGGCTTCTGGAGGTGATGGTCATAAGACGGGGAGTTCATTTGAAACCTGTTTGCTGATTTGTGGGTTTGGGCATGGGTTAGGTGTTCCCATCTCAACTTGAAATGTCCCCTTCAAATGTGGTGGAAGAAGTGCAGGAAGCAGAGAAGTGTTGGGAAAGCTTGGAGAAAGTACCACATTAGGGAAGAAGTTGGCAGAGGCACTGAAGTGTCTGAGAGCAGATGGAGTGTTGTCATCAGCTGCAAAATCAATGTAAATACTTCCAGAAAATTACTCTTCCTCTGCTCTTGCCAAACAGAAGGAACAGGAGCCATAAAAACCATTGGCAAATTGTTTTAGCTGCCAGTGAGCACCCTTGCAGTTGGAATTCTCCCTTGCAGCACTGGGCAGCCACTGCTGCAGGAGTGTTGCATTAGTGGTGATGAAATATACTTTGTTGTTGTTGTTGTTCCTGCCTGGAGATTTACAGTTGGAAAATCCCATAGTTCTGTTGCTGTGCAGTTCTGTTGGGTCATATCAACAATAAAAACGAGAATTTTGTTACTGACTGTGCTGTATGGCACAACTTCCCTGTTCTGGGTGGCTCAGCATGGGGCTGTAAAGCAACTATTTCATGTGTATTAGCATCACGTAAGTGGGAACCAGTCTGTCCTCCCAGATGCACAGTTTGGGGATACTGTCGTGTTTATAAATGTGTCTGGCTGGCTGCTGCTGAATTGATGGCTCTGGTGCCTGGTTTAGAAGGGGCTGGCAACCTCTAAATGAAAATGGGGAGCCACAAGGCAGGGTGAGTTACTGGATCACAAATGTGTGTGGCATTTGTGCCTCTCTTGACCCCTTATTACCCAGGAAAATGAATGTTGAATTAAAGTGTGGAAGATGGAGAGCGTTGGGTTTTAAATTCTGAAATCCCTGTTTGTACTGATCCAAATTCCATTTCCATGGAAACTGGAAGTTTAGTACTCTTGCTTGTCAACTTCAGCTTCTGGCTGGCTTTGGGGAGACTAAAATTGTTCACTTACACTAAACCTTCCAGAACGGAGAGTCATGTCAGGATACTAGCACCACAGATTTTGTGGAGACTGAGAAATTATAATTACTTCATGCATTTATTTTCTGAGAGATGCTGAACTTCAGCTGCTTACAGAATAGAAATCTGAATGTTCAGAGCCTGTGCCTTGTTATCTAATAATGGAATTGTCATGTGCATAATGTGTAAGATCACAGTTTCTGGTGGGGATGGTTTCTTCATTGCTGGTGTGGTTTTGCAGGTGCTGAAGCAAGCTCAATTTATTTAATTAGCTGACTGCAGTAGTGCAGGTGTCCTCCCTTGCTGTGCACACACCATCTGCAGCAACAACTTTACCCCTAAAGACATCATCAATCCGCACTCTTTTAAGCAACCCTGGGGCTCATCATGAAGATTTTCTGAGTTCTGGTGCTGCCCTTGCCAGCAAAACAGAGCTGCCAGGCCAGATCTGCCTGGAGTTTGTGCTGACAGAAGAGCTGTGCCAGGCCTGGGAGGGAAGCAGTGGAAGGCTGAACTTTCTGGGAGAAGCCCTGAAGGAGCTGATGGCTCTTCCTGCCTCCGAGTGGAATGGAATTGGTGAGATTGTGGAGACTCTAAAGAATGTACCGCTATGATGTGGAGCTGAGAGCAGAAACCTGCCGTCCTTTGGTCAGTCAGTAAGTGTGGGAAGGTAACTTTTCTGCTTTTGAAGCTTGGCTGGTAATGTGAAACTCTTGCTAATGATTTAGACTTTTATCAGTGTTCCACTTTCACTTACAGCCACTTTGGGAGCGTTATAATCACTGCAACCACTGTTTGAAAGCAAATATTCTTTATGGATTGGTGTTTCTGTGTTTCTGTAACTTAAATGTGCAAGAACATGCCACAGTAACAGTATATTGAGTGTGAGGGGAAGCAGTGTTATGTTAGAGACTTGTAACCTAAATTTTTTTCACTTTTTTCTTGGTGTAGAATAGTAGTGTAAAAGCAGTGTAGCAGTGCCTTTGTGGGCTATTAACTCTGTATGTTTGGGTGCCAATCCTGCGTGGCTTGGGTTGCACCAGAAACACTGACGCAAGTTCAGCTTTCATCAGCTGCATTAAACTTCAAGTTCTCTTCTCTGGGTCTTAAAATATTCAGCTGTCAGTCACGGCAGGTGACCTTCTTCCCTGTGGGTGCTGTATTCTGTGAGCACAACTGGCTGTCCTGGATGTGTTTGAACACAAACATTGAAGGAGAGAGCTCCTCTCACTTCTTTTGTGCAGTAATAAGTCAGTTTGAAAGAAGATAAGCTCTTTTTGGTAGGTAAATAGGACTACTTTTAAAAAAAAATTTAAAAAAACCCCAAGCTTTCAACTTTGTAAATAAATTACAGCAAGGTGCCATTTTGATTTTGAAAACTGAGTGAGGTGATTCTGAAGCAGTGCCTGAGATCTTGGAAGACATGTCTTGCAAACACTGAAGGAAAAAAAAATTGTTTACAATTAAGAACTTAGATGTAATTTTGTGCATTTTAAGGTTTCTTTTATCTGGCAGAAGTATCAGCCTGACCATTAGTGTATTTTTTCCTCTAAAGATCATAAGGTGAGAAAGATAAGCAGTATCAGGAATGAAAAGGGAGGATCATTTGATTTGAACATATTCCTCTGTCAGGAGCTGGAATTTGCTGAAGATCCATCTTCCTGCCTGGATTTCTTTAATTCCAGATGCTTTTTTAGGTGCAGTATGGCAGGCTTGTTTAAGGGGAGGAACATGGAGCATCATTGCTCTGATGGCCTTGTCTGTCTTCAGGTAGAAGGTTCCAGGTTCATTCTAAAATATGGGTAACTCTTCCCTGCTGTGATGGCTGGAATTTGATTGGAATTTGCCAGTATAAACCAGGAGCTGGGAGGAAAAGAGACTTGGATTTTTCTTACAGCACAGATACAAGTTTATGAAAGAAGCAGCCAGAAATTAACATAATTAAATAGTTCTGATGCTACCTGTAAAGCCAAGAAATCTTATGTGTTTGTATTAAGAAATTTGCCTTATGTTTGAAAAGTGTTGCTATAATGATAATTTGGCAATGGCTTCTGTTCTCTGTTCCAGCAATCAGTAAGTCTAAAAGCTAAAGACAAGTTCTGAAAAGGTGCATGTGCCAAGTAATAAACCTTTACTTAGGGAGAACATTCCCAAACTGCCTGCAGCTAAATGCAGGAATGTCAAGTAATCCAATGGAGCTTCTAATCTTCTTTGAAATGTTACCTGAGGAGGTGCTTTAAAACGCAGAAATCCTTTTGTTGTGCTGGTGTTTGTGATCTTGTACATTAATTTAAATGGGGAAATATGAAAAGCTGAATGAAACTTCGGCCTCTCTTCCTGTGACATGGATGTTATTTAAAGGATCAAGACAGGATATCTGTGTGCCCAGCTGGGCAATTATTCAGCTGCTTGTTCCATGCCTGGTGCTCAGTTCTCCTATAATTACTTGACTTCTCATCACTTATATAGGTCACAGATTTAAAGAAAAAAAAATTAAAAATCAATAATAATGGAGAAGATGAGTATTAGTGCATGAAAGCCTTGTGTGATGGAAGTGTGTCACTACTGACTAGCTCAAAATTCTGTGAGATTTCCTTCTTTTCACAAGTGGAGCTACCTTATGTTCTCGTTGAAAATGGTTTTCTGTCCATGCTGTTTAATGCAGTTAGAGCATAACAGATTGTTTACCAGGGATTTTGTTACCTAGGCTCTCTTCAGTGTATGTAGAAAGCCAAGATGCAGGTAAACAACTTCAGAAATACAGAAAGGCTGAACTCTTGTCCACCTTCATGTTATATGTGTGGATAATAGACATAAAAATAATCACATATAAACAAATAAATAACAAATTCTGTTTTCTGGTGCTAGTAGTCAGTTGTTGATTGCTGCAAGGAGCTCCTTGTCCCACCCAGAATCTTAGAGCTAAGATTCTCATTCACGTCATTCTTGGACGCAGTTTGCTCACCAATAGTCACTCTCCTTCCATTATACTCCTTATTTTTAGAAGGCTCAAGGAGTTATGTTGTAATTGAATTACTGTAAAGAGTGTTCTGATCCATTATCTAGCACACACTCAGCCCTCATCAAGTGGCTTTTAATGTCATTAAAAAATAACCTCATTACTACTCAGAAATATACGTGTTTTCCCCAGAATTGTTGTTTAAGGATGGAAAAAACCAGCAGCGTGTCATAGTCTTGTGTTTTAACACAGCTGAGTGAAAAGGGAAGCACTCAGGATGCTCTGGGTCACAGACACTTGGCCATCCTACCCATAAAACAGGTATGGGCTTGTACTTTTGTGTGAGGGTTTCATGTACAGTCCTGTGAGCAAAAGCAGACAAAACCTCTTCTCTCATACCTCTCAAATCCATGAGGATGTTGGTAGGAGCAGATCTGCAGTTACATTTGCTTCCAGAAGAAGATGGTGACTTCTAACTCTTGACTTGGAGGAGATGAAGAGCTCCCCTTGCTGATGACACCACCACCTTGGGTTAAAAAAAAAAAAAAGTTTTGACTTGTGACTTAGCTCTAAATCTTTTATTTCTAGGGTTTATGTAGACCATAAACCATGCTATAAAAATAGCTTTTGGCCTTTCAACTAATGTGCGTAAGAAGTCAATTCTGAAGTCCTTAGAATAGTAATTATGGTTGGTTTATGAGCATATGTCTTAAACTGATGGATTTCCCCTACACCCCTTTATGACAGTGTACACTGAGCATAGTTCCAGGTTTATTTTAGGCAGTATGTATTTAATTAATGTGGTTGGCTGAACAGAATTAAACTCTGTGCTCCAAATGATTATTCCTTTTGGAGTCTAAACAGCAATTTGAGATATTGTGTCCTACTTTGATTTTAATGGAAAACCTTCTTAGAGCTTAACAGTGGTGTCAAGCCATTGCTTAGTCTGTTGTTTTCCTTCATATGGTGTATAAAAATGGGATTTTCCCTTCTGTAATTGCATTGTAACTTGCCTTTTGGAGTGTTTGGTATCTGCTTTGATTTGCTGCAGCCATGCTGGTTCTGTACTTGGATATACATCTGTTGTAGCTCTGAACTTGGATTGCACGTGGGCTGCTTCTTGCTGCTACAAATGGAGATAAAAGATTTGATCTTCCTCTTCCTTAGAGCAACAACAGCTAAAAGACTCTGAATGATGGTGAACAGATTTTAAAAAGAACTTGTTCCCTGTGAGGGTGGTGAGGCCCTGGCACAGGTTGCCCAGAGATGCTGTGGCTGCCCCATCCCTGGCAGTGTCCAAGGCCAGGCTGGATGGAGTTCTGAGCAACCTGGGACAGTGGAATGGGTTGGAACAAGATGATTTTTGGGGTCCCTTCCAATCCAAACCACTCTAATTGATCCAGTGTTCCACAGGCACTTTTCTCACAGTCTTCAGGTTGGGTTTGGGTGAGGCTTTTTGCAGCTGTGCATTATTGCTGTGACTTTAGACCACCACCTCTTCTGCTTTATACTTATGAGGAACTTTCTGAACTCTCCATTCAGTCTAATTCTTTCTTCTTTTTGGATAAAAAAATGCCCAAAAAACACTTATTTTCCAAATACACAGCTTTGTGTTGAGGTATGAACTTCCAGTTCTAAATGGTGCAATGAAAACAATTATTTAATGGGGAAATGGTGGTCTGGCTATGCTTTACCCTTCCGGTTTCCCTGTGGGGCTTCCATCTATGCCTCAGATTTTAACTATGGCAAAGCTGCTGCTGTGGGCAAGGGCTTTTCTAGGACATAGGGTGCTGCAAAATTAAATATTACTGCATTTAAATTATATTTTTGTTTCAGCTATGCAATAATATCCAATGTATGAGACACTCTTACAGTCAAGTGACAGGAGCCTTGCATTTACTGCATTAGTCAAGTAATGTAAACCAATTTCACTTAATGGTGGGTAGGAAACAAGCTTGAAATAGAATAACTTTTAAGTTGGATTGCTATCAGTTTGCTACACTGGCAGAAATGAAATAATTATTTGTCTGTTAATGGCAAACTGTCAAGAAAACGCTGATTCTGATTTAAATGCATTTCCGAAACTTATTTATTAAGAATTGCGTAACAGCATATTGGGATATTAACAGTGCTGCTTTGGAGGCTTCACTCTAAAATCTGATTTTTTTTTTTTTTTTAAATTGTGTTTCCAAGAATGAAGCATAAAGAATACGGGGTTTGTGTTATATGGTGGGTTATTTTTATTGGGAATATGATAGCTCGGTGAAATGTCTTACCTGTATGCAGTCTTTTTTTATCATAATGAGTTCTTTTGGAGGTGACCAAACCAATGTTTTTGTCCTATCTTATATCCATCTTAAAAATATTTTGTGTAGCAAAGAAATAATTTCATGATGATGCCAGGTCACTTTTAGTAAAATCTAGTAATTGTTCTCATATGGGATATTATGTCCTATGCAAAGTATGTGCAAGGGCAAGAAGGACAAAAATGACTGGAATAAATAGTGGAGAAATGCAATTTCCGTTTTCCTAATAAAAAAAAGAATGTCCTTTCTAAAATGTAACTGAGAAAAATGAACAACAAGAGTGTCTGGTTGTGTTAATGTTGGTGGAGTTTGATAATTTTGTTCCTCTGCTACACATCAAATATAGATAACTCTTGTTACTCTTCATCCTCATCACTGTTGGGCAAGTCTTTAAAAAATTTAGCTCCCTCTGAGGATCTGGGCTAATTAAACTTTCATTCATCTTCTGAAACAAAAAAAGGGAGTGTTTCACTCTGCTCTTGCCTTCTGCAGAGAAGGTACCATGAGCATCAGTGCATCCAGTGCCTGGGAACGTGGCACTCCTGGCCTGTTTTGCTGAATGTTTGGATTTCCAAAGCCTCTCTCCATCACTTGCAGTTGTTCCAGGTTGTATAATGCTTTTTTTGTCCTGCTGAACTCCTGCTCTGGCCAGTAGTGGCTCTCACATTTTCCTGGTGAATGAATGCCTGGAGAACAGAGTTTCTCCCACCAGCGCAGTGGGGTGAGGAGATCTTAATTCCTGAAGCAGCACGTTCTCCTCCTGCTGTGTCAAATCTTTTTAAGGTTTGGTTCATGGCATGGCTGTGTTTGGGATTTTTTTTTTGTGAGTATGTGGGTCAGCTATTAGATTTTTCTAGATTTAGATTTTTCTGTCAGTTCTAGCAGGCTGTGACTTGTGGTCAGGGAAGGCTTGCTCCTGGAAATGCTGATAGGAGCCTGAGATAAGCAGTGAGTGAGTCATGTTGATTGCTGAGTAGCACAGTGGTGAAGGTCTTGTGTTGCTTTATTTCATGTTGGTTTTCCCCCTTCTTTCTGAATGCCTCCCATGAATGTTTGAAAAACCTGATGGAATGCTTTGCCAACCGCATTGTTGCAGTCCTTTTGCCAGAATTACTAACTTTCCTGTGATAACCATGTATGTACAGAATTATTTTAACACTGCTTACCTGGCCTCTACGTCTCTTCTTTTCCTTGGTGCCTCGAAGACCTGGACTAACACAAAGAACAAGGAGCTACAGTGTTCCTGAAAAAAATTTGGCAAAGGAAAGTATTACTAACCTAAAACTGGTAGATTTTGGGAGCAACATAGGTCTTTTGAGTGACAAGTTCGAAGTGCTTCTGCCTGGCACTGTTAGCCCATTGCTCTGTGTTATCTTTAGCCCAGAGTATCCACAGGGCAAGTCAAGATTAGGCCCACATAACCAGTTTGTAGCAGGTTGTTTTATTTCTAGAACTCCAGGAGTTACCTAATTAGCAGTAGTTTCTGTTGGAAACTGATAGTGGAAATACAGAGAAGTCTCAATACCAGGAGTTAGTGCTGTGGCAGAGAACCAGTCTCCTATAGAATTATTTAGCTGTAATTGATCAGGTGAAAATTTGATTATTTTTTGAGCTTCTGTCAGCAAAGAGGATTCTCAATCACTGCAGCTGAATTTAATATTGTGTGCAACTGGTGTATTATGTTATGAAGAGTGCTGTAGGTTGATGCTTTTTTATGAAGCTGAATAAAATTTTCATTGCTATAGATGTCTCTTCCAGCTGAAGAGATTGCCTGAACTCAGCTGTTGTCCAGTGATTATAAACAGCAATGTCTAGTAAAAATGTTTGAATGTGGTTTTTAACTCAAAAAATTAAGATGTCATTAATGTACTGAGAAGTGGCCTGTTTTCTCACCATAAAGTGGGATTTTCACTTAGTATTTGGCTAATCTTAGAAACTATGTAAACGTCCTTTAAAGCTTTTGATCGTTTTAATGCATAACTATGCTAAGTCAACTGAGTTGGTGTGTTCTTAACATAATACTTGAGGATTATTATTAATAACTGAGTGTTCTTTGTGGCTTTTTTCACAAAGCATGAATTCAAAGAGTAAGCTGTGCAGATTGCACTTGATGGTGCAGCAAGAAAGCACACACTAGAAGGAATACAAACACAGGCCTTCTGGTGATATTTGTTTCTGCCCAGTGGAATTTTAGGTGCCTATATGGCATTCCTGTAAGGAAATATTTGCCTGCTTAAGGGCATCATTGAAGCACTTTGAGGTAATTACTGGTTTGTGCTGGCTGGTTTCTTTGGAGGTGAAATTGTCCTGTGTCCTTGTGGGAGTTGGCAAAGGGATAAACAAACCAGGCAAATTTGTGCTCTGTGTCTTGAGTAAACACAGAAAACTTAGTGAGGATTTTCTTGTTCAGCTCCCAGCTATCCTGTCATGGGATAAGTACTCCCAAGACCTGAGCTTTTCGTTCAGGTGGTTTCATCACTTGGTATCTTTTGAGCCTTTCATTAAGTGGTATGAAACCCAAAGGAGAAAAATAGATGTTTTCCTTAAATAATTTTCAGAGCGGTAGTGCTGTCCTTCAGGTCTGTGGTGGCGTTAGGTCACTATGCAAGTCTTGTGCTCACGGTTTGGTTGTTCCTGTGTCTCAGCTCTCTGGTGTTGTTGTGTACCCACCTGCTGTTTGGATGTAGTAGCAAGAGTATTTTTAAGTGAGTTGGCATTAGACTTTTTATAGAAACAAGCTGTGCATCTCTTAAAAGCCTTTTAACATTGCTAGTCTTTGTCATTTTCAAAGAAGGTTAAAACATTCTATTCAGCCTCTTTGTTATATTTGCAGTTTCAAAAGCTGTTTCATTGATTGTGAGTGTTAGTTTCAGGCAATATTTACACTTTGCTATTGACTGTTTTGTAAGTTTAGTGTGTAGGTGGATTCCATTTGCCCCCAGGGAAGAAACTATCCTAACTAAGGCTTTAATTAGCTATTTCTTGGTTTTCATTGAGATTCTGGAAATTGAAGGTGTGAGAACTCATCAGAACTGGTGTAATTTGGATGGGATCTGAGTGAGTGTTAACTTTAATCATCTCCAAATACCAGCACAGCAAGGACAGGGAGCTGCTGGAGCCAGGCCAGAGCAGGGACACCAAGGGCATCAGAGGGATGGAGCAGCTCTGCTGGGAGGAAAGGCTGAGGGAATTGGGATTGTTCAGCCTGGAGAGGAGAAGGCTTTGGGGTGACCTCATTGTGGCCTTGCAGTGCCTGAAGGGAGCCCACAGGAAAGATGGAGCGAGACTATTTACAGGGGCCTGGAGTGACAGGACGAGGGGCAATGGCTTCACACTGACAGAGAGGAGGCTTAGATTGGATACGAGGCAGAATTTTTTCCCTGTGAGGGTGGGCAGACCCTGGCAATGGGTACCCAGAGCAGCTGTGGCTGCCCCATCCCTGGCAGTGTCCAAGGCCAGGCTGAACAGGGCTCTGTGCAGCCTGGGATAGTGGAAGGTGTCCCTGCTCACGGCAGAGGGCTGGGCTGGGATGATCTTGGGGGTTCTTTCCATTCCTGGCTGTTCTGTGATACTGTGAATTACATTTGTAATACTGTGTAACAAAATGTTTGCAGTTTTGCAAACGGCTAGGTTTGGGGAGGAGGAGAATTTGTAAAATTGTGCCGAGATGTAATTGAAAGAAGAGTTTTGATAAAAACACACGGCAAAAATGGCCAAGTCATCAAAAGAACCAGACTCACTGTTGTGTATCAGCAGGCCAGGACAGCCTATTGGCCACTTGGCTTCAGGTCTCCCTTGACTGAGCAGGACTCTGAAAGGTATCAGTACGTCTTTGCAGCATGTTGGTGCCCTGTGTTTGTAGCTCTTTGTCTTTGAACTGCAGAGGTTTGGGCCTCCCACATATTGTTGTAGTGTAAGGGACCTTCTCAAATGGAATTTGGGGGTTTGCTGTCCACTGCTCTAAATCAAGAGAGAGACAGTTCCATGGAAGTCTGAAAACAGTGTAACAGACACAATGGGCTTTATTGCTGCTGTTCTTTATCTTGATTCTTTTCCTGTTATTTCTGCTAATGGCAGCAGGATCTCGGTCCTGCTTTTGAACTCTGAAGAAATCTTTCCGTTTTGTCTGGCTTGTGTTGAGCACTTAATTTTAGGTAATGAGTCCGACAGTCCCCTATGAAAACCAAGCAAACAAAAAAAAAAGTAAATAAGTAACTGGTGGTTCAACTGTAAGAAAAGGTCTGAATAAAAGTGTTGACTTCTGCCTTGGTCTGGCTCTGGGGTTAATATGAAGACCTCATTAGTCAGTTAGAAAAACTTAACAGAAAATCTTTTTTAATCTTGTGAAGAAAAAGTTTTGGGAATATGAAGACTCTCTCATTCCACTGTTCCAGTGCTTAGAGAGTCTGGTTATCTAGAATCACAGACTGGTTTGGGTTGGAAGGGAGCTTAAGGATCATTTTGGTCTAAACCCCCTGCCATGGGCAGGGATGCCACTAAGATTTATTATGTTTATTTTCACTTTGCTATACAAGGTGTTTTTTAACCTGCCCATTATCTTCTTTTTTGCGACAAACCTTGTTGTGGTTACTTTCCTTTTCTTATGTGACCTAGTAGACTTGAGCAGTCATCTATTAAAGTAGCTTTTCCTTGTCTCCCATCCCATACCTTGCATCTCACCCCCAAAAATATACCTTTTTCAGAGAATTCAAGTACTGACTGATAGGGGTCATGTTTGTAGAAGAAAACTTGGTTTTAATGTTCACACTAAAATTAATTATTTACATTTAGCAACCCCATTGGTGTGAGATGTGAGGAGGTGGCTTTAACAGTGACAGCACCAGCCTGTGCCATAAGCTGAACAGTAGAAGTGGACAGTAAAGTGACGCTTTCTTCTTGATTATTAGTGACCTTTTAAAGTGTTTAAGTTGTTGTGTTGCCAATCACAAAAATTAAGTTTTGTAGTAGCTGAAGCAAGAACTTGTTATGTACCTTTATACTACCAAATAAATAAATAATTTTCAAAGACTCTAATGGCATAAATTGCATTTCCTGGTAGCTGATGATGAGTTGGCCCTTGTATCTCCCAGGTGCTAATTAACTACCAGTAAGTGTCCAACTAGAGATTGTAATTAGTTCTGAAACTGCTGTGCCTTGATCACTTTCTGCAGGGTTTCTCCTAAGTTAAATCTCAAGAGAGACAAATGCTGTGGCTTTACTTCCTGCTGTTTGGGAAGGAGGCATTGGATTGCAATACAGAAATTAACTTTTCTCTCTCTCACATTTGCCTTACACTTGCACCTGTGTGAGGTCCAAGTGTATTTGGAATTTGTTGCTCAGAGGGTTGATTAAATTTCCTTGGACAGGGTGCAGTAAATCCAGCAAAAATCAGCTCTGTGTTTGTCTTCCATTGACTCACGGGTAATTGCAAGGAAAGAAAAAGGATGTTTGGCATCTCTTGACTACATAATGAAGTGGGAGATTAAAGCTCCACATGAAAAGAAATCTGTGATTATATAATAGCAGTAGCTGCTGTAAGATGTTTATTTCTTTGGTTAGTAACTGAGAAATGGTGTATTATAACCCTGATAATATTTCCTCACACTCTCTGGGAGGGGAACATGATGGCACAGGACTGGGATGTTTGATGAAGGACTGATGGAAGGTACTCATCTTCCCCAAGGACAAAAGCTTGTGGAGGAAGCTGGAAATATGCAAGCTTTCAGGCCTGGCTTTGCTTTCTGCAGGTGCCATCTGTGTCTGTTTTTTACAGCCATGAAACACGTAACAGCTGCACACTTCAGTATTTTACTTCTTATTAGCCAGTGTGTGCTTTCAGTTAAAGACATTTGAAGTTCATTAGATGGAAGCTATTTGCAGACACAAGCTACCTGGAAGAAATTATTGCTTAACAAACTCACTGTATTATTATTTACTGAAACTGAGTTACTTTCAGGGTGTTTCAACATAAACAAGAAAATTACATGTTGTCCATGTTTCGATATTTCCCATACATTAATGAAGTTTTTTTCAAGACATCATCTCAAATAAAGATCTCTTAATATATTGATGATAGTATGAAGTCTCTTTGGCCCTTGAGCACTTTAACTTTGCTTTGTGTGCAAAGGCAGAACCAAGAGAGATGGGCTTATGATTGCTCTCATGAGTGCAAGTAGTTTGTCTTGGTGATGTCCTTTCCTTCTGGATGAGTACTGGCATGGTCAGGGAGGAATTCACTGGCTGCTTTTATCCTCTCAGCAGTGTAGTTTCATTGGCTCGTGCATATTGCTGGACTCCTTGTGAGCTTCTGGCTCTTAACAAATGTGGATTTGATTCCTGACCCAGTTCACTCAGAACTGAGGGGTGCCACGTGGGCCAGGCAGGAAGAATGGTACAGTTCAGAATTCTGCTTTCAAGTGTCAGTGGAGCTGTGTGCTTTGGAAACAGGGGAAAGATGAGTTTGTGGAATCAAATGGAAGGCTGCAGCAGTGCACTGCCTGCAAGGTGGCGGTCACAAAAGAGAGCACTGCAGGCCTTGGGAACAGGGGCTGGATTTCTCTGTCACCTGCTAGGTTTTGCTGCTGCTGAGGGCGCTGTCTTAAGTGCTTTGCTTTGTCCTGAGCAATTCTAAGAAGTCTGGAATCTGGGTTATTAGCAGTGGGTTATGACTCCTTGCCAAGAAAAGGGTAATTGAAGTTAACCTTTAAACCCTCTGGAAAATCACTGGTTTGGGTGAGAGATGTCTTGTGTTGAAAGGGTTATTTGGAAATGCAGAGCAATGTTGAATGTTCTGCTGATGTTACAGACAAAACTGACTTGACACTGGGTATTTTTACTGGTTTGGGTTAATTCTAAACTGAACCAATTTGAATTTACAAACAGTGGCTGTTTAATCCTGATGTCTTAATTATTTTATGTTCCTAATATGGGCTCTGGAAACTAACCTACCTTGGTGCTCATACAAAATCAGGCCAAATCATCACACAAAGGGATGCAGTGTAAACAACCCAGAGAAGCAGAAAAGAAGGGGTTTTACTTGCAAAGATAGCAGCATTCTTTCATTATTTTCAAAAATAGAACAGGCTCTCAAGAATTGCCTATAAATTGATATGATGTGGAAATGGGAATTGTCTGGCAGTGCCTAGAAAGTGGAGCATTGTTTACTGAGGAATTGTAATACCAACTGTGAGCAAACTGGAGGGGCTGATGGATTCTGGCTGTACTGCAGTCACAAGCTGCATGGTGAGCCACTGTTTTGCCACCAGTGTAGTCATTCTGCTGGCAGGGACACTTGCTCAGTGGTAAAGGAATCATAAAACCTGAATAGCTTGGGTTGGAAGGGACTTTAAAGCGTATCCTGTTCCAACCCCTCTGCCATGGGCAAGGACACCTTCCACTATCCCAGGTTGCTCAGAGCCCCATTCAGCCTGGCCTTGGACACTGCCAGGGATGGGGCAGCCATAGCTCCTCTGGAAAGGGAGATTATTTCTCATTAGTTCTTCTGGGTTTTAACTACACAAATGGAAATAAACCAGCATCTTACTCCATTTTTTTTTTCAGTTACTGTTAAATACACTTATCTTCAAGGAAAGAAATAAAAGCGAATGGCACGTCATTGTACTTCTATTTTTATGTGCTACCCCTTCTAAGTTGCCTAAGTACCTGGATGACTTGCCCAACTGTACTTTTTCAGAGATGTGCATGCTTAATGACATACATGTTTTAACTTGAACTCTTCCTTTAAAATGCCTTCCTGTGGTTCTAACCACTAGGATTAATAACAAGAGCTAACCTCCAACGCAGACAGGTCAGTGGCTGTGTGAATAGCCAGGCCTAATCCTGATTTCTGCTGAATGCTGCTTGACTGTATTACTCAGTCTCTCTCTTTTTCTTTAAATATGCTTTCTCATAAATGCTTTTCTGAGAACCAGTGCAAAATACTTAGTCACAGGTAGGTATGGCAGGAGTTTGCTGTGTTTGAAGAATTAGTAGTCAAGTGTGAAATTGTGCAGGTAAGGTAGGAATGTAAAGTAAGGGAGCTGCTCTCTTTAAATCAGAGGGCAGACTTGGGTTGACTGTGAATGAAAAACAAGTTTTCAACAACAAAGCAAATTCTTGCCATGACTTTCTCTGTTGTTCTGTTGGATAATTACCTAATGAAGTGAGCCTGACTGTGTGGAACCACAGAGGTGTGGCCAGGGCAGTGTTTTGAGAGTCCTGTGATCATCAGCTTATTGGAACCATGGTGCTTCCAGGGCTGCTGAAGGAAGCAGAGGAAAACATTCCTCCTGTCGCTGAGTGTGACACCTCAGTGCTCTGGTGTTGGAAAAAATGAAGTCTTCTTGCTGACAAGAAGAGAAACTCCTGGTTTCTGTGCCATTCCCCCAGTGTTTTCCAGGCGCAGCCGTGGGGATGAAGGAGTTGAGTAGGATGTGCAGGTGAGTCCGCGGGTGAACTGTGGTGGTTCTCTGCTGTATCAGCTCCCCCTTTTCATCCTGGAGTAATGGTTCCATGGGCTTTAATCACAGGGGTTGCAAAACAAAGTGTTAGTTTGGAGGAAGAGAAAGCAACCTGCTCTGCCTGTGAGTATTCTGCTCTGATGTCCTCTGAGCTCATGTGCTGGAGCTCTCTTGGCTGTGTCATTTAAACAGAAAGAAAATAAATCACTTCAAGTGTTTTTCTTCTTTCTTGTTTCTCATCAACTGGAACTCTAAAGGCTTCAAATGTATTAAATGAAGTCAAGCCTCTTGTTCCTGGAAGGCAAGTGCCCTTCACGTACTTGCAAGGAGACAAATGACAGGCAGAACTCTGGAGATCTCTGTCAAGACTTTTCTTTTACATCAAGGTGCTTTATAATTTTAATTTCAATCTTCTTGGCTTATGTGTCGACATTTTTTTTTTTCGCAACACTTGCTTTTCAACACCACAGTAGAGCTTAAAGGACTAGGATCCAGTGTTGTGAGCAGATAAGGAGGGCTGAATTTGAAGATGAGCAGTTTTTTTCTCTTCCTGAGAAGAGCTAAATAGCAGTAACAAAGAAGCATCTTTTCTGAGATGTAAATGGTGTTGCTTCTGCTAATACAGGGTATGGGACTTAATGGTGCAGTGAAGTCTGGGCTGGACAAGTCCTCTCTCAATTCTATTTGAGGCTGCTCAGGGAAGAGAGGCAGTAAATGTTTTGGATCTTGTTGTGACTGGTCGCCTTCTACAGTCAGGTGAGGACATGAACAAGTGGCTGCAGTCACTGAAGACATGAAGAGCTTGATGCTGTTTATAGTCTCCTAATGAGTCTTGCTTCCAGTTTGGATCAGTTTTGTCCCTGTAGGTAAGAGTAGTAGCCAAGGCAGGGTGATACAGATCCTGTTAATGTGGGAGCACATGCTGTTTATGAATAGGGTCAGAAAGGTCAGAAGAGTGAGCTGGCAGGAGGTAGAGCTGCCTTCCCCTCCCCACTGGTGTGCCCCCAAACTGTCTTGTCAGCATTCTGTTTTCCCACCTGATGAGAAGACACAGTCTTGCACCTGCAGAGCTTCATACCACAGGCTTGTAAATGACATTCCAAGCCAGGATGCTGCCTGTACTGACTGACTTGTGACAGGTAAGCTCTCCTCTTGCTAGGAGCCAAACACCAGTCCCAAGTTTATTTTTACATGGGTTATTATATAGCTGCTGAAGGATGACTTCTGATTACCAGTGATGAGAAGATAATTGGGACCATCTGCCCCAGATGTGGTACAAGGCCTCCCTAGCTGGCAGCACCTGATCCTCCTCACCACCCTGTCCAAAGCAAACATACCTTTCATCACTACCTCAAGGCATCCACAGATCCCTTTGTACTTTGGATATGATGTTGTATCTTTCTAGGCTGTGGCCTCGAGGCTAATAATTCACAGTGGTGTAGGCTCCAAGTGATATCTGCAGTCTTTCAGAGTTGTCATTGCCTTGATAGGAACAGAAGCTAACATCTTGTATTTCACATTACCCACAAGAACTGACTGAAATGTTCTGACCTTGTTAACATTACAGATGTGTCTCCTTGGAGATAAGGACTCAAACTTTCTAAGCTATTCTTTCTGTATTTTTTTTTCTTCTTTGTGGCTAACTGTTACTTAATTCACCAAAGACAGAAAGGGATGTAATTTTAAAGATTTCCTGCTTTTAATCAAGAATGCTGCTTTCCTGTATTTAAAAAAAATGCAAACACCCTCTTGCCCTCTCTTCCCCCCCAAAAAATCCACCCCACTCCATGTTTTGAAAAGTGAACTTCACACCTTTTTTAATGCTCTTCCTCTGTAAGGTCTTTGTCAGTGTCATAAGCTGTTTTGTGTTTCCTGAACTTCATTTAAACAGAGGGTTGTTTTTATTCACATGAATTGAGGAACAGTTTTGATCACCCGGTAAGCTGTAGACCACCTGTGAAGAAAATAAAACATGATTTAAGTTAAAAAGATTTGTTACCATGCCAATCTTGTTTTCCTTCCATGGGAGTGGAAGGGTCACAGTTGCTTTAAAAGTGTGTGACTGAAAGAGACCACCTGAGTTGGAAAGTAATTTCTTGTTCTTTCCAGTCCTCCTCCTGCACTGCTGACTATTGACTAATAAAAGTTCAGTCAGAAGTTTTGGGGAAAGCCTCCATGAGAATAGATCATCAAAACAGGCAGTTTGCATTTCTAGGAGTCCCTCTAATACACGTTTAGTGAAAGAATGAGCCTGGTTAGGTTTGGGTTTCGTGTTCTTCTCCCTTCTTTCACAGAAGTGGGAGATCTTTCCACGTGCTGGAAAGGGAGTTTCTCACCTACAACAGGTAGAAATCTTACCACTCACTGTGTTTCCTCCCTCCCACTGAGTTCCCTGCATGTGCAGTCTGTATTTCCTTCTGATCTGAGATACACATTGTCACCAGCACCATTTTACCAGTGTGGAGCTGCCAAAACTGATTGATTGTGAAGCAGGTTGGTCATCTTGGTTCACATTAGAAAGAAACCTGACCTCTGGAGAAGTCCTTTCTTGTGACATCTCTTAAAATAAGCTCTTCCTCTGAGCTATTTGTGGCATTTGCAAGCGTGCATCTCCTCAGAGCCTTGTGGGAAAAGGCTTTTAATGCCTCTCTTATTTTACCTACTTCTGTTAATTGTGTTTTCTTTCTAACTTTTGGTTTTTAGAGACAGTATGCCAGCAAACCTAGGCAGCAATTTATGCTGTATGCCTGCTTAGATTGAATTAGGCTGGACTCCTTTCTTGCTGGTTTGAGTGACTTCTCTTTATTCCTGTATCTCTTTGTGTTTTATGTGAGAATCTCTTTCTACAAGTACAAACTGGAACTCAGGCTGCAATGTGAGAACAAAGACCACTTTAGTATTTTTCTTGGGACTTTCATAAAATAAAATACATAAAACATCTCCGTTAAAATGTCTGGATTGATGAAGGGAAGGGGGGAAAAGAGCGCTTTTTCCTCCAGCAGTGGCTTGATTAATGGATTTATTGTTTGTACAGATTTTGTCAGGAAGCCATATGGCTTGAGGAAAACAAAGAGGAAGTGGCTGATGTTGGGAATCTGATTTAATAGGGGTCCCTAAGGACAGAATGTGGCTGTTATCCTTACTCCTTCCCACTCAGTTTGCAGAGTGGTCTGAGGAGAGCTTTAGGGCTTCAGCAGAGCTGCAGATAATGCTGCTCTTTTGCAGTGGAAGTGTCGGTCCCTGCTGCTGGATCAGCATCACGACCACTCCATTCTTAGGTTCAGAATCCACTATTCTTCAGCTTTTATACAAGGTGCCCTGGGGTAATTAACTAACAGCAGTAATTGAAATGTTTACTATTTTTGTATAGGCAGTTGATCAGTTTACAGTAGATGAAGACAACTTTTAGCATCTCAAAGTGGAGTTTTCATAGTTTAGGGTGAGATTATTATTTCTCTCTTCTCTATCTCTCCCTCACTCCCCTTGCAAAATTCAAGCATCTGTGCCTCTGGATTAACTAATTCACCATCTGTATCCTAAAACCAGATTTATTTTCCTAATCTAACATGTGTAAGTGGGGATTGGTAAGTAGCTGGGGCTCAAGCACTGGTGATTTAACCTGATGTGGTGGGTTAGATGAATGTTCTGCATTTTCTATGACTGTTTGACCCTACTTAGGACTATGTGGTGAATAAAGCTGAGTAGAGAACTTAAAGGAATGTTCTCTAATGGAACTGCAATCAAATACATTAAGGAGATTTAACATCATATCTTCCTTCTGTTAAATTACAGCTTCTCAGCTGAGAGACATAAACTCACCAGAAATTATTCTGTTCACTTCAGAGCTAGAGTAAAAGGCTCATGTGAACTGTTAGTAAATGTTAGTGGATCTGCAGAGTGGAAATCACAAAACATCACAAAAACATATTCTGGCAACCCAGGAATTTAATTAATATAGGTTTGTGAATGAAAGCTGCATATTCAGTCATGGTGGAAAAGATTTGGTATGTGCCTGAGACTTTTGGAGCTCCCAAATGTCCTATTGTGGAGTTTCAGGCTATGAGAGAAGCAATTACTCCTACAGGGCTTTGATGCATTGTGTGCATAGTCTAGTGTTATACAGACCTCCCTGCTTTCCAGATCTTTAAGAGGTTTTTGTTGTTTTCTGAACTCTTATCATGTTCTTATGCTGGAGTTGGTGCTTACTGCATCTTTCCATCGGAAAGCTATTAGTAGACAAAGATTTTGTCTGGACAAAATGCAGCATCTGACAACAGTGGTAGAGGAGATGCTGAAATACCAGTGGAAAGTTTTTCTGATTTAGAGCTGTTTTTCCATGCTGCACTCTATAAAGTTCCCGTGTAGAGTTACACATAATAGATATGTTCCTTTAAAATATTATTCAGAAAATAATATTGGTCGTGAAGACTTAAAAATAACCACATTTCCCATGTTCTCTTTGGCTATGCCATAATATTAGGCAATGCCTGTCACAATGATGCTGTTAAACATTGTTGTAGTAAGCATGCCTTCCAAGCTGATTATTAGTCTTAATCAGCAGTTTGGGATTTGTTACCTTTTGCACAGTTTGTTTGGCTGCTTGTGCATGCATTGCTCGTGATTCACCGCTGCGAGGGAGTCAGGGTGTGCAGCTCCAGAGCACTTGGAGGGTTATACATCTGGAAGTGCTCCAGTCTGAGGATTATTTTCCTTAAAAAGAAAATTGGGAAAGAAGATTATTTCACAATCTCCTATATTTGCAATTTACTAGTGGTAGATGCTCGTGACTACCTAATACAGTGCTTAGGAATTTTTTTTTTTTCTCCCAGTGTTCTGGAAAGTTGTTGAAATGGTGTTTACCACACTTAGTTATTTATAGCAGGAACATGTCACACCAGGTATAAGAAGCAGCAAATTAAGAGCAGTATTCCACATTTCTT
The DNA here is from genome assembly GCF_029207755.1 of Chamaea fasciata. Classification (NCBI taxonomy): domain Eukaryota; kingdom Metazoa; phylum Chordata; class Aves; order Passeriformes; family Sylviidae; genus Chamaea; species Chamaea fasciata. Next base: position 54,937,982 of record NW_027094090.1, on the reverse strand, counting down.
TTCAACGAACGTTTCAAAAATAAAATACTGCTTGTGTGTATCAGGCTGTTGTAGATCTGTAGGTGCTAGGTGAACACTGTGTTTTTCCAAAACATTAAAGGAAGGAGGGGGAATATAACTTCATCCTCAAGAAGGTTTTTTCACTAATGTATAACAATATTTCTCTTTTTTTTTTCCTTCTAGGAACTGCCCTCATCAGCAGAGTGGACACTGATGCCTGGAGTAGCAGATTGTGCATAAGCAGACATCTCTGTCTTCATCTGCAAGTAAGAATTTAGCACCAAAACCCTCCCAGAAAGAGTTTCCCTCTTCCCTTCTGAAGGTACTTGCACCTAAAGCATTCTGAAAGCTCTATAAAGTTTAAAGAATCACAGAATGGTCTGGGTTGGAGGGGACCTTAAAGATTATCTCCTTCCACCCCCCTGCCATGGGCCGGGACATCTTCCACTAGACCAGGTTGCTCAGAGCCCCATCCTACCTGGCCCTGAACACTTCAGGGATGGGGCAACTTCATAAGTTCATCACTCCTCCTTTCTTCCTGAGATGAGAAATCTGAGCAAAATCCCAGTTCCCCTGTTCTGTGCAACATTTTCTCTGAACAGCTGTGTTCTGGACAGACCTGCCCTGGCCCTGCTAAATTGCTCTCTCCTGTGATGGTGTCATCTCCACGGGTATGCACCTTCCTGCTGTGTAAGAGAGAGGCCCACAGCTAACCTGTCACTGGGGAGTGTGGAATGGGAGAAGGCTTTTGTCCTTGGTTCCTCTGCTTGTCAGATGATTCTGGGCAGCAGATCTTCACTTGAGAAAGAATTTCTTTACTGAAAGGCTTGTCAAGCATTGGCATGGGCTGCCCAGGGAGGAGGAGGAACACCATCCTTGGAGGTGTTCAAGAAACACCTGGTACTACTTCTTTGGTTTGGGTGACAAGGTGATGTTTGATCAAAGGTTGGACTCTGTGATATTGAAGATCTTCTCCAACCTCAATGATTCTATGATTTGCTGTAAGGAGTTTTCCCCAGCTTGGCCATTGAGACATTGCCAAAAATCAAAAAAACATTGTCGTGAAAAGTAAACAGTGTTAGGTAGTGTTTTTCCTGACAACATGATGCATCCTCAATACAGGAAAAATATCAGAACATAGATTAAAATACATACTTTCAGATTATGCATTTGTTTATTGTTCATATTGGTTTGATTTTTTGTGTCCCCTGTTTTATGATGTAGATGAGGCTGGTGAAGCAAGTGAAAAAAACTGAGAATGCAGTTTCTTCTCTAGCTTGTCACCATTTGCAGGCCTTGTTTAAAGCTGATTTGCCTTTTGTGCACACATCAGCTTCTCATTGATAGACTTCCATAGAAGTCACACCACCTTTTCCATTTTTGCGTGTATATTGCCATTTTACAACTCCTTCTATTGCAAATGCAGTGTTTATAGCAGTATTGTTGATAACTGAAGCAGCTGAGGGACCAACAGAGCTAAATAAATTAAAATGCTTTGTTCATCTGCCACAATGACAGCTTGTCTCATGCTCTGTGTATCAGAGGTACAGATAAGGATAAAGGTGCAACAGCTTTATCTTACTACAGGAATAGGTGAAGCAAAGCAGCATTGGATGGATACTTCCATTATCCTTAATATAGTGTAGATGCAATGAAATGAAATAGTAGAAATATCAATGCACACATATAAAATGATATAAAATGCACTCTCTGTGTTGAAGAGGAGCTTTGCTGAAGGGGGGTACATGTGTGTGAATGCATCTGTCTATATGTACAGCACTCAGAGTGCTGTGTTGGCTAGAGTCTGGCTTCAGACTTGTCTTAAGTTCTCTCATATTTGAGAGGTGTTTTGGGTTATTCATTAAAGCACTTTCAGCCCCACATTCCAGGCACCTTATGTATCTCTTTAATGCACATCAGTGGATTGTTTTTAAAGCAAACATTTCCAGAGCTTTAATTGCGGCCTTCAGCCAACAACGTCACCTTTCTAAAGGGATGTGATGGTTTGTGTGGGGGGTGGCACCAGCCATGGGACAGTCCTGCTGGCTGAACCAGCACACAGAATTTAGACACACACCAGTCTCGTATTTTTCCCAGGTGACACTTAGCCAGAGCACTTATACATATGTATGTTAACCTGGAACTCCAGGAAGCTTGGAATGTAGTGGTATCGAGCCAGGTTTTCTTCTGCCAAGTTAAAATATTTAGGGATTTGTTGTTGACTCTATTTTGAATAAATTCCTTTCAGTGGAGTGAGTTTGTGGCCGGCTGCCAGGTGACTGCAGTGTCACTCCTTTATTTGTCACTTTGAAACAGGTCATGTGAGTTACTGTCCCTGAATGATTTTATTGTATGAGAGCACAAAGTATTTGCCTGCTGGAAATTCATCAGGATGGTGCCCATCCTCACACAGGGGAGAATTACTTACCTTATTTACCTTTGCTTGTTTTGAATCACTAATGTAATTTGTTGTTATTACATGACTTTATTTTGCTGTCTGTTTTGGGGCACAAGACAGGGTCAGCTTGTAGTATGTGTTTTAATAAAATTTTTTTCTTCCCCAGCTGAAATCATAGAGTAAATAGATTTTTTGTACTTCGAAGAAAAAAAAAATCAATTCACTTTTATTCAGTGTTAATCAATAAATAAAATAATGAAGAAAAGGAGCAGAACTTACTCTGGCAGGAGAAGTGGACATCAAATCAGAGGAGTAACTTTGGGAAATATTTCTCTTTCAATACTCAAACTTCAAATATGAAAAGCAGACAAAAATAGACGTAACTTTGAAGTTCAGAGTAGGTGTAATGATGCTTTAAATTGAATGAACTCACACAGAGTCTTAAATACAGTTGACAAAAACATTGTTTTGAGACCCACTTCAGAAGCTTTCACTTACAGAATGCTACTTCATGTTTTTCTGCATAGTGATATTGCATTTTCTGGGATATTTGATAAGCAACAAAACCAGACTTTGTTGGTTTGTGAGCACTGGCACTTAATTTGTATCCTCCAGCTGTTTTGTGGCCTGTGTTTGTCATAATTGAGATATCTTTGACCTCCCTGAGCTGGGCAGATACTTGTACTGGCTGGGCTAAAAACCTGTGTGCTCCCTTCCAGAACCTTGGAAGCAGAGTGCAATTCCTTTTTCAACCGAGTGCCCCAGGTCACGAATCAGAAAATTCATTGATCTCATGATTTTCTGCCCTTCACCTTTGACTGGTATCCACTGAAAGGCATTAATAGGTGGAAGAAGTTCCTGGATGCTCTCTGAGAGGATCTGTGGCTCAGGGAGAGTTTTGCTCTGACCTGCTGGCAAGTTCTGGTTGAGGTGAGAAATAATCTCAAGGGAAAAGTGTTGCCTCTCGGGTTCTCATTGCTTCTCCTGCCTGTCTCAGCTTTGCTGGGTGCACACCTTTCTCCTGCTGCCTGGGCACTGAGTCACTACAGGAAAAAAAACAAGATTTTTTTGACAGTGGTATTGCTAGGATCCTTGAGTTTTGCTGCTTTCTTTGCGTTGCAAGAGATACTTTTCATCTCTTGTCTCTCTTCCCCACTCCAGAGCTGCACACTGCACGAAGTGCCTCTTGTTTCCTTGCTGTCTGTGTTGCATTTGTTCAGACTGGTGGGGTAGCAGAACTGAAATTGAAGATACCATGGCATGTGCATCCATTTCTATCCTCTTCTTCACTTGGTCGCATTTTTATTACGTGCAGCTTCTTGCTTTCTCATTTAAGGCTTCTTTTCCTTTACTTTATAGTCCTGTGTAAATCTGTCCTTACATAAAGCTTTTATCTTATATCCACATCTGAATCGTTTCTTTGCATTTGGAGCAGCAGTGCTTCAAGTATTTGAAATGCATTTCAAGTTGAATACTTTGAAAGTGTTTCTGAAGAAATGCAGTGGTCTGATAGTTGGAAAAAAAATTTCTTCCAGTGCTTTTTCAGAGTTGGGATTCATCTTGTGCTTGCCAGCTGAGGGCAAACTGAAAATGGAATGTAAGTGGAGACAGGATGTCTGGAAAGGACAGAAGTATTGATAATAAATGGCAGGGGGGATGGTGTGTGGAAATGCCACTTACATGAAGAGACAGTAGTCCCTGGCTTTTCTGCTTCAAAAATATTTGGTTCGTGAGATGTGGGTTGCTGCATCCAAGCCCTGGGTGTTGCAGGCAAACCATTTCCTCCTCTTTTTTCATTAATTTATCAAGCTTTGGCAAGGCTTGCATCCTTTTACTTGCTGTAGAACAGTGGAAAAAACAGAGTTATGCAATTCCTGTGGACCCTAAAGTTAAAATGACTTAGTTCGGGTTTTATTAATTTATCAATCACTAGGGAATTCTGCAATACTCTAATCTTCATAGTAGCAAAATGTGGAAGACCTCACCTCATGGGTCTTTAATGATTCACTGTCATTAAACATTTGAGAGGAAAAATGTGCCTATTACCAAACTGAAAAGTTTTCCCACTTTATTTACTGCTGTGTAAACATCAAACTGTAGTTTTTCCTAGTCTGCAACTGCAAAGACAGTAGTGGTTTTTGCACTAATTGCAATGCACATTAGTAATTTCTCTCTCTAGCAGGAGAGAAACTCAGCTTTTTGGAGGCATGTCATTTTGATACAATCTCTTCTCTTTGTTCTATGTAGGTTTGGCAGTTCTGCAGACTGCTTCCTACAAAGGATAGTTGCACAATGTTTAAAAATGAGAATTTCTGCTTTAAAGAAATAAAGGTTTACATTTTGAATTGCAGTTGTTAAGGGAACATGCTTTAGTATTTGATATCTTGGAGTGAGGAAGAAAAAATAGCAGCTAATTGAAGTCAAATGTATCTCCTTTGTCAAATAGCAAAAATCTTAAAAACACCTGCAAGTTAATATTCAAATCATTCATAACTAAATAGGAAGAAAAATGCAAATGCCTGGCTTATCTCACTCTGTAAGCCTGGCTTTTTACTTTTATAAATAAGAATTTTATAAAGAATAATTTAGGATTTCTTTCATAGAACCTTTCTGAGGTTTGAGGCCACTCATGTAGTTGGATTTTAATTTAAATGTTATGTTTTGGATGTTTTTATGACTTAAAGCATATAATGAATGCTTTAAAAATTGCAGTTTCAGGTGTTTATTATGTACGATCTTATGATTTGCACAAACTTTCTCTGGGCATTTCCCCTGAGTTCTTTCCAGGATTTAGATTGCTTGCTAGGTAATTGTGCTTAATAAGCCATTTTGGCCTCCTGATGTTACCTGGTATTTTACACTTCCATAGCTGCATATCGATAAAGATTAGAAATCCCAGCAACCACGTTTTTATTTAAAACAAAATTGGCCTGGCTCTTTTTGTTAAGCTCCCTCACACAGTTCTAAATCCTAAACCCTGTCTATTAACTTACTCAGTGCTGCCAGTGGCTCTCCAGGCTGCACAGCTTCTCCTCTGTTTCTGTAGAAAAACAGAATCCACAGACACTGGGGTGTTTTTAATTAAGAAAGATCAGGGGAAACTAAAAAAAAAAATGTCTTAATCAGATGTCTTGGGGTTTTTTTTGTTTTGTTTGTGTTTTTTGTTTGTTTGTTTGTTTTTGGTTTTTGTTTTGGTTTGGTTTTTTTGGTTGTTTTTTTTTTGGTGGGAGGGGGCGTTTTTTGTCTGCTTCCAAAGAGAAATGCAGGCTGGACTTTGTTCTTCATAAACAGTGTGATGATAACCCAGAGAGTTCATCACAGCAATTCACGCAGCAGTGCTGTGATGCTGTTTTGTTTAACTTTGGCTTAAAGTCAGGAAGGCTTCAGGAACAATTTTTTCATGGAAACAGTGGTCAGGCATTGGAAGACGCTGCCCAGGGAGGTGGTGGAGTCACCATCTCTGGAGATCTTTAAGACTGGATGTGGCACCTAGTTGACAAAGTGGTGATTGGTCAAAGGTTAGACTCAATGATCTTGGAGATCTTTTTCAATGTTAATAATTCTGTGTTTTTCATTACCAGTGTCTGGCATCCCAGGCATGTCATAAGTTCAGAAAAAATGGTGAAGATACACCATGATAGGAGGAATGATGATACCTGGGTGCTTTGCAGGAGCTCCTTAAAGCAGAACTGTGCTTGTCTTGGCCTCTCTGAAAGGCAACAGAACTCCCAAAGAGAAGGTGCACCCTGCCCAAGGTGTGGAGGTGAATAGAGTAAGCTCAATCAGCCCAAAAGCCAGTAGGGTCTCACCTGCTGATCCATTGTGTTTTGGTAGGTGCTCTGCAGAAGTGGGTTAAGGGACAGCAGGAAGGAGGATGAAGAGATTTAAACAGTAACTTGGTGGAGTTGCACTTCCATGTGCATGTCTGAGGTGACTCTGGCAAGTGACCTATAAAGAGCTCACTGGGTATACTGAGCAAGAAGTGAATAAAGAAAGGCAGAGATCAGTATGGAAGGACTTCCTGAGTGAAAATAAGTGGATCAAGTGCAGAAGGGGGAGGGCTGCTTTGCCCTGCCTGCATTTGGCAAGTCTGCTGACTCCAGAAATCTGTCCTGACATTGTCATGCTTGGTAAATAGGCAGGATGGGATTGCTGAGGGTGCAGTGAGGAGGAAGATGTAGCCATTAGGAGGTGAGATGAAAGCTTGTGACTGCATGGCCAGCAGTGAAAGGCTCCATCTCAGAAAGTGCAAAATCTAGACACTGTCTGAAAACGTGGAGGGAAATCAATACATGGGAAGTTGTGCTGGTTTAAAAATTGTTGCCACGGACAAAGAAGGCAGGAGCAGGAAAATGAAAACTTTACCCCCCTCTTACTGTATTAAATTTGAGCTAACATCTATTTTCCACTGGCATTGCTGGCTGTGACTTCTGTTAATTGCCGTCAGTTTTTTGGCAGAGAATCATGTTTTTCCTGAAGAGCTCTTTGCTGGGTCTTTCTATGAATGTGATTTGTGATCTTTGTAAGACTTCTAAGGGAAAGTGTATTTAGTATGATGTTCATATCTGCACTTCTTGCTCCTCCCAGTGAGTTTTGGAGTTTAGGTGAGTTTCAGCAAAACTGAAACGTAGAGTTTTACAGAGAATGGTGGTTTAGAAAGTACAAAGTTTGTAACAGTTTCCCTAAAATTATCAGCTGAATAGAGAACTTGGGCATCCTCACCTCCTGAAGTGGAATTTGGTTCCCCATCTGTTCTGTGCAGTGTGGCCAGTTGGCCAAAGTGGGTGTAGGCTTATCTTGGAGCTGCCTGTGGCACTGCCACAGAACTATGGGAATTTCCAACTGGAAGAGAGGGAAATCAGGTGAGATGTATGGAAGAAATTGTTCCTGGTGAGGCTCTGGCACAGGTTGCCCAGAGAAGCTGTAGCTGCCCTGGAAATGTCCAGGGCCGGGTTAGATGGGGCTCTGGGCAACCTGGGATAGTGGAAGGTGTCCCTGCCCATGGCAGGGGGGTGGGAATGAGATGAACTTTTTCCGGCCCAACCCGTTCCATCAGTCCATGAATTAAGTAATGCACTTTTGAGTATTTCAGCCCATAAGCCATTGCTATGTTATGATTACCTCAGATTTTGCTCTAATAAAATTAGCCAAGCTCACAATTGTCAAGAGAGGAGAAATACTTAAGTGATCCAGCTGAGTCCTATAAATAGAGAACAGAAGAAGCAAAGAAGTTCTTTTGTGCCTGGGGAAATATGGAAGTAAGCACAGCCAAGTGTAAATTTTAGAAAGTGATGGGTTCCCCCCACTCATTTATCTTGCTTAACTGTTTAAAGGCTCCTCATAGTATTAAGTTCTGTTCTGTCTTGCACACTTTTCTAGGTTGCCAGGAGAGCAACTTGAAATTTTTTAGGTAATATTTAATGAATAATGTAGCTGCTCACTGAATAAAGCTTTGAGATTATAATTTTTTGGAACAGTTATGTTGATTAAGTTGAAAGTGCCTCACCTTGTTTCTGTTTCAGAAATTGCATTTCATTACAGAGAGATTTTGGTAGTCGCATCATACCCTTGGCTTTAAACCATTTGCTTAACTGACTTTTAAAACTTCTATTAGTTCAAATTTAAGGAGATTTCAGTTGTAGGATGTATTTTATTTCCTGCATCCTTCAGTGCAAACTTGGAAGGGGGGGGGAATGGGATCATTTGTATGCAAGGCTCACCACAATATAGAGGAAGAAGGTGTTGTGTTTTGGTCCGTATCTTGAAATGTAGGAAGTGTAACAAATTTCTCGTATCTTTTTTTTTCCTGAGATTTGCCCTTAGCTTACATTTGAGATGCAAGGAACACCTGTCTGATAGCTGAGACTCAGGGTGGCTGTAGTCAAATGACAAAGCAAACGCTGCACTGGGCTTGACTGAAGTGTAAAGAACAGATTCAGCCCTACAAAACCAAGAGTTAATGCAGGTCTTGCCAAAAGGGAGCAGATGAGCTCATTGCCTCATTAGTGTAAATATTGGCAATTACACACAAGTGTCTTCAGTCCCTCAGCTGGGTGTGAGTGTTTGTGGACAAGCCGTTGAGGGGAGAGGGGAAGAGTTGAACGGGTGGAGCTGTGTCTTCCTTGGAACCAGTTTGGAGAATGACCTATTTTGTCTCCTTTGAAGCTAGGGCATCTGGAGGTCTAAGGCAACTTTGAAGTAAGGTGTGTGTATTGTAGCTTTTGTATAAATATTTCCCCTGCAGTGAACCAGCTTGCTTATTTTTATTTCTCTGCTCTTTGTTTTCTTTCACTCCCACTCACTACTTAGACCATATTAGATATGTATAGATGTGACTTCCACCTAATGCTGCTGTTTATTAATAAAGTGGTGTGTAATAAAGCTGTTTTCTCAAATGCACTATATATATGCTACTAATGAGGAACAAATACTTACATGCCTTTGGAAAGCATTACAGTGCAGTAAATGACTGCCTGTTGACTGAGATGATGAATCAGGAGATGTTTATTTAATGCACATGTCTTTTTTTGAGCTGTTTGTCGCAGCATTTATATGCAGTGCAGGCTCCTTGGCTAACGTATCTGGAAAAGGATATTCCTCTGCCACAGAATAAATCTGTCCCAGCTGCTGTCTGAACCTCTGCTGTGCTGCCACCAGCTATCCTAATTGGAGCCAGGCCAGAGCAGGGACACCAAGGGCATCAGAGGGATGGAGCAGCTTTGCTGGGAGGAAAGGCTGAGGGAATTGGGATTGCTCAGTCCGGAGAGAAGAAGGCTTTGGGGTGGCCTCATCGTGGCTTTGCAGTGCCTGGAGGGAGCTTAAAGGAAAGATGGAGAGAGACTCTTGACAAGGGCCTGGAGTGACAGGACACGGGGGAATGGCTTCACACTGACAGAGAGGAGGTTTAGGTTGGATATGAGGAGGAAATCGTTCCCTGGGAGGCTGTGGGTGCCCAGAGCAGCTGTGGCTGCCCCATCCCTGGCAGTGTCCAAGCCCAGGTTGGATGGGGCTCAGAGCAGCTGGGATAGTGGCAGGTGTCCCTGCCCATGACAGGGGTTGGAACTGGATGGGCTTTAAGGTCCCTTCCAACCCACACCACTGCGTAATTCTGTGATCTAGCCCTTCCTAGAACAGTGGTTGCCAGTGAGGTTTTCCAGGATGAGTCCACTCAATCCTGCCTCTCTAGGATTGTGATGTTTCATACTGACAATTTTTTTTTTTTTAATAGCTAAACTAGAGAGTGAGGAAAAGGAGTGCTGCATGTAAAATGAAGGTGATACTTCAGTCCTAATCCTGAAACAGATTCAGTTTTGGGATTTAGTGAGTAACCCTGCTTGAATTGAATTCACACTTGTATCACAGTAAATCCTGTCTCAAGAGCTGAAGGAAGTGCTGTATCAGATATTGTTTTCATTTGCTGATACATCCTAAATATAATGCTTTTAAGTTTTAAATTTTTAAATTTCTGCTTTAGAAACTCTGACTGGAATCTAATAGAAGCAAGGATCCTTGAAACTCTGACTTGAGTGCTGTTGCCATTTCCAAAACATCTTTGGGTTTTTGTACCACAAGTCCATGTGGAGTTCAGATGCTTTTTATATCTAATCTTACTGGGAGTATTGATTTCTGAGTTGTTGTTTCTGTTAAATTAAATCAATTTCAAGAGTGTGAAAGTTACTATTAAAAATGCAAGGTTATGCTCTCAGCAGTGACCAAATACAAAAGAACTTTAGTAAGCCATCTGTTTCCTTGGCTCACCTGCTGGCTTGTTTCCTTTCCAATATTTTGTGGGGATTTGAAAATATTTTGCAGCACAGTTGGGTTAAGCCTGGTAGCTCCAAAGACACAAAGTGTTACAGGCTGTGATAACAGTGCTATCACTTCAGCCATCAATCTGTGTTTGTGACACCTGGTTGGAACTCACTTTTCTATGAAGGCCATGAGAGCTTTAGACACAGTTCATAATCGTGAAGGTTTGTAGCTATGTCAGCACTTGTATCCCAAGCTGGATGAATGTTTTGTGCTGTGCCGCAGTTAAATCTTTTCTAAGTGATGTCTCTGATTTCTTCAGATTGTCACATGTGATTTAGATTAAAACACTGTGTAGGAAGATGTCCTAAAGGCTTTACACACTTGCTGAAGTCAGAGATCAGTCTTAGAATTAAAATACTGAAGACAAAAATAAAACTTTCAAGGTGGAAGAATTAGTTCCGGTAATAACTGAATAGTTGCCATTAACAAAGTGTATCTTTGCAAGAGCTGACAAGAAATGTGGTTGATTGCTTTACCTCCTCCTATCACTCCTCCACCCTCAAAAGAAAACAAGTTAATTCCTTCCAGCTAATTCTCACCAATACAAAGAGAAGAGACAATTTGGGTTTTTTTCTGTGCTGTAAAGATTGCAGCTCAAGGAGAGATTGTAGCTCAGGGAGAGGTTGGGAATGTTCTGTAATTAGGCAAAATACCAGTTGTAGCATATGTGCTTCAGAACAATGTTTCTTTCCCTCATTTTTTCCCACCAAATTGTTCGCTGTATTGCAGCAAGAGAAATTGCAGTGCAAGCAGCAGTTCCTGTTGTAGGCAGCTGAGGGTTCCTGGATGGAAGTCAACTGGTAATTTGTCTGGGAAACTGTGACTTGGGGAATTTTGGGTTATGCAGAGGCATGATTTTGTGCAGCCTTGGCTGCCAGAAACAACTGCCTGCACATCAATGCTTGTACAAACTCCTGTGTTGGTGTTGTGCTGTCCTCTCACAGGTGAGGGGGTGTGTGTGTTTATATATCACTTGTGGCATCAGGATTTTGGCCTGTTTGACACAGATGTCAGACTATCTTTTGGCCAGCAAAATTCCTCGGTCTTAAACTCTCTCTCAAGCTTGTTCTCAACACTGTCATCTTCATGGTTGTGGGACCTTTGGTTTATTTGTTTCAAGCAGTGCTTATTATCTCAGAGCATTCTTCTGGAATAGCAAAAGAATAACCTCTACGAGGGTTAGTCCCACAAAAAAACCACTGGATGCTACCTCTGAGTAAACACTCTTCAAAGAAAGTCATGGGCTGGTTTCAAACCCAAAACCAGTTTCTTTTGAATAAAATTTTTGCCTACAGAAGACTTTCACTTGATATTTTTGACTTGAACCTGCTATGAAATATTTTTGCCCATTTACTGATGGGAGGCTGCATATCTTGTAGGATATTTCTTCTTCATCAGTCTAGGGGAGGAGGCTTTTTGGTAAATACTAGGAAGCTTATTTCCAATAGCCAATCCTGTATTTGCAGTTAACTTCATCTGGAGCATATTACTTGGCTCTGTACCAGGATTCTTCTGGTGGGGAAGACCTTCCAAATGCATCCCTGTTCATGCTCTTCTGGATGGCTTATAAACTCTTTCCGGCTAGCTGGACCGGCTTCTTTGTGCTCATTTGTTTGGTATTTTCCAATCAAGCCTTACTAGCACTGACTAATTATTCTTATTAATGGCTTACAGCATGGGTGGAACAAGCTGCCTGTTTGTCCACGGCCCTACCTGGTGTCATAACAGGGAAAAACAAGGAGCACAACTTGGCCATAGTGCACAGGGAATGGAAAATAAAGGGTAAATGCCAAACTCCAAGTGATGTTTGGTTATTGCTAATTAGAAATGAAAGCACCCTGACTTTCAAATGTACTGAACAACATGCTGGTCACTTGCTGGGGCTACAGCAAGTCACTGAAATGGTTGGTCAGAATTCTGCTGCAGCAGGGTTTTAGCCTTGATTTGAAGTGCATGATGCTTCCAGGCAGTGTGAACCTTCAAAAAAGTAGAAATGAGGTATCTTGATTTTAGCTCTTGGGTTTCCTGGTGACTTAATGCTTATGGCAAGCTGTCTTGCAAACATCTGCTTAGAATATTGTTTCTTCTTAAATGATAGAAAAATCCTTTGCACTTAGTCTGATCTGCTTGTCTTTTGTGAAGCTTCAGCCTTTTCTATATTTTGTAAACAAGTTGTGGAGAGGTAGCTAAATAGTAGCCCATATATATGTTATATATATATATTTGTGTGTATATAGGTACATATATATACATATGCTGGCTTTTCTTTACGCTTAAAAACTGAACAAATATCTGAAAGACTAAGATACCATCAGCCAATTAGGATAAAAGAGGAATTTAGGGAAAACGCTTAATGCATGGTAAACAAGGTAATTGAGGAGGCTTCAGGCAAGGTAATGGAGAAGTGGGGGAAGGAAGTAGCTGTGGAATGCCAGATTTCCAGTGCTTGGTTCCAAGCAGAACTATGTGTGGCTGTGGAGCTGATGGTTGACATACTGGGGAAAAGCTATGATCACAGGCGTGTTTTGGCTTGTGTGCCTCTCAAGTAAATTAGTTTTGCATTCCCATTCCCAGTCATTGCTGAAATAAATTATGCATAAGGTGAACTGGTTTTGAACTTATGGGATTGGGAAACCTGAAGTGAGATTTCCCCCCCCCCCAATCCTTCCATTGGCTTCAGAAATAAATTTGCACAGTACTAGAGGTAAGGCTTATTTTGCCTCCTCTAACCACAAAAGCACAGTGTGAATTCTGGGCACAGATTTCGGGTCGAAAAAGATATATGGGGCTGTCAGATGACCCTCAGTGGGGAGGCAATCAGCTTTTACTGCTATGAAAGTTAACTAACAGCAAATACAGAACTGAATACCTATGGAGAAAAACTAAAGGCTAATAAAAAGGTGCTCCAGAGTTATATTTGGGAAGCAGAGATAAGCAAGTGGCCAGAAAATTTTCTGGTTTGCAGACCTCTCTGTGAACTTCTACTGCACAATCCTAGAAACCAAACCAGTCCTAGATCTATTTTTTTAAACTTACTATAGATGAGCGTTGCTTACAAACTCTAAGACACGGTGATTTCAACACAGAGATCTTACATTTCTGGTGTGGTATATGTTCTTAGTGGCAGGCCCCCGAAGGAATCCTGTGAGCACTTGTGGGGCACATGGAATCCCAGAGTCCATGGAGGAAAAACCTCTGAGATCATTGAGTCCAACCTATGATTGATCCTCACCTTGTCAACAAAACCAGACCACTGAGTGTGCAGTTGTTCCTTGAACACCTCCAGGGATGGGGACTCCACCTGGGCAGCCCTTTTATTAACACACTGCTTTAATTCAGCCCTGCCTGTTGGTCTGAGGGATGCACGTACCATGAATTCTTCATCTTATTTAGTCTATTAAAACTATTTGTCCCGTAAGAAATGAATGGGAATGTTTCCCCTGAGCTTGAACTCATTCAAAGGCACTTGGTTCAGATCATTTGCAGCTTTGGTGAATGCTTTCTTCAAACTTGGAAGTGTCAGCAAATATTTCCTTATTATATGATGCTTCTCTTTAGTCTTTGCTTTTTTTAAAGGTGGACTGTAGGAAAACAAATGACCAAGCCTGATCTGCACTGAGCACAAGACTGTACATTGTGTGCTGACTGGGGGAAAAAATGCATTTGCTGGCTTGCTAAATTGAGATAATACTTTGGATGTTGACAGACAGAAAAACAATCAGAGCTGTCGGATGCTTTGCTGACGTGTGCGTTGTCACATGGAGAGATGGCTTGGTTGGTGCCAGGAAATCTGAACTGTTCAACCCTCAGCAAGTTATTAAGTTAATTAATAAAGTTCCTTACAGCTGGGCTTGGAATGTGAGGTCTGTTTATTTGTGAAGACAACTGGTCCAAGAATAAATAGTGGAGGTCACTGATGAGGCCTGTGAGGTGTTTTCTTCAGACACTGCTGTGTTACAGCCTGGTAAAAGATTTTCTTCTGCTGAGTTTATTGGTACATTAAAATGGTGTTAACCTGACTGAAGTGTTTCTGTGTTTGTGCATGGTTAATGATTGTGGAGATAGAAGTTTTCTTTGAATTACGTAGTTTTATGTGGGAAAATGTTTATCAAAACCTCACTGGGTTTTCAGGTGCTTGTTCATGTCTCAAAAGACTATTTCTGTATACGCTGATATTCCTAAACGTGATCACTTTTCTATTGAGTGTGCAAATCTATTTGAGATCTGGTTTTACTTAAAAATTTTACCTGTACTTCTGAACAGGTAGGTTTGGGCAGGGATTTTGGGGATGTTTGCTGGCCTGACTTTACTGCTTGGTGCTTTTCTGCTAAAGCTCGTCCCATTGATGGGGTGGGACCCCTGTGGCTCTACCAGGTTCTCAGGGTGTTGCTGCCCCAGCCTGTCAGGTGAAGATCTTCCAGGTCATCATGTGTCAATATTTGTCATCTGCTGGGTGAACTGTTCTGTTGTAGATGGGAAGTCACTTTTCCCCTCAAGCTTGGGGGCTGCAGGAAGAGATGTTCACATCCCCAGGAGAGAGCAGCTCTGGTTAGACTGTAAATCTGAACAGCATGAAGTATTTGTGTAGTGTTCTCTGCACCATTTCTGCCTCCACGCGGTGCAGTTCTGTTCAATCCATCCACATCGTCAGATTCCGTGTTTCTCGTGTAGCCCTACCCTGCTTGTCTTCACTAATCTCCCCTAAATTATTTTCAGATTTCTTTTACTCCATCCCTGTGTTATCCATTTTCTTGGTACTTAATTCTTCAAAAATATTGTCTCTAGTTTTATCACTTTATCCATATGGGATTACTTAAGTACATGAGCTTCTTTCTATTTTGTTATCACTGTTTATTTTCCCTCTATCTGCTTAAGCAGCCCAGCTGTCTCATTAGGTTTTCTTTATTTGATTTTGTTTTTTTGTTGTTGGTTGCTTTGTGGGTGGTTTTTGGGTGTTTGCTTTCTTGTTGATTTCTGGGGTTTTTAAAGACTTGATCATCATTATTGGTGGTTTGGTTTTTGTTCCAGTTTTGAGAGAATGTTCTGTCTTTTGAAGGCAACAATTTTTGTTGGGTTTACTACAAAATTTTTTTGCTTAGTATCATTGCAGTGCCTATGGAAAAGCCTAGGAAAAGACATTAGACAATGTCTGGTTCCTCACAGAAGCAGCACAGTGCTGGTAGGGGTTAAACCACTTCTGCAACACTTTCCTCGATGCATCCCCTTGTTTTAGAGGGAGAGAGAAGCAGTGTGTCTGCTCGCTTTGCTTTCTGGGTCCTCGTACAAAATGCATGGGTTTGTTGGGAATAGAAACCTTCTGCTGCTCCTGCAGGGAGACAGAAATTGGACTCTCATGGATGGCTGTAATTAAAAATGTTTCCCCCTTGTTTTTCTACAGCTCCACCTGATAGAAATTATTGAACAAACACTGAAAGCATCCTTACTAGTCCCTGGAAACATTCAGGCAGCATATAAAGGAACAGGGGCACCTGTTACTGGAAACTATTATGAGTTTATTCTGGAGTTGTTTATTGAGTGCCATTTCTCTGGGTGCTCTTTTTGTAACAACTCGTAAAATTTTTAAAAATATACTATAATGAAGCTTTGGGTAAGTCTGCAGAAGAAGTAGAAATTGTTAAAGCATGGGATGCTGGAGTAGAATCATAGAATTACTGAGGTTGGACAAGAACACTAAATCCAACCTGTGCCAAATGGCAGCCTTGTCACCCAGCCCAGAAGACTTGAGTATAATGTCCAGTGCTTGCCTGGACAGCTCCAGGGAATGGGGACTCCAAACCTCCCTGGGCAGCTCCTTCTAATGCTTGACAAACCTTTCATGATGAAATTCCTCCAGACACCCGACCTGAGCTTCCTCTGGCACAAATTGAGGCTGTTCCCTGGGAGCAGAGCCCAACTTGCCCCTGGCTCTCCCCTCCTGTCAGGGAACTGTGCGGAGCCAGAAGGTTCCCCCTGAGCCTCCTTTTCTCCAGGCTAAGCTCTTTTCCCAGCTCCCTCAGCTGCTCCTCATCAGACTTGTGCTCCAGCCCCTTCCCCAGCTCTGTTCCCTTCCCTGGACACTCTCCAACCTCTCCATGTCCTTCTCCTGAAGTGAGAAGCCCAGAACTGGACACAGCACTTGGAGTGAGGCCTCACCAGTGCCCATGACAGTGGACAGTCACTGCCCTAGTCTCGCTGGCCACACCATTGCTGACCCAGACCAGGAGCCATTGGCTTTCTTGCCCACCTGGGCACAGCTGGCTCATGTTCAGCTGCTGCTGACCAGCACCTCCTGTCCTTTTCTGCTAGGCACTTTCTAGCCACTCTGCCCCCAAGATGTGTAGGTGAGTGTTCCTGTTGATGTTTTTAAAGAAAAGCTGTGTTCGCTCTCCTACCTGATAGATGTCAAGGTGAAATTGTTAACTTTTCAAATTGGTAATTCCTTGCTCTAAACATGAGGATTTTTCTCTGTTCCAGCTGCTGTGGGAAGTCAGCTGTGTTGTCTCTGGTGCAGCTGCAAGAATGACTTGACTGATTTGCATTCATGGCTCTTGGATGATCTGGTGAACCATGGAGCTCAAAGTATGGGTGGATGGAGTCCAGAGAATCGTGTGTGGGGTCACCGAAGTCACAACATGCCAGGAAGTTGTAATAGCCCTTGCTCAGGCTATTGGTGAGTACTGCCAGGTGGGAAGTGGGGTGAAGCTTTTTTTCTGAAGCTAAACCCAGGGGAGGTGGGGCAGCACTGGGTACCAGCAGAGCAGAAAATGCAATGCACAGTGGGATGATGATCTTGGAGTGTAAACTTGTAGCCTTGGATTTTGCACCTGCCCGAGAGAGACTGAAAAAACAGAAAAGAAACATTTCGAAATCTATAACCTTTCCTTCAGTAGAAATTTATTCTCTAAGTAATAATAATTATGCTGCCATTGGTAGTTGCAAATAGAGCCTGGACTAAGGAAGGTGCTAAACTGTCAATATTCTGAGTACCAAAGAAAATACAAAAGCAGTGCAATATAATTGGTTGGCTAATGATGTTCACTGAAATTACACCCATTGTAAGTATCTTTAGTTATACTGGGAATTGTATAGATCAATGAAATAGGTCCTTCAGGGTCTCCTCTGACTCCTGCTTGCCACATAACTCACTGCTCATGAAAGGGTAACTTGGAAGTCTCTACACTGTAAGCCCTTTGCTGAACAGTTTAGAAGAGAAAAATAAAATCTTTCAGGCTCCACCAAGGGAAATCTTGTCAGATATTCCTCAGTGATTAAAGGCATCCTGAATAAGCCTCAGCCTCATCCTGTCTGTATTTCCTATGCTGATACTTATTCTTTGCTAAAATGCTATAATTGGCATTATATACTATTTAAATTTAGGCATTAAACATGTGTTTTACCTAAAAATTAATAGTTTAAAGGTGAGCGTCTGCATTTTTCAATATGCCAGCTGTTCTGCAAGATTGTATTAGCAGTGGGACTCAATTTGAAAATAATAATTTTCTAATAAGAAGCAAGTTAGGCCTATGAATGTTAACAAGGTATTCTCTCTGTAAGCACAAAGTCAATTTCTCTGAAATTGATGTTTATTTATTTAAATGTTAAACTTCTAAACATAATTTCCATCTGCTTATATCTGATGGAGTGGAAGACTGGGAGTTACTTATTTTATACTTCAAGAGGATTGAACAAAATGCTAGCATGTTCTTATCATGCTTACCAAATGCCTTTTAGAACTTCATTTAAAAATTGTAGAAAGTCAGTTTGTCTCTCAAATCTTGTAGTTGATGTTAAACTGTTAAGTGTTTCTTTACTGGTTTAGTTGCAGCTTTTTGTTTAATGGTAATTGGTTCATCAGTTGCTTCCATGTCTCATTTTCTACCTGCAGGTTTTTTGAGAAACAATTCTGCTAGCATGATCATTTTCTGGTCATGATTAAGTGACACATGTTTAGAAATAATAAAGTGGTTGTGATACTTTTGTTCTTCACTTTGTTTTCAATATCCTTTTCATTCTTTTTTCTTTGCCTTCTCCCACAGAAATGTCAAACTCCCATTTCTAGACAGTAATTTAATGTTCTCTTGTGTAATTTCTCCTTGGGTTTTCTTCTGTATCCTCAGTTACTAGCTTGAACTCTGTAAAGACTCCCTCAGCCTTGGAAACATACACAGGTTTTGTCAGCTCTGCAGACTTCCTTTTCTGTATCACGTCACCAGTTTGTCTGGAACAGGAGACTCTGCTTCCATGCTGAGATAAATTTCAGCTGCAACCAGAGCCAAATCAAGATAATCCCTTGGAAATTCCTCCCCAAGGCAAATATCCTCTCTAGAAAACCCCCAGAACAACTCCCTCTCACTGGGGCTGCTAGGACAGTATCAAGCACCATACAAATTACACCTGTGTGTCTTTGGCAGGGAGGGCTTTCCCAGCCCTCCTGTCAGGCCATTCATCAGGACAGAACCATCTGGCTGCCCCTGTGATTTGGCTGTAGGTCTCAGCTTACCAGGAGTAATTGTCACTTGAATTTGAATGGCAGTCTATGAAAATGGATCACTCTAGCTCTCACCTGACATGTGGTGGTGAAAAGTAGCCAGTCTTAGTTGGCTTCCTCCTCACTTGGCTCTGATGGAATTTTCCACTTTGCAGTCTGGCTCCTTAAGCAGTCACATAACTTGGCTGCACTCAGGACTATTTTGTCTGTCTGTAAAGTTTGTGAGATGCTGCTTTTGTTTTATTGTGCTTTACAGTTTGTTACTAGGTCCTTGACTTAAAGCATACAACACACACAGCGCAGTCTTCTTCACTGAGCCTGAAATGTGAATTGCAAGAAATACATTATTTTCTTGGAGGGCAGTGTCTCGAATATCTGCAAACTGGCTTATTTTACAGCCATATTCACAGAGGAAAGCACAAGACAAAGATACCTGGATTAAGATATCCATAGTTAAGAAGCTTCTCATGGACAAATGAAGCTGCCTCTGGTCTAGGCATGTGAACAATAAAGCTTTGTCCTGTATTTCAAAAATAGGAAAATCAAAATTAGTATAGAGCTGTGGTTAGAAGGCACTTTTGGACAGTATCCAGCTCTGCTACTCAAAGCAGGGCCAGGCAGAGCAGGTTGCTCAGGACCAGGGGCAGTTGGGTTCTGAATGTGCACAAGTGTGGAGACCTGACTGTAGCACTGTTCACTCACCCTGGCAGTCAGAGTGTTGTCCTTAAATGGAATTTCTTGTATTTTAAGAAATGCCTTTTGCTGTCACCTGATCAAATGCAGGGCCCTGTCTCCTGATTTGCTGCTGCGATAAAAGCAACACAAAGGTTTCCATCTATGCACTTTCAACTCTTCCCCCATGTCATGAAAATTCAGCAACAGCTTCTTGGGTGTTTTTCCCTTTCTTTTTTATGTTCTAGGGGTGTTTTACCATAAAAAATCAAGTTATGCTGGGCTATGAGACTTTGTAAGAGGTTCTGTCCCATATCCAGTGTCTAATCCTTTGGCCATGGCATTCTGTCACTTCACTTGCCTGGCTAATGCTCCTTGATTCCTAAGAAATTTGAGCTCTTCCAGAAAAAAGTCTCTCTCTAGGGCTGTACTCCTGGTAAATAACATTTGCATTACCTGTTTTTGCACTGTGAGCTCCTTACCTTTCCACTGCTGGCCATCTCTTGATTACTGCAGAACAGGAAATGACTACCCAGAGTAAGAATTTTAGGGTTTTTTGGTTGGTTGTGGGTTTGGTTTTTTTTTTTTTTTTTTTTTAGTTTCTGTTTGGATTGAAGTTAAATCTCAATCTCAAATGCCCCCTCATTCTTTAAAACCAAAAAAAAAGGGGGGGAGAGTTGTCATCTTTGGTGCCCCAACAAAGTTTATTTTTAAAAATGTGTATGTAATTTATTGAATGCAAGAGAATATCAGTTGGATATAACTTTGGGTACTAAAAATGTCTGTATCTGTAACTTAGAAGGAGTTGGAATTGCCTTAGCTGGAGGGCGGGTGCTGGAATTGTGTTCAAGACAGACATAAAACTATTCAGTTACAAGTTTCCAGAGAGTGAAATCATCTCTCACTGGGATCTTGAAGAACACTTGATACTACCTTTTATGAGTTTTATCTAGGTCTGCTTTATTTTCTTTTTAACTCAAGTGGTTTGCAAGTGACAAAGAAGATTCAGCTTTTTAATACAAATAAGAAAAGTGATTGTTTCATCATAAGAAACGAAGCCCTCACCAAAACAAAAATACACCTCAGCATACAGTTTAAATAGAGAACCATGAATCTTGTTTTAAAAATATTTTTGCCAGGAGAGATGAGCTTCTCCAAGATTCATCCTTGTCTCTTTTAAAAATGTGCATTTGATAGCGCATTCTCCACCAAGATTTCTGTGCATTCTGTGAAAACCAGAGCCACTTCTTATAAACATTGCTTGATCATTTTGATTGCTCTTAATAATTTGGACAACTGAAGAAAAGTAAAACCAGAGTTGTTGATAATTTTAAACTTTGTGTATGATGAGATGGTTGATGAATCCAGCCAAAGGTCTGTTTTGAATGTGTGTGAGCATAGTGACTCCTCTCAAAAAATTATCGTAATAGTGAGGGGGAAAGCAGGTGTATCCTAAAGAAAGTGAGCTAATCATTTTAGCTAATGGTTTAAGCAAATGTACTTTAAGATTTTTCTTTTAAATTGCCTTTTACTGGTTGTTTTCCATTCAAACACAAAAAATAAAAAAATCTTCCACAGGAATGTGGTGACAAATAGTGCAGTCACAAATATACTTGTCCTGTTCCTTCAGAAGTGCTACTCTCCCACTTCCAGCCCCCATGAGGATTTTTATTGCATTTGTTGTGATTTCGTGCACCCTGGGAGCCTAGAATGCATCTCTTCTACTCAGAATGAAATGTTTTTTCCTAGAAAGAGAATATTTCAGTCTAGAGACAAGAAGCTTGAATTTCTTACCAAAAGAAATCTTCTGCCCCCTCCCTGTAATTTTCTGTGGCAAATAATTAAATTGGCAGACTTACTTTACATAGTGCTGTGGATTTTGGTGCTTCTGACTGGAGAATATGAGTGGCACTTCACTGAACAAGAAGCACGGGCGTCTCTTTTTAAAATTAAACAAATGCAACCATGGGGGTTCTTTTTTAAAAAATATTATTCCTGTTGAGTATTTTTCTTTAAAGATAAATGGAGTGTATTTATTAAAATATCAGTGCTGTCTCAAACGTGTTAGAGCATTTTAAGGCTCAGCCAGAGTTGTATCTGGAAAGATCAAGCCACTTGTTTTACAAAACCATACAGTGACAGGACAAGGTAGGAGTGTTCACACTGACAGAGAGGAGGTTTAGGTTGGATATCAGGAAGAATTTTTTTCCCTATGAGGGTGAGAAGGTCCTGGCACAGGTTGCCCAGAAAAGGTGTGATTGCCCCATCCCTGGCAGTGTCCAGGGCCAGGCTGGATGGGGCTCTGAGCAACCTGGGATAGTGGGAGGTGTCCCTGCTACGGATCTGCTTAGAATTTGTGGTTTTTCAGCCCCAAGATTTCATTCTCTGCCACTTCAAATAGTGACATTAAGAGGGATAGTAAGTACAAAAAAAATCTGTATTTTGTGGTGATCCTGTGGTGTGATCATATAAACCTTCTGGTTCAGGAATCTGGTGACAGTAACCTTAGCAAGAGAGACCTGGGATGCTGGATATACTTTGCCACATGCTGCTGTGTGATCACAGCCAAACTTCCCCATTGTTTCACCTACTTAGGACACAGCTCTAAAATAAGTGTGGTGCCTCAGGGTGCTTGGACAAAAGGCAGTTGAAAGTATGAAGTGATGACTGAGAGCTTTGTTCTGTTGGGTTGTGGTAAACTCCTGCATACCCTTTTTTGAGAGCAAGGATAATAGTAACAAACTAAGGCTTCAGTCCTGGTAAAGACAGGGAGAGATGGCTGTGCCTGGAGAAATCAGCAGACCTTCAATGGAGCCTCTGTGGATATTTCTTCCTAGGACTGGACTTCTCCTCTCACTCTTTATTTTCTGTTGTATTTTGTACCTGTGGTTGCAAAATATAGCATGAGTTAAGAAATCTGAGTAATGCAAACTCTAACCTCTGTTTTGAAGGGATTTTCTGAGGGTTTTTTTTTCTCTTAATCTTGTGTATTTAATGAGTTCCCAGATAGCCAAAATGTTTGTTTTCTTTAATTGCTATGGATTATTAACTTAAGTATCACATAATGAATGAAATGTCAGATTTGAAAGATATGAAATGTCATATTTCAAAGATACTGAGTTCAAATCATCCTGGGTTGATTAAAATTGTCAGCAGTTGCTTTTCTGTCAGTGCTGTTAAAGATTCAGGAGTTAATGCTGTTGTCCCTTTGGTAAGGCAGAACATTTTCACCCATATGTTCCACATAATAAGAGTTCTTAGAAGATTTTACCCACATGCAATTACTTTTTCTTTGCATTGCCTTGTTAAGGAAGACACCCTAGGGCTGGAAGATTGTCTCTGGGAAACCAAGTGGGTCAGAAAGCTGCATCCACATTGTGGAGGGCGTGCATTTTTCAGTGCTCTGGGCAGTCTGAGTTTAGCTTGAGCCAAGTGTTGGCAGATCTGGCTTTACCTCCACAGAGACCCGTGTGCAGACAGGTGACAGTGTTTATTCTTTTTATGCACTGTGATAAGTCTGGGTGCTCATTCAGATTTAGCTCAAGACTGAGACTAGTGCAACCTCCCTTTTAGTGTGGCTGTCTTAAAACTTCTGTCCTAGGTGCAGATTTTTTTTTTCTCTCTTTTCTTTTTTTTTTCCCCCCCCAAGACTGTCCAGAGTGCCACATTGCAGGGCAGGCTCTTGGCACAGCTGCTGTGCGGCAGAGGTGATGGGACCCCTGGGGAAAATGGGAGCTAAGAATGTGCCTGCCAGGGAACTTCCCTGGCACTGAGTGCATACTGGTAGTCTCAGGGGAAGAGGAGAAACTGGGAGCAAGACTGCATTGGAGAGTTTGAGAGCAAATCCTGTGAGGAGTGGCTGAAGGAGCTGTGGGGGCTCAGCCTGGAGAAAAGGAGGCTTGGGGGGACCTTCTGGCTCTGCACAACTCCCTGACAGAAGGGTGAAGCTGGGGGAATTTGGGCTCTGCTCCCAGGGAACAAGGGACAGAACAAGAGGAAACAGCCTCAAGTTGTGTCAGGGGAGGTTCAGGTTGGACATCAGCAGGAATTTCTTAATGGAAAAGGTTGTTAAGCATTGGAAGGGGCTGCTCAGGAAGGTTTGGAGTCCCCATCCCTGGAAGTGTCCAGGGAATGACTGGATGTGGCACTCAGTGCTTTGGGCTGGGTGGCAAGGTGGGCATCGGGCACAGATTTGGCTCGATGATCTTGGAGGTCTTTTCCAGCCTAAATGATTCTATGACCTCTGGTGACAAAGACCTGCTCCTGCCCACCCCAACCCCTTTTCTAGGGAAGAAGAGGTAGCCTCATATTTAAGACTGCTCATCCCACCACTTTTCCTAGAAATTAGGAGACCAGGGCAATGAGTCACCTGCTTGCACTAACTCACTGCTGTACTGTAGAAGGGAGTAAGGTGACCTCACCCCTGATAGGTCACAGCTGTGTTATAATTAACCAATACAGCCTTGCCCCTGATGAGTAACAGCTATATCCAATAAGTATGAGTGAGATAAAGAGGGGGTTGACTGGTAAGAGGAGGATCATCAGGATGAGAAACCTTGAGGAGCATGAAGGAGAGAATCGTGAAGCAGAATCCTGGGCATAGAGAATCACTGCTGTGAGGTCAGTCTGGGTCTGCAGTTAGAGCCTGTTGTTGGAACCTGCAGTCACAGTCTAGCTGGGTAAAATCCTGCAGTCAGAGGCTGCAAACTAATACCTGCAGTCATAGTTCAGCAGGAAATAACCAGCAGTCAAAAGCTGCAAGGGAAACCTGCAGTAGGAGCTTGCTCTAGCCAGAGTCAGTGAACAGTTGAAGTTAAGATGACTAAGCTGTGAAGAGGAATAAACCAGGACCATCTTTATGCTGTGATAAACAAGAAGTCTGTGCCTTGGCTCTTTTTCACCCTCTAATAAGAGGGCTGCTGCAACGCTGCACATCCTGGCTCAGATGCATGGGAGACAATGGAAAGAGTGATCTTGTATATGTATTTGTAGCCTGATGAGAAAGATAAGACACAGATACATTTTTTTCATGGTGTATAATAGTACCTGCATATCAGAAAAAAAAAAATAGTGCCTGAAATGTTTTGCTTATAGAGGATGATGGACTTTTGGGTGGGAGTAATGGGATGAATCACTTCTGTCCTGAAAAAGGGAATTGATGATCTCTCAGGTTACAGTCCTGCCAAGAGTGTTGCTGCTGCTGCTTTCCTTTGGAGTTTCATTTTCACTTTTGGCAGCAGCAGTGGTTGCTCTGTCTACTGTGTCAGCTGCAAATATTAAAGCATATAGAGGAGCTTAAAGTGAGTAATGTTGCCCTACTACCTTCATGGAGCATAATTTAAAAATCTGCCTCTTGAGAGTCTAAAAAAACTGTTCATTACCTTGTACCTATATTTCATTAGTTTAATCACTGTTCATTGTGATGGAATCTGTGTTTAAATTAGCAAATTACATCAATTCCAAGCTAAGACTGTAGTGACTGAGCACTGGGGTCCAGAGTTTGTGTTTGGCTGTGCCGCAGTGCCAGATCTAAGGACACTGAGTGCAGTTTGCCATTTAATGTCACAGGACGTTGTTGTGGCGTGCTGCAACGAGGCCTTGAGAGCGACCTGTGCTTTCAGAGCCCGGAGCATGCTGCTAAAATGTCTGACAAGATGAAGGGACGGGTCTTCGTGTGGTAATCTTACAACTGTTGATTAGCAGGAACAGGGTATGGCATCAAAGGGGTCCAGGGATGAGAACAGAACTGGCTTAAAGGCACAAGGTTAAATAAGGGGGAAAGGGGGCAGATGTGAGGGTCAAGGGCCAATAGGAGTAAAGGAAAGTGGTGGTGCAGGGGAGTGGCTGAGAGTTGGGAGAACCAATAGGGCAACAGGGGTGGAACACTGCAGCAAAACTGAGCCAGTGGGGGTCAAGGGAAGGAAGAACATTACTGGGTACATACATATATGGTAAATGGGGGCTGAACAGGGGTGAAGTAAACTAACAGACCAATGAAGGAACAAAACTTACAAGTCATTAGCATATGGCTGCAAAGGTCCAGGGGAGGGAGGCTTTTCTCTCCCTAATCTAGAGGGGCATCTCTCCCCATTTGCCTCTGCCTCTCCAGGGCTGAGACATGACTCCCTTGGTGGCAAGCCCCTGGGCCTCCACAGGAGGTTCACGTTCAAACCACTCATGGCAGGTATTTGCAGGCTGTCAAACATCAGCATTCTGGAGTCCATATATTTGCTTTTTTCATGTCTCTCAATTTTGAAATTATTCTTTTGAAGGTGTTCTTGTATTAATAGAACCTGTGATAAACTTGTGCGCTTAGGGAGCTGTTAGGTGGAAACTTAACCTATTAACCTTGGCACTGCCCTTTGTGCAATGTGGTGTGCTTTAGGGATGTAAATACGTATCTGCTTCCATTATTGCTTGTCATTTGCTGTCTGCAAAACAGATACAAGTTCTTGGTGATTGTTTTGAGATGGTGATACGATATGGTACATCTAGGGTCTCCATTCTGGGGACCATGTAGTAATCGCAGAATGGCCTGGGTTGGAAGAGACCCTAAAGATCATCCCAATCCCAGTGCCCTGCCATGAGCAGGGACACCTGCCACTATCCCAGCTTGCTTCAAGCCCCATCTGTCCTTAGACACTGCCAGGGCTGGGGCAGCCACAGCTTCTCTGGGCAACCTGTGCCAGGGCCTCACCACCCTCACAGGGAGCAATTTCTTCCTCATATCCAATCTAAACCTACCCTTAGTTTGAAGCCATTCCCCCTTGTCCTGTCACTCCAGGCCCTTGTCAAGAGTCTCTCTCCATTTTTCCTGTGAGCTCCCCTCAGGCACTGTAAGGCTACAATGAGGTCACCCCAAAGCTTTCTCCTCTCCAGGCTGAACAATCCCAATTCCCTCAGCCTTTCCTCCCAGCAGAGCTGCTCCATCCCTCTGATGCCCTTGGTGTCCCTGCTCTGGCCTGGCTCCAGCAGCTCCCTGTCCTTGCTGTGCTGGGCCCAGGGCTGGGTGCAGCCCTGCAGGGGGGTCTCAGCAGAATGGAGCAGAACCACCTTTCCCCTGATGCCCATGAAGTAGTAGCTGGACCTGAAATAGGATGCAGAAGCTCTGTGCTTTCTCTAGCCCTTGAACTGCAGTTTTCTGAAGAGGAAACTAGAGAACACAGCACGGCTTGTGCTTTTTTGGGCCTGTCTGGATGGTTTTCTCTACCATTCCCATCAATACAAGGCTTTGATAGAAGTATTAAAAAAGAATCCAATGTATTCTAGTTGCAGTTAAAGAAAAGTTTTATTTCAGAAGTTTTAGGGGGATTCAGTGCTGAACCGGTCACCAAACCTTCCCTGGAGATACTGCAAAATTTGGGGGGGTATTCAATATAATATTCAGCTGAGTGAAACACACTGTAATTTAAAGAATGCCATACATTGCTGATACATGGCCATCACCTGAATGTGACTGTAACTTAATTTTTAAAATAATGAAGACAGACTGAGTTCTGCCAGGTGGTTTTTGTGTCCAGAAGCTTGTGGACCACACACAGGGCAAGAAGCAGCATGCAGGAGTCAAACTGTTCCTCATCAACAACCCAGGTAAGCTGCATTCTCCATGTCACTGGTGGCTGCACATCAAAACCAGCAGTTTGCTATAGGGACGCCTGCGTTCTGCCTGTGTTCTGAAATACTCTGTCATTAGTTCTGAATTAACTCATTCACCCTTTCATTTGTGAATTAATCCCCTCTAATGCAGGCAAACATCACAGTTGTGGTTGTCTGGGTATTGTTAATCTGCGTCATGCACAGGCAGAGCACTACTCCTGGGTAATGATCTCGGAAGAGAACAGCTTTGTTTTAGAGCAGTCCTGAGCTCCAGGTGTGGTTGTTGAACTGTGCAAGTATTACTTCTACAAAACACTTTCTTTTATGTGGATCTTGAGTGCTGAGTTCATTATTTAGGGATGCATGTTGATTTGGAACCCTAAGCTAAGATGAAAATAGTTCTTGGCAAGTCTGTGCTTAATTCTTTAATTCACTTTTGGTCAAGGTTATTAGAACTTTATTCTCCTCCCCCTTCTTTTTTCTTTTGTCTCCTGTTACATTTCTTTTAAGTCATGAGTTTAATAGCAGAGTGAATAGAAATTGCACTTTGCTCGCTCCCCTAGTGGTACCTACTCCAGTTTGCAATTTCAGGACTTCTTTGAACTTGACTGATTCTGACACAACATGAACATTAGTAGCACAACCATGATTACAAGCTGAAAACTTCTAAGATGAAGAAAACAGAGCAGTGAATGCAGCCTTTGTCCTGGGGTTTGTTTTTACCTAATTTTTCTTCTCCAGGATTTATTGTTCGTGTGCTATGGCAAACAGTGGTAGGTTTATTTTTCCTGTAACGACACCAATGCCTATTACAAACTATAAATCTTCATGGATCAATTAGCAATATTGTGAGCTAGCAAAAAACTCTCACTTTATACCATATACCTTTATAAACTTGATTTTGAAGAACTTCATTAGAATAAGCCTTAAATCTCTTTCTGAGAGTGTTAGCCAAGCATGTTAGTATGCTGACAGGTTTGGGGTTTTTTTTCCCCATTTTTTTTCCTCATTCCCTACCCAGAGTCATTTATTTATGACAGCATTCACACAGCATTCAGGGTGGTGGATTGCTGTTCTCATGCTGTCCTGCCTTGTTTTGCTGACTCCCACCAGCCAAATCTTTCAGCCCTCACTCCTAACTTGGAAGTGAACATGGACATTTTGGTCTCTGACTGGGCCAGCCAATCCCTCTGGGATGAGCCACCTGTTCTCCACGTGGTGCCTATGCAGACAATTTTTGTTCTTATTCTTTGCTTGGAGAGCTAATTGTAAGAAAGAGAGAGCAAAGGAACATTTCCAATGCAGTACTTGTAGCTCAGGAAGCTCTTTAGAAGGCAGTGTCTGATTTTCGAAGGGTGTGTGGTGTGTTAATCACCACAGTGCAGCTTGTTTCCTACAAATCTGAAGTGAGGAGTCCATGTGAGTGTTGTGACTGGAGGTCAGGGGCAGATCTCCAGCCTAAGATTAGGATTTTTGTCCTTCTCAGAGAAGTATGATGGTTGGGGGAGGTAGTGTAAGGTAAGAGAATACATTGGATGTGTTACCACTGATAACTATATTTCTTCTGACTCCTCCCCTCTGTAGTTGCATATATGACAGGTATTTCAGGCTTTTATGTGCTCACATAAATCATTTGAATGATCATTTCTCATGAAAATGAATGTAGGTAATGCATTAAAGTAGTTAATGATGTTTTTAAGGTTAATGGCAATTGTGGAGCTGTTCAGAAATTCATTAGCATCAAATGCTTTTTAGAGCATTAAACTGCTTTTAAGCAGTTGATCTTCCCCATCTTTTTGTAAATAACGTTGTGGCTTTTAAGTGAGGTTGCTTTGGTAGGGGAATCTCTTCAGGAGTGGGAGAATGCTATATTTCAGAGTAGTGAGAGTGCTTAGAAAAATAAAACCCCATAAGGGGTGTTGGAAGAGGAAGACTGCTGAACTGAATCTAAGTGTTCTTGATAAGAGCACAAATGAAGGCATGAAAAGAAGTTGTATTGTCAGTAGAGTGCTCAGAAAAAACTCTCAACACTTAGGAAAGGACTCGAGCTTCTTCCTGAAGGCTGGGTTACCCCAGTGGGGATGTGGGAGCCGCTGTTACAGACAACGAGATTGTGCAGGGAGTCTCATTGCTCGTTTGCAGTTTAGGCAGCCTCTGCTGCTCTTGTCCCTGTGCTCTCCTCAGTGAAGGTTTGTCCCATCAGCAGCGCTGCCACAGGCATCACAGGCTGTGGCCCAGGCTGGATCAGCGTCTGAGCGATCTGGAGGGCGTCAGCAGGGGAACTGAGGCTCTGTCGGTCGTTAACAGCTGCCTCTGACTGATGAAAGTTTAACGGCGAGTTTAACACACTCCCTCCACATTTTTTGGTATTTCTGCGTGGCTGTATGAAAGATCTGGGACTCTGTTTTCTTGGTCTAGAGGTTCGCATTGGGTATATTTATGTGGTGGTTACCAACACTGCCGGGTCACTTGCTTTATTCTTGCCTGTGAGGGCGGTGAGGCCCTGGCACAGGTTGTCCAGAGCAGCTGTGGCTGCCCCCGGATCCCTGAGAGTGTCCAGGGCCAGGCTGGATGGGGCTCTGAGCAAGCTGGGATAGTGCAAGGTGTTCCTGCCCGTGGCAGGGTGTTGGAACTGCATGATCTGTAGGTCCGTTCCAACCCAAACCATTGCGCGATTCCATGAATCTCAGTCCCTCCCAGCCAGCCGGCATCCCCGGGGTTGGGCAGTTCCGCGGGTTCTCACGGTGTCAATCCTTCTTCGCTGCTGCCGCTCCCGCTCTGCGCGGGGAGGGTTTAGAGACGAACTCGGTGATGTGCGGGCACCATGGGAGAGGCAGCGTGTGCTGCGGCGGGGGCAGGCGCGCTGGAGCAGCCTGTGGGGGGCGGGAGGGTCCTGTCGCGGCGCTGTCCCGCCGTGTCCCGCTGCCGTCCCTCACGGGCGGAGCGCGGCGCGGTGGCGCCCCCCCGCGGCCGCGCTGACGCTGTGCTCCCTTTCAGGGCGCACCGGGCGCTACACGCTGATCGAGAAGTGGCGGGACACGGAGCGGCACCTGGCGCCGCACGAGAACCCCATCGTGTCCCTCAACAAGTGGGGACAGTACGCCAGCGACGTGCAGCTGATCCTGCGGCGCACCGGGCCCTCCCTGAGCGAGCGGCCCACGTCGGACAGCGTGGCGCGCATCCCCGAGAGGACTCTGTACCGGCAGAGCTTGCCGCCCCTGGCCAAGCTGAGGCCGCCCGGGGACAAGGCCATGAAGAGGAGGGAGCCGAAAAGGAAATCCCTCACCTTCACTGGCGGCGCCAAGGGGCTAATGGACATCTTCGGGAAGAGCAAGGAATCTGAGTTCAAGCAAAAGGTGCTCAACAACTGTAAAACAACAGCGGACGAGTTGAAGAAACTGATCCACCTGCAGACGGAGAAGCTTCAGTGCATCGAGAAGCAGCTGGAGTCCAACGAAGCCGAGATACGCTATTGGGAGCAAAAGTACAACGCCAGCCTGGAAGAAGAAATCCTCAAACTGGAGCAGAAGATCAAACGGAACGAAGTGGAGATTGAAGAGGAAGAGTTCTGGGAAAACGAGCTGCAGATCGAACAGGAGAATGAAAAGCAGCTGACGGAGCAGCTGCAGGAGATGAGGCAGAGGATCCTGGAGTGCGAGAGCAAACTCAAGGACTACGTGTCTCAGATCCACAACATGGAGAGCGGCCTTGAAGCAGAGAAGCTGCAGCGGGAAGTACAAGAATCCCAGGTGAATGAAGAAGAGGTCAAGGAAAAGATCGAGAAGGTGAAGGGAGAAATTGATATTCAGGGCCAGCAGAGTCTGAGGTTGGAAAATGGCATTAAAGCAGTAGAAAGGTCTTTGGGCCAAGCTACCAAGCGATTACAGGTAAGACTGTCTTTTTATTCATAGCTAGAGAAGGTCAAAAGACTGTGACTAATTTATCTTACACAAATCTGAAGCCCGTGAGAGAACAACACAAGACAGTTTCCAAAGTGAATCAGGGTAAAAGAGGCAATGTGTTGCTTTCATTTTCAAATTGCATTTCAGTTTGTGGGTTTGTTTTTTTTTTTGAAGAGCGGGCTGTTTTTATTTCACCTGTGTTTAACTTGCTCAAACTGTCTGAGAAGAAAAGCAGTAATTTGCACCATCATAGCCTTTTCTGAGGATAAACTTCCGATCCTTGCTAAGTTTGTCTGCCACCAAAAGAGATGAATTACAAAGAACAGTCCAAAAGCAGCACCTGGGAAGGTACAAATCTAAAGTACCTGCAGCCTTACAGGACTTTGGTTTTAAAGAACAGCATCCCACTTTCCCTGACTGACTCACTGGTGTTCAGGATTTTATTTTTTCTACACCTCAGGCATTTGTGGCACATGTGTCAAAAGAGAATCCAGTCCGTTTCCTTGCTAAAGTTAATGATATCACTTGGAACTTGATAGAGCATGAAAGAATAAAGGAACTCCAGCTGCTAGCTGGATGAGGTGGAAGAAAGATTGGAGCTCCTGGGATTTTTATGTGCCACGTGAGGTAGTCCTAAGGTACCGCACATCAGTTGGAATTGTGGTTCTTGCTGATTCCCAGGATTCACAGTTGGTATATTCTGTAGTGGCATTAAGGTGATTCCACTGTGAATATGTAAAGGGGTTTTGTAACCTTACTCCTGCCTTAGAACCATGTCAGTATGAGCTGTTTTTACTAGATGATGAGGGAGGAAAAAAATAATCTTTTCACCCAAAGCAAAATGGATGAAAACTGTAAGCAATTTTGGCCATGTTTATCTATGCTAAGTTTCCAGACATGCTACACCCAAGGATTTGCACTGATGGAAAGCTTCAGGTCTTCTTTGTGTTTTATCTATCCTCAGTCACATTTACTGAGGCTATGATGGAGTTCAAAATATTTCTGGCTTGGTTCTTTTCGTAGTCTACGTTTTCTTGGAAAAGTTCCCATTCAATTCAGATCTTCCAATCTTGTTCTAAACCTAAAGGTGCACAAATCTGGAAGTCCACAAGAAAATGAACTGAGCTCTGCATTACGGAGCTTTGCGGGGGAGAAAATAGATAAATATTTTATTGCATATCTAAAGTTAAAGATATCTGCTAAAGCAGCTTAACCTCTGTGTGTGGGAATAATAATAGAACTAGACTGTTGTAAACTATCAGAGCTGTAAGGTTTGCATATCATGACAGAAGTACAGAGAAAGATCCTAAATGATCATCTGTGCTTTGAAGGGGTGGGGAACCAGCCAGGCTTTGGCTTCATTGCACAAAACCCTTGCAGAGTGAGAAGGTTCTGGCCAAAAAAGTTTAAATAGAAAATGCAAAGGACAAGAAAAGAGAACAATTTTACTCCTTTTAAGATCAGAAGAATTAAATGAGCTGTCCAAGCCATGCTGCACACTTCAGGAAGAAGTAAGACTTGGTGCCAGACTGCTGCTTGGGTGATTATTTTTTCAGCATTCACACTATTACCTTTATTTACTGACATGCCACAGTTTTTCTCAGGTAATATGAGAAACAGCTGCTAGTCATCCAAGAAGTAGTATAAAAATAAAATACAGTAAGAAAAACCCAGTTACGGTCATGGGTTGGACTTAATGATCTCGGAGGTCTTTTCCAACCTAATTGATTCTGTGATTCTAGTAAGTGCTAGTGAGCGTTGACTTGCTTTTTAAATTATAAGATTAAAATACCTTTAAACTCTTCAATTTGCATTTGAGCTTTAAAAATTGGAGACTTTCTCGTCAAAAGGAGAAGCATTAGTTGCCCAACTGTAAATATGGTCACAAAATGCTGCTTTATTTGCTCAGCAGATTTTTTTGTTTCCTGGCAGGACAGGGAACAAGAACTGGAGCAACTGACCAAGGAGCTGCGCCAGGTGAACCTGCAGCAGTTCATCCAGCAAACAGGAACCAAGGTGACGGTGCTGCCAGCGGACCCCATGGAGGTGGAGGCCCCACATGTGGAGCTCGAGAGAGGTGCGTCCCTCGGAATGCTTTGGGAGGGAGGGAAGGAGGGAGAAGGAGCAGGCAGTGCCTTTGCTGCCGCTTAATGCTGGCACTCCTACATGAAGTGAATGCTCCCTTAGCAAACACATCAGCAAAACACTACGAGAGCACATTGTCGAGTACTTCTTTTCATTCCAAGGGTTTAGCAGGCTTTAAATAAAGAGCAGTATGTGGAGAACTTCTCTCCCACTGTGCCCAGGCATGCGTTTGTCCCATCAGCAGTGCATTAAGCCTGCAGCTTTCAAGATGGCTGGCTGCCAGCATGGAACGTGATTGTACATCTGACATTGCTGTTCGTCTGGGTTCTTCCTCTTCTGGTGGGGGTGTTGTCAAAGCAGAAAAAGGAATGTGTCTGGATCCCAAGAAATCTCAGACAGCAGCCGCACGGGAATAGGAGCCAATCCAGCTGGGCTGCCAGCCATGCAGAAGTCCTGCATAGATGGCTGTTCCAGCGGGTGTGAATTGACTTTGCCCCCAGTGAGATCAGTGCAGCCTGCACATGCCCACATCTGGATTCAGAATTTCCTGGGCAGAACCATGGGAGTATTTTAAATGCGTGTCAGAGCTGCGGCACCAGCATGGTCGTGTGTTTTTTCCAGCACTTGGCTTCCAAGGGGCTCTTTGTCTCGGCATTCTTTTGTGCTGGGTCTGTCCCTCTGCTCAGAAAACTTTATAACCAAAAGGCACTGGGAGGGCAAGCGGGTCGGGAGAGAAGAAAAACCAGACCTTCAAATGCAGCACTTGTGTGAACTCTTTTAAGTGGGCAGGAAGCTGAAGCTTTGAGTTATGTTAGAGGTTCAAACTCTTTCTGCACATCACCATATAGGGGTGTGTGTGTGATTGTGTGCATGTTTCTCGTGGGACAGTAATTCTTTTGCGTGGGTTTCGTTCTGTTTTGAAATGAGTAGGAAATGTGCACCTTAGATCTCCTCACTTCCTAGCCAGGTACTTCTGAAGTCTGTTACATGTGGAATTTCTTTGTTGCATTAAGCAGGAGGAGGAGAGGTGCACCCCTACTGATGGCTTTTCTAATTGCCCTTTTTCTTATGCAGAGCCAACCTTTCAGTCTGGGTCACTGAAGCGCCCTGGCTCATCGAGGCAACTCCCCAGTAACCTTCGGATCCTACAGAACCCCCTGTCATCTGGTTTTAACCCGGAGGGCATTTATGTATGACAGTACATACCTCTTCTAGAGAGGACCTAGCAAGGTACCCTGGACAAGATACACTTTATTTTATTCTGCCAATGATGAATGGAAGAAGTTTGTCTTATTCTGTTTTTTTGTTACACCACCGTGTTATTTTTTTCTTCTTCCTCCAACACCACTTGGAGCCATACCCTGTGCACTGATGCTAAAGAGACAGGAACTGTCTCGATTCATAATTGGCAAGGATGACCTTGCTGTCAACACAGCTTGAGTGCAAAAACCTTCACTGTTTTTGCCACTTCAGAAGTGTTTGGGAAAGTATTGTTCTTTGTATAGGCATAAATGGAAGACTGAGGGTGAAGGAAACTATGTATGCAACTTATCTGAGGTTTAATTTATTCCCGTTAGTCAATGGACCTGTGAATGTTGACCTTTTATATTTTTATTTTTAACTTGTGAATTATCACGTATGGCTGTGTGTCAGTCTGACGAGGTGACTTTAATTTGTGTGTACCAACATCCCGCATCTGATCAAGTACAGCAACCTGCAATGCAGAGTTCTGAGGGGTGCTGAACCATTGCAGTGGTTTCTCACCACTAACTTTGTTCATTTCTGTTGTGGGTCATCATATGTCGTGTTCCATCCATTGCTACCTTTTAAAGCTTGAAAAGTGAGCTTGTGGGATTTACTTGCTGTTGTATCTGCCTTGAATGAAGCACCTAGTGTTCAAAAGATTTATGGATTTTAAACCTTGGCTTGGTAAAAATATTTCCAGCATATGATTGAGGATGCACTAGTTAGATGATATTTTATTATATAGAATGTATATTTGAAATATTTTGCCACATTGTATATGCCTTTTGAGAAAAGAACAATGTAAGAAGTTGTCTTCATATATCTTACCAAAAGAGAGAGTAGGAGGCTTTCACTGTGTGTGATTTTGTATTTCATTTTTTCCACTAGCCATTACAGTGTTCTTGGTTTGTTACAAATCTTGCTGTTGGAGGGGAAGAAAGACACAACACAAATGAGTATCCAATTCCAGCCTTCCAGAATCCACTCAAATTTTGTGAAGGGAAGAAACCTGGCAGAGTCCCGTGAAATCACTAGCAGAGTTCTTACTGATAGGAGTGAGGCCAAGATTTCATTCAGCTCCCTGGTGGACAGTTGGTCCCTTTGAAAGACAGTCACTTACAGAATGTAAAGCTTCCAAGCAGAAAATTCACAGGTAATTTTTGAAAAATGATATTTGATGGTCATTTTTCACAAAACATATGAGAAGAGAACATTATCACATCTTGATGTTGCTCTAATGCAATCAAAGGCAAGAAAGAATTAGACAAAAAGGGTTTCCTGTAGAAAGTAGCCACTCCCAAATAGCTCATTGGTTGCAGACCTTGAAGTGAGGTTGCTGCAGGGGATACCAGGTTTGTGGAGAAAGGGACTGGCATCAGTGGGACACACTGTAAACGTTGGGGGCTGGCCTCATGGATGAGTTAGGGAAGGAATGGGCCTTTCCTGGTTTGGATTTCCTGTTCTAACAGCAACTCACAGCATCATCCCCACCTTGGAGATCCCCTGGGCACAAGGGGGGACACTGTGCCCTCACTGCAGTGCTGAAGACTTGGGTTCCTTGTGTCCTCCTTGGCAGGGTCAGGATTTTACCACTGTTAGGAAACTCCAAGATTTTAGCCATAGAAAAATACTTAACTCCTAGCATCCTCTTGTGTTGATTCACTGATGTGCAGATAAATGTTAATTTAAGTCTCCTTTTCTAAAAAAAGGAGGTTCCTGACTAATGGAAGTTTTAAACGATATGGCAGAAGATGAAGGATTCTTGAGTGTTTAATGCATTTTTTTCCTTTCCACTTATTAATGGCATCATATATTATAAAAAATGCTGCTGTATTTAGACTAACAGCAACAGATAAGGCTGTGAATATATAAAGGACCTTTCCAAATGGACTATGAATTTTTACTGTTTAACTTACCAGGTTTTTTTTTTCTTTTTTTTTTTTTCATCTTCCCTTGTGAGCAAACTGGAAAATGAGATATTCCAACCTAAGGAACCTTTGGAGCGCTCACCCATTTTACTGTTAGTTTATCACAATTCTGTGCTCATGTTTACTGTGCCCATAACTTTGTATTAAAAAAAAAAGAAAAAAAAGAATGTGCGTGTATATATATATATATTAAAAAAGTGTAAAATACACATAGTTTGGGGACAATATCTGTCCAAGGTACTTGAGCATATATGCCTTACATTCTGGGTTCAATTTACAGAAATGAAATGACCCTTTCCAGTGGATATCTTGCATCTTCAGCACCTCTTGATGTTAGAGAACTGAGGCACTCAGCACCTTGCAAAGTCTGGCCCAAATTATGCTGCATGGGGGTGGGGGGAAACAGTCTTGTCCTGAGATGAAGTATTTTTAAGGTAGATCAACATATTTACCCCAGCTAATGATTTTGTCATATCCTGTGACTGGTCCATCTCCCACAGATGTCAGTCTGAGCTGAATTGGGCTCTTGCATCATAAAACCTGCTTGCTTTCTCTGCCAGGTTATTCTGTAAGACAGAGGGAGGAGGAAAAGCATGAAAAGGAAGAGTAAGAGCAGCTTTGGAGGGCTTGAATTACAGCTTTGTCATAGAATCAAGGGAAGAATTTGACACTTGAGTTAAAAAGTAGCACCTGCTGACTGCAGCAGCTGTTGGACACAGGGGCCAGCCTGGAGCTGGCTCAGGAGTGACCACTGCAGCACCCCTGAGTGGCCCCTCCTTGCCAGGGCTTTGGCACATGTCAAGGTGATCTGAAAAAAGCTGGCAGCTTCAGCCACTTCTGTGGCCGAGGAGAGGCCTTGATATCCAGACCTGCCAGTTGTGAGACACTGACAAATTCCCCTGCCCCCACCATACTCCTCTTGCTTATTGAATTTCACCCAGGCTGAAGTTCCGTAGCATTTTCACCCTCTCTGTAAATAAACCAAAAAGAAATGGCATGCCCTTGCATTAAATGTGAATTGACCCATGTGTAACAGTTAGAAAAAATCCCCACACTACAGCGTTTAGAGATTTGCTTCTGATCAACTGCGGAAACTCACTTTCTTCACAACTGTACAAAAAGTCCATTTTCAGAAGTGTTCCAAACCTCCTGGGGCATTAGCAGAAAGGAAGCTACACATACTAATTTTAACAAGTGCCATATTATTTACTGGGCAGCATGATAAAAATGGGGTTTTTTGCTTGCGTTAAATAGTTGAATACACAAGCACTATTTTCCAGTGCACAGGGAATTTATATGGAGAACTCCTGTAATTTATTACTAATGGAAATTAACTGTGTTACCTCTCTCATCCATGAGGATACAGTTTATTTTTGCTGGAGATGCTATGTTGTTAGGGGAAAAGAAGGGGGTGACCATCTGAAAAGCCAGTAGGTTAAGGCTAAGGTGAACAGTCTGAATGCCTGAGCAAGGGAGAAACCAAGTCCCACTCTGAAAAGTCAGCTCCCAGTATCTTTCAGTGGGACTTAGGTTCCCAAGTGCCTGAATTGCTTCTGGAAATGGCATGTTAGCTTTGAGATTGCTTGCTTTTCTAAACCCTGGCAAGTTTGGAGGAAGTTCTTGAAGAAGAGAACTACCACTACTAGCATTAGCAATATGCAAACCTATGAGGTAAGAGGGAAAAAAAGATCCTTTAGTCAAATAAGAATCTCCTCTTGGGGCAGCAATTGCCTTGTTTTTAGTGTGAAGAGTACTGCATTATTTTAGTGAACTGGGATCATATGAGTGATCAAAGAAACATCGATCTTGTAATTTTTAATGAGTTACCTTGAAGCATATAAATTCCTGATGTGCATTAACTTGAGTGAATTGGGCCTTAATGAAACATGTAAATAAAAAAACTGTATTCAGATATTTTTTTCCAGAAAATAGTCTCTAATGGTCTGTACTGTATTAAAAAAGTGTCAAAGTGTTACTTTTATATTACACCTCCTTTTCTGGTTTTTTGTTTGTTTGTTTGTTTGTTTTTTGGGTTTTTTTTAGAGCATTGAAATGTGCATGTTTATTCATTACAGTATTTTAATGTTTTGGATGAAGGCCATCAGTTGTATGGAGATGACAAAACAATCATTCTGTCTATTTATTCAGTATTGCTGCTTAAGTTTTGAAAATAAAGCTTTCAATGCCAATATAGTGACTGATTGAAAGCTGTTCTAGCTCTCTTCAGGTGTTTTTTTTTCCTATGTTTGTAGAAAACTAAATAAGTGAAACTTGGTGTATGCGCTGTTCTACCAGCAAAGAATTATTGCAATAATATTGGGTGCTGGGTGTAAGTGTGTGTAGTAAATACCAATGTACGCGTGCAGTGAATGCCTTTAGGTCTCTAAGTGGAGTGCTGAAGAATGTTAAATCCTTTGTGGTCTTGCAAGCACTTTACACATGTGACCAAGTACTGGTTAGAGCTTTGTGCTCATGTGTGGTGCTTGTGAGGGCAGAACAAGGGGGTCACAAAGGATCAGCTCGGAGCCCTTTGAACCGGATTGGATTTAAGCACATTCTTGAGTGTTCCACAGATGCGTTTCTGACTGGGGCCTAAAAAATGTGTTCTGATGCAAAACCCTTTCAGTTACAGCAAGGATGCCTCAAGTGTAGCTGGTACCTCTGAAAATTTTAGTAGTTCTGAAGTGGATCAAGTGTGCCTGCTGTACTTGTGAAGTGTGTCAGAATGCTGAGAGCGTTCACCCTCACCATCCCATGAAACTGCTAACTTGGGGTTCTGACTGGAACACTTGAGTTGCTGATGCTTTAACCTAGAGAAGCAACACAAACTGTGAAAACACGAGTGAGCATTTTATTACTGCTCCGCTTCAATGCAAGATGAAAACCTGTATTATATGTAACTATATTTTTTGTCATTTAAAAATCTTCTATTTTTTATTATTCTCATGAATGGTTGACAAAAAATACTGGATATGCTCCCATACAATAAATTCCCCTCTGAAACTTTGGGTCTTTACAGTTCATGGTTTGCTGGGATTGCACTGTTCACGTCGCGCACATCTCACGACAGAGCCGCTGGGACTCTGTTGCAGAACACTGGGTCTGAAGGCAGGGCCAAGGCCAGGGTTGGTGTGTCCAGCTCAAACAGTTCCAGAAATGGCCCTGTGTTGAGCATTAGGCCAAAGGAGCTCTCCTTAAATGGTGATTTGCTTGGGGTGTGGGACACACAGCTGGTTGGTGTGGGGCCTCTGTGGCAGACGAGAGAGCTCCTTTACTGTAAGTGTGCTGTAATCTCAGTCAGATAAAGCCCAGGCACTGCAAAAGGGAAGAGGAGCTTGTTTTCAGCTGAGGAACTGTTATTAATATAAACAGTAACCTTGAAATGACAGAATTGGTCAGTGACTTGGGGGAAGTGTAACTTAAAGCAAAGAGGCAGAGGGTCACTTGGAGGTGATCAGGGAGAGGAACCAAATGTACAGATTCTTCCCTCAACAACTGCAGGGTGCCGTGATGCTTCAGGGAGCAGAAAGAAATTAATCTTTGAACAAGGAGCAGAAGGTCTTTTAGGCCAGATTCAGGTGTAGTTACTGTGCTGACACCAGGGAGGGTGTGAAGCTTGCTTGAGATCATTTGAGCTAATCAAGGCTGGGAACTTGATACAGCTGGAGACTTGTGATTTAAGCCATCCAAATGCAGTCCTTAGTCTAATATCCTAACAAATGGATTTTCCTAAGCTAACTGGAGCCTAATCTCATTAGATGTGAGGAGAAGTGAGCTAACAGTAGTGGCACTGTTGACTGGCAATAGGACAATGCCATGAACTCCACTGAAGCCCTAGCACGTGGGTGGCACTGTTGTCAGGGCGGTGGAAGTTGTGGAGGCCCTGTGCTCTGAAAGGTGCCCTTTCCTGCTCCTGTGCCAGTCAGCTGGCTGGCTTTTGTGGTAACTAATGTTTCCCAGCGTGCTCAGCAGAGCCAGGGCTACAGCTGATGGTTCTGATCTTTTGCTTTGCCTTTAAAGAACAAAGTGGTGTATTTGTATGTGGCTGCTGCAGCACTAACTAGCTCAGTGTAACTGAACCACTAATGAGTTGCAAAACCAGACCAGATCAATGATCCATTTTGTTCAGAAGCCGTACTGAATTCTTCTGCCTGTCATGTCTGTGCCAGCTAGGTAGTATTCCTTTATAACCCAAATTTTTAATGATTGTTTCAACTAAGATGTCTGGTGTCTGAAGTAGGGCACAATGAGCAATGGTCCCCATTATTGCCTTGCTTGAAAATGATATATTTGCTACCTTTGATATTGTAGCTAGTGTTAATGAGTATTTTCTGGGTCAGCCACTGCTTCATCATTAACTTTCTCCAGAAATATCGGATGGAGACAATCTCAGTTGTTCTATTTTGTTCCCTTTTTCCAGGTGAGTATGCGATGTACTTTTTCCCCCATCCTTTGCAGTGAGCTCTGTGTGCTGTCCAGGGCTGACTGGAAAGGAGCCTCTTTGGCATTTGCTAGTGCAACTAGGAACTGATGCAATCAGAGTTGATAAACTTCCCTGAGCAACCTCACTGCTTGTTTGAGCAACTCAGGCACTGCCAGTGTCCTCATACCACTTCTGGAGGCTCTGTGTGTGCCTCCCTCCTTGCTGCCACACAGGCAGCTCTGGAGCTTCTCCCCCATGGAATCCGAAGTTTGATTTCTAAAGGCTTTTTGGATCTGAATCCCTGGCTGTGGAAAGGCTACAGGCATCTCTGGAACAGTGAGAGAGTGTCATCACAGTGTCATCACACTTCTGTTCAGACATCTGGAAGCTGATGGAGGTGAAATACCACTACACCAGACTGTGCTTATTGCTTATTGACATGCTGTGTCTTGTTCTACCCCTCTGCAAAAGGAGGAAGATAGTTGGTAATTGGAAGACTTAGCAGGAAAATGCAGCATAAAAGATCTAATATTCAATCCTGGGTCAAGTTGTAGGAAAGAAAAATACGATTTATTTTTAATGAGAAAAAGTTTGACAAAAAAGTATTCAGACCTCCAGCTGGGCTTGTGGCAAGTGTGCTTAAAAACCCCACCTTATCCAGTGCAACACAAATGAGTGCCAATAATTACCTGCCTAGGTATTTTTAAAAGGAGGGCTTCTGATTAAAACAGAAACAAAAAAAACAACAAAAAAGTGAGGGTGATGGAAGTAAGAGAATGAGATGTAGACCAAGTAAAACACGTTTAACCTGATTAGTATTTGCCCTGAAGTCCCTTCCAGTGCCAGTGTGATGGAAAGTGAATCATGCAGCTTTGAAGCCAGTGACATGGTATCACAGAAGTACCATCAGGAGCTATTGCTAAAATGAAATTCAGGCCAGCCTTTAAGTGGGAAATAACTGGAATGTCTTTGTGGTTGCCTGCAGAGCTTCTCCTAAATTACTACCTGTCACAACTTTTATTGTGTGTATCAAACTGCTGTTCATAAAATGTTATGTGTTCAGAACAGATGATTTGGCTGTAGCAGTCCCAATCAGCCTGAGGTGAACTTTGATCGATGAGGTGGAACTGGCCCTCTTGGCACACTGAGGGGAAACCCCAGAGTGCCAGCTGACCTTTGACAACATTTTGCTGCTACAACGTTGTCTTAAGCGTTTCCTTGGCCTGGCAGATATGCAGCGTGGCTGCCAAGACTATGACCCGGATTCTCCATTGTCACGTCACTTGTGTCACGCACAAAACGAGCGTGGAGGAGACGGTGACAGAGCAAATGAGAAAGGCAGCAGTGTCCATTAGCTCTAGGGCTGAGGTGAAAGGTGATGCCGGGGGCAGGCACCAGAAAATCGGGTCTCTTCGGCTGTGCCAACGCTGCAGTTCCCCGCAGGCCCACACGAGAGGGCAGCAGTACATGCGGCAGCCACGCACTGCGATGGGAAGCAGGTCTTCTAGGAATACACAGCACGTGGTAGGGAATGGCGTAAGGTACCCAGCATTCCAACTTCATGTTCTGTCAGAAAGGACGCAGTAATACTTACAAAGAGACATGTCTTATTCACAGTGTCTGTGGAACTGATGCACAAATGCTACCATTCCTGCAGTTTCTGAGCAGGCCTGGAAGCTTTCTGAAACCTGTAGAGATGTGGGTTGAAACATTC
Source organism: Chamaea fasciata (assembly GCF_029207755.1). Classification (NCBI taxonomy): domain Eukaryota; kingdom Metazoa; phylum Chordata; class Aves; order Passeriformes; family Sylviidae; genus Chamaea; species Chamaea fasciata. The sequence continues at coordinate 54,895,719 of NW_027094090.1, read as the reverse complement.
CATTTTAGATACTGTCCTGTGCCTGGTGTATTTGCCCGTGCCTGGGAAGTTCTCGTTTCATTTCCCAGCTCTGCCACAGATTTCCTATGAGTGACCTTGGGCAAGCTGCTGTAATCCTGGTGGATTGGAGTCCCCCACTGTAAGCCTGAGATAATACTCCCTCATCCCCTTTGACTTTGTCTATATATACGGCAGGCCACGTGGGGAACAGTGTCTTGATTCCTATTTGTTTGGCAAATAATACTGAGCACAACGTGGTCCTGAACTTGGCTGTGCCATCCAGATACTGCAGCATGAAGTGTGTTTTGTATCCTACCAAGATACAAGAGGGTGACAAAAAGTCACTCAGAGTTAGCTTTACCTTGCAGTGAGAGCAAGATGCAGGTGTGTTGAGGGGAGCTGGGGGTTTCTGAAGGTGAATTCTTGTTTAGCTTTAAGTAGATTTCTTTTTCTAGAGGGGTAAAAAGGGAAAGCAAGTAGAAGAATAAAACCTTGTTTTAACTTATGCTCAACTCTCTTCTTGCAAAGTGCTGCTACTACCAGAGGCAGCCTAAACCCTTTTGCAAGTGCTGCTTGGGAGTGTGTTGTACCTAATCGATAGAAACAATTGACTGAACAGGCTGAGATTTGCTTGGTGGTCCTAAATGTTCCAGTGTTTCCACAAGTCTTAGGATGTTCTAGCAATGTGCATGTAACCAGTAATGCACCATGACAGGCTGCCATTTCACAGTTTTCCATTGATAATACCAAGTGGCCTTTGGCATTAGTGGCTGAAGAGATAAAGCACACAAGAGTTAGAATTGCAGGAAGGCACCTTTTTTTCATTGTTTGCCAACTCCAAAGTGTTTCTGCATGCTCCAAATAAATTTAATTAACTAACAAACACCTCAGCTGCACTTACACTGTAGTCTTGGCCAGAACGAGCACCCTTCAGCATGTCTGAGCACAGAGAGTTCCAACTGCTCCGTTCTGAGGTCAAAGATCATTTAAAGATGTTGCCATCTGAACACATTTCAGTAATAATTAATGCAGCTGCTGGCACCTGACAGGGCAATAAATAATCAGTCCTGCAGTACCTTATCTCATGTGCTGCTCAATAAAGTTCTTGCTGCTACCTTTGTACATTATCTGAGGAACTTTACAGCAGGAGGCACCTACTTCTAGGAACATCTCCCTTGTTTGGTAGGAAGAGTGGACTGCCGCCAGGGTGCAGCCACACGGGACAAGCACATAATTCAGGTGTTGTGAGCAAGTGCAAAAGCAGGAGCCTGGGCAGTGTGAGTATCTTAACATCTTTGTTCAGTGGCAGAACACAGCCTGAAATTCCCAAGGAAAAAACTACTTTCTTATATTACTATAACAATGATCCCAATCATACAATTTTTATATATGCACACACATATATGTGTATGTAGTCAACTAATTAGATGTCATTATTCCTTTTATCAGCTTGGGAAACTGAAGCCCAGGGATGTGGAAGGCTTTCCCAGAAGGAGTACAAGCCCTTCATCTCCATGTACTGACTTTTGCACATGGGTCATTCGCTAAAAAGTCTGCTCTGACCAATAGAGAGTTGTCCTACCGTGGTTCAGTCAAGCTGGGGGCCACCTGGCCAAACATTCTGCCTTGAGCTTTATAGAAAGAGCTGGCTGGGCACATGCAGCCTTCCCTTGCAGAGGAAGCTTTCCCTAACCCTTCAGTCAGAGGTTAAACCTCTTCCTGGTAGCAGAGGACTTACATCCCTTCTGAAGTGAATAATGAGAGCACTTCAAAAGAGGTGCGACTTATTCTCTCCTCTAGCAACTTTGAGCCAGGTTCAACCAATAAAGATTTTACCTTTGAGATCTAATTGATTAATCTGTTTTCAAAGTTTGCAAAATCACTTTCTTCATTTACTGTTAATTTTAGCATGCTGGTTTCAGCATATGCAGGAGTTCAGCTCCTTGCATGATTTGAGTCTGTTCTGGTTTCCTCTTCAGGTAACTCTGCCTGATTATTATATTATTATATTAATTCTTCTCTTGCCAGCCAGAAGCTCACAAGACTCTCCCGCACTGTGGAGGTGCCTTCAGTCAAGGAGTCAGGCTTGCATCTTGAGGGCACTGCTGTGTGGGTGCATCAGGAACATCTGGGGAAAGGAGGAGATCTCTCTTCACAGGCTTGTATAAATAAAGATGTTTTGATCTCATTGTGGCCTTGCAGTGCCTGAGGAGAGCCTACAGGAAAGATGGAGAGAGACTCTTGACAAGGGCCTGGAGTGACAGGACAAGGGGGAATGACTTCACACTGACAGAGGGCAGGTTCAGATTGGTATGAGGAAGAAATTGTTCCCTGTGAGGGTGGTGAGACCCTGGCACAGGTTGCCCAGAGAAGCTGTGGCTGCCCCAACCCTGGCAGTGTCCAAGTCCAGGTTGGATGGGGCTCTGAACAGTGTGGGATAGTGGAAGATCTCCCTGCCCATGGCAGAGGGTGAAACTGGATGATCTTTAAGGTCCTTTCCACCCCAGGCCATTCTGTGATTCTCTTCTATTATGTAACTGTACCCACTAGGGAAAGTGCTAGAGTAGCCCTAAAGTACCATTATGCTGCCCCAGTGCAGGCAGCTTTGTCCCTGAAGGTACAGGTGGTGATCTCTGTGGAAAACAAAAGTCAGGGACATGAAGTACCTTCCCACTGGCCCTGCCAGGAAGCTGAATTGCCCTCTACTCCTTGAAATGCACTACCCTGGGGTTACTAAACTCAAGTAAGCCTGTGACATTACTGTGTACTTTTAAAAGCAGGTATTGCAGACTCTGCATGTTCAGCAATCATAGCAAACAGCTGGAGTCCTGGAAATACCTTCTGGGCCTGGCAGGACACTGATGGGAGCGTGCTTCCCACGGCTGGCTCCTGGGGCATGGCACACAGATTGATCTCAAAGGTCATTTTAATTAACTGTACTTACCTCATCATTTACAACACCAGAATTAGCCCCATGGTCAGTTAAGCTTTTTTCAAAGCCATTTCATGTTTTGCAGACATGGATGTATCTTTATCTTCTTGTTTCTGCCCTCTGCAGAGCAAACTGCACTCCAGACACAACTTCTCTGCTGTGCTAAGGAGCAGGAACTCGTGCAGGCCAGGTTGACACAAACACATTTTCCTTTGCAGACAGACTAGGAGTGCCCAGGAGCATTATCTAATGATGGCAGCTTGATAAGCAAAGGGAGCTCCTCCTCTCTCAGAGAACAGAAGTCGAAGGGAACAGACGGCCTTAACTCTGGCCCTTCCCCACACACATTCCCATACCCTTCAATTACCTTTGTAGCAGCTATGAAGGAATTCTTGCTTGTTCTACACACTTTTCTAATTTTTAAGTGTATTTTTCCTAGTCATGTTGGTCCATTTTCACGATTAATTTCTGACTTTACTCTGGAAAATTAAGTCCTGATGGCAGTGCATTCTACATGACAGACCCTATGTCCGAACCAAAGCACCTGTAAGAGTCTGCAGCACCGGAGAAAACAAACCCACCTCACATTCGTGGCTTCAATTCCCTAACTCCCAGCAGATTCTCCCTGGAACAACAGAGGGCACCACTCCTCACACAACGTACTGGAAGAGGAGCAGCCCTGCCTTTGAGTCATGGTTCGGGACTTAAGAGTATTTACCTCTCAGTAGGTGATTGGGATTGAATATTCTTCCTCCCAGGAAGAAGCATCTCCTGCTCCCTGTGTCAAAAGCTGCTGTCAGAGGCATGCCCACTGTTCCTCTGGTGGATCTTGCCCTACTTCTGCACGGAATGATTTAGCAGTTAGTTACTGAGAAATAGCTTCAGCTGGTTTGACTAGAATCTTCACTTGGGGAAGAGGAAACCACAGTGGCAGCTCCTGCCCCTGCTCCCGTGAAGATCTGTTTTTATTACAGTGAGCTTATAACATAAAATGTATAAACCTGCAGCATATTAGGGCCAGAGGCTCATTTTCTCCTTTCAAGTGGCTGTGTTATCTTTTGATCTTGCTGTTCTGTCCAACAGGTGCCGCTGCATCAGTGCTGCCACCACCAATTTTTTTGAAATAAAGTGACTTGCAAGAGGTTGCAGGAAAGATGAAGAGAAACGATTTACAGGGCCTGGAGTGACAGGACAAGGGGGAACGGCTTCACACTGACAGAGAGGAGGTTTAGATTGGATATGAAGAGGACATTTTTCCTGTGAGGGTGGTGAGGCCCTGGCATGGGTTTCCCAGAGAAGTGGCTGCCCCATCCCTGGCTGTGTCCAAGGCCAGGTTGGATGGGACTCTGAGCAAACTGGGATAGTGGAAGGTGTCCCTGACCATGGCAGGGGAGAGGAACTGATGGTATTCAAAGTCCCTTCCAACCCAGGCCATTCTATGATTCCATATCACAGTAACAACATTGTTATTTCAGAAGAATCTAAGTTTAAAACCAGCCTCTGCCATGGTTTTCCCTGATTTATTAACCTTCCAGCTGATGCCCTCAAGGGCTGTAAACCTCTTGGTCCTTATTATTTCCTGTAGAGAATGGGCTCATACGTGCATAATGTTGCCTTCTGGTTGCTCAGTGTGAATCTAGCAAAACTCTTGAATGCCAGGACTCTGAACCCCTTGCAGCCCTTTCTGAGAGGACAGGGGAGGTTTTGGTTGGACATTACAGAATCCCAGAATGAGCTGAGTTCAAAGGGACCCACAGGGATCCTCGAGTCCACCTCCTGTCCCTGCACACACGATTCCCAAGAGTCACACCATGTGCCCAAGAGTTGTCCAAAAGCTCCTGAAACTGTCAGGTTTGGGACTGTGACCATCCCTGGGGAGCCTGTGGGGCTCTACAATAAGAATGATAATTGTCTCTGGGGGAAGACCCTTTCAATATCCACCCTGACACAGCTCCAGCCGTTCCCTCAGGTCCTGTCCCTGGTCACACAGCAGAGCTCAGGGCCTGCCCCTCCTCTTCCCGTCATGAGGAAGCTGCAGAACTAGTGTGAGCTCTGACCTCAGTTTCCTCTTCTCCAGCTGAACAGACCAAATGCCTTCAGCTGCTCCTTGTGTGGCTTCACCTCGAGGTCCTTCACCACCTCCATGTCTCTCCTCTGGACACTCTCTAGCAGCTTAATCTCTTTCCTACATTGCAGTGACCAAAACTGCACACAATAATCAAGGTGAGACCGCAAAAGTGCAGAGCAGGAAGAATTTGTTCACAGAAAAGATGATCATACATCGGAATGGGCTGCTCGGGAAGGCGGTGAAATCGCTGTCCCTGGAGGTGTTTTAGGAAAGGCTGTACGTGGCACTGGGTGCCACGGTCTGGTTGACGCGGTGGCGTTCGGTCACAGGTTGGACTCGAAGATCACCCCGGGCTCTTCCAGCCTAATCGACCCTGCGACTCTGTCGGAGTCCCGACCCCGCCCGCCCCAGGGGTGGCCATTCCTGCGGGGAGGTGGGGCCGCGGGGGGGGCGGAGCGCGAGCCGCGCGCCGGCCAATGGCAGCTGCCTCCGCCGCTGGCCCCGCCCGCTCCCCCTCCCGCCCTCCCCGCAGCGGGCGCGGCCCTGCGCGCACGTGCCGGGCAGCGTGCGCGGCGGTCACGCGGGCGCGCGCGTGACGGCGGCGGCGGCCTGAGGGGCGGGAGCGCACTTCGGACCGAGGCGGGAGCCGGGAAACGCCGGGCGCGGAGGGGGGAAGGACGGCGACACGGAGCGGGGCGAGATCGCCAGGGAACTGGCCGGGCTGCCGGGGACTCTCTGGCCAAGTCACCGGGAAGCGGCCCCTTGGTCCCCTGCGGTGCGTCCCAGGACTGCTGCGCGCACTGACGCGCCTGGTGGGTGCGCAGGTACTGCCCGAGCGCTCCTGCCCTCCGGACAAACCTAGCGTGCACAAGTGGGACAGACCTCTTAACAGCATCACAGAAGCGTTTAGGCTGGAAAAATCCGCTGAGATCATCGAGTCCAACCTATGATCGAAGACCACCGTGATGCAGACCATGGCACTGAGTGCCACATCCAGTCTTTAAAAACCTGCAGGGATAGTAACTCCATCTTCCTGGGCAGCCAGTTCCAATGTCTGATCACCCGTTCAGTGAAAAATTCCCTCATGTCCAACCTAAACCTCCCCCTGTGCAGCTTAAGACTGATGCCCTCTCGTTTCAAGCAAAGCATAAAAAGATTTTTCTGCTTTAGTTCTTTTCCAGCCTCTAAGTCCTGTGCAGAACAAATAAGTTCAACTTACATGTTAAAAGGAGACACTCAGTTTCTCCTAGTGGTAGTCCTGCAAACGCTTCTGGAAATTGTGCTGCCAAGAGAAGTTGTGGAGTCTCCCTCACTGGAGAGATTCCAGAACCCTCTGGATGCAGTCCTGTGCCCTGTGCTCTAGGATGGTCCTGCTTGAGCAGGAAGGTGGGATCAGATGACCCACGGTGGTCCCTTCCAGCCTGACCCATTCTGGGATTTTGTGAAGCTTTTTTTTTTTTTTTCTGCATTTCAGGCTGCCTTATTGCTACGGAGTCTGCTCTTGGTGTTTTGTGACTGTTTTTGATGGACATGCTCATATTCCATGTCTTGCAGCTGGAACCTATGCCCAGACTTATGAGCTTTGCTGGAAGCTGTGATCTCCATACCACAGAAAATCTGATTGGAGTTGCTACTCACAGGCTCCAAACCTGAAGCCAATGCAGTGCATTCCAACCAAGTGTATAGTTATTAGGCCCATGCAGAGGGGCTGCTGCTCCCACCTAGATGGGCTCCTTTGCACACAACAGCAAATGTAAGGAAGGCTGTGGGCCTACCTCCCACCCACAGATGGGCTGGAGCCTTGGCAACCTTGTACAGTGAGAATAGAATCCATTTCAGCATCTGTTGGCTCATCTGGCTCTGTGCTGCGGGTATTAATCCAAACACACTTGGGGAGACAATTTTCTGCTGAGGAAGAAGGTGCCATGTTTACGTGGCTCTTTTCCTGAGGTTATTCTCTAGAAACTACTTAGTTATGAGAGTGCATTGGTCACATCCTTAAAAAACATTTAGCAAAAAGCAAAGTTAAAAACCCAGATGAACAACCAAGAGGGCTTTATGGAGGCAGGAGAAACAGCTCTCCTTGGTCCCTATGACCCCGTAGAGCTGCCTTGGATCAAAGTCCCTGCTCGCTGAAACATAAGGGAATCTCTTCTCGCCTGTCCCAGGCATCGCCTGCATCCTCAGGGGCGCCGGGAGGGCCGCGCAGGGAGGGGAATGTTTGCAGCGGCGGTAGCAGCAGCAGGTGCGTTGCCACTGGGTGCCCCGTGAGTTCAGCGAGGCAGAACAGCCTGTCCCAGGCAGGGCAGCTCCCGCAGCCCGCGGCAGCGCCGTCATCGAGGCTGCCATGAATTTAGTGCTTGTGACAGACTGACAGCCCTGCAGGCTCAAATGCTGGAGCCACGGGAAGGATGCCGAGAGCAGAGCAGCTCACCCTTGCTCACATCCAGCCCACACGTGTCCGGGGCTCACGCAGCTGCTGCTGGCGGCAGGTGAGCCACCGGCTTCTCTCTGCGGCTTCCCAGCGAGCTGTGAGCCTGCAGGAGAGCCAGAGACAGTCACCAGAGATTCAGACTTCTCCTGAGTGAAACTGGCTTTAAAAAATCCAAGGCTTTTTTCACAGAGAGGAAATTCGGCATTTTTCCTACTTTCTTTCTCTGAGGTTGAACTTACATGTTCATTCCTGCAACTAGAAGGCAGGAAACTTCTCAAAGAAGGCAGGGATCACATGATTCCAGGAGCTGAGGTTTGAAGGAAAGAGGAAATGCGTTGCAAGGCCCAGGTTACAGGGCAGGCTAGGAATTTAGAGGTGCTGAAACACACCTTGCACACAATCCCCAGGCTTGCTGGATGTCAGACATTAAGTCTGCCTCTACTAAAGTGAAAATCAAACAAACAAGGTCCAAAACACAGACTCAGGACCTACTCCAAGGCCCACCGTGCTCCAGAAAAGGATTCATATGGCTTAAATGGTAGGTCAGACCTTTCTCAAACAAGGCTGAGAATCAAGTGCTGTAACTGTAACCCTTCCAAATATAAAAATTACTCATTCTTCAGTTGGAGGTACAGGATACTGCCTTCCATTGGCTTAACAATCCCAACCACCTTTATTTAACGCACTCTAATGGAGCCTGTCATGCCACTATAATATACTGGATTATAAAATCTTTTTTCAATGTTTATTGCTTAAGAAATCAACCTTCCATCACTTACCTTGTGGTTTATGGGGCAGCAGAATATGGATTCAAGTGCAAACAGTAAATGTAGCACCCAGTCCTGCACTCTCAGCACTTGCATAAAGGAATGTATATTTAAAGATGGGAAGCTCTTGTCCAGTGTTTCTGTGATTGTTTTTAACTTCAAGAAAATTCAAGACATACAAATTGACTGGTTCAGGCTCCAAAGGGATCAGAGGAAGCCTGGAATTTAATAATTAAGGCTGACACTAGGGTCCCTCCTGTCATTTGCCTTTTGCCTCCAGCAGCAGTGGGTTATCAACCTCAATTACAAACCTTTTTTCCTGTGTTTGCTTTTGTTAGGCATTGGGATTATCTGAACACACATAATTTGTCTTTATGTTTTATGTCATAAAATGTAATAGATTTCACTGATGCTGCAGCTTGGCATAAAGTCTTTTGGCACATTTGATTCAAGGCCTAATAAAAACAAGGCTTCCTGTTACTGTACATGGTAAATACTGAAATTGATAAAGGATCCCTCTAAGGATCTGGGTTTGCAGCCCAGTGAAACCTAAACCAATTCATATTCCCAAAGGAAAGAAATCTGAAGGAGACCTAAAGCCTTGTTCATGGTCAGGTTTTAAAGTGTGCACTTCAGGAGGGGCACAGCTTTCTATGAAGCATTTGTGGCTCCACCCTTTGTGTTCGTGTAGTGATCTGGCAAGAAGGGCTTTGTGCTCAGTCAGGCCTTTTCCCTGGCTGGCAGGAGGAGTAGGAATACACCAGCACCTTCATCCCAGCCTAAATGCTGGCCTAACAAGTGTTAAGCTGTTCAAGTATGCAGGTCAAATTTATCGAGGGGAAGGGCTGAGCCCAGCTCACTTTCATTCCTGGGAAAAGACAGGGAGCAGAACCAGATCCAAAGATAGATGGAGCCAGACAGAGATGTTTTTCCCCATTTCCCTATCTAGTTACTTACTTCAGCAGGTAGAGTGGTGCACTGTAGCAGCCTTTGGTCCATTATTTATGGAAAAAAACATGTCTATGTGTCCACTGGTATTTGTAGATAGCTCCCCTGTATCTCTAATTGGAATTAAATTTACCACAGCTTCCATGTGAAGATGCCTATTTCTCAGCATTGCTACTCGAGTAACTTAAAAGGATTGCTTATTTTTCATCCAATTTATAATTTCTCTTGTACTTTAAGGGATTGATGGAATTAACACGAGTCTTAGGAGCACTTTATTCCAACTTCATTCCTTGTCAGTGTAATCACCGGTACTGGAGAACCAGCAGAGGGAGCACGGAACGTTCCCTTCATCTCTCTCTTACGTAAACACTGACTACGGTTTGAGGGGTTCCTTTAATTTTATTTCCCTGCAAGAATTTTTGCAAGGAAAGGTGATCTACAGCTCTGCTATTCAAACTGTGGAAGCTTTAAGGGTGCTGCATTTCCATGCTAGGAATTATCTGCCTGCTTCCACCACTCTATTCCTCATTTTTCCTCTCTCCCCACCACAAAATACTCGGTTTTTGTAGAGTATTTCCAAGCTGGAACACCCATCATTCATTCCCGCAGAGATTATGATACGTCATTAGATTGTCAGGCAAATCATAAAGTTTGTTCCTTGTGAGCAAAGAGAGCTCCCGTGCAGCACCAGGGCTGTCAAGTGTTAATTTTAAAGATTAGTATTTTGCAAAAAAAGAAGAGGGGAAGAAAGTAGATGCCAGGAAGAAACCTGTGTGTTCCACACTTTGCTTTGTGAAATGTGCACATATTAAACCAGAGTTTGCCAGAGTGAGATAAAGGAAGCCCAGCAAATTCAAACCCAGATTAAAGATGTGAATTAAATCATCATCAGCCACACAATCATACAGTTTGAAGCTCAATGCACCAATTATCATGTCTTATCATTGCATTTTTTAATTAGTAGACAGCCCCATTTTGTGTATTAAAGTTTTTATTCCTTAGTAAGAATTTTTTTTAATCACAAAATAGTGTGGAAATATTTAGATAATAGAATTCATGGAGTGCTGGAAAATACTGAATATAAAGATTGATTTCTAATATATCACATACTAAACTGTTCTAAAACAGCTGGTTTCTTGCAGACAGGATTTATTTTTTTTAATAATTTAAGACAGCATAAGCTTGTATCAAGCGTAAGCATTGTAACAAAAGTGCAACTTTTTCGGCAAATCCTCCCAAAAGATATTTAACTCAAAATATCATTAACACATATTTTTCTCCCTACAAAAATAGCATGTCAGACATCATTAATTGGATGTATTAACAACTATTTACATACAGCCACTCTGTAGGCTAGTAAGATTTTTTTTTTTTTTTTTTTTTGTAACGTTGTTTAAACACAGCGTTTGAGGCAAACAGTAGCAACAGCAGCAGCAGATGCACCAAACGGACTGACGGACCCCGGACACGCACACACTCCTCGCCAGGCTGTGGTGTCTCACCTCTTACATAACATTCAAGTGAGATTTCTCACAGTGCTACCTTGGCAACAAACTAAAAATATCTAGGCAAGGTCTTGGTTTAAGCCTTATTATAAAAGCTTTATCTGTGTGATTATCTGGCGTCTGGTTTGTCTCCAGAAAGGGAAATCGCAGTATTTGAGCACGGGATGAGGGAAGAACCCATATGGGAAACTTACCCCAACTGGTTTAATCGTTTCTGATTGCACAGCGAGGTGTTTACCTACGGCCTCCAGTTTGTGTCACTTGGAATTTAGGATAAAATGAGTTCAGGCTGACAAGCTGCTCTGTGTTTTCTTGGGGAAGAGAAGGGGGTTTCTTTTTGTAGTTCAGTGCAGTAACATTCATTTTATACAGCAAGGTTTGGGGTAAAAAAAAAAAATAAAAAAAAAATAAAAACAAACTCTCGGGAACATACTGAATTAAATAAAGATGGGGTGAGAACAAATGCACTTGCCACACCTGTATACCTCAGCCAAAAAAAAAAAAAAAAAAAAAAAGAGAAATAAACACAAGGTTATGTAATGGGTCTCACCCTCCTTCCCTTGCACACCCAAAACTTGCTGGAGCCAGCGGCATCCCAGGGTGCTCAAGGCACTGCAGGTTTGGGCTCAGGGTGCATCCTCCATGCTCCGGTTCTCCATAAAGTGCTAGCACAGGTGCTGGGCTCTGCCCTTCCGCCCTCGCCTCGCTCCCCGCCCTCACCCTGAACCCATCCCGGTCTCCCGGACAACAAGTGCAAGTTCCCAAGTGGGACTTAGGGACACACTGTATAAACCAAATAAGGTGCCACATTTAATTACTCTATATAGAGAAAAAAAAAAAAGTATCCTTACTATGTTTTCTTTCTTCTTCTTCTTCTCCTTTTTTTGTTTTGTTTTGTTTTCCTTATTTAAGCATTTATAAAGCCAAACATTAAAAAAATACTGAGTAGCAAATTTTATCCTCGACGGTCCTCTGCGGGGGGCCGCTCCGGGACCTGCCGCCCCGGCAGCGGGATTCCCCCGGGCCGGGCCCGGCACCTCGCGGCCGCCAGCTCCCGGCGACCGCCGGCCCCGGCGACCCCTGCCCTCCGTAGGAACCCGGGGGCGCGAGTGCCTGCCCGACGGCCCCTCAGTCCGAGGGGAGGGCAGCGGCGGCGGGGAGCCCCCGGGGCGTCTCACGGGCCCTCGGCGCCGGGCTCCTCGGCAGCTGCGGGCTCGGGCTCCTCGCTGGGCTCGGCGGCGGCAGCGAAGGGGTGCGGGAGGTGGGGCGTCGGGGGCAGCCCGGCGGCGGCTGCCGCCACCTTCTCGGCGGGGCCGAGCACGGAGGAGAGGCAGGGAAATGAGGCGGCGGCGGCGGCCGCGGCGGCCGCCTGGGCCGGGATGCCCGGGTAGAGGAGCGGGATGGGGGCGGCGGGGTAGAGATACTTCTCCAGGCTGCTTTTATCCAGGAAGGGCTGCATGTAGGCGGCGGCGGCCGAGGGGGAGATGAAGTAGAAGGGCAGGCAGAAAGGGGCCGCCGCCGGCTGTCCGAAGGGGGCCCCGCCGCCGCCCGCCCCCAGGGCCATCAGCGAGCCCAGCAGGGCGGCGTCGGGTCTGACCAGCGCGGCCGCCGCTGCCGCCGCCGCCGCCGCCTCGGCGCCCCGCGCCGCCAGCCCCGGCGGGCCGGGCATGGGGCTCCCGCCGCGGTCCAGCTTCAGCCGCTTGGGCGCGGGGGGCACCTCGTCCCCCGACGGCTCCTGCTTGATGGCCAGCGCGGGCAGCGCTCCGCCGGCCGCCGCCGCGGGGCCGCGCTCGGGGCGCGCCTCGCCTTCCCCGCCGTAGCCGCTGTCCGTGTCCGTGTCGGTCTCGGCGCTGAGCTCGGCGGCGTGAGTCCGCTGGATGACGGGCACGCAGTTAGCCTGGCCCTCCGGCTTGTGGCCCGGCGCGCAGGGGGGGGCGGGCGGGGAGGAAGAGGAGGAGGATCCCTTGCTGAGGGGGCCCGGCGGCGGGGAGAGGAGCTGAGGGCCGGGGAGGAACTGCGACGAGATGGAGTGCAGGTGACCGAGGAGCTGCGCGCATCGCTGCTCGCGGGGGGTCCAGCTCTCGAAGCGGGAGAGGTACTGCAGCACTTCCTTCGCGCACGTCTGAAAGCCCGAGTGGAAGGCGTCCAGGTCGGCCTGCACCGGAGACTTCATGGACCGCTCCCCTGCGGGGGAGACCGAGCGGGGACAGCGTTTACCCGCGGCTCCGGCACGGGGTGCTCCACTCCGCGCCCCCCACCCCGCCCGCCCCCGGTGCACCCCAGCGGCGGTGCCCCCCGGGCCCCGCTTACCATTCTGCAAAGCAATGATCTTCTGGTGCTGCTGCTCTGTTAAGGCTGTTAGCGCTTTCAAGTGCTTCAAAGTCAGTTCCAGCACCACCGCTTTCTCCAGGTGTCCCAGCGTCTGCAAAGGCAAGGGTAGGGGGCGGTTTGGCTACCTCTCGGCACGTTTTGGCTACCGCCAAACGCCGCCTCCGTTAACTTCGGTGAGATCGGTCCCCGAGGTATGAGGGCCAGGACGGCGGGCGGGCAGCAGGCAGGCAGCCCGGCGTCCCGGGGACTGCGCAGCGGGCAGGCTGCCGGCGCCTGCATCCGCATGGGCACATACGCTCCTGGGCACCTTACCGTCAGTTTCAGATGCTCGGGCAGTAAATCCTTCAGCTGGGCAATGCATTCGTTAATCCTGTCTCGCCGTTTCTTTTCTATCAGTCTATGTGGCAGTTTGTACGTTTCCTAATTAGCAAAACCCGGAAAAGCCAAGTGTTAGGCAGAGTCCCTCGGAACGCCGATCAAAACCAAAACAAATGTCATGCGGACCACATGCCGCGCAAATTATCGTCAAGGCACCACTCTCCCAGCCGTGCCAGCTCCCTCGTAAACCCACTTGCGATTCGGGGCGCAAGTTGTATGTGCAGCCCCCCGGGGGTGCTCTTGGGGAGAGAAGCTACGCTGCAAAATTCAGCGAACCCCAATTAAGCGGTTAAGCGAGAAGAGAGCCCCAGAAACTTACTCTTACCTTGCTCTCGTCCCTCTTCACGCCTCTTTTGGGTTTGCACATATACAGGGCAGGGTAGTCCAGCCTGGAGAAAAACACAGAGATCTAGCATCGGCAAGTGCAGCGACAGCTTGTTTAGCACCTCCTCGAGTGGGGACACGGGCGCCGAGCGCTCTGCCCGAAGGGCCGGGCAAGGGTTCGCCCGGGTCCGCCAGCGGAGGGAGGCGGCGAGCCCCGCGCCCCGCCGGGGAGCCGGCGCCGCTCCCAGCGCTTCGCAGCACTTTCTAAAGAGGACGAAAAGCCGTAGAAATACGAGACGGAGATAGTGCCCCGGCGCCTTACCCTATAAAATCCCTATGCTCCAGTAGCTGCCTCTCCGGCAAGCGGGAGATTCCTTCATCCATGTCTGGCAGCGGCTGATGTTTCGTCGCTGCTTTTGACTGAGCCTGCGGGATGCTGAGATCAGTCTCGGGAGATCCGCGAGCGACGCTGCGCACATGCAGCCTCCGTCCCCCCTCTCCCGTGCAGTGGCCAAAAGTGTGCGGCGGTTCGTCCCCGTCCCCCCCACCCCCCCCACACCCTCCAAGTGCCTCCGCCGCCGCTGCCGCTCCCCCCTGCCCGCCTTCGCTGCGCTCCCCGCGCACACGCCCGCAGCTCCCGCCGCCGCCGCCGCCGCCGCGCCTGCCCGCGGGGCACGCGCGCCGCCAGCCAGCCCCGCACCCGGCTCACGTGCGGCGCGGGCGGGGGCGGGACCGGGGAGGGGACGGGGGGGGTCCCGCCGCCCGCCCGGGGCCGCCCTGCGAGACAGCGGCTTCCCCCCGTGTTACTGCTGCTGCCGCTGTCATCGTCAGCGTTACCGCCGCGGTGATTACCACTCTCGCTGTGGTTTTGTGATTTTTATGATTTTAATAATTATGAAATAATTTTACTTTTATTACTGTATTTTTAATTTTTAAAAAAATTGTATACGGGGAGGAGATCCACCAGTGGAAAACGTGCCCAGGGGAGGAAGGGGGTAATAATCGAGCCCCTCTCTTGGGGAGGGGGCGGTTAGGAGGTCACGTTCGCCATACGTTTTCTATAGATTTCTATAGGATGCGTGGGCATGAACAGGCACACACGCATGTCACTGCGCGGAGCGCTCCCTGGCCCGGCGCCGCCGTTGCCGCAGCTCTCGTCCCCCGGTGCTCCCGCCCGGCCGCCGCTGCTCCCGGCAGCTCTCCCTCCCGACCTTTGGACGGGAGCCGGATCTGCCTGCAACGCCAGACCGCGGCAGAAGCGCTCCTTCTATACAGACGGACTCACGTATAGAGGCACACATATATAAAAATATGTCTATCTCTAATGTAAACACATCTGCTGTTGACACTGCCCTCGGGCAGTCCGCATCCCTGCGGGGCGCAGGGGGTGACATTGGCAGAGGATTTGCACCGGCGCAGCGTGACCGGCCGCAGCAGCCCCGGGACGGGGCGGGGCGGGAACCCCGCCCGCGCCCCTGCCCGCCGGGCGCGCCCGCGCAGCCCCCGCTCCCCGCCGGCGGCGGCGGCACCGACAGCCGCCTCCCTAATCCCGTCTCACACTGGTACAAGCACAGGGCCGGCAACGTGACCCGACCTGCTGCCACATCACTGCCGCCGGGCTGCACCGGGCGGCCCTGCCCCGCCGCCCCCCGCTAGCAGGCGGCGGCAGCGGGCGGAACCGGGCACCCTCGGCTCGGGCTACCGGTGGGCCGTGCCCCTCCAGCCCCGGTTAGCCTCGCGCCCACCGCCCCTCGCCGGGCAGCCCGCCAGGACCCTCCTGCCAGTGCAAGGACGGGGTGCCGGTGCCCGAGGGAACGGGATGCGCCTCTTCTTTCCCGTGCCCCGGGCAGAGGCGCTGTCTGTGCGTGCGTGTGTGTCCCCGCGTGTGCGTGTCCCGGCGTGTGTGTCCCCGTGTGTCCCCGCGTGTGCGCCGTGCCTGCACGCCGGCGCGCCATGTGTGGCCCTGCAACGTGCGGGGTGTGCAGCGTGTGCGGGGAGCGCAGCGGCCCCGGCCCCACGTGCGGGGCGGAGGGAGCGGACACCCCCGACACCACCACCCCCCCTCAGAGCCAGGCTGGCGGGCTTCTCTCCGATATTCCCGGCGGGAACCGCAGGCGGGAAGTGTCAGATGAGGCGATCCATAGCGATGTGTTTATTCCCGCCGCCAGAGCTGACCGCTTGCTTTTCATTTGGTTCAGTTTTGCTCCCTCCCTTCCGCGGGCTCCGGCTTCTGGAGGTGCGTGACCTCCAAACCTGGTCTCCCACAGAATCCGGCGGCTGGGAAGGCGGGGGAATTACCCCAATAAACACCAAACACGCCCCCGCCTGCCAAAACAGAGACGGGAACCTCACATCATTCCTGTCTAACGACCGTGCTTTACAGGTAATCTGGCCAGGAGGGTAACTCGTGATTTTAGTGTGCGGGGGGGCGTGGGGGGAGGGGGGGCGCGGGCTGCCGAACCGCACTGCCCGTCTGTAAAGTGCGAATGAGGTTTTAGGAGCAGCGAAGGCTCTGATGAGGTGTTTGAGGCTCCCGCTTGGCAAGCAGCAAGCGGCACTGCGGGCTTGTACAGCTCTCTTCCTGTTAACTTGATGGCATTTCCACACTGTCCGTGAAGACAAAAATAAATAACGTAAGTGTGTGCCGTGTGCCTATAGGTTGTAGGGGTGGGAGGTCAGAAGAAGAAGCTTGTGGACTGCTACAGAGGTGGGTGGGAGAATCTGCTGCTGGCGAGGAAAGCAAATTGGTACGTATGTTCATGGAGTCAGAATATTCTGAGTTGGAAGGGACTCGCAAGGATCCTGGAGTCCAGCTCCAGACTCTGCACAGGAAAATCCTACCAAGTGCCTGAGAGCGTTGTCCAAATGCTGCTTGAGTTCTGTGAGTCTTGAGGCCGTGGTTACTACTTCCCTGGGGAGGCTGTTCCAGTGCTCAACTACCCTCTGGGGGAAGAACTTTTTCCTAATAATCCCAACCTAAATCTCCCCTGGGATGTAATCTCGGGTAAACCTGGACTACAAAGCAGTTCCCTCGGGAAGGGAGACCACAGACTGCAAGGGAAACTTGATCTCATCGAGGACATCATCGGTTGCCCCGAGTCAGTCATCCGTGCTGGACAACTAAGGTAGAGCTGCAAGCTCTTTTTAGTCAGTGGGGAGAAACAAGCAGCTTCAGCATGAAATTCCTCTCCTCCTCACTGGACTGGTCCTTGAAAAAGCATCAAGAAAATAGCCCATGTAAAAGAAGGAGCTTAACCCTGAAATAAAGCACATGGAGACCTTTTGGGGGAGTGCTGACTCTAAGGGAGCTTGAACTCTGAAAGAAAAGACAGTTCCCTGCAGGTAATTCCCCCCATGGGCAGGAAAGCAGGGCTTTGCGTGGTTTCTGTAACTAACAGACAGGATGGGGAGCAGGGGGGAGTGAGCATTTCTGGAGCAACCTCCTTGTGGAACACCTGGAGCATTTCTTTGCCAGCTTCATCCTCTCTGGAACAACCTGCAGATCTTCAAATTATGGAAAGAATGTCCAGGGTGAGACTCAGCTTCTAGCAGAAGTCCCAATTCTGGGATTCCTCTGGAACCAAGTGGGAACGGAAATTGAAAATTACCAAAGACTCAAAACATGAGCCAGGACAGCTGGAGACTTTGCAAAAGGAGTTCAAGCAACATCTGGAAACTTCTAAGAGTTTTTTAAGAGGTCACCTGCAGACAAGGATAAAAGAATTCACTGTCCAGAGAGAGTGCAAAATTCTTCTGGAAGATTCGATTCCCAGTTTAAAGAGGCAGGATGGATCAAAGAGGTGATCAGCAGCATGACTATCATGCAAAATAATGTTTTCCAGAAAATAAGAGGCTCAACAAAAGCTTTGGCCAATTTATAAGTCAAGATGAACTACAGCAAAGAGTTAAGAAACTGAGAAAATCAGTGAGAAAAGGAAATAAAAGGCTTGCAGGTTACTGCAGGAAAAAACAGCCTCCTGCTGCAGACAAGAGCTGGCCAGCACACAGCCTACCACCAACATCCACCAGCATTTCCAGTCTCCAGGAGGAAGGAATCAGACTATTTGCCCCAGCTGAATCAGTGCAAAAGCCACAGTGTTTGAGGAAAATACATCTGGGAGATTTGTTCAGCTCCGCCCATAACCACGGCATGAGAGAATGGCTCTGAAATGGGAGGCCTAGAAGCCAATTTGATGGGGTCAGCTCTTATGTCAGTGAGCACTTGCCTTCAGGAAAAGAGATTAAATTATCTAGTCTGGCTGTATGACTAGAATCAACCACCAAATTAGAGAGAGCTGGTCAGCTGTGTGCCACAAAGTGGGGGACAAAGAGAATTCAGCTGAAGGATCTGGATTATTTTGGTTGAATAACAAGGTATTCAATCAGGGGAAACTGGACATTGACCTATTCATAGGTTTTCCGGTAAGGGGATGACCAGCTTGAGATCAGGGAAAAAGGAAAATACAAGCACATAAAAACCTGAACTGGGTCAGAGAAAAGGTCCCGCAGTCCTGGAGTCCAGGAGGAGATGCTTCGGGAGGAGCAGACAAACAGAGCATGGACATAATGCAAGCTCCCTGTGCCGGTCTCCTGGATCCTGGTGGCCTGCAGGGCAGAGACTTCCTGAACCAGGAACGACATCTCTGTGTTTAATGGGAATCCAAAGATGCCCTAGGAGGCTGAGGAATGTGCCAAGTATTTATATCATGTGCTGCAGCAGAGCATTGGGCCAGGAAGCAGGCAGTGGTAAGAAGGTGGTCAGTCCTGTCAGTGCTGCTCTGTGGCTCACATGGGGACAAGAAAAGAGAACTTCCACCTCAGAGAGTACCACACACACCCAACGTATGTAAAGCAAGAGAGATGGGGGCCATGCAAAAACAGAGCTGGGCTCAGAAGCAGAAATAAAATAACCCGAGTGTGGGAAGGTGGTGGGCCAAAACAATATGCAACATGCAGCAAGTGCTTTGCAGAGTTGCAAAATGAGGAAAAAGGGGAGACCCAGCTGGGGGACAGTCAGGACTGTGTTTTTGTGAAGGACTGGTGCAAAAACCTTACCAAGGGGACACTGGTCACAGTCTAGTATACTTTGGCCCATCTTAGGCCATGTGAAATGGGAGTTCCAGAGATGGGCCAGTCTCCCAAACCAGCCTGTGGGCTAACAGTGACCGAGCTAATCAGCTTGTAGTGGATAGTGGTGACAGGAAAATGTAGACACTTCCAAACCTGGGAAGGTCAGAAACAAGGCACTGGAGCAATAAGTGAGGCATGGTGATGTCCTGATAAATACCAGGAACTGTGCCTTATCCCATCAGTTTAGAAATTCCCTTTAAAGGTGTGTTTCCAGTGAAGCTAATTGTTTGCAGATAGCTGAGGACCTGTCATATTTTTGGGGACAGTAAAAAATAAAGGTAGCTCCACTCTGAGGTCACTGCCAGCCCTGACTGATGGGAGAGTCTGAAGCCTGCCTGGAATCCTGGGACCTTCAGAGACTCTTCCCCAACAGGTCAGTCAGATCTTGGGTATATGATAGAGAAAGGATCTCCGCCTGTCTGCTGGATGCCTTCCAGGAGCATCAACCAGGACCAAGTAAAACAACCTTCCCCCTAAGTTCCCCTTCTGAAGTCCCTGGAAAGAAGCTCTGTCTGAGCCTGAAGGCCCCTTGGATGATGGGTTCTGTTTGGTCAGTCACAAGAGATCTGAAAGCTGTACGTCAACAGGCACAAATGACAGAAAAAGAAAGACAGGAAATCTGCTTTCTCAGCAAAGCCTGACCTGGCAATTTAGTGATGGTTGGGGGCTTATGTAAAGCCCCAGCTGCACTGGAGAGGCTGGTGGGGAAGGTAGGCCTCATCATGCCAACAGGAGGCCTTGGATGGCCTCAACCTTCCAAAAGGTCTCTTGTGCTTAGGCTATTTATGGGTACACACCAAGACCTTTGAACAAGTGGTAGGTACATGGACAACATGGCCTGTGATAAGTTCAAGGCTGATAGTCTGTAACGGGTCCCAAAGGAAAGGGAGCTGTTCCAAGAGCAGGTAACTTCAGCCTGCTGCACAAACTGGTGATGGGGAATTTCCACTAAAAAAAGCATCAGTGAGGCTGCCTGGAGCTGGCCCACGCCCCGGAGCTGCAGGTCCACAGGACTCTGCTCCTGTTACAGAAGGAGATGTTGTTTGTAGATGTGCTAACATTGCAAAACCTTGCTTGGGCACAGTGACAGAGGGAGAGCATTTCAGTGGCCAGCAGAATGAGATTTAGCAGTTTCCACCTGTGCAATTCTTGCCAGTGGTGAAATTTACTGATGAGCTCTGCTGGTATTTGCACAGGAGGAACAGCGTAATCAGTGTACTGATTTGTACAGGGTTGTAGGCCACGAATCCCTGCACTAGCTCGTTCTGTGGGATTCCCAAATGGAATTTGGCCAAGCCTTTAGGAAAATGGCAATTTTGCAACTGCACAATTAATTACACCTCTGGTCATAAGTGGAAGAGCAGGGATGACTAATCCAGGCAGAACCTTTGGGATGCGGTGTCATAAAGAGTTGACTCTTCAGAGGGATGAACGCAGAGAGGGAGATGCTTGTTTCCTCTCAAAGCACATGTAGATGTGCAAATACTTCCAGTTCACTCAGGAGAACCAAGGAAGGGAAGTGGCAGAGGAGAAATGTGAGCTCCTGAAGGTTCATCACAGAAAGAATCTCAGTAGGATACAACTAGTAAATGAGCTGGGAAACTCCACTGCCCTAGAGCGCAATATACATACATTTGGAGCACAATGGAGTGCTGGATGCCAAGGGAAAAGCATTCTGGTCATGGTGGAAAAGTCTGGAGTGAAAGGTCAAATAAGGCATAAAAGTTCTAGTGCATGGAAACAAGCTATGGAGTACACTGTAAGGTGATGTCTGGAGCAGAAAGTTCTGAGATAATTATTTTAAAAGATGGCAAACATTTTAAACCACACCGTGTTTCTGTGCATTTCCAACAAGCCTTAGCTAAGCTAAAGGAAAAAATTCTACGCTGGTTAAGAATCAGGAAAGATGTAGAAAATGCATGCAGGAGATGAATGCCCCTATTGCAAATAACAGTCCCACAGAAACACAGAGACACCCCATGAAACAGTATCTGACAGACTCATTCCATTAATGGGCTGCATTGCCTGGTGTCCTCGGGTTTCTGTCTGAAGCAGATTCTAAAGGCTGCAGACTATTTCACAAAACACCCTGGAGCTTGTCTGTTAGGACACCAGTGCCAGATGTCCAAGTGAAAGATGTCCTCTCCCTCCAAGTCCTAGGGGGTATGGGAGGATTGCACAAAGCTCGAGGGGAGAAACTCTGAATCCAGAACTTTTCAGCAGATCTGTGGGGTGGTTGGGATTCCTAAAACAGCTCCATGTGACCGCAGCCTGAAGGGTTGGTGTGTTTTTTGGTTGTTGTTTTTTTTTTTTTTTTTTGCAGACTCCTCCAGTCAAGTGGCTTGTTCCTCAGAACTGCCTCAAGTGGTAACACCCACCATATTCCAGTCCTTTGGGAGGCCCCAGAGAAGCAAAGCACTTCCTCACCATTTTGATGAAAACCTAAGGCCTTCTACATGCTTTTTGATGGACTTCTGAGAGAAGAAGAAAGAGTTTTGGGTCATGCATAGAAGCACATGTTCCTTTTTTTTTTTTTATAATCAAGTGGAAATCTGGGATATTTTACAGTCTTAGAAGAAACACTGTGAAAGCCTTTAAAAGGATAAATCTAGAGTAACACTGTTGGACTTGCTGTATAAGGCCATATGGTATTCACCTGGATATTTATGGTGGTTACACACTACAGTGGGGTCCCAGGCTGTCACAAGGCCCATTAGAAAATGTACTAGGAAAACAACACACTGGGCAAACAAAACTTCAGGGTTTCACTCTTCCTCTGTCCTTCCTTCACTGCAAATGTAAAGCTATGGAAAGCTGAGGCTGGAGAAGCTGAAGCACAGATCCCCTTCCTCCCTGCTAGCTCCAAAGGGGCAGCGATTTGCAGGAACACTGAATGCACCTTGAGAACACTCTGGGAGTGGCTGCCTGGGAGGAAATCAAGGAGCAGAAAACTACGAGAAAGGGGAGTGCAAATGTTTTGGATTAGCCATAGGAAAATACCTTCCTGAAGCACATTGTGTAATTACAGTAAATAAGAATGTGTCATTCATCACTTCTTAAATTATTTTCCCTCATTCACAAGATGGTGGGTTTATTAGAGCCTTGTCATTTTGAGCTCCTTCAGAATAAAGGAGGAGGCTGAGAGGTCAGGTGTGGGAGGGAAACCAATCCTTCTAAATCCAAGTGTACAAGACAAGCGGGACAGTCTCTCTCCTCTGTGAAACAGAAACTACTCCATTCCAGACTTGGCTGCAGACATGTGAGTGCTGAGAAGATGTGAGAGAAGTCAGAGGAGAAGCCCAGTGTGTGTTTTAGGGTACAGATGCTACTTGGAGGAGGCTGGCTCTGAGCAAAGAGCCCAGCTGCTGTTGTGTGAATCCTCCTGGGTTCTGGTTGGGAAGGGCTGAGCTTTTTAGCTAGAAGGACAGGAGGAGAAATCAGGGGATCTGTTGGTGCCTGTCTGCTTCAGCCACCACCCCAGACCTACCTGGAATGTGCAAGCAAGGAGAAGTCCTCTGCATTGTATAAACAGCGCTGGACTGGAAAGCCAAAGTATTCCATAGGCATAGGCACCAACTGCAGTCCAGCCCCAGACCACAAGCAGGACAGCACAAAGCTCAACACAGACCCTCAGAAGAAAGGACAGGCATGTATGATGATCACTAAAACCCACTGTCCCAGAGGGAAGGGTAAGTCAGCCCTTAGACCCATCCTAGCTTGTCAGTACGTATCCAGGATACCTCTGGACCTTGTACCATCTGGGAAATACCCCCTCAACCATTGTGCCTGAATTCCCTGCTCTCTCCAGCATGCCCTTTGCTTCCAGACCAGATGGCAGCATGGTCCCATGTGCTGGCAGTGCTCCCTTGGGTGTGCAGTGGCACAGGGAGTTACCCCATGGTGTGTGGGGCTCTGAAGCTCTTGCAAATCCTGTTTGCAGGGTCACTTGCCCGCAGTGTTATTCACCTCCCCGGTGTTTTAGCAGGCTGCTGCAGCCGGAGCAGGAGCACCGCCTGCGTGCGAGCAGCGGTGGTGGCAGGCCTGGCAAGCCTCCCTTCTTCACAGGGAGACTCTCCTCCCCTCGATGAGCAGGTTTCCAGACAGCTGCCTTTTATGAGGGCGGATTTCAGGAAGGCTCTAAAACCCAGCCTCGTTTAATTCGTCTCCCAGTCCTGTGCTCTGTGTCCTGCTGGGGAGGCATTGCATGACCCCTTCCAGCTGCCGGCAGCCAGGCTTTCAACGTGGCAAGGGGCCGGGCTGTGTCTGGGCAAATGTTTTCTTTGTGCGGTTAGAAAGCAGGGCTGGGCAGAGGCGCCGTGCCCGAGGCACATCCTGACGATGAGCCCCTGCCCACCCAGGCCACACTGGGTCCTGATCTCCCACGTTGATGGCAGGGACAGCGAGGGTGGCAGTGACCCTGGGTCTTCCCCAGGCATAGTGCTTTTCTCTCAGGAGGAGCAGGGACACTCACCCTGGTGGGGAGGGATGCAGGGTGTCAGAAAAAGAGCCCAGGGTGCGTCACAGGATAGGGACAGTGCCACCCACACGGCCCACCTGTGGGATGTGCTGGCACCCGCTGCCTCCATGGCTTGGCTTTAGTGTTGGCCCCCAGGCACAAGGTGGTGTGCAGCCTGTGCACCCCAGCAGGACCACCAGAGACCCCTGCCCACAGCCAGGCATTGCTGAGGTCGCTGTTCCATCATCTCCCTACACACACACGTGCGCACACCCCACAGCCGTGAGAGTCCAAATCACATTTGCATAAAAATGCTTTGCATCCCAGACCCCAAGTACAAACCTGCCATGCCTGCCGGTGGCCTTGGCAAAGAGAAAGGCATTCAATCACCAAACCCAAGGCTTCAGCATGTGCCCATTAAAGCTCATGAATTTTTGTCAGAGTTGGAGGAGGTCTGTGTTATGAAAAGGTCAGTGTTCTGTTTTATTGCCCTTTGCTTCCTTTGCTGTCCTAACCAGGTGTGAGAAGGAAGCCATAGGCTGGAGGGGTGCAGGACTCATGGAAGTGAGCGGATGAGGTGTGACATCCAGGCCAGGCAAAGCAGTGGGTGAGGCTCACCCCACCCTCCCACTCAGTGCAGGGTGGACAGCAGGTCCCCACAAATCTGCTCTGCTGTGAGGAGAAGAAGCCATGCAGCCGTTTCAATACTTTCTTTGAACTTTACTCTGTGACTTTTCTAAAACAGCTGTGGCCAAAATTCAGCCTGCGGATCTTGGCACAGGGTCCAGGCCTTTGCAAGAAGGTCTCTCTTGTGGGATTTCCTGTATGGTACAAACGTTTCTTTAAAATCCCCAGTGTGTGAAGTCTTTAGCAAGGCAGTAAGACCTTGACCAGCACAGTTTTTTTTTTTTCCTGAAGATCAGAGGCATTGTGAGGTACAAACACCTGCACCTGCTCTTGGAGATGAGCTGAGGTGTGGGAGCTCAGCTGGGCAGAGTCAGGCAAGCAGGACCACTACCACATCCCCACTGATACCCATCCATGGCAAGGAGATGGGAAGTCGATGTTTTTTAAGGTCCAGCCTTAAGGCCTGGGTCCTTCCAACCCTGGCCATTCTATGATTCCGTGATTCCTCAGCCCCACAAACCTGAGGGAGACAAGAAAGCTTAGAGCTGTTTATTAACTTCCTATTTTGCAGATTAGAGTTATCATTCCTGTTATATTTTCCATTTTAAACACCTTTTTTTTTTTTTTGTGTAGCCAAAACCATTTTGAGGAGTTTCTTGAAGCTCTGCAGAAAGGGGACAGCAGCTGGGTGCTGGCAAGTGCCTGCAGCAGGATAGTGTGTCTCCTTTATGTCTCTATCTTCTGTGAGGCCAGTCCATCCACTCCCTGGAGCACTACCCTCAACAGCTGGGTATTTTAGCCTCCTTTCTGGGGTTGTCCACTGCAAGAGTCCCCTCAAAGCACTTGGATGCAGCTCGGTGTGGCAAAGTCCACACTGGCAGTTCAGGATCCCCACTGGCACCAGCAATGGATGCCAGAATCAGGCAAATTTCAGATCTGTATGTTCATGCCTGGAGAATTCAGGCCAGATGAGACAAGAAGCAGAGACTTTCTCCTTAGAGGGAGGAAAAAGACCCCAAGATGCCACACTGATATCAGTCACCCTGCTTTTGCCACTGTCTGGCAGCTGGAACCCTGGCCATAGGAGAACTGGAGGCAGTTTCCAGCCTGGCCTGTGTGCAACATGGTGCCTTAGGGACCTATAATCAAAGTTTTGATTATTAGCGTAACATGGATCATAAAGAGGAAATAGAATGAAATAAAATGAAAGTGCACTATCAGCTTCCCTTGAGTTTAGCTTGATCTATTTTAATTTAAATGGAAAACGCCACATAACTTATCTATAACACTCTAAAGCCCTAGTCAGGAACATATTGCCAGCGCTAGATAGTGGCATGTTTTAGCAGCAATATGATGGACATAAAGCTCTTTAATACACACAGGAAACCAGACCTCAAATGCTCTGTGAGGAAAATCATTTGGGCCTTGTCAAGAAAGTAGGGAGCTTGGGGCAGGAAAAAATGCGCAGTAGCTGGCACGGAATCCCATCGTGTACCTTGGCACCATTTTATCTGTTTCTGGAAGTTCTGAATGGCAAGAATAGAAAACATCCATTGCAAAGGTGCTGTGAGGCAATTTTGTGCACGTGAAGTGTTTCGAAAGCCCCGGGAGCCTTGCCCAGCTGTCATACAGTGACCTCGGGCAGGGGGTCATTGCAATGAGCTCCCAATGCCCCTTCAGCAAAATGGCCAGAGGAGCTTCACCACTGCAATTTGTGCCACTGGTCCTGAGGGCAAAAGCTCTTGGCTTCATGGGCTGCTCCAAGATTTTTTTATGTTCATAACAGATTGCAAGTGGAATAAAATTCCTCTTCCCCTCAGAAAAGGCTCTGGAGAGGTGTGCAAGGTTTGTCTCCTGGAAATGCACCCTCGTGTGGAGCTGGCACTCAGCTGGCAGGGACCGTCCCCATGTCCTTGTGCCATGGCCCTGGGAAGGCAAACCTCTTCCAGCTCCCACCAGCACACTCGAGTCCCCACTCAATGTGGAAAGCACCCGGATGGTGTGGAGAGCGCTGCTCCAGTGGCCTGGCACCGATATCAAAGGCAGGTACGTGCCCTTATTTCCCACTTGAGGCAGCTGCAGGACGGCGCCGCTTCCCTCTGCAGGGGGAAGCTCCTGCACGGGGCCGGAAGCCATCATGGAACAGGCAACTCAGGAAGGGGCCAGGGCCAAGATTTTGTTTTTAACCTGTTTCTTGTTTATTTAAGCCTTTGAGGAAGACGAATAAAAGCAGCCAGTGAGCGAGGCGGGCTGTGTTGCAATCGGAGCTGCGTGTGCTGGCCAGGTCCTGTGAAGGCGGCCTGTGTGACAGTGGACACCGCCTGTCCGGCCGCTCCTGAGCCCCACAGACGCGGCAGCGGCCTGCACAGCAGCCGGGCTGCTCAGAGAAGGTGTCCTGAGCACATCCAGCAGCAGCTGGTGCTTTGGCTGGCTGCAGGAGAGCTGTGCTGCCTGCCAGGCTGCGCCACGGGAGCAGAGCGCTGGAGCTGCCGCTGCTGAAGGAGGAATTAGAGGCACAGATGTTTTGGTTATTTTGTGAAGAACAAGTTAAAATAACTCGTTCCCTTTTGCAGAGAGGCATCAGTCCCATATGCCTGGTCCCAACTAGTGCTGCCTGTGCCACAGGGCTTGCTGCCGCCTGCCCCAAGAGCAGGGACAGGCCAGTCCTACAGAGCTTCTGCCCCTCTCTGCAGCACTAAGAGATGTAGCACTGCCACATATTTGGTGCTGCGATGGAACAGCAGCAGATTTGCCATGATCAGCCAATTTTTATTGCAGTTCACATCTCCCTTGCCTCATTCGTGCCCCACCCCCACCTCAGTTCAGGCTCCAGGTTTTGCTAAGGGCAAAATCATGTTCCATCAGAGCAATGCTTCCCAGTGACAGGAGTGGTCCAGGTACAGGCTGTAGGGGAATGTCTGCCCCCTCTTTCCCATCTGGTCTGGCTGCTACTGCCCCTGTCTGCGATCTCACAGTGCACTGTTTTGGGAGAACACTGCTCTGGGAACCCCCAACTATTTCAACTATTCCCACCAGGTCTCAGACATGTGGAGCTGGCAGCTGGGACTGGGATTGCTGGGATGGAATTTGAACCAGAATTTAACTGTAGAGCTGGGAGATAAACCCACAATTTCCTATTGCAGAAAATGTCAACTCAAGTGGAGGTATCTTGTTGTTTTTAACAGGCAGAGGACTAGTGCCTGTTTGAAGCCATCCTGATTTTTAAAAGGGTAAATAAAATGTAAAAATTAGATTAAGTAAGAATGTCACCATGGGGAGGGTCTGACTAGTGTATGGGGTCAAAGTACAATATGTGGAATAAAGTGAGAGCATCGTGGATTTAGATCCTCTAAGTTTCATCAGTAGGAGCTACCTTCACCTCTTACTGTCATCTTAAAAGGACCTATAAGGGGCACTTGGTTTAACCCATTTCAAAGAGCTCTAAGCCAATGTTAAGATGCTTTTCTGAAATGCTCCTTTCCCCTAAGAGAGTAGATGGACATGTCATAATGGTGTAATTGTCCTTCCAAGTTTGCTTAAAAAGTAAATGAAGCCATTTCAGAAATTCAGCTGACCAAAAAAAAAAACCAGCTCTGGCCAGTCATTTCAGGCTAAGCTAATGCAATTATCATTCTTATCCATATTGTCATGCAGTTAGTCCCGCTGAGCCTAGCACTCAACTGTCCTGATTTTTCATCATAAATTCTCTTTGTTCCTCTTCAAGCATTACTCCTGATTAAGGTCTGTGATTTGAGAAACTTAATGTCAGATTTTAAAGTGACAGCTGATTTTTCTTTGAGCGAGTTTGTTTTGTACGGATAAGCTTTTACACAGCATTGACATATTTTTGACTCCTCTTTACCTTTTGGTTTTCTTTGTAGATACTGTTCTTAATGTCTCTGAAAAGATTGTTGAGCTTGTGCTCTCAGAGATGGTAACAAACCTTCTTGCAGGTGTTGTTGTGCAGCGGGGGGCAGACATGAAATGGAAGCAGGCACCAGGAATGCAAATTCCCGCTGCAATTTGGGTCACATGTCCAAAGGGAATTATAATTCCTCGCATGCTTTCTCACACAGCAGGACACAGGACCAGAGGGACTGCTGCCTTGGACTGGAATCTCAGCTCATCTACTCCACTCTCTTCTCTCTGAAGGTGCCCGGTTGCCAAGTCTTGTAAAGTCAGAACAAGAAACACCAGAATGGCCAATCCTAACTTGCTTATAGGAAAATATTTTCCTAACCCTAAGCATATATCACTTGGCATGTCCCCTGAAGAGCTCTGGTTTATATCCCTTCTGCTTGATTATCTCCAATAAGGTAACCCTGGAGATATCCACAACCTTTATAAATGTCCACACATTTTTTTCAGACCTCCTGAGCTCTGCGTCTCGGCGATCTCCGGTGGCAGTGAATCCCAATCTTGCAATGCTCTGCTGAGCATATCCCCATTCCTCCTGCCATTCACTGCTCATTTTAAAAACCAAATCAAGCATTCCCATTCCCTGGACTCTCTTGCCCCAGCCTCCCTCGGGCTTTGCTCTCTACTCTGTGTCAGTACCACCTTTATTAATATTCTCTTCTACCCCATGATCCGTCTTTGCACAAGAGCTTTCCAGTCCTCTTGAGCAGGAATCTCTTTGGCCCTCGAGGCACAGAATTGCCTGCCCTCCTGGGCGTCCCTTTCCCTCTTTTACTGCTCCTCACCAGGACTGCAGGTGTGGATGGATAATTTTGAGGCCTGGGCACAGGGACTCACACTATAGATAAAACTGTGCTGAAATCAGGAGCTGTCTCAGCCAAGTTACTGGTAAGATTTGCTTTTGTTACCCTGATCTGGGCCAAGACCTGGAGCAGGGACATCAGCCAGGGTCTGGCAACTCCTTCCTGCAACTTCTATTTCACCCTGACAAGCCAGACTTCTACCGTCACCTTCCCTGTGTCACTGAGGCTATCGACCTATCCATGCCAGGACTCCGTACACAGCTGCACCAGAGACCTCATTTTGTGTAGGAAAATGTATGTCCATGATCCCTGGTTGGGATCCACAGTGCTGGCAGCGGGCACTCTGCTCTCAGCCATGCTGGCGGATAGAACAGGTGTAAAGAGAGTAAGAGAGGGATTATAAGAGCTATTACAGCTCTCAGAGAGACAAAAAAATTAATCTAGCACAGCCATGGTACTCACATGGCATATGGAGAGCCATCAAAGTGAGGGTCTGACTGGCAACATCCCTTTGATGGTGCCTGTGAGAGCAAAACAGATCCTTCAAGTGTTCCCAGTTCAGCTTTGGGCTGTGGCTGCCCAGAGGAGAGCTCCTGGGCTCTGGACACCAGGCAAAGCCAGCCGGGAGCTGCCAGAAAACACTGCTGTCACTGCGGAGGAGGGCTTCTTGTTGCCCGTTTAAGCTGCTTATGGATGCCTGAGACAAAAGGCTGGTTTTGCTTTTGCCTTGTAGTTTGAGCTCAAGGTTGGGCACTCCCGAAGCAGTGGATGTCCAAGGGCACGACTCCCCGTGACTGCGCCCATAGACAGTGGCCTGTGCTGGCAAGAGGCGGATGACAGTCACAGATACCACTGACATAATTTTGCAGCTGGGTGAACACACTGCAGCTGGAAAAACATTTTTAAAAAATGGCATTTACACACCTTGTACAGGCAACTGCACTATAGGCAGCTCTGGTAGGAATGTTTGCTTTTCAAGTTACTCAAGACATCCCATTATACAACCCCCTTTTCAGTCAACTAAAGCTTTGCCAAGCATTTTGAGGTGATTTTTTCCATGCTATATGGCTGCCTCTGACATCTTTGAGGGAAAGATCCAGCCAAATGGGCTGGGCACCTGGCACCAAGCACACGAGGAGAGGGCAGAAGCACCACATGAAGTGCTTCTGGTGACCCTTTTGCTGAATGGCTTGGGCACAAGCTTGCTTTAGAGCAGGGGTTTGACATTTGGCTTGAGGGCTCAGTGTCATGTCAGGGGTTTGCCATGGTTCATTCCACTGCCTCCCATCCTGCACCACCTCCTTGCTGCTGCCAGTCCCTGGATTGTCTGAGGTGTCTCACCTGGTACCTCCTGGTTTTACAGCCCTGCTAATGTGCCATGGGACTGCCAGATTGGCATGAGACCATGGGATTTCTGTCCTTTTGTGATTTGAAAAGCTGCACTCAGAGAGTTGTGTTAGAAATTATTACAGCTGCACAGTGAATTATTGAGAGGTTTAGAAGCGCCAGGATTGAACTGACCTGTGCAAATTGAATTCACTGTCCAAAGGTGGTTTAAAAGACATATCTGTTGCTGCTTTCTTCATCCCACACAGCTGGCCTTTCCATCTGAAGTTTCCTGTGGTTTTGGTTACAACATTATTAATGTATTAATACATATTAACAACCCCCAACCTTTTGGTGTTTTTTTCAACATACCTTGAACTGGAAGCTCCATATTTGAAATCAGCTGAGATTTCACAAATGTTGTTGTGTATCCTAAAAGAAACACTCTTCCTTGCCTCTTTTGCAGCAATGACATGGAAGAGATGTTTAGGAGAGGGCCTCACCATTTGCCATCAACCCACCAATTTTTGTCTGGATATCTGAGAACCCCCAGGCTAGCACTGATGGGGCACAGCTCTGTGAATGATGGTGCTGAATCACAGGATGGTCAGTGGGTTTTCAGCCACATGGAGAGCCCATTGTAATTGTCTCTCTCTCTTGTCTCCTTGTTGTGTATGAACTGATTTTTATAAATGACACAGTAACAGTGCTACATGAGCAGGCAACTGAAGTTTAAATTTCCCTGGGCATAGTGTTTCTAATATAGAGCTAATAACTCTGTAGCAGAGGAATTAAAGGCATGAGTGACCTTGTTGTAAAGGCACTAGCCTGGGCTCGGATGGCAGGAGGAGCATTCCCATCCCTGCCACAGGCTGCCTGTGTGACCTCAGACAGGCCCCAACCCACCTCACCAGGCACATTTAGGGATGCACATCCCTAAATGGATGGCATTACCTGGAGATAACCTGAGCACCCTGTGGACCTGCCACACTGAGGGTCCTCAAGAGAGCCTTTCTCTCATCATCTGGGTAGCCTCTGTCTCCTCCTACACTGCCAGTTCCCTGGACACCTTGCCAGGCTGGGCACTGAGATGTGCTGCTTTGCTCTTCTCACACTGTGGGACTTCCCAAAGAAAGAGGAAGGGCCTGGAGAGAAGGATGAGTCCACAGCTGCAGAAGGAGATTTTCTGGAGTTAAGGACCATTACCAAATATTGGGGAAGCCCATGGGTGCAGTGAGCTGGGATGAGCTATGATGGGGTGGGGGAGAGAACCCTGCTTCACCACAGGTCCTAAGGAATGGAATAGTAAGAAATTAATATTGAGAAACA
Source organism: Chamaea fasciata (assembly GCF_029207755.1). Classification (NCBI taxonomy): domain Eukaryota; kingdom Metazoa; phylum Chordata; class Aves; order Passeriformes; family Sylviidae; genus Chamaea; species Chamaea fasciata. Next base: position 54,864,443 of record NW_027094090.1, on the reverse strand, counting down.
CAGAGGATCTCTGGCAGGAAGGAGTGACACAACAGGACAATCGCAACGGCATCTTTGACTCTGCCGTGCTTGTTAGAAGACTGTGCTTTCAGCATTGTTCCATTATCACAGTTTCCTTTTCAGTTAGGGCACAGCTCCGTGCATCTCAGTTATAACCTGTGGATTCCTGAGGGATTTGTGCAGGTGAGGAGCTTAACTGTCTTAGGTGTAGCCAGTTTTGTGGGTAATACTGATGTGGAGTGAGCTGCATTCACAGCTAATTAAAAATGCTACACTTTAAAATAATTTCTGCTAATTACAAAATCTTTAGCAGCACTATTTTAACTACATTTTCCATGTTCCATGGGGATTTGAACTCTGTTAATTTTGCACTGACTCTCTCTTGGCACCACTTAGCATATCAAAATGGCCATGAAATTAAAAAACCTTAACCATTTTTACTTCTCTAGGAATTAATGCTAGCAGGAATAGGAAAAAGTTTAGCTGCAGGAAAAATGTGACTAAATTCAGGCCCCTTCCCCCTTTTTTTTTTTCCCCATAAAAGGACATTATGTTATAGTGCTGACTGACCCAGAGGAGCATAGGAGCTGCTGTGATTGCTGTGCCAGGAGGAGGTTGCACAGGGCCATGATTCCTTGTCCCATAAGGCTGGACAGTGAGCTGGTGCTAAATGCCATTCTCTTGGCCTCAAAATGAGTCAGTACCTGTCAAAATCAGTACCCTGGTGTTTTAACTCCAACTCTGGCACTGGCCACTGAGATGCAGCAATGTCAGACACCAAACCAGCATCAGAATGAGCACTAGGCCTCAAGTGTGTTGTTCCCAGGTTCCTGTTCTGCCTCACAAACGACACTGCTTGCCCCTGTAACACAGAAATGTCCTTTAAAAAGGATGAAAAAGAGAGGGGGAATGTGAGACTTCTCTTTGGAACAAGGCAGAGTGCATTTGCAGTGTTCTGACATGGTCACAGCAGCCCAAACACACACAACATCACTCTGTGAATTTGCAAGAAAAATGGCTCCGTTATTTAGCAATGAAATCTCCAAATCAGACTCTGACAGTCACTCTGAGAAACGACGTAAACATTCAACACAAGAACAATCAAAAATACATCAGATGTTATTTTTTTTAACTGAGAGGGAAGACTCACATCATTCCACTGAATGCATGTCTACACAGATCAATGTCAGCTCTTATTCATTTGCTACTTCTAACTATGTGCATTTATTCCTGTTCCTTGGGCTTTAGTCACCTAGCCACTGTGAGGACTTTGTTCTACATGCTCTGATGAAACTGAATTCTGAGTCTTTCTCCAGACCACAGGGCACTTAAGTTTCGAGTCCTTTATCATCCATACAGCGTCCTATGACTGGCCCTGCACACAGCCCTCACTGGCAGCCGCACTGTCTTCTCCCTCTTTGGAACAAGGGGGTATCCAGGAGAGTTATCACCCTGCCTCCTCCACTGGATTGCCTGTGGACCCTGTGCACATCATGGAACCTTTCCTTGCCTTTTCGAGCCACAAATCTGCATCAGTCCTGGTGGGATGAGTCTGGCAGCAAGGATTTGTTGTATGTTTGCTTTCCCCACTTGTAAACTGAGCATCATAATACTTGCCTAGATCAAAGGGGGTACGGGGAGAATTAAATAATTAATGTATGTAAAGCACTTTGAAAGATGAAAGATACAATATAAGTACAAAGTATTAACTACAAAAAAAAAAAAAAGAAAAAGAAAAAAGAAAAAAAAAAAAGGAAGAAGAAACTGAACTGGTTACTGGAACTCCAGTTTATTCTGTGAGAAATAGATGAAATCAAAATAGTTTCCACTAACAAATTAGGAGTTTGATTATGCCAAGCCCTTACACAGCTGGTCAGGGGTCTGACAGCCTTGTCTTCTTCTGTGGCCGAGTTAGGGCACCCATATGAGCAAGAAGGCTCCAAAAGTGTACCCATAATGGGGATTTGGAAGGGAAGGCACTTCCTGCATCACTGAATCATCTCAAGCCCTATGTCAAATGGTACAATTCAAAAATTGATGCTGCAGTGCCTTACAACAAGCTGTTCCTTGCTGTTCCTCCCCCTCACTGCTCCAGTGGCCAGAATGGTTCCCAGGCTAAACACACTCATGGCCATTTGTATCCATTTGTCCTTGTGCCAACATTGTTTTAAGTTTAACACAGGATATTTATAGATCAATCGTGTCCTCTCTAACCTCTAATGTTGTTGGACAGAACCAGGCAATCCCTTCGAGTTTCCTATTTTAATAAGTAGGGTCTGCAGCCCCCATCTCACAGGAACACCCTTTGTTACACTTGGTCCTGTCTCAGTTCATCTTTCTCTAATAGAGATGAATAAAACTGAGTGCAGCCACCTCACAGGGCCCACCAGTACTTGTTCTCCATCACCAATACTTTTCAGTCCCCTGTGGGAAATACCTGATTCATCCTCTCTCACATTTACCTTTTTCTATGGCCGTGCTGTGCTGCCATTTCAAGGGAATCTTGTGACCAGCCAAGGCGCCTGAGAGGTTTTATTTTCCCAGAGAAACTCTGGCCCTTCAGCCTTACGTGCCAAACCTTACATTTGGCACAATTGAATTTTGTCCTATTCCCATTGTTCCCACCCTCGAGGTCACGCAGTTCTTCCTGTTTGATAGGCAGGGGCCTCTCTGTATTGACAAGCGCTCGCATGTCTGTGTCATCAGGAAATTTCACCACGCACTCCTCCCTCTTTTGTGTGACAGAAAAATATGGACTAAAAGCAGTCCCCAGGCAGCCCTCAGACAAATCCACCAGCAACCACCTTCCAGATCTGCTTTCAGCTCATCTTGCTTTCACCTCCTACCCCACTACGCCTCACCTATCTTGCAGAGATGGTCAAGGTTCTTCTGGAGGGAAAGATGGTGCAAGTCCGTAGGGCTTGCCGGACCCAACCAATGCTTTGGAAGTGGTTGTGTTCCCTTGGGAACATTGCAAAAGAGAGTCAGACAAGCTGCGAAGCTCTGACATTTCATAACAATGTCAAGCCAGGGAAATATAATACCCAGAGTGACTTGGGATGGGAGGGAATATTCTTCAACATCTGGTGGAGCACATGCAGTAATTCTGGCAGCGCAGAGGGCTCTGTGTCCTCAAGAACCCTTTTAAATTACAGCATGAAGCCATGTTGGTATTGCTGCTCAGAGGGAAGCTGAGCCCAGGTGGAGGGCAGAGACAAGGGCCAGGGGGCTGTTCCAGAGAAGAGGTGGGCAGAGGCCGAGGGTCTCAAATCTGTCACACAGTTCTAGCCCAGACCCCAGGCTTCTGTTTCACCTCAGATGGAGGCCAGTCAGCTTTGGTCATCTGTGGAGATGATTTATAAATGGTATACATTGATGCAGCAATGCAGGAAGCAAAGGGATACTGATTTTTAGGAGTAACCAGCTCTTTGTGAGACAGAAGATTACGGCCCAGCATCTACTGGGCCCTGTAGTTGCTAAGGAAAACTCAGGAGGAGACTGGAAAAGATGAACCCAAGTATACTCTGGTCTCCTGCCTCCAGGGAAGATCATGGGGTCCACCTTTGAACCAGCCATGAGGTAAAGGCAAATCTTGGCCATGCCAAGGTCAGCAACCAGCTTCAGTTGGGCTGAAGAATTCACCTCCGGCACCCAGGCACTTCAGAGCTCCAAAGATGACTCTGAGAAAAGCCACCACTTATGGTGGACCCTGGTTGGAGGAAAGTCACAGCCACTTGCTTTTAGAAGACTGATTTCTCCTCAGAAAATTCCAGCTGGTGCCTTCCAGAGGACCCAAAAGTGTATTTCAGGCAACTGCCGTGCCTGTGAGTACATCAGTCCTTGAAGTACTGCTGGAGCAGTAACACAGTGAGACTGCCCGAGTGCCAGCATGAGACCTTGAGCCAGCTGCAGAAACAAAGCCCTGAGTGTCTTTGCGTTGCAGAAAGTGCAAGAAATGAGATACGTGTGAATATGTTCCACAAAGTTTGTCCTGGATCTTTGGAGAGAACACCTTATTAGAGCTGCTGGTAGCATTACACCGGCTCAGAAGGAATTTTTTTTTCATGTGTCTCTTGAAAATAAGGCCTTTCTAATTTTATTACAAAACATCCACTTGCATGGGACAAGCTCAGCACATTTGGCACCCACTGCTATGAAGCTCCTTCGTTTTATCCCTCTCATTAATGAAGTGAGAGCAGGAGCCCTTGCCCTTCCCTCTGCTGCCCACAATGCCTATGTTCTGGTGTAAAGCCACAGGCAGATTTCCTGGAACTTCTGTATTTGTTTTAAGGCAGCATCTTGAGCCCTGCATGTGCACGGAGCTGTGTGAATGCATTCCTGTGAGCACAGACATAGAACAGACCTAATGGTTATCCTCAGCAAGAACATGGCTGAGAGGATTTGCCTCTGTTTAACCAGGTAGTGATTAACACCTAGTGAGAAGATCTAACAGCCATAATATCTCATTAACATATTTTGACAGACGATAACCTCTTCAAATATGCATGGAAGAGAGAGAGGACCAGCTTTGGAAAGGGCGCAGAGCATTTGTAAACTGGTCATCCCTGGTTTTCAGACTCCTTAACCCTGCTCAGGAAGATGCAGAGGTCTCTGGGCTGGTGTAAAATACTCACCAGAGCGTGTTGATGTGTGGAGCAAGCTGCAGCACTTAGCTTTGCTTTTGTGTATCGTCGCAGCTTCTCACTTCTTTGCTTCTCCAGCCCAGTATTGAGGGACTATCAGTTGCAGCCCCTAAGGATCCTCTCCAGGCCTCATGCAGAAATGTGATAATATATACCTTCCACCCCAAAGAACCTGCCATAAAAGCAGAAGATGAGGCAGGAACAGCCAGATCATTATGGACAGCTTAAGCACTGTTAAGTTTTATACAGGAGACCCCCACAAATTCCTGGGCCACCGTCTGGATGCAGGGAACCACAGCTGGAGCTGAGGAGCCCCAGGCACAAGACATCTAAGGGAGCTCTAGCAAAAGCAAAGGTCTAGGAATTTAAACTGCTGTAGCACAATCATTTTGGAGACTGCAAGGCACAGTTTCTTCCCAAGATGATTTTTTTATATGCAAAAATTTACTTCATGGTCAGAGGCAATGGAGGGAGTAAGGTGGAGTAAGGTGCATTGTTAAATAAGTGGCCCCCAGGGGTGGAGTACCCTGACATTAAACGACTCCTATTCTCTACTTCTTTCCACATCTGTCACCCCAACCAGCTAAAGTGAAATGCTCTGTACCCTGGTCTTACCCCTGGTGATGCCAAAAGGGCAGATGGAGCACAGGCAAAGAATACTGTGGGATGGATGATTCCTCTGGAGATCACCTGGCGTGACCCAGCTCTCACAGCAGAGCCTACAGACACTCAAAACAACATGAATTGGCCTCAGAAGAGCCTGTCAAAAACAAGCCTCACCTCCAGATGACCTGAACTTTAAAAGTGGCCGTGGCAGAAGCCAGCCTGGATTGCATGTGTTGGACCCAATTCTAATTGGCCTTGTCTTTTATGCAAATGTGCTTTCAAGAGCTATATGCTGTTATTATCTGTTGTCAATGGGCATAAGGTTTTGGAAATCACAACTTGACTTTCAGGGAGAACCTTTCATAATTTGCTTTAATGGGGAATCACCCTCTCCCAGTTTAGCTCAGTCTTTGTGCTGAGCTTTGGCTACTTGGCAGTGCTTGGCCCAGCCCTGCAGTCCACATCTTGCTGCGGGGTGAGGGGATCAGGGGAACACAAAGCAAGGGTTAGGCAGGGTCTTGGCTTCTCCTTAGCCCAGACTGGCTTGGAGAGTGGTGATTCTTTGGCTGGCTGTGGCACATTTGGCTCCCTCCCAACTCCAGCTGTCATGCTGGGGGTGGCATCTCCGAGGGGACCCCTGGGTCAGCAGCTTTTTGTGGAGTTGCTCCTTGGGCAAAGGGAGCCAAATGTCCCGCAGTACTTGGGGCAACAAGGACAGCCCTGTCCAAGCTTTTGTTCCTTGTTAATTCTGCTGCTCTGGATTTTGTGCTGCAACCCTGCCACTGGCACTTGGCCGGGGTGCTGATGCCTGGGAAAAATATCTGTGTAAATGTGATTATGTGGGAGTGAGCGCCTGTGCGTCTCTGGCAGCCCAACCACGCCAATCCCGCTCTATTTCCAGGGCAAAGATGGCAGTGGGGAAAACATCCCGGCTTTCTGGAGTCCCAGGCAGTGTTGTGTGTCCGTGGCCCTAGGAGAAGCAGTAGGAAAGGCTGTGTCACCACAAAGCTGCAGCCCAGACCTCGCCTTTTCCACGCCTGGCGCTGTGTGTGCTCTTTGACTTGTTGTCACCGTCACCCGGGCTGCGCTGCTTTCTGGCAAGGAGAGGGACAAGAGCAGGCAATGTTTTACAGAGGATGGTGTCTGGCCATGGAAAAGCTGTGCAACATGACTCATTTTGTGTAAAGGACATGAAATTACAACTGCGTGCCACATGAGAGATGCTAGCTGGGCTCGAATCAAAAAAAAAATCCTCATCCAGGAAGGGTATTCAAGCATGTGCTTAATTTAAGAACATACTTAATCAGGGCCTTTGGGCATAAAAGGGTAATGATTATTCTTGTGTTGCTGGGAAAATCCAAGTGACATCCGGAAGATGTATTACTCGAGAAAATTTAGTGTTATTTCAGTGTCCTCGTTTAATCTTTCCATTTCCAAAAATGTAATTCTTTTAATTTGTCATTGCTATGAGTTCCTTCACAGCTGTTTTACACTCGATTGTTAATGCCAAGTGGAATCAGCAAACACAATCTGGTTTAGATAATAAGTATGGAAGATCGATCCTGCATCCGTCTCTTTTCTCCGTCCCCATTAAACTTCCCAGCGTGTAAGATATCTGAGTTTGGTTTTCCAGGGACATCTAGCCACAACAAAAGAACCTCTGGTACACACTGTCTAATCATTTAAAATCAGCAATATCCCTGTCCACAATTTTTTCGATGTATTTGACTCCTAATTTTCTCTCTAAAGAGCTGCAGAGATTAGAAATGGTGGGATTCGAAGATGGAGATGCCTTTAAGGGTGCACGGAGCCAAGGAGAGGCTCCCTGTCTCAGTGTGACCAGGGTGGATGGCAACTAATGTCTTTGTTTTCCTTGGAAAAACCACGTGGCACAGCTACTCCAGACCAAACAACTCCAACAACTGGGAGAAGGTAACTCTGCTCTACATTGACCACATTTACGGTTTCATACCCAAACCTTTCTGTTACTGCTCAGAAAACGTCCCCTGAGCTGGCCCAGACTTCTTCTGCCCTCAGGACTCTGGACACCAGCTGGAATTTTCAAAAGGGCTGCAGGGATCTGGGACCCAAGTGGACATCCCACATATGCCCTGTAGGAGATATTCCACCTGCTGCCCTTGAGCATGGCCTCATTTTTTTAGTTACTTGCTGTACAGCAAAGATATGTAGGCACCTGTTTTACCAGAGATTCTTCAGCCCAGAGATAAACAAGGGTTGTTATTCGCTGTAAGGTAATTTCTTGTACCTTGGGTTAAATCCTGTTCATCCTCCTCAGGCAATTGCTCCCACTGAAACCACTGTGAATGTCGGCACAAGTAAAGAAATTGGATTTTGGGCCCTTTGAGAAGACAACAATCATAAATCTAGCTGCCAGCACAAATCCAGGTGCTAAACCAGGGATTTTCCTGGGGGAAAAACCACAGTAAAAATCTGTGGGATAGAACCAGGGAAACGGATGGGCATAAAGGAAAATTCTAACTTCATTTCACTGTAATTATTATTAGGGTAGATGTTCAACTGGGCATCATTTAAGCATGTGCTCAGCTTTGCCACTGCTTCCTGGTCTGACCTTGGTGTTGATCCTTGAACACCCTGTCCTTCTCAGAGCTGTGGTTAAATATAATTGCGTGTGGCTTTGAGAGGCAAGATACACCAGAGTGCAAGTTATTGTAAGGATATTTTAAAAAGTGAATGATAGTGACAAAACATCTTGGTGGGAAACTGTGAAAACATGATACTCCACGCAACATGACTAGAGGAGAAGGATTTTTTTTCCATTTTTTTCACCTCTTGTTTATTTTCCTCTTCCTTTTTGAACAATGTATTATCTTAGTCTTGCTCTATGGATGTAGCACGAGAGTTGTGTGTGCAGAAAGCATCTGAAACCACTTTGTTTCTAGTTTTCTTTCATCCGTTTGGTATTATAAATAACCAAAGAGGATATTGCTTAATCCATAAAACAAAGTGACATCATAATTTATTAATACAGAAGACACAGTTCATTGCTGTTAAATGCCATAAAGAGCTGGAAATGGAGTAGTTTCTCAGAAGGCACTGCCAGTGTTTCGGAGGAAATATTTCCTTGATGCTATATCAGCATGTGTAAGATCCTCTCCGAGTACCTCACTGTTTTGGCTAATCCCAGCTGAGCTGCTCTGCCACATCCAAAGGCAATTTTGGAGGGGATTCCTCCAGTCTCTGACGTCTTTTTTCCACCTGCCCCACTACTCCTAACGCTTTGCTCTTGCTGTCTGCTTCTACGGGAAAGGAAAAAAAAAACCCAAACAGCCCCGTGGTGGGGACAGAGCTGGCTGGACCATTTAAGGTTCTCTCACTGGTGTCTGTGGGGCAGCAGCACAAGCCCACGTGTCCTCAGGGTGTCCCTGTGCCAGCGGGGACACGGAGCTGCACGCATGGAGGAGCGATGCCGTACATCAGGCTGTACACACTTGGCCCCGGGCCAGCAAAGCATTTAAGCACCTGTTTACCCCTAAGCTTTTGAGTAATTCCTCTGGCCTGAGCTAAGCACAAGCTTCCCACAGCCTCCCTGCTTCCCTTGGTCTTCCCCTGCAGGATTTGTGCACCGTGGCCTCGCTGAACTCAGGGCGGCAAGCACAGCCCTGCCACGGGACCACTCAGCACCCACCTCTTCTTGCTCCCTCCTCTTCACAGAGCCAGAATTCAGTCTCTGCAGACCCCAGTCCTGCTGGCACCTGCATGGGTGAGCCCCTTCAGCGTCTGAGAGGCTCTGCCAGGGCTCCCAGCACTGGATTCAGCCACAGAGCAGTTTTTGAGTATTTCAGGAGAAATTCCACCGCTTCTCTTGCTGTGCTGTCTCCAAGCACCAGCCTGAGCCCACATATGGACGAAGTGCAGTGACCACATGTCCACAATAAGACATCCCTCTCTCTTAGGTAACATAATCTTCCTGGTAAGGATAACTTGCAGCCCTGGAAACACCCTCAGCAGATGTTTGCTCCACGCTCTACCACTGGCTGCCCAGAAGCACCGGTCCTCACTGCTGGTCCCTGTCTGCTTCATCATAAACATGCTTAGGTGTGCTTTTGCAATTTCTGGGAAGAGACAGGATCCCTTTTGGCTCCCCAGGACATTAGGTTGTATTTTCATCTGTGTTAATTTCGTACTTCCCCTACACGCAATCGGCTCCCTCCCACCGGGACGCACCAATTTGAAGCGGTTCAGCGGGTGTGTGGAATGAGCACGGTGCTGCGTGGGTGCCCCCAGCCACGCTCTGCCTGCCGGTCACCCCCAGGGCAGCCACGGTGCCAGGAGCTCCTACCTGCCTGCTCCCTGCACGGGCACTGGAGCGTTCCCGGCGCCCTGGGCAGGCAGATTTCCCTGCTGTTCCCCGGCCGGCAGTGCGGAATTCCTGCGCTGCTGTTTGCCCCTTCGGCTCGTCCCCAAGCCCCAGAGGTGGGCTCACACCTGTGGAGCCGTGTGAGCGCGCTCGGCCAGCCCCGTGCGCGCACAGCCGGCGCCTGCACGTTGGCAGTGCGCTACCCCCCTTGCATCCCCCCCTTCTCCGGGCTATATGTGGCATTTCGAAGCTCTGACAATCTGCTTCCAAATGTTTTCCATATTTGTTCAGCCTCCTTGATTCAAATACCAGCAACAACTCAGCCGGCACAAAGCGAAGCTTTGGGGGGCAGAAAACTCACACCCCCACCGGCGGGCGCACATACACACACGCACGTGAAAGCCCCAGGTCCGCCGGAATGGGAAAGGAGGAGAAGAAAGCCCGGCACAGCACGTCCCCGAATGCCCAGAGCCAGACAGGGAAGGCACCCGGAGGGGAGAAAAGCGCCGGCTCGACGCAGGAGTCAGCGATGAAGAAGAAGAAGAAGCAGAAGAAAGCCAAGGGGGATCCCAAAACTGGCCAGGAGGAGGAATCCCACACTTGTTGTGGCTGCCGTTTCCCGCTGCTGTTTGCGTTGCTGCAGCTGGCGTTAGGCACCTCTGTAACAGTGCTGGGCTTCCTTATGGCAGGCATCAGTTCCTCTCTGCTAGTCAGAGACACTCCATATTGGGCTGGGATAATTGTAAGCATAAAGTCTGTTTCTCCATAAAGTGCCTTTGCCAGCATTAATGCAAGCTGCATGACGCTCCACTTTAGACTAACCAACTGCATGCACAACACCATTTGAGTTATGCTAACTATAAATATTCCTGGGATTAAGTGTCTGGCTATACTTTCCCAAGGAAAACTGCTCCTGCAGAATAACACAGCCTTTCATATTCCTCCCTGCAATACCCAACAGACCTGAAATAAAATACGGGGTTGCTGTTCACTGGATGTACGTATTAGCTTGTGCTTTGCAATGAACTCCTGCCGGGTGATGCTGAAAAAAAAAAGAAGTTAATTTCTTATGCTGCCTACCCTCTTTGCCCACCAAACCATAACCATCAGGTTTTGGAAGTGAGAGCATAACTCTGTAACTTGCAGCTTTTAGCTGGGTGAGGAGAGCAATGTCTGTCTCCGGAGCTTCCTTGCTGTGCTGTGCTGGAGAACTGCTGGGGTTTAACACTCTTCCCGCCGCTGCTCCTGACTGCACGTGGCCATGGGGAAGGGGATGGCACTGGTGGAGGTGGCAGGGACAGAGAGCCCTTCCCAGGGCCTGCTGGTGGCTCCTGCCGAGTCACTTTGGAGTGACACGCCAGCCTCGCTGTGTGGGCTGGGGGGGATTGGGCGGAGGGCTGTGTCCTGCTGGGTGTAAATCAGAGGCATCCCTGCTGGGGAAGCCTGGGTTGTTCCCCAACAGCAGCCACCCCTGCAGAGGTGGGGATGGAGTGTCTAGTGCCATCCATGGTGTGACTCTGCTGGCTGTGGACTTGGGGACGTGACGTTTGCCTGTGGAGGGACAGGGTCAGTGATTATGAGCCTGGGATAGGCCATGGATATAATTGAGCATGCAGGTTTCTTCCCTAGGCAGCAGGTTTCAGGAAAATATGTCCTGAAAATATGCCCTGATGTGTTAGCACAGGGTGTTGTGTTCTGGGTGTTGTCAGACTGTAAGAATTCCCAGCAAATAAATTCATGTTTAGGCACTTGGAGAAAAGATTTCTCTAAGCTGTGGGAGCATCTTCTGTGAATGTAATTCGTTGTTAGAAGATTATCTGAGCATCTGAACTGATTGGGGTTTGCTGTGTTAATCCTGCTGGGCATCCCTTCAGAGGGTGGAAGGAGCAGGGCCTGAGCTCCCAGAGGAAGTGCTCCTCTGACTCATCTCTTCATGTTTCTCTTCTGACTGAAGCGGTATCCAAGAGTTTAGTGGTGTTTTGTGGAGCAAGAGCCTGCCCTTGCTTGGAAGAGGAATTTCCTCCTGGGAAGTTTTGGCTGTTACAAACCAGGGGGGAATACAGATGATAAAATAGCAATATGTGGCATGTTCACTCCTCCTGTTTATTTTGAGGGTTATGGAGGTCTGATTATGTCTTTTCCAGACAGCACTGTTGCTATCGCAGGTTTGAAATCGCTTTTTCACTAGAAAAAAAACTGGGGAAAGAGTGAGCTGGACTGAACTAATGTACAGCCAGGGATATAAGAAAAGCCATGAAGCAGCCCCTGGCCCATGTGAATGTCATCAGTGCCCAAACAGCATTCATCTGATACATCCACAAATGGCTGGCCTCCCTTGGGGAGGCCTGAAACCCCACCAAAGTAGCTGCTTTCTGAAAACAGAGCTCTAACCCCTGTTGTTTTTAGCAGCAGCTGCCAGCAGTAGTGACATTTAGATGCCCACACGAGGCAAAGCTCAGGCACTTTCAGAGCTCCCCCCTGAAAATCAGGAATAATTGTCCATGTGCATTCCTGAACTAATTCTCAATTCGGAGCAGGACTCAGCTCTCAGCTGTGGTTGGTGGTCATGTTTTGCACTGGCCAGCCTGGGCAATCCCTGGGGAAACATTTCCTGGGACTGGGGGAGTTTTGGTTGATGTTTCAGGGTGCCCTGGCTGTCGGGAGAAGCAGTGCAGGCTGTGGGCTGCCCCGTGGGGAAGGGTGACTGCACCTACTCTCTGAGTCACAGGGTGACTCTCACCTGGGGGACTCTGGTGACATGGTGAGTCACCAGCACTCTCGAGCGTGTTTTGATTCCTCTCTGGCTCAAAATGGCTTTTGGTGCCTCTCTGTTTACCCTCAGGGTGATGACAGAGACTGTCTGCTGGGGGCACATGGCCAGGCAGGCTCCTGGGCAACCACGCTGCTCTCCTGTACCCTCAGCCCAAAGCAGAAGGGAAGGAGGGCTCTGGCACCAGGTCAGAGGGAAGTGAAAAGGAAACTGGTGCTAGAGAGGAGAGGGTGAAGTGGTGGGGCAGCCCCAGACCTCCCAGTAGCAGAGCCTGTGTGCAGCATTGGCTGTGGTACCACGGAAGCAGTGCAAAGCACGTCTGAGGAGCAAAATGCAGGATGTGCCACCCGGTGCCGCATTTACTTTGTTCCTGTGCTGTGGTGTCTCCATGGAGGGACTTGGTGCCCACTGGGACATCAGGCGGAGATGGCCAGAAGCTGCTGAGCTGGAAATTCCAGGTGTGCAGTCACAGGGTGCTGCTGGTGAGCTGCGGTGGGGACTGAGCTGAGCACTGACCTCTGGAGAGCTGGGGAAAACTGCCCATGAAGAAGAACCCTTGGCTAGGACCTGCATGTGGCTGGATGTCCTGTGGGCTGTTTTTCAGGCTGCATGGAAGGTGTGAGATAAGGGATGGATGACCCATGTACTGCTTGAGAACAAACCTTGTGGCAGAAAGTGATTTCCCAAAACTCATATATTCACACAGAAATGAGCAACAGGACAGAAAGATGTGGTGTAAAATACCAGAGCATATTTGTTTTAGTAGCATCCCACTCAAGTGCTCTTTTTAAAGGACTTGATTAGTATTCTGAATCAAGAACTTAAAAAATCTATTATCGAGACCTTTTTAGCAACATTCGATATAAAGGGTGAAGCTCATTCCCGGTGTTACTCCTTTGGAATTACACCAGGCTGGATTTGACCCCACGGCTGTTAATGCAGGATGACAGAAAAATGAAGGAAAATTGCTAATGTGTTAAATAGACCCTGATTGATTGAAAGTTTTTTTTCTTCTTCTTCTTCTTTATTAGTGGCAAAATGGTGACACCATTCCTTGCTGAAAATCAAGTGCTTCAGTGCATTACCATGAATGGAAAGGAACTGTTTTTAGAGGAGCAGCCAGCAGAAAATGCTAGTGAGGATAACCAGGCAAGGCAGTCTGAATTAAATGGGCTCAAAACCTGACTGTGCAGGTTTGTGAGGCTGGAGCAGGCCAGGGATTGGGTCCACCATCCTGGGGAATAAATGTGGCCAGTGATCCTCTGACAGGGAGTGGAGGAGGGCTCCAAGCCTGCAGGGCTCCCTCCCCAGGGCATCAGCCCTTCCCTTCTGAGCCCCTGCAAAAGGAAACTATGCATCTTGCATTGCACCAAGAGTGTTCCACCATGAAAACAAGTTAAAACCAGTTAAAACCCAGCTAACGCCAAAATGCATTTAGTCCAAAATGCGTGGGGCATGGGTCAGAAAACAAAGGAAAATTTTATGGACAGAAACCATGGAGCCTACAGGATTTATAACTTCTGCTTTGGCTTCAGCAACCTATTACCTGTAAAAAGCCTCTCCGCCATTGCTGAGGACAGGCAGTTAAATGCAGTTAAAGCAGTGAGCATTTGTTTCATTTGCCAGGAGCCAGTTACAGTGAAGGTGCCTAGGTCTGAAGCAGTTGCCCATGAGACCAGTCCTGGGCTCTCCAAACTGCAGGTGGGACTTCCTGGCAGTCTCTTCCTTCTTCCTGCTTTGCAGGAGCTTGGACAAACTCTCCACAAACCCACTCATGAGTGCAGGGCTTTATTTTTTTTCCCTGTGTCTTGCCACTGGCTTGGTGCATAGCTTTGGGCAAGTTACTTAACCTTGCTAAGACTTTGTTATTTCCCCTGCAAAGTGGGGTTAATAGTGGCTATCCGTCACCCCTTGCTTTGAGATCCTGGGATGAAAAGTGTTGCAGAGACAGTAGATATTAATGGTATCCTTTTCATTCTTTTTCATTAGCTTGTGGCCTTTTGACACCCAGAAGAAGTAACGATGTATTTCTCCTTGAAAAACCTACTTTAGATTATTTCCACTGCGATCAAAAGTGGAGAGTATCAGAGTTTTCATGGGCAAGCTCCCTTTTCAGCCCTGTTTTGCAGACTCAGGGAGTTAAGAAAGTTACAGAAGTGCTCATCAGAAATGATTATCCAGGGTATTTATTATTTCTGTCAGGAAGTTATTTTAAATGTATATGTATAGATGTTCATAAAATTAGGACTTTTACAAACATCTAAAAAAATCTGATTCACGAGCAGCTCAAGGCAGCAACTGTGGCTCCAGCTGTCACTGATTATATTGCAAAAAGCACCTCAAAAGATCTGCCATTGGCTGATCCCCAACCCAGAAGCTCTGACACTTCTCCCTTCTCCAGCCCTTCTCCATCTCCCCAGGTGTTTCCCCGGGCCAGAGGGTCCCTGAGCTTTACTCAAGGGGTGGCTGCAGCTTGTGGCTTTTTGGCATCAGCGCTCAAGCATTGGCTTCTCTGCCCTGGTGGAGGTGAGGCTGATGTGGGGCTGTGTAGTGCAAAAGGCAGGCAGACTTTTAACTGAAAAAGCAGCTTAATTTACCTTCATTTACCTGGAGTCAGAAATGTTCAAGACTCTATAACTTTTGCTTGTTTTTAGGGAAACAATTTTCGATTTCTAATAGACGGTGACTCTTAAAACCTGATGCCATCAAAGTAGCCATCAAAAAGTCATGCAGGCATCCATATTTTTTGGTACAGGCTAGCTTCAGTTAGCTATGGGCAAACGGTTTGAGGGAGGACTGCCTTCAGGAAGAGGCTAGTTCTTTTTTACAGCCATGTGTAGCACCAGAGCAGGACTCTTCAGAACCCTCTGCCATTAAATCTCATCCTCTTCCAAGAGTAACTATGCACTGATTAACTGAAATTCACACTCTCGTTTTGCTCAGGTGTAGAGTGGGAAACTTTGATGGGGAGAAATGTTCAAACATTTTGCAGGAATGGTTTGAGAAGGTAACTGCACACTTGAGGTGTGTCTGATACCTGGACAGGGGCTGGTCTAATCCTGGACCCCTCTGTGGCTTAGCCCACAGTTTAACTGCAGAATTCCTGACTGGAATTTGTGCAAAAAGTCCAGGTAAAATTTGGAGAGGGATATCAAACAGGTTTCCCCAGCCTGGGTAGTCTCATGACTATAGAGGTGGTGGCTTTCATAGTCACAGACACACCCCAAACCACGAGTGGTGTTCACGAGTACTCTCAGCCATGCTGCACTTCTCAGGGTGAAAATCATTGCTGGCTCTGTGAAGTCTTAATTTTATTTTTTTGATCCCTCAGGCATTTCTTCAGCCAGAACTGTATTTCTGGTTTAACAGCAGCAATGAACTGCTGCTGCAGCTCCTGGCTGTGTGACTGTAGCCTTTGCTGGGGGAATTAAATCTTACCTTAGCACAAGTGATGAGCAACTGACCCAAACAGCAAAGATCACTATGGAAAACGTAGCATTTCATTTGATTGTGGATGCTCTTGCTGGGTTTTGATGACTTTGCAGGATTTAAGAGAAAGTTGTGGGTCTGCCAGGGGGTGTTACTGCATGGCTTGAAGGGACCTGTAGTAAAGACATCAGTATTTTATTTTGTAGGTGGGGCAGGGATGGGCAGTTATTGTGGGGTTTATGGCTGTTTAAAAGAATGATTTCCTAGATGATGATGGCCTTCGCCTGCAACCACAATATACATGTTTGTCATTATTAATATTATTATAACTTATTATTTCTGGAAGTAACTTATATGCAACTAAACTTCCTTAAATTTGACAACAAGTCCATAAGGCGGTAAAAAAAGAAATTAGGGCATGGTACCTCTATGTTGCAGACTGGCTTCTTTCAAATGTAGCTGTGAGACCCAGGCTGACCTGAGGCTGATGAAAGCTGCCTGCAGCACCCACTTTCATCACAGCTTCCTCAAACCTCATAAACCAAATGAACTTCAGTGCTGCTGTCTGCAAGAGCCTGTAGAGATGTCTGGCACCAGAGGTGATCCAGGTTTATAATGGCAAAGCCAACAGGGACAGGTTCTTTCCTGCATCAAAATCTGTGTCCAGTGGGAGTGTTAGATTTGGTGGATAAAGTGGCTTCTCCAAAGGTGTAGACGGGAGCTGAGCCTTGCCATATCTGATAAGGTGGGAGAACCATCAAGCCAAGTATCACCTGTGAGAGAGAGACAGAAACTCCAGAGACAGCTACAAGAAAACATTCTGTGTCCCTAAAAACAGAAAGATCCCCAGTGTCTCCAAGTGAGCAACTACAAAATAACTTGTCCATAATGGAAATGTCTTCCTAATTCTATAAACAGCAGTTTTCCTCCTGAAGTTTGAGTTTACATTCTTATCAGAGAGAAAGAATCCTCCTGTGGGTTTCAGCAGTGCTGTACGGCATTTCAAGGTGCACCTGTGAAAGGTTTTGTCTTGTCGTGTGTTTGCTTTCTGCCCCTAAAAACGATGGCAGGAGGTTCTCGCTGACAAAGCTCCCATATAAAGAGCTATACTGTGTCTTTGTGAGTGTTTGCAGCATTTGCTTTGTGATGTGACACAGACCCAAGATGCTCCTTAGAGCCAGGTTTTTGTCTCCTGCCTTCATTTCTTGGTGGATGTTCCCAACCCTCCTGCTTTACCAGACCAGATTTTCAGGATGCTCTGGGTAGGAGGTAGTTCGCTAGAGAAAACCACCTATTCTGCATTTGGGCTAAAATTGTAGCAATAACAAAAGGAAAACCAGTTTCACAAGCATACAAGTGAGAGATGGAGACAGATTAGAGCAATCTGTGGTTTTGAAATCTGTCGGAATAAAGAAAACCACATGAATATGTCAGCATGCAAAGATAATGAGTGCAAACCACAGCGGAAATTTGTGCCCTCCGTGTTCATATTCCCCCTAATTACACACAACCTTCCTCATCCCTGCCACGTGGTGCCCTTGTGCTGCTCGTACACCTTGTGCTGAATCCTTGCAGGAGCAGGTGGGATAACATGACAACAGGTTCCTGTCTTCTTTGGGGTGGGAGCAAGCCACCCTAATTTCTTTACCTATTTTGATTGTGGCTTAAAAAACCAATAACTCTTAAGTCACTTTTCAGCCCTGAGGTGTTCCTGCCCAATGGGACTAATGTCTACTGCTTCCCCCAAAAAGAAATACTACGAAAAATTTTGTACAGCCTAAATATTGAAGTTCTTCAGCCAGTGTTAGTAAATAGCTGTTCTCCTGGGTTGTGAACTGGGGGGATTTCACAGAATATGCCTTAAGCAAAATGAAATCTTCACCTTTCCTAAATACTTCTGTATCACATTTGGGTCTTTTTCTAGGCAGCGCTTTCCAAAATTAAATTCTTCCCTTGGATAACCTTTCACGTCACTACCTATTCAGCGAGGGGTGTGTTAGTCCATATGGAAATTTTGAAACAGGATCTTGAAATAAACCTGAGTTGAAATATGCACAGAAATGCAAATTCCTGGATTTCTGGATAACAGTTGACCAGAGCTGATCTAATTAAGTGCCGTCCTGCAGGTCTCAGAGAATCTGTTTTATTTGTGTAACAAATGCACATCGATTGGTGGCAAGCACGTGCTGAAGTGAGTTCAATTGCATTTTATGTTGTGTGCTCAGTCAATAAGGCATGGGAAATGTGTGCTTCACACTGGGATGTGGCAGTGGCTGTTGCAGCACCAGGATCCAGGATTACCTAATGCTGCTCAGCAATCACCATCAACAGCACCTGCCTGCAGCTGTTATAGTTACTTAGAGGCCCCTAAAAAATACTTACCAGTGGATTTTTATATTCTGTTACACTTCACAGGTGTAATTCAAGGCTGATCTATTAATAATGTATAAAATAGCAGCATAGAGCTGTTTCCTATATAAACGTTCCACACTTTAGTTTCCTCCAAGGAGTGAATTTACCTTTAAAGAGCTGAAATGTTAAACATATGTAGGTCATAATTCTCAGCCACGATATTTTTTACTGCTACTTAGAAAAACACACATCTCTGGTTTAAAAAAAAAAAAATTAAAAGTTACTGTATTATTATAAAAGAAATACTTAAGCTTTCCAAAAAATCCTGGCCAAGACTTGCCAGAATCCTGACCCAGTGTAATCCTTTATAAATACCTCTCTACAAATGTGCCTCTTCAAGTGTCCCTGAGTATATTATTTAAATCCCAGAGGACCTTTAGAAAGTGTGTGCAGGAATGGAGCTCCTTTTAACTGATAGCCCTTTGTATGGGAAGCTTTCTGAAGAGGGAGGTCTGATCCTGCCATGTGTGAAGCCAGCAGGAGTTTTGCAAAAGTTGTCCGAGGCACTTGATGGCAGAGAGAAAATTCCAGCCTTGGTCTCTGCCCTTGGAAATGAATGCAGCTCTGTCAGCCTTCTGTGGTTAAATGGAAGGGGAAGGAGGGAGTGGGAACAGTCCCATGATGTCTCATGGCAGTCACCTGGAGGCAAATCTGGCTCTCAGTCCATGCAAGTGTAAATGCCCACTAGTGTAGCTGAAGCAAAGCAAATTTGATTTATTGCTCATAACAAGATCCTTCAGCACCAGATCCTGAAAATACTTAGGTCCTAGCTCTGATGTGAGGAGCCCCTATGATTTATCATGAATTTTGGGGATATGATGTTAAGACAGTGTGTTTAAGGTTTTGTTTTGGGTTTTTTTGGTTCTTGCTGCCGATTCTCTCCTTCAGCCATTACTGGCACTGGGGGAGTTTATCATTTGGATATTATCAGCAATAGGATCTCTTAAGATTTAAGTTTTATGGGCATGTTAAGTGAATTAAAAGATTAATATTACAGTGCAAGGGACCAAGGGCATAGGTGATTAATCCCGAGAAATAAAACATGGTCGAGTCACACAGAAGCACCACAGGGCAAAAAAACCCCAGCACTGAAGGACCTTTGACAACAAAGGTTGTTTTTTCCCCAGACAACCCTGTCAGCTATGGCTGTCAACAATAAAAAGAAAGAAACAAATAAATTGGAGGCCGTGTGTAAGTCACAGGACCAGAATATAAATACACATGACATGGAAAGGAGTAAATAATACTGACGCATTCTTTAGAAATGTTCTCAGGCAATACTTCCTATTCATGTCCCACTGAAATGACACCAAATAAAATTTCATGGGGAAAAGTGTTACTAATCACCCAGGTTCTTGAGAGACATGGCTCTCTGTGTGTTGGGAGGCACTTCTTTGCAGGGCTGCTGGCTTAGGCCTTGCACCAGCATTGCAGATACAGAAAGTTTGATACCTTCTGCAACAGATCGCAAAAGGAGCGTATTTATCCATTACTGTCCAAAAGGACAGTTGGGCATTTTTCACTGCAGGTCAAGCTCCCTGTGGAGCTGGAAATCTGGATATGAGCAGTACTTCCAGGGCATGCAGGTGGGAATGGGGCTGTGACAGAGCCCCGCACTCCTGCAGGCACCTCTGTGACATAGCCCCACCTTGGCAAAGGCAGCTCTCACATGGCTCTGGCCAAAGAGGGCAAATCCCACTGCTCTGGGAAAGCAGAAAGCATCAAATTAATGATGACTCTTCCAAACTTCAGAAATAAAATGGAGGGGGTAAAAAAAAAAAAATCTTGCTGTAGTCACTGAGAATTTAATAGCTGTCATTTATAGCCAAGATGCTCCTAGCAGGGAGGTGAAGACTTGCTCCTGGCCCTGTGTGTAGAGAGGACCTCTGAAAGGACAGTGCCTGATCCCATCCAAAGTCACCACTAAGACTCATCACACCTACAATGGCTTCTAAAGGTGTGATTTGAAAGGTCATTTAATAACATGTGCATGCCATCAAGTCACCTGTTTTTCCAAGGCAGCTCAAACATGCACAGATTCCTCCAAGCATAGCTCCAGCTGCCAACAGCCTCTCCCATACCATACCAGATCCAGCCCCACAGGGAGCCCTCACCTGGTGCCCGGGTATACCCAGAATCTCCATCCAGGGGATGAACTGCCAAAAAGCAGCAGTTTGCTGCTCCTAAGTCCTCCTGTGAGGTTTGCTCGCTGATTCTGCAAAAAGTGGGAGAGGAGAGCACTTGACTGGAGTGTTTAGCACCGTGTGGGGACATACTGTGTTTTCTAAACAGGAAAAAGCAAGTCACATTTATTGAGCTAGTTCCTCAGAGGAGGATCTTCCCTCCTTACCTGGAAAATGCCAACCTGTCAGTATCTGCTGGTGCAGATAAATCCAGAATTAATAATAAAGACAGCTAAATGAATAAACAAGTGTGCAAATACTTTTCCATTACTTTTACCCTTCAGCAATTACTGCCACAGGGCTAAAACAGTTTCAGATTGCAGGGGAGATGGACATCTTCTTTAGTAAGGTGTCCACTCCAGAAGAGGGTGAAAGCCTCTGTAATAAACTCTGCTGCTTCTTACCCAGTGGCAGCCACGGTTTAATGATTTAACACTTGCACGGGTGACATAAAAACCCTGTCAGCACCCAGATCTACATAGGATGGTGCTCTTTGGGCTTGCAAGCCCAACTTCAGAAGCCTTCTGCTTTTTTTTATGTTTTTTTTTTTTTATGGTTTTATGGGCAAAAACTCAACACGCATCCTGGGGGCTGCTGCTTCTTGAGTTATGGTCCTGCAAACACAGAAAGGTGTCCTGGCTTGGGGGAAAAATAATAATTGTTTTGTAGGTTTGGTTTTTTTCTTTTTTTTTTTTTTTTTAACCTTGACACATTTTACATCTCTTCCCTTACAGGTCTGTGTGGTGGCCTTAGTGGGATTTGTTATGCTTTGTATTTCGTACCAACCTGATGAGAAGACATGTGTGCAGTTCACAGTGAAGGTACCTTATCTTTTCTAAACATTTTTTTTTCTTTTATTTGTCATTAAATATAATCAGAAGAGTTGATACAGGGGATATTTTATAGAACACAGGAAAAGAAGTGAAAATACACCTGAAATGCAGAAATTGTTCTCTCTTACTTTCCAGGCAGCCAAGGAAGAAACTTTATCCTACAGCGGGGAAACTAATAACATTTCAAATCAGAACAAGATACCATTTTATTCACCATGTTTTAGAAATACAGACAAAGCTGGAATAATTTGGGAAGTGTTCAGAGAATTTAAATAGATTAAGTGGAGATAGTGAGCAGGGTAGGAAGTAGGGTGGCATAAAATGAGTTCACTTAAACCAAGTTTTAATATTTAATGGGAAAGTACTCAGAAAGCACGGGGACATGCATTCTCCCACAAGGCAAATTCCCATCTGAGCATTGCCCCACCATACCCCACCTTCGTCTCCAAAACTTCTTTGCTGACACTGGTGAGCAACTAGAAGAGCAAGGCTGAGAACGCTTGTTTTTAACACCATTTTTTTTCCTGGGCTATTTTTCCTTATTATTGTAATTTTCGGGGCTCTTAATATTTTGCAGACACATAATAACCGAGAAAAATACCGACGCAAGCGGCAGAAAATAACAGTGATTATTAACTGGAAAAAGGCAGAAGGAAACAAAATGCAAGGAGCAGCTTTTCAAACCATCCATCCTCCCTTAGAAATTAGACCCCGGTGTGTCTTTTGTGTCTTTCTCGAGCTTCTCCCGTACTTAAAGAAAGAAAGGGAGAAGAACAATTGTGCCTGCCCTGTGGCTGCCTCTACATTGTCCCCTGTCACCTTTCCATCCCCAAGGAAGGTTACTGGGCTGGGCGGGGGCTGCCACGCCAGGCTTTTTATTGCCTGCCCCGCTGCCTTAAATTGAATTTGGCATCCAGGCAGGAAGGGAGTCATCCCTCATGTTGGGAACGGCATGTCGGGCTGGGCAGCTCAGATGTCTCTGCCACCCACCCTGACGGTAAGGAATGTGAGCCATCGTTCCCCGCAGGAGAATAGACGTTTTGGAATTGCTCCCGAGGTGATGTAAAATGGGCCATTTCTTGGCACCTGGCAGAATAAGAGCTTAAATATCCCTGGTTCAGTCAATAGCCTATGGACTGTTGCTTACCCAAGGCACCCTCCTCTCCAAAATCCCCCTTCCCAGCATTTCCTATTGCAGCAT
Organism: Chamaea fasciata; assembly: GCF_029207755.1. Lineage (NCBI taxonomy): Eukaryota > Metazoa > Chordata > Aves > Passeriformes > Sylviidae > Chamaea > Chamaea fasciata. The sequence goes on along the minus strand of NW_027094090.1, from coordinate 54,842,027 downwards.
GCCACAGAACTCCAGCATTGCCTGGCTGTCCACCTCTCCTGTCCCACGTCCCTGCTGGGAGCTGTTATCCCACACTTTGCGATAACAGGACCAATGGCTTCTGTCTGAAGGGCTCATACCTATTTTAACAAAGTAGGAGCTAAAACTCTCCTCCAGGGCTTCGATCACATAGGACTCATCTTCATCTCCAGTATCACTTCTCAAATCTTTGAATTTCAGTTAAAGGCTGTCTCTGAACTAAAACTGAGCATTAGCTATGACAAGGCTGAGGATGCAAGATTGCAGTCATGAGACAGATTGTTCAGAGAGTTGTTCTTTTCTCCTTGAGGGCCTGATGCTTCATCAAGCACTGCAGTTGGGTTCAGCCCAATCTGCTCCAACTGTCCTTACGGGGTCTGGCCCAGGTCCTGCCTTCACACTGGTGGCTGGTTCCCATCAGCCAAGCATCATCCTACAGGAAAATCTTGGCTGAGCTTCCCTGGAGCGCATTAAGCACCCCAAGTTCCCCTGCACAACCCAAGGATCACTGTGAGAGAAGGACCACACACACACACACACACAGAGGCCTGGGGGATTTGGGTCAACCCCCAAGGTGACCCTTTGACCACTGTGAGTGATTCCCTCGGGGTGGAAAACAGTAGACCTGTGCAGTCCTCTCTGCCTTCCTCCCTCTTGGCAGCTGCTTCTTTCATTTCACACTTGCATGAGCCCTGGATCCTGTTAAAGAAGGAGGTGTGAGAACTGCTTTCAGCAGAAGTCCCTTCCCGAGACTGCTGTGGGTACCCACAGCACGCCATGTGTCCCTGAGAAAGGGAGGCCACCCAAAGGGAGGGTGGCTGTGCCCTTCAGGGGGGACAGCAACAGCCAGTGCCACACAGGAAAATCTTGAGCCATCCTGTGGACTTCCTGGTTTCTGTGCTGACATTTGACAGATCACTCCCTGTGGTCCTCCCACGGCACACCCAGCCCACGCCGTGACACACCACAGTTCCTGTTCCCTGCAGGAGCTTGTGCCTGAGCCACCACTGCCCTCAGACAGGGCCTCCTGATCCACCTCTGCAAACCCCTCTGCTTTTGCCTCTGATAACTATGAGAAGCCTTTTCCATGAGGAACTTAATCCATCTTCCTGTTATTTATTTCAATTTAGTCATGGAGGAAAACTATTGCCGTAAATATTGCTAAAATGTCTCTTCCTCATATGAGGAACACGAAGGAGGATGAGCTGCCATGCTCTGACTTCATTGTACACTGTCTCTCCCCACTTCCCTTTTCTCCTTCTATTTAAGCAGTAATTGCAGTGCCTATCTCTCTGAAGCTGTTAAGAAACAGTTTTCCAGTGGCAAGTCCTGGTTCCTGGGCACAGCCCACCACGCAGTTGTATTTGGGATGCTGAAGTTGCCTCCAGGTCTGGCATGTGATTAATCTGCTGATGGAATCTCAGCACTCACTGTCTTGTGCTCCCTCAGAGGCAGTGCTTGCATTTGGCTTACCTTTGGTATTTGGAAACGTGTTCATTTTCAGCAGCTTGCAGAGAGATTCCTCTGCAAACATCTTGTGAGAATAATAAGCTTTTTGGAAATTGCCCTGTGTCCCCCATGCATCTCCCTTCACCTCCAAGGATTATCATAAGAGCTGCCTGTGTATTCAGATCCTGAGATTGCCTTCCCTTTAGGAACACAACAGACAAATTCTCCTTTACTGTACCTGGAGCATAGATTAGGCTGTTGTGTCCTGACTTTGGATAGAAGCTGGCAGCTAAATAAAATACCTGCCAAGGGAGAATCAGGCACATGGTGTAGTCTTGGCTTAGTATCTCATCTGTTAGGGAGGCCTGATTCTGTCTTCTGCTGGGGCGAATCCAGGGACTTCCACCAGGACTTCTATATCACAAAACAACCAGCATTTGTCCATTTTCGGTTTTTCCCATCGAACACATTTGCACCATCTTTGAAATCAATGCCATTGGCTTATGAATTACCACATCTTGGTTGGGAGGGGGTCCAGCAGTCAGCAGCACTCCATCTTCTGTATGCTTCACATGAGGAGGTGGCCCCATTTTCCAGCTTCACCTTTCCCACAGACCCTTCCCTTGAAAGCTGCGGGGGCAAAGTAATTGTGTTTAATATGAGCCACCCTCATTTTGAAGCTGCCCTTGGTTTAAGGCCACAGGGGAAGTCATTAAATTTAATAGCAGCCAAGTCTTGGAAAGTAAGATCTTTCAGTAAGAATTTGGTGATGTGAGGGGGAAATGTACATAGTGCTTCAGGACCTGCAATAATCCCAATTTTTTTTCAAGCTGGCAGCCAAACAGAAGATTGATTCACACTGTAGATATAAGACAAATACACCAGGAGTGTGAATTTTATCAAGTCATGCATACTTGGAGTTTCAAGGTCATAAAAAATGCTTTTATATTGATATTTTACTTGCAGTATTGAGGTTAAGAGAGAGAAAGAGAGCGAGAAGCTGCTGTTTAAAATAACAGATTCCCAACCATGCCATGTGTCTGACAGATAAGATGCCAAGGAAAATAAATGTTTTTACAGTGCTGAACAGAACCAAAAAATGCAATTTTGGCTAAACACAGAACATGATTTTAATATACATTCACACATATTTTGTACGCAGTGCAGCAACTGCCAGTTCCAGCTATCAAAAGCAAAGGGAAGTCCATATGTGCTGGTATCCAAAGCTCTCAGGTGAATCCCGGAGCGTCAAAGGCTCTGACTTGCTGCCAGTTTCCATGTGTTTGTGGGGGTGGACTCTGCAGAGCTACCCTTGATAAAAGCCAGGCTATTTTTAAGCTGCCACTGTTGTGAGGAGCAGTGGAGGTGACGAGCAGACCCTTGTCCTTCTCACGCTGTAGCACTGGGAAAAGAAAGGTGCTTGCTGCCCTTTCATGCCTGTGAAAGGCTTCCCCGTGTTTATGGGACAGGTTTTGGAAGCAGACTGAGCACAGCACACACTTTCTTGTGGAGATCTGCATTCCCATTCCACAGTGGGACCTGGAAAGCAAACGGGCTGGCTGCATCCACAGGGCCACAAGCAGGAGATCAGCCACCCCACTGCCTGATTTGCAAGTATAAATCAGATTTATTTCGGCATGCAAATTGAGAATAACACATGAGCAAAGTCTCAAAAACACCTACAGCTCAGCACAGCCTGGGGTAAGATGGCAGCCCAAGGCTCAGTCTGCTCAGCTCTGCTTCCAGGCACTAATTTGTCTCAGCTGGTGACCATGAGTCCTGTCAATGCAGGTAGGACAGGAGAGAAAAATGCTCCCTCCCTCTCTATAAAGCTTCTTGATGTATAGACACTCCAGTTCCCTGGTGCTCTCCCTAGGCCTCAAAATTGCAAGGCAATGCTCTGTATAAAACATGCAAGGCAAGTTCTTGAGATGACCTGCTGAACTTCTCATCATAATGAGCCTTGCAGTTGTTGAAGCACCCAATCTCCAGACAGTACATTGTGGGTATGAATTCCCTGCAAAGTACATGTGCTGCATTCCTTGTGTGTTCCTCAACCTCTATGAAGCTGGGAAAAGGGGGTTTTATCTCTTTTTTTATTCCCTTTCTTTCAGCTGCTATATTTTCTCCTGAGTGCCCTGGCTCTGGTTGCCTGTGTTTTGGCGGTGGCCTTTGCTGCACACCACTACTTGCAGCTGACCAAGTTCACCTGTGACACCATCCAGGAGTCCTGCCAGTGCAAACTGGACACTGCAGACCCCCTCGGCCGGACCTTCGTGTACCGGGACGCGGCCGACTGCGGCAGCCTGAGCAGCATGCTCGGCCTGTACCTCCTCCTGCAGATGGCTCTCAACCTGGTGGCAGCCCTGGTGTGCCTCCTGACGTGCTTCGTGATGTGGAAGCACCGCTACCAGGTCTTCTACGTGGGCGTTCGCTTCCAGCCTCTCACGGCCGCCGAAGGCCAGAGGCAGCAAGTGTAGGGTCGGGGCTGGCAGGGCTTGTGGCCGGAGGTGGGAACTGCAACCGCGGGCCCCGCGGAGGGACGGGCGCTTGGAAGGGTTTTCATGAGGAAAAACGCTCACACGGCTTTAATGAATATATTTTTCCAGTCGTTTTAGGAGCATTTTTGTATGGCTGCGCTTGAGAAAAGGCCTCTTGTGAGATTAGCTAGAGGTCACAGAGTCCTAAAGATGCAGCTGTACAAATGCTCCCCAAAGAGAATCTTTAATAGCCATAGATAAAATCATTGGGAACTCATCTGCAGGGCTACAGCCATTACAAAATAGGGTCCATTTCCCTCTTGCCTTCAGAGAAGCTATGCCAATTTCTACCAGATAGCGATCTGATCCAAACTGCTTCATTATATCAGTGGGAACATGCTTAGGGAATATATCGTATCTTGGTGCTCTGGGTGTAATCCACGCTAACCTGATGGGAATTTAACATTCAGGAAAGTAATGAGGGAGGTCAAGACCTCTTCCAATGCAGGTTGAGACCAACACCAAAGTGAATATATTGATGGCTGCCATATAAAATATACATACAACTTTTCAGAGTGATTAATGACATAGGCTACCTAACCCAATTACTAATAAACAACAAATACGAGTGAGTTCACTGAAGGTTCTTTGGTGGGCCCTGCTTGAGACCCCAGGCAGATTTCTGATGTTTGGGAGAAAAGATCAGTTTAAGGAACCTTGAGTTGCACTCCTAAAGTAGAGGGACCCTAAATCACTAGTCATGTTGAAAACTATGTCCATATTGCTCTAATTGCAGGCTGACAAACCCGGATTTTAGCCAGTTCCACCAATTATACTCCAATCACAAAAGGCCAAATGCATTTTTGGTGTAACTCCTCTGAAGACAATCAGCCTTACACACCAGCAGTGGAGTTGGGCCAACAGCCCTGAAAGATACATCCCTGCAACAATGAATGTTTTTAAAATGGGGTGGAGGGAGGGAAGCAAGAAGAGACTGCCAGTCTCCCAAAGACATTTTTGATAATGATGAGGGCAACAGGATAATGATTTCTTAATGAGGATGGAAAAACAAAGCATATTCAAGCAGTGCTTTTTCACCCTGAAAGTGCAGCTCTAGAGTGCTTTACATATTATTAGCCTTATACCAAGACAACCACACTGGTTTGTCCCTTGAACTGCCATTTCCATTTGCACAGCACGGACATCTAAATTTAGGAGCAATTCCTAATTGGCAGCGTTTGGCACTGTCTCCTGATCCATATCTGTGCAAGAGCAAGCCAGCTGGTGCTCACACCCTGCCATGACGAGGGATTTCCCGATCCCAGCCATAACAAGGATGTCTCTGAGGTGGGGTGGAGCAATCACATGCCAGAAAATTGTGCCATAATCATTAGCTAGGAGGAAGCAAATGAAATTTATATAAGGCTTCAAAGAAAGAAACAGGCAACTTTCTGCAACAAAAATAGTCATCAGGAAGTTAAAAACCCAGACTGGCAAACACCTAGTTCTCTAAGGAGCTGTAATCCTACCAAAAAAACTGTCTTCCATATGATGATCACACATCACCCAGGAACTAGACCATCAAGCCTCCAGGGTGAGAAGATCACAGCACAGTGAGGTCTCCTGTGGTTCACCCAGAGCACTGCTTGGGTGTAGGGGCTGTAGTTTTAGTCATGGAAAGTGCCTCTGAGGAAGACATAGCATCACCAAGGTGCTCTCTTGCCAAGCCACAAAGCGAGGAGCTGTAGAACATGAGGGGGTTTGAGATCTGCTTTCAAATGACCTTTTTTATTGCACCTAGAAGTAACAACCACTCATAAGCCTGGCTGCAGGGCACATTTCCAAGGGTGCCCGTGTCACCACCCATCCAAAGACCTCAGTCTGCCTCCCAGGCACTGCTGGGGCAAGCTGAGACAGGAGAGGAGCAGGATGGAGGGCTGGTGATGTCAGACTCATCCTTGGGGCCATCCATGCAGATCAGGCAGGAACCAGCCCATCTCCCACGGCTCTGGTGGAATGTGCTGCCAGCAGTGCTCACAGACCTGTGCCAGGGCCATCCTGCCTGGAGATGGGTACACAGAGGTCCCTCTCACCTTATGGTGAGCTCAGGTTTGCCCCGCATCCCACACACGCCTCCAGCTGTGCTCTCTGTGGAAGCTCAGGGCAGAGGATGGAGGATGTACCTGCACGGCCCTCAGTGCACCTGCCCCTCCCTCCAGCCAAAAATGTGGGATTCTCTCTCCACACAGAGGATAACAAGAAGCTGGAAAGGGATGAAAGGGAGTCTGAATGACAGCTGAGCTTTGGGGCCTCCTCCCACCCTCACCACTGCACCCATGGCTGGCACAACAAGAGGAAGGCTCTGCTGGCAGAGCAGGGTATGCTTCCCCCCCTCGCCCATCCCAAACGTCCCTGCTGTTCAGGGGAACAACAGGGTGTGCGGCACTCCAGCCCTGCCTCAGCGGCATTTCCACCAGAGCTGCCCTTTGTCTCCTTAATGCTCTGACCTCTGCCTCACCCACATGTTTTCACTCCCTGTCTCCCATCGCCTCCCAGGTGCTGGGCTCCCGGAGGCTGTGGGATGGGGCTGGGCAGGCGGTGCCTGGCCTCTGCCTGCTCACCCCTGGGCTGAGATTTGCTGGGGCTGCTCTGGAGCACGGCAGACGCAGCGGGGATGATCACAGAGCTGCTGTAAATGCCTTCGGCGTGTCGGCGGGGAGGAGAAGGGAGGTCTGGATAACAGAGCCTGCTCCACTTAACAAGCTGTGCACCTCCGTATCAGCTCACCCTCCACTTCCAGACACAAATTCGGTTTGCTAAGCAGCACGATGCAGCTTAACCCTTTGCTCTGGAAGAAAGCAATAATAATCATGTATTCTGTTGGTGGTTTTTATACTCAATGAATAAATACGGGGCATTTCGATCTATTTCCTTTTCATGTATCTCAAGAGCATTAAACAAGAACGGGAGAGATGGAGAAACAGACGCAGAAGGTTTAGGAACTAGTTTCCCCCTGGGTATGGTTTTACAATGTGTATTTTGCTTGGATTAAGAATTTTGGAAAGTACTAATTAAAGGATTTTCACCTACCACAGCATATCCAGACACCTCCCAGCTTTTTCCCAGTGTCAGAGTCCACGTGGACTGCACCAGGAAAAAGACTGGGACTAAAAGGCCTGGAAAGGGCAGAGGTGCTGAAGAAGAAAACAATTTTTTATAAGCCTAGGAAATTTATCTTTTAGGTGAATTCCACAGAAAGGGGTAGGGTTAAACCTCTACGGACACACAGAATTTGTGAAGGGCTCGATGTAATTTACTCTCACAAACCCAGGTGTGATTCTCATTTGCAACCTGGCCACTTTACACTGTTTTCCCAGTGTAAAGGGGTTGTAAAGACGGCATCAATCATCTTTACACCTACTTTATGGCCATTTTACACAGCTAAAAGGGCCCTTTGTGTAAATGAGAACTCAAGCCCTAGAGAATTTAATAGAGAGGAGATCCTTTCTATAGACTGCGCTAGACCCTCTAATAGGGTCTATTACTGGGATATAACTCTCCGCTGGATTTTATAGCTTGGCTTGGAGATCATCAGTCTCGATTAAATTCAGTTCTGCAGAACTTTTCCAAAGGCCATAACCCTCTGGTGTCATGCCTGCTCCTCCACCCTGAACACACACAGAGTGATGGTGTTGCATGGATAACTGCTTGGCTTTTTCAAAGGAGAAGCAGCAGCTACCACTTTCCTCTGGCTCTGAGGCATTTTCATGTCGTGCTATGCAAATACCAAAGCAACAATAACGGCAGCGAAAAGGGAACCGAGACGCGGCGCCTCGCGGGGAGCCAAAATGTCACGTTCTCAGCCCCGCCAGGGCTTGTGCCCCTCTCCCTCCCCTGCTGCCCCTGGCAGGCCGGGGGCTGGTGGGCGAAGGGGAAGCCCCGGCAGGCGCTGGCCCCACGCTGGGGCTGCCACCAGCCTTCATGTGACGGCCATCTGCGCCTCGCTGGCCCGGCCGCTCTGCGTGGGCACCGCTTGGAGCTCTGCCTGAAAAACAACTCTGCGCAAGAACGCCGGGAGCTGCAATCAACTCGCAGGACTAATTTTTTTTTTTTCCTTTTTTTTTTCACGCTCCCAGCCAGTGCAATATTTGCTCTGGAGGCCTTTCGAAAGAGAAAGCACGCTGCTAGCGTGTGAGAGAAGCCGCAGCTCAGGTCCTCTATATTTAGAAAGCCAGGATGTCATACCTCGCCTTGAAATTTTCATAGTCCCCTGCACCCCACCCACCCACACACGTACACATGCTTGCGTCTGGAAAATGTTTTTCGGTCTTAGCAAAGGGTGTTGGCTTAGGGGGATTCGAGGGAGGTGCAGAGGAACAACAGCAGCTCAGTCCCGGGCGCGAAGCTCGAGGCGTCCTTAAGGCAGCGGGCACGGCAGGCACGGGGACCCACCGCTCCCGTGGCTGCAGGGCAGGATCTCTGCTCCTTCTCGGGCTGTAACATAAACCCCGGGGCAGGGCCGGGCTGTTCTGAGGCGCAGGGAAGCCCTGTCCTGTGTCACGTCAGGCAGTGCTGGGCCCTCAGCCAGCAACACCTTCGCCAGTTCATTTCTGAGTGGCCACGCACAGACTGCGGCACCCGTAGCAAGGGCTCCAAGAAGGTGAATTTTGGGGGTAGCTCACCTCAGGTCTTTGCAGTTTCTCCTCCCCAGGGGATTTTTGCTTTCTGCTAAATGGCTGCCTCTAGTTATTGCTACTCAGCAGCATTTATCCTCTGCAAAACTGCCTCTTGTAGCCACACATCATAAACAGTGATTGCAAAGACTGGGGTGCATTTTTCTTTTGGCTTTGGTACCTGGTCTCCATGCCTTTGTCCGAACAAATGGTTGAACGCCTCATCTAAACTTCAGACTTGTTGTGTGGGAGCTGGTGATTTCTTTTTCCTTTCTTTTTAAAGAAGATATGGGCAATAGCTACTTAATTTGTTACCTCAATACTCCACAAAGCCATCTTTCCATTGGCGTAAAGATGCAGCAGCCCCTAAGGCTTACAGTGACTGCCTGCAGAGAGAGCGTGGAGCTGAGGCCACCCAAAGTTCCCCGGGTGCACCCAGGTATCCCTGCTTGGCACAGGCATCTGAGAGTCAGCCACCAAATGTGAGCAGCAGCCCGGTCTGAGAGGAGAGGATAACCTGCAGAGGGTGATTTCAGTACCTGCCTCTCCTTCAGCCAGATGGATTATCACTGGTGAGTGCTGGGCTGACCTCAAGTTACAGGAGATATAGAGAGTGACACCGATTAAGGCAGCCCTCAGCTTTACGAGCCCTGATTCTCCTGGAAATGAGATATTTGAGATAGGGTTTTAACCCCGTTTCACTCTCATAGCTGTGTAAGGAGAACTATTTTTAATTAGCCCAAAGCTAACAGAAGAGGGATTTCTCCTCACTTCAGTGTAGGATTTCTCTTTCACCAAAAACTATGATGAAAGGAATACTTTCCCCGATCTGTGCTCCATGAGGCTGGCTGGGAGCATCACTGCTGGAGCCAGAGCTGCACGCATGCAGGGGTGTGTGGAAACCACCCTCGTATCTTTTTTGGGACATTTTCTTCCAGTTCCACAGCTGCCAGAGCAGACTCGGGGCGGGCAGGAGAAGCTGGTGTCCCAGATCCATAATGTACCCGAGTCAACCAAGCCCTGCAGCGATCCCCATTTATAGTGACGCTGCTGGTCACCAGGGATTTGGTGGGATCGTTTAGGGAACAATCACACTGAAAAGGGAAGAAAATAGACATTTACACTTTCCCTTTCACCTTGTGAATCCAGGCAGGAGAGCAGCACACGCATGAAGGGACCCAAGAGGAAATACAAAATCCTCCCACCCTGTTTTGCTGCCCAAACCTGCCAACGCGCTGAGAAACAGTGAAAACGTGCAGAAAATAAACCCCCAGAAATTAGACACTTCGGGTTTTCAAAATCCCAAGCGTTGTTAGGTTGGGAATGTGAACATTAGTGTATTTTCATGGCTTGTCCAACTCTTTCAGACTGCCTCGGGTGGGGACCCAGGCAGCCAGGCTTCTTTGGTGTCACCAGAGGAAGGAAATTTTGTAACCTGACTGGGAGAGGGGAGGGATGGGAAAGGGCAGTTTATGGGATGTACTCATATATCTATATTTATATTCTGGTAAGGCTACTTTTTGCATAGATTCAGCTTTTTTTTTTCTTGTGTACAAAAGGAAATTGCAGGATCTCAGCTAGCAAAATTCTGTGCTTCTGAATTAACAGGAGTTGCATCTCCACTTTATTTCTAATAGAATTTTTCTCAGTCGCCCCACCCAGGTTTCAGTGCTTTTCTTGCTTCTCCATTTTCCAGTGAGGCAGGACTTTCCTGGCAGATCCTCCCCTGACCCCACAAAAGGCACTGGGTCTGTGGGCTCCATATGAGCTGCCCTTGCTTAGCCAAGGCAGGGGTGGCACGATTTGCAAACTGGCTCCTGAGACTTCTGAGTTCTCCAGCCACTGATTATGCTGTTGTTTTACAGGAAACTCTCAAAAAATGACAGACATCCAGTGCTTGAAAATCCCACAGGATAATTGCCTGCTAATAGACAACAAGAGCATTTCATTAGCCCAGGAGCCAAATGTGGCTACTGCACGGTGGGAACAGCAAGCTCTGGTCTTAATGCCACCAAATTACACCTGAAAGGGAAAATTCAGGACCTGCAGACAACAACCAGGGACCCCTCTGTGCTCAGGTATTGCACTGAGCTAGAGAGGCTTGCAGGGCATGCAGGATCATGGGGATCCTCATCCCTGAGGGAAGCTGACCCAATTTGAAAGGTTCACTCCAGCTGGGGCTCAGTACCAGTCTTGCTCCACTCCTCAAACCCAGACAGCTTTGGGGCCACAAATCCTCATCCCTGGAGGGAAAAAGCAGGTGGAGGAGAAAAGGAATAAAGATTTGTTTGATTTGTCTTTGTCTGAGCATGGCACATCTTGCTTTTAAGTAAGCCTTACTTACTTAAGGCTTTCCCCACTAACAGGAACATGTTGTCTGGGGCTGATATGGAGTTTGATGGGGTTTTTCTTTCAGTGGCTGTTTGGTGATCTGATTCAAGGCACTGAAATGGACGGAAAACTAACTCATATTTCCCATGCCACTGAAATGGATGAGAAACTAATTCATATTTCCCACACCTAATACAAAGCAGCATTAGCACTGCTGCAGCACACTAGGGGCAACACCAGCTATTAGAAAAAGCGGGTTGATTAAGGGACAACCTTGAGGACTAAAAATAGTCAGGGAAATAAGAATCAATGCCATACGAAAGCAAACACGCAGTCAGTTGTTATCACAGAGCTTTTCACGTGATGGTCTGTGCACTGATCTCACCCGGAGAGTGTTTGTTTTGGACAGTCTTAAAGGGTCCAGTCCCAAGGATTGGCAGCAACACGTATGGAGTGATCCGAGAGCACAGGCCTGACCCAAAGTCCATGGAAGTCAAGGCAGTGACTCCTCCAAGCACTCCCTGTGGGAATCACTCTGGGTTTGGAAAAATATGTTGCAGTTAAAGACATTGGTCTGGGCTTAGGGAAAATGTACTGACACTGTCACTGTCAAATCCAGCCAGAGACAAGTGAAAAAGAGAGGAATTGTAGCTAGTAAGTGCAACACAAAATGAAAATATAGTGGCTGAAGGAAAACTTGAGCAGTCAAGCGGAAATGCAGCAAGTTCAAACAAACTGCCCTGGCCCAGAAAGATTGCACAGAACACACAGTGATTTGAAGGGGAAGAAGGATGGCAGGAACTCAGCATCCCACTTTTTCACAAGCCTCAGAAACATCGCAGGCAATGCAAGAAGAAAAAAATACATTGCTTTAGTCCTGTGTGGAAACATGTGCCACAAACTGAGGCTTTGCCCTATTTCCCCCCTCTTCTTTCACTCCCCTGCTCTTTGCTGGCATTATCTGGGCTGGTTGGTCCTCAGCAAACAACCAAGTAGCCAAAATATGGGCAGGATTCACGCCATAACCAAACCAGCCAATGAATGAAATAAGGCACTTGTTTCCTGGAGCAGAGGGAGGGGAAGCAGGGGGATTTAAACATTTCTGTGTGGTGTTGGAAACCCACCTTGAGTAGAAGCAGTCCCTCAGCTCACACAAACCACCGGCGCTCCTCTGACGTCAATTGGCCGTCAATTTGGCCGCTGGTTTGCACCATCCCAGGGCTGGCTGCAGCAGCACAAGCAAACAGCTCGCCCAGCCAGCGGGACACACGGCCAGAGGGACACACAGCCAGAGGCAAGCTGGAGTCCTGCACCCCTTCCCTCTGCCTCACTGCTTTCCAGTATCACCCACAGCTCTGTTTTCAGAGGCAAAAGGGCGCAGACCAGCTATGGCAGGCATGTCTCGGGCAACCGGCACGTCGGCTGGCACTGGGTGGGTGACACGGGGTTGCAGGGGGATGGTGGATGCCAAAAACCTGAGGGTGCAGGGGGTCTCTGCTGCTGAGGCCCTCGGGACTCAGGGCCACCCCTGAGCTGTGGCAGTGTCTGGGCAGGCTGCCAGGGAGAGAGCAATGCTCATGCAGCTACGTGAGAGGCAGGACCTGCATCCACTGGGAGGCTGCTGGCTCCATGAAAGGCATGGCTTGATGTCCACCACCTTCCATCTGGAGATCCTGTGAGAGAGGGTTTGGGAGAGCTCGTGAAAGAAGGATGAGAAAATTACTGACCATGGGAAGTGCCACAGGCACTCACCTGGTCTCCCCTTTTACTCTTTCCACCAGACTCCAGGCCTGAAGAGAGTGGGAGCCGGAGGAACGTGACTCCTCTCAGGGTGCTTCCTGCAGCACACGGCAGGAGGAAAAGGAGGCAGCAGCTGTTCAGCTCCTTCCCTGCCCTCCCTACACTAGGTTCCACCCCACAGCCACCCATTCCAGCCCATGCCAACCCTGAATGCATCCACAGGGAGCACAGGGAGAGCTGCACACAAGAACTGTGTCCCATTTCTGCTCGTGGAGCTTGGCAGCCCTCGGTTTCAGGGGGATGCTGCTGAGCCAGCAGTGCAGGATGAGGCCGGCTGCAGCCTGGGGAGCCTCTGGGGACCACGCATGGCTGCGTTCCTGGGCTGCAGTTTTCAGCAATGGCAGAGAACTCACTCCCTTTTTTCCCCATCTGAAAGGCCACCAAAGGCCTTGACTTCCAGAATAGGAGGTAGCTACAGCCCCTGCAAGCCAGCTCAGCTGAAGCTACCCTGAGATGAACCCACAATGAAGGCAGCCAGAATTGCTGATTGCCTCTGAAAATAAAAGCATCAGAGACCTTTAAGTCCCATATCTCCTCCCCTACCTGTGCTGAGGGCTGATCAGGGGCTTGCCTTGTGTGGTGCAGCACAGAACTCCCTATGAAGTGTCTGCTCCATCCTTCCCATGATCAGCACTTGTTCCTGGGAAAAGCAATGCTGTGTGGGACCACAGGCTGCAGCTCAAAGGCACAGTGGAGAAAGGAGGCCGGATATGAGCCATTCCCAAGCCAGAACCACTTTGCCCCCAGCACCTTTGCTGCTTCCAGAGATGAGAAGTGGGCTGAGAGTGTGTGTTGTTATGTCTCTTCGCAACACACCTCCTTCTTGGAGACCCCTTTGTGGAGTTCCTGGACCTACCTTTTAAATGCTCCAACACACTTGAAGTAAGGCATAAGGCTGCCCTGGGACTTTAGTTTGAACCTGTTCATTTCATGGGACAGTGGGAGAATGTGGGTCCCTTTTCCCAAACCTACTTTTATAAGTTTTGGTTGAAATGCTCACCAAGAAGGCAGAGGGTCCAGCTGATCTCCTACAGTGATGGAGACCCAGTTTTGAGGCATGACAAATTTAGTGACCAACTGAGAGCTGTGAGCTTTGTGGGAAGGTAGAAGCCCTGCAGGACAGGGACACAGTGGGAGCACCAGCTGCCTGCAGAGCCTGGGGGCTGGCTGGGGCAAGCACAGCAGTGGGCAGGTGTTTCCATCAGCAAAACCTCTCGAGAGCAGCTACTTGCGAAAATAGATGCCACGCAATCAGCTGAAAAAGAAAGTCCCAGTGCCCAGCTGCCTGCTGCATGCACAGTACAGAGGCAAGTGGCTATTTTTATCAGGGACAGCCAAAGGCCGTGGAAGGTGGTGGGGGCAGCTGGCAGAGGTTTTCCTTCTGCACCATGCTAGGGCTGCATCCCAGCAGTTCCCTGTGCACCTGGGCATCCTGGCTGGCTGGAGAGCCTCTGCTCACCTTCCCAGGAGCTGTCATCCTCCTGCAAGCCCCGTCACCATCAGCTGCACCTTGTCCTTTCAGGGATGCCCTCACTGGCAGTGTCCCAAGGGGGAGTTAAGAAACAAACCAAGCCACCCACACTGTGCTGGGTGCTGAGAGCAATGAATCAGCCCCTCCTGCCTTAAATCACGGAATCAGCCTCTGGGTGACCGGAGTGAACTTCTGTGTGTGTGGTACTTGGGACTGGCCATCCCTCATCCCTGGGGCACCACGGGGCTGGGGGCACCTCCTTCAAGCACAAGGGCACGAGTGCTTGTGCATAGCAGCACCCTGGGGGCCAAGGAGTCCAAGCAAACCTCCCCCCCCCCCCCACCCCAAGACATTGTGCAAGCAGTGGGAATGGGTGGCTTCTGGGCACACTGGCTCTGGCAGCAGTGCAGTACATCCCACAGGCTCCTCTGAACAAGCTGTGGCAGCACAACCCCAAGACTCACAGCCCAGCATATGGAATCCAGCCCTCCTCCAAATGTCACTCCCTGCCTCTACAGGCACCACCCAAACCCACCTTCTGCTCCAGTGAAAGCCTGAGCGTGGTTGTGTCAACTGCAAGGAGCAGGATGGCCCCAATCTTCCAGCCTTTCTGCTTGAAACTGGTGGGGTTTTTCCCTATTTAGTGGGCCATGTGTGTTATGATAATTGTAGCAACTAGGGCAAGTAAAAAAGAAAAAAAAAATCCACACGGAAAAGGAGGAAAAAAGTGGAAATGTTGTTCTTCTTCCTCTTCTCCTCTAAGATACCCTACAGCCTCCATCCAAAATGCCCTTGCTGTACCTTCACAAGCAGCACTGTCGTTGGGAGAGGCTGGCACTCAGCAGTGCCACCAGATGTTGATAGGAGGACCACCTTCTCTGGGATTGAGCCTGAAGTTCATCTTGTGGGATTAGAAGATTCACTGCTGATAGCTACTAATGTTGTTCTTCTTCCTCTTCTCCTCTAAGATACCCTACAGCCTCCATCCAAAATGCCCTTGCTGTACCTTCACAAGCAGCACTGTCGTTGGGAGAGGCTGGCACTCAGCAGTGCCACCAGATGTTGATAGGAGGACCACCTTCTCTGGGATTGAGCCTGAAGTTCATCTTGTGGGATTAGAAGATTCACTGCTGATAGCTACTAATTTCCATGGTGATTATTCCCTTCCACACACAGAGTAAATGGCCTGTGTGGCTCTGAGCACCACAGGAGGCAAAGCTCTCATGGGAAAACCAGCCCCAAAACACTTGGAGAGAGGAGAGGAAAGAGAGGTAATGATTTGCCCATCATGGACCAAGCTCTCAGACTTAACAAATGCCCCTGCTGGGGGCTGTCACCCCTGAGCAGCCTGTCACAGCTTGGTACCACCAGCTGTCCTTTGGGTCATTTGGAAGCTGGCATCATAATTCCATGTGTGCTAACAGCAGAGCACAAATCCGGGAAGCACAGACGCAGCTCTGCTACTAACCTCCAGCACAGCCCCAGAGAGCCATGGCATCTCTGTGCTCCTGCTCCCAGCCTTTTCCCTCCCCAGGCTGCAAACATTTTGGCCAGGCACCGTGGTTTTCATGTCTGCAAACAAGCGCGTGAATCATGCGGGGCAAACCCGCTGGGCTTGGGGCAGCCTTTCTGATTTACACCACTGTAAATCACTGCCTCTGCTTCCAAAGATGTTGTTATTTTGTTGGACAGGGTCCCGGTAACTCTGCAAAGAAGGGAGTGGGAGAAATTCCTCATAGAGGGATAAATTCCCCATAGATGAATTTCTTATGATTTATTTGGCACCCAGCATCATGCAACCACTTGCCTTGTGCAAGGCTGCGCTCCCCACGAAGGGTGACAGAGGACACGAGGGACCTGCAGCTCATCTGTCGTCACCAGCTGCCACCAGGGCCATGCAGAGAACCAGGCATGGAACAAATGGAGGCCAACCTCCTGCTCCAGGGTCCCAACAGGCTGGCAGCAGCAGGACAGGGCTGGGCAAAAGGCGTGTCCTGAGCATCCTGGGGAGAGGCCACACGGGCCACCAGCACTGCTCTGTCCTCCAGGTGAGCAGGGGAGGGCTGCTCTGTGGTGCTGAACATTAGCTGCTGCTCTTCAGCCTCCAGAGCAAGCTTGGCTCATTCTCTCCCTTGAGCAACCCATGAAGCTGCTTGGAGAAGCTTCAGCAAAAGGATTTATCCAGAGGTTTGTGTGTGTTAATATTTGAGGTGTCTGCAGCTCATGTGCTTTAAAAAACAATGTGCCGCAGTGGATAGTGGCTCCAGAGCACATGGTGCTGTACAAATGAGGAATAAATTGGCTGCTTCTAGCTAAGAAGGAGCTCACAAGGTTGTTTTGCACCAGTGCAACAGGAAGGTGGAAGAAATAAAAGGAGATACAGGACAGCTCACCAGTAAAATGCACATTTTGTCCCAAGGTATTCATTCATTCTTTTAACAGCAGGTGCAGCCAAAGTCACTTTGACTGATTAAGAAAACTTTCCAAACGTTTATTAGGGGTCAAATAAGAAGCTCAGCCACAAAAATACTCATGCTGGGTGGAGGATGAGGAAGGAAGAAGAACATCCTTGGGGAGGCCAGTTGCTAAGAGTGGGCCTGGAGGTGGAGGCACAAGCAGGAGTCTGAGGGCAGCCAGGGATGCAACATAGATGTCCATCAGGCAGGAGGGTTCAGGAAGAGCGGTCACATCTCCACGGGATGACCCTCCTGCTGGGGCTGTCAGAGCTACCAGGAAGGCTCTGATTGCTTCTCCTTCTGAGAATTCATTTATTTGTGGGGGAAAATTACGACCTAGTCTACATCAATCTGCCATCTCTTGTTGGTTAATTCACTGAAAGTGGTCTGAAAAAAATATAGATAAAGAAAAAGACTTTCCCTTGTTAGTCACCTTCCAGTGATGTATAAATGCTCTGACAGACAATTATCAGTGATATTGATTCTAACTAGGACAGAAAATGAACAGGTGAGTATGAAATAGAAAGTTATTTATAAAGATGCAATTGAAACACAATCCATCCTGCAGGCCTGAGAGTTTAAGAAGGAAAAAAATGCCTTTACTGTATTTCTTTGCTCTCTCTGCTGAGGTTTGGATGCTTCCTCACAAGCGGGAAGGCCACATCCCTGGAAACAACAGGCTGAAATAAACAGGCATCATGGCAACAGCTGAAAACAGGCAGGAAAAGCAGCCAGAGAGGGACCCTCAGCCCAAGGCAGAGGTGCAGTGTCCATCACGCTCAGCCAGTGCTCGCCCAAGTCTCCACAGCAGGACATCAATAGTAAATGCATTTTAAAATGGAAACTAAATCTTAACTGTGGCAAATGTGGCTGTAGGTTCTTCTTGCAGTGCTGGGACTTGGAAAAATGCCACCACCACTGGTGAGTCTCCTCAGGGCAGTGGTGGTGATTCCATTTGCCTCTCCCAAACTGGGGACCTGCCCCCTCTTAGCGTTGTGCTTTTGGGTCCTCCAGTTTGGGAGCTGCAAACTCTCACTGTCACAGCACTGAAGCCCTTTTGCAGCCTCATCCTGTGCCAGAATCCCGTGGGAGGCTGTGCTGTGGCTGCTGGCCCCCAGCACCAGGCTCACTTTCCCCAGCCGCACATCCTCCAGCCAGGCCAAGACCTAATTCGCTGGCCACAGGCTGGAGGTGGTTCTCGCTGGGGAGGGAAGGCTTTTGCCAATTTGTTATTAAATCACAGCACTATTCATGCCAGCATTTGGCTGTCTGGGACTAAAGGCACAGAAACTACGTACCTGGGTTCTGCCAGACAGCTTGGGGCAGTGATGCAGGAAGAGGTGGGTCTTTGAGCAGGGCTCTCTTCCTGTGGCTGACTTGAGTCCTTGCCCTGCCCAGCCTCTGTTGCTGCCAGATTCGTGACTCTCACCCTGGAGGTACAGAGGACCTCTGGAGATGAGCTTTTGGATGTAGGAACCACCGCAGTGCTGAAGTTCTTTTGCTGCTTTATGCCGTGGTGTCCAAGTTGCTTGTCCTCACCCCATTCAGAGCCACCACTCCTGGCAAAGCTGTGCCAGCACAGAGCTACATATCCAATGGACAACTGGTCCCAGACTGGTTCCCAGGACACCCCCATGCCTTTGGGCTTGGAGGAGCTGAGCATCACAGGAGGTCACCTGGTGACAGCAAGGGTATCTGTGTGGAGCCAATCCCCCAGCAGTCCTGGTGTACCTGTCCTTGTGGAGAAAGAGATCCTCGGGGGCTGCCAGCCTTCCAGCAGTGGTTAAAACAAAACAGGAAGGCTTATGAGCAGATGTGGTTGCTGCACCACTTCTGCCAAGACTCTGCTCCACAGGCATCAGCTGTGGGGAGAGGTTTAAGCCTAGCTGCAGTGCCCATGCCCGGCTTCTGTACATAAACAGACTCCAAAATCATGGGGGGGAGTGTGTAGCTCTTTCAGAGCCGACCGGATGGTTCCCTCACTTGACATGTCCTCGTCTTGAAACAACATCACTTTGTTGAATTTCGTGGCTTTCTATGTGGAACAACATTAGCTCATCCAAGTCTGTGGTTTATTTGAAAATGAAATTCCGGTAAGCTTTTGTACCATCTGGCAGCGTCCAACCGAGTGGGGTTTAGCAAGAAACCGCTGCACACGTGTGCACAAACACATACACACACCAGAAACACTGTAATCATCATAATCAGTAGTTGCAGGAAGCCTGGCATCGTCAGGGCAAGGGGAAGAGGGAGAAAATCAGTGCCTGACTCCTCTCCCAGCCGTTTGCCTTCCGTGGGGCTTGGCTCCTTCCAGCAGAGGGCATTTTTCAAGCCATCCCTCCTGCGCCGCTTCTGCCCCTTCCTTCCTCTGACGTGAACTTCCAAGTGGCTCCAGATGTTAATCAAACACAGCTGGGCGAGCTGCGAGCCGGCGCGCCGTGTCAAATTCACAGCTGCTGCAGGTCACTGCACTGCTCTCGGGGGAGAGGTTCTGACTGACACCAGCCCGGCCAGACACACTGAGGAGGGCCTGAAGCATGCAGGAGAGGTGTGGGGCTGAGGCTTCTTGGTTGCTCCATGCAATAACTGAAGTGTTACCTTAGGTGGATTCCCTGCTGGCTCCTTTGGTCCAAGCAGGAAGCAGGACACATGGCAAATCCTTGATATTTTGTACCATCCATCACACCCTTTCCCTCCTCCTTCCACATCTGTGAACACAGAGACCTGCAGCTGGCAAAGCTGAGCGAAGATGTGGCTATCACCCAGGTACACAGAGACCACCAAGCATCCATCTGTCCTCTTCTCCCCTGCAGGAGGGCTTGATTATTTCTGCTCCCTGCTATCCAGGGATAGGATGCATGGGAATGGTTCAAAGCTGTGCAGGAGAGGTTTAAACTGGATATTAGGAAGCATTTCTTTACCAAGACAGTGGGGAAACATTGAAGCAGACTTCCTAAAGGGGTGGTCAGTGCCCCGAGTGTGTTTAAAAGGCATTTGGACAATGCCCTTTACAACATTCCTCAACCTTTGGTCAGCCCTGAAGTGCTCAGGCTGTTGGACCGATTGACCACGGTAGGTCCCTTCAAAGTGAAATATTCTGTTCTGTTCTATTCTACTCTATTCAATTGATTTCCTTAATTTCTTTCAGGCTTCTCCCTTCTTTCACACTCAGCTTCTCATGGGTGTGTAATAAATGTGGGTGTGATGGAAAAGAAGTGTGGGGAACATGAGATGCTGGTTAGGGCATGGAGGACAGTTTACTGGGAGAGCCAAATCCAAGTCCCCTGGAGCCAGCAGGGAGGTTTCCAGGCATCCAGGAAGCACAGGATGCCTACACACATTCACCTCTCTAAAATAGAAGACAGAGGAAAATTGATGTAGTTCCTTTAAAACAACCTTAAATTATAGCAGAGATCTGCTTTTGGCAACAAGCAATGGGAATCTGAAGGATAAGCTCTGATGATAAGCCATTGTCACTGAAAGACTTCAGATCCATGGAGGTCACGCACTGTCCTGGTCTGAGGGGACATTTTCCAGCAGCAGCTCTGTTTCTGCATCACAGTTTAAGACTGCATGAACAGGACTTTTGATGGAAATCATTGTGGATATCTCCATTCGGAACCGGCACTGCTGGATTTCAGTCAGAATGCATCACATGCATTGAAAACCTGTGCATGTACACCTGAGAGTTTTTTTCCCTGCACTGGACATGGGGAGAAACCTGTGACCCTGAGGCAGGTGGAGGGCAGCAGAGGAAGGCAGGGTGCCCTCAGCCCCAGCCTGACAGGGGCTGCTTTTGACTGACTGCTGAGTCCCCGCTCCTTTTTCCACACAAGACCACTGGCATCAGCTGCCAACAAAAGCAGGCATTTGGATCACCTAAGATCATCTCCTGTGATCCCGACCGGAGAAAAAAAAATAAAATCAATTCCATCCACCAAGGCTTTAAACCCAGGCAGCACAGCATTCCCCAAATGTGGCCCTGGTGAGGCGCTGCACTGGCTGAGCTGCGGATGGGAGGCTGACACACTGTGATAATCCTGCTCTAATTCTTTTTTTACAAGGATTTTTTTTTTTTTTAATATATATATAGTTTTGCCTCCGGCATATGCTGTACTAGTGTAGCAGCTCTTCAAGTACCATGTTTTCCAGCGAACGTGTGAGTGACAGCACCTAAAAACAGCAGCTGTTACATAAATAAGGCTGGCGCTTCCCTGCGAGCGCCGCGGTGGCAGTGGGGACAGGGGCCAACACAGCCCGGGGGATGACATCACTGTCCTGGACAGAGGGGGACAAAGTGGGGGACACCCCCCAGGGCATCCCTGGTCACCACTCACCTCCCCAGCCCTCAGGAATTGTCACCTCCCCAGGGCAGAGGCTGCTGCGTGCCTGCTGTTTGTCACCGGTGACATTCCTGCCGCTGCCATCCTGTAGAAGTGTAAATGGATGAAAAGAATAACCTAAAAGATGGATTTGTGGCATCTCACAGTTCTTTTTGCCGATGCTGTGTATAAGGGCTAAAGTGCCCATTGTTCCAGCATGATATATGTTTTGTCTTAATGAGCAGCTTAATTATTTTACTTAGCAGGAGACGGCCAATAAAGTATTTAGAAGCCAAATTTGGGACTTGCTTTCCTTTCATATTAAGATGCAAAAGTCTGATTTGTACTGCCTGTAAATTTGCCGTATCTCAGCATGCAAATACTCCTGAATAATTTAGGCTTTCTTTAAGAAAGCATGCGATATACCCAGAAAAGATTAATATTCAACAGACGTCCATCATCTCAGCAAATACTTTTTTTTTCCCTAAAACTGTACTGAGTTTCTCATAAATTCACTTAATGGGACAGAAACCATCCTGGTCCTTCTTCACAAGGCTTGTCTGTTTGCCTCAGTTCATGAGTGTGACAGGAAAACCTTGCCTGCAAAAAGTTTTAAAATGTTTGGCCCCTTGGAAGAACAAGAGAGGATATTCTTTGAACACTCACCCAGACCCAAAATGGAATAACAAAGAGGACAGCAGGAGGAAAGTTGGCATCTGAGGTCATGTTTGAGTATGTAGGAAGAGGAGATGGCAGAACCCTGGATGCACACAGCTTTGCTCACACACCCCTTGCCTTGGTGGACAGGAGCAGGGTGAGGGTCACTGAGGCACTCCCCGGGTGTGCATCCCACTCTTGTAACTTTTCTGCACATTGTAACATGGCAGGCAGGAACCAGGACTCCCACGTTTCCATTTTGAGAGTAGAATTCACTGAAACATAAGCAGGAGAACTGAAACGTACTGTGCTTCAGGCTCAGGTATCAGCAAGAGAAGGTTTTCTCCCTCTGACACACCTACAGCTCTTATATCTGTGAGGAAAGTGGTGTGAGTGCATCAGCAAAGGTGTGTGATTCACCCATAACTGAGTGGGTACAAAAAAAAAAGCACCAGGTTGGGATTATAAAATAAGCATCAGCTTTGAAATTTTTGTCTCTGTTCATAAACCCAGGACTTCTGGTAGGAAACATCTCCAGCAAAATATAAATGGGCATTGATTATGAATTTTGGCAGGAATTCAAGTTTTTCTAAAGTCCTAGGTGGTCTCAGGTAGCTCAACCTGCTGGGAGGTGAGAACCAGGTTTGTGTTTTGAACCTGGAGCTCAACTTTCTGTGGGTTCAGATGCATTTTTTTGGGCTCGGAACAGCTGGCAAAGGATGGATTTCAGTTTGTGAAGTCACAGAGGCAGATATCAGTCACATCAGAGAAGAACTGCTCTCTAAAAACGGTTGTTCACAAACCAAATGCCCAAGACATTGATCATTACTGAGGGTAACTGTAAAGGCTGGAGGGAATGAATCACTTCTTAGAGGTGATATGGTCCCACACAGGAATACCAGGCAAACAGCTCTGGAATAAGTGATGCTGCTCAGTACTTTTTGGAGAAGCAAATGAGTTCCCTTAACTACAGGCTGAGCCTCAGAGCATCTTCAGTTCCCCAGGATGAGCTTGTGGATACAATGTCTGTTTGGAAGGCCCGAATATCCATGTAAAAGTAATGGTTGAACCCCCTGTCTCATCCTATTAATCCTTTAATTTGAGACATTTCTTGCCCAGGGCATGACTCTGCAGCCACAGCAAATCCTGTGTGCCCAGCATCCCCAGGTCTCAGTGGAAGAGGGCAGCCTGGCAGCAGGATCAGCTGGGTGGGAACTAGGAAGGACTTGAAGTGAGGGATCAGAGAGAATCCCTCTCTGATCTCTTCTTTCTCTAAACCTACCACTAATGGAAGTTTAGAGAAAGGAGAATCTCTGGCAGCATTTTGGAAGCCAGGGCTTGGTATTATATTGAAGTGCTGCACCTGACAGAAAGGGTATAAACACAGCCAGAAAAGATATCCTAATATCTAGTCCCTTCATGTCAAGTTGCAAAGTCAGGTAAGATTATTTATTTCAATAAATAATCAAGAAATGCCTTCAATCAAGTGACAGCTTGTTCCCGTACTGTAATGAAGTTTGAAGCTCAATTACTGTTGTCTAAGTCAATGGCACAGACAGGATTATTACAGGAAAATCCCCAGAGATGCCAAAATCGGTACAGAGGGGTGGAAAGAAGAGTTCAATGTAAAGCTGAGTGTAGCCCAGGCCAGATCCTGCTGCTGGGCTGGTCCCGGGCTGTGCCCTGCAGGCACACATCAGTTATGGAATTGCCAAAAATCCTTTCTCCAGGCTGCAAAGGGAGTTGCAAAGACGTGTGAAAGCAGGAGCTACCCTGAGAAGATCAGTGCAAGCTGGACATCAGCTTCTGGGGCTGGATGGGCCAGCAGTGTGCACTGGCACCCAAAACCCCCCCTGTGATGGGCTGCACCCAGAGCCCCAGGGCAGCAGGGGAGGGGGGATTCTGCCCCTCTGCCCCGCTCTGCTGAGACCCCCCTGCAGGGCTGCACAGCAGCCCTGGGCCCAGCACAGCAAGGACAGGGAGCTGCTGGAGCCAGGCCAGAGCAGGGACACCAAGGGCATCAGAGGGATGGAGCAGCTCTGCTGGGAGGAAAGGCTGAGGGAATAGGGATTGTTCAGCCTGGAGAGGAGAAAGCTTTGGGGGGACCTCATCCCTGCTTTTTTAGCATTTAAAGGGGGCTTAATAAGAAAGATAGGGGCAGAGTTTTAGCAGGACCTGTAGCAATAGGACAAGGGGTAATGGTTTTCAACCAAAAGAAGGTCAATTTAGATTAGATATAAAGAAGTATTTACAGTGAGGGTGTTTTACATAGGAATAGGGTGCCCGAAGAGGCGGTGGATGCCCCACCCTCAGAAACATTCAAGGTCAGGTTGGACGGGGCTCTGAGCAACCTGATCTGGTTGAAGACGTCCCTGCTCATTGCAGGGAGGTTGGGCTGGATGACCTTTCAAGCTGCCTCCCACCCCGAATTATTCGATGATTCTGTGACTCCGCGTGTCTGTGTCTGGGCGCTGCCAGGCGGCCGCGGCTGTGGCAGCTCCGGCTCAAGCGTGCATTTGCATTCCGTGAGCTCGTTATCCTGCTGGGCTGCCGAGCTCCTCTCCTTCCTTCCTTCCCCACCTCCTCTTCCCCTCGAGGCTGTTTTCTCCAGCTGCAGCAGAACTGCGCGGCCACACCGGGCGGTGCCGGAGGGGGACAAATGCCGGCACGGGCAGGGCCCAGGACCTCCTGAGGTGAAGGACCACCCCTCTCACCGCTCCCTGGGGACAGCACTGGACACTGCTGGCGTCCAGCTCGCAGCTGTTTTCCCTCAGCTCAGCTCTGGTTACTGCCCGAAAGCTCCACTTCATCCTTGCAGCTTCCAAGTCCTTCAGCTGCTTCTCCTGTTTGTGCTGAGAGACGAGGGAAGGCACCAAAGCCTAAACTGCGTGTTCCCACTCCAGGGGACAAACAAGGAGGTCATCATCGCGTTTACTTGGCTTGAATTTCATGAAATAATTTTCAAAGTATCTTTAGTTTTGGAGAACCTGGGTGGTAATCCTAAACACAGGGGTTCAGATGTCACGCTGCTGGGATGCTGCTGCAGCTGGCTCGGAGCCTCAGTGCAGCTAAAGCTCAGGGCCCTTTTGACCATGGAGAACTTTTTGGAAAGCGGGGATGGTTTTTCTCCCCCTCCCCATTTGAATTTGTTCACAAAATTCAAAAGGAAATGGTGCCTCTGAGCTGCCAATAGATGTCTAAGATAATGAATATGCTCTTCACCAAAAAAAAGCGAGGTGCTGATGGAATTACTGCTCATACACACAAAAATCCCCCTTATAACGCAATCCAGAAGTTACATGATAATTTCATTTCTTAAAAAAAAAAGTTATGTTTCTTTTATCCCTCCTTGACAAGTGATGTCTTGTTATGAAGAAGTTTCCTGTTCTTTCCTGTCCTTTCTAGCTGCCTGTCCGTGCTCCAGGTGTCACAGCTTTTTTTTTTTTTTTTCTTCTCAGCTCTTCATGAAGCAACACCACCACTGCACAGAGCTTTTCATAAACCCTTTCCCCTCTTGCTGTGAGCTCCCAGCATGGGATCCTGCAGGGAGCCTGATGCTGAGTGTTTCACTGGGAGTCACAGGCTTGACCAGGTGCTCATGGCCAGCCAAGGTGACCGCGGGCTTTACCATGCCTCTGGTGCTCAGTGGTCAGCAGTGGGCCCTACTGTCTCTTCATGTGTGCCCATGGGCTTGCTGTGATGTGCCCTGGTGGTGGGCACAAATCCTGTGCACATGGATTGACACTCCAAACTTAGGTTTTTCTTCCCTGAGTGGAGCGGGCGCTGCAGCTTCTCCTCGCTGTGCCCTCAGTGAGCTTTGGTCTCAGTGCTGGGGATCACCTCCA
This sequence comes from Chamaea fasciata, assembly GCF_029207755.1. Classification (NCBI taxonomy): domain Eukaryota; kingdom Metazoa; phylum Chordata; class Aves; order Passeriformes; family Sylviidae; genus Chamaea; species Chamaea fasciata. Next base: position 54,816,525 of record NW_027094090.1, on the reverse strand, counting down.
GGCACGAGGAACCAGCCCAGGCTCCATTGTCTCCTCCACACTTCATCTGCTGCCAAGGAAAGTGCCAATTAGTGCCAGCTGTCCTGGACTGCTCCTTGCAGGGCTGAGAGGGGGCCTGGAGCTGGGCCCCCTCTCTTGTCTTCTCTTTGTAGCATCTGACTCCCTTAGTTTGCCCACTGATGTCCAGGGATTTCCTAAAAAAAAAAACCAACCAGAAATAAAATCCTTATTCAGGCAGATTGATGTTCAGTGCCCTGCTTTATTTCATATGTTTATGGTGTAATCGGTTATTATTAAATTAGAGTAATGTGGTAATAACTCCCCATACTGTGGGGATACTCAGAAGCCAGAGCGGCCTGGCCTGGGGCATTTGCAGCCCTCTCGCCCATCTGCACTTACTGGTCCTTGGCTGCTGTCCGAGTCTAGCACCACCAGCAAGAGGAAATCAAGAGGCGTCTCCTAAAAGGAAATATTTCTGGGTTTCAGATGGTTGCCAGCACCATGGTTCCACCAGAGTAAGCTGAGATGTCACCAAAGAGCAGCAGCACGTTTCCCAGCACAGGGCAGCTCGTTTGGCCATCATTTCAAAAAGGCTGAGGATCTTAGCTGGAGTTCAAGCCACCCCACAGGCCTGAGTGGGTTAGTCCATGCCCATCCTCGCACCACTGGCAAGCTGGCGTGCAGTTGTGTTTGAGCCTGACCTGGGACATCTGTGCTCCTGGGAGGTGTCACTCAGCCCTGAGGGGCATCAGGGTGCCCTTTGGCAATCCTGCCCTGCTGAGGCTGCAGGACTCAGGCCATGACTTTGTCATCTGGGGTGGTTTGAGCTCAGGCACTACAAACCAGCCCGAGTTCCAAGTAGCAGCTCCCTGTAGGGTCACAGCACCGGCCCCTGCACGGAGTCAGGCAGAAAACACGGAGGTGGAAAGATTTTGCCATAAAGTAGGAGGCAAGGCAAACGATTTTTTTTGTCTGAAGCCATTGCTTCTTCAAACAACTGGCATTCCTCACCCTGGCAGTAATTCCCAGCTACCAACCTGCCCCTCTAGACTCACAAATGGCACGTGGAAAACACCGCAGCCAGTCATTTGGCCATAGCGTGTTTGCAATTTATAGCTGACTTCCTAAGAGCCCTGCTAAGTCACTAAGCGGCCTTGTGGTCTGAGCAAAGGTTTAGGAGCCAGGAAAATCTGGGCTGAATGATTTGCTCACGCACTGGTGACCTGAGAAAATCAGTTGACCTCCTCATGGCCCGGCTGTGAGAGCGGCCACCAGGAGCCCTGCAGACGTCAGGGGCTTGCCTGGCTCCAGCCAAGAGCAAGTCCCTGGCCCTGGCAGCAATTGTGGAATGCATTGGGTGTGTCCCAGAGCCAGGATCCCACAGAGCTGCTGCCACTCAGGCTCCCTTGATGGGGGTGCCAGCCCCAAGCCCTTTGAAACCGAGGGAAGACTTTCAGAGATTTCTGTGTGTTGCAGCTCGGGACTCACTCGCTTCCCTCCAGTGCCTGTCTGGATTTTGAATAGCTCATATAATATGTTATAAATGACAATTAAAACATAAAATGAAGAGGGGAGCAGATGGCTTCAGGCAACATTTAAAAATACCGAGACTATTTCTAAATGCAGATCACCAGATCCAAAACAGCCCTGGGCAGACTTAGCTGAAGGTTATTTGCTGGCCCGGCTGAAAGGACATGTGTGGTCTCCATCACTTCTCAGAAGATGCTGTTAATAGGACATTTTCTGGCAAAGGCGGGAGGGGACACCCGGGACATGTGGGCAGTGCTGAGGACACAGACCTTCACTCCTCTCTTTTGGGGGGGGAGCAGTGACAAAGGCAGGTTGGATCAATGTCCCTGTTTCACCCTGAGGAAAGTGCTGTGCTGGAGGTTGGATGAGAGGAGAGGAGCTGTGCTGTGCCCTAGATTCCCAGCCATCTTCTCCTTGGGATGTGGCTGCTCACACCATGGGCATTATCTGCCACAGCAATATCACAGCCACATCACACTGTCCCAGCAGTGGCACAGCTTTGTTTCCTTTCCTTCCATCTTAGCTGACATAACTTCTGCCTCCAAATATTTAGCCAGATGGGGAAAATTACAGGGACGCCATAAGGTAACTTGTCACTTGCCTGGAGAAACTGTGTCTGTGAGCCTCTGGCTGAGGGAAGGCCATTGGGAAGGGAGCCCTCACCACTTAAACAAGACAAAATAAAAGGCATCTGCAGGAAAAAAAGAGGTGATCTGGCAGCACCATACCTGCCTAGGTTTGGTGTCAGTACCGAAGAACCACATTCACCCATGAGACAACTTCACATATGTGCTCCTAGCCTTGGAGGTGATGACCTGGAGTGGGGTGGGCACACTCTGCCTCCACAGGCCTGGTGACCAAATGCCCCAGCCACCACCCAAGGCCATGTGCTGAGGCATGTGGGCTATTATTGCAATGCCTGTGCTGCAGAACAGGCTTTACATCCCAAGATTACATTAGACTGGATTTCCCTCTCCTGGGGAAATGGGAACCAGCACAGCCTGTGGGGAACCAGGTTTGTGTGGCCGGGATGCAGCACTTGGGCTGAGGAGGAGTCAGATGAGAACCAGCTGGCAGATACACCCCATGTCTTCTTCCCGTGGAGACTTCCAGGCCAGGTTAGCCCCCTTTTCCTGCTCTGTGCCACAGAGGAGCAGATGGATAAAACTCTACACCCTGCACTACACGAGATGTCTGAGTAGATGATCACAGTGGCCACTTTGAGTATTCTAATTAAGAGTTTGATTTTGCCACGGTAGAAATGAGCTTGATTGTAATTTGCTTTTGCTTTTCTTTTTCCTCTCTTGAACACGCTTCCACGTCCCGCTTTGCGCTGAGCCCGGAAGCAGAAGTATCACGTTACTGTGAGAGAAGCGAGTTTTGTGGTATTTCCATCCCATTCAGAGCCAGGAAACACAGGCAATTTTGCAAGACAGCTTGTACTCAGTAAATTTCCAGCTCGATTTATATTTCTTTATTTATTTAGATTTGTGGTAGCCATGTGAGAGAGCACTCGTGCCAAGTGAGGTGCTGTGGACAAACTTGCAAAAAACCCCCCCAGATTTCACAGATGGAGGATTCTGAGCACTAGAGATTTCAGTGGACCAGTGAATCCTCACTTCTGAAAAGACACTCAGGATTGACAAAGACATGGACAGTCAGCTTCTGGTAACATTAATTCTTCACGGTAACTCAAAAGCAAACTTTCAGTTAATCCCACCAGTAAAATCACCATCCCTGACAACATTTTCTTGTACCCTTGAGACCTTCCCTTGAACTTTTTTCCTTCCCTTTCTTTCCCTGCACTGTGACATGTCATGTTTACAACTCTTACACTCTGGGGTCAGGTGCGCAATACCCTGCTAGCATCTTCCCACATCCCAGCTGACAACCAGGAACCTGGACAGATGTTTACACCTGCATAGGAAGAGCCATGACAGCTCCAGGGACCAAAATCTCCTCTCCTGACTCCTCCTTTGGCGGGAAAGCCCTGCCACAGGCGGCAGGATTTGCATTTCTCATGGGAGGGCAGTGCTCACACCAGCTTTGCTTGTTTAGGGCCACAGCCAACCCGTCCCCGTTCCCCTTCCAGTGTTCCCAAATACCCTCAGAGCTGGCTGCGTGTGCATACACCACACGCAGTCACACATAGCACCAACACCCTCAGCCTCTAGAACAGAAAGAAGAAAGGCTGGGAGGGTTTTTTGGAAGCACCAGGATTTCTGCTGGCTTTATCAAATTGGGGTGGAAGCGTTCATACCAGACAAAGCTGCCGTTGCAGCTCCCCGGTGGGCTGCAAATGGGCCAGAACCAACCTCAAAGCCAGCAAAAGTTGACTTGAAGAAAAGTAATACAAACTCTGAGCCAACTGCTATCATCCAACACCAACTCACTGAAAATGGATTTTTTTTAAACCCTATTTCAAGGTTGTCCTGTGCTCTGCTGAACACAACTGTGGGTCTCTACCTGAGTTAACACAGGTCCCTGGTGTTTCATCCTGTAATGCTAGTGGGGCAGAGAAGGAGAAGCAAGGAAAAATATCCTTATATCTTTGGTAAGGGAGCAAGTGCTCCTAAGAGAGGAATGTGCAATTCAGATTGACATATCCCAGTTGAAGGCCATTACAGGAAACACTGAGGATGTGCCCAAAATACACAGTTTTCGTGACAGCTCAGTGTTATTGGGAACAAAGCCTATAAATGTTGCAGATCTGGGGGGCCAGAAGGGGGTAACTTATAAAGGGAATCGGAACCTTTGGGCTGTAACTGGATCCCCACACTGCTCTTGGCATCTGGGTGAAATCTGAATGGTGACAGGGCCCACACAAAGCAGTGGCTGAGTTGACCCCACAGCCTTGCACACGGGTGGGCATTGCCTTGGCAAAAGCCACATGGCTGCTCCATCAGGGGATGAAGACTCTGCAATAATTTACCACAAGAAGGGCTGCTAGGAAAACCTTCTGCTTACTTTGAGTCAGATATTGGATGTTGATGACCTACAATATTTAAACAGAATTATTAAGTCATAAGAACACCATGCTCCTACACATTGGAGCTTATTGCTTTGGTTTATCAGTAAACCCCGTGGTCCAGGACATGCCCAGGTCTCACCTTACTGAAGTGGCAGCAGGCAAAGGTGGAGACATGGAGAAAGAAACTTCCAGTACAAAAAGAAAATTAACTCTTGGGTGTTTGCAGCAAGAGGAAGACGTTGAAATAGCAAAGTTAGAAAGGCTGCTTGTCTTCTGCCTTGCCGCTTCCTGCTCCAGCCTGAAAAAGTGCAGCATATAAATAGAGCGGGCAAGTGTCAGCTTATGATAGCAATACACCACTGCACAGTTAAAACCCCCACAGCCCGAGTTTGTTTTGAGGTGTTTTGAATGATTTTTGTGCAAATTCAAGATGTTCAACACTGGCACCTGCAAGCAAGAGTTGTGCTCCTGGGGGCATCCCGGGGCAGCGGAGAGGTTAGCAGCCTTAAATCTCAGCTTTCTCCCCTCAAAAATAAACTTGGCAGCCTTCCCCAGAAAATAAGCACGTACTTTCCAAAGAAAACATCCTCGCCTGCAGATGCTTTTGTCACAGCAGCAGCAGCAGCAGCAGCAGCGACGGTGGAAAGGGAGGAGCAGAATTCACTTGCAGGCCAGAATGGTGTGAGCCAGTGCGGAGGGAGAGGTTTGCTCCCTGAAACACCTCTTGAATTAAAATGTGCCTCGGGGGCAAACATTTTGGAAAAGAAAAGCCTTGGCATTAGGTTCCCAGCCCTGCATTTGAAACTGCTCCCCTTTGGGCTTAGAAGCTTAACGCTGGTTTGGGGCTTTTTAAGTATGACTAACCTTAGGTTGAAAGCTTGCTGCATGGAACCCCGTTTTCTCTTAGGATATTTTTTGCAAAACCATCTAACAAACCTAAGAGTAAACAAGCTCCTTTCTATTTAGCCTTAAAATCATACCAGAGAATAGAAAAAAAGAGTTAATTCTACTCAAAACCTCAGTAAGTTGGTGGAACACGTGCACAGGAGAAACAGCATGCTCTATTTAATAGGATTTTTCTTACTAATTAATTAGAGGAGTTTTTTCTCACTAAGAAGGAGCCTTACTCTTTTCTTCATTAATATTGACTATCTGTAAAGAAAACATCTGGGAAAAAAAGAAAAAAAGCACTTGTATGGTGTAGTTTACCAGCCACAGGCTTGTAGGAAGGGCATTTCTTTTTTTCACAAGACCACAGATTTCCTCAGCCCAAGTTGTCTCAGTTGAGAGACACAATTTGTCTTTCTCAATTCTTTCACCCAGAGGAGTGGGGAAAGCCCTTGGCCTCTCTCTCACTGTGCTACCTGAAAGAGCTACACTAAAAACATTAAAAAAAAAATCTCACAAAGAAAAGCCTGCATCGTAGTATCATGGAATCATAAAGGTTGGAAAAGATCAGGGAGCAGCAGAAACCCTGATGCTGTTTGGCTTGAGCCTGCTCATCCCCACCTGCAACACTCGACCCATCACAGTCCCTGCCTCTGCCCAGCTTCACCCAGGGCTCCCCTGGCCTAAACCAAGAGCACTCAAGCAAATCCTACACCCAGCTGCCACCCAACCTCCGGGAAAAGCATTCCTGGATCCATCATCCTGCACGGAGCAATCTGTGCGTGAAATAAAACAAATTCTTGCTTTCCTTGCTGCATTCAGCCTCCATCCGTCCAGGGCTGAAGGAATGGGTGCACATCCACAGCCTGGTCCACCACCCATGACCCCCAGGCTGCTCTTCCCAAACCGGAACACATTTCCCCCCAGCCTTAGCACCCAGAATGAGACAGACATATATAAAATGACACACTTTATTAAAAGTTACATTCAGCAGCAATGGACACATTTACTTAAGTAGATTTTAACAGTCAAGGAGCTTATAATTATAAATCTCTAAGGCATTAAAAGCTCTTAGATGTTTTAACTTCTTTGCAATCGTTTCATATAAATAGGCAAGGTAAATGATACTTGCCTAGAAAGAGGTTACCCCAGCTGCATTAAACAAAGATATACACATAAATATATGTATAAAACAATGAATTTTGTTATAAACTCATTCATGGGGATATTTCACAATCTTTAAGTCTTGGGGCCTGGCCCTGCAACCATTATCCACGCAAGGAGTCTCCTGTTTGCCTTACCACGTGTGAGTGTACAGATTGCTCACATGGATGAGAGCAGGGCAGGGCCTAAGTTTTGACAGAAACAGCAAAGATGTCAAAATTCTCAGTGAAATATATTTACAGTCTGTGCAAGTAGCATCACCTACTGTTACTGATTACAGAGTCCTCTCTGGGAAGCTATGAACAGCAGAAAGGCACTGTGGCCAAGGCGAACCAGCATCTGTTCTGTGATTTTGATGCTGTAACTCTCCCTTTCTGAGGAGCAGGAGCTGGGCTCCCGAGCCTGAGGGGAATGTGATCTGGGGTGTGAGACAGAGGGAGCACCAGCAGCACCCAACTGCAGCCCCGAGGTCGGGGCACAAACCCATCCAGCCTCAAGTTCTTCCAGCTCCAGCAGCAGAAGCCTCCCCTGATGTGCAGAGGTGCAGCTGCTTTTTCTGAGCGTAAACAAGAAAAGTGCCAACCAATTCCAGTATCAGCCAACCAACCGCCCTCCTATAAATAATGAGAGTTTAACTTATCTTATAATTGAACTGTGCTTTGTGTTTTAGAACCACATGTGTGAAGAAGAGGAAATTGCTGTTGCAACAGAAGCTGTGAGGAGATCATACAGCAGATTAACTGTATGAATTAATATGAATTAATACAGGTACAGGGTCTGAGTCTCTACCAGCTTACTGCTGACTTCATCTTTGTGGGCAACTCCTTTGGCCATCACGTCTCACAACCAGGGTGCTCTCTGGACTAAGGCCAACAGAAAGAGATTTTCTTCCAGTAAAATACACAAACCTCTGATTTCTACACTATTTTGGAAGGACAGAATTGAAGCCAACGGGAGATGTTTTAGTAGTAGAAGATATAAATATATTGCTAAAATATATTACTTTTATCTCAGCCATATCACTGACACAAAAAAAAAAAAAAAGAAAAAAAGTGGCTTCAAGAACTGGTTTGAATTTGGGATAAAGAGTGAAATACCCCTTCCTTCCCTTTACTCTAGGCCTGATGGTTTGAGTTGTGCCTTAACCAGGACAACAGCATTTCTCCAGGAAGAAACTGGAAAATATTTACACCAATAGTATTTTTTCCTTCAATCAAAATGGCTTTTACAACAAAATGAAAATTTACCAGGGGCAAATCATTGCAAGAATATTTTGGTTTAAAAAGTGACTCCATGTAACGAGAGGTGCATTTTCAAATGTGAGACAATCTGGTAACCAAAACCCACTGAAAATGAAAGTGAACTGAGAACACAACTCCCATTTGTGCCCCTCAATTTTTTTCCTAAAAGATGAAAGAGTCCCCTAGGCTCGGTGGAAACCCTGTAACTTTTCTCCCAAGCCATCCCAAAAAATACAGGTTAGAGCAGAAACCTGCACTGGTGACTTAGCTGCTGCCTTTTGTGGGGCTGAGAGCTGGAAGGAACATTTCTGATATCACCCCCCTGTTCCCTACCAGGCTTCCCTGCAAACCCCTGGAAGCAGGAAGGGTTGGCAAAACCATCAACCCATGATCTTTAGCTCAGAGGAAAGCTGGCAGAGCATGGTGTTTATTTACTCAAGTCAACTCTTGCTGAAGATGATTTTATGGAAGGTAATGACACCATTACAGTTCTGTACAGAAAGACATTTTTAAGCTTTTTTTAAAAATTAAAATCCCATACACGCTTCAAACTACAGGTATAATTTTTTCCCCCCTGAATCCTCCATTGGAACTCGAATTTAAAACACAGTTTAACTCCTCAGTATGTGAAACCTTCACGGCCACATTAATCGAGAACATCTGAAGCCAGGAGAAAGAAATCACTTCCAGTTATGTTGTCAGTGTTATGTGCATAACATTCCCACAGCTGTAGATCCATTGTGCTCCATGTTATAAATAAGAAATTGCATGGTGACAGCTAAAATTCAAAAGCGTTAATGTTTCTCTTCGCAACTCTTTTTCTATTTTTTTCCTCTTTTTTTTTTCTTCCCCCAGTCTTTTGAGGTTTCTCCCCTTTCCCTCCTGGTAGAAGTTACTTGAAGCAACATCACCGCTTATGGACTGACATATTTACGGTAATTAAAAAATAGTAAATGCCAAGCAAATATGACTAATGTTGCTGTTTGGCAAGGGAGCCAGAGACGACCTATTGATTCTGAGCCAGGCTGTCGTGTTTGCCTCAATAAACACCTCTCCTTCTTCTGCTCAGCTCCGTTCTCCTGGCGCTCTGGGGAGAAAGGGGCTCCCAGGATGCGGCCAAGCGCTGTCCCAGCCTGTGTCCCAGGCTCTGTCCCAGCCTGTGTCCCAGCCTGTGTCCTAGGCTCTGTCCCAGCCAGCCCTGGAGCCGTGGAGCCGCAGAGTCGAGCGCAGCCGAGCCGGGCCAGGCAGGGAATACAAACGAGGTGCCTTGTATCGCTCACATTCTAGGTTGTGGTCCCTCTCAACCATGAAAAACAGCTACAAATTGTTCCCAGAGCTAAACCACTTAACATCTTGGCACTTGGTTGTTTTTAACTTTGTAACAATAGGCACTGTTCACTCCTCTCAATCTCAGTTTTTTATTCGATAATAAAGCAGGAATACTGATGAAAGGCTAGTCACGGCTTCTCCCCGTGGTATCAGGGTGGTGGCATGTGATGATTCACATGGGGTGTGTTTGATCCAAGAAAGCCCAGCCTCTGCTTATTCTTCCTTTGTTCTGTCATCTAAGGTGGAAAGGCAGAGAGAGACGAGTTGAGATTTTTTTTTTCCTTTCTTACTATTATTTAGCAGTCACAGAGCAAGATACATATAAGCAAAACAACAGGGAGTGGAATTCTTTTCTTCAGCATAGAAAATTACAAGTAAGGGATGTCTTTGAAGTGGGAGATCTGTTTCCTGCAAAGTATGGACATTTTATTCTCATTTATACATTATTCTTATCCCCCGGCAGGTCTTACAGAGTATTATTTGTGCTGCTATTGTGTTGTGTAGCCCTGCAGAGGGTCAGCATTTGCACTTGGTGCTGCAGAATCACAGAACTAAAAGATGGCCCCAGCCACGCAGAGTTTAAATTTAAGCCAGGAGAGAACAGATTCAGCCAGAGGGGGATGAGAAAAATCCCACCAGGATGTTGTGGGTAAGCACAATGAGCAATGGTCTCAGCACATCCAGGCTAAACCTTTGTTGGCTTTTTCACAGGGAAAAGTTTTAAGGAGGGATTTGAAGGGGAATAATTAGATAACTCTGTCAATGCCACTGAAGTGCTTCCCATAAAGGAAACACACAGATGCTTTTCTGAAACTGTAATGAGCAAAGCAGAGTAGACCAGCACCTGTAGCATAAAAGGAGCTGGCCTTTTGATCCTGAAGGGAGGGCAAACACACCGGGCAGGCGATGTGGGCAGGAGCAGGGCTTTAAGGGAGGCTTTAAGGGAGGCCAGCAGCTTGTGCTCCCTACAGGAGAGCAGAGGCAGCCACGAGAGGGGCACCAGCACAAGGGTGACACAAAGCAAGCAACAGGCTCTGCAAATTGTTTTCACAGGGGCACTGTTGATGTTCTTGGTGGGGGAAAAACCCAAGGGCTGGACACAGAATGCTTTTTTTGCCCTCCAGGCTCCCATCAGTATGCAGCTATTCCTGACACATTGCTTTCACTGCCGGGTCATGCAGCCCCTCATCCTTTCTGCACTTTCCCCTCTGTCCCCGCACAGTCACCAGGAGCATTTCATGACTAATTCCCCCTCAGAGTTTTCTCCTTACCTGATCTCTGCTGTTGCTAGCAGAGTACAATTTCACTCCAAACCCTTATCAGTGTATCTACCCAGAAAGCTTGCTGGAGGGAAAGATAAAACCTTCCTGAGACAAAAGTCTCTTTTGTAACATTGTCCTGACTGCTACCTGATGGAAGGCAGTGCCTTCAGCCACACGTGCTCACTTTGCTACCCATACAGGCACTTACCTGTTCCTTGAGCTCAGCCAGCTGACTGGAAAGCTGTTTTACAAGGCTCATGGTTGATTCCAGTCTCTCCTGAAGGTTCCTGATTTCATTTTGCTCACTGTCGCCTTCATTGCTAACCAGAGACATGGCTCTCATCCGAGGGAACCAGTCCAAATTTTTCTCCTACACAGGTATTAGAAAAATAAGGTGTGTTAGTAGGGGTTTATGCAGGACTAGTAAGCTGAGACTAGAGAATAAAAGCTCAGAAGGACGACTGCTCTGTGGATGACACACTGCAAGTGAACTTAAGCAGTAAATTCAGAAAATATTTCAAACAGGCAGTTTTATTCTTGGTTCTCCTTAGCTACAGGGAAGGTACCAACTGGAAAATCTGGGTTCCCCGCATCTGCACCTGTGCTGCAGTGTGGGCAGTGTTGGCACATTCACCTGTGGCTCTGGCAGGCAGAAATGCCCCCACTGGGAACACTCCTCTGGAAAGCCTCAGTGCTCCCCGTGCTTTGCTCTTAAGTGTATGCAGGGACACATTTTCCCTCTGTCTCTTCAGCTTGGCTGGTCTCCATCTATTTCGGCTGTCCTTGCAGCAATGTCAGCAAGCCAACACCAGGAAAACAAGACAAGAGCCTTCCAGACCAGCCTCAAGCACTTCTACTGGAAGAGCAGAAGGAATCTACTGGATCCAGCTGCCCACAACAGGAGATGTGGGGTCCTGGGAATGGCTTAGGCTTCAGTGTGCTGTTCAGGCCGTGTATCTTGGATAAATGCAAGCACAACCCCATGGCCAAGGGCTAACCTGCACTGCATGGAACAGCTCTGAGCTGGGTGCTTCTGTATCCATGGACTCAGGCTATGAATTCAGCCATGACAAAACCGCTGTAAACAGACAGTATGAGTCAGGAAGGTGGTGTCTATCCGCACGAGCCCAAATTGTCTCCATGGCTCAGGGGCACAGATATTTGTGTGCAGAGCTTAACAGATGGAGAAGATGGAAGGGTGCAAGACTAGGAGGAGTGGCAGCCACATGGAGAGCAACCTGCTTTGCCCTGAGACAAAGGGAAGTTGCAGATCCTGCAGTGGGCAGCGCGTTACACGCACACACCTCTGCCCTGTGCCTCACAGGGAGAAGGAGGATGTGGCTGGGACATAGCTGGAGCTCTGCTACTTATATTGTCCAGGTATTTGGTAAAGTTTTAAGTCCATCTAACTGATCATAATCTTAGACTTTGCCTCTATTTTTCCTAAGAAAATAGAGAAGGCAGTGATGATTCTGCAGCATTTACAGCTTGGCAGCCCAGGGCAGCCATGCCTGAGCAGGGTCCAGGAGGGCTGGTCCAGCAGAGCTGTGAGCATAGGATACACCAAGGCTTTATCATGCTTCCAGGAGGATTTCCTTTCACCTCTGTAGTACTCTGCCCTGATCACCAAACCCTCCCCTCCTACTGCAGCATGATTTAGAAACAACCAAGCTAAGTCTGGGCGAGCGTGGCGGCACTAACAGTATTCATGTTTGTACACTCTTTGTGTTAGCCCAGTCCCCTCTGCTACTCCGGGTAAGACTAAATGCAAAGTTGTACGAATTTTAGCTTTTTATTCTTTTTAACTCAAAACTTCCAATGAGTTTTTGTCTGGCTGTGCAACCCCTGCTCCTGTCACTAAATCAACAGAGATGCCCAGGGAGCAGCAGCATGTCCCTGGGTTGCATTTTGCAGCCCCGGGCTGGCAGCCGTGGGCGCCGGTGGAACGAGGCCTCTTTGCTCGCCGCTCACTTCCCGAGCCTCGTGATCTCATTATGACAATTTACTGTGGTTACGCATGATGCCATTTTCAATGGGTCATAACTCATTCAAATCAAAACCTGTTTTCACCAGCTCTGCTGGTGAGCTCGAGTGGAGCGCACGTGACCCTCCCTGTGGATATCCCCAGCTGACACGCGGAGCGGGAGGCTCCTGTTTCTGCCACATGCGGTCCTGCGTACAAGACCAGCATTCATCTTCCACCAGTACACGCCGATATTTAGTTTAAATTTATTTTGGCTAGGATGTAGCAGAGCATTCATCACGTGCCTGGTGTCGAGCACAGGTGTACTCATTTATACTAACCTTAGTTTGTGCACAGTACCTTTCTGGATTGATGCTTGCTTTTTTTTTTTTTTTTTTTTTTTTAATTTTTTTTTTTTCCAAATGTTTGCCAGCAAATTTGTCTGCCACTGCAGGCACAGAACTTTAATTCAAGGCAGCTACAGTGAACAGAGCTGCACTTGTACCTGAATGTTTCCTGGAAAGCTCCGGTATCTGCACTCATTACAGCTCCTCCTGCTAGAAGCACCTGAAGATACCAAATGCAAGGCCATGGGAGCCAGCGGAGGGAACAGGAGCCCTTTCAAGCCTCACAACAACACCAAAGTTCCTAAAGCCAGGCTGCACAGGGAGAGCAATCTGAGACTCCATCATTGTGGTTCTTCTGTTTGCTGAGTACTGCTGCCAGGATTGTGAAATGCATTTTGCTAGTTTTGTTTTTCCATCTGCCACTCCCTCACTCCTCCAGGACACAAGGCAGAGACCTCCGGCTGCTTTGGAAAGATTTTTGTGGACTGACCCTGCACCACACTGCAGCATCCAGAGGAATCTGTGCAGATGCCAGACACCCTGGCTCTCCTGAGGCTCCCAGTGTCACCTGCTTCTCTCCTCCTCGGTGTGACATTACACTGCCTGGAGAAAAGGATGGCCAGGAGCAGCTGGAGACAGGGATGGAACAGGCAGCAGGCACCTCACCCGCTGCCACACGACGCTGTGGAGCACAGGGAGCAGAGGTGGCTCTTCAGCTGGAACCACCCTGCACCACACACCAGCTCATCTCGGCCACCATGAGCCCCAGAGTCACGGGACTTCAGCCACAGACTCTGCTCATTCACGTGTGCCCAGTTTTTGCCTTCCTAGAAATGCTGTGGTAATCTCTTCCAGGAATGAAACCCAGGTGTGATTTAGTTACAGATCAGGAAAATGTGGGCCTTTCTTCCCCCACAGTATTGTGGACGATCAACCAAGGGCTTGATCCAAGTTCTAAGATAAGCTGAAGGTTTGCATGGACTGGAGACCACATGAAAAGATGCTGTTGACTTTTGTAGGTGGCAGAGAGGCAACAGGTCAAACACCTGCCCACAAGTCCCACTTGGAATCCCAAGAGCTGTGTTAGGTGCAGGCTTCTTGGTTCTCAGCTGCAATACACATTTAATGAAGTCAGTCCAGCTGTGTATTTTTGTCATGCAAAGGATCAGAAAGATTCAAAATTCAGTAGGAGACACATTATAGCCTGCCAGGCTGTCTTTAGGTTAAAAATACTTACCTAGCTTTCACTGATAGTTCCTTTATAGTGCACACAGCAGGTCCTTTCCCTTGCTGAACCGCACGCTTTTGCCAGTCAATATGATCTTACTTTTTCATTGCATTATGAACTGCAGAACTTTATTAAAGGGCAGCATGAAAATTAGCTTTGGCAGACAGCTCTGTTTGCTGAGTCTCTACCACAAACAAACAGCAGTTGCTGCTGGGGACAACAAACTTTTGATCACAAACCTGCCAGGATCCAGAAGGCAAGCTGGACAAGGCTCCTTGGCCAAAGATTTCAGTGTTCATAGGGGGACACGCACTCTTGTGACTGCTCAGCAATGGGAAAGCTATTTTTACTTCAAGGTAATTGCTTGCCAATTAACTGGAGGTCATTAACATGTTTGAACAACCCCAAACATTTGTTCTGGGACTTAAATGTTTATGGGCTCGGTCCAGGGTTCACCTTGACCAACACCTTCAAGCTGTAACACGCAGGAGCACTCCTGGGGGTGTGCAGGATGTTATCTGTCACACCTTACCTATTACTCTTAGAAATCCAACCATTTTGCCCAGGATAACATTCACTCGGAAATCTGAACCCTGCCTGGAACTAAGAGGCAATTTGGAGGAGTAAGGCAGGCTGCTGGCAGGGAGCAGGGCAAACCTCTGCAAACAGCTGTCACGGGACTCAATCAACAGCCACCAGGTTAGCCTGAGGTGACACAGCCTGAGCATTAATGAGCTCACAGAGGGTGAGCTATGTGGTTGGGACGCTTTTAAATGAAGTAGCTGCCTGGAACAAATAATTAATTGTGAAAATGTACCGGAATCTTCTTTCTAAACAACCACGGTTTAAGGCAGTATGTTGTTAGTTGTTATTGTTATTTCATTCTTGCACAGGACGGCAGCAATTCACAGCCCACCTACGGATCACAGCATCTTCCTGCTCCACACTCTTCCCGCAAGCATAACTTGTGCCTCACAGGATCCATATTTAAGCAGACATCTGTGTCCAGAGCACAGCATCAGCCAGACAGGAAAGCTGCAGGGACAGAAAGGAGCTGCAGCCTCCTCTCTGCCAGTTCAGCTGGGGGAAAGGAAAAAAAGGGAAAAAAGGCAGGTGGGGTGAGCCAAAAGGCTGCGGGCCAGAGAGACTGCACACGAGCAGAGCAGAGCAGACATTTGGTGTGGCGATCCAGCGCGCTCGCTCCCTCCATCCTCCCCCTCAGCTGGCAGGGCTGCAGCTGCAGGCACAGCTCCCCCAGGGCCAGACCTCTGTGCAAGTGCTCTGGGTGCACGTACTCGAGGTGCCCACGGCGAGGGCACATGCCTGAGAAATCACAGGGCTTAGAGGATTTGCTCCTTGTGCTTGCTGGAAAACCTCAAACCCTCCATCTCGGAGAGGCAGGCTCAGAGCAAAAGTCTGCATCTGCCTCCTTCAGTTTTCTATGCAACTCTCCCCTTCTGTGGGCTTTCCAAGGGGATGGCAGAGCTGTGGGATAAGTCCTCCCTTCGGTAAAATATTGCCATTTTTCTGACTTTGCTGGTTCCGGTTGAGCATGGATGGAGGAAAGACTGAAGGAATCTGTTCAGAGTTTCTATGCTTTGTACGAAGCCTCTCTTGAGCCATCCCTGTCCCGTTGGCACAGCCAACTGGTTTCAATCAAGCTCTCATGCTGAGCTGAATCCATGCCTTCGGAGTAATTGGCAGAGGGATGTTTCTTTAGGAGGTGCTGGTTTCACAGGCTAGCAGCGAGATGGATCAGCCGCAACCAGCGGGAAAGACTGGGCTGAGCCTTTAAAAAATAGATTACTAGATAACAGTGAGAGAAAATAGGTCAAAGAGTAGGACAAGGGGGATGAAGTAGAGGAGCAAAGGCAGCCTAATGCATACTTTCAGCCGGTGCTACTGCCACAGGCTGCGAGTGTCACAACGCCGTCAGCTGTGCCAGACTCATTTCTCCAGCACGCTCTAATGCAGTGACTGTCAGCCCTTTCCACCCCGTGACCCCTTGTTGCAACATGAAAACAAGCCCTTTCAGGACTTCCCTCCTATCTGTTCACCAAGAAAAGTGGTGATTACTGCTCATGACTCCTCCTGGGCTGTGACCTGTCCTGCTGCATGCATCAGGACAGGGGAGCGGCCTCTGTGTCCCCCAGCCCACAGTTCTGCAAGGATCCTTCTCTCCTCGGTGACTCAGGGAGGCTGTCATCAGGAGAGCAGTGCCCTAGCAGTAAGACTGAGAAGATAAGGGTGCTGGAAGCTGTCTGGCTCCTCAGCTACATGGTTGCAGAAGGGTGCACAAGGGGAGCATGGCTATCAATCACCAGGAAGGTTTACTACCGGCACCTTCATGTGCTGTGCTGGGCTGGGCTGGAACACACCTTTGTGGGCAGGCAGCAACCACAGCAGCAGCCCCCCAAAAAGGCTCCTGCAGCTTTAGGAAGACTGAGCCTCTTTAGAGAGACTGTAGCCCCTCAAGTGCCCCTTTGGGGTGGTAAAATTCTGCTGCACTGGTGCTGAGGAGAGACCCTGCTGGTCACCCCGTGGTCTCCAGGGCTGAGGAGTGGCACTGCCAGTCCTCTGTGCCCTCAGCATGAGGGCAAACAAACAGGGCATCACTGCTCTCCAGCAGGCAGCCCCTGCCCTTTCAGGCATGAGAAGGAACAGTTCACTCCCCTTTTCTGGACCAGCACCTTGAATAAATACCTTAGCTCTGGGTACAAAGAGATCTATTTACTGAGAACTATTCTGTATGTCTGAAATGCAAATAAACTCATCCATTCCCTTCCCAAATGTGCTGCCCATATAAGCAGAGAGGGATCAGTCCAAATGACCTTTTGAAAGCTATTATTTTTTTGCCTGGGGACAGAGTCTGGTCTTAAAAGTCCAGAGTTATGTAGCTCCTATAGCCACCTTAAAAAGGGATTTTCAAGATTTAAGCTATCGTGTGCTTTAGATGACACAGGGCAATAACCACTTTGTGATTTAATCACAGACAATAATAATTTGGTTCAGTGCATGATTCAGCTAATCCACAATTTGATAAACGTTCATCCTAAACTACAAACCCAAATAGCTTTCTGCAAATCCTGTTTGACACTTTAATGTTAAGACTGTATTTGATAAGCAATCTGTGCTGTACAAGAATATAAGGAGGGAAACTAGGAATTGTTATGCATCTATATGCATCCAGAACAGTAATTCAAAGAAAATAAAAATAAACCTTGGCAATTACAGATAAATCTTTATGCAACAAGAAAACTAATAGTTTTGGCTGGGTCTGCACTGGATTGATACATGCTACAGCTCCCACAGCTCACAGAAAAATAGAAAAACCTGTTACCCCCTGAAAGAAGGTTGAAACCACAACACAGAGCCCCTGTCTGCTTTAGCATTGATGCATTTACTTTCATTTTAACTTGGCTGAATGTTTTTGAAGGCTGCAACAGAATCTATCACCATAATTCTGACTAACTGTTAGTTCTTCAAGACTGATATCCAGGCCAGGCAGTTATATACGTCTCAGTGTTTCTGTATCAGCATTCCCACTTATGATACCCCTGCAAAAATTATGGTGAGGAATGATAATCAACCCAAAATTGCGAAGAATTTTCTCTGGCGCTCTATGGGGCAGTTTTGACACTCAAAATTGAAGGTCTGTAAAGGACAAGCACCACAATATTTCTGCTTATATCAAACACACCTAAGGGATTTTGCATTTACCTCCAAAAGATGGAAACGATCATGAAAGTAATTTTTTCCATAAGTTTGAATGTGCTCTCACACTGCTGTTGTGGGCAAGCCACGTGCTAACAGCAGGTCTGTGAGTCACAGCGTGTCCCTAGAGAGGAAAAGGCCACCCTGACCCGGGCTGCAGCAGCCAGAGAGCTGCCACGCAGGGAGGGATCCCACTTCAGCAACTCTGCCCTGGAAGGTGGAAAGTAGAAACCAAATTAAGCAACTTTGCCTCTGAGATGGCACATGCCAGTCACTGTCCAGGTGGAACCCAGGTGTGCAGGGACCACAGGAGACTCATGGGAGAGCCAGGGCACAGCTCTTGTGTGCTTGGAGAGCCTCAGCTTGTGTCCCACCCCAGTGCTGCTCTCCTTGAAGACATATTTGCTTCTGGTGTCACCCCTTCCCCATGGCACATTTCTGAGCTGTTGCTTGCTTCTGCTGTATCAGTTGCTCTCTGCCACCTTATCTCTCTCATAACCCTGTTAACTGATATTGTCCTGTGCAAATCTTCCAGAATCCCAACACTAGCATCAAAAGCTAGGATTTGGTCTGTAATATTTGCACCCTTAAAATAGGTACAATTATATATTTGTGTAAAACATGAGTTTATTTTTCCACATTCCTATGTTTTCATGTTGTTAGTGGTTACGAGACATACTTTGGGAAAAGCACTTCAGATTATTCATTTAAAATAATTAAATTATTTCTGATATAATCCCTGGATCTTGTGCATAACGAAACATCTGGTACAGAGGTTAGAAAATAAATGTTCTTGGCTTTTTTTTTCTCTTCTTCTTTTGTTAACCAGATGTTGTTGATACAAAACACAGAACTGTAAATCAAAGCCTGCATGTGGACACAGACTGTCACTACTGAGCAGAAATTTACTGTGGCTAGATAGAGGTTTGAAACAGCAATGAATCACTGGCTTACTAACTTTGTTCACGTGGGTATGGTTTCAATATTCTGACATTAAGTGCACATGTCCTTAAAGAAAGGACCTTGTAATGGCAGCCTGGGAGACTGTGTCTCAGTGTGGGAAGCTCAGCATAATGCCAGGGCAGCCTGTGTGCAGGGGAACGTGGCAGGTCTCGGTCTGTGCCCTCCCAGCTGGGGTGCTGCTGTGGAGCCCCACAGGCTCAGCTCCCCCAGCGCCACAGGGGCAGCCCTGGCACAGCAGAGGGGCTGAGCTGCCCATGCAGCCCCAGCTCTGCCACCAAAATGCCTCCAACTCTAACCTGTTCCTCCCTCTGCTTCCCCTGCTGCTCCCCACCGCATCTCAGTGAGCTCACCGTTGGTTTGTGGGCCAGGACCCCGCCGAGCCCGGCAGCGGTGTCGCTGCTTCCCGTTGGCTTTGTTTAGAGTGACCAGAATTCCGATGCCTCTCCTTGCCTTTCCCACTCCCCCACATTGCCTGCACCAGCAAGCTGAAGCCCCCGCTTTTCCCGTTCCTCTTTTAATATTGATTTTCCTTCACAAAACAGGCCAGCAACACACCCCAGATGCTGAACTCCAGACAAAAGCCAGCGGCATGAATCCCACTACAGTGTAAAAGACCCCTGCAGTTCCAGGCCAGAGATGATGTCTCCTCCTCAGACACATATGTACCATCCAGCTGGTGAGGACACCACAAATTTTGACCTGCTTTTGTCAATGTGCCTGCTGGTTTGATCCAATGGATCAGGGTCTAACTCCACGGCGAACTCCAAGCCATGACCTCTGCTTCCTAGCTTTTGAAGCACAGGATTCAGGAGCATATTTGTTGAAATTTGTGTTTTGGGGGTTTTTTTCACATTTAGCTTTAATTCTCTGGTCCTGTCACCTTGTATTTTGCAAGTACTGTCCATTTCCTGGCTTTAGCTTCAATTTGGTGTAACAGAATCTTTGGGAAATACAAAGACTCAGCTGGAGACTCATTTTTCAGAGGTTCGGGACTTGACCTTGTTCTCAGCTTTACACAGGCACAGCTCTGTTGATTGCAGTGCAATTGTTCTGGTTTAGGATACTGCCAGAGCAGAGGCATTTTGAGTCCTGATCTGAATGTTCCTGCTCCGGGCCCATTTTCACTCTGATGTATTTTGCACATGGGGCAGTATGAAAGGACAACTGAACGAACAACACCTTCTTTGAAAATCAGTAAGAATTATTGACTATCACCACACAGAACAGATTTTTAAGCAATGGTACAATCATGACCATACCTTACACATGCACAAAATCATGGAATCATTAAAGTTGGAAAAGACCTGGAAGATCACAAATGCACATAATCGAGTACCACTCAGAGGAGAGGGGATTAAGATCAAAGTTTCTCTACGAAGCATCTCTTGACAAAACACCACCAACCAATGGCCACCTTTCCCCCCAATGGGCTTGAGCACCATCAAGCTGCTCTCTGACCCCTTGCTCTGCTCAAAGGCTTGCCTGTGGCTTCCTCTGCATCCCTTGAACAACTCCTCTGCACAGGAACAACTCCTTGCCCATGCAGGCACGATGGCCAAGGATTGGCCCCACTGCAGGTCTGGCTGCAGCACACAAGGTGCCACTTATCCACTTGGATGGAAGCACAAAGCACTTTTATTCCCTTCAGGAAATAGGTGGGAACCAGCAAAACTGGGCCCTCTACTTGTCCAGGTTTGTGTCTACTGTGGGTTGTTTTCAAGTCTGTAGGCTAGAGGAATAAAAGAAAAAAACCCACCATGGTACTGCATGACCCTTTATCTGTCTATACGACATTTTCATTTAGTGCTTTTGCTAGGAAATATTAAAATGGATCCTCAGTACAGATCTGCTTTTTCTCTTTTTTTTTTCAGTCCATCATTTTAAATGGTTTGCTGTTTTTGGTTAAACTGAATTTTCACTTGAGAACAAGCAGATGATCGGTTTCACAGGCCCGAACTTAGGATTTTTCTTCAGCATCACCCAGCAAAATGAAAAACAGAAACAAAACATTTTAATCACATGTGTATAAAATACACAGGGTTCATTAAACATGATTTAAAGTTGCCTGTTTATTTTGGAGGCTCTTTAGAGCTCCTACCACCCCAAACTCATGGAACTGTAATGTGATTCCTGATCTATTGAATTTTGGAGGATGGCTGTAGTGGGTTCCATTATATATAAATTGGATGTAGCCACTTTACAATCTCTGATATATACTTTTATCTCAAAATGTCCTGTGAGGCAATTGTGTAAAGTACTTTATCAGGGATTGTTGTTGGTAATATTGCAAGAATTCATGGTATAAAAAATACATCAGTGCCATTTAAATTGAACAAAATGGTTCCCATTTTTTTTCTTGTAGAGCATTTTTAACCATCTTCTCAACAAATTTGTTCAATAAATACTGTATGAAACAAACATTTTGCACTTTGTCCCACAGATGCAATTTGCCAACCTGATTGATTTCTTTCTCTACAACTAATCTGATTTCTTTAGGCTATACATCTTTGCTTTTATTAAAGATGATGCAATCTTAGCTTTTTATCATACACACATCCAACACACCAACAAGAGAGAAGATTCTGCAAAGCAGCCTTGCAACCAAATAGAAAAGTCTGACACTAATCTCATAAAGCTGATTCCAAAAGATAAATGGCACAATGAGACCAAAGTCACACAAATTCAGAAACTGATCCATGCAGAATAATACGGGCAAGTGGATTTTTCTTCCTGTGATAGATTCAGCAATCAAGTAACTTCACCATATCTGTAGCACCTTGTAAATCAAGCTCACGCCAATGTTACACCAAATCCCCCCAGATCTTGCTGCCTCTGCACTGTGAGAGGTCAGAAGCAGAACTGCATTTTTTGTAGCCTTTCCCTGGTTTGCATCTTGCAGAATCTCACTGCTATGTTTTGAGTCCCAACAGCTTCAGGCTTATTTACTTTTAGATGGAGTTCCTGGTAAGGCAACAAATTCACCTCTCTGTTCTTTTACTGACTGCCCTCGTGTTTTTGGGGAACCCCACAGTCCTTCCCTTCCTCAGCATCTGCAGTTATCTGCCTTGGCTGTAGACAATTTTTCAGTCTCTTTCCCATTCAAGCAGCCAGAGGTTTAGTACCACTGTAATACAAAGAGAAATAATTGTTTTCAAATGTTGCAATAATATTCTCAAACAGCACTGAAGTGTTTTGTGTCTGTTGCTTCTCCCATCGAGCAAAATCAAATTAATTCAGTTGACACGTTTCAGGATCTGCTCATCACATTGTTCCTCTGGGGTTCAGCTTCTTATCACTAGCTGTGATCCCAGTTAAGGTCCAGCTTTCACTGGCAAAGCCCTGTGCAGCCAGCCCCAGGAGAATCAGGGCTCTGTCACTGCCAGGATTTTAAGTGCAACAGTCGGTGCCTATCCAGTGCCTTGGAGAGCCTTTCCATCACTTGGAATCCCAGACTAAAGGTCTGCCCACACACAGATCCATCTCAAGCCACAAGGCTTCTTCAACAAAGGGATAAAAGATGACTTTTGCAGGCTGCCTGGAAAGTTAGCAGCTCCAGTCTCTGGCAGGTCGAGGCGAGAGCGGATTCCAGCAGGGAACTGCAGCCCATGTCCTGCCAGCTGCACTGCTCAGCCCGAGGGAGCTCCAGCTGGAACACCTCCACTCCCTGTTCCTGGGGATCTGCAAGTTTCAAGGAACACAGCCTCGTGTCCAGACCCCTCCTCGAGTTTTTAAGGCCAGCAGCGAGCAAACAAACAGGAACCCAACTTGGCTCATTTATTTTAATTTGCAAATTGAACAAGTAGAAGTTGGAAGGAGGACAAGGAAGTTGTGACTGCACTGTATTATCAAGGCAGAACCCATCTTTGTAGCAAAATCTTTGAAGCCTAAACAGACAGGTGGCCAAATCTGGAAAATAAAGAGGAAGTCATGCAAAGCTTACAAATGAGCCACAATATCACAGGGGCCAAAAAGACTAGGTCTGGGTAGCATCAAACTGCTGATTCTGGATCTCAGGGGGGAAAAACCCCCAATTATTAATGAATATACTTTTGAGGAGTTTTAGGCTCTGCTCTGTAACTTGAAATTACATCATAGCTGTGTACACAGAAGGGATTTCAAAGGAAAGAGGGAAATGGACAGGACTGTGCTTTAGAAGTTAAAAAGAATGTGAGGGGCTGGGCAGAGACAAGGGTTCTGTGCCATGGCCATTCCCTCCCCGAGTCAGCTGGGGGATGAAGGTCATCACCATCCCCTCACTGCACACAGCAAACCTGCCTGTGCTGCAGCATCTGCCCTGCATACCAAGCTTTCTCCTGCTCCAGCTAATGACACAATTTCTAAGGAGGCAGGATCAGATCCATGTCTTCCTGTTCAAGCAGCAGCAGGATAATTATTTTTGCCTGTCTGAAAAGGCTGTGTATAAAGATAAACCCACTGAAACCTCAAGCTTTTGCATGGAGGTATCAAATAAAGCCCACCTTTATTTACCCACATCTTCATTTATCCCTTTATTTACCCACATCTCATGCATCACTGAGCCAAGCAGGCCAATTAAATTATTTATGGCAGACCAAAGACACCATTGCTGGAAGATGCAGAACCCTTCAAGTAGAAAAGAAGATGCTCAGCTCTCTTGAAGAATAGGAGCTTTGTGCAAAGATGCAAAGTCCTCACGTGATGCTAACTTTTCATGCTTTGAGAAACGCAACTGAGCAAGAAAGCAGCTAATTAGGCACATTACGGTGATTGCTTATTTTATGAAGTGGAGAGGGAGGTGTTCAGCACTTTAATGAGATAATAGCGTAGAGGCAAAATTGTACAGAGAAGCAAAAATAGCAATGGTCTTCCCCCAGAAATGAAAATTATTTTTGAGCAACAAGAAAAGCAACAATAGAAAAATAACTCAATACCTAGCAGCAGAAAGAACAGTGCCTCAATTTACTCTGTACACGTAAGACCTGGATAACACTCGGATATCTGAGGGTAGATGGACCTCCCCTCATACACCCAAGCAGTGGCTGAACCTGTGCAAAGCCCCGTTTCAGCTCTATTTTAGTGACCATATCACTCAATAGTGATCAACTCTGAGCTCCTCTGTGGATTTGAGGCAGGCCTTGATGCAGAAAAAGGACTTTCTCTGGGACCTGGTACACTTAATCCAAAGCCCTGGACTCCCCACAGGGCCTGTGTCCACATGGAAGGACACAGAGAGCTGCATTCTCACTCGCTCTCCTATTTTGAGCACAACAAAAAAATGGGAGCTGTAAATCATCTATTTCGGCGTATTTCTTTAATTGCTTATTTTATGAAAACCCAACTGCAGACAAAACCAACACGGCATTTCCTAGGAAATGAGCCTTTCTCAGAGACCTCAGATCTTATTTAGCAGCCGGCTTTTGTGCTCTTGGTGTTACTGCCATGGTAAGTAATTACTCATAACGTGACATGCATCATATCAGCCTTTTAAAAGTAATTAAGAAAAAGTTGCATTGCTTAATGATATGTACATACATCTCATCCTTGCAAGTTTGGCTTTGACAACATCTGCTAGTTTTTGGAGCAAAGCCAGTCTTAAAAAGTAAAATAACCCAGTCCTAACAATGGGAGCATTATTAGCTTCCCAAAGGCTATAAACTCCATGCCCCACTCCAGCACAACATTTGTGTGCATGAGTCCTGTAAGGATTCCCAGTCCTGTGAGTTGCCAGATCAGAAAGTTCATGCTGAACTAGAATTTATGACAATGAAGAAGCCTCAAAAATACAGTTTATTTATAGTGAGCCAGTTTAGGAGCTGCAGCAGCTGAAGGGGTCACTCCGATCAGCTGGTGCCCCTTCTCCCTGCTGATATTATCCCACCTATACAGAGGCAGAGGCAGAAGAACCAGTGCCATGTCCTCTTCTCAACCAGTGCAGTTCAGACTGGCGTGGCTTCAGTGGCCATCCATTTTCACATTAGCACTCTGGACTCTGAACTGTAGCAGCTCAGGAGTGAACAAACACGTCCCTGGTCCTCCCGCCTCTGCTCTCGCTGTGGCAGAAGGGTCTGGTGGACATCTCGGGGAGGAAACTCCTAGAATTGTCTGGGATGAATCATGAGAGTGCATGTGAAAAGCACACGGAGTGTCTTCCTGAGATCCCAAGTGCCCGTTCTGCAGCATTCATGCTACCTTGGATTGACATTTCTCTGCTTTAGGTCATTCTCTCTACCATACAGTGTTTTGTGATCCTTGGATGTAATAAGAATATCTACAGAACTAGCAGAGAAAACTTTTACCTCCAAAATTCAAAAGGGTGATGGATAAGAGAATAGAAGAATTTTGGATGTCAGAACTTTGTTCTTCCTTCTCCAAAGAAGCTTTATTTTAAGAGCAGAGGTCAACAGCCCTCTTAGTCCATATAATTTTATTACATTCTTTGACAAAAATTGACAGCAGTAAAGAACAGCTTGTTCCACAAACCCCCATGCTGTCAGCATGCCCTTCCCCTTTCTATACCGCACTTTTTCACTGTACAGTGAAAAAACACTGTACAGTGTACAGTACTTTTTCACCTCTCCTGCCTGAATTTCCCCTGGAGCTGCCTCCCCTAGAAGCTCCACGTGGTCTGCTCGGGGCTGGCCACTGACTCTGTCAGACATCAGGGGAGCACACCAGGGTCTGCCATGGGTGAAATGCCTTTTGCTCACTGTGTAACCCCGGAGCAACCTCTCCCGAGGTGTGAGGGGATGGCAGGCAGCCTCCTGACCCACAGCTGTCAGGCTCCATAGGCACCCTTGGCTCACACCTTGGCTGTTTTGCCACTCGACCACGTCTGCTGGGGTTGGCTAAGATGAAAAAAAGCCCCTTTGCAAGGTGTGCCAGGGGCTGTACGCAAGCAGCTCTGGCTCCAGGAGAGAACTTATCCCCTCACCCTCCTCCTGAACCGGGGGGTCACAGCCTCATGGAGCAACTCTGGCCATGACCTGACCCCTGGGAGCAGCCAGGAGCTGCCGTGGCTCACATCACACCTCCCCTCCCGAGGTGGGAACACGGCAAAGGCAGAGCAGCAAGGCAGGAGAGAGGAGGGTGCCAGGGGAAAAGGGCTGGCGCTGCCCAGCACACAGCATGGGCAGAATGACAGCTATTGTGAGGCTTCTCAATGGCTCATTTGGCATTATTCCCAGCACTGCTTTTCAATCTAACACCCACTTCTGGGTATCTAATAGAAAAAGAAGGCAAAAGCATGAGGCTGGAAGTAGGAAGAACAGAAACAACAGCACCAGCTCAAAGGGGCACTAAATTCAGCTGAATTTTCAAAACTTTGGTATTTAAAAACAGCAAACAAAACAATAAGAATATTTCAAAAGGGGAATGCATTTTTCCTCTTGACATGGCTAAATAGTTCTTTTATTTAATAATTTGAAAGAAAAATAATAATGAAAAAAAAGCTGACAGCTTCAAAATATTTAAAATAAAACAGTCAAAATATTTTGTCACGCGGCCAATGCCAGGTCATTGCCGTGCCTCAAAAGTGCTTTTAAAAGAACTGAATCAGAAGACAATTGTTCAGAATTTCAGGCTGGTGTAGCTCAACCTGTCTCTACTCCTTCCTCCCTGCCACATTGATGGGAATAAAAGGTTCATGGTCCCAATGACCGTAATGGAGAAAAGAACCTGTAATTTCCCAGCAAAGATTGCCTTGCTTTGGAGAGATGGTCCAATTCACGGCAGTATCCTTTACTCTTAGGAGCATAGGCTGGTTTTAGAGCATTTTTCAGCTGACTGAGGAGTTACATAATTGCACAATTACATCCAATTACATAACTAGGGTAAATAAGTAATAATATAATTAGGTGCTGTAATTATGTAGTTATGACAGGTAGCACTAATGCTGATAAAAGCCATAACGAAACTTGCTAAGAACTGTGGACAAAGCACATGAGAATGAAACTTTCAGGGCCTCGTTTGCTAAAGTCTTTAATTCTTCCAATGGGCAAAATAATTAATTTAACTCCTAAGCCAATAGCCTTTTACTTTTGCAAATGAATGGAGGTACAAATCATAGGCTAATTCATATCACTGTTGAGCTGCAAAAAATACAGTAACTAATCATGTCCTCTTTTTTTAACCTCCATATATCTATTTACAGCAATGAAGGCTTGGGTGAAATATGTGTGTACAAATTAGACCTCTGAAAAGGGAAGTATAAAAGTTTGGACATTAACCTTCATTGTTCCAGTTATCACATTAAACTGTCTCCTCTGACAAATGGACAAAAGGAACATTCAAAGATTGCTGTATCGATGTAATACAAGTTATGTGCATCTCTGGGTTTGCAAGGGGTGGTGTTTCTGGCCAAATGGGTCAGATAAACATGTTTTTTTCTACAGGAATGAAAATTCAATAGGGGAATCATTCATGCAGGTTCTCAGTGCAAACACAAGGCATGCAGCCAGCTTTTCAAAGTTTGTCTCTTCAGATATTGTATAATACCTGTCTGACTTCATAAAAGAGGCCTGGAGAGCAAACAAATAAAACCTACTGCCCTGCTTTAATATTCATTAATATTTCACCCAATAACTGATAAAAGATAGTGTGCAAGAAGAAAGGGCAGCACTGAAAGAGTTGAAGGGCTTTATTTGCACCAACATCTCCATAACGTATAAACTGCATATTGCTTTAGAATACATTTTATGCTGATGCTTTTTTCTAAAAAGAAAAAAACCCAGAAAAATTAATACCTTTCTTTATGAAAGCTGGATAGTTCCTGACTGCGTCAGTCACTCCTCAGAGCAGTATGCTAAGCACTGAAGCAAACACAGAGCTGCTGGGAAAATCAAAATCACAGGGAACATCAGGAGTTTGCAGGGACAATGTCCACAGTCCAGAGCAAGAAAGCAAAAGAAGTGCTCTACCCCAAGGTATTCTGAGGCCAGAGACATGCAAGATAACAGGAATGCCTTGAAGCAAACCACCCCTGGAACTGAAATACAAGTGAACTTGGAAAACTGCAAGAATCTTGCATTTGAGTGAGGGGTGTGTACAACATCACCCAAGTGTTTCTTTCCCCTTCTTGAGCTGGAAAACTGGAGAGGTGAACTATGATGTGTAAATAACTCCCATCTGTTTTGGCACCCAACCTTTCAAATAACATTCCAAAACAAGGAAACCCCAGTATTCCTGTTTTTTCATCTGTTCTGCTATCAGCAAGCCTTCAAACTAGATGCTTTTCTGTTTGGTGAACAAATGATACATAGAAAAGACTGAGAGTCACAAAGTAGACAGTCGTACTTTTGGGCTCTGACCAGGTTGGGCAATAGAGAAAAGGACTATCAGAAATTGTAGATGCTTTTCCTGGTGCTTAGTTAATACTGACCATTATTCCAATGTTACTTTTTTGCAATACTTTGCAAAAGACAGGAATAGGCAAATGCAAATAATAATTGCTTCCTCACTGCAATTGTAGGGATAGTGAGGATGATTATTGGAGCTAAACTCTACTTTCTATTAAAGTTACTGCAGCATACTCCAAAATTTTGACGTATGCATATTGAAGGACTTGGAGGTCCGGGTTTGGGTAGGAGTTCTCCTTAAGTGATCTGGCTGTGAAAACACAGAATTCCATTAAATTCCACAGAATTCCATTAAAGTTACAGAAGCAGCCATAGAAGGCATTTCTGATCATAACAAAACCTAATAGAAATGAAGAGAGTTCTTCCAGGAATATGACTTCACAGAGTTTTTTCAGCCATATTCTGTATATTATGAAAAATAAAATCTCATTCCACCTTGTCCTTTTCAAAGGGGTCCCAAGACTGCCCTGCTATCCCAACCACCCATATCTATAAATATTTCCTGCACTTCCATACACCCCCCAACAAGCTTTTTTCAGCAATGAGTCAATTCCATTGGCAAGTCCCTTGTGAAAGGGTGATTTCAAGTCTCTTTTCTGCCAGATCCTAACCAAGATGTGCTGTCCTACCTGGGACTTGGTCACCTCTCCCAGGATCACAATGATGGTCACAGTTTTAAGGCTGTCACAGAGTCTGAATGAAGTTCTCTCTCTGTCTTCATGGCAAAAGCCACATTCAGGTTTAATTAGTGGATGGAATTTAGCACATCTCACATGCCTGTGGTGTAACTCATTACTATCAGGCTGTGTTTGGGACACACCAAACACATTTGCTACAGCAGTTCATATGTTTGACAGCTGCAAAACTGCCTCTGAGAGTTTTCCTTTTGGCTCTTCTCTCTTCTTTTGGTCCTAAGCAAAGCTGTATCTCTAAATCTCTTCTTCCAGCCAAATATCATACTCCATTCCTCCAGTCAGATTATTTTTTTAAATTTCTTAGTATTCCTTGTAGCATGTGGTATACAGTAAATTCTCTGGCTCTAAGAGAATGTGTCCTTTTTTTTTGTTCACTTAAGAAGTTCCAATTGCTTGTGCTATGCAGCACATCTCCCCTGGATTTTATACTAAGAATTTAAACTACACAAAGACACAACTACTGATCCCATATCAGATACTTGTAATCTGTTAAAACATTTATTTCTCTTTTTTAATCCCACTCTACCATTTATACCTCCATTCCATGTAAGCTTTGCATTTCTAGGTCCATAGGTACCTCTCCATCATCCAAAATAACCTTTAACTTTATATATACTCATGGAAAAAGAAAGTTTAATTATCCCAAAATCTGGGTTACTGCTAACCACTTAAGCAACCAGTATTTTGCCACAGAGGAACAGGGGCTTTGAGAAATCAGTTCAGTACTTAAGGTCACGTGAGTTTTTGGTGCTTTTCTGTTAGTATTATAGATATTCAAAGAGGAGTTCCAGCCATTAATGCAGAAGTAAAATACATTAGTGAATTACACATCAGAAAAGTCAAACCACTGCTGCCACAGGATGAATATACTTACTATGAATATTAATGCATCTCTTGGAATTAAACATTAATACTTAACATACATATCACAAAGTTTAAAATCCTACAAACATTGCAGGGAGAGGAAGAGGAGGAATGAACAAATGAGAAAGGCCCTAGAGTCTGATTCCACAAATTAAAATGTATTTCTGACATAAGCTAAAATATTTCCATGTGTAACTGGACAACTTGCCACTGTGAATAATTTCTCGTAATGCAACAGAGTCTACAAGGATTTGTTTTAGGTTTTCTACCTCTCCCACCATACTGCAGAAGTGTAGGTCCATCACTGCCTACAGGATAAACACCCTGAGCTGGGCAATGAGACTGATGGTTCAAAATTGAAGGAAACAGGCTGTTCCTCTGCACCCCTGAGCACTGAATTCCCATCACCTGCCACAGCACCTTCCCTTCTAATGGCAGTAGCACTAACAAAAGCTCCATTTAACTGCAGCAATCAAACACACACTCCTGTCTAAACACCACCATTTCCACTAATGTGAGGTCTTCAAGGTAAGCTCTGCTTAAGCCTGCACAGTGCTTGGGAGTCAGCTCTAATTTTAGCCTGCTCCCAATTAGGAATCTTGTCTAAACTAACCATTTTAGTGAGAAAGGTGAGTCAGCCCAGCTATCCTGGACACCCATCTGAAGGCAGGATAAATAACCCAGCTTTCTGCACTGACAAGGCAGAAAGGAGCTGGGATCGATTGAAACCTGGCGCCTGACCTGACAACAGCTAGAGTGAAAGGAGAAGAATCTTCCCCTTGGCTAAATTGGGGAGTAAAAGGCCACCCAGCACCTCAGTAATGAGGCTGGGTAGCATGTCCAGTCAAAGGCTTGATGAGGGATAACAGAGAGATAGCCTTGATACGAAATGTGGCTCCAGAAATGGAGTGAAGCCTGATGCGCATTTGGTTACGGCCTCCTCCAGGATTCAGACATGTGCCAGCTCTGCAACCACAGAGCCTGGCACAGGCCTTGAGCAGTGCAATACCTGCCAGCAAGTCCACAGGAACAAAAATGCTGCACCAGAATATCCCAGCAGGCAGGCAGAATTCCTCAAAACTGGAGCCCCAAGCCAGGCAGCCTTAATAATCCACTCGTCTCACTCAGCAGAACGAACCCTCTTCGCCAGCAGGCTGGAAACAAAATGTAATCGAACACCTCTCTGGTCCAGCGTCGTCACATTTCTCTCTCTGAATCCAAGTACTCTCCCTGCTTCACAAGGCAGTTTCTGTGGCTCTTCAAATCCCTGTGGCTGCTCTGCTTGGTCTTTTCACTAGCTTGTTCAGAGCAGCCATAGGAGAAAAGCACCAGCCCTGAGCACTGACCCCGCGTTTCAGTGTGCGGCAGGAGATGTTATTTTTCTGGACAGCAGCCCAGAGACACTGGACAAAGCTGGAGCAGCAGCAGATGTTATGATGCATGCTCTCCTGCCCCAGCTCTGGCTAATGAGGCGGCAGAACCCGCAGAGCATGACAGCATCGACGCCAAACTGGAGACTGCGGCCTGCACCTTTATCTTTTTCATTATGTTCAAGACCAGGTTTTGTTGCAGACCAAGACACGTGAAAAGATCTTAAAAAATACAGATCGATGACTCCTTTTGTTCAGAGAGGGAGGGGAAAAGAAAGACATTCTCTGCCCTAGCTGCAAGGAGCATCTCTCAGTTGCATAAAGCACAAGCCCAAACTGACTTACCACAATCATTTGCGCTACGTAGCTCTCCGGGCCAGTGTATTCAGTTGGATCTTTAACTTTGACAAGAACTATAAAGTACAAATAATGCCACATGTTGTGTTCTGCCTTTATATGCTCCTCAAACGAAACGGTCTTGTTATCAAATTTATCTCTCTCCAGTCCTGCAAAAAGAGAAGAACATAAAGCCAAAAAATAAACTTAAACATAAAAATACGGAAATCTGTTAAATATGTTAGAGAAAGGAACCTAACTTAATTTAAAGGATCATAAATTTGAAAGATCTTAATTTAAAAGCCATAACTGCCAGGCAAGAAATACCAGGCCAGAAGGCATTCCTGACAGAAGTCTTTCAATGCAGCATTTATTATCTTTTGTGATATTTCCTCTTAATAACAATAACAATATAATAAATATGTTACAGTTTTACAGTTCCTTCCATGCTGAGGGCCATAAAGCGTTTTACAAGTGTTGGCTCTGGCTCTTTCTAGATGTATATTGGGAAGTACATAGTGTGCAGTCCAGACCCTGATCTTCCAAAGATTTATGCACACTTTTACCATCAAGCATATAAAGAGTTCCACTTAAGCTTCAGTGAGATTGTTTGTGGGCTTAAACCTGGCAGAGAGGGTGAGTCCCTGCAGCTCCGTTGTCACACAGTCTTTACAGAGCTGTAGTCATAAGGATTTTTTTTTGATTTTTCCCTGTAATGGTCCAAATCTCTGAAGAAGAATACCAGAAGTGAAGAAGGAGAGGAATCACCAGTGTTTGCCCCCATGTTTCTGCTCTCCTCCCTGGATTTCCTGTCCACAGACACTAAAGACATGTTGTGCTCTGCACAGCATTCATCCCTGTCAGTACAACCATGGAAACAGCACCCAGCCTACAAAAAAGCAGGTATTTGTGAAGTCTCCCAGGGAGTGAAGGAAGGTCTGTCCCTCTTCGTGAGTGCACTTCAAAATAAGCGTGATTTTCCGTGGGCTTTGTGGGGATGATTTCCACCGAATTCTTTTGTTCCCCGCTTCATATCACCTTCTGAAATCGGCAGCTCTTGCTGATGCTCCCCCTCTGGAATGCCCTGTGCCGTGAAATAGAAGCTGCACTTTCATCTGCAGCACGCTCTGTGAAACAGAGTCAGCAGCTGCCCCATCTCCATTAGTGGTGATGATGCAAGCGTGAGACACGGCTCTTCTGCCTCCGATTCTGGGTGGAGACTGTGAAGCCACCTCTCAGCAAAGCTAGCTTTTGATTCATAAACCAAATCTGTCTCCTACTGAGAGGAAATAAATTTGGAATCAACTTCTGGAATTTTTACAGACTTTCCTTGTAGAAGATAACCACGCCTGGGGTCCAAGCTTTATTTATTAAGGAATAGTTCGTTTTCACTCCTCTCACCCTCAAATATCTGAAGAGATCAATAACACCTACCACAGATGAAACACGTGGTCTTTAGTATCTCCTCCTTTTTCTGCTTTTCACTCCTGAGATCAGCAAATGTATCAATGATGACTCCAAAGATCAGGTTGAGAACAATAATTATGACAATGAAGTAAAACAGAAGATCATAAACAACTCGTGCAGCAAACAAGGGCTCCTGCAATAACAAGGTTCCAATAAGGTATATAAATAGCACAAATCTAAAATAATAAACATTTTCACATTAGTGCAAGCAAAGATACAGATCTTTCTTTTCGTATGCCAAATTCTGCCAGCCTTACTCACAGGACTAGGGAGGGACTACCCAAGTCCTTTTCTTCACCATGATAGAGACCTGAAGTCACCCAATTGCTCAGTTTCCCACACATTCATGGGAATAATAGCACTACCCTTTGTGGAGTGCTTCAATATAATTAGCATTAAAGAGCTGCTAAGTGGCAAGGATCAATTTCAAAGGGTCACTTTCAAAGTCTGTAAGTGCTAACAGACTCCACTGGGGATAAACTTTGGCTCCTCCAGAACCTCCCAGTCTGTGAGATAGGATGTAGACTCCTACCAGCAGGACAGGGAGATCTTCCATACAGATTTGGGTTGTCTCTGGACTCTTGCAAGCCCTGCTGAGGTCCTACTTTATCCTGAGTTTATTTATAACACATATGGTGTGGCTTATCAAGCAAAGTGCTGCTAGATTGCCTTTATTTGTGATGTTCTTTTTGAACCTAAATAAAAATGCATGAAACCACCCAAATGTTAAGGGAGGTCCTTAAATGAACTGCATTTTGGAAGAAATTCCTGGAAGAGAAAATATGCCACAATATATGAAATTCTGGTTTGATCTTCATGCTGGTTGAGTACAAGTAAACAACAGGACCTATTCCAGGGCCGATTCCACGCTGAATATAAGCTAAGATGTCCAGGTGAAATTTCCTGGGATCAGTCCCTGCCCGTTCCTCTGGTGCCATTGCTGGGCCCCCAGAGCAGAGCCTGGGCCCTGCTCGGATCCCTCCCTGCTCACAGGGACACCCAGGGCTGAGGGCCCTCTCAGCTGGGGCTCCTCTCGAGGCTGGACAGCCCCAGCTCCCTCAGCCTTTCCCTGTCAGAGATACTCCAGGCCCTAAATCATCTCCGCAGCCTCCACTGGCCCTGCTCCAGGAGCTCCCTGTCCCTCCTGTGCTGAGGAGCCCAGGACTGGACACAGCTCTCCAGATGTGCCTCACAGGGCTGACTTCTTAGCAGTGCTTTGAAGGTTATGATATTCTGCATTTTTCCAGAAGTGGTAAACAACTACCTGGAGATCCTTTCTTCAAGTATCATCATAACACCAAGCTAAGCTCGTCCCATTAAATATCCCATCTGGGATCTAAAAATTACATGGATAAATCAACTGTGTGACATGAGATCAGACTAGATACAAACACTGTCTATAACCTCCAAAAATTGACTTTGGCATTCATGAGATGCACAGGGAGTAATGCATTTCCTGAGCCAAAACACTCACATCTTTGGAAGGCTTTCTGAGCACGTCTCCCACACCACCACCATTCCGCAGGCCTTGGTTTAACACGGTCACAATGCACATAAGCAGGGTGTCACAGGTCCTTTCTATTCCATCCTCTTCTTCACCTGCAAACAGGAACCACATTGCATCAGGCAGTCACTCATCAAACAAAGCCACAATTCTGTTAGAGAAAGCAACTGCAAGACACATCTGCCTCTCATATTTCTCATCCAGAACCTCATTGATCATCCCCACCCACGTGCACATCGCTGCTGGTGACATACTTAGGCACATCAGGCTCACTTAGCCTGAAGAGAGACGTAGAAAATCACAAGCAGAGCTCCCACCAGAGCTGTTAATGACCCAGAGCCACCATTTCTGTTCATGGGAGCACCCCTTCTCCTTGCAGTCCTCCCACTGCTTTTCCAGTGGGCCCCTTAAAAATGCAGCATAGACAAGAAGCAATATAAACAGAGAATTAGAAGCACATTTGTAAAAGGATTGTCTTCCTGTGAAATCATTCTTCTACCTACTCATGTACAAGCCAAGTCATGTTAGCATTTGAAACCATTAAGGAGGGGCTGGCTTTTTCTCAAGTCAGTCTGTCCATGATCTTTCCACCAGCACAAGTGCCCAAGCACAGGCCTGACAGACATTAAAGGAAAAGCTCTCCCTGACCTCAGCTTGAAAACTTGGATTCTGTTCTTATCTGTGCTGCAGAGCTGCTGTGTGGTTTTGGCCGAGCCACAGAGGGTACTATTGTACAGGAGATGTTTGAACGTGCAGAGGAGCTGGGCTGGAACACCAACCCCAGGGGGACTTTGTCCACCTTGGCCAGAGTCCCTCCCACCACACACTCACTGCATCCACAGCCTCCCTTGAAGAGCCCTGCTTGAGCTGTTCCCTGTGTCCTGCTGGCTTGGGCTGAAGGGCCAGGGCTGTGATTGCCATTCCTGCTGCCTTCCTTTCTCTTTAGGGACACACTTGCTTAGGCAGGGAAGGCAGCCATTCACACTGGGTTTGCTCCCTGCTCTCATTGTAACATAGTTTAATAAATAACAACATCCCGCTGTGAGAGTTGACTGAAACACATATTTAACAGCCCCGAACCACCACATCTGGGGCACTGAGATAGACTCTGATAAATTGAATTGACTGCAAGCACTCACATTGCAGACAAGTAATTTGGATTTAAATTTAATTTTGGATGTGGGTTCCTAAATTGTGGTGCATGCATCCTGGCTGGGATGGGAGGACAACACTGGTAGCCTGCTGCTTTTGCCACCACTGCTCCATAGGCAAATTAAATGAGAAACAACTCCCTATTGAAGGAACTTTGAGCAAAAAGAAAAGCAAAAGCAGACATCAGGACAGACTTCCCTGTTAAACTATATGGTCGTTACAGACACTACTCCCACAAATAATCCTGGATTTAAAAATAACTGCTTGAATATTGAAACTGAAAGGATTGAAACAAGAAACCTTTTTTATCCTGTCATACCTAGATTTTTTTTACTAGCACACTGAAGTTATGCATACCAACTAATCATTGCTGTTGTATCCTGCCATTATTCCCTCCTTTCAAACAATACTCCATCTTGCTTTTTTTTATTTATTTTTTTTAAGCTGTGCTTCTTGAGAAGGAGACCATCCACAAAATAAATTAAGTCTTGAAAAAGTCACAGATTCTATTTCCTTTAGGTAACTACAATATTTTCACTGTTCACAAGACCAGACTGAGGTGCTGGAAGCAGCAGATGATCAGATTCTGGTGAACAGAGAGGATAATCCAGGACTGAGAACTGAAGAGGGAATTATCTACCAGCAGCCCTAACACCCAACTCTTCCTGTCCACTGAGATGCTAGTTCAGAGCAAGCCAGGCTGCAGAGAAACAAGATACATCACCTTGCACATCTTGCAACACAGAGCATCAGCATCCCAGAAAAGGAAGCTCAGGTTGCAAGATCTTTGCCAAAGAACCAGACAGCCCGAAGTTGGCAGAAACCTCTAGAGCAGCAATGTAGGCTGTGAGGAGTGTACAGACATAATTTTTGCTGTTCTACTTCCACTCCCAGATGTGGAGCAACAAGAGCTGCCTTCAACTTGGGGGCCAGGCAACCCTACAGGCACATATTCTGCCTCAGCTGTCTGTTTCCAATGCTCAACATCATTCACAGTGCAGGCTCAGCCCCTCTAGACACCAACTATGCCCGTACTTAAAAGAAAGGAGTGGATCTGTAGAGTGAACTGTTGTTAAGGATGCAATATTGACACTAATTGAGGTTCAGGAGATGTTTTCTGCAAGCAGTTCTCCCCTGGAAAGTGGCTCATGAGGGTCTGGATGGCATTAAGCAGGCCATCTTCTGACTAAATATAACTCACAGGCAAAACAGGTTAAGTCCTGAGACCACCCCACAATGTTAATCATGGGGCAGGGGGAGGGATAATAGGAAGATTTACTTGAAAAATCCTCATCTGATGGCCCACAGCTCCTGGGCCACACAAGCACATCAGGTAAGACACATCTGTGCCAACATGGATCCAGCAGAACTTGCACAGAGCAGGACCAGGCCTGGCAGTGGAATGAGTCTTTGGAACAATGTCCCCTTTTACAAACAGGCATCTGGACACCTTTCTAGCACAGGTCTTTATGGGCTACAGAGGATGAGGAGATATGTACTGTAGGATGTGAAGTTCCTTGAAGTGATTAGGCATTTCACCAAGCACAAACTGAAGTGATATGAAAATGTCTTTGGAGTGGAGAGAGGGAGACTCCAAGGCAGATGAGATGAAGCATTTTTATGCTGACAGCCCAGAGCAGCAATGAGCAGCAAGCTGCAGAGAGGGGAGGCTCTCTGGGCACAGCACACTGATTCCCAGGGAACTCCCACCAATAAAAGCGATGACTGAGCACAGGCTCCATGACTGAAACCCAAGGAAGAGGCAGAGTCCCATCAGAAGAAATGATCAGCAGTGATCTGATCTGAAAAGCAAGATAATTCATGTCTCACGTGGGACCTGAGATACCACTGAGAACATTTTCTCTTTCCCACACACAGCTGTGGACTTCTCTAGTACTGCAATGTGAAACTCCCCAAATCTCACAGAACCACAGCACCACTGAAGTTGGAAAAGACCTCTGAGGCCGAGTCCTACCACTCACCTAACCGTGCCATGTCCTCCACTAAACCACATCCCAAGCACCCCATCCTCACACCTTTTGAACACTTCCAGGGATGGTGACCTCATGCCTTTGCATTCCACCATGCTCACACTTTTGCCAGAGGGGAAGTCTGTCCCAGGCAAAGACAGAAAGTAGAACAATTCTTTTGACCAGGTGGCTAAGGTGAGCAAAACTGTTCTTGCTGAATGTTGGTAGGTTTTAATGGTACTGGATAAATAAAATTTCTTCAAGATTAAGTAAGAGTGCACTTAGATGTTTTGTACAGCCCTGTTTCATTATGATTTGATTTTAAAGGAGCAGTACCCAAACAATGAGAAATGTGAGATTTCTATCATTTAAAGAGCTTGGCAAAAGCCACATTGCATCTCTTTGACTGATTGATTACTCTTTGAATGCAGCAGCTTTGCCAATAGCTCTTAGACTGTTTTCTCTGTCTAGGCAGACAGCTTCCCATGTTGTTTATGAGGCCTGTTTACACACCAGCTGGGGAGAAAAAGCCTACTTTTATAGCCCTCTCCCTGAAGGCTTTGATCCTAAAAACTCAAAAATTAGTAGGGGAAGAATAAAGCTTATGAAACAACATTATACTGGCACACTGGAAGGAACCATTTATATCCTCATTTTCAGCCCCCAGCAACCACAGGCAACTGTGGCAATAAATATTTTGAGCTTGCAGACCATCCACTGTGCACACACCTCCACTGCAAAGGCCGCAACACATCAAACCAAAGTTAATACCTGCAGTGAAAAAGACCAGCCACCTCAACTAGACTGTGTGTCCTTCCCATGGAAAGAGTGGGAGACAGACACGTGGGCCTGGATCTGGGTTCTTAGGTCTTCTGGCCACAACACAGCCTTGGTCTGTTTCTACAGATGCATGTAGAAAAAATACACAAAAGCTTGCTGATAGATATGCTATGCCCTGAGAATGAATTTCTGTGGCCCTAACAGTGGCTCAGTGTGTGCAGGTGAGGATGCTGCAGACAAGCAGCAAGCAGCTTCCCTCAGCTGAGTCACTTGGCAAGAAGCAACCTGAACTTTCAAGCATAATGATTCAGCAAGCTCTTTTAATAACAAAATTAATGTCAGTGCATTTGGAAATCAGGTGTGGGAAGCACTCCCATGAACAGCAAAGCTGCCAACTAAGCTCCAAACGTTGCAGAAGTTGAGCATTTCTGACTCACAACAGTCATTTCACTTCTCTCACCAGCAGAAGTCTCTGCAAGAGCAACACACAGATCAGAGAATCACAGAGTGGTTTGGGTTGGAAGGGAACTTAAAAAATCATCTCATTCCAACCCCCTGCCATGG
Organism: Chamaea fasciata; assembly: GCF_029207755.1. Classification (NCBI taxonomy): domain Eukaryota; kingdom Metazoa; phylum Chordata; class Aves; order Passeriformes; family Sylviidae; genus Chamaea; species Chamaea fasciata. Next base: position 54,777,891 of record NW_027094090.1, on the reverse strand, counting down.
GCAGGGACACCTTCCAGTAGACCAAGCTGCTCCATGCCCCATCCAACCTGGCCCTGGACATTCCCAGGGATCCCTTGGTTCTGAGTGATCATCGGTCTGAGGGAACTTCTGTACTGACCTGGGTTAAGAGCTGGGATGCTCGTGGAACAGTTCTCTTTTGCACAGGCTCCCATCATTGATGTCAGGGTTGTAGTGGGAACTTCACCAATACCTGTGGAAAAAGCAGGATGTTGACAAAAAGACAGGTACAACATTGATGTTAAGTTTTAAATCATTATTTTCTAGGAGCGAATCACCGGGTTGGAGAGTTAAGAAGAAAAAACAGAACAAATTACACCAGCAATTCCTCCCTCCTCAAAAGAGTCTGCCTCAACAGCTCAAAGCAATCACAATGAACAAAACCACGGTTTTATATTTACTGTATATCACAGCTATTCCCATTTCATCTCCTGAAATTAATGAATCTACATCAAATGCAGCTGCTTCTGGTGAGAACAAAATATATTCAAAGCAAGAAACAACTGTCAGATATGAAAATAATGTCAGTTTTTAAAACCATTAGATAAATTATTCACAAAGGCTGACAAGAAGGACACCAAGCTGACGTTCAGTTATCCTGAATGTAGAATATTTAAGGGTTTTCAAGGATTATAACACAGTTTGGTACTCATTTGTAAATATGTATGGGTTTGTGTAAAACACTAATTTAACATTCCCGAAGTGGTAAATGTGTACATCAGCTTGATTTTATCAAACCAATTTTCTCTTGTGCACCTTCAACAATTTTCTGCATTTCAAATTAGAGATACAAAAAGGTTTAAGGAGAAAAAAGTAAAGGCAAAACCATACAACAAAATAACAGGCTAAGACAGTATGTGCAATGCAGAAAACATGCACTCTGACTTACTCTTTCTGCTACTTTATAAAGAAAAAATTTAAAGCACTTGTCCTGGGAAGCATAATGTTCCGTCAACATGCAGTCAGCATATTTTCTTGATGAGTTTTTGATCAGAAATGGCAATATATGAAGCCAGCAAGAACATACCCACACCACAAAAATCTGCCAAGAACTCAGCAGAAGCAACACAAATACACAGGAGCTGCTCCCCTGGATCAGACAGATCAGAGCTGTGTGTAGCCTGTTTTATTAAGATAGTCACAACTGCCTTTCAAAGTGAGACTTCACACCCTAAGTTCTGTCCCACAAATGAATGGTAAGTCAAATATATGCCAATTTAGCCCTTAATGGATGATCAGTGGCCAAAAAAAAAAAAAAAACAAAAAAACAAAACCAACAAAAATCACAGTATACTAAAGAAATCTGTCAGGTCCTTTTTTTTTTTTTTTTTTCCTTTTTTTTTTTTTTAATATGGCTTTGAACCAGCTGCAGAAGTACACCAGGCCCATGAGTCTTGAATGACCTTTGCCTTATTTGTGAGCTTTAAATCTTGAAAAAACAACTTCAGGAAAAGGCTGGCAAACACTGAGTGCACACAGCCCCGGCTGGGCTCTGCCAGTTCTGTGCTTGTGTACAGGTCTGAAGAGCTCAGCATTTGGGAAAACCATGCCTCGAGGAATTTAATCACCAGCTATTCTCAAGTACATCCCTGCAGCCAGTCCCCCCCTGCCCATGCTCCCAGCAGGCTGGTTGGCAGCACATACAAAGCTCTCAAGAGACCAGACCTGGCTCTTTTCTAGCAAAGCAAGCTTGCAACTCTCTGTTCACTTTGTTAAGGCCTCTCAGTCCAGAAGGCTGAAATCCTGGCCTTTTAAAAACTGGTTCCAAACCTCCCAATGACTTTACTGAAGCCAGGATTATACACTAACAATGACGATCATGAAATACACACTGAATTCAAAAGATGGTCCTATCAGTAGAAATGTGAATTCTGTAATAAATTTCTTCTGGATGAAGCTTAAAGAGCAATGAAATGAAAACAGCTAATGATCATGTTAAGATCACATGCCTTGCACAGTACACAGACATTACAATGAATGCCTTTAAGGTGAGAGGGAACCAATACAATCCACTTTGAGCTGCTTTTCACTTAGGAAAATGCTTAGGAAATACAGATTAATTTTTTAACATTATCACAAGTTTGTGAAGCAAACATAATAAATCAAATGTGTTAGATTTTAGCATTTCAACAAATAAGCCCAGACTAAAACAACACTATACACATTAAATTTTACACAGAGACTTAATTGAGTTCTAAGGTATATGGAATTAGTTCTGCTCTCATGCAGGCACAAATAAAGAAATTTGATGTCCTTAGATGAAAAGTTAGGTTAAAACAGACAGCAAAAGGGATAAGTCGGAAGCAAATTTTAATATAAGAAACAATACCTGCAGCAGGGTTCCTGATTTTCAACCTGTCAACCTCCATGATAAAGTCATCTTTCAGGAAGAGGAAGCCAATGATGGAGAAGAGATAAACCAGGATGAGTGCTAGCACTGCAGTGAGGATAATTGAACGGCCATTCCGGGTAACACTTTTTATCACATTTAGCAATGTCTCCTCCCTGTACACCAGATCAAACAGCTGGGGAAGGCAGAGAGTAGAGGAAAAATGAATACAAATGAGGCAATATATAGATGCTACATAGGAAAACAATCTGAACTATGGAAACATGCATCGAGCCATGTTCTACATTCTCAGCTTCATAAACTCCCATTGCTTTCAGTGGGAGCTGGGCACGTTTATGGAGGAAGAAATCTAGGACAGAAATTTAAATTTTAAAATTAATTATAGCGAAATCCAAAGCCACAAAGTATATTTGAGCCTGATTCAGAGGCTACAACACCTACCAACAAGATCCATTGCTTCCCCGTGTTTAAAACCAGGCTAGATTAAAATTTAAGAAGTGTCTTTGTACTATGGATCTATATCTACAAAGTAATTTTTCATGTTATCTCTCATCTGACAAACATGCACATGCTGCAACTCAAAAATGCACTCATACATGTAATTACATATTTGTAAACTTTCTTTGAGCTCATGGCATCATGTAAATGTCACATGGACAAGGACTGGGGCCGCCTCTTTTTAGGACAAAGTTAAATTCATGGCACTGTTTGTATAAGACTAGAAAGTTCTATTCTTCTCCACCCTGCACTATCTGATTTCCTGGTATTTAACTTTAAAGAAAAGTATATATTAAGATAATATTGCTTTAAATGTCAAAAGCCTTAACCAGCAATTAAATGTGACAGGAGCTTTACAAGAATTATTAACTTTTTTTTTTCTCTTACAATTTTCTTGATGTTCTATAATGCTTTGGACCTTATCTATAATGCATGTATTTCTACTTTAAAACACTCAGATTACAGATATAAAGCGACACACTATGATTTATCAAAATGCTCCTCAGAAGAAGGTACTAGCCACAATTTATAAGATCTCAAATCCACAGCCTTGTGAAAGGATTAATACTAAAGGAAGAAAGAAGGGAGACAGTTATGAACAAGTATTAGAGCTTAGACTACATCCACTACTAAGTGAACAGCTGGAAACAACCTGGGTACGTGGATAAAGGCCATGAATCATGGACATTGGTCAATAGCAGACACTGAAAAAAAAGTAAGCGCATGAAATGTTTCTTAAGCTGCTTGACACTTTGCGAAGTATTTTAAGATACAGACCACCTAACTCATTGAAGGAACAGCAGATAATTTGTGCATTTTTTAAGTAGGAGAGTTACATCCATTTGAAGAGGGTCCTGCAGCTACAGCCACAATCTTGGCTCCTTTGAAATCTGCCCAAACTTTGAAGCAGACTTTAATGTCAAAATCTGGAAAGTCTGACTTCAACAGGAGCTCTACCTGAGTTAGCACTGAACCTCTGAAAATTTTAGTGTGCTTAACACATCTTTGAAATGCTGGGAGTTCACCACTATTGAGGAAGCTGAGGAAAAAATACAACAGGAAAGTGAACCCGTGTAAATGACCACAATTTAGTCAGTCTCCCTACAAGTTTCATATGTTCCACTATAGAGAAAAAGGTTTAGCAAACAAGAGCAGTGAAACACCTCTTACTGCTACTCAGCATGAAGGGAACAGTAAGTGGAGTTTAGCATAATTTTGTGTGATTCATTTTCACTGCACCTGTACCACGTTATTAAAAGGCATTCCATCTGGGTAATGGCAACAAAAGAAAATGAAGTGGGATACATTTCAAGTGATGAATCTTCCTGCTGCACCAGAGGCATGCCATCCCCATTTCCCAAGTAATTTGTTGAAAGTGTATTGGGGAAGAGGAATGGGATCCCTTGGTACAGGTATGATGCACACACCCCTGGACAACTGCCCCCGAAATGTTAGGACTGACAGAAGTTACGGAAAGGGCGGACACAGAATATGGAGGAAGCTGGGAAGGAGTGGGCTGGGTGATGATTGTCTGAGAAGAAAGGAGCACACTTCCAGCTCTAAAACAGATAAAATAAGTCCTAACAGAAACAGGTTCTAATAAAAACAGCAGCTCCTAAGGGGCAGCAACACAACGGCATGCTAAAAATACACGATTTGGCTTGATTGTCAGGAAGAAATTGAAGACAGCTGCATGGGTAACGGTATTTTCTATTTTTGCAAAGTTTTCCCCTCCACAGCAGCACGTACTTACCAGGAAGCTGTAGAAGAACTCGTGCACGCAGAGGCCCAGCATGCAGACCAGGACATAGGCCACGTGGTAGAGAAAAGCCATGTCCATGATGACCGCTCTGTAGCCACGGGTGAAAGTCCCCCGGTTCCCAACAAAGCTCACCAGGAACACAATTTTGTTACAGAGCTGTGGGGGGTAACAAAGGCTAGGTTTATGCCATCAGAAAAATCTTGGTATTTGTTGTTTGGGTTGCTGTCTAGATACATTGGTTTGACTAAATGCACAACCTTTAGATAGCAGGAGTGAGGTGAAAGAAATCCAGCTCTGAGAGCGCACTGGGAATGAGCCCATGAGGGTGAGTGGAAGTACATCTCCTCTCCAACACTGCACCGTGCCTCATTACATTGTGATTTATTCCTATAACATTAGTGATAGGTGGGCAGGGTTAATGTCATGAGGTGTTAAAATCCAGCTGGGGAGTGAACTCCCAACAATTTTGAGTTTAGACTCGAGACTATGTAAGAGCAGCTAGGCATTCTACTACCAAGAGAACAATAGTAGCACAACAGAAAGTGTGTGTGGGGGTGTGTGAAATCTATTTCCTTCAGATTGTGTTCTTCAGTTTAAAATCCCTAAAAACCCCTCAGAACTGAGGACATTTTTGAAGTACAGCATTTAAACAACAGCGTCAGATTCTCCATGGCTCCCAAGCTTTGCCTGCACACGAGCAGCAGTGCAGAAGTGAACAGGAAAAGGTCTCACCTCATCTCTCTGGCAATCCAGGACAAGGAATGAGGACTCAACACGACTCCTTTGTTCACAAATTTGACGTGGGCAAGTGCTGCTTACTTGCCTTTACCTTTGACTATATGTCTGGGTATTTTTCAGTATGCGAAATTCTCACATACAGAACTGGTGGCAAACAGCCCAATACTTTGTGCTGGGGTGAATTAGAGCTGTAGCAGTCAGGCAGAAATTTAAATAGATGACTTGTGAGCACGACTGTGTATCTTACCAAGCTCAGTAAGCATGCAAACTTATTCATGTCTAAGTTAAGAGATCTGGCAAAGGGCTGAGAGAATTTTTAATTTTGAAAACTCTTTTCTTCCTGAAAATATATTTAAGGTCTCAGAGTCCTTTCACAAATTTGTGTCAATACTGCTGAGAGTACTGGTAGAGAAAATTTTTCTTTTAACATGAGAAACTGTAGATTTGATTGCCCTTATGCAGCAATATTTCTTTAAATTTCATATTGTTTTTGTTTTAAAAATATTTGCATATGCACAAAACTAAACCAGCTTTTTTCTTAGCTTCCCACTTTGCTGACACTGCTGTTTCAGGATGACTTGAAATGATTTATTTTTTTGGCTTAACCAATGAACCAGAAAAAGAAGTTTTTGCACAGCTCTAATCAAAGGAGTTTTTTAATAGGAGACCCTTAGTATCTTCCCTTCTGCTGAAAGGGAAGTTCTGGTTGCTTTTCAAGTACTTACATTAGCAGCACCAAGGAGTATCAAGGTAGGACCGAGCCCTATAGTATATATAGACCTGAGAATAACAGACACCAAAAAGGGTCGAATGCCAACAGGCTTGGAGATGAAAAACAGCATTGCTGTGCAGAACGCCACTGCTATCCAGAGGAGCACGGAAAACAGCGGTGAGAGCGTGCCTGTACAGAGGAGAAAGGGAGATTTGAGAAAGACATCTATGGAGACTCCATTTTTCACCAAGAAACGGATCCAAAAGATCAATTCCTTTGCCAGCAGAGCTAACAAAAGCGTGATTCATGCATCACAACTGCTGACCACGGCTTGCCCTAATTGCAGCAGGAGCTATTATTCTCAGAGTATTGTTGCTTTTTGCACAGGTAATAATACAAGCAGCTAATGAAATTTCCATTAAAATCCAGGGAGTGCGCAGAGATGGAACAGTTTACCCTTCTCCCGGAGCAAGCCACTAATCAGCTGCTTTCTGCAGGGATCGTTAGGGCCCCTCCGGTCTGATTCCATGATTGCTCAGCTACAGAAATAGCCGGTCCTGGGGGCAGCACAGCAAGTGGCAGCGCGCTGCAGTGCCACGTTTCCAGCCGCGGCTCCCGAAAAAGCAGCTCCCTCCCGAAGGGCCGCGGGTGTTCCGCGGGAGCCTCCGCCTCTGCACGGGAGCGGGGCCCTCGGCACAGCGGGAGCAGCCCCGGGCAGGGCCGGGCAGCATCTGCAGTGCCCGCAGCGCGGAGCGGCTGCGCTCGGCTCCCGGGCAGGCAGCGGGTCCCGGGCGCTGCGGGCGCCGCAGCCGCCGCCTGCACAGCCAGTCCCCGCTGCGCTGCAAGATGCTGGCTCCAGGCGCTCCCCGAGTTTTTGAGCGATGCCCCTGTTTTCCCTCTGCTTAAAGCCCTGGAAACACACCATGTGCTGTGATATAAAAAGCACATTCAGATCTCAGGGCGCTGTCACACTCGTACACTGACTTCTATTGTTATGGGATGAACTGAGAGGTCAGTGACGGGGGAGAAGGGAATAGAAAATTTAGCGAGACTCACAATAGGAATCATGCTATCTCTTTGGCAACAGATACACAGCTGAGCAGCATCACTGGGATTAGAAAACAATGAGGCGAGGCCCTAGCCTCAACATTCGGATGGCATCTGAACTTTTCCAAAGTTCAGGAGTGTTTCTATCCCTGGTGGGAGGTTCAAGGTCAGCTCTGTCAGAAGAGTTTCTTCGCCAACAAGATCTGGAAACTTTTAATGGATCGCAAAAAATTACTTTCAAGCCCATCTGAAAGGTAAGGCCAAAGTTCTCTGTGGTTCTTTCACAAACCAGTTTTCCTTCTTTCCTATTGCAGGTCCAGCAATTTCACGTTGCAGGACCCACACCGGTGCCATGTGCAGACAGGCACCCTGGAGGCAAGGAGTCTTCTCACAGTCATGGTTTGGGTTGGGAGGGACCTTAAAGATCATCAATTTCCAATCTCCCTGCCATGGGCAGGGACACTTCCCACTATCCCAGGTTTCTCAGACCCCCATCCAACCTGGTTTTCGACACTGCCAGGGATGGGGCAGCCACAGCTGCTCTGGGCAGCCTGTGCCAGGGCCTCACCACCCTCACAGGGAAGAGTTCTTTCTATCTAAACTAAACCTACTCTCTGTAAGCTTGAAACCATTCCCCCTTGTCCTGTCACCATGTGCTCTTCTCTCCTTTCTTTTAGGCTCCCTTCAGGAACTGCCTTCAGCTGGAGCTGTTTTGCTTATGTCATATTACATAAAAACTGCAAGTACCTACTAAAAGGCAGATTTTTGGGATGATTAGATCAGCCCCAGGCACCTTCAGACAGGTGAATAGAGGTGGATTTACACAGGGTGAAGAGTAAAAATGGGAGACAAACTCCAGATGTTGGATCAGGCTTTGGTGGATAGGGAGCCTGCAAGTAAAGGAGGGAGCCTGCAAGTAAAGGAGGCTGCCTCATGACCTATTAATCCAATTTGGCCACACCTATTTCTTACTGCTCAGGAGTTGCTTTTACAAGCACCAGGAGCTGGAATCCTGAAATACGCTATCACTGGATTACTGGGGCCACTTAAATTAATGCCATATAAATCTGCAGTTCAGAATAAGTATTAATACCTACTGATTGCAGACTAGAGGATTTCCACGAGTATAGATTAGCTAAAATTTAGTAGCTTAAAAGGTTTGTTTTTAACCCTTTATTTCTCCTCTCATCCTCCATGAGCTCTAACGTGCTCTGAGTGACTCCCTAGTTTACAATGCACTGTGGACAAGATGCTTCCCTTCTCCAGGGCACAGCCCTGCACACTCTGCCTCACTCCAGGAGGCTGTGGAGCTGCCTGAGCTGTGAGCTGCAGAGACCACCCCGTGGGCTGCGAGGGCAGCGTGGTCCCCATGCCAATATATTTTAATCAGCCGCCTTTCTGTTCTGCCAGCCAGCAGGAATGTTTGCCAATGCCAGTGCCAGCTGTGGTGTTTGTGAAAAGCACATGTATCTACTAGAAGCTGGACTGCTTCCACCAGCCCAGTTCACATGCCATCAGACAGAGGTGACTTTCAGTCACATTACTCACTGGCCATGAATCAAAGGCCCAGAGGTGAATGGCTCTGCTCCCATTACCAGTATTCTGAAGTATTTAGTCTCCTTTATCCCAATTAAGCTTGTTTGGGCTTCAAAGAGGCCTCCTGCTAGTCTGCTGCATTTATAGCAAATAAAAAATTTCATTAAATATTTCCTGTGACATGGGATGAAGCAGAGACAGAATCATAAGTTTTAAGGGTATTTTTACATAATGCATTTATCCTCTGCAACAGTTATGCCCTTTTATCCCAATAAATAACATAGTCAGAAGCCAACAAGCTAGTTTTCAAATAATTCTCTTCCATATGTTTTCAAGACTGCAAGTCATTCAATTTGGTCAGGCTTTAGGAATCTCTGTTCCTCTGCTGCCAGGAATCCTCCTTCAGTTCAGAAGCTGCAGCTAAATGTGTGCAGTAGGACACCGCAATATGGCAATATAAAAAAATTAGCTGAGATCATCTAGATAATCTCCAGCTTATGCTCTGTTCATTCTACTCTGCATTGTGTGGGCCACGTGACACACAGATCAACCACTACATTTCAGACAACATCTGGTACCTGCTTAGGAGACACTAAACGGCTTCCAGATATGACTGCACCTGAAAGTGCAGCTTTATTTGTTACCTTAGAAATGAAAGCATCTAAAATTAAAACAAAAAATAAGACCAAACTCTACTTGCCTTCATCTCCATCATCTCCAAAAGGGTAGAACAGAGCAACTGCTAAATTGATGAACACAGCCAGGTTGAAGGAAATGCTTCCCCAGAGAGAGATGTGTCTGGAGAACCAAAACAGGGCTGGATTGTCTAGAAAGGGGAGAAAAGCAGCAATCAATAAGCTGAAAGCAAGCAGAAACTCAATCACCAACAGCCCCAAGGGAATTAAATACAGATTAATGTAGAAAATATGCAGATCTTTAAAATTAACTAAAATAGACAAATATTAAACATAGGCTTGCCATAAAACAAAGTTTCAAGCAGAGCTTTTAATCCAAAGATCACAATACAGTTTATTATATATCAGAGTTTTGCCTCTGGTAAGATTTTAGGCCTGGATATTTTGCAAGGGAGTCTTTTCAGCTGCATCTGAATCTGCAGCTTCTGTGCATGGGGACATAAAATCAAGCAAACAAATAGATTTTAGCACTCTGAATGCCAGTCAACCAGAACACCCAGAATGTATCACCCAGATGACCTATTTGGACCAAGTACACCAATGACATAGGCAAAGAACGATGGAATAGACATGGTTTCAGAACTGCAATATTTTCCCCACCTCTGTCAAACCAAAAACATTTTGTTCTGCTTGGGAAGCAGACAAAATTTGGTCTGCCTGGGTTTTGTTTCTACAAAAGCTGACTATTTTCTGTGTGATGCTCAGAAGCCCATGGTCACCTGCTGACAAAGAGCTCTGTACTGCTGCTTAAAAGGACTCAAACAAGCCATGATCTCCATATATGAACTGCTGTACAAACACACAGAAATAGTCCATATCCCAGAGATTCTACAGCCTAGCTAGAATAGACTAAAAAGGGAAACAGTGTAAAACAGAGTTGAATTTGTGTCCAGAATCACATACATGGTTCAGCAAGAAGGCCAGGAACAAGATCAGAGGGTGCTAAGACTCAGGCAAGCACTTCATATGTATTAATACAGTAAAATACACTTAAATGAACATTTGAAACAAGATCCTATGTGCAATAGTGTGAAAACATCTCTGGTCAGAGAGGTTTCAAATATGATGCATCCCTATTAACTAGATATTGAAGTACTGAAAACTTCCTGCAAGTATGCAAAGCACCCAGGTAAGTTTTAATAAACAGCAGACTCCTTCGACTGCATATGACTGTCCCAGGTTTTAGTCGAAATAGTCTTTAATAGCAATTAGGTAAATATTCAGATTTCCCTGTGATAACCTTGTGCTGCTGAGTGCTGAGATTTAAGCATTTGGAGCCATTGCAAAAATGACGTCTGTCAATTTAAGCAGCACAGACTTCATGCTAACAGACACTTGGGTAAAGAAGTAACCCAGCTTCAACCTGTATTATCTTTTCAAATAATAATAGTAATAAAAAAACCAACACAGAGACTTGTGGGCAATTCCACTGATAAAAGGAATTGAGAAATTTCTGTTCTGAATAAAAATAAACCAATTCTTATTGTTTACAGCATTAGGCAGGTCTGGTCTATCTAATTGTTGGGTTGGCTCTTTTATTTGTGTTTCTAACACACAACCCCCAGATATGAATTTTTTTACTGAAGTCATTTTTCTACAATACAATTACTTTTATTCCCAAATAGACTGCAGATTCTGGAATCATGTATTTTTCAACTTCTGTTATGGTCAGGTTGTCACTACAAAGGTTTTTGGGTGCCACCAAGAGAAGCAGACTTGGGTTGTTGGGGCTCATGCTGAAGACTTGCTGCTGCTGAAAATTAAAGCCTGGGAATTGATAGATAAAAAATGCATCCATGCATTTTTGCAAAATTGCATCCATAAATAACATCCATGTTTCCATTGCATTCAGAATGCTCTAACATTGCTCTGACTATCCTGCTGCTCTAGACCCTATTCCTTCCTTCCTTCCTGATCAATTGCTGTGAGCAGATGATGTGTGACACTCCAAGAGCATCTGCATTTTAGCAGTGAATGGAGTGATCACTTTTAGGCATTTTTATGTATGTTCAGCCTGGAGAAGAGAAAGCTTTGGAGTGACCTGATTGCAGCCTTCCAGTGCCTGAAGGGAGCCTTCAGGAAAGACGGAGAGAGACTTTAGACAAGGGCCTGGAGTGACAGGGCAAGGGGGAACGGCTTCAAACTAAGGGTAGGTTTAGATTGGATATGTGGAAGAAATTGTTCCCTGTGAGGGTGGTGACGCCCTGGCACAGGTTGCCCAGAGCAGCTGTGGCTGCCCCATCCCTGGTAGTGTCCAAGGCCAGGCTGGGGATGGGGCTCTGAGCAACCAGGGACAGTGGAAGGTGTCCCTGCCCAGGACAGCGGGGGTGGAACTGTGTGATCTTTAAGGTCCCTCCCAACCCAAACCATTCTGTGATTCTATGATATAGGAAATACAACTTTCTGCTCCAAAAGCCAAGGGCAGAATTGACAGTGGCTGAGCTGGAAGGAGCTTCCTGATCTGGGGATGTTGGCAATAGCCCCATTCCTGCCAAGGGCCAGCAGCTGTACTGCCTACCAGGGAGCTAAAGACATTCAGGGTACCTGGTGGGGGTCCCCTGCCCCTCCTTTTGGTGTCCCCCATGATCTTGACCAAGCAGCTCAAGGCCACACATGTGCCTCCCCAGTACCACAGGACACGCACCAGTATGGGCCAGTTGGGACACCCTGCAGCCCAGTCATGCCAGGCTGATGTGGACTGGCAGAGGGGGGCTGACTCCGTGGAAGCTGGGCAGATTTAAAGCAGCTGAGGTTCTGGTGAGAGATGTTTTTAAGTGACTGACGTTTACGACTCTTTTAATGGCCTTTCAGGAATCTGCAAACCTCAAATATGCAGCTACACATGTTTTTGTTAAATATTAGGGGCCTTGGCTTAATTAGATGCAATGGTATCAACATTAGTAGAACTACACCCAGTTCTTCCATCCCTCAATTTAACTTCTGGAGTCCAAAATATCGTCTTGAACACATTAATAACTGCTCCATATTACACTTCTTTTATGGTGGCATGTAAGTGTCTCAGCTGGCCTACACTCTCAGGCCCAGAACAGTTTTGCCTGTTGTAGTGTCAGAGTGAACAGAGAAAAGTGTATCATTAAAATGAAAGTATTTGAAGGTTTAAAAGCAAGGTTTTAGCATAATGAAGCTATTTTTTAAAAAATTACAGTACTTACTCCTAATTTTCTTTTGCCATTTCATCTCGTTGTACAGATCCTCAGTCTGCTGGAAAAAGTCATTGACTTTGCTCCCTTGTTCATCTCTCTCTGTTGTATTGAATACCCGACTTTTGGATTCCCGAGTGAGGAATTCACAAATATTGGGGACAGGAAAGACAATCTTTTCCATTGTTCTATCATGGCGAACAATCTATAAACAAATGCACATTTTTGTCAGAGTCAGTGGCTATCCAATCATTTTGTCATATCTTTTCTTGTTCACAGCTCCCCTTTTATTTACAAATTAATGCATTAATTATTTGAACATTACAATAAAGTTGGACCAATCAATCCCAAAACAGAGTAAAGCTGTTTTTATTTTCAAAAGCCTGCCTGAATAATGTGGCAAATAGAAGTCTCAAGAAAAACCTAGGTTCAGACTTCCCCAAATATAAAAAATGCTGTAATTCAGAATGCTCCTATTTGTCAGCAAATTGAAACAAATCTCTCCCAGTAAAAAGTGGAGAGGTTCAGGGGCTTTCTGCTCTGATTACAAAATGCTTTTCTCATCTTGAATCTATTTCTATGATGGGATAAGTTGTAAAGGTGAACATGCAGAAATAGCACCTTGTTACTCAGGCAGCACCCATATCTTGTCAGTCTGTATCTTTTTACTTGACAAAACCCAAGGTTTTGAATTGTTTGCATTTCAGCACCTACCCAGTTACTGGTGAGCAAGCTAGATTTTATTTCATCTCACCACACTGCCATCAAAATTGCTTCCCCATTCTGATCGTTGACTTTGCATTACTAAAAATACAGAAATGGGTAGAAAACCCTTTTTGACTCCTACAACCATGCCTGCATACAGCCACTGGTGAAAATAAAAAAAACAAAACACCACCACTATTTGAATTTCAAATCAAACAAATGAGATACATTAATATAGGGGAGATAATATCTGAAACACCAAACAGGTCTTGGACTGCTTTCAAAGACCAGCAATTATCTATTTTGTATATCAGCAATGCTGGGTGGAGTTTCACTTTTCCAGAAGCAGCTATTGGCCACATAAAGTTGACCACAGTGCTTGTTTAATGCCTAAATTTACAAGCTACTCAGATAAACTGGCTGATAATTGCTAAAAGTGATCTCAGCAGCACCCAATGTATCAAAATACTTTAAGAGCACTGAGCTCCCCTCTGGACAACCAAGGCCATGGAGCTTCCACCTATCCTGTGGTGGGACACCTCTGTGGACCTCTATCTAAGTCCAATCCATGGCAGCTGTAAAGTTTAAAACAGAGAACAGAACTGCTGAACCAGGCCAAGCCTTAGTATTTTAAACAAAAGCCATATTGAATGTCTACACCACTTCAAAACCTCTTTGTACTCCAGCCAGAGTTTTAATTTGATCAGCCAGCATCAGTGGCTTTGAAACTCATGATTATTAATTTGAGTGATGTACCATACAAGATGATTCTTGACTTCATGACACAGCTCCTATCCACAGTCATTATCTCCCTAACCAAACATGTTTGGTAACACACAGGAAAGCTACTGTGAAACAATGCTTTGGAGCCACTTCTAATATAGGTGTATTCCTTTACCTCCCACAGCCAAAAGCATATTATTCAACCTTCCCCTCATAAATAATCCACACCATTTGGAAGCTTAAAAAGAGGAGATACACCACACGCAAGATGCAGACTTGTCTCATAGTCCATCTTCTGGAGAGCAATCCTTTACCTCTATCTGTGCCGTATGTTTGGCATAAAACCTCAAGGCTTCATCTCCTTCATCTGGATCTGACCCTGGCTTCAACATCTGTTGCAATGTTTTATTGTGACAAGCCAACTAGAAAAAGAAGAAAAATCTGATTTACGTCCTGCTGCTATGTTTTCAGCTTCATCATCTCCACTTAACTAACACAAATCCTCCTTCCCCCCATTCCCATATACTTACATGCTCAACCCAGTGGGGCTCTTTACACAGATAACAACAAAAATGTAATCACTCGAGAACAATAAAAACAATTTGGTCTCAAGAAGTCAGCAGAAAGTCTTCAGTTGAGATTTATGAAAGGCAGCTTAGCCTGCAGCCTGGATGGTTTTTGGAGGGCTTTTGACAAATGCCAAAAAATTAGACTGAATGCTTCTTTTCATTTGAGTTCAGACGTAAAATCTGCATACCTCTGAGTACTAAATTACATCTACAATTAATTTTTCTCAGTCATTTCAAATGGCTAAACTGGGCTGTAGGTTGATATTCAAGGGCTGTAACTATTTCTGAGGGAGCTGGACTGTAGTGCCAGGCAAATACATCCTTAAGTGTGCAGTTCATATACACAGAAATTGAATACATACACATATACACACAAATATGTAGCTCGTATAAACTTTTACAGATTATAAGCTTCACAGGATTGATAAAAAACATCTGTTCTATGTTGAGTAGTAGATATTTAAAATGTTCCATTGCCGTACAAAGTTAATTAAGAAAAATGTTGGCAAATGCATTCATCATGTCCTGTAGGTAAGTGAGAAACAAAGACCTAATTATAAGGCATGAGGAAATTGCTAAAAATTCAATTTTCACTACATCATAGCAAGTGGTTTCCATCCAGAATAGCTGAGGCATTTCACCTGTTTTAAGATGGAAAAAACTACAGCAGGAAAGGAAAGGAAAAGCCACCTCGCAGATGTGATCCAGGGCTCAATCATCACAGCTGACATAACCACAACAGACCATTAGAAATGAGGCAGGCACGCACTCAAAATGACCACAGGAACCGGGACTTTGAAGTGATGATCACCACAGGTGGGCCAGGATTGTGCTACATGAAATAGCACAGCCTGGTGAGGAATTATAAAATAATTGCACAGCTACAAAAAGGCTGACAGGGATTAAGTCTAAAAGTAACAATGGATCCAAACAGATACTGTAATAATCTAACCAGAACGTGATCTCACTCATCTGGAATTTGCATGTCTCATTATCTCCCTTTTTTTAACAATAACGCAGGGGAGAGGGACATATACAATTCAGTCCATTTATTGAAGTTCCCTAGAATCTACTGATCAAAATAAATTTTCTTCTGGATCTCAATACAAACTTATTAAATAAAGATGAATAAAAAAATGGAGCATCCAAAAGTAGGAGAATATCAGAAAGGGATATTCAGAAAGAATAAATGTGCTTCCAACAACTTCCTTGGGGACAGAAGACTGCTTAGTCCTGATGGCAGAGCCTGAGTCAATGTGGCCCAACATCAGCATTTTACAGAAGTGTCATAAGCAGATATTCAGGGAGCCAATAAAGAAATGACATGGGGGTTAATTGCAAAGGAATATTCCTTCCATCAGTAGTAGATTTCTGTCCTGAATAGCTACTTTTTTACTCTATCTAGCAAATGCTTGGATAGTATCAATACACACATTAATGTCTTTACCTAAACTCCCACTTATTTTTGAGACTAAACAGGTTCTTTAGGACAAGCTGACAAGTTCTTCCCCTTCACACATACCAAATAACCTGATCCAACCAGCAGCTTTTGCAGCATGACCACAACAACTACTTAGCAAGACAACTTGAACTCATCTCCTAGAGGTCTTTGCATGCTTCTCAAGAGGTGCTCTAGAATCATGGAGAAAGAAGATGAGCCATTGGAAACAAGATAGTAACTGTTTAAAAATGCCCTTTCAACAGTGTTATTACTTTTGCCTTTCTGCTTTACTGGATGTCCCTCTACTTCTGTACTTACAAAAGGGCAAGCAAGAGTTCCCCAGTTCACCTTCTCTGTATCATTCATCATTCTGTACACTACTGTCACGTTCTCTTTTATTTGTCTCTTCTTTAAATTAAAACAATCCCTATCCTTCCCATCCCTCCTCAAACAGAAGACTCTCAGTGGCTCAATTATTTTCCCTGTCGATCTCCAAGTGCCCTTTACTTTGGCTATATCTCTTCTTTAAGATATGAAGAAGAGCACTGACTAGACAGAACACAATCACACCGTGCTTGGGGTGATGAATTAGCATATATTTGAAGGAGCAAATATACTCCCCTTTTATTATCTTCTGTAATACAGAGGAACTTTGCCTGTATCTTGACCTTTATTTCTCCAATGTGAACCATTAAGATTTTGAGTTTTCTAACAAATGACAAGTCAAGGACATATGGATAGTTCTTCCTATTAAAACTATGCCAGTTTGGAGTAAGGGACCTGCTATAGATTCAGAAATTTCCATTAGTACCACAAAAAACTTTCTATATTCGTATTTGAACTTGTATACAGATTTGAAAATGCCATTTGTTAACCATATGAAAACTCTATGTATTGCTTCCTGATATGCTTTGAACTGTCCATAACTTTTACTGTAGAAATGTCTCTTGATAAGTATCAGTAACAGAAATTCCCTTATCACATGGAGTAGAAGGGAAAACCATGTCAGCCTCTCATGCGCTAATGGGACTGGCTAGAACAGGGTGTTCAGAGCCTGCTGGGGATTTGAGATTGAGCATATTTTGCTATCAGGTTTCACATGAACAGCAGCCACACTCTTTAAAACAATGTGCATTTGGTGATGTGCACTGTGCTTTCTGAGGCTGTGCTTTCAGGCTGTGACTGTCCCGTCCTGCTGCATGAACAGAGCCTAGCACTGCACAGCTGGGGCTTTCCAGCACAGCCACTGGACAAAGTGACCTGAAGAACAAGCCAGGATTTTCTTGCCAGCCCCTTGACTGCCAGAAAAGAAACATCAGAAACAATGAGGGACTGCTGACTAAGCTGGAGGAGCTGCAGCACGTTTCAGATGGGGAACCTACCTAAAGGCACCAGCAATCTTCAGCTGGTGAAGCTGAATCTTCTTCACACGTAACTCCATTTCTCTCAGCTTCCAAATCTCCCAATACCCACTTACCTTCTGTGCACTCTAGACATTCAGACAGTAAGCTCAGGGCAAAGGGCCCATCAATTTTCTGCTCATATTGCAGTTCCCTCAAAGGATGAATTCCTCTACGTCGACACAATAACTACTGCTAATATTTCTGTGTTGCCACAGCCACACTGATGAAAGAACGTGGACAGCAATCTGAGAGGGCTCAGATCCAAAGCAGAGGCCCACAGTATGACAGAGAACAGCTTTAGGGATGCTGTGATTTGGCAACCATGGTGTTTTCTGAAGCTCTGCTTTCATGATCCTTCTTCCCCCCATAAGGAGCTCAAAGGCCCACGTGGGCCAGGGGGACTGTGTCAACAGATGCCTTGACCACGGCAGAGCTTTTTGTGAGATCAAAGGCACAGCAATGGAAATAACAATGCAGTGACAAACTGTGAACCTAGACTACAGAAAGCTTATCCAAGTTTATAATACACCCTAGGTGACAGTTTGTGCGTGGCGGGTAAAGGCCGTGCAAGCCTTGAGTGATACTTTTTTTCACATTTAACTGCTGCGATGCAGTAAAGTGTTACATCCAGTGTGCTGCACAAATCTTTTGGGGCAGCTGGAGGACAAGACACAGGATGGACACAGCTGAGAGCAACTACAATGAGAACAGTTCCATGTATGTTCGCAAAGCAAAGCTCAAAAATGCACCTCAAAAATAAACTGCAAGTGTAACTGATACAAAAAATAACCATCACTAGAGCCTGAATTTGCAAAGAGCCCCAGAAAAATCACCATTGTGGAGAAAACTCCCTCACTCACTCACTCAAACATCAGCCATGCCAGGGACAATATTTTAAATGTCAACACTGTATTTTACTGCTCATCAAGGCGTGTAGGGACAAGGAAGCAATAGCACATAATGGAACAGTGATTTCCAAAGAGGGGATGTGCAAAGCAATAGCTATATGAATAAAGATCATTTGGCTTTCAGTCAGCTCCCAAGGAAGGACTGCTGTTCATCTTGAAAGATTTTTACTTAAAAAAATTTTGGAAAACACTGTAATAAAGCATCAGTACAAAATGTGAAAGATTGAGGACAGACCAAGAACACTGAAGACATTAATAAAGAAACAGTAGAGATAAATGACAGAATTACAAGTAATACTCAGTCTAAACTCCTGACACAATATGACTATAAAATCAGATCTGCTACTCATCTGGGATGCCATATATGATCAGCAGTGTGGAAAACCACAGCAGATCCAGTTTTGCAATTAATATATGGGTTTCCTGCAGGCCTGTAGCTATATAGCCAAGATTACCTTGAACAAAAATGAAGTTATTTAAATGCTCCAAAAGAAAAGACTGATTTAAAGCTGTGAACATTCATTTCACCAGCCTGTCATTAACTCACTGACGTGGTATAGTAGATTGGTTTGCCAAAATACCAGTGTGTGAAAATATGTGTGCATGTGGAAAAGAGAAAGTTTTTCTCCACTTTTCAATATTTCTGTAAAACACAGAGCGTCTCCATATTTTAATAAGGATATGTAAGTCCCTGGTTGTAACTTGTAAACTGCAGGGGCCTCTCAAGTTCTCATCAAAGGCATGAGGTCTTACACAGTACACAGCTGAGATGGTTGTCAAAATTCCTGCTGATAACACCAGGCTTTGCTGAAGGCCCCAAAAGGACAAGAAAAACAAGAAAAACAAGAAATACGAGCTACAGACACTAGGTTGGAGACCCCCAAATACCAAGAGATTTATTTAATTCCCAAGCATTTTTAAACTGCCAAACATGGGGGGGAGGTGGAGTGTAAAGGTGATTTTTTATGACTAGGACGGTATAAAGGGATCTAAATGAGTGAGGTTTAGTGTCCTGTAAGCAATCAGAGTTTTCATGGAAAAGTCAGTTCACAGGTTAAGTGTCAAGCATGTTAAACTGACTTCTTAGGAAATGTTGATGGAATAGTACAAAAAGCACTGGATAACTGGCTGAGAAGCAGAAATACAGACACAAATAGCACAAATAGCTCCTGTGCCTTGATACAATTTACATTTACAGTATCACTATTAAGAAGTATTACAAACATCTAAAAAAAAAAAATAGAAATAAAATTCTTGAAATAATTATTATCCTTGCTCCAATTCTCTCAGTTCTTCTCCCAGCTGCAAGGCAGCAGCAAGGCTGGCATGTGATGGGGAGATACCTGGCACAGGGGCACTCCTGGCAGGGAAAGGGCACTCGGTCAGGCAGGACTGGGACTATGCTGGGGATTGGGGCTTGTTTTGGGGAGGGAACTTGGGGTGGACAAGCTTGTAAGCTGTGCAGAGAGCCCTCTCTGCCCTTGCTCACCCCTCCTCTGGCACGCCAGCCAGCCCCCTCGAGCCTGTCAGGGCAGGGAGGCCACTCCACAGGCCTGGAAGTTAATGAACTACAGCCCTTGGGGAAAGTGAGTGTTTGTGCCTGATGCCCAAGGCGTGACATCTGAGACGTCTGCTGGAAATTATCTTCACCCCTACCCGGTCGGTAACCAGACACCTGCACTGTGGGTTGCCAGCCTGAAGGCCAGTGGTCTTTCACCAGGGGAAATTGTGACATAATCTAACTTGCAGCAACAGCAAAATAATGCTCAGATGAGTCTCACCTTGCTGTGCCAACAGGCTCATGCAACTGGGGCTCATTTACAGCCTCAGTCTCTTCCTCTTTTGTCTTCTTCAGTCCCCTTGGCTCCCAGAGCCAGGCAGTGTGAGATCTGGCACCACCAAACCCCCTCACCAGGGACAATCCAGTCAGCTCACCAAACACTTCATTTTCTGCTTAGAGAGCAAGAAAGGATAAAAAAGCTGGCTGGGGACTGACAAGAAAGCCCCCAAGGACTGAGAAAAAACAGCCGAGAGAAAGACAAGAGAGTAGCAAACAGGATGGGTGACAGACAGTGGAGCATAGGAGACAGAAAAGGAGCTCCTCTTCCTTGGCGTGCCAGGACCTTACCACGCACCAGCTCCCTGCCCAGGGCAAAGGAGAACATTCCAACTCCGCTGGTAAACAAGGACAGAAAAAAGCAGGGATAAAGGAAATGTCATCTTAACCATAACTGAGCAGAAATTTTTATTCCAAGTAGCTGTACTAAAAGCAATAACAACTTCTCAGCTCCCCATGTTCCAATCAAAACTGAATGGTGCTTTCTGCAATACACAGGGCAACTTCCTTTCCAGAAGTCATTACAGTTTTATAGAGCGGCACCTTTGCACTCTGCCACAAAGCAATCTGTTAACAAACATTAGGAACAGCAGGGATGGAGCAATGGGAGACTCTCAAATCAAGTATTCATTGATTTCATTTAGACAATTATACCGTACAGAGCAACCCAAAGGGTTTAGAGTTAATCTTTCCCTGATGGCTTGTGGTACATGAGCAGGTCCCTGGGTGGTCCAGACGCTTTGGATTCTGTTGCTGGGTCTTCCACGGCCTCGTGTAACCTCTGAGGCACCAACTCTCCTCCCCAGCCTCCACATGGGGCATACTACAAATTGTGGCTAATAGTGATCCACCTCACAGGGGAGAAATAAAACACCTCAGTATTATCACATAAAAGAAACCACCACAGCTAAGTGAACTCTATCACTATTACGTTTGCAGCCCCCCATAGTAATTTCATTGCTATTTTTGTTGTGGTTTTGCTGTTCTTTTTTACCCTGATGAAAACCAGCAGAAGACAAAATGACTTGTTAATATCTCAATGAACTTTACTTCCACTTGCGTCCTTTCTAATTTCTTTTGCAGGCAAAGCTGAGTTCCAAAAACATGAAGTGTACACGTGTGGAGAAGTTCAGGTCAGACAAAATGTGCTGCAAGCAAACAAAATTATTCTGAGAAGGGTGGATGTGAAACATCCCCGCAGGCTATGCGTAAATTGTCACGGGCAGCTGTGCCTGCTTGAGTCAAACCAACCTAATGCATACACTTGGATTTTGGTGTACACTGGCCATACTGGACAGCAGTGGGCATAGGTATGCAATCCAGAATATTCCAACAGGAGGACACAACTGCATTCAGTTGTGATTACTCCTCCTGTGATTACTATAAGCAAAATTTTGCAAAGTAAAGGATGGAAGGAAATCAGATGATGGAAGTGTCAGACGTGATTATAGGGAGGTAACAAGAAAGTTCAGTGGAAAAGAAAGAAAAGGAGAGCAGAGTTTCTTCAATTAGTCTTCTTCAGAGCAGAAGGAGAAGATCCCAGCCACATGCTGCTCCATAAAAGGCAGACAAAACCACTGGCACCAATGTTGTATAGACACAGTCTGGGAAAGGCCCAAACCAGCAGGCAGATGGATCCTAAATCCACAAATGAGAGAACCATTCACCTCTAAAAGCCACCAACACTTTATACACATCCAGAATCCATAAATAAACCTGAGATATGAGAGCTATGAAAGGCACATCCTTTTCAGGAACTCTTCAAATCCTTTTGCACCCAAGCCCTTCACTTTCTATGCTTCTCTTCTCTGCAGAACAGGACTCTCTGCCAGCTATCTTCTTCTGTCTACTACATGGATTCTCTAGAAAAGGCAGGCTAGCACAAACAAAAGGAGGAACTGCTGCTGACTCTTACTTTGGGGGCAATGTGGTGAGGGGAACCACAATTTCAAGTTTTTGAGTACAGACAGACTTCCTTCTGTGAGCCGTAAGACCAGGAGACGTTGACTGGCACTCAGCATCCCTTTCTCTGCCACCATGAGCAGAAAGTTCCTCGTGGTTGACCCTTCCAGAACGGACTCATTCTCTTCTCCAGGATTCACCCAAACTTGTCTTCCCTCTTACATTTTCAGGATAGTGCCATGGTTTCTTTGGAACACTGTGACTCCTTCAGCTGGATGCAGTTCATCAACCCAACCTGGCATCATCACCAGCTCTGCCACAGGCAGGTGTGGCTTGGAAGACAGCCCCTGCAAAGGCCTGGATAAACCATCTCACTGTCTTCGATGAAGCACATTAAAGGGGCTTAAGTCCTCAACTGCAGCTTGGAATCATGGCTCAGACTCTGTGATTCAAGTTACGTTGATGTCAAATTAAAAACCCTGTTCATAGCCAGTCCTGTTCACATCCTGCCTTCTCAACACATAGTTCCACAACACGCAGAAAGCATAACTTGCTCATTCAGAGTCAAAAAACATACAAGACTGAAGCAGCAAGCAAACAGCTGAAGCTGAAACCTATTGAATTCACAGCAGACGTGGATTTTCTACTAACTTCTGGGCCTGATGTATGTATGTATGTTATAGGGTACAAAACACAGAGGGCAGCATACAAGTGTGGAGGTCGACAGGAACTGAAAGATGATCCCTCAAACAATTACAATGGTGAGATTTTCCAAGATTTTCAACCATGCTGGTGAATCTCTGCCTCCCCCTCCAATTAGCAGAGCAAAACATCCCTAAAAAAATAAAAGTAGCAGCATAGGACCAGAGAGAAGAGAATGTAAAATGATGAGTTGTTCTTTCTAACTCTGTATTAAGGCTATTGTCCTCAGGAAAGCACTTTCACCTAGCACCTATGAAATAAGAGTTCTTGGTGGGAGTAAAAATTTCATCTCTCTCCTTATCAGATACTCACAAATGATGCTGTTTTACCCAACCAACGTGCACTTAAATGGTGTACTGCAGACTCAAAGAGAGAAAAAGCTGGAAAGATTTTCCAAACAAAGTTCATTTAAGGCTACCACAGACCATCATTTGTAAAGTAAACTCTGAAAATTCTTGTCCATAGAAAAAGGCAGAGAAAAGGCTTCTTTAACCCCAGGTTGATTAGATGCTTATCTGTGTGCAGGTCCGAAGGTGATCATAAGTAACTGATCACCTCACTTTTGGTGTAGAAAAGCATAATCAGCTGTTAAAACTGAATTTCACAGCTGGACACTTTTATTCAGTATCTCATAAAGCTGCCTCAGAGAAAGTGCAAGGTGAACCTCATTTTCACTTTTCTGCACTGTGTTAAATGAATGAAATACAGAGGATAGCAACTGAGCTCTGCTGATGTGTAGATTACAAATTCAGATCTTGTCTGGAAAATTCTATGGTGACTGAGATACCTAATTAAATTGTGACATCACAGGAGATGAGAGTTAAAACGGAGCAACTCTGAGGAACAGACATATTTTGACATTCTGTTTAATGCTCTTTATTTTTGTTAACCTGTAATTATTTCAATGACTACTGAACATAAAAAAGTATGTCTTTGTTAGAGAAGATGCCCCCCCCCCCCAGTTTTAATTAAGGCACAAGATTTCACAATGCAGATATCTGAGGCCTATTAAAACAGTTCTGATACTATTAAGTGCGACCAGATTTCACTTCCATGATATTTCCAAGATTACCCTCACTTCCCCTCAAACCAAACCCCAGCTTAGGGTAAAATGTTTTAGTTGGGCAGTACGTAGAAGAAAAAGGTGCACCTTGGTTTGTTTGAAGGTTACCTCCAATGGAAAAACTCCAGCTCGTCTCCAGAGCAAGAGGACAGTTTGCAGCAATTTGAACAAAATAGCTACAGTACATACATTTCTGAGCCAGTGAAATGTGCACACAGCACTCGGGGCTGGCTGAATGTGCAGTGTCCTTTGAAGGGTAGCTTTGGAAAGATGGCACTGTGTGATGCCACATTTATTGCCTCTCAACGGCTTCTGGATTGAGTTTACTCAGTTTCCAAGGAAAACTGTGCTTAATTCTACATAACGCTTCTCCAAGCAATTTCAATCTCCAAGTTTAAAGTCAAGCCATCCTCCTTGTGACCCCTATATCATCACTCTTAAAGCATGACAAACGCAAGCAGGCAACTCAAGGGTAAGAGTTTGGTTTGAGGGCAACAGGGCAAGTTCTCTACTAGTATAAATCAGTATAAATCAGTGTTGCTTGCCTACTTGAGTGGAGGCATTCCCACATAGACCAGCTGTGGACACAGCTATATGAAGACCCATTTTTCAAGTGGGAAGAGAAGTAAATGCCTCACGGGTGTCAGAGAACCAAAGCAGGACTGAAGTCCCTCTGTCCACCCCATGCTGCTTCAGACAGCAATAAAAAGGTAGTGTGGTTATTCCTAGGACAGGGCTGCAAACAGAGCCTGAGAGCAGAGAATGTCTTGAACAGTATTTCATTGTCCCACAGCCAATTTTCAGAGTAAAACCACAGACTAATGTGAAGATTTCACAATGCAGACTTTTTGACAAAGAAAGGATATTTCTTCTGGTGTAACATTTGGGCCCCAACACCAATTCAACATATTTCCCAATGACAAAAAAATCTTGTAAACCACAAAACACAAGGATTACAGAAGTTAAAGATAGAAGAAGAAACCCACAAAGCAGAAATATTAAGGCCACCTGTGCACTAGTGAAATGCACAGTTGCCACAGTCAAACAGGATATATCCTTCATTAACATTACATATAATAAATCACACACATATGTAGAATAGACACTTCATCTTATTCTAGAGAAGTAGAACCAGAAAAATTAAAATAAACTAAAGCTTTTGTGGCCAACCTACAGTAAAAAGCTCTAGCTTGAATCCTAGTAGCTCTTAGCAGCCTAAGTCAACACAACACCAGATGGAAACACAGAGGTTCCCGTATAGATCCCTATCAAAGCCAGAACAGGATTCTGAGGTGAATGCTTCCAAGGAGAAGGGGAGAAAAAGAAAACATCAAAGGACAAGTTGCCAAGGTTATAACCTGAGACCTAACATCAGCCACAGACGTTTATTTAACCTTTCAGGTGCTCATTACTGTCAAGCCCTCGTGGCAGCCTCCATTCTGTCCCTCCATCCTGCAGCTGGCTGAACATGGAGTTATATCCCATCCTAATGAGCCACAAGGAGGGTGATGTGTGTCACTGGCTTCTGTTTCAATCTTGGCAATCTCAGTGTAAAAGCCTTGCAACATCTTCTGATTCTCCTGACATTTAATTAGCCTGTGTCATTTTGGTGCCATAGCCTGTCTCATCAGGATGATAATGACAAAACAACATGTGGAGCATAAAAGTTCCATGAAAACTTTCAGGTCTGGCAGCCAAGCTTACGAGTCTCCTGACAGTCACGGTTTCTGGGACTGGTTCCCATTAGCCCTTTGTTTTGGCGCTGCTATCAGCAAGAGCTTCTCTGTTAAGGACAGAGAAACAAAAAACCACCAAAAAACTGCAAAGCTCAGCATAGCCTTGCAAAAAATGGCATCCTTTAGCTTGAAAAATTTTACCTGTCCTGCAGAAAGAGAGCATCCTCATCCCACAAACTCACAGCTATTCATCCTGAAGGACAGGTTTATCCTACAGGATAGAGTCCATCATCTTCTGGCCTCAAAAGGTAGTCCTATTTATTTAATTGTGTACAATGTTTTTCTCCATTTGTTATCTGGTACTTGGGAAGATAATCTCCAACAATACCTGCCAACTGTTTCTTGTCCACATCAGCTGCACACTTTGACAATGGTCATTGCTACACAAAATGTGAACCATCTATATTTGCACTCAGTGGTCTTACTTCCAAAATCCTAGTCTCATACACTAAAACATTTTTTATTTTTTGAGAGTGTACCAGTCAGAGATGTGTAAGAACTCAAATGAACCAAGACATTTCATTCACAAAACAGAATCAACTGAAAATCTTTGTCATCAGAACCTAGGCACAACCTAATGTTTTGTACAGACAGACATGCAACTACCTGAGGCAGAGGATGAGCAGAAAGAACTCAGCAAGCTTAGAAATTTTACAGAACCAGTGTGGCCTCCAGAACTCAGCTCATCTGGAGGATCCTTGCCTGAGCTCAAAGTTGCTTCCCAATTAGATAAGCCTATCTTTTAGAGCAAAATGCTTTGGGAACTCAGAGCTCCCACAGGGACAGGGAGATTTCTTTTAGGCAAATGTTATGGGCTGGTAATGGCAACACCACTATCAAGAGTGAAGGTGTTCTTGCAAGACTTTTCCACTTGTCTTCTGTTTATCCTATTTCCATAGTAAAACCATAATATTAAAGTTCCAGCCAGTTCATGCCCATGGCAGACTACTGGGCTGTAACTGGTTCCACCAGTTCCTTCTCCTAAAAAGCCTTTCAGGTGCTTCTCTGCTGTGTCTTAGAGAAGGTGCTTGTCAATGCATATTACTGAGCAATTAATTTCTGCCTTCTTTAGCACATTTCTTTTTAAAAAGCCAAATTTCACCCTGAATTTATGCCTGACCATAACCACACTTCATGCAGAACAGTGTTTGGTGAGCCTGGGACACCCCCCTCAGTTCAGAAAGCCTTGGAGGAGTTAGATGCAGTGATCCTATTCCACAGTTGGAGGCCCACATTTACAGTGTTACTTCTTGTTTCCTCACACATTAAACCATGGAAGATCTCTTGCCATTGAAAACCTTGACCTGGCTTGAATTATATTCAGGTCAAGACAAATGGATGAGTACAAGAATCCACATCTAACTTTTAGTGTAAGTTTTAATAATTGTCTTTTATTTTATACATGCATACACATACTCAAGGGAAAAGAAGGACAAAGGTCTAAGTGAATTTATCTAAAAGTT
Source organism: Chamaea fasciata (assembly GCF_029207755.1). Lineage (NCBI taxonomy): Eukaryota > Metazoa > Chordata > Aves > Passeriformes > Sylviidae > Chamaea > Chamaea fasciata. Next base: position 54,750,922 of record NW_027094090.1, on the reverse strand, counting down.
AAAATACAGCAAAGTGAAGGAAATCCAGGAACTGCTCCAAACTACAACACCAAAAATAACCACCCACAAAAAAAAACCCCTTAAGCCTTACAATACCTCCCTCACATACATGAACACATTTGCATCCGTTACCTTATGAAAGCTTTTCTTCCCTCAGCAACCCATAATAGTAGCAGTACAGGAAAATTTATTTGAAAAACACACGTTAGCACATCTCTAAAAGACTTCTGAAGTACTAATGTGCTCAGTGATTATGCACTGCCCAATAAATGCCAACTTTCCACATTAGCAGAGTAGCTGGGATTGAGTGAGCACAGGAGAGAAGCCAATGTGGCAGACAAAGCAAAGCACTGGGGATCAAACAAGCCAGATTTGCTTCCCGTGACAGCTCATGACTTGCTGTTTGTGCCTGCTTCTGCCTTGGTGCCTTTATCTGTAACACCAGGTAATACCACCTACTTAAAAAGGGGCAAATAAAATTAATGAGTGCTTTAAACTGCTCCACAATCTTGTAAAAAATAAGATTATTTCTTTAAAATTTTCTGAAACAATTATTACTGTAATTTCTTTGTTCTGCTGGAGGATGTAAGAGTCCCAGAATGATGCAGCTGTAGGCACAGTACTGATGTGGAAAATAAAGGTGGTTCCAGTCCTGGGCGTACTCAAATCTGATAAAAGCTACGGAAAGACAGACTAAAGAGAAACCCACAGAAACAAAAGGCTTTGTGCTTCTTAGAATTTTTCCTATTTGGATAGCTAAATTTTTTTAAACTGACTTTACTTTATCCTTAATGAATGTATCATATCCAAGTCTCATTATCAAACCTCTCCTATTTCAAATGCCAAAAAGAGTAACTTTTTGAAAATAGCTGGTAGTGTATCCCTACTACCAAACTCTAAATCCATGCCATCAATTATTGCCATTTTAATTGCCTACTTAGCAAATACCCTTCATCTGTCTACATATTAAGCAATGAAGTAAACACGGCAGTAAGACATTAGTTTGATAATGCTTGCCAAATTCGATAAAAAAATGTCTTGATTCTGTTATTAATATACTACCAAATATATAAGGCTGAACGACTTATTTTGCTCAGCCCATTTAAAATTAGCACCAGAGAGGAAGATGTGTGTCCTTAGCAGTACCTGCAGTGAGAACCTTACAGTTCACAGCAGATTTACCTTTTTCCTTGGTTTATTTTAGGAACTTAAAAATGGAAGGACACTTCCAACTGTGTTAGTCTATCAGAAGATAGCCTGGTTCAGATTTGTCTTCACTGCACTGACATCAGACAGTGATAATTCTTCTAACCTTATGGGATGAGGAAATATTTTTCATTAAGTCTATGTGGCACCAGGTAATTGTATAATTTAGTTGTTTATAGTGTATAGTCTGGTGGTTTTTCCCAACTACTTACTAAACTACTTAGTTTACTTGGTTGGGATTTAAATAATATTTTAGCTTAATCTCATTTAAAAAAAAAACAACCAAAAAAACCCCAACAAAACAAATAACCTTCTATTTACCTGGAAATGACAAAGGTATCGTGGAGTTCCAAGACCTGTGCTCCCTCTCCAATAGGGCATTAAAGCAGAAACTTAAAATTGAGAAAACATTTTGCTAGCCTGAGAGCACGCAATGTGCATCATGAAAGGGGTGACACATGCATCAGTACCCCTACACTCCTGCCACAGCCTTGGGAACCAGGCAGAGCAGTTTATAAGGCATTGGAAATCTGAAAGTTTTGCTACAGCTTGCTCCCTTACACCCCCCTCCACTCACATCCTTCCAGATCAAGGACATCTCTCCACAGCTCTGCAGGCAGATGAAAGTACACTCTTGCCATGCTGCAAAAAGCTGTGTAAAGTTATTTCACATTCTTGTGACCCTCATGAATAAAGCCCCTGCTGAAAGGTACAGTGGATTAGCTCGGGCTCCATGCCTGATTTAGACAGTTTGCATGAGCTGAAAAACACAAACACTCCAAAGTATTTTCTGCTAACAGAAGCACATATACATATATGTGTGTGTGTGTGTGCATGCGGACTACAGGAGCCTCTAGTTACAATCACTGCCTTATCTTGCTTCACAGTGTATCAAAGGGATCATGAACCTCATGGAAATACTGCCAGTGAAGTACTGTGTTTTAGTTTACAAACTTCTGAAGTACTTTGTTATGACAAACAGGCAGCCAGCTCAAGCAGTCATCTGAAAAGCCAGGGTATTTCTTTAGATTTTTCTAATTTCTTTCCTTGTGTAATCATTTAAAAACTTGCTTCCCCTACACTAATGCTTCTGCAGATAAGGAACAAGAATGAAACTTTTTTTTGTGCTGCTGTGTCAAAAGCTTTTGTAATTTCCTACAGGGACATCACATCAAGATGAAGTCTCTTCGTGGACAGCCTTACTAACTTTGCAAAACAAAGTGTGACCAGCTTTAACACAATCTCTTAAGAGGACAGCAGTAAAAATACCATACCTATTGACTGAGGCTGGAAGAGAAGTGATGTAAGAGATGATGGAACTGCCCATAACATACCTCTGGCACTCAGCCAAGACTACTGCAAGGAATTAGCAAGGTCAAGGTTGGGCTCTGAGCATGACATTTGAACCAGAGAAAAAAGCAGAATCTCCTCTGTGGATTTTCAAGAAAATTGTGAACCTTTTCTACCTACCAGTAACAGGCTTGTTTTTCCAGGATGTGACCTCAAGCACCAGCTTGTGTCACTGCTCCACAAGCAGCTGTAGAAGAGCTACATCTGGAAGGAGCCCCAAAACCAGGCTGCAGAGCAGGGCTGCAGCTCAGAGCAGCTCCTCATGGACAGCTCAGTTCTGCTTTCTCCCAGTGGCCCTCCCTTCTCCCCTCTGCTCATCGAGAAGCAGGAAAAGTGAGGAGCAGCAGTGCCCAGACAGCCCAGGGTCAGTGCAGGGGAAGCAGCACAGCCACGGCACATGGCACACTGGAGGAAGATGAAGAAATAAAGGAAAGGGAGGACAAAGAAACATGTGGAAGACGTGTGATCGCTGGCATGACACAGCTGCGGTACCCACACTCCTCTGTGTGTGCACGATGTGCAAGTGCACATTTAGGGCAGGGGCTGGGAGGCTGTAAGGAAGATTTACTAACAGAAATCTCAGTCTTGCTTGTGACACATACACAACTTTCTATGCACTGTGGGTCAAACATTTACAAGAATGCCTCTTACTTCTGGTAAAATCAACCACAGGAAGGGCAAGGAAGGATGTCGTGGTGGCAAAATGCAGAACCCAGCATTGCCCTGAAGAGTGCAACGACAAAAACTGAAAGTCAGAGCTCCCCAAAATAAATTGTCTGTGTTTGAGGGCTGGAACAGCAAAAAGGGGAACTCTCAATCTTGATTCTGCTATTACAGAGGGACCAAAAAGCTGTAAGTAGAGCAAGTGGTCACCAGGAAGTGTGAGGAAAGTGACTGAAGAGCCATACTGGTTGTAGAAAAATGGTAAGTCAGATGAAGTGCCACAGCAAAGAAATATTATGTAACTCAGATCAGCTAAGCCCAGCAGAAGGCCCAGGCACCAAAAAGCCACTCTGACAGAAAGCAGAGGCTGTTTGGAGAGTGAAGCCAGCAAAGGAACGCAGCAACAATGGCCCTACTGATGAGGGTCCATGCTCTTATCCTGCCCATCCCAGGGCGAGCAAAAATGACACACATGGAAAAAGTTTGGGGTCAAAAATGAGCAGGTCTGTGCCAAGAATTGTAGTGTTTCATTAGCAGACGACACAGAAAGGCACCAAATTGCCTGCCCTTGCATTGCTATGTTTTGATATGGGGCTTGACACGGGTGCAAAGCTATTGTAAACACACATACCATGTTACAGAAATGCAAGAAAAGCAGTCTTTTTCTTTCTTTTTTTTTTTTTTTTTTTTTTTTTTTTTTTTGTAAAAAGATGGATATTTTTACAGCATACAGAGCCAATCATGACATTTAATTTTACAGAACAGGAAGGAGCTCAGTAAGTTGCTGCAAAAATATCCACCCTTATGCAACTGAAACGCCAGCTATGGATCAGGAATAGCTGTGGAGTGGCACCGTGGACCTCCCCAGCACCATGGACATGAACCTAGGGACAGAGCTTAACCTAAACCTCAGCCAGCTGGTGTACCCCTGGCAGTGACCTCTTGTGTAAAATGACCCCAGCAGACACTTCATACGTAGCTTTAGGCCTATATTCCACCTCCCCACCCCCACCCCCCAACCGTATTTTCCATGTCACAGACCCTGTTAAGTAATTTAACACAAACTGTAGGCAGAAGACAGAAAATACCGACATTTCGATTTGGCAGGCATTTAAATTTTCATCATAAGCATTCAGACAAGGAGTAAATTCCGACAAGGTAAGGAGCTGCAGATGCTTTCTAAAAATATTGTCATCTCTGATGGGTATCTTAGGTACAGCCCCACACACAGCAGGAGAGTAGAACATGGTCAACCACACCACTAGAAACATAATAACAATACCTACTTATTTAAATGTGCTTGGAGCCCGCCAGCATAACTCAGTAACTGGTTTTTTTTGCATTTCTTGCTTGAAAGAAACATTGCATAATGCTACTGCAACTATAGATTGCTTTCTTTTCTTTATTTTCCACCAAGTATTTAGTTCCTAACAACACTTAATAAACATAATGAATGAGGAACACTCCCTTATCCCCATCTGTTTATTTCTTCTTACTTAGGGAAAAACATTTTTTTTTAATTTGGCCCTTATATGAAATACCAAATCCTGTAATTTATGATATAAACAAGAATTTTGTGGTTCTTATTCTTTCAGTTACAAAAAAATTTTCAATACTCTGAATGTAATTGAAAGATAAACTATTTTTGACACCAGTTACTCTGAAGAATAAATAGCCCATTAAATAACAACCTTCAGCGTACATTCTACCTTCACCAGTAGAGAAGTAAAAGTGATCAGAAAAAGCTTGAGGGCACTACAGCATAATTCAAAAGGAGAAAGCAGTGAAAAGGCCCAATTATTCTTATTGGCAAAGTAATATATTTAAAATAATAGGAATCTTCTGAAATCAAGTTCACTTGGTATCACAACTGAAGGCATTATTTAAAATGCACTAGTAGTAATGGTAACACAATTTATGATTTGATTGATATAAATGATCTGTTAATGTTAAAAGAAGACAAAGCTAAAGGGACAGTCACTGTTTTGCTCTCCATTCCTATTTCACACAAATAACAATTTGTGTGAAATTTCTCCTCAGTGGAAGGACCAACATATTCAGGATCTCCCTTTGGGCAGGGGATGGCTCTCAAGGTTGCTCATCAAGACTGAGGGATTCCTTACTACAAGAGACTCTTGATGAGTGGTTAAAAGAATGCTAAACTCTGAATTCTTGATGGCTAAACGATATAAAGGATTGATCATGTTTAGATAAACCTTTAGACATAAACTGTTGGGCAAAGCGGGGACTAAGTCTGGATCCAGCTGCCCCTAAACTGCCCTCTGAGAAGGGGTTTAGAATGCAAGGGGATCGTTTCTTAGCATCGTGACTCAACAGGAGGGTCTCTCTGACAGTGTTGGCTGAGCCTGTCCTGTATGCAGTGAACAATCAAGTGTGCCACTGTCACATCTGCTATCAAAGTTTCATTTTTATCAATAAACACATTGTTAGTTCTCTCTTACCACTGAAATGCATGACTCCACCCGTGACAAGGTAGAGTTTAACCATGTAATGCTTTTCTGGAAACTGTCATAAAACAAGTAAGACATACCTGATGTGCCAAAATATAGATATTATGGCCAACATCTTTTGGGGAGATGCCATCATCTCCATTCTCCTCCTCGTGGTCACATTCCAGACCTTGGTTGTAAGCATTCTTCATCACGTCCACCTGCAACACAAACCCAGCCAGGGAGAGATGAAATAAATGTGGTTCTTGGGGAAAAAACACACTGGGTTTGAACACAGCCACTTCGTTCAGCTCCAGCCTGATCGGGTGCCCTGCAGTTCTGCAACAAGAGCGAGCAGCCTGAGAAACACTTTCTGAATAAAGACAAGCTTGAAGGATTTATGAAGCTCCAAACTGCTACATTTTTCATCAGCAACCATGAGAAAGGAACAGGAATGCTGAGCCTTTGTGAGCAGGTATTTTCACAAATGCTTCTAAAACTGCTCTAGATACGGCAGGGAGTGGTGTGCAGCACTTAGAGTGCAGCCATGATCTTCCTCTGGCCAGAGCAGGCAGCAGCAAAATTTCACAGGAAAAAAAACACACCTAAACCAAAAAGGAAAGGAAGATCTGGGCAAGGTGCTGGGGAAATTCCAAATGTTCAAAAGCCTGTTACAGGACCACCATAGGGCTCACCACACAAGGCCTGATCCTGCAGTTGTACGCTGGGGATGGCCTTGTTTTGCTGAGAAGCCACCATAGTGATGAATCCCTGAAACCAGCAGGCACTGGGCTCTGCCTAAGGGCAGGGATGATGCCCTCAGATTCTCCCCCAGAATCCCTCAAGAATTCCCAGATCTCTCAGTCTCTGTTGTTACACAGTCAAGTCGTATTGGAAATTACTTCCCCAGATTTCCAACCCATTTGAAGTTCCTGGAGACCTCCATAAACATCAGGGTTGTTCCAAAACACAGCAACAACTGCTTGGAACTCTCTTTGTTCATGAGACATAAATAAATAACATACATGTATATTAAATATATTCTATGTCTACACACACATTTCTGTTAGCACTGCTTCACAAACTGTACAAGCCTAATTTGCCAGCCCCTGACAAACTGCACTTGAAGACAGTCTACCAGAATATGATAATTTAGTTAGGAAACAATTACAGAAAAGTGCTTGGAACGGATAAAAATAATGAAGTCGTAAAGACTGAAATCACGCATGCTTGATCCTTTTAAAGTACTTTTTGTGAATTAGTACTATCCTGATACATTGTGCCACCATCCGCTGCCAACACTTCTCAGCTTAGATACAGATCATTTTAAAAATGTTTAATGACAGATTTTTTTTTTCAGCCAAAAGATTTATGAATATTCACAAGTTTTCTCACCAGTTCTCTTGGTCTCATGTTGAAAAGGATTCTTTCCGCATTCTCACTGTCTTGCCTGCTTTCCATAATAGCCAGCAAAAGCTTGGAGGCATTGTTCTAGAGATACAAAACCAAATTAATGCAAATTTTAACTCTCTTTCAGAGATTAATGACCCTTGCATTTGTTTTAATTGAGATTATGAGGACCACTTTTTTACTGGATAAGATTTTCAACAACTTGCATCTTTTATTTTACTGAAATATTTAATAGGTTTTTTTTAAATGTCAGCATACCGTAACACTAACTCTGCACGCTATATTGGAAGGAAAATTTTAAACACTGAAAAATATTTGACTTAAATACAGTGTTGCTGCAGACTGTGCACAAGAAATAAAATTCCATTTCCTTTCCTTATTGCCCACCCAGCAATTTTTGCCTTGGCTTTCTGTTAAAATGAGACTCAACAGAGGTAATTACAAAACATATTACACAAAAGGTTTTATCATTCAGGCAGGTTTCCTTCCCCTTTGGTTTTTATGAAATCCAACTGGTTATTATTTGAAAAGCTGTAAAATAAACTGTTTTCATACAATCCTGAGATTTTGTTTCACTACTAAATATTCCTGGGGGAATATATATAGACAACCTTTTCTTTGTCAACTGGCTGCTTTTCACCAAGACTGCTCCTCAGGATTACACAGCATGAGCTTTAGCCACAGTAGCCCAGTGGTGCCCCAGACTTCAGAGACCTGCCTGTCTTCCAGTCAAATCAGCTGAAGTGGAGAGGAAGAATGGTTCTGGAAGTTTGACTGCTTTCTGGCAGAGCAGGGTTGCCTTGGCTGACTTGTCACAGCATCCCCATCATTCCCTGTTACAGCTGTTGGAACACTTGGAAGCAGGAGACAGGCACAAGAGAAAAGGTAGGGGCCAGGAAAATTGCCAACCCACCCTACAACCTCATTCTCAGCTGCTTATTGCCATTATCAATAATTCCAGCTGAAATTTCTCCAGTGTGCCTCAGATAATTGGCATAGGCAGTTTCAGAGGAAAAGGGTTCAGCTGTTTTTGGGACCGGGGCAAAAAAGAAAGATGTTACTCCCTACATGCTCAAGCAACTTGTTTTTAAAGCAACCTTTGTATCCCCAAGTTTTGATAATAGAGCTGAAAATATGGAGCACCAGAGGCCAATAGAACAATCACACGAGTTGGGGTCTCCCAGTCAAACTTGCCCAACTTGGAAGCATTTTGTAAATTACAATTTGAGTATTATAGAGCAGAAACACACCAATTTCACAGCTAAAAGCCCACAGGGGTTATTCTTGGTGAGCACAGAATCACAGAACTGTGCAGGTTGGATCATAAAACCACACACTAAAGGCTGCCCTCTGGACTAAGACTCCAGCAGTCCAGCCCCTGCTCAAAGCAGCTTGCTCAGGACTGTGTTAGGCTGAAGATTAAACACCTCTGACTAGAGGACTGAAGGATGAGACTGAAGGTAAATGGAAGGAGAGGAGATTAGAATGAAGACCTGTATGTAACTGGAAAATTAGAAACTTCTGGCAGAAGAGACTGGGAGCTGAGACAGAAGCCAGGACAGAGGAGGCTGGGCTTGCCAACACAGGAATGAGATAAGAATAAAGAGCAAGAGGTGAGAAGAAAAGACCTAACTGGAACTGGCTCAAGGAGAACAGCAAAGAAGAACAGCACTTCAACATCCATGTCCCTTTCCTTCTGTTTCCAAATCAAATCACGACCATCCATAGGAAAGGTCTAATCAGACTCTTCACCTTGTGACCAACACTGCAGAAGTTTAATGTGCACAGTGAACGAGAACAGGGGAAGGGAGAGGACAGCATTTTGATGAAGATTCCTAACAGGATGCTGCCCTGGAAAGGAGGATGCTTCCTCATCTGCTGCAGATTTCCCTTTACAGTGGAGACCAAGTCAGTAATGGTAGCATTGGTAGTATCTCAAACTAAAGAAGAGGGAAGGGGCCATGACAGGCCCCCAGTTAGCTTGATAAGGAAAGGGAGGAAACAGGAGGAAGGCATCAGTCCACTCCATCATGGCTGAGGAGGACTTTGAAGCTCTTTCCCAGTGCAGACAACCCCAGGGATGGACAGAAGCCTGCTGCAGCTTCCAGGAAGCTGGGAAAGGTAGAGGGTAGGTAGGACTTTGTGTCATCAACATCCAGCTTCTTGCTACTGACTCAGCAAAAGTGCCTTGCCATGGCCTAGAATTACAGCAGGCATTTGAGATGGTTATTTGGCTACTTATTCCTTACTTTCTGCACATTTGGAGAGTCTAGGATCTGATTTCCAATCCCAAACATCAGTAAGGAAAAGATATCCATCACTTGGAAAATGCAGCACAAAGTTCATAACACATTAGTAAGGTGAAAAATCAGTTTCCAGGTGCTAAAAAACAGCACAGCCCAAAGCACTTCTACTCTTCATTTCACCTTTACCTGGGCTCCCATCTCACCTCCTGATAAGAACTTTGGAAAAACAAATTAATGAGTGAAGCAACTCGATACAGCTATGAGGGAAAAAAGGAAGACACTTGTCTTAGACTCTCTGTACCCTTCAACTGACAATGTCTCTTCATCCTGTCACAGATGCAGCAGATATTGAGCTCTTGCTGTGTGCTAGGGCTTACACACCGGTCAGTACGGAAGGCCAGGGGGTCACACTCGAAATAAAAAGAGGCAGAATAGAACACTGAACATCTGTGCACTCACTGAACACTGTCTGCTCTGCTCACTAAATGATTAGGGAGTCCACTGGAAAATATAATCCATGAAGATGTAATTAAATACCACATCAAAAACTATGTGCAAAACAAGCTAAACTAAATTGGCATGAGAAAATATAACTCTGCGTTGCCTTTCCTTTGGTTGAGGGTGTAAGTTCAATGTACAATGTTCCCCGTAAACAGTGTCTAAGCTTGTTTGGAAGTGTAAATATATGGGCCTGTATACTTTGAATTCTGTATTTTCACTGCAAAATGTATTAATTTGCAACTTCAAAGTTGCCTATGAACACTGACAGAGTGTCGGTGTTAAACATTACTTGGTAAACTCATTGCTTTATTATTTCAATGTGTTGCCACTCAGAATCAAAACCAGCAGCTTCTTAATTTGGATCCAATTCTTGAGATCACATCTTGCCCAGCAACATGTCCAGTTCCAGTACAAAAGTGATATGAACATAATGGAATGGGTCTAGCAAAAAGCCATAAAAATGATGAAGGGAATAGAGCATTTTTCATTTCAGGAGCCACTGAAAATTGTGACTGTTCAGCCTGGAGTACAGATGGCTTAGATGGATCTTATCAATGTGTATAAATATCTGGTGAGAGGAAATGCAGAAGAGGGTGCCAGACCCCTCTCAGCAGTATCCAGTGAGAGGGCAAGAGACAGAACACCCATGAAATTCTATCTATACACAAGAAAACAGCTTTAAACTGTGAGAGGGATCAAACAGTGGGATAGGCTGCCCAAAATGGTTGTGGAGTCTCCAGTTGTGGAGATATTCAGCTGGACGTGGTCCTGAGAAACCTGCTCTAGCTGATCCTGCTTGAGCAGGGGGCTTGGACAAGATGACCTTGAGACATCCCTACTAAAGCAAATGACTCTGTGATTCTGCAAAATAGGAATCATTTCCACAGTCTGAACCTCTGCAATCATTCACAATTTTTGCCAGTTGGGTGAGTCTGAGCACAGCCAGCCTCCTGTGAGCAGGGTCACACTGGTACTTGCAGAAGTGTGTCTAAACTCCACTTTTGGTTACTACACAGAAAAGCTGTGCTACAAGCATTTGCTGGCCTCATGACAATGATAAATCAAAATGGCACTGGAGTGAATGCAGCTACATCTTTACACAGACTGAAATTTGGACTTCAAAAGAACTGTCTGCATGTTCAAAGTTAAATGTCTGCCTAAGTGTTTTGCTAGAGGGGGCCCTGAATTACATTGCCATTCAAAAATGTAATTACAGTTATTAAAATCATATGTAAGGCACTGTTGATTCAATGTTTCATTGTACATGATATATAGCTGTATTAATTATTTTATTAGACATGGATAACGTTGCCAACATGATGCAATGCAGCTACCACAAAGTATTTGCTGGTCTGGGGAGGAAACAGACCATCTGCAATGGAAATACTTAATTTGGGAGTCAAGAAAAGGCAATAACCCAGGGCTCCTCCCGGACAGATTCTACCCTGCTTGGCAGAGAGTACAACTGCAGAGCTCCCCTCTGCATGCACTGGCACACAGACAGCAGAATCTTATCTACGAGCCTGTCCAACTCTCCCCAGAATACAGAACAAAATTACATTACAAGCCCTCCTGCTCCAGGCTTTGCTCTCACACTCTACACTTTGTGGAGTTCCTCCCCAGAGGACACTGAGAATGGAAATAAAGTACAATTTACTTGAACTTTGTTTTCAACCTTATTTGACATTGCAGGTCATCTGATGTATTACTCTTTTTCACAGCATTTCCTTCTCAAATAACTTTTAAGAGTTCGGTATGTAGAGAGAATGCCTGACTTGTTGCATGCCTGTACAGTGTGGCTATTTATCAATCTTGAGAGATTTTACTTCCACAATACAGACTTTTCATGCTAGCTGTATCATGCCTGATTGATGGGATTTAAAAAAAAAAAAAAAAAAAAAAAAAAAAAAAAAAAAAAAAAAAAAAAAAGCTGAGGACATAGTCCCAAACACAGCAGTGGGTCAAAAGGCCTGTAGCAGAGGGCCTGATAAGGATTCAGAAGCTGAGATGAACTCCTTTGCAAGCTTTTTTTTCCCAAAAGCTTCAGCGTATATTGTGCTATGGCAAGATTAAGTAAATGTCAGGCTGCCTAGAGCTGTCACATAGGTATGTCTTCTGTTGCTACCCAAGTTCAAATAAACAAATTTACATATACTGTACCTTGAGCTGAAGCACCAAGTCCATGCAGTATTTGCCAAGAGGGTTTATGTCATTCAAGATGAGAGCAATTATAATGTCAATCCCATTAGACTCATGGGTGGCTATGCATGTCTGCAAAATAAGAGAAGGGAATGGGGCAGGCGCAGAAGGAAGGGAGGGGAGGAGTGGGAAAAAGAGGGAGACAACACACCCACAGAGGGGAAGAGAATATGCACATCAAGAAATTTCCAAAAGAAGGACCCACAACTTAAAACACCTTGCAACAGTGATAACCTTTCAGCCAAGGCAGAACAACCTGAAAACACGCCACAGGAAGTGCTGGGGGAGACTTGTGTGTACAGAACGAACCCAAACACTGCCAGTAGTGAAATAACCAACTGGAAAAAAGGTGGTGCAAGCTAAAATCTACTCCCAGAGAATCCCGCAGGGCTTGGCACCAAGCGGTACAACTTGCAGACAGCAGCCCTCAGGAGCACTGCCAGATTCAGCTGAGCACATGCCAGCCTCAGACATAAAAGACAAGCTTGACTGCAGGCACAACCAAATTTGCACGCTCAGATTCTTCATTTGCCCTCAGCAGGCAGTATTAATATCGCTGTTACAGCAAAAAATGTTCATGAAAATCAAAGTTCTCTCCATGCAACTGGACATGTGCTGCAAAGAAGGGTATTTCTGGATATGGAATTCAAAACTGCATTTGTGACCAGTGGTACTTCCCAAATACCTTTACAGCTGGAGTTCTGGACCTTCTAGGCCTTGTGCATAACAGCTGGTTACACAAGAGCCTACGGCACTTTTTCCTCTGGCAGGTTTATGGGACAATAGGAAAGGAAAAGACAGAGAGAAGGGGAAAAATGAAAATTAGAGCATGGAGCATTTGCCCCTGAAATATATCGAATTAGACTTGCAGTTGGTGTAAACAAGTGTAATTCAAATTCTGAATGACTTCCCAGCAGATAGGTCTAAGTAATAAAGTGCAGTTCATCATTCCCTTCCATATCAGTGTTCCTCCCATGCTTCTCACATAACTTTGTTGGAGAACACGTTAACTTATAACACTTTTTTCATCTCCAGTCCTGTAGCTCTACTTTTTTTACAGCTGTTTTTCCCATTCATAATTGGATTAAATATGAGAGTTCAAAATTTATTCCACTAAAGGATTTTTGTTTGTTTTTAAAATATTAAGTAAAGGCAGCTGATTACCAGCAATGGCAGTAATAGCACTTTACATTTCATTGGTGCACATTAATGAAGAAGCATTAATATTGCATGTATTTCTCCAGCTATTTCTAGCATAGAGAATAGATTGCTTCTGTAATTTTGCTCACCACAATTTTCTCACTGCTAATCCATAGCAAAAATTCTGCAGTTTCATCCACTGTGACAACTTTACTGCAGTTCTCTTCAGAACAAATATGGCAGCATGTAACCACATCCTTTACCTTTCTATAGTTCTTCAGCGTGGCACTAAAGAGACTTTTACCAAAAGTCATAGCTGTGTCACTTCAAAAGGCTGCAGTGAGCAAGGCACAGGAGACCAGAAGCGTGGTCTTTAGTCTCATCCATTTCACTACTGGCACCATAATTAAAGATGCTGCCAGGTGGTATGGCAGGAGCGCAAGTTGAACTCTGTGGCAGTTGTGTGAAATAAGGAAACTAAATGTTTGGCAAGGTGTATAAAGAAACAACAAGGGCAAAATGTGTGAAAATGAAGAACACAAGTCCGCGTTTGCAATCCACTTCCAAAACTGTGACTGAAAATCCAGTCCCACAAAGTGAGGTTTAAGCCATGGACACAGCAATGTGAAACATGAAACTCTCTCCAAAAGGATTGCAAACCTTCAGAGGAAGAAGAGATACTGCAGGAAGAGTCTGTTTCAAGTTCTCACTTAAAAGGGTCGCTCAGGCCTCATGAAAGCTTGAAGTGTGTTAAGGATAGTCATAGCAGCTCCAAGTGAATTTATGTTACCAGGAATACTGAAAGGTTTGTGATAAGCACCCAGACACCAACATTCAGATACAGCCTTCTGCAGCCAGAAGCTCCTGAGTCCTACCTGGTTTTCATGGCACGGGCCCTGGCAATATTCCGTCAAGCTTTCCAGCGTCTGGTTGACAAGAGCCACGTTCCTCTCATTGATGTAAAGCCCCAATAAGCCCAGCCCACCTGTGGTGCTCCCACAGATGCAGTCCAAAAACTGAAGGGTCTCACAAACGAGGTTGTAATTTGTTTTATTGTTTTGATGTCTTAAAAAATTCTGGTGTGTGGAGGAAAGGAACACAAAAAAAAAAAAAAAAATAAATAAATAAATAAAAAAAAAAAGAGAGAGAGAGAGAGAGAGGGAGAATCAAGGCAAACAAAGTATTTTTTCATGAAAACATTGAAGGATACAATTTATAACCATATCACCACAGTGTCTCAGGTGCTGAAGTACACTCCACTACTACAGAAAATATATTAGGCCTTAATGCAGCAATTGAGAACTATTACCCGATTAAAATCATAGAGCAAGGAAGGCTTAAGAAAGCAAACTCGGCAAACATCTGCACTGACCTTAAATGTCTTTTATATGACCTGCAGATCTGCTCCCACCCACCCATTACAGCCCTTCTCTTGGAAGCTGTTGCCCCACAGCTGAGCTGCTGGCACATTTTGGAGCTCAGCTCAAACCACCCCAACCACAGCTGGCAGGGAGGCTCCTGGTACATTTGAGAGGTATATTTGCAGAAAATACATTTTGCAGAGGTTGCTATGGGGACAGTAATTTCTACCAAAAGAACTGATAGCAGGGACACACAGAGCATCTCAAAGCCTTCAATTGTAATACTTTGGAAAAAGGGCAGTACCCAGAGATTTCTGGTGCTCTTCAAGTCTGTGGTAAGTGATCCACCAATTGTGCACAGGAACCTTACTAACAGGGACATTTAGACCCTTCTCAGTGCCATGTGGCTGTGCTGGGATCCCCAAGCAATTCTGAGGATATAAACATGCACTCCTCCAACACAGAACCCAAATGGTTTTTGAGAAGGGTTATTTTATCCCTTGGACCAAAAAATCCCAACATTTCAGACAGTCCTTTTCTGTAACAGGGGCCAGGCACAGGAGGCATGTTTTTCTCCCCTTACAAAGGTGCAGCCCCTCTAATAACAGCCCTATAAAATCTCAGCTCAAAACGCTTTACCTGGAGCTCTCGGTTGTGGTTCTCACACAGCAGCTGAAGAAATCTCAGTATTGGCTGCATGATTGCAATGGCAGGGCTCATAATTGCTTCTTCTGCAGATTTCTCTTCTGCATTTGCAGCATCTGCTCCCGAGCCCATCAGATCTATTTCTGGGTCCATTTCTCTTCTGTACACAGAGTAAGCCTTGGAGGTTGCAGAAGATGCTTCTGTTAACTGTCCTTTCATTCCCTCTTTCAGATGCAAGGTTGAATCCTTAACTGAAAAGAAGATAATTTTCCTGCATTTTTGAAAGTCTTTCTTCCCATTTGATTAAGCAATAAGAAAACAATAATAATGAATGCAACTTTTTCTTTGTTGGTGTCTAACTTTTCAAAGACCTCTAGGCAACTCACAAAGAATATCAAAGCAACATTCATGCAGGGATAGCACGTTCCAAATAAACCACAAACCAGAGTGAAACAGAACATTAACACAAAAAGCCCTGCTATTTCTCTCCCATATACAATAAATGATGAGAACAATGGGAAGACCACAGGGTGGGAAATCAGTTCCTGAGCTTGCTCTTGTGAAATATCCCCAATAGCAGCAGCCTCTGCTTCTGCTCCTCTAAAAATACAGCTCAATATGTTTTATTGATGCAAACTGGCAGAGCTTCACTGATTTCATTAAAGCAAATTCCTTGTAGCCAACCTGAGATGGACTGTAATTCAGAGAAAAACAGGCAAAAGATGCAAACTGGCAATGATTAATATTAAAGCTTATTGATCGACTTACCAGAGCATCAGTGGTGCAGCACATGCAGTGTCAACACAATACCCCGCTCCCCTCTTTCCCAGGGTTGCCTCCTTACCTCTCTTTTTGGGAACAGATATGGCGAGGTCGCCGTCATCCTCTTTCTTTTTGCTCCCCAAATCAATGGTGTTCACTGTCACTGTGGATCGGATCTCCTGCTGAGCAGCTTTCATGCGATCATACAGCACTTTAAAGAACCTTTCTGACTTTTTCTGCTCCTTTAGTTGCTGGTAAGTCGAATACTGCAAAAAAAAAAAAAATCTTTAGATATCAATCTTCTGAGGAAGAAGGAATACAAAACTACACTTTTTTTTTGTGAAACAAATGATGAATAATCACTCACACAGAACAAGTGTTGGACACTGCCTGACCAGTTCTTTCACAAAGTGATAAACAAGGCTGGTAACAAAGACTGATGATAATGTTTTAAAATTTCAGTAAAATGGTGAACAGTGCTATTTGCAGTCTTTTAAATGTCACAATATTGTACTTGAAGTTAAATTACTTTGTGACACTCTCTATTTCTCCAGGCTTAGTAGTCAAGATATTCTATCTACAAATAATAGCGAAAAGTAACTTATTATGTAACAACAAGAGAAAGCATGGAACATCTAATATGTAATATTATAGCTTGGATTATGTTCATTTTTTTGTGCTACAGACAGAATTTATTATTAAGTATTATTTTAGGTTATTAAGTCCAGTCACTTGGTATAACTGTCAAGCAGGCTGAGGACCATTTGCAACAGTTTATAAACAATCCCAATCCTCCCAGCCTTCTCTCATCATATCAATTCTCTCTCTTCCCTCAATCATCTGATTTGGCTAAATCTAGGTGAGAGGGATATAATTCACCAAAAAACCTAGAAGCCATAGTTTAAAGCAGATATTTTCTGTCAATGGGATAATGGTCTTCTCAAATGACCGGGTTATTTTTTCCTCTTTGGAGATTTTGATAAATGTCTCTGAAGGTTTCCAGAAAATAATTTGTTATTATGAACTTAAAAGTATTAAAATTTTTAATTTTACAAAGAGTGACATAAAATAACTGGGGATAATGCTCACATGGCAATGACCACGTTAAAAGCAGCACGGTGCTACACAGAGAGGGACAGCTGAAACACATTTTCTCCTACTGAAGAGCTATTGCATAGTAATAGGGCATATTTACATTTGTATTAGTGGTACATATTCTAGTGACAAACTTTTCACAGAACGCAGAGCAAAAAGGTTCTCTTTATTTGTCTCCAGACCACATGCATCTGAGAATCAATATGTGAATAAGCAGATTAAACAGGTACCTGTGTTTGCGTATTTCCACCTTCAAGCAGCGCAATACCGAGCAGAATGCCTTCTGAGAAAATCCTGTCATTTCTGGTGTTCACTATCACATCTATGACCAGTTCTGAGGCACCTTCTTTGTCCAGGAGGCACTGGATATCAAACATGGTCACCCCAGACTTATCTGCATCTTGTCCTGAAAATCCACCTGTGAATTAGACAAAAACACAAATATCATTTGTGTTTGCTTCACACACATACATGAAAATGAACCTAGTAGTAGTGATAAAGCACACAATAGCAACGTCATAAATTTAATTTTGAAATTCTGTCAGGCAAAATTATCTTTGATAAAAACAAGATTTTTTGTATGAAACTGCAATGTTGGGCTCTAAGAATTAGAAATCAAACAAATCTCCAAGCCATTGTTCTGTCATGATATTCAGACAATAAATAAGTTGGAAAGGACACTGATTTGTTCATGAACCCTTTTTTAATGCCACTGCTGCATACACTAAACTGTGAGTAGGGTCAGGGCTCTGAGAGCCTTTCTAAATCTGCTCTTCAATCTCAGGCCTAATCTATGCTAAAACTGTGTCCTGGTAAATCCACCCAGGTTATGGGTGTGACCTTCCAGTCAAATGCTTTTGCCAACTCATAGGTCATCATCATCATCACCATCATCATCATGATGTTTTCTTTAAGAACACAGACTTGAGTTAATCCAAATTAAAGGTGTGGGTTGAAGAAATTTTGCTAAATTGTATTAGCTCATTAAATCAACCACCTTTTATTATCACAGGTGATCATCTTTCCCGCTATACTTACTTCTCTAAAGATGTAACTGCACCTCCTTCATTAGTAAAAATACAGTACTGCTTTAATCAGCCAGTACCACTTTGATTAAACTGATTAAAATGCTTCAGACTTTGTGATGAAGCCATATACACACACACACTTTTCAGAGAGAACTAAAAAATACAGCTTCAGTCTCCTGTTAGAGAGTGAAATTTGGCAAATAGGATGTTAAGACTGCAAAGATTTTCAGTGTCTACATTGAAATAGTTAAGGAGGAACAGCTGGGTTAACATCTGCAAAAGTGGACAAATCTGGGCATGCCTTCAGTGTGCACTGAAAATGCAAAATGCACTTCTGACCTGGCTCTATACCTAGCTCCAGCCCCATTTCCTATGACAACCATTATTATGGGTTTTCCTAGAAACCACCCTGTAGTAACTTCCTGTGGCTTCTACAGCAGAATGATACAAAAAATTAGGTTGTAATGGACCTGTAGAGATCATCTACTGAAACCTCTTGCCCACGGGAAGATAGGGCAGGTTCATCAGAGTGTTGTCCAGTAAAGTTGGAACAAGAAGTGACATGTTCTACAACCTCTCAGGAAAATCTCTTCCATTGTCTAATCAGTATTTTTGTGAGAAGCTTTTCCTTAGATCATACCTTTTTCATATATCAGTAAAGGATCTGGAACATGAAAAAATTCTTTAGTTTCCAACATCATCTCTCTTCAAAAGTTTTCTGTTTCACTGAATTTCTGGATGGGGATTTACTGGTACCTACTTTGGTACCTCCAAATGCACAATCTGAGACAAGCATGTGCAACTTAAAAACAGAAGAGTCTGATACTACCTCTCTTCTAAGTGGTTACAGAACATGTTTGACTTATTTACCAACTGAATGCCTGGAGCACATCCAATGTGCCTATTAGAAAAAATGGTGCTGCTAATTTTGCACTCCTGAAATGATGTGCATTGATTTACCTCCCACTTGTGCAGTTTTGCTGTAGCTGGAAGACAGGGGCCCATTCATACCACTTCCATATTCCCCTTTAAAATACCGATACAGGAGGATTTTCCTTAAAGTGTTGCCCTTTAAGAGAAAGATAAAAATAGAAGAAATGAGAGTTGTGGCCAGTTTCCTTTGTTTGAAAAGCAAGCTGTTTAACACAGATACATAACTTAGTAGGTCTTTCCATTATAATTAGCAAGCACACAGATAGGAAAGTTGTTGAGGAAACAAATATCTAACAGGCTTATCTAACAAATCCCAGGGGGAAAAAATCTAAAATAGTGTTGCATAAACTTTTTTTGAAGTTTGTTTTAAACTTATTGATTATAAATAAAACACCTCCGCTACAGTAATTCTGACTGGCTCTCTGTGAGATGTGTATATTGAAACAAGCTCCACAAATAGTCAGTGCTCTGCAGTCAGTGTCTGTGCCCTACCCTGCCATGGCAGCACTTTCTTCCTATTTTCTGCAGCTGAGTAGTACCACTCCCTTTTCTCTGATCTCAGATAATCCAGCTGATCATCTGAAAGAAGCCACATCACATAAAATATTAAAACACAGATATGACATTTGATAGAATAGCTTAAAAAGCATTCTCTGTATCGCCTTGTTCCTTGACTTCCAAAACCACAACCAGTCAAAATTTGCATGCAGCTCTCTGAAGATCTTCCCTTTCATTTTACTTATGTTCTGCAACACAAGACACGCTGGATTGACAGTTGGGGGTACCATTTACTTGGCATTTTTATTCTGCCTTCAGTCTCCACAGAACACCTGCAGTCAATACTCAGCTTTACAGAGGCAGAAGGTGACACAACAATGGTAGGCATATGTGTAACCTCAGATTTCATGAAAAAGTATGGTCTCCGAAGCTCAACACAGAAGGGGGAAATTGGTCACTTCAAGAGTTTGGCAGTAAAATTGAACAGTTTCTTCTCTACTTTTACTAAACTGCTGGTTTTAATGAAAAAAAATTCTAAAAAACATGTGCACTAGAAGCATTCTCAGCATTCAGCAGCTTGCCAGTGCCTGCACATTAGTGCAGCAGTCAAGTTTTCAATCAAAACATCTCTGTGGCCACCACAGACAGCAAGCAGTGAGGAAGCAAGTCCAAGGCACTCTCACACTCCCACTTCTCTGTTAATTTGGCAATATTTCCAGTGGCAACCACACACCACAGAGGGGCTCCACAGCTTCGTGGGCCTTGAAGACAATGGCCTTGTCCACCTGAAAAAAAATGCCAAAATGCAGGACTGTGCTGCCTGACAACACCAACCTGCCATTCTTTCCTAGTTCTCACATTTTGATGTTTTCATAGGATAATAGCCTGTACAGAGTTCCCTCAAACAGCGAAGCAAAGTACAAGGCCTACATTAAAATACCAAAAGCTATCAATACAATAGCTGCAAGAAAAATAAGAAGCGTCACCTACAGGGAATTTACTGCGTGGATTTTCCACATGAGGTTAATCCAGTGTGCTCTGCACTACAGAGGAAGGCAAAGAACCAGAAGTCTCTGAGGAACTCATACAGAGACAGACTTCTTCCCAGCCTGGTGGTGATGGGGTTTAACCTGGAGTGGGACAGTAATGGACAAGGGACAGTAACCAAGCTCATAAGTAATTTTGAGATGGATAAAAGCACTGGCTCCTCCTGCTCAATATCCTGTCTCTAGCTGGGACCAAAATCCAGTGTCTCATGGGAAAGTGAACCTCATTTTCCTTGTTTCTTGAAGAAGAAAAACATATTGTTGATGGGAAAAGATTTCCCACCAGAACCGATAAACATGGACTGAGAAGAAGGCTAAAGCCCCTTTTCAAGCTTTCTCAGGCATAAATATCACAGAATCATAAAACTGTCACACAGATGGGATCACAGAGCAGAAACCCTTCTCAACTCCCAACTAGGACCCAATCCAGAATGGGCACTGCCTTGAGACACGATCTTTTCATCAGAAAGGCTGGCATTTCCCATAGCACTTGACTAACCACTCAGTTTGAGTCAACCTCCTCAACCAGCAACCTATGCAGTCTGTTGATGACTAATGGTAAATTATATAAACAGTCACAGTGCAGTCACGAGAAGAAACACCAAAAGCCATCTATTTTTAGTTAAGAATACTACCTGTGGTCACAAGCTTTATTGTTCAACGAAAACAGCCTTATTTTATCAAGAAGAATGTTTCAAACCATAAAACAACTTTTGACCAATAAACTGAGTGATTAAGCACTGGGGTCTTATTACCTGGAAGCAAGTAACTAATGGCACATCTCAGATCTTCCTCCTGCCTTGTTACCTTCAAAGACACCAGGGGATTTGAAGATGTTTCTCCAGCTGGCTACAGAAAGGGGAATCCTGCTCCACCCGTATCCAAACTAAGGAACAGATTTCATTTCTTCTTCCAAGAACTCTTAATTATTAAGATTCCTGCACTTTCTCAACCTCCCATGAATCCAGACAATAGTTAGAGTTCCCAGAAGCCAAAGTGTCAAGAGTCAAGGATACTGTGTTTGAAAAGCAGAAATGTGGTGGGACCTCTGCTTTGCCTGACAGCTGTGTCAGAAATGCACCTCCAGGCTCAACCCACATATTTGCAAACTCGGGATCTTCATCTCCTCTATGATGACCTCAGGCAGCCATATGACTTCCATGAGTCTTGTGAAACGAGTTGCCACTACAAAGAGCAGAAGAGCCCAGCCACATGAACCGGGGCTGAGAAATGCACAGAGAAATGCCTGAGGAATGTACCAGAAACGCCCGTTACCTCCAGCATGTGACTGTGAGGCACTATCCTAGAAAAAGCTGGAAAGACCCTGCTTCCAGAAAAAGTGCTGATCCCACTGGCGTAGGTGTGTGGGAATGCTTTTATGGGAATGCCAACAAACAGAGTCAAGAACAGCCCCATCACACAGGACGAGACCGCTGCTGCCAGGACAAGCCAGACAGCCATGCCATTGATGTCCTTGGAAATGGATTCCTAACTTAGCACAGCCACAAAATTAATACTGCCCAAAAGCAAACGATCATAGCAGCAGCATGAATAAGCAGCTTGCTGCAGCTACTACTGACACTCGTGGCACTAAAGCAGAGGCCAAAATTAAAGCACACTAGGCAGGGCAGCGCTATCTTCCCCAACTACGTTTCTATACGAGGCAGAAGTCCCGGCCTTCCAAGCCGAATTTCCCCCTGCTGGCTACAATACACTTTCTTTTATACCTCCTATTAGGGTATGGAAGTGACATGTAAACATCACTCAGCTGACTGCAACCCTTCCATAATGGCTAGAACATTGTATAGCTTTGGAAAAAACACAAGGAAACATAACAGTCTTATTGTTGCTGATGAATACCACTGCATTGTCCCTAACAAAAGCTAGGATAAAGACTGAGGACACAAGAAAGCAACAACTGGATATTGTTGTTGCAGTTTTAAATAGCTAGGGATTGACAGGCAAAAGTTTCCAATAGGGAATAATTATTCCAGTAGGAACATGTAGACACAAACAAATTCCATTTTCTCAGTCCGTATTTCATTATACTTGTTGGTCTTCAAACTTGATTTAAACGCCTTAATACAATGGTTTATTTGTCCTCTCTGAGCCTGGAAAAGGCTGGTTCCACATGAGGATGTGCCAGGAAGCAATGGCTGAGAGAGGTACCTAAAGCTTATCATGGATGCCTCCATCAGCACCAGCTCCCCCTATTACATTACCAAAACTTATCTGTCCTGCCTTATATAACTCTGCACAGTTCTTAAGGAATTGGAATTATACATAAGATGTTCTGGAGGCTGAACTAGACAGTCTGGTGATCTGCCCTGGTTCTCACTCTGTATTAAATCAATGAAGCGGAAATGCTCGGGTTATCAGTGGTTACACAGAAAAGGCAGCTACATCCAACCAGTATTTCTGTGATACAGTGGATGATGTTGGGAGCATATTTCAGCATTAATCCAGGAAGAGGCATGAAAACCAGGCTTACTAAATCTTCATATTTTACAAGCCAAGTATAAAAGAGGAGCTGTTGGGGATCTCTAGTCAACTAATACAGGTTTTCAGACAGTTTGGAAGAGACACAAAATCCTGGAGAGCTGTGAGACATGCAGTGATACTTTTCCAAAAGTAGCAGGGAGTACTTCTTACACTTTTTAATGATATCCAGCCCTGTGCCATGAGTTTGATATCAGTTCTGGGAGAGGCAAAGGAATGGCTGGTTTTGCATTCTATTAACACAAAATTAAAGGAAGTTACTATATACTGATGGGAGTTTTAATATTGGTGCCATGTTGTAAAATAATTGCCTCAATACATGTTCGCCAAAACAGACCTTCTGAAATTTCTGAAGATTATCTTCTGCTTTTGCTAATAATGAAAATATCATTCTGGTAAAGTTTGATAAACTGTGCAGCATGACACAATCCCATAAGGCAAAATTTTTGAATAAGTAAGCCCAGAAGGATACTTATCAAATGGCTTAACAACTCAGTGACTGACAGAATTCAATGTGTCATTTAAAGCAAGAAATCATAAACCAATGTATGGGCTTCTAATGGGCAAACTCATGTATTGTCTGCCTCATCAGGGGCTTTTCTTAATGAAATGAAATAATACAGAAAAATAATTATTAATTGTGTTTGGAAAGGACACACAAAAAAAGGTCAAGTCACCGCTAACAATTTAGGCATTATTTATTAAACTGACTAGAAGTAAACAATATGAGTGTCATTATGTCCAAACCTCTGTATGTCTTAATAACAATAAAATACAGAAAACACACAAAAAAATGGAGGATTCTGTTCTAGGAGGTCATGACTTTGGGGAAGAATGAAAGGCTTAGGAGAAAAATCAGTGTAATGACAGCTCCCCAGATGCCACAGTTCTGCAAAGGGTAACAAGAGCTGTTATGTGGGATTTGTGAGACTCTCTCACTTATTTACATGCAGGGGCACATTACTGTGGCAATACCACATCACAAGTTGGTGTCCACAGTTCAAGAAGAATGCTGACAAATTGGATCAGGTTTGGACAAGCTCCATGAGAGTGATTAGAGAATAAAACAAGCCTTTTCATCAGAAATTCAAGCCTTTCAATCTACTGAGTTTATCAGCCTAAGCATGAACTCTGTTTCTGACTATCTACATAAGGAATCTGATATAATGGATGACTTCAGCCTAAAGATAAAAGGTGCAAGACATACTGGTGAGAAGCAGAAAATGGAGAAATTCAGCTAGGAAAGAAGTAGAGGCAGCTGGGTTATTCAGTTTGTGGGTTATGAATTTTATTTTTATTTTATGCAACAGTGGTGGCATTTAGCTATTGGAACAGCTTAAGAAGAGGTGTGATAGTCTGCACTGCTGGCAGTTACTAAACCACGACTAGGTGGCTTCTCAGACAGAAACTATTTGAAGATCTTGTGGTCTACATTAGGAGAACAAGCTGGGTGACAAAAATATGTCATCTCACATAATCTATGAAGACATCATGCCACCTTTTCCTGTAGTAAATATAGATGAGGTTAGAATCCTGGTTTTCTATGAAGGCTGTTTAAAAGACAACTTACTTCTACATGTCTCTTGTCATTATTTATAAATCAAATTTCTATTCTACTTAGTCTGAGTGCCTGCTTCAGGATGATTTTTTGGTTGTTGCTTTTGTTGTTGTTGCTTTTGACCCATTTTGTTCCCTTATTTCTCTTGGAGACAAAACATGGTGGGAGAAGGAGTTTTGTGCAAGTGGCTTCTGTGAAGATACTACACGTGGTTTTATAATCCTTTAAATTATGATTCAACCTGCTCTTGAAATGCAAGATAACACAGAAATCTCTCCATCTCCAAAAGGGATCAGCTGAGGCCACGGCTACCACACGCATGGTGTTGCACAAGCACAGACTTGGAAGAGAGCCCTGAAGTCTTGACTCCTATTATGTCCACAAAGTGGAAAATTTCTGTTTTCATGATGCCAGCAACTTCCAGGGGGCTCACGAATTGGGAGAAGTTGTTTGTTTTGGGGAGTTGTTTGTTTGTTTTTACACAGAGTGAGCTTTTTCTTGGTTTTGATCTTTTTGCAACAAGATGTTTTCATAGCCAACTGATAGTTGAAAATGATATATTTTCACCAATAAAATATGACACCCAACAGCACAGTTATTTGCACACTGGGGCATTTATCCACCCCAGGGAAAAAAGCACTTTCAAATATGAAGTTGGGTCCAGCTGGTGTCCAGTTCTGCTTCCACTAAAATCAACGGGAGGTTTGCCAGCAACTTAAGTAGGAGAAGGAGCAGACACACACTTTGCCAGGCAAATGCCTTTTATCCAAGTCTAAAAAGAAAAAAACAACCCAAAATATGCACCAGACTTCATGACACAGTTCTCTTAGGAGAGCAGAGCTGGCCACCCACACCTCTCAGCTGTCTCTCATTAAGCAGAGACACCCCACATTTAAAATGTGCCATTGTTCAATCCTACACAAAACTGGGAGGAATCCCACTTGTCTCAATACGAACTGCCTGCATCACAAATACTGATAAACTTGTGACTGTAACTAACACAGAGATACGTTAACAGGTTCAGATAAAAAAAACCCCAAGCATGACCTTCTTTAAAACCAAACTACAGTTGTTCTAAAAAGGAGTTCATTTTTAAAGCAGTCTTTCAATTCTTCTTTCCTTTGCAGTTCCACGTTCCATAGAAAGCTAGAAGCTTAGGTGCCAAACTATTGCAAAACAACTGCTATTGCCAGTCCATTTTCAATATGGATAGGGAAAAGAACACTGCATACATGGGAAAAAAAACCCCACAGGTTTTGCCTGATAACTGTCCAATTTTGCACCCTGAAGAAACTCAGGAAAGCATCATATTAAGAGAAAGATTTTTTTTGGCAGTAACTCTAAAAAGTGTCTCCACTAGGAATACAGCAGGAGAGAAAAATTGTTTGGGTTAGTGAAAACCTCAGCATTGGGACGCTTAGACTTAGAAGAAAACACTTCGAAAAACGCAGTCTGATTTTGTAATTATATAATTTTTCTACTGGGCCATGAAGTCTTAGTAGTTGCTGAATCGTTTGGGGGTTTTTTGGTTCAAACATCAGATCTCCAGATATGTATATATGCATTTATATAGAGAGAGAACAAGTCTTTGCTGTGGGCAAATATTATTGTTTATATCTGTCACTTGTGCATATAAACTGTGCACTTACAAACCAGGTCATGTTTGCACCTCTGTAATTTTTCCTTTCATACTTCCTCCAGTGCAAGACAAAGCACTGAGACACACAATAACTCAAGTTCTCCACCACAGAAGGAAAACAATGTGAGATTTGATCACGATTATTCAGAAGCATTTACGAGTGCACCATCAATAACAGACCGTAGGAAAAGACCAGATCTGAGAAGTACAATTTTCAAAGACTGAAATTATCTAACTCTTATGCTGCAGGGGGTAAACTTTCAAAGTGATGCACAGAGAGTTATGCACACAAATCCTATTATTTTTTAACAGGATTTCTGTGTGAAACTCCTCATGCTCTGCAACAAAAAAAAAAAAAAAAAAAAAAAAAAAAAAAAAAAAAAAAAAAAAAAAAAAAAAAAAAATTACCCCTAAGTGCCCTAATGTGAATATTTACCAAAACAGTTTCCGGATGCAGACTTATGAGCACTACTGCGTTTTGACGTTTTACAAGGAATTTGTAACAGGTAGCAATGGAAAATAATGGAAGTGGCCAAACACCAATTTCAGTACGTTATTCTCTTTTGCCATGTTGCTACCATGTTGAACTTCAAAGCCAGAGCGTTACAGATACCTGATTTACTAGCTAAAGGATGCTCTGCAGATGCAGTGTCTGCCCTGGTTTGGATCAGATACAGCAGAATTTTCACCTGTTGGCTCAGGGCTTTCAAATCGGCTTAGGAGGCACTTCTGTATTTCAGTTTCCTGCTCATTTTACCTGCAAACATTTTACCTGAAATCAGTTCCACTGATTTCTTGATTTCTTCCTTGTCTACTAGTAAAGATCACAAAATAATAGAATGATAGCCTGGTTTGGGTTGAAAGGGGCAAAAGTCATCCAGCTCCACCCCCTGCCATGGGCACAAACACCTTCTACCATCCCAGGTTGCTCAGAGCCACACCCAATCTGGCCTTGGACACTTCTAAGGATCCAGGAACGGCCACAGCTTCTCTGGACAACCTGTGCCAGGGCCTCACCACCCTCACCACCCTCACTGGGAAAGATTTCTTCCCAATACCCCATCTAAACCTCCTCTCTGCCAGTATGTAGCCATTTCCCCTTCTCCTGTCACTCCAGGCCCTTATCAAGAGTCTCTCTCCATTTTTCCTGTGGGTTCCCTTCAGGCACTGCAAGGCCATAATGAGGTCACCCTAAAGACTGATGATGACACTTCAGAAATTCAGAATTTTTACTTATGTCACTGGTTACCTTTGAAGGAACCTATGCACTTCCTAAACCATGTTATCAGAATTATTTTATATTCCAGGTTATAGGCTTCTGGAAATTTTTCTTTGGATTTGACATGAGTTGTGGGTAGTACTAATAGAATACTAAATGAGTACTTCTCATTGGTTCTTAATGGTTTCCAGTTTTACTTTGTACATGACATTAAACTGTGTCCTGTGTCACTTTCTCCAATCAACAGAAATGTTGACAGATAATATGAATTATTCTGTTAGAAGTGCTCTATATGTCTATATTATTTTTTTAAGTGATATTAAAAGAAACTAATTCTCAGCATCCTTGCAAAATAGTCAAGGGGCTATATGAATATGAAAGTCAATATGAATTGTCTCAAAAGAATTCCAAGACCAAGTCAAAACTGACCATCTTTTCCTCCAGTGCCACTGACCTCTACCTGAACACCACTATATTCAACACACGGAACTGCCAGATTCTGCCTTTCCATGATTTAAAGATGTGCTTTGGACAATGATCAGCAACCCTGTATCCAGAGTGCCCTGAGAGCCAGCCTGACAAAATGATCAACACACCTGACACTTCTGAGAAACGCCTCTTGCATTCTTAGATGGAAACAGATACCAACTTGTTGCCGATTTCTTGGATTTCAGGCATTAGGGGGAAAAAAAACAGGTGCGTATATGTGCTTGTGTTAGTCCCAAATACACTTGTGGCTAGTGCAGAGGAAAACAGCTGGTCAAAACATATTCCAGCAGCTTCCATCTGTGTAGCAAAACAGTGGAAGGGAATCAACCTTGTCGTAGTTCAGGGCAGCAGAAATACTTAAAGTGTTATCAGTGGTTTGTGGAAACACAAACATCCTTTTGCATCCACCTTGCTGGAAAACCAACAAAAATCAGCTCCAAAAAATAATCTGGCTGTGGTCAGGACACACAGCAGGAGATGTCCTAAGTGGTGACTGCAGTGATGGGCAGACTGTCCCCTAGCTCCGCGCTGCACAGCACGGCAAGCAAAACAAAGCATCCCCCTCCTTTTCTAAGCAGAGGAGAACAATTCCCACCTGGAACAAAGCCAGCTCCTGCACTGGTTTCACTACATCTATGAAATTCGGTGGCATTTCAGACAAACAGAAAAGTAGAGCAAAGTTAGACAACATTATGAGACTAGCGCTTTATTAGCTATCCATTTTGACAGGGATAATTTGAAAATATTTATAATTCATGTTCCCCAGTTAAAAACAAAACAAAACAAAACAAACAAAACAAAAAAAAAAGGAGTAGTAGCAACTTGAAGAAATTTCCAGTAAACTTGATCAGGAATTTTCTATTCATGTCAACTCTCCCAACTGTATAATCCTTTTCAGGATGGTATCAGGATGATAGCTGGCACCTGAAGTTCAGCGCCTAAAGTTTTGGGCTTGTATGAGAATTCCAGTTTACATTAGAAAAAAGGTCCAGAACAAAATCAACCACCCCACCACCATGCTAATTTCTACTGCTCCTGGTCCTGGGAACAGTACTTGGAAATGCGAAACCTGTGTGGCCAGAGCCAGAGGGCCAGGAAAAAAAAAAATGAAAAGGAAAAAACCCTAAAGTATGTGGATGGGGTTTTGATTGTTAAGAAACCAAACCAAAGTAGTTTCATCATTTCTAGGAGCCTGACTCATGACTTTGATTGCCAGAGGTGGAAAATATCAAATAAATATTAAGCAACCTCCTCTGGTAGATTTGTTGATTTTTGTCAGATCCTTGCTGCTGACTCTCAGCAAGGACATGGTTGCTGACACTTGGCCGTCACCACAAGGAGCCACATCTCCTCTTTCTCAAACAGCAAATCCACTCCCAAGTAGCTAAAAAATAATGGCAATACAGGATTAGGAGGTAAAGCCACACCAGAAGGAAAGGATCCCTTGATCAACTATGAGAAATAGATCATCTTGTGACTAAAACAACATCATTGACAATCTGAGCTCTTGTTCCTGCCCTGGCAAAATCTGTGCTGCCACAGAGAAGAGCTGGGCTCTACGATATCCCTGGTGTTGAGTTCCTTAGGAGGCTGGAAAAGAGGTCTTTGGCAGGTTTATTCCCCATCAATGAGGAACCAGGTCCTGGCTCAGACCCTGGGCTAGGCCAGGCTACCTCATCTCCCATTGGTGTCATTCATAAGTGAGCAGGCTAAGCACCTTTCCAGGCTCATTCAGGGATTATCCTGGATTTTACCCACAGATTCACAAACCTGCAGTGACTCGGTGATGGAGCTGGTCTTTCCTGCCATATCTGAACTTTTTATGACAGAGCTTCCCTTCCAAACGACAGCCAGACATTCTGATTTTCGAAGGCAACTTTTGCTAAGAAAAAGCTCTCTGTTTCCAAAGCAGTTCTCAATCCTCTCTTTTAAATTAGAGGCCAATATTAGCTTTTCACTCTCGGAGTCTAAAATTTCATGACTTCAAACAAATAAACCCAATAACAGCCTTTGAAGACTGCCGTGGAAATAATTCTGACTTTGTGCAACACTGCAGCAGAAGGTTCCTAACTATTTCTATTAGCCAAAGTCACTGCATGAAACTGAAACATTGTATTAAGAGAGTAACGTTTTGTTTTTAATAACTTTCAGAGCTACATTGGCTGTCACACCACAGCTCAGTAGTTTCTTAGCTGTCATCTTATTTCAGGAGCAATAACAATTTCTAAATGCTAAATTTCCCAAGATCAGAAAAAAAGTTATCTTCTATGTTGAACAGAAAAAAACCAAAACCATTGAAGCCACTCCATAACTGATTGAAAAAATGACCAAAATTTGCTTGAAATTAAATCAGCTGTTCAAAGGTACAGGACAAGGGGGAGATGGAAATCACATTTTCATCAGCCTGTCTCAACTTTTCAAATTCATGTTTATATAAAATTTAACATGCAAGCTGCTCACCCACAATATTAAATTGCCCCTTTATATTTAATATTTGCTAAAATTGCAGAGTTATTTATGTCCCAGATAAGACTGCAGCACATGTGCATTAGCTATTTCATCATTCCAGATTTTAGCATATATTTATTATGACGCTGTTGCCATTATAATGCTTAAATGTCTATTGCTTCCAAGGAGAAATATATTATCACTGGAATGTTCCTACATGCACAGCATGTAGCTATGGAACTACAATGTCACAGACTTCTTTCGGGGTGTTAAGCACAGCAGATTGACTGGGAGCTGGCAGGAAACCTGCTCTGGAAGTCCTGTAACAGCATTTTTTTTCTCATGTGTTTCAAGGGTACTGATATCCCCACTCCTGACATCTCTATGATAAATGCCATGCAACATCCCAACATCAGGGTTCAACAGCATTATGAAAACGAAGAAGAATTTTACAGTTCCAGTAACTGGGAATTAAACTACACAGGCATGGCACAGAAAATGCTTTTAATGAACACAATACAAAACCCAGCAACAGTTTTAGCGGCTACAGAACTGACTGCTTAGGCTATTCTGATAAGTGGTAAAATCCTGTCTTCTGAATGCAGCAAAAAACCTTGTGAAAACATGGAGTAGGTTGGGAAATGATATAGACAAAATCAGTGCTGAAAGTTGGATCAGTGACACACTTTCATCTAAGTCCTGTGTTTTCAACAGGTTGCCATTTCCTAGAAGGCTCAGAGGAGTGCTGGGAGCACACAAAGGTATGGAAAAGTTCTGGTATTACAGATTGAGATTGCTCACTTTGGAAAAGACACAGCAGAAGCACAGCAAAGCTTTAACGGGGTGGAGATGGGGAGGCTGGGAATTCCTGTCACCCACCCAAAGAGTGGCCCCCAACGTAATGTAAAGAGGGTCAATGAAAAAGTGATAAAGAAGTCATTGTTAGCCCACACATAATTAGATGGCCATGGGAAGTCACCAAGGCCAAAAATTCAGCAAGACTCAGAAGAGGATTTGGGCATTTCTATAGACAAGAAGTAAAACCAGTTACAATAGCAAATGTTAAAAAAAACAACTATGGGAAAGAAGACAAAACCCCTTGCTTTAGGGCCCACAGATTTATGATCTTACTGTTAAGGATTATCCCAAGACTTCAGGAAGAATAGAAAACTTGAAGTCTGCCTACAGTGGGGGTTCTTAGACCTTCTGAAGCATCTGGTGATGGCCACACAGCAAGAAACACTCCTAATCCTCTGGTCTGACCCTCTTTAGCAATCCACATGTGTTTAAAAAAGAACATTAAGTGTACCAAGTCTATTTGTATTGGATCCAAAAAACAGTGCAACCCAATGTAGATTCAAGAGGAAAAGGGTTTTTATGAAATCTCTGATGAGACATGCAGAGCACTACAGTGACCCAAAATATCAGCTGGAACCCTGACTCCAACAAGCTAAACCCAGAACTGCCACGGCAAGAAAACACGTTACCAAAATCCTAACGTGAAAAAGGTTTGCATTTCATCTATCTGATCAATATCCTTAGCAAAATACTACTGGTTTATACAAAAAACAATGGTAGAAACACTTCAGCTTTTGAACAAAAGACAACTTCTTAGAGAAAAGCTCCAGGCTCCCTTCCCCAGTGAGACATCCTGCTGGTGTGGACCTGGGGACACACACTCGCTCAGCCAGGTGACTCCAAATTCTCCTTCTCACTCCCACAGAAGACTCTTCTGGTTTGTACTCATGAAGTCCAAAGTATCTCATCCTCTAAGGCACTAAAGAATGTCTCTGCACGGCAGAGACAGCCACAGCACCAGCCTTCTCAGCTCTGATGACAGCCTATGAACACCAGATCCCTCATTTAGCCGTAAATAACACTGACCAGAAAGTCACCATTATTTAGTTCCTTTAATTAATTACCACTTTGCAAAGGCTTTGTTACATAAATTAGTTTCTTATACATATTAGTGCCTTTGTGTCTCCCTGTGGGTCCACTTGATGATGAAATGGCTTTTTGACTGCAAAGGACCGAGTGTCACTTGATGCCTCCACCTACATACCTAATGTCCCTCTCTGGCCTAAACCTCCTAGGAAGTAGAAGCAAGTATTAGTATTCTAGCTGTGGCACCACAAGCTGCTGACACTCAGCCAAAAGCTTGACAGATTTATATAGTGCAGAAGGGATGATGCAGGAGACCAGGGGAGGATCTGGATTTTGTCTCTCCTGCTTTGCTCTCCTCCATCTTTTTTCTTCCTCCTTGTGCCCTCTGAATTTGCCTTTTTCCTCCCTATCCCCTGGCTGTACCAAGGACATATTATAATGCACGACACTTGATTTGTAGCTTTTGCCCCTCAGTTACTGTGATAATCATGTCTCTTGATTAACAAAGCAGCTCTGGAGGAGACTGGGAAAGGGCAAGTGAGCATTTGGGAAGGAAGCATCTGGTTAAAAGTTGAGCCTTTTCCTTCTCCTCCACACTTGAGTCACCAAGCCAAACTCTCAGCAGAAACACACCTGATGATTCACTATAGCAAAAGCATTGGAACTGACAGAACAAACCAAGATGAAGCAAAATGATGTCCAAAAAAATTAGACAGGAAAACTTTAAGATGGGAGCAAGCTGGCAGATGAAAAAGTTCCAAGCATAGCAGCTGGTTCAGCAGAGAATTTTCCTCAGGATTTGGTATATGCAGATAAGTACCTCAGACAACTGCAAAAATCATTATAGATAAGAACAGAAACTCGTCTTAATGAACATGTATTCTGCAAATCAACAAGGAGATGGGGAAGGAAGTAGGACAATTTTTGGAGTCTAATCTTGGACTCAACTACAAGAGAAGTCAAAGGAAATTGAATATACCAAGTACTGACAGAGGACCTAGATGAAAAAAAAATGCTATTGTAAACCTCAAAGCAGAACGTTTCTGCAGTGTTAAGTAGAAACTTTAATTTGGAATTTGCTTGCTGCAAAGCCCTTAACATTTTTAGCACAAGACTTAGGTTTAATTTGAATAGGTCTGAGCAACAGACATATTTACAGTGGCAAAGGTGTTTTGTTTTCACTAGCAGAATGCTTGAATGGCTAATTAAAATGAAATTCTATTACCAAAAAAGAAAAAAAAAAAAAAAGTCAAGAGCCAGTGTCTTTTTAAAATTACCTGATGTTTAAGGCAGACTAAATTGAGTCAGTTTCTGGGGATGTGCGTGCTCTGACCTGTGTGAAAAGGCTGCCGAGGGACTGTGTACAGGCAAGACAGTTACCATGGATACCTCACTGCTTTGGGTGTAGAAGCTTAACATTACAAACAATTTTGCAGCATTAGGCTGCCGGCCTCATAAAAACACTGCAAAATAACAATGAGCTCTGAGATAACCATTATGATCTGCTTTGTGACATGCAAATATAAATCTCCTATCCTAAGGCAAAAGACAAAAGTAGGATTGAGGGGACGTGGCCAGATCTTGCAGGCCTTAATTTACAGTCTGCTCCTGAAAGATGCTATGGTCTTTGGCTCACACTGATGATAATGGGACCTGCAAGTAGGCAGCTTGCCTCAGAATACTGTCCTGATGCCTAAAGTTTTACCTAAATTAGGACTCCAAACTTGAGCCAACACAGCACAGGCAGAGTGAAATGCAGTCAGAGTCAAGAAAACACAATTATTTTAAATTTTCCCTCTAACAGTGCAAGTTACTCTGTAAATAATACCACAGGGTTTATGGTATCACCCACACTAATTGCATCAAAGGACAGAGCTTTCACATGAGATATCACAACGTAGTCCCACATCCTTCCAAGAGCACTGGGTCTTTGCGGGGAGATGCTGACTGTGCCTGCTGGGCAGTGGGCTGTGTGCCTTCCGAACGTCCTCAGCTTTGAGAGGGGCCAGAGATTTTTTAGCATTACAAATGCAAGCCCATCTCTTGGCCTAACTACCACTGCACCTGTTAGACAGACAGTCTCCATGAGAAAAGAAAATCTGCTTCATACCACTCTAATAGTGGCAAAAGAGATTCACTCCCTCACACCAAACTATCTGATCTATTGATTCAACAGCCAACCATTTTTCAGACAGTGAATGCATCTGTCTTCTCCTTCACCTCAAGCAAAGGTTCACAGGAAATCACCTGAGATGCTTTCTCCTGCTTCTGGTATTAAATTACACACAAAAGAAAGTTCAGGTCCAAGTGAGGCTGGGGTTATGTTTCAGGGGACAAAAAATCCATCTCAAGGAGATTTATGATGATTTCAAGTATTCCACAGCCAGGAGCTCTCACAGACCAAAAGCAATGCTCATAGCTGGCTCTTATGACGTTAATTAAGATGCTTCCACAACAAGATTATAGACGTATTTATTGCAAAGCTGTGATGGCCAAACCCTTCCATGAGGCAGGACAGCAGAACATCGTGCTGGGAGAGCTGCAAGTTACAGGCTGAGGAGCAAGGGAGAGCTGCAAGTTACAGGCTGAGGAGCAATCAAGAAGTTGGAGCTGATGTGGGATGCAGAGAGGGGCATTCAGCTCATGAGACTCAGCTGAGCACAGATGTGCATACCTGCACTGTTTCATAAGCAAACAGCAGGTACCCCTCCAGTGTATTGCAGACATACCTAACAGAGCAAACTGGACTCCTTTCATGCTCTGTCAAATATTTTTGGCAGTGGGTGCACTCCCCTACACTGTAATTAATTTTGCACTGAAGGCACCCTGCGTTTTCGCCAGCACAAAACCATCTTTCAGCTTTCATGGCACAAATCAAAAGGGGCTCATCCAAATGACTGAAACCCTAGACCTGTGCCACAAGAGTTCACTTTTTCAATATCAGGCTTTGTGCCCATAGTTACAAGAAGGAATAATACAGATCACATAAATGGCAAAGTAACTGATTCTATCTGCAAATCAGGCAGGCAGATTTTAAATAACGCAGCGCCAAGGGTCCACTTGGCTCGCCCGAGAGCACTGTGGGTGCTCAGGTCCCCTTGGAGCTCTCCCCATCAGCATTTCTACTACAGCTACACGAGTTTTGTAATGGTCAGGAGCAGGTGCAATGACTGGGAAACCTTCAAACCAGTAAACACCAGTTTCCCGGTGGGCAAGGGTGCAAAACTTCCCGCTTGTTACGACTGATCCCACTGGGAGCACTGAGCAGGCAATGCTAGCAACAAGGGAACAAGGAAAGTGCAGCTGGAGTGATCCCATCATAGCTCTAATAACATTAGAAATCTTTTTACTGGCTTTAATGGGATTGGGATCAGGTGAAAAGGAAGCCACCTTACATTCCCCTGATCTGTTACTCCTACCAGCAGAGCGAAACAACCAAATCCCAAGCATCTGTTTTTGCATGTCTGCACTCCAGGAAGGATGAAATCCCCTCACATCCACACAGAAGCAACCTCTGTAGCTGCAAGACAACTTGTTTCATAATCTATTAATGAGAGGAATTAGTAAAGTAGGTAAGAAAAGGAAGTAAAGAGTCAAATACAAATTTTTAATTTGGCATTTTCCCCTCTAACAATGTTGCTGTGTATTTTAAGCAACCAACCATCCAAAAGAGGCCTGTAAGTGGCTAGAGCTATACTTACAATATTATTAATTTTAGTATCCAGAGAGAGGGAAACAAAGCACTCAAAATGCACATTAAAGCCTCCCGTGTAAGAGAGCTGTGCTGCATGTCCAAAACCACTGCTAATGCTGAACAAGCTGCAAGAAACGCCACCTGATTTTTCTGGATTCTGCCTGTGCTACAGTTTAATATCGAAGGGAGTATTTAAAAAATACTTCATTATGCACAGTGTTGGCTGAGGTTTGTCACTATTCCTTGCCCTTCTAATGAAGAGATTAAGTGGTTTTACAGAAAGACATAAACTCCTTGGTGTTTTCCTAGATAAAGAATCCCACTCCTCCTCATTTAAAAGCTGCTAGCCTTGCTGTAGGTGGTAATTATGTTGAGGGTGAATTGCTGTGGTTTCTGTCTGGCAACACCCAGCACTGGCACATGCAATCCCCACAGTGTCTGGAAACAGCATTACATCAAACATCCAAGCTAGTGGCTTACACAACCAGCTACACCCCTTGGAAATCTGTCAGCTCCAGTGACTTGCTGTGTGCACTTCTGCTTCTCAGACATCAGCTTTGTCACTTTTATCACACAGGTATCAGCCTTCTTTAAAAATAAAAGTTGGAAGCATTGACCTTTAGCCTAACTTCAAATCTTAGGATGAGAAAAAAAAAAATCTACATATCAAACAGCTTGATTTTAACACCAAATCTGACCTCAGTTCATAAGAGGCTGTGGGTGCATCCATGCATCACTATGGAGAGGAGCCTCAGAAAACAAAACAAGACAGCACCAGAAAGGGAAGCTGCAAAATTCTGCTTGTGAAACTAATTCATGAAATAGGTTAATTTGGAGCTAGCCTAGAGATCCCTAAGGCAGGGCAGCACTGCACACTGTAAGCAGGCACATCCCATCATTAAATGTAAGAGCTATGGATCAGGTTCTTAATTAAAATCAGTTCTGCTGGGATCTCTGCACCAAAATTAAAAATCACTGAGAAATCTCAAATCAAACAAGGCGTTCATGTCTCCAGCTCTCAGGCAGCCATGTCATATTACGTGAAGACCTGTGAATAAGAATTGTCTTGTGAAATCAGTGGGACCAGACATCAAGCAGGGACTGCTCAGCTCAGAACAGCTGTATCTGCAGCATAGCTGTGTGCTAAGTAGGCAACAGCCTAAGCCACAGAATCACTGCATTTTCTACAAATGAAAACAAACACGTTGTACTTTAACGAGAAATACTGTAACTATGTCCTTGGAGGATAGTTGTTCTGTACCAAAGAATTATTTCCCTTCCCCTCTCCTCTCCTCCCCCACTTCCCTCCCCTATGAATTAGTAAATGAATTTCTGCCACAAACCCTCAAACCATATTCATCCCAATCAAAGAGTCAAACGATACCCAAGAGAGCAAGGCAGCACAGAACCAGTGAGATCCTGCAGACAGCCAGACTGGGTGGAAAGCTCCTGTCACTGCCACACACAGATGGGCACACACAGAAAGCCTATGGGGAGAAACAGGACAATACCAGAAAGAGGATTACATCCAAACTACATTGCTGGAAAATGTTCTCCTGCAACTGGACAGCTGAATCATCTGCAACCAGACCAAAAAAAAAGATGATACGTAACAGAAGACAGTCCATGTAATTTAATAAGTGAGCAGACTTTCGGTGTTTGGCTTTTTTTTTTTTTTAAATTTTATTTTTATTTTGATCCTACACCACAAGTTGGGAAACAATTCCTTAAGGGCAAGGTCCATAATACGGGAGAATCCAGCATGGGCACTTATGGGCAAATCTATTACAATCTGCATATATTTCCAGGGGAAATGAAGCCTGCAGTTTAGCTCAGGGTCTGCACTTCGGTGTTTTAGCAAATGGGGGACATAATGTGTGCCTGTGAACTCAGACAGAATACAGATCCAAGAAGATGGGATTCTTATGTGTTTTTTTTGTAAGACACAGTGCTACAGGGGCTAAATAAAAAGCTTTTGAAAAAGTCATTGCACATAGCATGAGAATAAAGTGCCAGTCCCAGCAGTGGCCGCACAGCCGGCATCCACATTGCACAACAATCGCACAGCTCAAATCGTGACTATGAAAGGACAGCCCAAGCAGCAGGTGGGATGGAAGGATGGTGGGGGGCCATACCCCAGCACCTCTCTCTCCAATCTCTCTGTTCATCAGTCATGTCACACGGGCTGTTCCCCTGCAAGGAACATCCAGAGGAACAGAGAAACTAGAAATGTGTGTCCCGGGCAGGGGAAGCAGCTGGCAGGCATCTGTAATTGAATTCCAGGAGGACTTGGGCTATTTTTAAAACTCTCTGTAGGCTGGCTTTCTTCTTTTTCTTTTTTTTCCTTTTTTTTTTTTTACAGGTGAACATTTCCAAAACTCAACACAGTTTTAAAGTTTCATTGCATACATCTCTGAGTTCCAGTACTGTGTAAAAATCAGGCAATAGCAGCAAAGCCCGAGCAATCAGAACCAGATTCTAAAACTCTGCACCAAGGAGAAAAAAAAAAATTATCAATTTTCTCTGCAGCTGTCTATTTTAAGGATAGAGAACTTTTGTCTTGAAGCGCAAACACACAAACCCTCTTCTACTGTATTTATACTCTACGGGGACACTGATTTGCTAACAACTTCAAAATAAAACAAATGTCATTATTTATGTGCTATACTTCTGCAGTATCTAGTAACCCACAGCTCTGTGGGCACACTGGTATTTAAGGAATGAAGCCCCATAAAATGTAGGCTACAGAATGAAAAGGGTTTTGCTGTTTTCTTTCCACGAGTGGTACCTGAATAAGGTGATTCCATTCAACCAGTCAAACACTTCTAACACTGGCAGAGTCTAGCAGGACTCCTGGCACGCTTTTGTTCATAGGCAACCTGACCTGCTCAAGCTGTAGTCAGAGCTTTCCACACCTTTGGAGCTCCTTTATCTCCTGTAATGCCTGTTAGATGATAACCAGAGTCCTAATATTCCCTCTCCACACCTTGGGAGAAGAATGGCCCTTTATTCTGAGAGAAGGCCTGTTGTTGATCTCCAGCTGTCAAGACCTTTGAATCTGTTTACCTGTCTGGGCACTCCCTCTGCTCATGAGAGGCAGGGTCTGGCACCACTTCCATACCCATCCTTGGAAGGATCAGCAGTGGATGGTTAAAGAACCTGAAACACAGCCCAGCGTGGCTGATACAAAGCCGGAAAAACCAAAGACTGCTAAAGCTGCGGAGAGGAAAAGTTCTCATTTCACTCACAACACAGTCCAGTCTGAGCTGTACTCATTTATTTTCTGAGTTGCTGCGGCAAGTTAAATTCTCTGATGATAATGAGCAGTCACCAACTGCATCACCAACTCATTAAATCAACTCAGTATCCACTCGTTAGCAAATGTATTTATACTCTCTGGTTTTAAGACTCACTGGCCAGCAAAAGCACAGCATATGATATTTGTTGGGGTATAATTTCTATTATTTTTGTTCTGATCTGTGGAAAACGATCCTTATGTAGCAGCAGCATGCCTCCGTCTTTTGACTGTGGTAGATTATACACAAAACCTGTTACTTTTAAAAAACACTCAGAAGATAAAGCCAGGGATCATTTTTCAGCACTTTGCAAGACAGGGTTATGTAACTATACACAACAATGTATATTTAAACATGGGTCTGCTGTATATAGAGAGGTGAAGTGAAAAAACAGAGGAAAAGCAACAGAAAGGAAGACAAAAACCTCTTAACCACCAAAACAAAATACCATTTTGTGATGCCTATTAATACAAAAACAACTCCAACAATAACTTCCTCTTGGAAATACAATAAATACAGGAGAATAGAATCTGTATCATATAAAGTGGTATTATTTGCTGAATATTCCCCAGATGCACAACCAGTACACCTGATCTTATCAAACAGCACTGGAATTTGTTGCAAGCACAGCTTTATAAATGGCTATTTTCTTACTGTAGTGGTGGCAGGGGAAATGTTTAAGAGGAAAATGTTTTGACTGCCATGCAATCAGGCTGCCTGTAAGCAGTATATTCTGGCCCTTAGAAAGTAGGGGAGATTTAATACAGCTCAAAATTTCGGAGCGTTTGGTTTCTTCACAGCTCCTGGGCAGCATTATTATTCTTTTCAAGGGCAAGACAATGAACATTAGCTTCCATCAGAGGAGGAAGGATGGGATTTCAAATGGTACTTTGGAGAAATGGTGAATGCTGCAGGATGGGGACGGGGGAAGCACTTCTCTGTCTGTCAGCTCTGTTATGTCAATTTGCTTCTCAGCTGGTTATCGATAAAAATTGTTACTTTAATTTAAAGCTGCCCCAGATGCTCCACATTTGGAGCATTTTTGTCCCCACAGTCACAGGACCTTCTCTTTTTTGCAAAGAACTGGATAAAAGGTGAGAGGTTGATGGCAAGAACATCTGCAGCTTCACACAGGCACCCCTGTGCAATGCCACCGGGGAGTCACCCACAAAATAATTTATGGAAACTCCTCACAGGCCACCTGCACGCCCAAACCTCAGTGCCTGCACTCCAGCATCCTCTGCCAAGTCCCGCATCCCCCAACGTGGGGAGGCACCTCTGCTGCCTGCGGAACCCCTTCTCGAGGCGGCGGCAAAGCGGGAGAGGGGCAGAGGATATTAAATATTATTCATTTAAGAAATAAAAAGCTGCTCCGTGCTCTTGTGGCAGAGGAGAAAGTGCGGGGGCTCTGCTTGTCCCCCGGTGCCGCTGCCGCTCCCGCCGCGTTACATAAGGAGCAATTCCCGGC
Organism: Chamaea fasciata; assembly: GCF_029207755.1. Lineage (NCBI taxonomy): Eukaryota > Metazoa > Chordata > Aves > Passeriformes > Sylviidae > Chamaea > Chamaea fasciata. The sequence goes on along the minus strand of NW_027094090.1, from coordinate 54,710,195 downwards.
TCCCTCGGGCGGCGCAGGGGATGCGTGCTCCCTGCAAAGCCAGCCCCGCAGGAAGCTCGGGAGCCATTTCTCAGCTCCTGACGGCGGGGCCGCGCTCCCCGCGGGCTCGGGGCCGCCGCACGGAGCCAGACACTGCGCCCATTACATAACAGCGCCCGCGCCTCCCCCGGCGGCCCCGGCAGCGGCGCTCACATGCGCCGCGGTCACATGCCCAAACAGCTCATTAAATCGCTGCCCGGGCAAAGGCGATTACAGCACCGGGGCCAGTGTTAAAGGTGGAAGGCGGCGCCTTGCACTCGCCCGCGTGTCCCCCGCGTCTCCCCCGCACAGCGCGCTGCCCCGCGGGAGCCGCCCCGGGCACCGTCCTGCTCCCAGGGCGCTCATCCAAGTCACCCTCCTGGCACGTGTGGGGAGGCCTGGGGACCAGCCTCTCCTCTCCAAAGCGTGGTCACCACACTGATCGCTCGCACAGTTGTTAGGGCTGGGAGGGATCTCTGGAGCTCGTCCAGTCCAACCCCCCTTGCCTTGGTGACAAAGGAACGCGTCCAGGTGGGTTTTGAAACTCCTCCAGTGTCATCTGGAGGGATTTTCTGGAAACAAGGCAGGTGGTATTTGATAATGGATATATATTGGCTGTTGGGAATAAAACAGCCCATAAAAAAACTGGCTCCGTGTCAAAGCCAGATGCCCTCCAGGCAAGGGGGGCCCTCCCAGTGTCACCGTCTGCAGGTTTGCATCCCCACAGGTATGACAGATACAAACATTTCCACAGGTATGACAGCCACGGATCACAGGAGTGTGGGGTTAACACGTGCCTCAGGTCTCCTAACCAACATCCACCTCACTTCGGAAGCTGGTAGCCGCCCCACCCTCGCTGGGCAGCAGTGCCTGTGTGCCACAGGCACGTTTGAAGGGAAGGGTGCTCCAAACAAGCCCTTCTGCTTTGTGTTTTGTTGGATCAGCCCCTGGGGTTGCAGAGTTTTGAAGCCACCTTGACCCAGAAATCCTCTTTCAGGAGAAAAAGCGTTGCAAATCAAGCTGGCCAACACAGCAGGAAGAGTCTCTGGAGTCTGTACAACTCAAGAAGCGGCTCCTTTCGTGTATGCCAACATTTCAGCAAATTTCTAAAAGCATGTTTTTTTCCAATAGAAGCCAACACCAGTACAAGAATTTACACAGTAAGCCAGGCTTAATTTTTTTTTTTTTAAAGACTTCATGCCTTTTTTTTCCCCAACAAATCTTTCATTCACAAAGCCCAGGAGCACACTCCTTGATTTAGGGAGGAGAAGACAGGCGCCCTGCCAACCTGCGAGGTTCTGCACTGTCATAATGCAAAGTCCTGCTTCCACTTTCAGAGAGACCTTCTCTCAAGGTGAGTCACTCAGTCCTCTGGAGAGGAGCCCAAAGCGGGAGTGAGCTTGTGCCGCTTGGAAGTACCCTGTGCTGCACTGACACGTGCCCATGGTGGTGGTACCTCCCGGGGCAGAGTAGCCTGTCAGGGGGGAACTTCATTTCCCTTCCCTTCAGCAACCCTCCTCACCACAAAAAAAATCTACAATTACCAAAGTTCTGGGCCTAAACACAGCGTTCACCAAGTCAGAAACAAGCATTAGGGGAATATATCTGTTGACCCATCTCAGGGGGAGGAAAAAAAAAAAAAAAAAAAAAAAAAGGACAGCTTCCCCAGGATGGCTCTTGCTCAAGTCAGATGGGCAGTGGAACTTGTTTTAGCTGCACATGTGCTTTCCTAGCAGGAACGTGTGTGAAAGAGCCCCTTTGTGCGGAGCTGCAGCTGCCTGGTGCTGCTTTGCCACCTCCTGTGGCTTTGGAGGCCCCTGCTGGAAGATGGAGCTGGACGGGCACGGCATCGGCAGGGGCAAGACAGCAGCCACTTTTCAGCTGTGAAATTAAGAGTTGAGAATCATGCAGAAGAGGCTTGAGAAAACTCTTTTAATTTACTCTGAATTTACTACCTCACGGTTCTTGCAGGGGGCAGAGCCCCAGCTGGCTCAATAGTAAAACCATGCTGCATAGGGCTTAGCAGCAAAACAGACAGATAGTGATCAAAGTACTGAACTTAAGACACAGAAGCCATAAACTGTGGGGAAGATCAAAAGAAAACATTATTCCAGCAACAGTTTCTTTCCTGCTTCCAAATAAAGTCTTTCTTCAGCTAAAAATCAGGAAAAAAATAGAGAAGGAGGGGAAAAAAAAGTGTGTGCAAAAATTGGAGAAAGCTAGTTTAAAGAGACACAGGAATAGTTTCTTTAGTCTCAAATTGTTTGTAGTTCAAAAAATAGGTTAAATACATGATGAATTAAAGTATATATTAGATAGTTGACTTCTTGGGGTTTTTTTTCTTTTTTTTTAAGAAAAGGGAAGTAAAAGACCCGCATTTAGAGTACCCGGTGTGCTAGAATTTGCTGCTGAGTTAAAACAAGCTCTTTCAGTATCGCATGTATGGAAATAATCTCTTTATATAAACAACTTCATCTAAGTCAAGTGGCTCCCTGCAGACCACACTGGGGACAGCAAACCCTTCTCAGCAGCCTGGCTGAGCATCAGGTGGGACTCCAGGAGGAGCCAGTTCAGCTGCCACCTCCCAGCCCTATGCCCACACACAGCCAGCACTGCTCCCACCTGATGCCCTGCACGGGCACAGATTGATTCCACTTTGCCCAGATTTCTGCAACACAAATTACTCATTTCTGTCTAAGCAGACCTCAACCCCAAGTAATCTCCTAAACTTGCTGCTCTGCCTGATGTTTTGGGGATTTGGGGTTTTTTTCTTCATGAAAACCTTTCCCCACACAGAACTAAAATCCAAACTCAAACAATAAAATCTGAAGTTTTCACAGGCATGATGTTATTTGCTGTAAGAATATTTAAAAATTAAGGAAAAGAAGAAATGGTTCAACTTCCATTTTTCAAACAGCCCTTTCTAAGTCGTCGTGGTTGGTTTTATTGTGGGAATTATCATGACTACAATGAAGTGCCAGCAACAACCGGGGCAAATTTAAGAAAGACTGTGACATATAACCAGAACAATCCTCTGTGCCATCCTGGGTGAATTTACTGACCAGCCCACACTTTATTGCTAGCAGTGAATTACCACTGTTAACATCCTCTGCCTCACAAAAGCAGCCTAGTTAATGTGGGTCTCCTTGCAAAATTAAGAATATTCAGGCTGCAGAGTCTATTCTCCAGGAACATTTTTTAGCCCCTTCAAAAAAACTGTAAAAGAAGAACTTCCCAACAACATGCAGGGCTTCCAGCATTTGTTTAAATGCAAAGATTTTCATTTTTAGAGAGCCACAGTCAAATATTTGTACATTTAGAAGAGTCTGGTTTCTTAAAATGCTGAACTGCACCCAGTAGAGCAGCCTGGGAGGAACCTTAGAGGTGGGAACCTCTAACTGGTCACAGCTGAGAAAACACCTGGTTCAAGGGAAGCTTGTTGTTCCTCTGGAAGCAGTAAGGAGTCTTAAAACTGAAAGACCTGAGAGCCAAGGTTATCTAAATTTCTTTTGCAGCAGAGACAGGCAGACTGGTATCCAGCCCTACTGGATGGAGGGCTAATGGGACACAAATGCTACTGTAGACAGTTAGAGTCAAAAAATCAAGTTTTTTGCAAGAAAGAGGAGAAAAGTAGTAAAAAATAAGGGGGGGGGAGGGTAAAAAGCTTGCAGGAGAAAGGAATATAAGGAGACTTTGCTGGTGTAACTGCTCAGTAACTGGGGACAAAATGTTTTGGACAAGTCTGCCAAAAGGAATTTTCAGACTGACAAGCCCTGTTCCCAACCCCCAGTGACAGCTCTGTACCTGGAGTTACCAACACCCATCCCACCCTGCTGAGCACATTTCCCTGTGCCCCAGCTGAGAGCCAGCAGTGCCTCTTGCTGGAACCCCTGGCAGCAGAAAGCATCCCCTCATGGGAGCTCTGAGTATTCTGGTCTTTCCCCCACAAACTCCAGAGGTCAGGTAACCATAAATGAACCTGGCTTTTATTTCAGTAAACAAACACGTGTAATTCAACAAAGCATACTTCAAGCTCTGGGATTTGTACAATAAAACTGGAAGAACAGACACTAAATACTCAGAGAAATCCCAAATAAACTATTTGTAATTAAAAAATCTCATGATTTTCAAGCCAAATCTCGTGATTTGTTTGTGGCCTGACTCAGGGTTTTCAGTGCTTGGGGCTGGCAACTCTGACTAAGCAGGGATATGAAATAAGAGCAAGAGTGACTGCCTGCCAGGCTTCTGTTTTCCTGGGACAGAAGACAAAGCAGCTCTGACAATTCCAGCTGGCAATACCATCCAGGCACTCCTCCAAGGCCAAACATGCTGGGTAAAATCCTCATCAGACCAAAAAAAAAAAAAAATCCTATCAGAAGCAGTTTCTGTGGTTGCTTAATAGCTGTTTTCCAAAGTTCAATATAGCATATATTTTCTTTTTCTTGAAAAGGGGGAGAAGGGGGAGATGGGCCACATAACAGACTAATCTCTTGCCAGATGTCATTAGTGATGAAGTCCCTTAGAAATTACATCAGTTTGAAACTAATCAGAAAACAGTGAGTTTCCATTTTCTCCTCCTGCCTGGCTAGACAGAGACCTTGGGATCAGCTTTCATCTACAGCCTGGAATCGGCCCTCCTCTGCCTCTTGCTTGGTGTGGCAGGGGTGTTAAGCAAGTAATTGCAACCATTAAAAAGAAAAATAGCTCACTCACTCCTGCTCCCAGTTCCTGCCGAATACCAGCTCCTTCATTAGGCTTCCCAGGAGCTGTCTCAGCACTCTGCAGGAAATTCTCCCTGCTCCTGGTGGAGGTGGGTGCATCCAGCTGTGGCACACATCTCCAGCCACTGCCCCTGCATGCTTCTGGTGATGCCAAACTAGAAGCTGTCCCTCTCTCCTGACGACCCCAAGTGTACCCTCACACCTGGTATCTGCTAAGACAGCCTGGGCAAGGAGTGGAATCTAATTTCCACCCCTCTGCAATGCCCAGCCCTCCCTCTACCTGCTCACAGGGTGATGGATGAGGAGCAGAAGCACAGAAAGAGGTCAAGTAGAAGGGCCTTGCTGGTTCTTAGTGCTTTTGCTGTCCCTAGTAAGGCAAGAGCGTGCCCCATCCTGGTATCTGAAAGGGATGTATCTTGAACTCTTTGTGCTTGGACCAACTAGACCAAAACAATATCATAAACTGATGTTTCCTGTAGAAACTCAGTGCCTGAAACACATTTCTGGATCGTAAATCTTGGACTAGAGCAGTTTATGTAATGCCACCTATTCACGCTGCCCTAAGTAACCATAACTAACCATTCCATTATAATGAGTCCATTATCCCCTGCTTTATTGTATTTTCTCTTAAAACAGAGATCAAAGGTTTGGATCTAGTGGCATCATGCCGATTTCGTTTTTATTACTGGCTCCCTAGGTCTATCATAAATATTCATTGGCTATCCTTAATACAAGGCATTGAATTCTGCTCACTGCTATCTCTGGTGCGACTGCAAAGTACAAACAGGATTGTTGCTCAAACATATTAAATAAAGCAGCAGCAAATTTGTGATAGTCAACGACAACAGCAACAACAACAACAAACCCACCCAGAAAACAAAAGAACCCGTTTCCCTTTCCAAGGAAATTCAAACCCAAAGGAGACATTTTCTCTCGCCCCCTCCACGACTACTGCAGAGATTTGACTGCTGTGGGAATTGAGCCGTGCAGCAGCAGCAGCAGCAGCTGACCTGCTCCCACAGACAGGAGATGTTTCTGAAAAGTCCACAGTTGCCACACTGTGGTCTCTGCGATACTGCAGCACTCTCTGTGCTTCCCAGTAAGAATTGTAACCGTTACCTGGCAGTGGTACTGAAACTGCTCCTCAATGTGGCCTTTTCACGAAGGAACTAATTCTGAAAAGGGAGTGGGAAGTGTGTGGGGAGAAATGTCTTCCAGAATCAGAGTCAGGAAAAAGGTTTATGCAGTTTGATTCTCCTAACTCCCAAAAAACCTTGCAACCATCCCAGGCTTCAGGGTACCTGCAATTTGTTTCTCTCTCCCGTGTTCCTCTCTGTTCCTTCCTACCTCAGTGAGCTGTTCCCAGGGTTATGGAAACTCCCTGTTGCACCCATGTCAATTGCTCCTGCTCTGCAAATAAGCACAAAGGCGCTTTGGAATGTCAACTGGACACTCTGAACGACCACCAAACACTAAAATTAGGGTGGCCCTGGGAATTATGTTTTTCCTCTTGTTAAGGAGCTCTGAGAGCATTAACACATATCATTCTAAACAAGACCCTCTACTCCACTAAAAACAATACGCTAAGACACCAAATAAACATTCTAATATTTATCTTCTAATATAACTCCCCCATGGAGGTAAAAGAAAAAGGAATAGGAATAAGCAGGCTAAAATAAGTATTTATATTTATGCACATGAATCTATCCTCACACAAAACTCCACACACCTGAAGACATGAACTATATGATAAATCTGTTGATTCATTTTACATATTAACTTACAACATATCTTTGGTCATTTACCTAGTTCCTTGCCAATCTAGGATTTGCTAGAACCTTCCACTAAATTCCTAAAAATCTGCTTTATTCATAATTTAAAATATAGAAATAAAACAAGTCAGGGAGAAAACCTTGATCCTGATGTCTTCGTGATGTAGAATTTGATTCAAAGAGCTATAGTGAGCACGGAATTTAACTTCTGGATGTACTGAAGTCTTTAGTGAAATTCATCTCACCTGTATTCAAAATAACAACAAAAGAAAATCTAGTTGCTGTTGTTCACAAAAAGGATCCTGATCAGTTCCATGAATATTGTACCTGAGTAAGGTGAGATGAATCATTCTCAGAGCTCTAACAGTTTCATTTATTAAACAGCTCTCTTCTCTTGCACTCTTTTTAAATTTGTTTTTAACAAATAGCAATATCAATAGCGAAGGATGTCAAACAGTTTGCAGGCAGTTAACATCTTCTTGCTGGTTTGCTCTTCTTAAGATCACGTCCATAGGAAGGAGTTAATGTGAAAAAAGGAGGGCAAACCCCCTTTATCCCATACACCGTGTAAAGGGGGAATTCCAGAGCAGAAATCAGTCATTTGAAGTTCAGAGCAAGGAACAAGCTACTCCAATTTTATTGGTTTGCTTGATGCTGTTTAAATCAGTAGCTACAAAAAATATTTTACAGCATCAGATGCTCCTTTAGAGGAGAGATGATATATGTGAGAGGGGCAGATGATACAAGTTCCAAAATAATTTATCAATCAGGATTTGGGGCTTAATATTTCTGAAAGAAAACTGGATAACAACATACCATATTCTTAAAATTTGATAAATACGAGCTACTGAGAGACTACAATCTTTTGGATGAAATGTGTTAACAACCATGTGTTTTTACAGCCTGGGCATCCTGCCATTAGATTTGTTTGTGACTTGAAGAACAAACAAAGGAAAAATAACCAAGGTTTTGAAACAAAAAAGAGTAAGTACCAGAGAGCAGTGAACACCACTGCTCACTGAACTATCACCTGAGACAGGTGATACCTTTAGGTCTCTGGAGATACTTTATTTGCATCATGGTGAGTTAACAATTACGCGTATTAGAGGGCAAAATCATGACTACAATGTAGTTAGGTCTGTGTTCACTGCCCCTGTAACAGATTAAACTGCTTGTCTTTCACAAGATCAGGACCTGCACTTTGTAGGGTATCAGAAGGGCTGTCTCCTGAATTACCTGTCTTTGATACATGACTTTGAGTTTAAAATTCTTGTCCAGCTCAACAAGAGCAATGCACTCTGCCTGAATCTACCCATGGCACAGACCTGTGTAAGTGCCTCACACCTGGCCCAACCAAGCACAGTGGCTCTGAACAGGCTTCTGAAGATGACACAAGCAGGTGACAGTCCAAAGCTGGAGCAAATCTCTAGGGCATGACAGACAAAAAAAAAAATCCCCTTTTCATATACCAAGTTTTCACAGGTTTTTGCATCAGCAACAAATGTGCATGATCAAAAATCCAGCAAAATATCTGGGGGCTGTCCAGCAGCATTGTCCTTCAGTCCAGAACAAGGCACATCGCAGGAGGGATAAGGGGTACCCCAAAGATGAGAGATGCTAATTCAAAATATTCTGGTTGATGTTGCCTGTCACAGCCCCAGAAATGTGCAGCAGTAACAACACAACAGTGGCTGATGGCCCGAGGCTCTGAGCACTGTGGCTGACAACACCTGGCTAGAACAAACAACACCATCACATGCCTCCTGGTATCCCTTTGCTTAATTATCCCAGCTTGAAGCCTAGAGCGGGGAAAGTGAAACTGTGCTCGTTTGTTTTTCTGCAGGTTTTCTCTCTTTTGTAAAATGTCAGTGCGTGGGTCTAATGAGAAATTACCACACTTTAAGGTTCTGACCACATCCAGTGTTTAGTCTTGCATATCTGAAAGCTCTGGTGCTCCTGCCACTGCAATTACTGGCTCAGAGGATTCAGGGCAATAGCAAAGCTTGAATTCTCTGCAATGAATTCCTGGAGGCTTTGGTTCTGCAGCTGATCACCACCTTCACACAAAGCATCTCCAACACTGAGGGGTTTGTCCCATTTGTGTTTGAGTTTTCACTTATCATTTAACTCCCATGACAAAGCCCCAATGGCAGTTTTTTGACCATACCAGAAGTGCTGGTCACAACCAGGCTGGCACTGCTGGAGATAACCGAACATTCTTCCTCCCTGCACCTCCAGTCCCTCCCTGTGAACTGGCTTCCTAGGAGTGAGTTTTTAATGCATGATCCTGCAAAAGCATCCTTTATCAGGTAAAACAGATAAGTGACTTTTAAAAAAAAATCAGCACAAACAGCACTGAGCATACACGTTCTCCTGTGGTGTTTCTGACCCCCTATCACCTCGCAGGCACACTGAGCTTAGTGAGGAGAATGGCCTGTTCACAGGGGAAAACAGGCCAGTGCACAGGTATTTTTGTACATCAGCACGAATAAAACTGACAACAGAAACAGGGAAAAATTAAATGTAATTCTTCAAAATGCCTGCAGTGCCACTAACCCAATATGTGAGTAGTAACACAAATAAAGGAATTTGGATCCCACTCTCCCAGTTAAAATAAGCATTCTTTCGAGGTATGATACATTCAGCAAGCAACACATTTTCAGAATTATTCTCTTTTTCCTCCTCTCTTTTTTTCCCTACAAATGCTGTTTATCTGAATGCTGCCTAATTTGCACATGGAAATAAGTCAAATCATCTTGAAAAAATGAGGCTATAGAATAGAACACAGTTGAAGTTAAGAATGTCTGTGATTCAACGAGTTGCAATGCTGGGACACTGTAGTGGCTCCCAACAAAATCTCCTGGCTTCTAAAACCCATTAAGTCCATTTACCCCAGCAGAGAAAGACCTGCAGCTCCCACAGGCCTCAGCTTGACTGGTAGATCAATACAATAATAAACTGGAACTATTGCTTTTGACAAACTCACTGGAGTTTTGTCAACAGCTCCACAGGGAAAGGTTCAGTTTTTCTGGCACAAAATGACCAAGAGCCAACAGTGGCCGCATGTGGGGCCAAATCTTACAGGATTAAAATACATTTGTACTTCCACCAAAGCTGTGCTGGTTTTTTCACATGTCTGTTTGGTGGGGCTCCTGCAAACAAAGGGGAGAGGACAGCTTACATTTCATATCTAAAATGGAATGCAGAAACATTAACCCTGCAAAACAAAAGGCCACAAAAGTACTTCCATGATTTTAAATCATGAACTAGTGCAAATGTATGAGAGAAAACCAACATTGTTCATGGGTTTTCCAAAAAAGGCAAAAAGCACAACTACTTATTTCTGACAATTAAGCAGCTTACAGAGTCTTTGTTCTACTGACACTTAAAAATGCAGTTTTCAATTATTTATACTGAAGTTCTACACCTAAAAGAGGAAGAAAAAGTATAAAGTGTGTGCTCTGCAGCACAGGCACCCCTTGCTGAAGGGTTCCATTCATTTACAGTAGTGTTTCTCAAAGGAGCTGCCTTAGGGAGGGGCACACAGCCCTGGATTCTGCCGCATTCTGTAACGCCCTATCATCCATTAGCACATCTGATCAGATGTAATATATACATGGTAGCAGAGAGGATATTTTTCCCCCAGAGGTGCTGACCTGATTTATGAACAGCTGGGAAATCAGAAGGTTGTCCATACCCAAGGCATTGCCATGCCAGCAGCTGGAGCGAGGCGAGAAGTCACCATACGAGCATGATTAGGTCAAGAGTTCAACAACTTCATCCAATTCACTGAGGAGGGTTTAATTTAAGCTTCTGAACTCTCTTTGAAGCTGCTGGACCACCCTTCCTGGCCCACCAGCTCTATTGTATGGACAGACACTTTAAGCAGGGCAGCAAGGTAATGCTAAGATTTTAAACTGCTCCAATGATTTGCAAAGAGAGCACGCATCTGTCTCCATGTCTTAGGTGCTTTTGGAAATGCTACTCAGAGTCAAGCTGAGATGTATAAATAGGTCTAGAGGCAACATTCACACAGAAATCAAATTGATATCAAGCACTATGGTGAAACACAAAAAGATATGCCTAAATAAATTAAAAAATCCCAATCCAGGATCCTTCTGGTTTTGCAAAATGGGTATAAAAACAGCCAGCGATTATAAACCCAAATATAGATGGGGCAGATCTAGTCCAAGCACAGTCCTTTTCTGTCCCTCCTGCTTTTCTTCTCAAATAGTCGGTCTGAACCGAGCTTTAGATAAATACATTTAGATACTGCAGTAGCTGTTTGAACAGAAGCAATGTGAGCTCCCTCCACACACTGCTTTCCCCAAGTGTTTTAACACTGTTCTGGAAGAGAGGGGCTGTAGATCAGGTTTCACTCCAGTTAGTGACCTAATCAATACAACCAGGGCTAGGACTCAATGCAGAACTCCCAGGAGATTGCGATAATCACCCGCAATTACTTACGAGAACCAATCAATGGCCAGGAGGTTTTATGTGTCGTTTATATACCTTAAATCAAACTTCTGAAATTGAACTTTGATTCCCAGCACAATTAGATGTTGTGATGCTGCAAGACAAGGCACAAGTGAGTGCTGCCTTAGAGGCTGACTGCAAGGAAATCCAAGGATGTGGAGCCAGGAGAGCACCAGGGACCTAAAACTCACCACGGAGGGGAGGTGCAACAATAGAGTTGACATAGTGGATGCAGGAATAGGTATGAAATCAGTGAAATAAGCCCCTACTACAATTTTGCCTCCTGTTCCTTCAGCAAATGACACAGGCTACCTTCCAGTGGTCAAATGAAGGACAAAGACAGTAGAAGGTGCTCAGCCATGGGAATTAACGGGAGGAGAGAGAAGGAAATTTTATTTCATTATTTCATCCTTCTTTCTCACTGTGAGAAAGTCTGCAGAAGCTGCAGGTTTACCATTTCTGTCAGGTTTATCACAGAAAGCACAATTTGATGGGTGATTAGCAAACTCAGGCTTCCTGTGAAAATGTCCCACGTCCCTCTGTAGCTTTGTTCTGGTTATGACCATTATGTATGTACTACTATTTTTTTTTTTTAAATATCTGCATGCCATAGTTGAATAACTTTGCAGGCAGTGAGATCACAGCTCAAAAAAAGAAGGGAAACATGCACGAGGCTATTCATTGTGTTATTTTTACTGTTCTGAAGTCCGTGGCATTGAACAATGACTCATAAGAGTAGCAAGCCAGAGAAGCACTAGCAAAGCATATCCAAGCTTGTTTATTCACGTATTTGTTTGCACTGATTCATCACATTACTCAGTGTAAAAGCAATGGGACTCCAGAGGAAGCACAGGGGAGAAATTCTGTTTACAAAGAGCTTCTCCACCCACCATGCACCCCCAAGATGGGGGAGATTACACGAGCGATTTGGGATACACCTCCTTTACCCACTCCTGAAAAGCAGAGCCTTTACAGACTGATGGAGCACATTCCCTCTGATGGGAATTCCCTCCCTTAACTCTGTATCCCTTTATCAGCACCCACAACATGGTACAAGGCACAACTAAAACAAGCAAATCTTCTTGCTTGTTTCAAGTCCTACATGAAAAGTGTTGCCTTTTTTCCTCCCCTGTAGTCCTGAGATGAGTTTAACTTATGGTGGGTCTACGTAATTCTTTTGGAGAGGCTTGGCAAAGGTCAGTTACAAAAGCAAATGATTTTTTCCATGTGATGCAGTGGTATTGTGCACTCAGAATACTATTAGAATAAATATGAATAATAATAATATCTGCTTCCCCTGTGAAATTCTTTTTATGACATTAAAAAGAATTTGTCTGCCCAGGCCTAACCACAGTTTTCTTTGAGGAGGAGGTGAAGATGGGGTTGGTTTCCTCTGCTTACACTGGTTATTTTTGCACAGGGCAGGTCTGATGTCAGCACTGAGAGATTAGACGATAGCTCCATGATTCATATTTAAGAGTGAATAATGCTGAAAGGATTTGGGGAATACCCAGAAATACGGATAAGAGGAAACTACACAAAAGACACTGGGATCAGGCTCAGAAAGAACAGGGACAGCTGACATCTACATCTGAATCTGCCTACTGATAGCCAAAGGAACAGGCAAAATGAAAGAGGCATTTGAAAGACTTGGTTTTGGAAGGGAAAACAGGGCAATAAAGGGAGAGAGTAATGCAAGAAATAATTAGACACTTACAGAGTACAGACTATGTCACTTCTTCCCCAAACTGGCAGCTCTGCTTAAACATTGCAGATTTCCTTTCACACATTTGCGAGCATTAAAAAGCACGTGGAGTACAAAAGTCTAGCACTACAGGCAGCAGGGAAAAACTGTACAATTGCAATTAAAAATCCCTATATTTCCACTGATTTTATGGTAAAGTTGGGTGTGACAAATGAAGACTAATCTCCAGAAATAGAGAATATCCAATATATAATAATTATACATAGTAATACTTGCTACTGCTAATTCATTTCATCTTGCTTGCCTTGACTCTTATCAAGTCCCTCACACAAAACTATGTAAGGCAGAGAGTTTCTTTTGTTCCAAACCAACTTGCTACCTTACCACACTGTTCCTAAGACACCAGGTTATCTCTAAAACATGCACAAAATAGAAATCATGTCAGATTCTGTTATGAATACTGTGCTGTTAGTTCTATATTTAATATTAAAGTGGTAGCAGTACCTCTTCTGCAAAGTTGGTTTTCTTGTCAAGCATTTCTCGTAAAGTTTGAAGGATTTTAATGCAGAGCTTTTCTTCTTTCTCCATTAGCTTCTTTGTGTGATTAATCAACCTGAAAGTAAAATATTAAAACCTAAAGAACCCCACACATTGTTGCTAAGCCATACTACAATTACTTTATGTAAAAGTTGCCCATCACTGTATTTTTCCTCAAGGAAAGGAAAGAAAAGTGGTCAAGAGAAATCATAATTAAAAAGGAAATGGGACTTTCAAGGTGTTGGGAGATTTTTGTGTCAATTTGCTTATCTTACTGCCCATAGAGAAGGCAGAATTCTACATCCACTTTTTATGAGGACTTCCAGATTAAGATCCATACTTGCTATTTCAACCTTCCTTTTTTAAAGGTAACCATTATTTAAAGGTAACCAGTGTTCACCATGCATCTTGCAAACTTTAAAAGCTACCACCTTTACACCTTCCAACTTCTATAATGGTTATAATACATTTATGATATAATTAGCAAATGGTATTCAGCCAAAAGGATTTCCAAAAAACCATACATGGAAGCATTCAAAAATACAGACATTTGGATGAAACATAATTGTTGTTTACATTCACACAACCATTTGACAAGCCAGAAAACAGGGTCCATTTCCTTCTCCAGCTATGACTGTGACAGGAGTTTGGATTTCAGTCAGCTGAAGCCGACACCAGAAGCAGCCTTTCTGTCTTTGTGCAGAACAGATCTGTGCACAGGTCCTTGCACTGGTTCACACATTGCTGGAGAAATGTTTGTGAAAATAGGAAGGGAGAAAATCTGAAGGCCTTGGACAGGTTTGGTTTTTTGTTTTGTTTTGGGGTTTTTTTCCCCCCTTTTTGATGCTGGCTACAAACAGGATTTTGGACAGAGGACATGGGATAATCTCAAATTCTTTTTTTTAATTTTTCCAAACATATAAAGTGTGTTGTTATAGTGCAACCTCTACAGAATATGCAAATAACCAAGGAATCAGGAGAGCTGCCAAATGCATTCATTTCCCCCAAGTTATCTCTGTTTAAATTATAGTTTCTCAAGGGTGGGGAGGGCATCTCACTTGAGGACTAATAAAAAATTTGCAAGACTCTATTCCAATGCACAGACTGCAAATAAAACATCTAATAATTCAAGGCCAAATAGGGGTGCCAGCGAAATGTATTTTCAAAGAGCTGTTGGCAGTTCAAAATAAAATATCAATTTGCTGTACCAAAAAAAAAAAAATCCAACAAAAAACCCACAAGCCTTGAGCAGCCCATTGCTTCATTATGAATTCTTGAAAATTCTGCTATGGAAAATCTAAGTTTCTGTGGTAGATTTGGTGAAATGTAATAGCAAAAGTAGCCCATTGAGAAAACAGAAATAGATTGAGGCTGCCACAATTTTAACAAGCCACTAACATCCCATTTCTAGCAGGTAAGGCAAGCAATCTCTCTCTCTGTGCTCTCCAGACAACAAAAGTGCTGAGAAATATAAAATATGGAGCAAAAGACCTCATTTCAAGCTTTCAACAGTGAACTTGGGCACCTGCATGCTTAAGTCTCTGCTGAGGTAAGTGCTGCTGAAAATGTTAAAACCCTGCCATCTTTCCCAAAGAAGCAAATAGGCCCCTCTGCACACCACTTACTTGGACATGAAAGCGCCGCATCTTATCCTGGCATCGCTGCCCTCAGGGAACAGGAGCTCTGGGCTGTGCAGCACATCCACCAGCACCGAGAATTCAGCTTGCATCATGGGCGTGAACTGCTGCTCCAAGGAGGACACCACATCCTGGGGAAGACAGGAGAACGTCCATGACTGCAAGGGAACTCCAACAGCATCGCTGTGGAGCCGCACGGTTTGGTGTGGTGCACTGCTTCACCCAGTGTGATGCCCAGCTGCAAGAGCCCTGGGCAAGCCAGGTGGCTGTAAAGCCACTTCAAGCCTTTCTTCATGCCACTCCTCACACAGGGCAAGGGGGGGAAGGTGCCCATAGTTACTCTCTTTCGGATTTCTCCTCTGCACTAGTGCTCACAAAACGTGTGGCAACAGTCAGGATGATGGTGTGCTGGGAAAACAATGCTCATCACACACAGTTAATGTGTCATCTCAGGTGGTGTGTCCTTGGTGTTTAGGGCCCCTCCAATTGTCTGGGTCCTGCTGTTTTCTCGGGTTGTAAACCCCGGATGCCATTTAAGCTCTACATGCACAAGGTGATCTCCATGTCATGGCAATCTCCAGAGACACAAACATGACCCAGAGCCTCCAGTATCTCCTCTGCAGCCAGAACAGGAGATGTGGCCATAGAAAGGCAGAAAGGAGATACTGCTCTGCAGAGCACTTCAAGGAGAACGTAACTTGAATATTGTGTGCAGTTTTGGGCACCACAATGTAAGTGTCCAAAGGAGGGACTTGAAGATGCTGAAGGGCCTGGAGGTGAAGCTACACAAGAAACAGCTGAGGACACTTGGTCTGTTCAGCTGGAGAAGAGGAAACTGAGGTCAGAGCTCACAGCAGTTCTGCAGCTTCCTCATGAGAGGAAGAGGAGCGGCAGGCCCTGAGCTCTGCTGTGTGACCAGGGACAGGAGCCAGGGAACGGCTGGAGCTGTGTCAGGGGAGGGTTGGGGTGGATATCAGAAAAGGTTCTTCCCCCGGAGGGTGCTGGGGCACTGAACAGGCTCCTCAGGGAAAGGTCACAGCCCCAAGGCTGCCAGAGCTCCAGGAGCGTTTGGACAACAACCTCAGGCACAGGGTGGGATTGTTGGAGTGTCCTGTGCAGGGCCAGGGGTTGGAGTCAATGATCCTCGTGGGATCTTTCCAGCTCAGCTCATTCTGTGATACCTCCTATCCCTCTCTGACTTCTATAGGAGCCAAATACTGATCTCGAAGACCTGAGTCTTCAGCTGCCCCCACACAGAAGTGCAGTGGCTCCTCTCATGCAGCACTAAAAATGCACTGGGCCTGTCTCTGGTGTTTTCCACATCCGACACATGTGAGATGACTGCAGTTCTATTGCTGCCCTAGCCATTTGCTATTTCTGTACCTGTAGTTTCTCTATGATATTCCTGTAATCCCAGGCAGGCCCACCAAGAGCTTCTTTGAAGCGAGGTCCACTGCGGGCTGACATCCTCCACCCCATGGCTGCCCTCTGCACCATGTTGGAGTGACTCTTCATGAACAAGGTGTTCACCTGGCTGTCCAAATCCACTGGAATCGCAATCCCACGGTTCTTGGCTTTAATAGGAAGGAAAAACCCAAGACATTTAGAGTGGCAAAACCTGGAAAATCTTACAGAGATCCTGGCATGCAAAAGCCTGATCCCATTGAAGTTAAGGGGCAGGATGATATCACTTCAACAATTTAAAAATAAGAATCCTAAAAATAAAAACCCTTTAAAATAAGCATACCTAAGTGGCAGAAATCAGCCATAAGGTAGTAAAAGAAAGCAAGCTGTACTATAAATGAGATGAGGATCATTTCCAGTATATATTTTCATAGACACAGACACATATTTTTTAAAACAGAGTAATTTTTCTACTGACTTGAAAAACATCCAGAGATATTAATAAGAGTACCAAAAGGAATATGTGTTATTATTTCAACAGTTAGTTTCACTCTATTCAGAAGGAAATTCTGAAATTTTTCTTTCTAGTGGACATATGCACATTTATCCAATTTATCGCAAGTACTCTCTGTTGCTTTACTGTATATTTTTCTTGTGAAGACCTTGAGGAACCAAGTGCATACAAATTAAATTTGAAAAAGACTGTCTCCTCTTCTCTCTGAGTTTCCTCTACTGCTAGGGTTGCTAAACCCTGGATTCCCGGGTAGTGCCTGGATGCCACTGCAATGTATCCAGTAGTTAATAAACATCTGATAGTTTAACTGATAGTTTAAAAACTTAATCAAAGCTAAAAACTGCTATTTTTTTTTTCTTTTTTAGACATAATAGGCAGGAAATGACAGTAGAGAGAATTTAAAAAAAAAAAGAAAGAAGAGAGACTTGCAGAAATTCTTACAGGGCATCCACTATTAAACTACAATTGCATCCTGAACTGTTGTTTGAAAAGGAAGTTTGAAAGACAATGTTAGAAGGTATGTGCCCTCTCCCCGAGTAAAATCTGTGTTAGCTGCTACTCTCCATTCTACTGGAGATCAGACTGACATTGTTCTCTGGCTCAGCATGAGTAGTCTGAAATTCCACGATAAACAAGGGTTTGCCCCATCCCTGGAAGTGTTCCAGGCCAGGCTGGACAGGGCTCTGAGTAACCTGGGATAGTGGAAGGTGTCCCTGCCCATGGCAGGGGGTGGGGCTGGATGCTGTTTAAGGTCCTTTCCAATTCAAACCATTCTGTGAGTCTATGATCAATATCTCTGAAAGATCAGGTCATGTTCCAGTGATTAGGCTCTGTATTCCATGTCATTTTACTTAATTTCTCTGGCACAGCTTATGTTAAAAAAAAACACTTAAAAGTAAAATGGAACAGTTCTAATCCGCTTGTAATAATGACCAATAATAAGTAATTTTTCGGTTTTTCTTATTGAAACAAGCTGAATTTTAAAAAACCATTAGCCCAAATTGCAGCTCTGCACAACGTTCTCTGAGGCATTTCCCTACCATTCCACACTAACACACTTTCCACAGTGGGGGAAGGCATCAAAAATGTTCCACCTCTCCCTCCCAGCTCTAAAACTTATCCAGCTTTATGTCCTGAACCTGTGAAGTCAGCAGATGCCCTTCTGTCCCAAACAGCCCATGCCTCCAGCCCCACAGTAGGACGTGCAGGCAGAGGCACTACACAGCTCTGATGAATGAAGGCTGCAGTGCTGCCAAGCACAGTGAGTCACAGATCCCAGGCACAAACTTTCTCTTCCCCTCAGGACTAGATTGAAATGACAGCTTTTATTATAGACCTAAATCTGGCTGTGACACCTCAACCCCCAGCCTCAGAGACTGTGGCAAGGGAGCTCTGTCAGGGGGACTCTCTTCCCTTTAATGGATCCCAAGGTTCAGGGAACTCTCCTCTCTTCCCACTGCAAGGTTGGATCCTGATGCAGGACTGGGGCTTCTTTCCCTCTGTGGATCAGGCTGTTCCATTGGGATGGAAGAGAATTCTCTAATTCCATTTCTGGTAGGCACTTTCCTTTAAATGGTTGGCCACAGGGAATTGCAAAAACAATTTAGGTTAAGCTGGGAAGACACAAATTGACTTTTCCTTTCCACTCTCTGTTTGTTTTGAAGGCAGGTTCCTGATTACATGTGGGAAATGCCATGTATGGCTGGCCATTATTTCTAATGATTGTTTTTCCAAATAATTCAACTGGGCTCTTTTTCAAAACACATTTACCCTGTTGCTGCCTACTTTACTAGAGAAGTTCATTAAAGTTCTGCCAGTGTGGGTAGGGTGCTGCAGCCTATTAATCCAATTTATTGTGTCCTAATGTCAATCATTGGAATGCTACTGGACAATGCTCACTTCTCAATTAAGTGGAATGTATGCAGAATCCTAATATATGGAAGAATAAATTTAGCAATGGGGAGCACACTGTTCAGAGGAAAACCCAGACTTCTGCAGTCCTATAGATGCCATTTGAAGTTAACAACTTCCATCAGTGTCTGAGGAGCAGTCAAGGACTATGATTGTTCAAAGAGTTGCAGCTAATTAAAACTATCACAAAGAAAACCAGAGAGAGAAAAAAATACTCCTTTGTTTTGAGCAGTTCTTACATGTATAATTCCATTTGTAATTAAGATTTGTATTGGTTGTCAAAGGGCACTGTTGAAGTCTAAGCTATAAACAAAGCCTTTGTCTTCTTATTTCTTTTCAGCTTGTAGAAAGTTTATCTTTCATTTGTTTCACATTTCATTATTTAAAACAACATGAAACATATTTTTACATTTTGGAAAGCTGATGAACAAATGTGAACATAAATATTTATTTTTAATTTAGGTGTTGTAGGCTGCTTTCCTCTTCAAAATGTGTCAATCTCCCTTAAAGTATCAACATCAAATATTTAAAAGCATGTTTATTTTTGTTCCACTTAGAAATACTTTTGGACAGCACTCAAACTTGCAGAGTATGGTTAGAGCTAGTAGACAAAGGAGCCAAGAGGGGGTAAAATTCTGACTTTCATCTGACTGGTGGACTTGGAAAAAGCTACGTGGCTGTCTGTACATAAGTATCCAGCAGGATACTTACTAGGATGGACTCAGTGGTCCTTGTGGGTCCCTTCCAGCTGAGAATACTGTGATTCTGTGATGTCTTCAGCACAGGTAAATTCTGCCCTGCGTGGAGGGCACATCCCAGGCTTAAACAGTGCCCATTTCCCACCTAGGGCACTGTGCACAGGGCTAACTACACCCTGAATACACAACACCATTTTGCCAGTGTCAGAGGAGATGGAATTTCTGGGAAATCTTTTAGACTACTAACTCTCCATCTGCTGCTCCCAATTATCTCTCAGCAAGAGAGCCAAGACGAGCCAAGACAAGCGAGCAAACACGACCCATGGCAATGATAAGGAATGCAGTGCCACGAACTCAGCCAGGTCACAGCAAAATGCCCTGCCCTGTGCTGGATGGTTCTGTGGGCATGCAGTGATCAGCAGCTTTCCTTCCCCTTACTGCTTAAACAATGAAATAGTACTTGAAGATTCAAAAGAAAAGGGCACCATCAATGCCAAGAATCAAGGAGGTAAAAATCAAGGCACTCTCAAGGAGCAAGCTCCAGCCAAGTCCCAGAAGCACAGTCCAGCTGCTCCCAGAGAGGCTGAAATGGGCCCAGGTGTTATTTTATTAAATTATCTGCATGTAGTTCTCTTCACAGAAGCACAGCAATTGGACCTATTTCAGGAATGCCTCCTGAAGCACTGTCCTTTCACGGTGCTGCTGCCTGAGGACCAATTTAGTCCTGAGGATTTCCAGGAAGTGGCCCTTGCCTGTAATTTTCCTTGGATGCCCGTTCTTCAGAATAATCTATCTTGCCATAAAGAACCTCACCGTTCTTGCTATTTCCACCTACTGCTCCCTAATTTTAAATTTCACTCCATTAGCTTTTGCAGTATATACAGAACACACCATTAGCTGTGTGGTGGCTTCACAGTTAATTAACCCTGAAGCATCCCTGGTGTGGGTTTTCAGGGAGACACACAGGCACTTGATCCCTAAGAGCCCCTGGAGGAGGAGTGTGATGGGCAGTCTGGGTCAGGGAAAAGCCCAGCTGTACCTGGCTGTGAATCCTTTGCTCTGCTCACAGTTTCCACCCCCTGGTAGTTGCAGACAGCTCTATCATGTTCTCCCACACTTCCCAGTTGTCACGTAACCGAGTGATGCATATTTAGTTCAATTAATTTTGTTCCATAAATCAGTCCCTCCAGCTCCTTAATCATTTACTGACTGCTTAACAAATGCATTTGGATGGAGAGACACTAATGCTAGCAACAGCAAGACTTTTTAAGGGAAATAAAAGCTTTGTGGAGACAAGACACAAACCTGCCAATCTTGTATCCTTCACTTGGATTTTTTTTTCCAACAGAAAATCTACGCTAAAATATTTATAAGCCTGTAAAAAGATCATCATTGGATTTTTCTTGCAATTAGGGAAACACAAACAGTTAAAATAGAATAAAATATGTGCTTCATCTGAAATGTATTCTTCTTGCTGTCAAAAAAATAACAACAGGATAATTATTTTATTTGAACTAAAAATTGAAAATGAAGGTCTAGCTTTTTATAAAATGGAAAAAAGATTTTAAAATTCAAATGGGAAGTGAAATAAATGTATTTTCAGGACTGAAAAATTTGTTATATGAAAATTAACCTATATGGACATTAAAATACACATAATAATTCCAAAGAAGCAACAAAATGTGACCTAGATTTTACATTTAATGTTTCCTATTTGTAATTTGTCAGGGAAAAGTAAAGGGCTTTAGAAGGCATAAAAGCATGGTCAAGAAGAACCAGAGGAGAGATTTTTTTGGATGCTGTACAAGGAGGTATTGGTGACTTCAAATTAGGGAATAAATACTCAACCAGAAAGGACTTCACTACACCTTCAGACCATCTGCTCTCTGTTACAGACAACCTATGCTCTTTAATATATTTGGAAAAATTTATTGAGCCCCATTTAAAATGATGGCAGCTTATCTGCTATCCCTCCTCCCTCCACTTTCTCTCAGCCCACTGATCAAGGACATCCTTCCAAAGTTGGTTCCAATCCTCTGATTTACAATCTAAATTTATTTAGGTTATTTACAGCCTAGTCTAATTTATGTCCAGTTGGTTTTGGGTCAGCACTGTCCTTCAGCTTAAACGTCTCTGTGACTATTTATCATCTTAAGTACTTTTAAAGAGCAACAACACAGGTCTGTGTTTTGCTAGGCAAAACACGTGGGGGTTCTGAATTCCCTTCCTGTAACACAGTTCTCCTTTCCCGACCACCACAGCAGTGCTTCCTCTGTACCTGTTCCAGCTTTGAACTTAGGAAATAGCAATCTTACAGGGCTCACCTCAAATTTGGTAGGATGGAAACAAGAATTCTCCTTTTGCTTCTCCTGCACAACATCCTAGAACATAATCTGACAAGTGACTAATGCAATTTGGCTTGCTAACAGATTTTTTTTTAAGGGTTTGCCAAGAGACACAGTGTAACAAAATGCAGGTTCTTAGCCGGCACTGTTAACTCACCTGGGAAATTCCAATTATTTCATTAGTGGTGGTCACAGCACAGGCACAGACAGACCACATCCTTGGGATAGACACAGTACCAGAGGAAAGATTCAATTTTTTAAAACATAAGGCAGAAAACTACTGGATACTACAGAGACAAGAGTGTAAGACAACTAAATTTGCCCTTGTAACAGAAAAGAAAGCTGATGCTCAGAGGTGAAGATACAAGAATTGCTGCCTTAATTAAGAAGCAAAGACAGTTCTTTGCATGGGTCCTGAAGGACTGGTCAAGAAAGCCCCTGCTTCAGTGCCATTTAGGATATGTAATTTAAGATATACACTCTTTGGTTGTGAGGAGAGGTGATATTCCCCAATCTTTAGAGGAAGAGAGTAGCTGGTTTAAAATGCAGGCTTTGAGACTGGCCTGCACCCTTCTCAACCTTGCAAAGATCATAAAATGCATGAACTGAAAGTCCTCTGATAATGAATTCATTTGAAATAAATTAAATGTTTGGATGTCTTATCTCCTCTATATTCACAAAGGTCTGGGGACCTTTTAAATATTTTTCAGTTGTTGCTATTTTACCAGGGAGACGGGAGCTGTTTTGATTATTCATTTTTTGGACTGTATTTTCAAGCAAAAGCTCAGTCCTATTTAATAAAAGAGAAAAGGGCAAAGTGATATATGCTTGTGTTCATTCTCACCAGTGTGATAACCTGCTACAGAAATCCATGTGAACAAGACACACACACACACACACACATGTATGTGCGTATATGTATATATATATGTATATATATATATGTATATATATATATATGGATATATGTATGTATCTATATGTGTATATGTATATATGTAATTTCACAGGTGTTTCTATTCACACCAAGCACCCAAATGTTTCCTGGGCAATAGAAACCTGGTGCACATTGGTATCTGTGTTCCAAACCTCCTGGAGCCACAGAGGGGTCTGCTGAAGAAGGGGAGCAAGCCTCTGTGCTGCCTGCTGAACTGGAGGCAGGAAAGTGCCTGGGGACAAAGCAGCAAGGCTTGAAAAGCTTATGCAGTTTTTCCCTGGGGGTGGAGTTGAAGTGCCAGGGTTATAAAGAAATAGGATTCTGCAAGATATCCTTTTGTTGACCTGGAAGGAAATGCACATTCTTACAGTGCTCATCAGAAAGCAGATGTAATGATCTTAAGCTCTTGAGGTAGTGCTTGTATCCACCTGGCAGCAACAAACCAGGAAGTACTGAACAGAGGGTATGTTGGTTAAACTTGCTCTGAGTGGGTCTTTCAAAGAGTGGGTCTGTTATTATATGGATCTTTGATATCTTGGGAAGTCTGTGTATGATCTTTCTTCCCCCTGAGATTCATTTGTAAATCCAGGGCAATGACACATCAACAAAAATAATTTCAAAAAAAAAATCACGTTTGTTCTTTCAGGTCTATACTCCACTTATTTTCCATCAGAAGTCTGTGGTTCCTGCTGTAAATCTATCCAATACTCCATCTCTCTGATATAGGCAAAATCTTTTTAGAGGTTTTTTAAAGCCTTGCTGTGAAACACGAAGGCCCTAGCATTAAAGCTGTCATATTCTCAAGTCAGAAGAGGGAAAAAAGGGGTCCATGCCTGCAGCCAGCAAAAGAGGCGCAAGAAGGTTGCTATGTTTTTATTACGGAAGATGCCTCTGCCTTCTCAAAGTGAAGCATTATTTTGGGAAAAGGAACATCCGACAGAGAAAGGCACCAGGCACCCGCTGCAATCACAAAAGGGCCTTGGCTGTATAAGCCTGTGATATCCCCAGCTGGGGCAGTTTTTCCAAATATTTCCACAGAGAAGAGCAGGCCTACTCCATTAACGCAGGCAAGACATGTTTGCCACCGTGCCTAAATGCACCGAGTATCACCTGCAGTTAAGAGCTCCCTGGCCAGGCAAATTTTGCACAGGGGTGTTTTGTCAAAAACTCTGCTTTCACTTCTTCTCCATCTAACTTGCTCTGTGGGGAAATCCCCCTCACCTCTTCCCTTACTCTTCCCTTCTGCACTGTCAAAATAAAACACTCAATACAAACGCGGCAATTGTCTGACACGACACAATTTTACCATGCTGGACATTGCTGTGAGTGATGAATCCCGAAAAAGTTGTTATGATATGGGCAAGAAAATCAGCAGTGGGGATGCTGTGTGCTTTCAGGGAGCTGCTCTGAGGCTGCCAGCCCATGGTGCCCCAGAGGTTCCTGCTGCTGCTGCAGGAAGTCCCAGAGGAGGACACGGAGTGATGCCTTTCACCGGCAGCTCA
Organism: Chamaea fasciata; assembly: GCF_029207755.1. NCBI lineage: Eukaryota > Metazoa > Chordata > Aves > Passeriformes > Sylviidae > Chamaea > Chamaea fasciata. Next base: position 54,686,018 of record NW_027094090.1, on the reverse strand, counting down.
GCTCTGCTCTGCCACGCCTGAGGGTGCCCAAGGCATGGCTGGGGCCCATGGGTGGGAAGCCAGAGAAGCAAGAAGAAGCCTGGACCCATAGGACAGCACAAGAGCTTACTTGAAAAAAAAAAACAAAACCAAACCAAAACAAAAACAACTCTAAACTATCTCCAGAAAAAAAGAAAACAGAATGAAAGAAAGAACTGTAGTGGAGATGGAAATTGAATTCCACAAAGAGGGAACAAAATCACATATCTGAAGCAAACTCCAGATATCAGCCATTCCTGGAGCCCCCAGAAACAAGAGGAACACAGAAGACTGCCCACCAAAGCCCACCAGCCCTTTCATGTGCTGGCACACCTGGCATGAAGCTGGATCTGCCATCCCCTTAAAGGGTGACCCGTGGTTTCCCGCTCAAGCTTCTGTGGGGACAAGTTCAGCTTGGCTGTCTCAACAGGGCAGAATCATAGAATAATTTAAGTTGGAAAAGATGTTCAAGATAGAGTCCAAGCAGTAACCTAACAGTGCCACGTCCACCACTACACCAAGTCTCTAAGTGCCACACCTACACGTCTTTTAAACACCTCCAGGGATGATGACTCAACCACTTTCCAGGGCAGCCTGTTCCAGTGCTTAACAACCCTTTCCGTGAAGAAATTTTTCCTGACACCCAACCTAAACCTCCCCTAGTGCAGCCTTAGTCCTTTTCTTCTTGTCCTAGCACAGGCTCGGACAGGCTCCTTGGGAGAAGAGAAAGCCTGGCCTGACTCATCCAGCAATCAGAGGAGCTCCGGATTGCTGGAAATTGCTGGGAATTTTTCATGCTAGAATCAGCTGTGTGCTGTGGGCACGTAGCCAAATGGAAAATGAACCCACACTCAGATGTCTCCAAACAGCCTCATCTTGATGAGATAACACAATGACCTCTCTGAGCTAGAATTTGATTTTAGATGCAGCTCTACAGAAATGAAGAGATTGAGCTGTCTATAAGCACAGAGGGCATGGTTGGTCTCAAATCTACTCTCACCTGCCCTACTTCTCTCCCTTTCCCCAGACTCCCAAAGGAAGTATTTTATTGATGACTGTTTCCAGAAATGCCAGAGAAGAGCAAGGACATAAGTGTTAAACACACAAACAAGAATTTGTAGAGATGGAGCTTTATGTGAGACTGTAGTAGCTATAGAATAAAGGAAATAAAATATCTTCGACTTCCAAAGTTCCTTTACCAGATGGATCCATAATTAAATCATTTGCACAACAAATAAAACAATTGAAGGTTACTAAATTTTTAGGCAACTGCTTATTCACATTCACACAGAAAGTTAATGAGATGTTTTGGCTAAAATGTTAAATGATAATTCTGTAAAGCTCTTCCAAAAATCTGAATTTAGAGTTGATTGTTACAGTGCTGCAGATGGCTCTGGGACCCTCTCATATTATTTTACCATTATTTATTAATACTTTTAAATAAATGTATCAACAATAGAATTTAGCCAATTTCTATGTATCTCTGCCTCTACTCAGCTTTCATTCACACTGAGCAGAATCTTATTCTACAAGCAACCAGTACCACTGACTTCTGGAAACTACAGAATAATCCTTTATTCTCTCACGGCAGAAGACTTTAAAATCATATTTATAGAAATTTAACTTAATAAACTTTTGCCAATCTTAGCTATGTTCTGGTGAAGAATATTTTTTAATGTAGGATAAGAAGTTTAAAAAAAATGTATTTGAACGGGGCTGCTTTTGCTTATGTTGTGATTTAATATCCTAACTTGTTTGAATTTAGAAGTTAAAATCATCAAGAGTTTCAACCATCAAATTAAAATTGATGGCTGAAAGTTCAATCATCACTCACTTAGCAAGTTCATCCCTCTGCCCTACCACTTTCACCCTAACAACCCTATTTGATGGGGCAGGTTTGAATGGGTAATAAAATATGGAAGAATTAGGCTCAGAATGTGGGATTTCTGAAATCACTACTGACACAATTTCAGGATGGTCAGAGTCAAATTAAAAACTGTTTAACTTCAAGTCTGATCTTTAAACATGAAGAGCAATAATCAAAGTAAAACCTGGCACCTACCCACTTCAGCCAAAGTCTTGATACAGGACTCCACTGAGGCTTTCTGTGTTGGGTTTGGCCAGGTACAGTTGTAAATTCTAAAAGCAGACTGCAGCAGCTGAATAAAAACAGGCTGATGTGTCTGAAAACAAAAACAAACACAGAATTTTACCCTTAAGGATCTTCTCACAGCTGCCCTAGGGTTTGACACAACGTAAACCAAGGGGGTTTTAGCTTGTAAGACTCACGTTATAGCTCCATTAAATTCTCTTTGATCTTTAGGTCTGGCAGGAGCAGAAATCAATGCTGCACCTCTAAAAAGGCCAAATCATGCAATTTTTCCTCAGATTGCCACTGATATCAAGCAAACACAGTACACACCAGAAGGACAGTGGAGTTTTTTCCGTTCTCAGGCGTGTGTCCCTTCTGCCACAGGATACAGCATCTCCCTCACACAAAGATTTTTCTGCAAGGATACCCCCTCCAATGAATTCACAAGAGCCAGAAGTAACTCTGAGTACATTGAGCTGTCTACTGGTTCAAGATGTAAGTAATTAAAATGAAGAGTTAAATGTTTTAAAGAGGGATTAAGTTGGTAGTCAGTGGCATGAGAGGGGACAGAGAAATTAAAGGAAGATGAAAAGAGACAGCATTCCTATGCAGGTAGCAGAAGGTATCTCATTAATGATCTGAATAACTTATTTGTCTGTGTCTCTTCTCCTTACCTGGAGGCTGGTGCTGTTATCTGAAAAGGGTGAATTGAAGAAGCCACTCACAATGCTCATGACAGGCTCAGTGACATATTTCTCTAGAGACGTGTCTGCGTGTTTACGATCCGTGGTTGTGTTACAAACCTGCAGGGAAGGAGGAGGAAACAATGAGATTTAGTTCTCCCCAATAAGCAAGCTTCATTATTTTGTATTTATTACAACACATCTGATATTTCTTCTTAAAGTGAAAACAAAAGATTTTTATACAGTATCTATCAAAGAGAACTATGTTAGAGTTGAAGCTGGATTATAGCTTATCTTTCTTCTTGGATGTCCACCCTTCTCTTCTGAACTAGTTCTTTCTGTCTGACTGTCTCTTCTTTCCCACATCATGAAGCAAAGATCCCCCTAAATCAGCACACTGCATGCCACTTACACATTTAGACAGATTCAAGAAGAAAATGGACCTTTCCTCCCATTGCAGGGCTGGTTGGAAGATGCTTCAGAGACAGATGAGACATAAAGAACTGAAGTTAGAAAGATTTCATACAACATTTAGCTTCTCTCAACAATTAATCACCAGAACTGGGTGGCGAAGGTGAAGCTCATTTGCAGGAAAAATGTTTAAAAGGAGGGAAAGAAGGGAAACAGCACATTCAATACCAACAGGCTTTAGAACGGTACTGGAAGAGAGGCAGCATTTCTTTGGGAAGCCACATGGGGAAAATACAGAAGCCAAGCTAAAATAATGAAAGAAGGGAATGGATGATACCAGGACAACTCTGGAGCACAGAAGGATGATTAAATGGTGAGAGGAAGTGGGAAGATTTGTACAAAAGGTTCCTGAAGACTCCCTTTGGTACAACACTTAAAGTTTGTTGCTGTGTAAAGATGTCACACTTAAATAACGGGAAAAATTACTGGTGTGGATTACATCCTTCAGTATTTCCTTTATTTCTCTTCAACATTTGTGAACATCTATATAAAGGCATGTTGACTTTGCATGTGTCAGTGTACACAGTACTGAAAGGAGTCGACAGAGAGCCAAAAACAATGAGAAAGGCAAGACTGGACAAATAAGTAGTACAGACTGTAGTCATACTACCTCTTCAACAGCCTTTAAATAACAGTTGTAGTCATGTTTAACAAGAAATGAAGGCACAGTTGTTTTCTCTTTCACCTATGCAAGCCAGAGACGACTGCAATGTTCTAGGGAATCTATGCAAAAGCAGTATTTATTTTGTATACAAAAACTCCAGGGGTTGCCTTTTCATTGCCATCTGTGCATTTAACACGTAACCCGAAACCTGAGTGGCACACACTTACCATTACATCTCTTCAGGGATGGGGAGTCCAGAGAAGCTGATTGAATTGCTTAAGGTCACAGGGAAAAGTTGGTGACAGAAGCAGAGAGATAATCCACAGCACCTGAATCTCACACAGGGCAAAGATTCTCTCTAATTACACACTGCCACTCTCAGTACAAGACAGCAATTTCACCAGGAATGTTTTAAGGAGGTTTACTGACATGACATCCAAAAGCACCTGTGTTCAGGGTATGATGGAGCTCAGGGGAACACAGAAGTACTTTGGTTCTAGCACACAAGCATTGTCATGTAGTAGGCAGAGGAATAACCAAAGATTACTTCCGACTTAGACAAATGAGGCATCTTGAGGAGTTTGTTTGTCTACTTATCTAAAATGTGTCAGATAAATCAGTCATGCCTCCACAGAGTGCATTTTTTATCACCCAGGAAAGATTTTGAAGGGAGAAGCAAGAGTGGCTAAAATGAAACAGCAAACTCATCCGCCCTTCTGTTTTGGGAAAAGTGTGACACCACTACCACCCCCAGTCCTCATGAAGGTAAATAATTCAAATAATCAAAACTTGTTTAATTTTTTTTTTTTAAGAGATCATGGAACAAAAAATCTCTGGAAGTTCTTTTGCTTTTAATTAATCTACATGCCAATTTTGGTTGGAACCCGTAACTCTGAGCTCAGCACTTGCAATCCCAATAGGAAGACAGGGAGCTGTGCAGTGCCAGCAGAGTGAATGCAGAAATCACCAAAACTAAATTCTAGAACACTTTTAAGCTTTCCCCTTCAGCTGCCTGAAAAGCAGAAGCATATGTGGAAATGCCACTCTGCTCCAACACCGGCCTGAAAAATTCCCAGCACAGAAGGAATTTGGAAATCCTCTCATGTGTTCTTATCCCTCTGCCCTTTGGGGACTGAAAGATCTTCCTCCGTGGAAGAAAAAAAAATAAAAATGAAATGCATGAAATGGAGATGCGGATTGAGAAAGCAGTGTTTAAAAACCCCTTAAGAAGCTTTGGGACCAAAACTCACATGAATAATACTTAAAAAATTCTGCAGAGAAAGCCAGAATGACTTTACAGCTGTCAGATCCCCGGCTCTTATCTTTAATCCTGCTCAGACTACAGCTGCTGTCTTACACAGGCTGGGCCACACGCGGGAAAGGGAAGCCTTTCCTTCAGCAGCACCCACTTTGCTCAGCACAAGGCTGCAAGTCACACCCAGCAGAAAGTAGGTTGGCAGAAGCTGTAGAAACAGGGTGTCTTTGAAAGGCCGACAGCTTTTGGCACACCCAGTTTATACACGGATCCACCTCATGCCTGCTTTGCAATGTATCACGTTGTTGAAAGGAAAATGACAACTGGGGACTAAGTATTTCCTTCCTCAATCCAGAAACAGATAAAAAAAAATCAGTTACTTTTTTTTTTTTTAATATATATCTGTAACAGAAGGAATCCAACCTGAGGATAACATTCTCCGTCTTTCACCTTGGTGCTCTCCAATAACAGACTCAAAGCTCACAAACTCACCCACTGACAGGCATTTGTAGCAGCTAAAAGAAAAGAGTTTCCCCTTCCCCCACGCAAAAGCATCCCTTTTAGCTCACTGGAACACAGAGGATCAAAGGGCTCTTTTTCTAAATGCTTTGAAAGCTATTGTAACATCTTTCATGAGGCTGACAGCATTCTAACTGTCCTGATAGGTACAGAACGCTGATGTATTTATAACACATGGGCTCTGTTGGGGCCCCAGAGCACCAAATCTGAACAAATACACTCCATAACCTGGAAAATACAGCTATCCATGGCTGGAGAGCAGGACAGGCCAGAGCACTTCTGATACACTCGCAGGAGGGCAGAATAAAGCTGCATTTTGGCAACAGCAGCCGCACACAAAGTGCAGCATTTTCCCTCTTCACCTCTGAAGGCCTGGGGTCCAATTTCTCTCAGGAGAGGGGTGTGTGAAAACAAGCTCGATGGTCACCAGCATCAGGACAAGCCCCCAGCATTTAGCACAGTGCAGTGTGTCTCCAGGCTCATAAGAGGAAACCTGGACAGAGCCCTCTTTCTACTTGTCTGCTTCTAGCCCAGGGGCACAGAAAATTGGCCACGTTCAAGGGCTAGGGAGGAGGGATAGTCTGTTTGGAAAGTCAGGGTCAGGACACATCAGGAAAGGTCAACCCAGAAAGGGAATTAAATACAAGGAAGTACTTCTTGAGGTAAAACCAGTAAGGCTAAAAGTCAGAATGCTCCTCCAAGGATGTTTCTCATCTTAATTTTCAACCCAGGTTGTTTTGTCCAAAAGGGCTCTCACTGTGTAACACAACCACAGGGACAAAACAGCGAGAAAACAGGGTTTGCAGAGGACTAATTACAGCTGAAAATGGCTACCACCAATAAAAGAGAGCACAAACATCCCTGCCTTAACCTGCTCCCAGGGAAAAATAAAAAGGTTAAAAAAAAAAACCCAAAACAAAAAATAAAAAACCAACAAAAATCCCCCAGCCATGGTAACATAAGGTTTCTATTTCACAGAGAAATGAACAGGTCCCAGTGCCTATTGTACAGCCCAAGTCTCTGCATTCCTTCTTCTTTTAGCTAAAATTCATGATATTTTCTCCCAATAGGTCTCACAGGAATTATTTTGTGGCACACTATTACTTTGGGGTCAATGTCTGCTGCAGGACCAAACTGAGATTCTTCACCTTTTTTTCTTCATTTCAATGAAATGAAGAATGAAAGGAGTGAGAACTTAAGTATTATAAAATGAAATGGACCATGGACTGGAAAAAAACCAAAGCCCCATGGTTCTACTTCTTGAACAGAAAGAGCAACACCATTGTTTGTCATTAATACTGTAATAATTTATAATCACAAGAAGCATTAACCTCCTAGAAAAGGATGTGTAGTGCGGGCTGTAATCATCACATCACACTAGCTTCCCCTCATGGCTCTACTATTGTATTTAATCCCTGTGGAAATCCTAAGATTGCTCTTGTTTTCTGCCTTCAAAATCCCTGGGAAAGGAAGCTTAATTCAACCTCTAACTTAAAATTTAATTCAACAAGTACTGACACCACGAGGCTCACTGAGGACCACAGGAATGGCAGGCCTGTGGTACTGACTGTGCCCTGTCATCTTGCAGCTGTAATTTATATTTGAATTAGTATTCTGAGGGACCACAGCTCTACACCTGCCTTTCACATCGGCAATGAGAATGCAGTGACAGGAGAATAAAGGACAAAAATAGAGACTAAAGAAGGAACACGAGCCAGAGAAGATCTTGATCCCTGATCCTCATTATAACAGCAGAATAAAGGAAGAGATTACAGACGTAGGGGTTTTTTAGTCACCACCATAATGACATGTAACGCACGTTCCCAAAAGCTGTACACAGGCTCTCAACCATGTACACTCACCCAATTTATTTCACTGCAAGAAAGGAGAAAGGCACAGGTTCCAAGATGCCCTTTTAGAAAGAGAAGGCTGCTAGTAATTAGCAGGTTAAATAATGATAAAGATCATAGAAATGACTGTTTGTTAAACAAGCAAACAAACCAATCACACCTATCCTATTGTCAACTTGGAACAAAATTAGTTAACAAAATAGAAGAAGTTCACAAAAAAACCATTACTGCCAGTTCAGTTGTCACCCATGACCATTCTGTAATATTTAACACCTGGTGAAGCTTACCCTTGCCATATCAACAAGGAAGTTCTCAAAAAGTTTCCAGATATGGTTACTGGCATAGATTTCTTTCATTTCCACTTCAGTGTCCACATAACAATGGTTAACAAAATTAACATAGGCAATTTTCACCTGCAGGAACAGCAAAACCACAATCACTATGGAGTGGAACAGTAAAAACAATTAACATAATGTTTTCTATCTGCGAAAATACTGAACAATAAAGATGAACCATCACTAACAGTATTAACACACATTCATAACCATAATAATGCATATGTTTGGTTCTGATGATTTAGGGAGAAGCAGGGCAACACATGCCTTAATGTGTTTACTGAAAGACCACAGGAAGAAAAATGACAAGGTCTTGCAAACATCCTTACTTTAATAACAAAACCCCCACAAAACAAACCAGTGATGATTCTGGTATTTAACTGATATTAGGACCAGCAAGGCCTGACTCCAAAGCCAGAGGCTGTCAAAATGCAGCTTGCCAGTTGACTGCAGTAGGTTGAAGCCTTGTGACAGGCTTGCCAAATATAAAATAAGGTCTTTTGCAGAGCTGAGACTGAAGTCCCTGTATTTCCACAACCCTAATGCAGCAGTTGCATTTGGGATCTAAATGGCAGAGAAAGGTTGTGTCGCACTGGGACTGCAGCAATGGCAGCACAACGCTTAGGAGGAGGACTGCAGTTGCACTCCTCTCTGGCATGACAAGTCTGCATGTGCACAGCATAAAAATGGATATCCAGTGCCCAAAATGTATAGATTAAATATAAGCATATGCAAATGCACTGAAAATTTCTTGTCACGGTCAAGAAAGATGAGATAGTTGCATATGTTTAATGCAGTGAAGAGAAAACTCAGATGAGACCTTTAGGTTTCTTTTGTTTTGGATTTTTTTCTAATTACCATCTGTTAAAATTAATGTTAAGGGGAACTTTTGGGCAAAGCAAACATATTTCTTTTTAGTAATAGGATTATTTGAACACAAGGGCAATTTCCATGGCACAGAGGGAGTTTTAACTCCTACGGGTCTCAGTTCTGGTTTTTGAGCCCCATTTTTCCAGCAGATAATATCACAGTCTTACTTTAGCATGACACATGCAGAATTGTGCCTTCATATGCAGTGAATAAAAACATTTGCAGGACTGCAATTGAGTTTAATAAAGTGAGACTTCTCCCAAATTCCCACTGACTTCAGCATGGACTAGAATTTTATCCATAATTTCCAAGAAATTCAGGCAGTGGCAAAACATTGGCTGAACACTCAACCGGGTCTTCACAGCTTCAGTCAGAAGTTATGAGAGCATTAAACTCTGATAGTGGCTGGACAAACCCAAAACAAAACAAAACAAGGCATCTGAAAAGCTGACAAACAGAGCATTAAGGACAAGGAATTTTCTGTGGAATAAAAACGAGTCTATCCTTCCTCACTTATTCACCTTAAGAAGCACCACCCATTTCCAGCCCATTTGCTGTGCAAATATTCAACTTGCCAGTACATTATAAACAATAAAATACTGCCTGCGTTTCTAAAAACGCCAAGTCTGCTTCCTCGTGCCGTGAATCGCACCTCAGGAATGCAGTCATCATGGGTCACTACCCTCACGATGTCATCCAGGGGCAGCAGTGAGTTGCACTTGATCTCTGTGTAGACGTTCTTGCCCTCGGTGCAGGCGGCCAGCAGCTCCACCAGAGTGATGTGATAAGCCAAGGGCCCGCTCTCGTCGGCTCGGTCTCGCTCCGAGCACATCATCTGCAGCAGCACTGGGAAGGATGCTCTGTCGTTGTAGAATATCAACACATCCTCACCGCCGTTTATCAGCTGAGAAAGATATCACAAGGTTCTGAGCACCCTCCGCTGTGATCGTTTTGGACTCGATGACTTTAAAGGCCTTTCCCAACCTAAATGATTCTACGATTTTCTTAATTTCTTATTTTATCTCTAAGTATGTGAAAACTCTCTAGCTAAAAACCAAACAACGGAACAAAATTTACTCTGATGCGGTTTGCCAAATGAACACGTCAAAACAATATCCAAGGCAAACTTCTGCTCTAATCAACATAAGTGCAAATCTGGAATAACTCACACCAATGCAAGGCGAATGTAAGGTTTAATTTCTGTGTAGCTCTGTCTTTACCTAAGATAGCATGCCATCCTTATTATTCCTACCGTCTCAATGTTTGTGTGAAGCTAATTAATTATCCTCACCTCCTGCTGGGAGGCCAGGATGCATTATCTCTGTTTCATAGATAGGCACTTGAGGTGCAGTGAGATTAAATCTTCCACATCACCTCACACAAAAAGCCTGTGGCTCACCAGGAACTGAACCCAGCTTTTCCCCACCCTTGCTAAGTACTGGAAACAAAGGGAGATTCTTCCCATCCTGTGCAAATTTGGCAGGTGGGTCATGACTTTGTCAGTGTCATGTCAGCACTTCCATTTAACAGAAAACTGGTGTATGTCATAAATGTTTGATTCTGCTACAAGTGCTCTGCTCATCTCCAGAGGATCCAGAGTGGCGCTGGATGCCAGCAGCCCCATCTCAGCACATCTCACTGAAGAGCATTGCTCTGACTCTGTTTGGAATCCTCTCTCCATCACTGTCTTTTGAAGATGAATCCACTCTCAGTGTGGGTGAAATAAGCTCCCACAAACCCCTCCTAGTACAGAACACACCCTGGCAGCTCAAAAATCACACTTATTTTGGGAATTAGGTACTTGACCTATTCCAGTCCATATCTGATATGATATCTCAGCTTACTCAATTCAAGGGTAGTCATAATGGTTGCTGGAGCTGCTGAGAAATGGGAAAGCAGCAAGAACAGGAAATAAAATTAGTCTCCCAGAATGAAAAGTCAAGAAACATTTCATTACACTTTCCAGGGTTTCAACACTTCAAATTTTGAATTCACAGCTTTTCTGTTTGTGCTTTCCCTGCTTCTTGCTTATTTTTACTTTGACATTTGGCTGGAGTGAATTGTGAATGCAGTTTTTCCTGCAATTGCTACTTCTCATTTATCTTTGGGTTTCTACAGTATTGCTATACCCATGACTTTTCAGACATTTTTGGGACAAATATACAGTACAGAAAAAAAAGTTTTAAGGGATGAGAGCTTAGGGCAAAACAACCCAGCAGCATTTTCTGCCATTAAAGTATATTTTCAGCAAGTTTAGAATTCCATAGTAATACAATAAAGGCTATCCAGTATTGGAGCGGCTGTTGATACTCTGCAAAATATTACTTCAGAATACTACAGGTAATAGAAAACTCTGCTGCCACATTGATCTGGCCCAAAGTAAATTCTGCTTTCCCTTCTGTAATAGCGTTTGCACTGACAGGCAGGGTTCTGCCAGGAGCCTCAAAGCCTGCTTGTAATGAGAAAAAGCACCCTAAGGAACCTTCCAGGTTGGTAAACATCATTGCTGACATGGAGACCAAGGAGATGAGAACAAGGGAATCAGCCAGATTGGGGATATCCAATGGATTTTACGACAGTATTCTCTTGCCATGGTGCTCCTTCATCTACATGCACTTTCTAG